>NW_027362769.1:219761182-221144572 GCF_046119375.1 Phyllobates terribilis | reverse complement strand
GAACTTATCCTCTGCAGCAGAGGTAATTCTTGGGCTTTCTTTCCTGATGCAGTCCTCATGAGAGCCAGTTTCATCATAATAATTGTTCGTTTTCATGACTGCACTTGAGGATGCCTTAAAAACTCTAGCAATACTCTGGATTGACTGACCTTCAACTCTTAAAGTAATGATAGACTGCTGATTTTCTTTACTTAGTTGAGTGGTTCTTGTCAAATTCTGGCATAGAACAGATGCGGAATAGGACTGTATGGAACTATGTACCAACACTGGCTCTGCAAAACACACCCGATGGTTGCAGACATTTTCAGGTGACTACTTGATGAAGTTGCTTGAAAGAATACCAAGTGGGTGTGAAGCTGTAATCAGAGTAAAAGGGGGATTCTCTAAGGAATTGAAAGTTAGGCTATGTGCCCACGATGAGAAAATTGCAATGGAAAAACAGATGATATATATTTATATTTCTGTAGGACATTAACGTTGAATATCCACATTATACAGACTATATCACTGTGGACTAAAGTATTAGACCATCGGATAAACATGAAGCAAAACCCTATAAGGATTGTCCGACAAACCGGCCATATTTAAAAAAGAAACCTTTATTGAAACATAATATGTGGTGGCACAGAAAAGAGCATCCACTACATAGCACAAATAGACTAAAAAATATAATATATATGAGTAACCAAAGCGATGACCACATCCTTTTTTTAGGCACAATTAGCCAAATAATATGCATAAATATATAGGATAGAAGAGTATCAATATGAGGCTGGATGTGTCACATGACTAAATGACGTCATGGAAGGTCCTTTTAGACCATCGCGAGCCGCGGGAAGACAGGATGCATCGCTATGGAGATCGGGGGCCATCAGAAGGTGAGTATAATGTATTTTTTTATTTTAAATTCTTCTTTTTTTTTACAGGTACTATGGTACTCGGGTCTGGAGGAGAGTCTCCTCTTCTCCAGACCCGGGTACCATCCACACATTGAATCGCTTAATATCCGCATGTGCACATGTAGTCATGCGGATATTAAGCGATTCAATGCAAATCAATGGCGGCGAAAACGCCGCGCTTATGCAAAATAATTGGTAGTGCTGCGGATTTTCCCGCAATGATAATCCGCAGCAGAAATTTTCGCAGCATGTGCACAGCACAAACAGATTATCATTGGGGAACATTGCAGACCTTCTACCATGCGTTTAAGCGTTTCTGCGGCGGAATTACCGCTGCGGAAACGCTTAAAAAACGCATAGTGGGCACACAGCCTAACACACATTCTGGTATGCTTCACATGTGTATCTCTACTCCCTGTTTCCATATGTGATCCTTCGTGGTTTTGCTGCCTTCGATTTGCATCTACAATGTGCACATTTCAATAGGCACAAAAAAAACATTGCACGTACAAGTGTGTCCAAACTTTTGACAAAGTTTCTACCCAACTTTGGTACTCTAAACCATTTTTTTTAACCAATGGCTTACTCATAGCATACATAGGAGGTACATGTAGGGAGGATTTCCCAACGTATATAGTGACATATGTCACTCATGGGCTCAGATGTTAAACAAAAAATTATTTTTTTAAAGAATACCAGTATATAGAATAGCATAGCACACTAAAAGTCAGTCTCACAGATATTGGTCTCACTGTTTTTTAGCAGAATACGTTTTGCAAAAGTGACAACAGGAAGGGATTGCCATGTTTGATATGTGACAACTGTCGAACGTCAAAAGTGACCATCTGAAACCGACAACCATCTGTTATTTTGTTAGTTTGTTCTATCAACAATGTGACAGTATTTGTAGTGATGGACAAGAAGAATGCAGGCTGCTGATAGTCAGACATATAAGGCAGTGGGGATATTCACTTTTTGGAGTCAAACCAAACCATTCGTCTGTTTGAAGACAATATTGCCAGTATTACCAGCAACAAAATCACAACCAAATAAGCTGCAATTCATTTCTCTTGCAAAAATGGCTGCCACAACAAACCGGAAGAATATTTGTACCTCGGTAAGCAAATAATTTAATGGCATTGGCTACTGCAATAGACCTTTTGATTTCCTTGTGAAACACAAAAAAAATCAAAAAGTTAAAAAATATAAGTGGCACTCACCATTGACATAACGTTCAATGTTTTATTATTCCAGAATGGTACAGGAGCTCATAGTAGAGGAACACAACCTGGGCAACAGCTGTGTTGCATTCAATTACATTTTATCAGGCCCCACTCTAGTCGGTGCCGGATGGCGCGAATTTGAACTTCAAGCAGCGGTTGGTAAAGGCCGGACGAAGCGCATTGAACCTGACCCTCGTTAGGGCCGGATGGAGCGTATTGTACCTGACCCTCGTCAGGGCCGAATGGAGCGTATTGTACCTGACCCTCATCAGGGCCGGATGGAGAGTATTGTACCTGACACTCGTCAGGGCCGGATGGAGCGTATAGTACCTGACCCTCGTCAGGGCCGGATGGAGCGTATTGTACCTGACCCTCGTCAGGGCCGGATGGAACGTATTGTACCAGACCCTCGTCAGGGTCGAATGGAGCGTATTGTACCTGACCCTCGTCAGGGCCGGATGAAGCGTATTGTACCTGACCCTCGTCAGGGCCGGATGGAGCGTATTGTACCTGACCCTCGTCAGGGCCGGATGGAGCGTATTGTACCTGACCCTCGTCAGGGCCGGATGGAGCGTATTGTACCTGACCCTCGTCAGGGCCGGATGGAGCGTATTGCACCTGACCCTCGTCAGGGCCGGATGGAGCGTATTGTACCTGACCCTCGTCAGGGCCGGATGGAGCGTATTGTGCTTGACCTTCGTGAGGGCCAGATGAACCATAATGAACCTGATCTCGGTCAGGGCCAGATGAAGCGTAATGAACCTGACCCTCGTTCGGGCCGGATGGAGCGTATTGTGCTCGACCCTCGTCAGGGCCAGAAGAACCATAATGAACTTGATCTCGGTAAGGGCCAGATGAAGCGTAATGAACCTGACCCTCGTTAGGGCCGGATGGAGCATATTGTTCTTGACCCTCATCAGGGCCAGATGAACCATAATGAACATGACCATAGTCCGGGCCAGATGAAGCATATTTTAATGCGAAACAACTGTTGCCCAGATTGTGTGTCTCTACTATGAGCTTCTCTTCTATTCAAGAATAATAAAACATTGAACAATATATCATCACTGAGTACAACTTCTTTTTTTCTGCTTTATTTGCTAAAATCAGAACACCCCTAGGTGTAACTTTACTTTCAAGTAACCTTTCAGAATAAGCTGTTATGTGTGCACATGAAGAATAACCCTATTTCTAGCCACTATCCTGCATTTTTACCAGTATTCTCCTCAGCAGGCGAATCTCTTAATATATATACACAGTATTGTGCAAAAGATGAAAAAACAAATGCTAAAAAGCAAGAATGCTTTATATAAAAAAAAAAAAAAACAAAAAAAAAAAACTATTAATGCTTCTATCAATTAACAAAATGTAAAGTGAATGAACAAAAGAGTAATCTAACTCCAATTAATGTCTGGTGTGACCGCCCTTAGCTTTCAAAGCAGCATCACCTTTTATACGTACCCTTGTACAAAGTCAAATATTTTGTAGGATTATATTCAATTGTATGAGTAACTAAGCATACCAAACATCAATTTCGTATGTTGGTTGAAACAAAGTCATTAACTAGAACACAAACAGTTGTGTAGGAAGCTTAAAACTGGGCAAGGAACAGGCAAAGTTGTAAAGGTGAGGTTGCAGAAGACTGTTTCATGTCACAGGTCATACACCATGGCAAGACTGAGCACAGCAACAAGACACAAGGTAGTTATACTGCATCAGCAAGGTCTCTCCCAGGAAAAAGCAGACTGGGTGCTGCAAGATGTGCAGTTCAAGCTCTTTTGAAGTAGCACCAAGAAATGGGCAAGATTGATGACTGTGGACACATTGGTAGGCCAAGGAAACTTAGTGCAGCAGATGAAAGACACACCATGCTTACTTTACTTCGAAATAGTAAGCTGTCCAGCAGTGCCATCAATTGGCCGCAACTAGTGGAACCCAGCTGTAATCATCTACTGTTCTGTGAAGTCTGGCCAGAAGTGGTCTTCATGAAAGAATTGTGGAAAAAAAGACATACTTTTGACATGGAAATAAGGCCAAGTGAAGAAAAACAGCAGCAAGTGCTCTGGACTGATGAGTCAAAATTTGAAATATCTGTCTGTAACAGAAGCAGTTTGTCGCTGGAGAGCGGTAAAACAATGAGTAACTGCAAGCAACAGTGAAATATTGGGGAGGTTCCTTAAAAGCTGGACCTGCATTTCAGCAAATGGAAATGGAAACTTGGTCAGGATTAATGGTGTCCTCAATCCTACAGGCAGTTACTTATCCTTTATGCAATACCATCAGGAAGGCATCTGAGTGTCTCCAAATTTATTCTGCAGCAAGACAACAACCCCAAACATATAGACAATGTCATCAAGAACTATCTGCAGCGTAAAGAAAAACAAGGAGTCCATGAAGTGATGATATGGCCCCCACAAAGCCCTGATATCATCACCGGGTCAGTCTGGGATTACAAGGATAGACAGAAAGATTTGCACAAGCGACATCCACAGAAGATCTGTGGTTATTTCTCCAAGATATTTAGAACAACCTCCCTGCTGAGTTCCTTCAAAGACTGTGTGTAAGTACAAGTGGACCTAGAAGAATTTATGCTGTTTCGTAGGCAAAAGTTGGTCACGCAAAATATTGATTTGATTTACATTTCGCTTTAGTTCATATACTTTGCATTTTGTTAATTGCTAAAAAATTAACTATTTAAGCTTTTACTTTTGAAAGCATTCTTGCTTCCTGGCATTTTGTTCCACACCTGCCTTGAACTATTGCAAACAACTATATACAGTACAGACCAAAAGTT
This sequence comes from Phyllobates terribilis, assembly GCF_046119375.1. Classification (NCBI taxonomy): domain Eukaryota; kingdom Metazoa; phylum Chordata; class Amphibia; order Anura; family Dendrobatidae; genus Phyllobates; species Phyllobates terribilis. Next base: position 221,139,656 of record NW_027362769.1, on the reverse strand, counting down.
TGGACACACCTTCTCATTTAAAGAAATTTCTGTATTTTCATGACTATGAAAATTGTACATTCACACTGAAGGAATCAAAACTATGAGTTAACACATGTGGAATTGTATACTTAACAAAAAAGTGTTAAACAACTGAAAATATGTCTTATATTCTAGGTTCTTCAAAGTAGCCACCTTTTGCTTTGATGACTGCTTTGCACACTCTTGGCATTCTCTTGATGAGCTTCAAGAGGTAGTCACCGGAAATGGTCTTCCAACAATCTTGAAGGAGTTCCCAGAGATGCTTAGCACTTGTTGGCCCTTTTGCCTTCACTCTGAGGTCCAGCTCACCCCAAACCATCCCGATTGGGTTCAGGTCTGGTGACAGTGGAGTCCAGGTCATCTGGCGTAGCACCCCATCACTCTCCTTCTTGGTCAAATAGCCCTTACACAGCCTGGAGGTGTGTTTGGGGTCATTGTCCTGTTGAAAAATAAATGATGGTCCAACTAAACGCAAACCGGATGGAATAGCATGCCGCTGCAAGATGCTGTGGTAGTGTCACGCTGTCTCTGTATACTGGAGGTAGGGGGCCTAAGCTGACCCTAAGCTGGGGCCCTGACTAATCCCTCAACCTGGAGGTACTGTTAAAGGTACAGAGGTCCAGGCCGCCAGCGTAACCCCTACCTCCTGAGGATCCCTGCACCTAAGTAATCTAGTCCTGAGAATGACCCCGATCACAACAAAAGGGGACAAGTAATAATATGCCCACACACAGTACTTAGATGAACGAGACAGTACAAGGGAAAAACCAAAACCACCTTGCATACAAAAACTACACAACTACAACAGAGGGAACACCAACGGGAAAGGAGATAAATGATAAAGCGAGGAAGGGAAAAAACTCTCCGAATACACTTATCTCTGAAACTCCAAATACCACGATCCGCTCTGTTAGTCTGCATGAAATGCTTTCACCGACACTTCCCTAACAGACCAGCAGGCATTTGAAGGAGTCTCACTACAGCAGCATTGATTGCAGCTGGGCGAGGCTGGACCTCGTCTAGCACAGAGAGAGAGAGAATTAACTCCCTCACTGCCGAAAAACACAAAGCACCAAAAAGTCAGCTGCGAGAAGTCAGGCTGTGTAATCGTGACGATCTTCGTGGCGACACACCCGTGACAGTACCCCCCCTTCTACGAGGGGCCTCCGGACCCTCAGGGCCAGGTTTATCCGGGTGAGTCGTGTGGAAGGCCCGAACTAATCGGTCTGCGTTAATATCCGACGCAGGAACCCACATCCTCTCCTCAGGACCATACCCTTTCCAATGAACCAGGTACTGAAGGGACCGGCGATTAAAGCGTGAATCGATGACCCTCGATACCTGGAACTCCAAGTTACCATTGACCACCACTGGAGGGGGAGGTAAAGGTGACGGTACCACCGGCGCCACATACCTCTTAAGCAACGATCTGTGGAACACGTTGTGAATTTTAAACGTAGGGGGGAGGTCAAGACGGAATGCCACCGGATTAATTATAGAACTGATTCTGTACGGCCCGATGAACCTGGCACCCAGTTTCCAGGAGGGAACCTTAAGTTTTATATTCCTGGTAGACAACCATACCCGATCGTTCACACTTAGGTCCGGACCAGACACTCTCCTCCTATCAGCCATACGTTTGTATCGGTTCCCCATAGTATTCAGATTCTTCAGCACCCCTCTCCATACTGAAGCGAGTGATGAGGAAAATCGTTCCTCCTCAGGAACCCCCGAAGAGCCCCCCCTACTGAAAGTACAAAACTGGGGGTGAAAACCATATGCCCCAAAAAACGGGGACTTACCAGTGGACTCGCTCCGCCTATTATTAAGAGCAAACTCTGCCAGAGTTAAGAAAGAAGCCCAGTCCTCCTGGTTCTCTGACACAAAACACCGGAGATATGTCTCCAAGCTCTGGTTCATTCGTTCCGTCTGACCATTGGTCTGAGGATGAAAAGCCGATGAGAACGACAAATGCATCCCCCGCCGTGCACAAAACGCCTTCCAGAACTTGGACACAAACTGAGACCCCCGATCAGACACCACCTCGGAGGGTACCCCGTGAAGCCTCACAATCTCCCCAATGAACACCTGCGCAAGAGTTTTAGCATTAGGGAGAGCAGGAAGAGCGATAAAATGTGCCATCTTGCTGAACCTGTCCACTACAACGAGTATGACCGTTTTACCCGAAGACGGAGGGAGGTCCGTAATAAAGTCCATAGACAGATGAGTCCAAGGACGCTCCGGGATCTTCAAAGGTAAGAGGGCCACAGACGGACGGGTATGTGAGGTCTTAGAGCGCGCACAAACCCCACAGGACGCGACAAAAGTTACCACCTCCTTATGTAAGTTAGGCCACCAAAACCGATGCGAGAGGAGATCCACAGTTGCTTTACTCCCCGGGTGTCCTGCAAAAACTGAGTTATGGTGTGCCTCGATCACCTTTTGTCGCAACTGATCTGGAACAAACAGTCTCCCCGGAGGTCCAACAGGGGCGTCCCCCTGAGCCTCCAATACCTCCTCCTCCAGCTCAGAGCATACTGCCGAAACCACCACCCCCTCCTGAAGGATAGGAATCGGGTCGTCCGTATTCCCGGCCCCAGGGAAACTACGAGATAAGGCATCCGCCTTTACATTTTTTGACCCAGGACGATATGTAACGACAAAATTAAACCTGGTAAAAAACAATGACCACCTAGCTTGTCTGGGATTCAGACGTTTCGCGGACTCCAGATATAGCAGGTTCTTGTGATCGGTGATAACGGTGACCGGATGGACTGCCCCCTCCAAAAAATGGCGCCACTCCTCAAAAGCTAACTTAATGGCCAAGAGTTCCCTATTGCCGACATCGTAATTCCTCTCAGCGGACGACAATTTTTTAGAGAAAAAGGCGCACGGATGCCACTTACCAGGGGACGAACCTTGTGACAATACTGCTCCCACCCCTACCTCGGAAGCGTCTACCTCTACAATGAATGGCTGTGACGCATCAGGTTGAATGAGTATGGGTGCCGAGGCAAAACATTTTTTCAAGGAGGAGAATGCTTGACAAGCCTTGTCAGACCACCTAGAAAAATCCGTCCCCTTTTTAGTCATGTCTGTGAGAGGCTTAACCATGGACGAGAAATTACGAATGAACTTCCGGTAATAATTAGCAAACCCCAGGAAACGTTGTAGTGCCTTAAGATTCTCTGGCCGATCCCACTCAAGAACTGCCCGCACTTTCCCAGGGTCCATACGAAAACCGGACGCTGAAACCAGGAAGCCTAAAAACTGGAGTTCCTGTACGGCGAACACACACTTTTCCCATTTGGCATACAGTTTATTATCCCGCAAGATCTGTAACACCTGCCTAACGTGCTCCTGATGAGACACCAGATCCGGCGAGTAAATTAAGATATCATCCAGATATATGACAACAAACTGTCCCACCAGGCGGCGAAAAATGTCATTAACAAAGTGTTGGAACACCGCCGGGGCATTAGTCAGACCGAATGGCATGACAAGGTTCTCATAATGCCCCTCCGGAGTGTTAAACGCCGTCTTCCACTCATCCCCCTCCTTCATCCTAATCAGATTGTACGCCCCCCTGAGATCCAACTTAGAGAACCATTTGGCGCCCACGATCTGATTAAAGAGATCGGGAATAAGTGGGAGCGGATACGGATCTCGGACCGTAATCCGATTAAGTTCACGGAAATCCAGGCAAGGGCGTAGGCCTCCATCTTTCTTCTTAACAAAGAAGAACCCCGCAGCCACCGGTGAAGATGAAGGTCTAATATGCCCCTTAGCCAGACTTTCTGAAATATAATCCTTCATGGCCTGCCTCTCAGGACCAGAAAGGTTATACAACCTAGCTTTAGGTAACTTGGCCTCAGGGAGCAGTTTTACAGAACAGTCATACTCGCGATGAGGAGGTAGTTCCTGACACCCTTTCTCCGAGAATACATCCTCAAAGTCCGCCAGAAATGGAGGTAAGATCCAAGGAGTAACCGCACCAATGACCGTGTTCATGCAGTTTTTATTACAGAATTTACTCCATTGGCTTATCTCTCTGGTTTGCCAATTAATAACCGGGTTATGCTTAGTTAACCAAGGAAGGCCCAACACTATAGGAGTGGGAAGACCCTCCAACACGTAGCAAGACAACAGTTCTTTATGTATCGCCCCCACTTGAAGTTTTACGTCATGCACAGCTTGCAAAAAACTTCCCTGACCGAGAGGCCTGGCATCGATCGAGAATATGGGGATGGGTTTAGCCAACTCACTCAATCGCATACCTTGAACCCGGGCAAACCGAGCATCAACCAGATTAGCCCCGGCCCCACTATCCAGAAGAACAGATATCCTCTCAGTTCTCGTACCCACCACCACCTCCGCCGGTACGAGAAACTGAGACGAACCTAGGGACGAAATACCTACTCCCAGATTGCCGTCCACCACACAACCTGGGATCAACAGTTTTCCGACGACTCTTCACTCTGCAAGGGACGGGATGGACACCCTCCAATAAAATGTCCCTTTCTCCCGCAGAAGAAACACCTTCCTGTCTTATGGCGCACCACCGGTCCCCTCCCCCGAAATGATGTCCCTCCTAATTGCATAGGCTCCTCTGGACTGACCAGGGGAACCACCATATGAGGGGACCTTGTAGGAGGTGGAGTCATCACAGGGGGTAGAGTTATCCCGCACCTCTCCCGAAGTCGTCTGTCAACGCGAATAGCAAGGGCCATAGCGGCTTCCAGTGACGCGGGAGAGTCATACTGTGCCAACACATCCTGTAATTTGTCGGATAAACCTTGACAAAACTGGCTCCTAAGAGCCGGGTCATTCCACTGGGTGTCCGTGGCCCACCTACGGAACTCCGAACAGAATTCCTCCGCCGGACGATCTCCCTGCTGAATCCTACGTAACTTAGACTCAGCAAGGGAGATCCGATCTGGGTCATCATATACGAGTTCCAGAGCAGCGAAAAACCTATCCACTGACTGGAGAGCCGGGGAGCCCGGGGGAAGAGAGAACGCCCAAGATTGTGGGTCCCCTTGTAGGAGCGAGATGACAATTCCCACCCTTTGTTCTTCACTCCCCGATGACCGAGGCCGCAGCCGAAAGTACAACTTGCATGCCTCCCGGAAAACAAAAAACTTGTCCCGCCCCCCAGTGAACCTGTCAGGGAGAGCTACTTTAGGTTCTGGTCCGGCTTGCTCCTGAGGATACAAAACCTTGGACCTAACGTCCGCCAGCTCCATGGACAAACTCTGCAACTGCCGTGCTAGATCGGCTACTGGATCCATGGTAGCTGGAGAAAAACTAAGTGGTCGGTGAAAATGTCACGCTGTCTCTGTATACTGGAGGTAGGGGGCCTAAGCTGACCCTAAGCTGGGGCCCTGACTAATCCCTCAACCTGGAGGTACTGTTAAAGGTACAGAGGTCCAGGCCGCCAGCGTAACCCCTACCTCCTGAGGATCCCTGCACCTAAGTAATCTAGTCCTGAGAAGGACCCCGATCACAACAAAAGGGGACAAGTAATAATATGCCCACACACAGTACTTAGACGAACGAGACAGTACAAGGGAAAAACCAAAACCACCTTGCATACAAAAACTACACAACTACAACAGAGGGAACACCAACGGGAAAGGAGATAAATGATAAAGCGAGGAAGGGAAAAAACTCTCCGAATACACTTATCTCTGAAACTCCAAATACCACGATCCGCTCTGTTAGTCTGCATGAAATGCTTTCACCGACACTTCCCTAACAGACCAGCAGGCATTTGAAGGAGTCTCACTACAGCAGCATTGATTGCAGCTGGGCGAGGCTGGACCTCGTCTAGCACAGAGAGAGAGAGAATTAACTCCCTCACTGCCGAAAAACACAAAGCACCAAAAAGTCAGCTGCGAGAAGTCAGGCTGTGTAATCGTGACGATCTTCGTGGCGACACACCCGTGACAGGTAGCCATGCTGGTTCAGTATGCCTTCAATTTTGAATAAATCCCCAACAGTGTCACCAGCAAAGCACCCCCACACCATCACACCTCCTCCTCCATGCTTCACGGTGGGAACCAGGCATGTAGAGTCCATCCGTTCACCTTTTCTGCATCGCACAAAAACACGGTGGTTGGAACCAAAGATCTCAAATTTGGACTCATCAGACCAAAGGACAGATTTCCACTGGTCTAATGTCCATTCCTTGTGTTCTTTAGCCCAAACAACTCTCTTCTGCTTGTTGCCTGTCCTTAGCAGTTGTTTCCTAGCAGCTATTTTACCATGAAGGCCTGCTGCAGAAAGTCTCCTCTTAACGGTTGTTGAAGAGATGTGTCTGCTGCTGGAACTCTGTGTGGCATTGACCTGGTCTCTAATCTGAGCAGCTGTTAACCTGCGATTTCTGAGGCTGGTGACTTGGATAAACTTATCCTCAGAAGCAGAGGTGACTCTTGGTCTTCCTTTCCTGGGGCGGTCCCCATGTGAGCCAGTTTCTTTGTAGCGCTTGATGGTTTTTGCAACTGCACTTGGGGACACATTCAAAGTTTGCCGAATTTTTCGACTGACTGACCTTCATTTCTTACAGTAATGATGGCCACTCGTTTTTCTTTACTTAGCTGCTTTTTTCTTGCCATAATACAAATTCTAACAGTGTATTCAGTAGGACTATCAGCTGTGTATCCACCAGACTTCTGCACAACACAACTGATGGTCCCAACCCCATTTATAAGGCAAGAAATCCCACTTATTAAACCTGACAGGGCACACTTGTGAAGTGAAAACAATTTCCGGTGACTACCTCTTGAAGTTCATCGAGAGAATGCCAAGAGTCTGCAAAGCAGTCATCAAAGCAAAAAGGTGGCTACTTTGAAGAACCTAGAATATAAGACATATTTTCAGTTGTTTCACACTTTTTTGTTAAGTATATAATTCCACATGTGCTAATTCATAGTTTTGATGCCTTCAGTGTGAATGTACAATTTTCAAAGTCATGAAAATACAGAAAAATCTTTAAATGAGAAGGTGTGTCCAAACTTTTGGTCTGTACTGTATATAAAATATGTTGTGTGTACATTTTTTTCTGTGTTCAATAAAAACAGTTAATAATGAGTTAGGCTATGTGCCCACGATGCACAAATGTTCCGGATTTTTCCTGAGCGTTTCTGCATCTCCCTGGCAGAAAAAACGCATGCGGATTGTACATGCGTTTTTCCTGCCAGGGACAAGCGGAAGTGAAGCGTTCTTCACATGCATTTCCGCATGCGGGTTGTCAACCGCTTTCCAAACGATTTTAGCATCACTTGGAAAGTGCTTGACAACTTGGTCACACTATATAAATCCATGCAACCGGCATGTATTTATATAGTGTGACCGTAAAGAATGGTAAAAAATAAAAAATAAAATATATACTTACCCTCTGATGGCCCCCGCAGTCTTGCTTCACTCTGTTCTCCCTTGCCGGCAGCGGTACACTGAAGGACCTGCCGACGTCAGTGTCGCGTGACCCGTCACATGACTATGACGTCAGCGCAGGTCCTTCAGTCCATCGCGAACTGCCGGCATGCGAGGAGGAGCGCATTGGGGGCCGCCAGAAGGTAAGTATATATTTATTTTTTATTTTGTTTTTTTTACAGCTTTCTATGGTACCCGGGTCCGGGGGAGAGTCTCCTCTCCTCTAGACCTGGGTACCATCCGCACATTGAACGCATGTATTCCGCATGTGCTTAGCTAGTGAAGAGGAATCCATGCGTTCTAATGCAAGTCAATGGCGGCGAAAACACAGCACTTCCGCAAAATAATTGGTAGTGCTGCGTTTTTTTCCGCAATGATAATCCGCAGCGGAAATTTCCGCAGCATGTGCATAGCACATGCGGATTATCATTGGGGAACATGGCAGGCCTTCTACCATGCGTTTAAGCGTTTCTGCAGCATTTTTGCCGCTGCAGAAACGCTTAAAAAATGCATCGTGGGCACACAGCCTAACAAAGACATAACATATACAAATAAGAATAATCAAAGAGACATCACAACAAAGGGTAAACGTATGAATAACCCCTACAGATGTGTATATAAAAAGAAAAATACTTATCTCACAAACTTTCCTCCCCATGAACCACCCGCCCCTCTAAAAATGCCATGAAGTTAAAAAAAAAAAAAAGTAAAGAAGGTAAATGTCAACCTCAATAAAGGTTGAAGAAAGAATTATTGGAGACCTCCAAGCCATCTGTTTTTTCATATACCAGTCTATGAATATAACCTAAGACAGAAACAGAATTAACACACACCCTGCTGTAAGTAATAAGTAAAAGCAATAGTGCATATAAATAGGGAACTTAGTAAAAGCCATCCCACCAGCATCAAGGTGCACCACAGTCAGGATGGTCCTATCTCTAGTATTAAAAACTTTATAAACCTTTCTATGTTTATTCTGTTTCTGTCTTAGGTTTTGTTTGTTTAATAGCCAATGTGAACATGCTCCTACTTTACATGCATACCAACTTATACTCCAGTTCACTTTTTGGGTTTAGTTTCAGGTTTCTGCACTTAGTGCAGGTAAGGATATGGCCTCCCTTCTTTGAGCTGGACATTACATTTATATGAAGAAAGAGGATTCCAGCGTCAGGATCTTCATTAAAAACTCAATTTATTAGGGAAGTATAAAAAACATGAATATAAGGAAGATATTCAAATAATGTCACAACCACCAAAGGGGAGAGATTATGGGCAAACGCGTTTCAGACAGAAGTCCTTAATCATTGCTTAATCAATACTATTTTGCATGCATTCCAACTTATACTCCAGTCTATGAATATACTACAATAACTACCAAGATATGAACGTTTTCATGGCCAATAATTAAAGGAGTTGTTCGGTCTTAAGCTGCAAGTCTGTATTCACTCTACGTGACTGCAGACTTTTTACTCGTTACATTACATGCGCTGTAAGTTTTCTCCGGTGCCGGGAACGAAGCAAGCGATCTATATACTCCCGGCCACATTCCGACTAGACTGTTTCCGGCCTCGCGCAATACACTTTTATTGCATACTTGTGGTCACGCATCAGCCGCTCCCGGAGAGTCCTCACAGCGGGCAGTGCGCAACGTGACGATTAATAAGTTTGAGGTCACATAGCTTGAATGCAGACTTGCAGCTTAAGACCGGACAACCCCTTTAAGTAACTTAATGATTAAATTGATTATAGATTAATAACCAGGCAGCTCTGATATTACTTACTCATGGTCATTGCATCTGGCCCCTGCTCCGCAGGCAGCACATTGCTTGCTGTCGTCGCTGGTGCTGGTGGACTGGCTTCCATGCTGTAGAGGAGAAAAACATGGACAACGAAGAATGAACCAAATGAATAAAAGTGCTGTTTATTCACATAGATCCAGTGATAAAATAAATTCTTTGCTCAAAGTATTCTAAAGTGCGACCAGTTCTACGGAGCTAGTTCTTAATACTGAGAACTTTCAGAAAGTGTATATATATATTTTTTTTACTATTAATTTTATTAATTCTCTTGACACAAATTTTGGAATCTTCATGTTTAATGTGAACAGAAACAGAAAATTAGGTGGTCTGCATTTAAAGGAGAGATTTGCTAACTGACTCCTTGCCATGTTGACCGCATCTTTTGTCATTTTGGCTCCACTGGAAAAGTGAGCTTGTAAATGACAAGTATGAAGTGTGACCGGTAATATTTTATATCTTGCTTTGATGATCATTTAAAACAATTTATTTCTATATGTCTAGTTTTAATATCTTTGTGCTTTTGTTCACAAAACAGGATATTGGTTTTCTGATAATCTGTTGAAGACTGATGGAAGGTGGTTTAAGCCAAAAGTCAATTAGATTTTTTGTAACTTGCATATCCTTTCTTGATCATGTACTTTAAAGGCCCCGTCACACTTAGCGACGCTGCAAAGATCCCGACAACGATATGACCTGTCAGGGATCGTTGCTGCGTCGCTATGTGGTCACTGGTGAGCTGTCAAACAGGCAGGCTCACCAACGATCAGGGGAGCAGCGACATCGTGGAAAGAATCTTTCCACGATGTCCTGCTCCTGGTTACCAGCCTGCTGAAGCAGGAGCAGGCTGGTAACCATGATAAACATCGGGTTACTAGGGGCACACACGCACCTAGTAACCCGTTGTTTATCATGGTTACCACTCTGCTACGGTGAGCGGGAGGTTACCGCTCACTTTAGCAGGCTCGTAACCATGATAAACAGCGGGTTACTAGGTGCGCGTGTGCCCCTAGTAACCCGATGTTTATCATGGTTACCAGCCTGATCGCTGCTCCCGCTGGTCACATACAGCGATGTGTGCTGACCAGCGGGAGGGCAACGACCAAAAAAAGGTCCAGGACATTCTGCAGCGATCAGCGACCTCACAGCAGGGGCCTGATCGCTGCAAAGTGTCACACATAGCGACATCGCTGGTGAGGTCGCTGTTGCATCACCAAAACCGTGACACAGCAGCGATCTCGCTAGTGATCTCGCTATGTGAGACGGGGGCTTTACTTCCTTTTCTTTCTGAAGACAATAAAAACCCCCATGCATTTGGGGATGGGTCAGACAAGCTTTGCACACAGACAGACCCCTGTGTATTTTTTGTCTATCAATCGCCACCCTGGTTTGATCAACACTGGCAGACGTGCGAGACCCCTTGTGTCCCCCATAAAGCTCTCACTACAGAGGGGTTTCCACAACAAAAGTAAAATAAAAATATAAAATTACAGATGTAGCAGAGCTGAGCTATGCATAACTCAAAATGATGTTACATTCTGAAAGCAAATATTCATCAGCCCAACTCAATGTTAAAAACACAAACTTGGCTCAGCTACATCTGTATCATATTTTTTGGGGGGAGGGAGTGATGAACTGAATGACAAGTATGTAGTCAACCATTTTTAGGTTGGTGGCTAAGCGAAGGCGATTTCAAAATAGGAGCTTAACTATTAAGTGTAAGCCTCCTGCAACCGTGCAGAACTGAGGGTTTCTTTTACGTAACGTATAGAGAAAAACGGGTCAGTGGAGCCTGAACCTTAAAAGTGTAGTCCAGGATAGGAAAAAACAGCGACACAAGTAGGTAATGCTTTAAAATACCAGAATAAGTAATACAAACCCATGGAAGCCCCTGCCATCCAGTGCTGCCCCTCTATTGCTCCCCGACAGGTTTTACAAAACTGCATTGGTGACATCACATTTACAGCACGTGATCGCTGCAGCCAATCACAGACTTAGCCATCACCGCTGAGGCCAGTGACTGCAGTGATCACATGTTGTAGATGGGACATCACCGCAGCAGGAGATAGGGCTGAGACACAGATTTCAGAGATGTGTCACTTATTGGGCTGTGTGCAGTTGATTACTTATCACCAGGAGGTTATCGCAGCCAGGACTACAGTGCTTGCGAACAATTGTCTGACTCTACCCCCCTCCTCTGATAAGCAGCTTACTGTCAATATACAATGTGAGAGCCGTGTGTGATGGGCGAGGTCAGCTTTCTGAGCTCTGCTGCATGCTACATCTAAAAACTCTATGTGACAACTTCTGCACCCAGTAAACTAAGTGATACATCGCTGGAATCAGCGTCTCTTTTCCTACATTATGCTGCCCTCAGATGAGGTAGCAAAAATCTGCTGACAGATTCCCTTGAAAACTAATCCAATTGTCATTGATCAAGTAGACACTTTTCATCATTGAATTCATTGCTTGTTACCTGAACTGCAAGTCTGATCCTCTCTGAGCCAACTCTACAGCAAGGGCAGCACTGACATTTTCATCACCGTATGGTAAATTATTCAAAGCAGAATCTGTCACAAAAATAAAAATACTAAATACCAAAAACACAACCATGGGTAATAATTCACAATTTCATACAAATATGACCTTCAAACTAGAGCGGCAAATAGCACAAGTTTAGGACAGAACATTGCACTAACGTTTATTCATTTCCATATCCAGGATGCATTGGTTCGTAAATAAAGAAAAATTGGAGTCAAATAACATTTTTCAGGCATCATATTTTTATTTTAACATTATTATACATGGTATTTAAGAGGCTTACAGAGTGTAGCGCCCTGCGTCTCTCCTCCTTTTGATCCCTTTTCTGAATCTTACAGTTAAACATAACTACAATAATGCTGCCTCTATATACAACAATATAACTACTATAATACTGCTCCTATGTACAAGAATATAACTACTATAATACTGCTCCTATGTACAAGAATATAACTACTATAACACTGCCTCTATATACAAGAATATAACTACTTTAATACTGCTCCTATGTACAAGAATATAACTACTATAATACTGCCTCTATATACAAGAATATAACTACTATAATACTGCTCCTATGTACAAGAATATAACTAGTATAATACTGCCTCTATATACAAGAATATAACTACTATAATACTGCCTCTATATACAAGAATATAACTACTATAATACTGCCTCTATATACAAGAATATAACTACTATAATACTGCTCCTATGTACAAGAATATAACTACTATAATACTGCCTCTATATGCAAGAATATAACTACTAGAATACTGCCTCTATATGCAAGAATATAACTATTATAATACTGCTCCTATGTACAAGAATATAACTACTTTAATACTGCTCCTATGTACAAGAATATAACTACTATAATACTGCTCCTATGTACAAGAATATAACTAGTATAATACTGCCTCTATATACAAGAATATAACTACTATAATACTGCCTCTATATACAAGAATATAACTACTATAATACTGCCTCTATATACAAGAATATAACCACTATAATACTGCTCCTATGTACAAGAATATAACTACTATAATACTGCTCCTATGTACAAGAATATAACTACTATAATACTGCCTCTATATGCAAGAATATAACTATTATAATACTGCTCCTATGTACAAGAATATAACTACTATAATACTGCCTCTATATGCAAGAATATAACTACTATAATACTGCCTCTATATACAAGAATATAACTACTATAATACTGCTCCTATGTACAAGAATATAACTACTATAATACTGCTCCTATGTACAAGAATATAACTACTATAATACTGCCTCTATATGCAAGAATATAACTATTATAATACTGCTCCTATGTACAAGAATATAACTACTTTAATACTGCTCCTATGTACAAGAATATAACTACTATAATACTGCTCCTATGTACAAGAATATAACTAGTATAATACTGCCTCTATATACAAGAATATAACTACTATAATACTGCCTCTATATACAAGAATATAACTACTATAATACTGCCTCTATATACAAGAATATAACTACTATAATACTGCTCCTATGTACAAGAATATAACTACTATAATACTGCTCCTATGTACAAGAATATAACTACTATAATACTGCCTCTATATGCAAGAATATAACTATTATAATACTGCCTCTATATACAAGAATATAACTACTATAATACTGCCCCTATGTACAAGAATATAACTACTATAATACTGCCTCTATATACAAGAATATAACTACTATAATACTGCCCCTATATACAAGAATATAACTACTATAATACTGCCCCTATGTACAAGAATATAACTACTATAATACTGCCTCTATATACAAGAATATAACTACTATAATAATGCTCCTATGTACAAGAATATACCTACTATAATACTGTCCCCTATATACAAGAATATACCTACTATAATACTGCCTCTATATACAAGAATATAACTACTAGAATACTGCTCATATGTACAAGAATATAACTACTATAATACTGCCCCTATGTACAACAACACAACTACTATAAGCAGTGGCCTGGGACAATTGACCCCCGCTCCGATGCAGTCCATAATGAATATTAAAGATCTTCCCGGGGAACTACTTTCAAAATATAAATGCAGTCTTCTACCTCCCCATTCCAGCAGTCTCCTCTGTTATATATACACCAATGAAGCTAATCATTGGCTACAGCGATCACGTGGGCGGTCGGGGACATCATCACTTCAGGAAAAGCAGGCGGGGGAGCACCAGATAGGGGGCACTAGGTGATTTATTAGGAAAGTCTCATTGTTTTATCCAAAGACTCAGAAAACGCAGTAAACTAAAATTCTTGATTAAAATGCAGCAGACAGAAGCATGGCGGCACGCTGAACTCAATGTAATCTATTCTTGACAACATCAGGACTTGGGTGTAGTTTTTCTCGCAGCTTTTATATTTAGCATATGGTGATTATGTGCGGGAAGCAGCAAGGATGTAATATGTCATTATTAGGATGTGTGATTGCCCTTTTAAACAACAATTAATTATACAGTAAAGGTTACACCATCAATCTGAATTAAAAACCAGTACGCAGGTAATAACTTATACTAAAAATAAGCCACCTGGTACATGCACTGCACAGAAATAAGCTGGATGGATGGCAGTGCCGGGAGCTATTAGTGAGCTGCAGCAAACCTCAATGGTGGACGCCGGACAGCCTCGGATCATTCATAATGATATTTCTGCAGATGACTTTGGCCCGATACACACGGCTGTATACAGATTTTTGGCGACAGAGTGCTATAGGCCCATTTTTTACCTCTGTGTGTCTCCATTTTTATGTGGACTCATAAGGATATTTTGTTTTATCATGGGCGGGCAGCAAGTTGCAGTCCACTGCATCTTGGAGCCCGCCTGAAAAAGTCAATGCGGGCTCAGCCTTAATTTACTGTGTAACAAGAAACAACCCGTGTGCCTAGTTTAGATTTCCTCTGATACTAGACCTCCGGTATAAGCCTGTGAGCCAGACGATAAGTCTAGAGCAAATGGATAAAGTTTACAAGCAAGAAACTTTGCAATAATCTTGCCCAGTTACTACCATCCTACCAAGCACTGGAAATGTTTTCAATACCTTACTGAAAATGAAGCTACATTTATACCTTAGAGGGGTGGTCCGATACCTTTAATGCCCTTTATAAATATCGATCCTAACCCCTTATGTAATTTTCATTGTTATAAAATTCCCTACTGTTCTACCTATACGTTTTTTTTTTTTACTTTACTTCCTGTGACGTTTCGTGTAAAGGGAGTCTCAAACAGGACATCACAGGAGGATGGTCCTGCAGCTTCTAACAACCCCCGGTACAGGACATCCTTGGTCAAGAGGGGTGATGGAGAAGTGATGACAGCTTCAGTGGTCGTTGCCCACATTTTCAGTCACCATTGCCAGTCTATGCTTCTGACACCAACGCCTCTTTCCCTAAAACAAAGCATCATAAGGTGGCGGTGATAGGAGCAGGGTAAGTAACAGCAGCACCGCCCCACAGCTTCTATCACTGCCCTAAAGCAAATAGTCATCAGACGGCAGCACGGCTTGATGTCGTCCTGTTTCATGGGGAGAGGAAAATGGGGGTTGAAACTGTGGAGAAGTGACAGCACGGCCTGTGATGTCCTGTTTGACACTCCCCTCAAATGGAATGTCATAGGAGTCATTTTCAAGCGTCATGGCTTCTGTTATTAAAGAGTTATTCCCAACAGTAACATTTATCCTTCCCGAGAACGGCAGCTATAAAATGCTCTGACCCTTGCCAATTAAAACGTTAGTACCTATCCTGTGGATAGGTTCATAGGATAAAAACAATACAACTTTTAGAGAATACATTGTACACTACCTGAGTGGGGGTAGGAACTTGCAGCATTAACAGGGAATAAGACCTCAGAGTTGTCATCTAAGACTTGTAATGATGTCCAGCAGCAAACTTGGGGATTTTCTGAACTTCCTACAGGTGTCCTAAAATCAAGAGGAACTGAAAATCACATTTCATACCAAACAATCCAATCGTCGGTCGAATGAAACAAAAGCTTATGTATATTGTGCAAGATATGTAATTCAACTCACAGGAGGAAGCTACACACTAATCATTACATAATCTTGTGGGGACACCCTTTAGAGGGGTTTCCACATCATGATAAAATGATAAAGTTGTAAAGTGCTTGTAAAAACAAGCAACTTTGCAATTACCTGATATTTAAAAACCTCTCCATTCTCAAGATTCTTAGTTTAATTACATAGTTTAGTGCTCATTGCCTGGGTTACTGGCTAGTCTGCTGTCAATGGCCAATTTCTTAAGGAAAGAGAGCAGCACTTACAAGCTCTTTACTATACAGCTTGCAAGCGCTGCTCTGAAAGTGGCAGGATTGCTGCGCGCATCCAATGCCACAAAGGTAAAGCCGCTGATCAGAACGGTCAATCATTCTGGAGTTCACACTTTCCCCTCCGCCAAACCGGAAACAGGGAGACTGGGGAGCGGCGTGCTCCTGCTGGAAAGCGGCGTGCTCCTGCTGGAAAGCATACTATAGAACAACCCTTCATCTGGATAGAAGGCTTTTTTTGGGGGGGAAAGGCATGGGAAAATAAAAGCAACGTTCCCTGCAGCTGAGGCCGCTCAGAGAAGTGATGGTGGGTGGACACCATGTGATAAATAGCAGAGACCATTAGAGCGTTGGTGCTGACAGGTACCAGAATAGATGCGTAAGTTTTATTATTTTATTTTAAAGCCTATCCAAAAAAATATTTACTATTCTAGACAACCCCTTTAGAGGATATATTTCACAATACAATCTGCACACATTACAAAACAGATCTCTTTGATCTGATGAGGCCGGTGTAGCTATTTGCAAATCCAAGCCAAAATGGTTGTTTTATCCTTTTTTTAAGATGAACATTTTTTATATCAGTCAGGAAAACTTTCAAAAAGGATTCTACAGTCGATTCTGACATGGATTTTTAAAATAAGTACTCCTGTATCATCAGGTCTGAGAGATCCATTTAATAATGTATGCAGTTTGAATCGTAAAATGTGGAGACCAGTTCATAGTAATCTTTATAGTATACCTACATTTTAGCGCTCATGGAAAGCATTTAAAGACAGAACATAAAAAAGTTAGAGCCTAGTGTTCTATTAGCTTCCATGTCAAGTAAAACTGATATTTACTTGGTCGTTAACTTACCTTGTGTGCACTAAAAACTTCACACAGAGACTACTGCTGATTGGATGATGTGAGTATGCACGGTATCTGCTATCGTGCAGATGCTTTATTGCGTGTATAATTGAAAATTGGATCAGAATCCCGTTATTTTACCGCATACATTCAGAATATATGGAGATCCCACTATGCACTCCGCGCCATAACTGCTTATACAAACCTGGGGGCTGTTTATATCAAGCTGAGCTCATTACATTACTACATTTCTTGCACCACTTAGGAAATGCAGAAGAAAAAAAAAAAAGACTATAAAACTGGGCGCGCTTTAATTTACGCGTTGACATTTTATTTCTTTTCGCACTGTCACTCTTACCCATATAAAGTGACTTGAGACACAAGTGTATGATGAGCCCAAAAAACAAAACAAGCGTACAATATAAAAAATGTACAGCCTTACATCAGAACTCAGATGGGTCCAAACAGCTACAGTGCCTCGCAAAAGTATTCACCCACCACGGCATTATCTTTGTGTTTTGCTACCTCACAACCTGGAATTTCACAGGTTTTTTTTTAGGGTTTGCATCAGTTCATGTAAAGTACATGTCTACAGCTGTGAACATTTGGATTTCTTTTTATTGTGAAGCGAACCACAAATAGGACAAAGTAACTGAAAACTTCAATGTGCATTATTATTCACCCCCTAAAGTCAGTACTTTGTAGAGCCTCCTTTTGTGGCAATTACAGCTGCAAGTCGCTTTGGATAAGTCTCTTTGAGCTTTCCACTGGGATTTTTGCCCATTCTTCAAGAAAGAAAAACTGCTCCTTAAAGTTAAATGGTTTCCTCTGGTGAATGGCAATCTTCAAGTCTGACCACAGATTCTCAACTAGATTAAGGTCAGGACTTTGACTAGGCCACTCCAAAACATTTACACGTTTCCCTTTAGACCACTTTAGTGTTGCTTTAGCAGTATGCTTTGGCCCATTGTCTTGTTGGAAGGTGAACATCCCTCCCAGTCTAAAAATCACTGACAGACTGAAACAGGTTTTGCTCAAGAATATCCCTGTATCCATCTTCCCCTCGACTCAAGCCATTTTCCCCCGGTCCTGCTGCCAAAAAAACATCCCCACAGCATGATAATGCCATTACCATGTTTCACTGTGGGGATGGTGTTTTTGGGGTGATGAGCTGTGTTGGTTTGGCGCCAGACATAACGTTTACCTTAGTGGCCAAGAAGTTCAGTTTTGGTCTCATCTGACCACAGCACCTTCCTCCATACATTTCTCCCACATATCTTTTAACAAACTCAAAACGAGCCTTACATTTTTTGTGTGCAAGTAAAGGCTTTTTTTTCTGCCTTCTCTAGGAGTGTACGGCATATTGTGGCCATATGGACAGATACTCCAGTCTCTGCTTGGGAACTCTGCAGCTCCTTCAGGGTTACCTTTGGTCTCTGTGCTGCCTCTCTGATTAATGCCCTCCTTGCCCAGGCTGAGAGTTTTGCTGGGTGGCCCTCTCTTGGCAGGTTTGTTGTGGTACCATGTTCTTTCCATTTGATAATAGATTTGATGGTGCTCCGGGGGATCATCAGATATTGGGATATTTTTTTATAACCCTGACTTGTTTGGAGATCTCCTTGGTCTTCATGGTGTTGTTTGGTTAGTGGTGTCTCTTGCTTAATGGTGTTGCAGCCTCTGTGGCCTTTCAGAAATAGTGTGTATATACTGACAGCACATGTGACACTTAGATCGCATACAGGTGGACTTCCTTTCACTAAGCATGTGACTTATGAAGGTAATTGCTTGCACCAGAAATTTTAAAGGTTTCATAGCAAAAGAAGTGAATACATATGCACATGCCAATTTTTATTTTGCTTTATCCCATCAATCAATTAGTGCTGATGCATCACACACAAATCAGATTACAAAAATATTTAGGCTGTGTGCCCATGATGTGGATTTAATGGATTTCTACGGCGCCATTTCCGCCGCAAAAACGCATTAAAAACGCATGTTAAGTTGTCTGCCATGTTTCCCAATGGTAATCCGAATGTGCTGTGCACATGCTGCGGAAATTTCCGCTGCGGAAAAATCCGTAGCACAACCATTTCTTGTGCGTAATCGCTGCGAAATCGCCGCCATTGACATGCATTGAACTGCAAAACATCCGCATGCATACATGCGGATGTTATGCGGTTCAATGCGCGTATGGTAACCGGGTCTGGAGAAGAGGAGATTCTCCTCCAGACCCGGGTACCATTAGTAAAAAAAGAATTAAAATGTCTAAAAATAAAAAAAAACAAAACATTATACTTACCTCTCCAGCGGCCCCCGGTCTCCTCTCCGATGGATTGCTCTGTCAGAAAGGACCTGCGCTGACGTCATTTAGTCATGTGATGGTCAAGTGACCGCTGACGTCGGTGGTCGCGTGACCTGTCAGCTGACTAAATGACGTCAGCGCAGGTCCTTTCTGAACACCGCGGGACGCCGAGGACAGAGCAATCCATCGGAGAGGAGACCGGGGGCCGCTGAAGAGGTAAGTATAATGTTTTTTTTTTTTGTTTTTTTTTACTATTCATGCTGCAATTAAAACAGCAATACGTTGGTCACACATTATAAATCCATGCCGGTTGCATGGATTTATATTGTGTGACCAACTTGTCAAGCAGTGATGCTCAAAATCGCTTGGAAAAGTGCTTGAAAAAAAGCATGCAGAAATGCATGCAAAAACGCTTGAAAAACGCTTATACTTGGCAGAAAAAACGCATGTAAAATCCGCCTACGTTTTTCTGCCAAGGAGATGCATAAGGCTAAGTGCCCATGATGCAGAAATGCTGCATATTTTTTCCGCATCTCCCTGGCAGGAAAAATGCATGCGGATTTTACATGCATTTTTCCCGCCAGGTAGAAGCATTTGTCAAGCGTTCTTCACATGCATTTCTGCATGCGGGTTATCAAGCGCTTTTCCAGGCGATTTTAGCATCACTTGGAAAAGTGCTTGACAACGTGTTCACACTATATAAATCCACACAACTGGCATGGATTTATAGTAGTGTGACCAAGTTAGTTAAAAAAAAAAAGAATAGGAATGGTAAAAAATAAAGATTATACTTACCTTCATATGTCCTCCCGGTGTTTTCTACGCTGCGTCCGGTGTCTTGGGTGGCTCGCGGTGGTGTGAAGGACCTGCGGTGACATCATTGAGTCATGTGACAGGTCACATGACTCAATGACGTCATGGCAGGTCCTTCAAAACATAGCGACCCATACAGCAGACCAGAAGGAGGGGAGAAAATACCGGGGGCCATCGGAAGGCGAGTATAATGTTTATTTTTTATTTTAAATTCTTTTTTTAACAGGTTCTATGGTACCCAGGTCTGGAGGAGAGTCTCCTCTCCTCCAGACCCGGGTACCATCCGCACATTGAACCGTGTGACATCCGCATGTACAGATCCAGTGATACGGATGTCACGCGGTCCAATGCAAGTTAATGGCGGCGATTAAGCTGCATGTCCGCAAAATTAATGGACATGCTGCGTATTTTTCTGCAATGATAATCCGCAGCGGAAATTTCCGCAGCATGTGCATAGCACATGCGGATTATCATTGGGGACCATGGGGCACGTATTACCAAGCGTTTTTTTTAAGAGTTTTCGCTGCGGAAATTCCGCGGCAAATACGCTTGAAAAACGCATAGTGGGCACGCAGCCTAAATGCTCAGGAAATTTCTGCTTCATTTCTGCATCGTGGGCACATAGCCTTAAACACGCCTTATAATGTAACAAAATAGGTAAAAAGCCAAGGAGGCGTGAATACATTTGCAAGCCTCTGTAAATAAGGATACTCCATGGAACAAGATAGGCATTATTTCCTTTACCTCTATAGAAAGGGGTACTTAAAGTTTATCCTTCTTCCTGAAATTAGGCCTTGTGGTTCAGGACACTAATGGGGGTCCCACAGATCTGAACACCACTTTAAATTCATAACAAGTCTGATTGATGGGTTCTGATCGGACAAGCACTTTAAAAGGTTTTGTCTCATGTTCTTCAGGAGTGCAATGTTCTTCGGCTCACCAGCTTCTATCTTGCTAGGGATCAGTGCGACCCTGAAGATTGACAGTTCGGGCTGGCGGCATGGCGGAGAAGATGGCCTAAAATGTGCGCTCTCCAACGCTGGTAGTGTTGAGATGTGAAAGGCGTCTGAAGCTGGCCACATCTACCCTTGCAAACTGTACAGCAAAGAGCTTGCTAGCGCATCTTGCCTAAGAAACCATCCACTACACACAATGCGCTGTAAACTAAAAATTTGAAAATTCATTGGTAGAACAAAAAGGATTTTAATAAGAAGTAAATTGTAAAGTCGCTTGATTTTACCACTAGGTTTCGACTTTAAGCAATTACGAACATGAGACAATCCCTTTAAATGACGATAGATCCTTAATTGTGTGCATTCATGGGAAAAACAGACAGTATTCTGACAATGATCTAGTAAAAAAATAGCGGGGACAGTCCACTCTGCCCTGATATATTATATTACTCAAGATTGCTTAGTTCTGTATTATTACACACCTAAGTCATCTTAAGCTGCATAACTTCAAGCCCTGTATTTGCCTCGATGTTTGCTTCCTTTACAAGTGTGCTTCACAGGGCTTTCTGGTCTTAAAGGGGAATTCTCAAGTTTTAAAATTGCTTTAGATTGTTAGACAGCATGAAAATAAGCAAATTTGCAATGAATTAGTTTTTTTTTTCTATCAGGTATTATTCTTCTGCTGTGAAAGCTTTTATCACACATAGTGTCCAGCTTGTTTAAAAGAAGATGGGCACCAGAACCTGACCAAGTGTGCGCAGGAGATACATTCTAGGAGAGGAGTTAATGCTTAAGATCCCAGTCACCCTCTCAACTCATAATAGGACTCTTATTAGTCCTGCATACTCACAATCCCCTGGCACCCAGCATCAGCAGTTTACAGAATAGTTCGCCTAATCACAGCTCTCACTTTCCTGTACCTTGTGCTTTTTCAAATGTCCTGTTATATCTATATGTAAATATAAAGATAACAGTGTAGATTCAGAACAAACACGACGAGGCCGTTAATGTGTTGTAGCAGGACGAAGCGCCCAACCAGAACTGTCACTCAAGGAGGACAGACCGCCCCCCAGCAATCAGGAAGTAATGAGACGGCAGAGCTATGAGCCGCTCAAGAGACAACTAGAGAATACCCCTTTAAGGCCAAAAACATTGTCTGTGTATTACCGTAATTGTTCTGCCAACAAAAAAAAAAATAATAATAATTTTGAGAGGTCAGTACTTTACTAAATTCATGTATTTTGCTTGGGAACCTGACACGCCACCTCCAATACAGAACTGTGTATGTAGATTAACTATTTAATGATTGATGTATTATCAGACTGCTAAGGTGTATAAAGGGAGGGATTCAGATAACAGATCTAACAAAGAATTCCCAAATCCTTTATACATCACTTTGATCTTAACTTGAGTCCAGTGGGCAGTCCTATTTGGTGATTGACAGCTATGTCTGTTTGTACTTTCATAAGGGGTAACACTGTTAATCAATGAGTTACTCCGCCCACTGGACTCCAAAGCCCACAGTAAATAGAGATTCAATAAAATACAAGTTAAGGTTCACTCGGAACTCCGTGCAAATCAGTCCGAGATTGGATGGCAATACACGGACTGGCCGCAGCTCTCACGGCCAAAGCGTGACAGCTTCATAGAAATATATGAAACGGCCATGCTCAGGTCAGGAGAGCTGCGGCCAGTCCATGCATTAGCGGTCCATGCTCGGGCTGAGATCGATCAATGCCTAAATGAGCCTTTATATAGATTATTTTCCTGCGGATCAGACAAAATATTTATCTTGCCAGGATCCCTATACATATGCATAAAAACACACTGGAGGAATTGATCAGGACTGGCGTTTTATACGCCAGTACAGAGCAAAAATCCACTGTGGTTCATGCCTCTTAAAGGAGTTGTCCACTACTTAGACAACCCTGTCTCAATCCTAATGTTTGGCCCCGTTGAAATAAAAATAAGTATACTGACCCATGCTGGCACCGTTCCAGCAGTGACGGTACTCGCGTTCCCGGGACTCATGGGAGGTTGTTATGACAATTGAGCCCTGTGCCCAGCCGCAGCTCTCACAACCTCTTGATTATATGTCTGAAGGCGGGAAAAAGATGCCAGTGCTGATTGGGTGCAGGGCTCAAGTGTCATAACAACCTCCCATGAGTCCCGGGAACGCAAATGCCGTATCCACTGGAACGGCGCTGGCACAAGAGCAGAGTATAAGTGTCACGCACAGTGTAGTAAAGACAAAGTGCGACACGAAGGGATGAGGGGAAGGGAGCCCACACACTAGGGAAAGGGGGAAGTGGAGACCTCTATGCTGATCTGCAATCACCCTGTCTACCCCTACCATCCCTATATTGGTTACTCACCAATCGCTGCACAGGAACCTATCCCTGTATTAATTTAGCACTTGGCTCTAGATAGGGAGGAGGGGGATAAGTGCTAAAGACAGCAAGGGGAGACAGACACGGGGGAAGTAGCTTAGCTTGAGTCGACTTCAGAGAGATGGCACAAATTCCTCTCTGGTGCTAAGAGGACGTAAGAACTGCACTTGCTCCAAGCCTTCACAAGAGGTCATGTAAATATCACCGGAACCTCCCTATTGCAAAGTGAAGGTATTTAAACTCCCAAACCAGGGTGTTACTTAGCAAGAAAAAGGGAGCCGCTGGGTCCTAGACTGAGACAGATCTAAGAAGGTGTCTGTATTGCCAAACGAAGAGATCTCCTGCAACCAACTGCAGGGTGACTGTCAGTCACAACTGACAAACCCGTGCCAATAAGCTTTTTTATTTTAATGGGGTCAAATATTGGGAATGAGAAGGGGTTGCCCTAGTAGTGGACAACCCCTTTAATGAATTTGGCACATCTTAAAAATAACAAAAAAAAACAAAAAACTCTTAAATCTTCAATTATGGAAAATATGCCACCTATTAAAAAAAAAAGTTGGCAAACTGGCACAAAACTGTCAAAAGTGGCAACATTTTGTGCAACTACGTGGTGTACAATAACGTGACTTTTTTTCCCCTTACATAAAAGTGTTAATTTCTCCCCAAAAAATCCAGAATGGATACCCAAAGAAGTTGGGAAATAATTTGGGCTGCTTTTGTTACAAATAGTGTCCTCAATGGCAATGTCAAATCTGCAGAGGCTTCCTTCTTTTTTTCAATAAAACACAACGGCAGACGTCAGGAATAGGCGCAAGAAACGGTAGACAAAAAAAGTCTTTGTTTCATGTTCCCCTGACAGATCAGAAGTGCTTTGTCGGATTTCAGTAGTGGCACTTCACTGTTAAAGGGATTTTATTTACCATAAAGCAAACCGCTACAGGGATTACACAAAAAAGTATCATAGGACATGACAGAGCTACAGAGAAATCATACCTAGAAAAACACTTACAAAGCGGCACTGTGATTAGGAAGAACTTACTGTGTAGCAGAAACAGTCTCCGTTCTAACTTCTGACTTTCTGACAGCTTGTGCTTCGTATGTGTCGTAGTCATCCAAGTCTTCATCATCTATGCTCTTCACGTCCAGTTTTCTATAACCGAAATCCCCATTAACACACGGAGACTGGTTTCTCCAGGAGCCGTCTGCATTTTCTTTATCATTCAAGTTCATTTCAAACTGCGTTTCAAAGTTCGACAGAGCGGCTGAGGACCTGTCAGAATGCTCCTCTGAACTCTCCATGCCACTCACTGCGCTCTTTGAAGCCACCGCCAGATGCGAATCCTCCGTATCCCCGTCATCATCAAACGAGATGATAGTCGTCACTTTCTTCTTCTTTTTTCGATCCTTTTTAACTTTGCCGTCTACAGAAAACAAAAACAGATTTTTTTTTTCTTCCCCTTCTCCTGGAATGTTTTTAGGAAAGTGCTATTAATAAGGAAGATAAGCTTCTTTGCAGCAAGATTCAAGGGAATTTCTACTTGGTACAAAATGAAAACTTCTACTTTGCAATGTAACACATCGGCCTTATTTCATATTCATGCCTTACAAAAAAAAACTGTTTAATGTATAAGCTAACACATCAAACTTACTTTAGGGGAAAAAATTAAAAAGGGGTTCTCTCAATGCCAGAAATAGTTAAATTGCAAAGTGCTTGGAAAAACAAACAATTTCATAACTTACTTTTTATCAAAAATCATTTACAATATCAAAAATGGAAGAATTTTTAATTCCATAGTTTACTGCTCGCTGCCTAGGTTTCCGGCCACCTCTGTAGTCCATCAGCAATGGACGGTCTCCTAAAGAAGGAGTGCCGCGCTTACAAGCTTTTTCCAAAAGAGCTTGTAAATTCTGCTCTGATGCTGGCAGGATTGTTAGATTGATGTTTAGAATAACCCTTAAATGCAGTAACCAATAATTGTATCATAGTTTTATTACCTTCTACTTCCTATGTTAGATATTAGGATCTGTTCACATAACAGATCTATAGTTCTACATTATTTTGTTCTGCTGTTCTTTTGCGAAAAACTTTAAAAGAAGCATCAATAAGGTTGTCCAGGCTTCTGATATTGATGATGTATCCTTTGGTGATTGACAGCTAGGTCTGTATGTACTTTAATAAGGGTAACACTGTCAATCATTGGAGTTACTCCACCCACTGGACTCCAAAGCAGACAACGAGAAGATTTAATTCAATAAACTAAAAGTAATACAGAATCTTTTCCCCGATCCATCACCCATCATCCTCACCAATAAGCGGATATCAGGTGTGGCAGCAACTGGATGTGCACATTGAACAGAGATGAACAGAACAGCCTTGTACATTGTGTAGAGAATGGACTTCGGTACTGCAGCTCAGCTCCTACTAAAGTGAATAGGAGCTGAGCTGCACTTTTCATCAGCGACCACTATACAGTGTAAAGTAGAGTGCTGTTACGGCTCTCATCAATGTTTAAAATCGGCCATCACTGAAAAACAGCTGATCTGTGAAGGTGCCGGGCTTTGGACCCCAGGTGATCGAGTATTGATGACTTTTCTCCTGCACAGATCATCAATATCAATAACCTCTAACAACCCTTTTACCTTTTAGGAGTTTGCTAGGGCTCGTTTAAAAGTGACCAAAAGAAAGGGATAATTATATAAAAAAAAAGTGTTACCATTTCAAGCCTCTGCCATTCCAGTGCTACTACCCAAGTGGTCTTTACACCGAGACGAGAAGACACAGAAGGGATGACCTCCTGTCCATCAATCGCCCGACCACTAAGGCCGCTGACTGGAGGGCCAGTTGACCGAGAGACCACCAGAAGTAATGAAATGGTTCAGGGGTCTAACAAAATTCTGAATTTCATACTTCTGTACTACAGGTAGTGATAAAGGAGTAGAAATCAATCTTACCATCTTGATGGATGTGTGCGCTACACAAGTATGCATCGTGTCACACAATATGGTACATGTTTAGATGTCCTCAAAATATTCAAGAAAGTGTGTGCTTCTTGGGACAGAAAAATTTAAAATCTCTGGGGTCTCAAATGGACAAATGTCACCTTAAGACTTGTCCATAATTTAGGTGAAATTTCTCTTTAAAAGGAGTCGTCGCAGCAATTTTACTTGTTTATAATGATAAGTGCTCGTAAAAACAAGTAACTTTGCTAATTAACGTAAGTGTTATTAAATATCTTCTACATTCTCTAGAACACAGGGATTTTTAATTCTATCGTTTATTACTCGTTGCCTGGGTTTCCTGCCACTGCAGGAGGCTATTAGCAGTGCCCAGTTTTCTAGGCAAGGAGAGTAGAGCTTACAAGCTCTTCCACAGCTTCAGTGCCGCCGGGCTCCTCCAAGGCCGCAGCGCTCCTCCAAGGCCCCAGAAGTAAAGCTGCCTGTGACTGCAGCATCAGATAGCGCATGGCTCTGGCTAGCGGAGCGGGTCAGAACCGACAATCATTCAGGCGCTCCACCCTCCTGCAAGCAAGAAACAGAGAGGCAGGGGAGCAGTGCGATCCTGAAGAAGAGTTGAGAAAAACTCTTCTGATCCTCTTTTATTATCACAAAACCCACCTGATGTAAGACTTCGGGAAAGCACTGGCAGAGGGTCCGAGTCCTGCTCTGGTTTGATTAAAATAGAAACAGCAGAAGATGATGTGATCTCTCGTAGCAGAGTGCTGACTCCTTGAGTGGATTCCTTGAGTAAAGAGGTGACATTCTGAGTGGACTCCTTCAGAAGGTGAGAAACTGTGGGAACCGTCTTTGCTTGTCCATTGAGATCCTTGTTATCAATGTTGATTGCAAACAGGATTGAGTTCAAACCTTTAAATATGAAATAAGAGAAATCAAATCTCTCTAGACGTCAGCCATCAGCTGGCCATTACATGCAATTACGATGGTGGATCAGACTGACTTTGGTGGTGTTAGCTGATGATCTTGGGTCTATAGAACATCCTGATACCTCCAGGGCCTAGTGTTAGGGTAAATTTCACAGGTTTGTTTTTTTTTACCTGTCCATTTTCTGTTTATAAGATAAGTGACATAAGAGATGCCTGGCAGCCACTTATGACCCTCCCTCTACAGGAAGGAAGGAGTCAGGAGCCTACAATTGTTTGTCCATATATTAAAGGGGTTTCCTGGGATCACAATACTGATTACCTCTCCTTAAGTCCCCCATACACATTAGATATGCATCAAAGGGTTAAGCTAACAGTCCAATGTGTATGGTGTCTACGAACAGATGATAAAGGGTCTGGCATGTCTGATTTGGGAAAACATTTTGTGTTCCTCGAAATAAGCTGCCATGGTGGCTCTTGTAGTCAACACAGGAGCACTTGGCCGAGCGAGCGCTCTTGGGCATCATGGAGTCAGGAGACATAGCTGCCAGCAGAACCATTGGCCGAAGGTATCGCGAAGTCAGGAGACATAGCTGCCAGCAGAACTATTGGCCGAAGGTATCGCGGAGTCAGGAGACATAGCTGCCAGCAGAACTATTGGCCGAAGGTATCGCGGAGTCAGGAGACATAGCTGCCAGCAGAACTATTGGCCGAAGGTATCGCGGAGTCAGGAGACATAGCTGCCAGCAGAACTATTGGCCGAATCATCGTTCAACCGACAGCCATCTAATTTGTATAGGGGGATTTTAGCATCAAATATCAGATCAGTAGGGGTCCGACTCTTATTATTCACACCAAGCAGCAGTTTGAAAGGGGCTGTGGCCCTGGTACAATGCACTCATCTCTTGATCTGTCTAGTTAGTAATGTCTATGCTGGATATTGCAGTACTGTCCTATGGAAGTGAATGGAACGACACTGCAATAACCAGCACAGTCGCTAATAAGTAGATGGAGCAGTTAGGCTAAATGGTGTAGACTCTGATACCTATGCTACTGCAATGCCCTGCACATGGGGTAAGCAACATAGCGAGTCACAAGAACTATACTGCATTTCTAATTAGAGGTATTTGCTAATATTATTATTATTACACCTACTACATATTGGGATAGGATGCTGGAGATGGGAATACCCCTTCAAGTCATGCGGCAACCTAAACCCAGCAATAATCACATATGCAAAAAATTGTAAAAACTGTCCATCTTCCCAAGCAAACTGTTGTGTCATGTCCTACAATAAAACATCTGCATTTTGCATTGTACATGGATAGTAAAGGGGACGTTTTACCAACTAAAATTATGTCTGCCCTCGCACAAGAAATCCTGCTTCTGACCTGTCCCCTTGCAGAAAATCACCAGTAAAACGCTGGAATCTTAGGGTCTGTACCCAGATTTCTGCCACTAGACATCATGGACACAAGGCTCAAGGCAGCATGAACTTGGCAGGACAGTTTCCTAAGACAGAAATCTCTGAGCAGAGATTTTGGATGTCTTACATCCTTTAAGAAAAGAAATTAAATGACACTGCTGTAATATTGATCCCCTCTCCTCAGCAGTAATGAGAGTAGCGCAGACTTACCAGCTGCCATGGTAGGAAGCATGCTGGAACGCTCCTCATCTAAAAGAAATGACCAGTCTTCATAGAAGAAACTACAAATCAATAAAAGGAAAAATGGAAGAAAAATAGCTTGTAGCATAATAAAAGCTTAGAAACCATTTCAACATCAATGACATACATTATCCGAACCCACAAAATAATATACTAGAAAAGGATTCTGTATGTAGGTTCCTGCCTTTTATCTGCTGGTAGACAGGGCTATAATATCCAAACAGCCATTTCTTCTGATTTTATGAAAAAAAAACAGGTGACAACCAACTTACATCACAACTTCCGCAGCCACCCAGCTTTCCTCAGACTCCATAAAAATCTGCCCAGATCTGCAGGAACTCTGTATGGAAAGCTAAAAAGACAACCCTTATGACAACTTCAGCTATTGCAGGAACCACTCCGGTCGGTCTCCAGCAGTTTATGACTCGCCCGATCGCTCCAGTGTTTGCTGGGCAGACCGAAACTCAATATAAGTCCATGAGAACCAAAACAAGGCCAGAAAGAGGTGCTCATAGACTTACACACAGAGCTTGTGACCGTTACCTCTGACTTCTGTAAGTCAGGAGTTGCGGTCATAAGATGGCGGAGCAGGACCGGGAAGAGCAGAATACAGAGACTGGAAAGTGTATTACAAGGGTCAGGGAATAAGGGGCAACGTTTCTCCTTTGCTGAGAGTGACAAACCAAGCCTGTCATGTCAGAGTGAGGAGACTTATAGGCCATGCAGTGCTCCTCTCGGAAATTAAATATGCAAATGGTCTCTTCACAGAGGAAGAGAACTAGAACTCTAGCGCCACCTATTTGAAGCAGCAATCCTACAAGTCAATATCGACGCTTTAACAAGCCTTGCCACATGACTTGGGATAAAAGCCAGTTCGGAATCTCAATTTGCAGACACAATGTTTCGGTTTGTTGCCCCTCATCAGTGCAAATGATCTAATTTGGCTATTTGAGAGGTTCTGGACTGGGGTCTAAAGGGTAACGTTTCTCCTTGTGGAGAGTGACAAGCCAAGCCTGGCATGTTAGAGTGAGGAGACTTATAAGTCATGCATGTTCAAGGAACAAACAGTAGTGATGCCATCCGGCGGAAATATTAAAGAAAAAATGCCGGGACGGTGCTTTAAATGGAACCATCATCTGATTCATGGTGCACGAACCACCAGCAGCATTAATCAGATACTGGTTGCGTTGTGGCAGCCACGTAACTCTGAAATGCTGCAGTGTTTCAGAGAAAACAGACTTTGAAAAGTCAGCTGGGAACTACGCGTCACAGATGACTAGCCCAAAGCTGGTCCCCGGCAGCTTCTTCATGCCCTGCACTCCTACACTGAAAAGTCTCTCCCTATGAGAGTATAAAGAGACCTGTCAGTATGGGGAAATGGGGTGAGGAGAAGCCACCGGGGTCTGGTGTCGGACTAGACATCTGTGACATATAGTACCCAGAAGACTTTTCAAAGTATTTTTCTCTCAAACACTGCAGTGTTTCAAAGTAAAACCTACATGGCTGCAACCAGTATAAGGTTTATGCTACTCATGGTTCGAGGAGCATAAATCAGATGACAGGGTCCCTTTAACAGAAAAAAGAACTAATTGATCAACAGGGGTAGGAGGCATTAAACGCAAAGAAAAGTTAGTCTATGGTGTTAAAGGGGTTGATCCACAAAGTACATTTTAATCAATAGATGTTGGCATAAAAATAAGTTCCACAACTGGATGAAAATGTTCCTGTGCTGAGATAATCTTATAAATGTGCCCCTGCTATGTACAGTGTCATTTGCTGTGTCCAATCATGCAGAGCCGCACCAGTTCATGGTCGGCACATATCAGAGCTCCTGGCCAGGCAGGGGGAAGCATAAGTGAATTATGGTAAGTGAGTATACAGACACGACACAGCAGGAAGTCACAGCTGCTACTTTCTCAAGTAACACACTTCCCTGCCCGTTCTATCACAGGAGCAAGTACTTCTGCAGTGTCACTAGTCCTGTGAGCTCATCATAAATTAAGCCAAGTGACAAATAAAGTAAGCTCAGCAGCTGACTGAGGTCCTACGTCACCAACGTGATTTATGATAAACTCAGATTTGGGGAAAAAGCAGAAAAACTCACTCCTGTGACAAAACAGGCAGAAAAATGTGTTACCTCAGGCAGTATACTGTTTTTTCTGTATATTCACTAAGTGATTTACGCTTTCTCCCTGGTTAGGAGCTGTGGTATGTGCCGACCATTAACTGGAGCAGCTCTGCATGGTCGAACACAGCCATTACACTGTACATAGCAGGTACACACTTATAAGATTATCTCAGCACGGAGACATTTATTTTTAACACATCCAATTGTGGAACTTATTATTCCAAGATCTATTAATTAAAATGGGCAAATCAGGAACAAATAGTGATACTACAATAAAGGGAATCTGTCACGTGATTCCTGCTCCCCAAACCATGAATCAGAAACCATCTCTTACATTACCAACATGTACGTTTATTTTTCTCTGAAAAGTTGCCACCTTAAACGTATAAGTTTGTAAGAAGAGAGCCAGCCTCTGATTTATGGTTCGGGCAGCAGGAATCATGTGACAGGTTCCCTTTAATAATATCATGAGCAATAACTTTCCTCTGATCCTTTCATCAGAGCAGACTGACCTAAATTCCACTGCTTGACACGAATTGTTTGATCAACATTGTCTGCAACAATAAACTTTTCTTTTTAGAAGAGGTCGGCAGATCTGAGAGTTACCTAAGTCTGTTTGGATCTGCGAGCAGCATATGTACGTAACGCTCCAGGGAATGTTCATTCAAGGCACATCGCAGCCAGGCGCGTCCCCTCCCGATATCAGTACTTATGTTCTTCAAGGCGTAGAATCTCTGAAGTTCGTGCTTGTTTAGAATTTCCTTCACGTACAACCAAAATACCGGTTCTAGAAAAAAGAGTAAACATTACTGCTTCTACTGGTCCTCTAAGGGCAAAAGAACACAATGTTTTATATCAAAAGGACACAACACCTTTTTTAATAGAGCGTGGCAAAATATCAGATTTAGAACAGAAACTATCATGTGGGTACACATTAGAAAGAAACAGCTCTCTATGTCAGATAAAACTGGGATACCTCAAGCCGTGACACCCGTGAGGGTGTCCTAATTTATAGGACCCATACACATTATTTGTCTAGAATTGCAAAGTTGCCTTTTAAATTGCTCTTCCTAATCACTGGGATTACGACCACCGTGGCCCCCACCGATCCCTAGAACCGGGGCTCTCTTCAGAGAGCTGGCTGACTGCATGTTGTGGAGGTCAATCAATCTAACTACTACCCCATTCATTCTTAAAGAGGTTATTCACGAACACTGATGGCCTATCCTTAGGAGAGATCATCAATGTCTGAATGGTGGGGGTGCTATACCTGACATCCCAGCCGATCAGCTGTTCTCTGTCAGCGGCGGACGGAACTGACCAGTTACGGAGCTGCACAGCTCCATCTATTGTATATAGTGGCCGAGGCCGAGTACTGCACATCCGCCCGCTATTGAATTGGATCAATATACTGCTGTGCAGTTCCGTCCGCCGCCAACACTGAGAACAGCTGTTTGGTGGGAGTACCATGTGTCGCACCCCCACCATTCAGACATTGATGACCTATCCTAAGTATAAGCCATCAATGTTAAAGTACTGAGACAACCTCTATAATGGGAGTGCTGGAGATTGCCGAGTGCAGTGCTCAGTTAATCTTTGGCGCTCCCATTAGAATGAATGGAGAGGTAGTGCACGTGATCGACCACCACTCCATACAGCCAGGGTTCTTCACATCCCTGGTTCTCAAGACCTGTGGGGGTCACAGCGATCGGACCCTCAGTGATCGGAAAGTTATCCCCAATCTTTTGGATAAGAGATCAGTTTCAAACTTGAGAACACCCCTTTAAAGGTTAAGCAGACTTCTTGTTAGATGTGCTGCGGCATTTTATTTGCATGGAAGGTACGTTTCACCCCAGCAGAAAATTTTGCTCACTGAGCAGTAAGCAGCTTCAGTTTTCTGAATCGAATCTCCCCCAATATCAAGCATTCGCCCCACATTATCTTGTAACAAACTGGCGGGGCTCCAACGATTATTTTCTGTATTTAGAAGGACTCCTAATAAGTGGAAAAGATTGGTTGCGTGGCCGGGCATGGAAGAAGGGTTGCGTGGCCGGGCATGGAAGAAGGGTTGCGTGGCCGGGCATGGAAGAACCATAGCATAGCTGGGTATGCATGATGATGCTCTATTGAACTGAATAAGGAATTTGGTGCCTCCAGCTACGGATTTACAGGGGGTAGCAATGCACACAACTCGTCCTTAAAGTCACCGTTTGGTGATAAAGTGTTACATGCACGCCACCTAAGTTCAGATAGGGGCGAGACCGGTTACATGAATTCATTGGAATCCTGCGGGAACCGTTTCTCAGGGCGACCATAGGCTGCAGTTTCTCTCAGGCACACGATAGATTCAATTGCTGACCAGACACATCTGACAAGAGTCTTCATAAACGGTAGAAGAGTAACGCTTGATAAGGCATGGCCAGTGCAATGCAAATATCTTTTTGAGCAACAGGCTCCAGTAATAACAGTACAATCTCCTTTGCAGCACAGCAGTGCACAATCTATTATCCGGTAGCACAGTACAGCACAGTTTTAATGCATAAACAACCACAGGCTTTTCCTTCACAAGGACTCAGTAGTACACAGCATTCTTTATCCTGCATGGAGATGGAAGGGGAGAAGGTTGTGATGAGGGATATGATCTCTATGTCAGGC
The DNA here is from genome assembly GCF_046119375.1 of Phyllobates terribilis. NCBI lineage: Eukaryota > Metazoa > Chordata > Amphibia > Anura > Dendrobatidae > Phyllobates > Phyllobates terribilis. The sequence goes on along the minus strand of NW_027362769.1, from coordinate 221,105,864 downwards.
TTCCTTCCAGTCTTTATCTTCCTGGCCGATAATACTCCACACTGGTTAGCTCAGGGAGTCTAACTGACCTTTGTTTAGCTTCCCTCCTGACCTGATTTCTGTTCTCTTGCCTTCTGTGAGATACAGATCATAAGCCACCTTTCTCTTCGGCTCCGGTCAGACAGAAATCAACTTCCCCACAATCCCCCTGGGGCTCTGCTAAAACACTCCCTATCTCCTGTGACTGTGTTAACCCATCTAGCTGCTGGATGCTTCTGGAGCACAGCACTTCCTGTCTCCTGTGCTTGTGTTACTTCTAATAGTTGCTGAATGCTTTTAAAGCAACAGCACTACTTCTGCATGTCACACTCTGCAACAGCACTACTTCTGCATGTCACAAAAGGTCCCAGAGGTTGAAGGAATCCTGAAGTCAGCAAACAACAAACTTTTCACTTGAAAATGTTGAGAGTTGTAGTTTCACAAAATCTGGATTCCAGCAGGCTGCAAATCCCTCGCCTAGTGGATAGGTAAAAAAATTAACAGAAATCATTCTGATGTATATTTTTCCAAAAGAAAATCCAGAAGTGAGGACTCAGAATACAGACTCCATGTGCATATAGTGAACACGGGAGCTGAATAGTTAAAAGGAGCCTTGGGATAATGAGCATTGGAAGGACTGGTAGAAAGAGTGAAGATTGTTAACGGTTAAGCCTAATTCGCTCTGGTTTGGTACATTAGCCAAACGACTAAATAAAACGCTGCAGCAACAAGCCATGTAAAGTGCACACCGAGGAACTGTCAAAACATAATTAGGCAGGCTGGCGATAATGGAGGGTTACCTGTCTCTGTTTTACTGGAGAATCCTGCTGCCTGTTTGATTGCTGCTGCTGTTAATGCTAATCCGCGGCTTCTTTTCAAGCCATGCTGAAGAACGGCCTCAAACTGAGCGCACAGACAAATAACTCTGCAACAAAACAAATGCATAATTAGAGAGGCACACAGAGGGAACCGAAAACATGTCTGCTCCTCAAGATGAAAAGGTGGAGGAGGCAGCAAAACCTCAGCGTGTCGGCACGCCACCGCTTACAGATCAGGATCATTAGATCTCGGCTCTGCGCTGACAGCATCGCATCCTTATTTCTGTACAAACTGAATGTGACCCATATAATAATCCCATTACCATTCCTCTGTCCCTCTACTTCCGAGCAGTAAGGCTGCGGCGCTTCTTTCGATAAACAGTTCATAAACTCTTTGTAATGTGAATTCACTTTTGGTATGGTATATGAAGAGCAATTACAAGACGTGACCCCTAAGGCTTTGTTCACACATAACATTTTTTTCTGCAGCTTAAAGCCCCCGTCTCACATAGCGAGATCGCTAGCGAGATCGCTGCTGAGTCACGGTTTTGGGGACGCAACAGCGACCTCACCAGCGATGTCGCTATGTGTGACACATTGCAGCGATCAGGCCCCTGCTGTGAGGTCGCTGATCGCTGCAGAATGTCCTGGACCTTTTTTTGGTCGTTGCTCTCCCGCTGGTCAGCACACATCGCTGTGTGTGACCAGCGGGAGCAGCGTTCAGGCTGGTAACCATGATAAACATCGGGTTACTAGGGGCACACGCGCACCTAGTAACCCGCTGTTTATCATGGTTACGAGCCTGCTAAAGTGAGCAGTAACCTCCCGCTCACCGTAGCAGAGTGGTAACCATGATAAACAGCGGGTTACTAGGTGCGCGTGTGCCCCTAGTAACCCGATGTTTACCATGGTTACCAGCCTGCTCCTGCTTCAGCAGGCTGGTAACCAGGAGCAGGACATCGTGGAAAGATTCTTTCCACGATGTCGCTGCTCCCCTGATCGTTGGTGAGCCTGCCTGTTTGACAGCTCACCAGCGACCACATAGCGACGCAGCAACGATCCCTGACAGGTCGTATCGTTGTCGGGATTGTTGCAGCGTCGCTAAGTGTGTCGGGGCCTTAAATCTGCTCTCTTGGCAGTAAACAAACAAAAAAAAAAACGCTTTGTCAAAATGCCCGTTTTGAGGGTTCTCGCCGTTTTTTGTGGCATTATTCTCACGTTTTTTGCAGCTTTGTTTGGGTGTGTGCTTTGTGTAAAGTACATATTTAATAAAGTTACTTTTATTCACGAAAAATGCTTCAAAAAGGCCGCAAAAAAAAATAAAAAAATTTGCTGCCTTTTCTTACAGGGTCTTTTCACTTTCTGCAAAAACGCTGAAAGAACCAACATGCTGCAGATTTAGAAAAAAGCTCCAGTTCTCCAATTCCGCCAGGAAAAAAAAAACAATCGTGTGCACGAGATTTCTGAAATCTCATCGCTTTTGCTGCTACTGTAAAAAGACTATTTAATTTGCATAAAACAAAATCAGCAAAAAAATGCTGCAAAAAAGCTGCATGTGAACACCTGATGAAGCATTTGTGAATCGTGCATTGGGTGTTTGGTGGGTGTGCCTGTTACTACTTTGTGTACTTTTTTCATGAACCTCATTTGACTTAAAGGGGTATTCCCATCTCCAAGATCCTGTCCCAATATATAGTATAATATAATATAGTAAGGGTGATAATAATATTAGCAAATACCTCCAATTAGAAATGTAGTATAGTTCTTCTGATTCGCTATGTAGCTTACCCCATGTGCAGGACATTGCAGTAGCTTAGGTATACATGGTTATGAACACATATAGTTAGTTAGCGGTTAGTGGTCTTAACCATGGATGCCTAAGATAATGCAATGTACTGCACAAGGGGTAAGCAACATAGCGAATCAGAAGAACTATACTACATTTCTAATTGGAGGTATTTGCTAATATTATTATTACTACTACACCTTCTACATATTGGGATAGTATCTTGGAGATGGGAATATCCCTTTATTGTTTGGGAATTACTCTGTCTGATACTCTAATCTTAATCATTGTATGGGTATATATAGGTTGATACCACTCCTTATTGATTATTATATACTCTACAGTATACCTTTAAAGCTGAATATATTTGTTAAATGAATGGTGCCTTTTTACTATTGGGGTTCCCTTATTGGCTCACCCACCAATTTGTCCTTTTGTTTGTTTTGTTGGAAATTTATATATGTCTTTTTAAATTTTTAATGCTTAATAAAACCAATTTTTTTTTAAACTGATAAATATTATTTTGCTTTGGTTTTCTCATTACGAAGTGCCTTTTGGGTCATCATATCCTTTCCAGGGTTGCAATTTTTTGTATCTAAATATAGCCTTAACAAGAGTTTTTCTAATTTACGAAGGTTACCCAATAGAAACAGGAATACTCTTCTGGAGGGCAGGGGATTGCGGCACAAGTTGAATGTTCGGGGATTTCTTCAGAGTTAATTTGAAGCACAAATCAAAGCACAACAATGATCCGACGGTGATCTTCCATAATAGGATGGCGACTTTTCGTCACATTTCCAGCAGTTTGAGTGGTTGAAGGACGTCAAGAACGAAGTTAATCGTCAATTGACATTTCACCTCCTTTAAAATGGGAGATCCACTCACAAACTTGTGTATTAGTCATCGAGGCTTCCTCGTAGGCTGTTTGTAGCATAACAAATATTTCTGATGCTTATTTTTCCCAAAAGGACACACAACGTCATAGCCGCACGTTGTTCATGTGAATCAGCTAACACAAATAAATCACTGGAGATTTCCCCGTATTTCCCCTATGATAGCTGAAATACGGACACAGAAAGAATCCGCAAATATACACATAGTGGCGGACGGCTGTAAGGCTGCACTACAAGCCCCCTGCCCTCCAGAAGAGGATATTTGTTCCTTTTGGGTAGTCCCTTGTATTTCCCAAACCCAAATTTACTGTTCCGCACTTCTTCAGCCATAAATAAAAACATTAATTTTCAAATGTAGCGAATAGATCAGCTCCATTTTTATATAATTATTAATAAACAAATTTATTTATAAAATCTGCTGCCAAAAAATACACTGATTTCATAGATGTGTCACTTATTAGGCTGTGTACTGTTTCAATAAAATTAGTGTTTTATCAATGCCAGGACTACAGCTCAGGTGAGCACTGGTCCGGCCACGCCCCCTCCTCACTGTCAATATACAATGTACACAGAGAGCTGTGATGTGGGTGGGGGCAGCTCTATGAGCTCCGCTATATACTACATCTAAAAACTCTGATTGTGTCACAACTGCTGCACCAAGTAAACTAAGTGACACATCGCTGGAATCTGGGTCTCTTTTCCTAGATTATGCTGCTGTCAGATGAGATTGCAAAAACCCGGAGAAATATTCCCTTTAAGTTCAAAAGGGAGGGAAAAATCTACATTATAGCCAGATTGTTGCGTATTTTGCTGCAGATCACTGGCAAATCTTCAGTTTAATTTGCAACTACTTCATTTCCTTAAGGTTTTTGAAGATTAGCAGTGGAGTTTTTTTGCAGCAAATTTACAATGTGTTAACTTAACTATAGGGTGAAGAATTTACTGTGGGTTTAGACTCCAGGTAATATCATGGAGACTTATGTTAACAAAAATAAAGCTGTCTCGCTCAGGCTTTGTAGCAGTTCATGCACGAATGCAGATGCTACAATTGACTTCCAAAACTCAGGAGGCAACACTGAAGAAGTAGTTATGGAAATGTTTCCCCATGTATCTGCGCTAGATATCAGGAGCAGCGAAGCGTGATGTACACTACAGGCACAACACTCATCAGCATCAACACCTTATTTCTGCTGAAAAATGAACAGAAGGCCAAAATAAGCCTGCAGGAAATTCCTCCCGGAAAATGTGCTCTTACAGTGGAAAATTAGAAAAAGATTCAGTAGCAAAAATGTTTTAAGTGTTTATTGCACTGCTTAAAAATGTCGATTGCTATTCATTTAGTGAACGATTAAGACTAAATGGTTAACAAATAAAAAATAGGAAATTGCCAAAAACGGGATGTGATCACTTGTTTTGCAATCCGAAGTCTCAGACCCTCTAACAGGTGACAAAATAATAGTCTAAATCCAATGGACCCCATTAAAAGACGTCTCAGTGGATTTTGCTATGTAAATCGAGAGCACCATAGTATAGGAGTAGAGACCCTGATTACAGCAATGTGTCACATACTAGGCTGTGTGCTGCTTTTAAAATAAAGTCAGTGTTTTATCAGCAGGAGATTATCACTACAGGACTAGGTGTCTCGTGCTTCCTAGTCCTTCTGCTCTGGGTAACCCCGCCCTCGCCACTGATAAGTAGATTTTTGTCAATATATAGTGTACACTGCTGCCAATCAGTGATGTGGGTGGGATTATACAGAGCTCAGCACTCCGAGCACTGATAGGTCTGCAGCAGAGAAAACAGGGATTGCAATAAAACGACAACATGCAGACAAGCAAGTGACATAACGCTGGAATCTGGGTATCTGCCCCTGAATCATGCTGCTCTTATATAACACAGCAAAAACTTGCTAACAGATTCCCTTTAAAAGGCTCGTCCTAAGTTAGCAAGTAACGTATCCATCTATAGGCAATAACTTGCTAGTCGCTAGGGGTCCCACTGCTGGGAACGTCACCGATCCCTAGACAATCTGAATGAAGTGATGGGTACAATTGCATCTTGCAGCTCCTTTCATTCTCTATGGGACTTCCAGATATAGCCGACTGCTGTGCAATGTGTCACATAGCCAATGAAAGGAGCCGTGGCATGCATGTGTGGCTGTGCTCCATTTACACTGGGCACTTCAGAGTCCAGTTTTCATGACTGGTGTTAATCCCAGTGGTGGAGACCCAAGCAATCAGCAAGATACACCTATCCTGTGGATAGATGAGAACCTGCTAAAGGGGGACACCTCCTATAAAGGGAACCTGACAGTGGATTCATCCTGATGGAACTACGGGCTGCATGGATCAGAAATTGGGTCCGTTTTTGCAGCCAGGTATGAATCACTCTGAAACAGCCAGGGCTTCCAGATTCTGAACCCCCACTTCACCTCCTTTCATAAAAAGTAAAAAAAAAGTTGCTGTCATGGATGATCCTGGAAATTGATATTAAAAAATGTTCTAATATAGGTCTATTACTGCTGCAGGAGCTTAGTAAGAACACTAGAAATGAACATACGGTCAATTAATATTGTGCAGTTAGCAAGGCAGAATAATGAAGCATTTATTCCACTTCTCCTTTTATACTGAGCATTAAACAGCTAATAAGACATGACAAGTTTTATGTAAGATGTTCTGGAGAATTCCAGAGAAAGCGGGAGCGGTTGTGCTTCACTATTAGTACCGTCCTCTCTAAGACACATTATAAACTCTGCACACAAGAAATTCTAAAGAAAGGTAGCTCTCATCTCCCATACAAAAAGAAAGATTGTGCACCCCTGTTAATTTGTATTTTATCTCAAAGACATGTTTGATAAGTATTAGGATAGGTAGTACCCATCAGAGAAAAGGCACCTTGCCATGGTTGATGGGCACACATGAATTGGCCAATTTATGTGCTAAGAACCTTCATTTTTGTAAGTACATTCTATTTAACAACAATGCAGTTTAGATCTCATGCACTTAGTGTTTGCATATACCTTGGCCCTTACAGAGTGCTGCTGTGTTCCTTTTTTTGATAACTCAAGAGACAGATTTAAAGGAGGGCAATAATAGGAAGACATTGAAATCTAAGCCAATGAATGTAAACTGAGACGTCAGTTTTAGTTTAAGGTGGTATCCGGCCTTAGGCTACAAGTCTGCAGTCATGCAGTGATTGCAGACTTGTGAATCCTCACATCACATGTACTGCATGCTGTCAGGATTCTCCAGCGCGATTTCCATACATGCGGTCACGTACCGACTAGACATGTGGGGCATCACTCAATACAAATGTATTGAGAGAGGCCGGACACGTCTAGTTGGAATATGGCCGGAAGTATGCAAATTGTATACTTGCGGTCACATGACCTCTCTCTCTCTCTCTCTGGGTGCTGGAGAATCCTCACAGTGCGGCCAATGTGAGGATTCACAAGTCTGCTGTCACATAGAGCGACTGCAGACTTTTAGCTTCAGACTGAATAACCTCTTTAATACTTGTATTGCCCATGAAATAACAACTATGAAACATCCTTTCTTAGAATTCAAAATTCTTCTATTCCTCCTAGAAATGTAACAATACACTGACAACTGGGTGTCACCATTTCCCTAACCAATGAGGAGAGTCATTAATTATTACCAGTCAGTAAAAGGGGTTTTCCCACCTACAAAGTACATTTTAATCAATAGATTTGAAACAATAATAAGTTCCACAATTGGACATGTTTAAGAAAATGTTCCTGTGCTGAGATAATCTTATAAATGTGCCCCTGCTGTGTACTGTGTAATGGCTGTGTCTGACCGTGCAGAGCTACTCTAGTACAGCATGGCATTTTGTGAGTGTGAGGTGGTGAGGGGGGATATTTAGCAGACTTAACTTCATATATCTCTATAGATGCCCTATAAACGCGTACACCTTCAAAATAACCAAGATAAAAAAAATAGACCAGAGATGTACCGGCTATCAGAATCTGAAGCAATCTCCTTACGTCCCCCAAATCGAATTTGGCACTGTAAAAAAGGAAAAGGCAGAAAAATAATTCATCAAATTACTAGTGTTTTTCTGACAAAAAAAAATTATGCATGTCACAAGCTTTTCCTATCAGTGTCTGATCTTTGGTGGATTCAAGCACTGGAATCTCTAGAAGAAAGGGGCTGCAGACAGTACCAGCATAAATGTAAGACTAAGACCATGATCACACTTGGTTTAACACCTTTTTCAGACACATTGGAGAGCTAATGCAGAAGAGAAAGACTAAAAAAATAAATCAGATTTACTTTAAGCATAAAAATATACTAAATTTACAAGAAATTAAAGTGACTGTCCAGACAGATCAAAAATCATACACAAGTCAAAAGCTATAGGGGATGATGATCCCGCTTGTTGTTTCCCCAAAGCTTCCTGATAAGCAACTTTTTAGCTTGGGACCAGTAAGACAGAGCTCTGCTCTGTGACTACAGTCTATCAACAGTGCCTACCGGGAGCCTGGAGTAGTCTCAGACACGCCCCCTGTGTCATCACTGGTCCAACCCTATGCAATTCTGTCTCCTGATTGGCTGATGGGTAGAATTACAAGTCCATGAGAGGTTTACCTTGAGTTCAGAGCAGATAGGATTACTAAACCATCACTGAAAAGAAGATGGACATAAGGCAACAGACTGAAGCAAATGAGCCCAAGTAGAGGTGATCCCGAAGGTTGAGTTTTTGGAGAGATCGTACACTATATTATTAGTAAGATTACTATACATTACAAGAATGCATGTTATATTGTACCTGTTTTACTGCGTCCAGTAGCCGCTCCATCAGAAACTGTCTTTTCAAGTCATTGTTCTGTATCCCTACAAGGAATGAAACATTAAGATCACTCATGTATGTAGTATAGATTTGTACTAGGTTGAAAATTGCTATACTTCCTTTAAGGGTATGTTCACATAGCGCTTGGGCCACATGTCGGAGCTTCCGTCTGAAGCCCCCAAAAATAGGATTAGGGCAGAACCTTCAATGGGGCCATTCACTATAATAGGCAGATAGAGTTACTTTGTACTCTTTTTGGCCTCCGTTTTGACAGTGTCCACCTTTTTGAGGTGGGCACCAAAGTTAGATTGACTGGTGTGAGATAAAACACTTACTAAAACTAGCAAAAGGGTTTGTTTGTGTCTCTTTTTCACTTTTATCCTCCACCTTCCTCCCATCTCTGTAGACCTCAATAGGTAGCCGTAATCTGATCACTCAGATACTTTTCAGAATGGACGATGAGTTGAGGAGGCAAGGTGTGAGGAGAAGTGGCTCATAAGTGGAGAAAGAAGATCTCTCTTTTCAGATATATTACAAAGTTTCTTATATTTCCTTTTACTGTTGACTGATGCAGTTTGTTAAAACAAGGGTTACCACTACTCCCATAATTTGTAACTGTAATCAAAGAGAATCTGATCTTTTTTTTTTTGCCAGATTTTTTTTCTTAGGAATTTTAAATGGTTGCTCACAGACTGGAAACTCAGGGACCTCATTCCTGTTATTTCAATTCCTGAATTATGCGTTAACTCTGCTATGCCTGATCTGGTTTGTAAACGTATCCACTGAATTGTAAAGTGCTGCGGAATATATGGTAAATAAAAAAATATTATAATTATTATATTGAAAAATGTTAAGGCTAAAAGGGGCTGTCCGGGCAAAATAAAACCTTGCCCAGGAAACTGGACGTGTAAAAAAGAAACTCAGTAATACCAGCACCCACCTGGATCCAGTGTAGGCTTTTCCATGCGGTGTATGGGGACAGGAAGCTTAGACATCACTGGACAACCAGTCACTGCACCGCTACACCTAGTAATTGTCTGCAGCGGTCAGGAGATTTTGATGACTATGGAGCGATCTGCACTGAATCCAGGTGGGAGCGGGTAGGTGACAATTATGGTTATTTTTTATACATCCTGCCCCCTTGGGAAAGCTTTGATTTTGCCCAGATAATCCCTTTAACCCATTTTTCCCCTTGGAGAAATGACTATCTAGAATAAAATCTCCAGGATAGGAGAATTATCTAAGTAGCCTTTTACCAGCAATATTGTTCAGCTTGATGAAAGGCCATTATATAAAGAGCCTAACACCTAATAATCACGTCTTATCCTCCTGCTAGCTGCAATGTGATTATTCAAGCGGAATCAACCTTGCAACCTTTCTCAGGGTATTTTTAAGATGCGTCTCTAAAATGGCCATCGGTAACCCATGTTTGCTTATTCTCAGGCCACATACACCTCTACCTTTTTATTTAGTGCAGTCTCCCGTGTGGTAACTTCTCATATACAAATGAGAAATCATTTTACATGACCGATGACCACCACAACAATAAGGAACCATGATGTCTCCAATCCGTCTCAGTATCTGGGTTCCCTTTTCATATCTATTAGTGAATATTTAAAAAGGGTTGTCTGGGCATATTATACTAATGACCTATCCTTAAGACAGATCATCAATATTAGACCAGTCGGGATCTGACACCCGGCATCTCCAGAAGCCGCCGGACGTAAACACTGAACGAAGGTGAACAGCACAGCTCCATCCAAAGTGTATTTCAGCTGCAAATGCAAAAACGATGTTTAGCTGCAAATATAGTGTTATTTTCTGCAGGTAAGAAGCATTCAAATTATATCTGGAAGAGCAGCTACAGGGAGAAAAGAAAACATATTCTCCCTGCAGCAGCTCTCTTCTAGTAATCGTGGTAGTGCAGAGAGCAGTCACAGTCACAACGAACTACACATGGTGTACGCTGTGATTACTCCCCGGCACATTGATTGACAACCTACTATGCAAGACATACTGTCAATTAATGTGTTAAGAGAGTGATTACAACGTGCTCATAGTATATAGTGAGCAGTGACTAACTGCTCCCTGCACCGCCCCATGACTAAAAGCGAGAGGCTGCAGGGAGAACAAAACGTAATTTTCTCCCTGCTGCCGCTGCTCCAGTAACAGGACTACCTGATTTCCCTGTAGCACCACCAGAGGAGAAATGAAGCATTACATGGTGCCCATTGGAATCACTAGCTTGTCTATGTAATATATAGAATGTATAGATGTGCTGTCAGGCATAAGAGACTATCTCTGTATCTGCCCCTTAAAGAGGTTGTCCCCTACTTTTACATTGATGACCTATCCTTAGGATAGATCATCAAAGTCTGATTGGCCGGGGTCCGACACCCGGTACCCCCACCCATCAGCTGTCATTGGTGTCGGTGGCAGCCGCCGGCGGCAGGAAGTACTCATTTGCCAATCTGTTCCGTCTACTTATATCACAACCAATAAATATAATTGGGTAGCTATATAGGAACATATCTGGTAACATACACAAAATCACTGTTCAAACCAAGAACAGGCACTCGGTGCACTCTTGCCATGGTCATCAGATTTGGATACCTTGCCACCTACTTGTTTTGGCATCGCTGCCCTTCTCTTCTTTGATCGACAGCTCTGGCTTAACAGGAGGTAGCACTAGTTGGAAAACAAGTACGTTGTAGATGAGAGAGTGCCCTAAACTTAGTGGCCATGTCAAGGGTGTGCCGAGTACCTGTGCTTGGTTTGAACAGTCAGTTTGTGCTGACTGACTTGCATAGGGCTCGCTCCCACTTGTGATTAAAATCGAAGAAATGCAATCCAATTAAAAATCGGATAGGCTTGTGTTCTCAATGGCGCTTTTTTTTCCTGCTCCGATCAGACGGAAAAAAAAAAAACACCGCATGCTGCGATTGCTTGCGGAATTCAGATCACAAGCACCCATATACGCCTATGGGTGCGTGTGAAACATCGCACGGCACTCGGATATCACCTGAGTGCAGTGTGATTCACGCTGACGCCGGCAACAAAGGTGATGGAGAAATTACTTTCTCTGTTTCTTCCACAGCTGTGCTGTGAATCGCTCATGCGAGAGGATCGGAGCACAGAGCACTGACACTCGGCTCACGATTGCAGCAGAGCAGGAGCCAAGTGTCATTACCATATCGTATGTGATTCACTGATGGGACTCCGGCCTTAGAGGGAACCTGTAAGTTGATAAAATGCTGCCCAAGACACAGGCAGTATCAATCAGAGCCAGGATGTAAAATTGCCGCTCAATATATTTTTATAGTTTAAAGACTACACGGAAGAGACAGAGGACCATGATCAGAGAAGAGATTAGTCCTGTGCGGGCCCGGCTGGCTTGTTCCCGCACTATTCTAGTTGACTGACAAGAGGTCTCACAATGTACACATATGGGGGAGATCTGTCAATCAATTAGATCCCTGTGGAAAGAAGTTAGCCGAGGGCGGATCCAAACTAGTCACATCTATTCCTAAGGTCCTCGGCTGGATCTTTAAACCATGTTTTCTCTGAAATACTGTAGTTTGGGCAGCATGAATGGACTGGCAGATTCCCTTTAAAGCTTCATTTTTATGCCTTAGAGCTCGACTCATGGGTTAGTTGTATCTACGGAGAGTGATCACTGGAATTGAGCGGCTGTTATGCTAACAATGCTGGTCAATATAATAGGAGGAAAATCCGCCTCAGTCAACGGAAGCACGAATCAAAGGGAAAAGATGTGAAAAGGGTTTAAGGGGGAAGGATCAGGAATTCTGCACAGCTCTGCTGAATCTTTAGTACTGAATCTTAGCAATTGATCACATAAAACAACAAAGTCAAAAGGCCGAGACTGTTATGATCTGCAACAAGTACTAAGGAAAGATAGGGGAAAGCTATCCCTACAGTAAGACTAAGCTGAATCCCTACGATGTAGAGGGCTGACTGTTCCTAGCGCACAGACCCGCCTTAGTCCTCGGCTAGTCTGAACGAAGACCTATAGCATAAGGGGAGGAGTCCCTAAAAGAACTAAGGACTGGGACAAAAAATGGGACACCTCCTAAACAGAGAAGTTGTTGCAGAACACAAAAAGACAAACTGACAAAAAGGTATTAGAGGTCCCAGAAGGAACAAGCGAACTGACAGAGAAAGGCACCGAAGCACCTGGCTAGCAAAACAGTCAAACAACATTGAAGTCCAGCAAAGCCAAAAGGGAGGAGCTGGAATATAAAGCCAGATGGTCACGTGACCGCAAAACACAAGATGGAAAAAACAAACAGGAGGGTTCTAACAGTACCCCCTCTTTTATGTAGGATCCTCAGGATCCTCCAGGCCCAGGCCTATCCGGAAACCTCTTGTGGAAAGCTTTAACAAGCCTAGGAGCAGAGACATCATCCGTCCTTACCCAGGAGTTGTCTTCGTGACCGAAACCCTTCCAGGAGACAAGATACTGTGATCTCCCTCTATACCATCTAGAATTCAAGATACGAGAAATTTCATATTCACCGTCTTCCACCACAGGAGGAACTGTGACAGTGGCATCCCTATCTGATACATCAGCCTTTTTCAACAAGGAAACATGAAACACAGGATTAATCTTCCAGGAAGTAGGGACATCCAACCTAACAGCAGACTTGTTAACAACCTGAAGAACTTTAAATGGACCCACAAACTTAGGACCCAGTTTTTTAGAGGGAATCCTCAACCGCAGGTTCTTTGAGGACAACCAAACCATGTCACCCACAGTAAACAAAACCTCCCTACGTTTCCTGTCAAAATACTTCTTGGACTTCTTGTTAGCCTCTTGAAGGCTGCAACGTACATTAGTCCAAACTCTCTCCAAATCACCGGAAAAATTCTCCTCCTTCAGTACCGCCGACCCCAATTTGGAGAACGAACCAAAAGACGGATGTCTCCCAGTACAACAAAAAAAAGGAGAACACCCAGCTGAGGAGGATGTATGATTGTTAACAGCAAATTCTGCGAGAGGCAGAAACTCAGACCACCCCTCTTGATTGTCCGCCACAAAACACAAAAACTGTTCAGCCTCCTGGTTCTTTCTTTCAGTCTGTCCATTAGACTCAGGATGATACCCAGACGAAAATGACAAATGGACTCCCAACCTGTCACAAAAAGCACGCCAAAAGCGAGCCACAAACTGAGGTCCTCTATCAGAAACAATATCCGTGGGAAAGTCCTGAAGCTTGACAATCTCCTTAACAAACGCCTTAGCGAGTGTCTTGGCGCAGGGCAACTTAATGAATGGAACCAAATGACACATCTTACTAAAACGGTCCACGACCACCCAGATGACAGTGAAACCATCGGACACAGGAAGATCAGTAATAAAATCCATTGTGAGATGCGTCCAAGGCGCACTAGGAACCTCCAGAGGGCAAAGCAACCCCGCAGCAGGAGTATGTGAAGCCTTTGACCTAGCACACACAGTACATTGACGCACCCACTAGATGACTTCTTTCTGCCATCCAGGCCACCAAACACTGCGACTGATAAGTCTCTTAGCCTCTGAAATTCCTGTATGACCTGCCAACCGAGACTCCTGACACTCCACAAACAAAACTCTCCTAAAGGCTCTAGGCATGAACAACCTCCCATGGGGAGTGTTAGATGGAGCATCACCTTGAGCTTTCAGAATCCCATTCTCCAAAACGGAGTCCAATGCCGCCACCACAACTCCTTTCTGTAAAATGCTCTCCTCCTCGGCACCGACCGTAGAAGAGAAGCGGCGAGATAAAGCATCGGCTTTAACATTCTTAGTACCAGGGATATAGGTAACAGAAAAATGAAACCCGAGAAAAAAAAAAGTGCCCACCTAGCTTGACGGGCATTCAAGCGCTTGGCAGCATCAAGATAGATCAAATTCTTATGATCTGTGAAAACCTGAATAGGAAATCTAGTGCCTTCCAAAAAATGACACCAATGTTCAAAAGCGAGTTTAATAGCCAGCAACTCCCGATTTCCAACATCATAATTCAGTTTGGTTTCCGAAATTTTTTTCGAAAAGAAGGTGCAAGGATGTACTCCACCCTTGTTCTCCGGAGACAAAACTGCCCCGACCCCCACCGATGAAGCATCGACCTCGACCAAAAAAGGCTTGGTCTCATCAGGCTGCATAAGGATAGGGGCAGAACTGAACCTCTCTTTGAGATTCTTAAACGCTTCAATGGCCTCAGTAGTCCACTGGGCCGTATTCGCACCTTTCCTGGTGAGATCGGTTAGAGGTTTAACAATTACAGAAAAATTCTTAATGAATTTCCTGTAATAATTGGCAAAACCCAAAAATCTCTGCATAGATTTCAAACCAAAAGGCCTAGGCCATTCCTGCACAGCCTGAACCTTCACCGGGTCCATCTGAAAGCCCTCGCTGGAGACAATGTAGCCCAAAAAACTAATTTTCTGCACAGCGAACTCACATTTCTCCAGCTTAGCAAAGAGTGAATTATCACTCCATAACTGCAAAACTTCACGTACACTCTGCCAATGGGACTTCAGATCTGGTGAATAAATCAAAATGTCATCCAAATACACAACCTCATTCTTACCAATCAAAGGTCTCAGGATGTCATTAATAAGGTTATGAAAAAATGCAGGTGCATTGGTAAGACTAAAAGGCATCACCAGATTCTCAAAATGACCTACCGGAGTGTTAAAGGCAGTTTTCCATTCATCAACCTCCTTCACTCGTAATAAATTGTATGCCCCCAGGAGATCAATTTTAGAGAACCACTTGGCCCCCACCAACTGGTTAAACAAGTCAGGAATTAATTGCAATGGGTAGGAATTGCGTACGGTAATCTTATTAATTTCACGAAAATCCAGACATAGACGTAAACCCCCGTCCTTTTTTTAACAAAGAAAAATCCAACTGCCACAGGCGACTTAGAAGGTCTAATGTGACCAGCACCCAGGCTAGTCTGTATGTACTTCTCCAAGGCCTTTCTTTCTGGAATAGTCAGATTAAACAAGCGACTCTTGGGAAGAGTAGCACCCGGAATAAACTCAATGGCGCAATCATAATCTCTATGAGGAGGTAAAACTTGGGACTCCTCCTCTGAAAAACCCTCCAAAA
Organism: Phyllobates terribilis; assembly: GCF_046119375.1. Lineage (NCBI taxonomy): Eukaryota > Metazoa > Chordata > Amphibia > Anura > Dendrobatidae > Phyllobates > Phyllobates terribilis. Next base: position 221,090,417 of record NW_027362769.1, on the reverse strand, counting down.
ATCTTGAATCGGTACCAGTAATTCCCTTTTTTCCACAGCCGCAATGCGACCGTTACAGCATTTATCATAGCACTTCGGACTCCAAGACGTAATCACATTAGTAGACCAGTCCAGCAAAGGATTGTGCAGTTTTAACCAAGGCAATCCTAGAACAACTGGAGAGGGCAAATTATCCAAAACAACCAAGTCCAAAATTTCTTGGTGAAGTCCATTGATAGTGAGGGGAAATGCAGCAACCTTGTGAGTAATACATTTCAAGGGAGTGTTATCAATTGCAATCACAGAAATAGGTGATGACAAAGGTTTGGATTTCAATTTAAGGTTTTCCAAAAACCCTTTATCAATCACATTAAGTGTTGAACCACAATCCACAAATACCTGAAATTCAATCAAATTTTCCTGCAAAGTAGTACTCCCAGAAAAATAATACTCCTGCATGGCATCCTGCAGAGTCTCAGGTGTGGGGAATGCAATTAGCAGATCCTTAACCCTTTCACTCAGACAAGCAAGAAATAAACATTTTCAGCGCAGGATCATTCCATTTGACTTCTGAAGCCCATCTCCTGAAGTGTGAGCAATAATTTTCAACATCACCTGACCCCAGATTCAAACGCCTGAGTTCTGCCTCAGCAGATGAGATTCGATCAGGATCGTCATATAATAGCCCCATAGCAGAAAAAAATTCTTCTACAGACCTTAACCACGGATCATTAGGTTGGAGAGAAAAGGCCCACCCCTGTGGTTCATTGCGCAAAAGTGACATAAAACCAATGGGCTGTGATTCATTCCCAGAGGACCTTGGTCTCAAACGAAAATATAACAAGCATTTTTAAAGGAAAAAAAAAATCTTGCTGTTAACCATAAAAAACATCAGGCAGTCCTGCCTTGGGTTCCACAATATGCGCTCCAGAACAGCTACTCACTTGTTGCTGTAGCTCGGCCACCTCCAGAGACAATCCCTGCAAGCGTTGAGCCAAATCCTGGACGGACACCATACTGATCCCCGAATTTCTTTCCTTTTAGTTTTTTTGGGCTGGACTTACTGTTATGATCTGCAACAAGTACTAAGGAAAGATAGGGGAAAGCTGTCCCTACAGTAAAACTAAGCTGAATCCCTATGATGTAGCGGGCTGACTGTTCCTAGCGAACAGACCCGCCTTAGTCCTCGGCTAGTCTGATCGAAGACCTATAGCATAAGGGGAGGAGTCCCTAAAAGAACTAAGGACTGGGACAAAAAATGGACACCTCCTAAACAGAGAAGTTGTTGCAGAACACAAAAAGACAAACTGACAAAAAGGTATTAGAGGTCCCAGAAGGACCAAGCGAACTGACAGAGAAAGGCACCGAAGCACCTGGCAAGAGAGAAACAGTCAAACACTGAAGTCCAGCACAGCCAAAAGGGCGGAGCTGGAATATAAAGGCAGATGGTCACGTGACCGCAAAACACAAGATGGAAAAAACAAACAGGAGGGTTCTAACAGAGACAACAGGTCAAAAAGGTTTTCCTATTCTACCTGGTGTTTGTCAGACTAAAGCTATATCAAGATGAAATTTTCACTGAAATTGTAAGGCTACAATTGAAGCCAGAAATGCGGTTGGCTGAGGGTCTATAACTCCATCCACCTGCAGATGCCAATGAATTATTAATACAATTCTGAAACAAAATTATCATCTGCCGCTCTGTGGGCAGAGTTTCAGCCACGCGACCAACCATTCATCAGGTTTCATCCTAAAGCCGTTTTCACACTATGCATTCTCTATGTGTTTTTTGCAGCGATTGTCCTAAAAAATGTCAAAGTTGCAGTATTTTCAAAGAGTTTAGAAAATCTAAGCCAAAAAAACGCATCACAAATGCATTGTATGAACAATGCAAACGACTATACTTTTTATAACTCTACTGATTGATTTTAGCCACTGTGTAACACTACAATCCACAAGATTATAATTTCTGGTGCAAGTTATAGTTAATTTGTCAGGATGTGCATTATCACAACCCTACAGCTAAGTTACACCCAATTTTTAGGAAAGTGACGAACAGAAAAAGTTTAAAAAAAAAAAAAAAAGCAGCAAGTATGGTGTGCACCATAATAAACAACTTTTTTCCCCCAAATATATTCCTTAGGACTGCAGGGTTTGCTCCCTTCCCCAACAAAGAGATATAGTAAGGCAGACGGAGTCACCTTATATCCATCTGTCCAGTGTTTGTCTTTTTAGGCAGACAAGAAGGCACGGTCTACCAGACAGAAGTCCCTGAAGAAGACTCAAACGATATAATGTAATGTGCACATAGCCTTAGATTATCTGTTGGATAAAGAGTTCCTATCGCCAATTTGGGTCCACCCTTCTTATTTAATATAACAGTGGGCCGCCTCAGGTGGGGATTTTACTAAATATAATCCAGTATCTAAACTTCACAGAATTAGCCTGAGTATCCTGGAAAAGGCCCCAACTTTCAAGCAAAGTTGGGACCGAACTTCCAGCTTGCGGGATCACACAACTCTCCGCAGACGCTCTCGCGGTAAAAGAGGGAGATCTCGCTCTTTACTCCAGTCCAGTGCTGTCACATACTTTCTTAAACTGTCACTGGAAGGTAACTGCCCTAATTATTTTACCATTCGCCAACAGCTTAAAGGGAATCTGTCAGCAGGTTTTTGCTATCTGATCTGAGAGCAGCCTGATATAGGCAAAGAGAAACTGAATCCAACGATGTATCACTTAGTTTAATGGGTGCAGCCATTCTCACACAATCAGAGGTTTTAGATTTAGAATGAAGCAGAGCTGAGGAAGCTAACCCCACCCACACCAGGCTCTGTATGTACAATGTCCATAGGCTGTGAGGTGCTTAGTTGCCGGACTAGTCCAGAAATGTTAATCTCTTTGTGATAAATCCTTCACAGTTAGTAAACTAAAGCACTCACTGACAAGTGACACATCCCTGAATTCTGTGTTTCAGTCTCTTATCTCCTGCTGTACATAGCAAAAACCTGCTGTCAGATTCCCTTTAAGAAAGTATGTAGCAGTGCTGGACAACATCTTGCAAGATCTCTTTGTTTCACTACAAGAGGGGCCGCGGAGGTTTGTGGGATCCCAATCTGCAAGCAGGGAACCAACTAGGAATTTTGGGGGACATTAAGAGCACTTCTGCGAGGTATTGGTACTGGATTATACTTAGTAAAATCCTCAAACTTTGGCTGCCCATCATTTTATTAAATACAAAGGGCAGCCCCAGATTACAGATAGGTCCTCTATAAAAAGAATTTGTCAGCATGTTTTTAGTATGTAATCTGAGAGTAGCATAATGTAGAGGAAGAGAACCTGATTCCAAAGATGTGTCACTTGTTCGGCAGCGTGCTGTAGTTTCAATATAATCAGTGTTTTAGTGGAGAATATCACTGTAGGACTAGGTGTCACATGCCGGGTAGTCCAGCTAATCTATGTAACCCCACCCCCACCACTGACTGTTTTCTGCCTATGCACATAGTACACAGAAAGCAGCCAATTTGGAGTGTGGGTGAGGTTATAAAGAGCTCAGCAGTCAGAGCACTGTTACATCTACAGTAGAGAAAACAGGGATTTTATCAAAACTGCACCAAGCAGCAGCCCAGTAAGTGATACGTCACTGAAATCAGGCTCTCTGTACCTATAACATATATTTATCAGATTTCATATCAAAAACCTGCTGATAGATTCCCTTTAAATGTCAGAAAAGCTCCCAGCGCATACCTCAAATGTATATAAATGCCCACTTTCACCCAACAGAGGCCAAAAGAGTGTACTTCTGACCTCCATTGTGCTCGCCAGAGGTAGCCTGACTGCCATTAGGTACAGAGATGAGATCCTCAGACCCCTTGTGAGACCATATGCTGGTGCGGTTGGCCCTGGGTTCCTCCTACTGCAGGACAATGCCAGACCTCATGTGGCTGGAGTGTGTCAGCAGTTCCTGCAAGATGAAGGCATTGAAGCTATGGACTGGCCCGTCCGTTCCCCAGACCTGAATCCAATTGAGCGCATCTGGGACATCATGTCTCGCTCCATCCACCAACGTTGGCGGATGCTTTAGTCCAGGTCTGGGAGGAGATCCCACAGGAGACCATCCGCAACCTCATGAGGAGCATGCCCAGGTGTAGGGAGGTCATACAGGCACGTGGAGGCCACACACAATACTGAGCCTCATTTTGACTTGTTTTAAGGACATTACAAAGTTGGATCAGTCTGTAGTGTGTTTTTCCACTTTAATTTTGGGCTTAACTCCAAATCCAGGCCTCCATTGGTTAATAAATTTGATTTCCATTGATGATTTTTATGTGATTTTGTTGTCAGCACATTCAACTTTGTACAGAACAAAGTATTCAATGAGAATATTTCATTCATTCAGATCTAGGATGTGTTATTTGAGTGTTCCCTTTAATTATTTTGAGCAGTGTACATTCTCGATCAATGCTTTTAAACAAAAAAAAAAAGCAAAGCTGAACTTTTGCATTTGTCCATGAACTTCTGAACCTCAGCCGGACTCAGCGTCCTGTGTCGTTTACAGATTTCATCCAAGCTTTTGTTATAGTTCTGCTCAACCTAGCACAGCGAAGTATAGGAAGCACAGTCAGTTTTATGTAAGCAACCCATGACTACAAGGAGCAAAGGGACACATTTCCCCAAGCTGGGAAAAACTTTTCTGGGCATTGGGTGGACTTTTATGATGCAGAAAGAAAAGGGTCCCATCAGGAACCCGTCCTTAGATTCATTCCTCCTGATCTACAAAACAGCATGAATCAGAGCCAGTAGATTGCCAAGTCTCTCTCACACAGGGAGACACCCGACTACTCTGATGTGTTTCCTTGGCCGTCTCTACCCTGCTCTGCTCTAGTTGATTGACAAGTCTCTCTCACATAGGTTGACACCCGACTACTCTGATGTGCTCCCTGGCTGGCTCTTCCCTGCTCTGCTCTAGTTGATTGACAAGTCTCTCTCACATAAGGAGACAGCTGACTACTCTGATGTGCTATTATACCAGCACAGTAAGGGGTCAGGTCACACCTCCTATTATACCAGCACAATCAGGTGTCAAATTTACATCTCCTATTATACTGGCAACAGTGAGGTGTCAGGTTACACCTCTTTTACTCTATGAAGGGAAGAGTGGAGAGGACAAATGAGAAGAAAAATGAGAGACATGCAGTTCAAGCTGAGGCTTCAAACAGGTGTTTTAAGCCACTCAGATGCTGGATTCACAGCTACATAGCTCAAAACTGCTGTATCATATACTTCATGCTGCTGTGCTATACAGAAAGAGGAGCAGGAAACCCTTAGGGTATGTGCACACTATCAGTAATAGCTGCGGATTGGACGCAGCGCACTTGCACTGCGTGCAAACCGCAGCGGCCAGATGTTACAGCATAGTGGATGGGATTTTAAAAAATCCCATGTCCATTATGCATCTCCGTGCACCCGCGGACACGGACATGCGGCGCGTCTTTCCAGACCGCAGCATGTCAATTTCTCTTGCGGAGTAGCTAGTCTCCGCAAGAGAAATCAGATCCATACAATGTATTGATTGCGGAGAATCCGTATGGTTCAATGAACACATGCGGATTCACCTGCGTGCAGTGCTTTGGACTGTGTTCAAAGCCCTGACAGTACTGACCATGTGCACATACCCTTATGATGTCTTCTATAAACTGCACACACAGTAATAACAGTTTATCTCCACTAGCTCAGGGGGAACTGAAAATTAGAGAGGGGAAAACTGGTTACAGAATACAAGTCCTGTAATAACCAGAATTGGTGTAAACCCTCATGTACACATGCAGGACAGCGGATTCTAAAAAGTTACCTGAACAAACAGGTACGCTTTAAAGGTAAACACATAAAGTATCTAAGGTTCAGTTTACACAGAGTATACAATGGTTCTGATCATTGTGTATACACCATAAACAGTGAAACATTACAGCGACAGATCCGATAGCACAGACACTAAAAATATCCTGCTAGTAAGTGCCAGATATTACAACACAAGTTATAGGTTTTCTTTACTGACCTTTTAGCTGTGGGGTAAATTATCGCAGGCTGGCTAGTAAATCAGATTTCTATTATGTAGCACAGACTATAAAAGATTTTATCATGCTAGCGATCACTGCTCTATGAGAACATACTGCCGTTCACTGCACACAGACCAGCAATTTGTACTGTGACAACTGCCCGGAGCTCTTACTGATATGCTGCACGCCGACACCGCTAACCGGAGGATTTGTAATCCGTGATTCATGGCTGATACAGTATACAGGCGCTAATATTTCATGTTTATACCGCATACAGTCCTCATCCACACAAATGCATTTAAAAGGGTTTTCCGGGACATATACAGTTGTGCTCAAAAGTTTACATACCCCGGCAGAATTTTTACTTTCTTGGCCTTGTTGTTTCAGAAAATATGAATGATAACAAAAAAACTTTTCTCCACTCATGGATATTGGTTGGGTGAATCCATTTATTGGCAAACTACTGTGTTTTCTCTTTTTAAATCTTAATGACAACCAAAAGCATCCAAATGACCCTGATCAAAAGTTCACACACCCCAGTTCTTAATACCGTGTATTGCCCCCTCTAACATCAATGACAGCTTGAAGTCTTTTGTGGTAGTTGTGGATGAGGTTCTTTATTTTCTCAGCTGGTAAAGCTGCCCATTCTTCTTGGCAAAAAAGTATCCAGTTCCAGTAAATTTTGAGATCAGGAGATTGAGATGACCACTCCAGAACCTTCACTTTGTTCAGCTGTAGCCAATGACAGGTCGACTTGGCCTTGTGTTTTGGATCGTTGTCATGTTGGAACGTCCAAGTACGTCCCATGCGCAGCTTCCGGGCTGATGAGGGCAAATTTGCCTCCAGTATTTGCTGATAACATGCTACATTCATCTTTTCTTCAACTTTTACCAAGTTTTCTGTGCCTTTGTAGCTCACACATCTCAAAAAAAATCAGCGATCCACCTCCGTGCTTTACTGTAGGAATGGTGTTCCTTTCATCATAGGCCTTGTTGACCTCTCTCCAAATGTAACGTTTATGATTATGGCCAAAAAGTTACATTTTGGTCTCATCACTCCAAATTACCTTGTTCCAGAAGTTTTGAAGTTGGTCTCTGAGCTGTTTGGCGTATTGTAGGCGAGATACTTTGTGGCATTTGCGCAGTAATGGCTTTCTTCTGGCGACTCGACCATGCAGTCCATTTTTCTTCAAGTGCCTCCTTATTGTGCATCTTGAAACAGCCACACCGCTAGTTTTGAGAGATTCCTGAATTTCAGCTGATATTATTTATGGGTTTTTCTTTGCATCCTGAACAATTTTCCTGGCAGTTGTGGCAGAAAAATTTTTGTTGGCCTACATTGCAAAATGCCCCTGTCAGCTGGGAGGCATTCTGCCAAAGTAATCACCTGCAAGGTGTCTCCCAGCCAATAGCTGTGAGACATCTTACATAAAAGGCACCCCCCCCCCCAATTGGGATGTGTCTGAGCAACCCTATAGCTTTGTTAGGTGTTTTGATGTGAAATGGTATGTTGCCAGGTCCCCAATCCTGTCCCTTTAGTCCAGTATAGTTGTCCTTGAACCTGTGACCGCTTCAGCAGAGTCCGTAACCTGAAACCGCATATGCGGTACCCTGGGGACTAAGTACCCAGGCCAGAACCCTGAAACTGGAACCGCGTCGGCGGTATCTGTACCCCATGGCCGCATCGACAGTACCTGCCTGCTATCCCGAGCCTTCTGTGTCTGCACAGTGTGAACCTGTCCCAGTGGCCTTCCTGTCTGCACAGTGTGAATTTGTCCCAAGTGGCTGTCCTGTCCGGTTGAGAATCTGAAATATCGTCTCTGCCCTTTGGGGTCAGCAGCCACTGCCGGACATCGCCCTGGAGTGGCACCTGGCAGCTATCTGCCACACAAGCCAGACCTCATCACTAGAGGCTCCAGTGAACACCAAGGTAGCTGCTTAGTCACGCCCCTCCAGGGTAAGTCCGGTCTGTGGCACAGCGGGTCCACGAACCACTTGCGCCACCTAGGAGAGTAACACCTCACAGTGTGCACAATGCGAGCTGTCGGGACTCTCCAATGCTGGTGCAGAGAGTAGGTGATCACGTGACTGCAAATATACAATTTGCATACTGTCAGCCACATTCCAATTAGACGTGTCCAACATTGCTCAATACACTTGCACTTAGCACATGCATGCTTTGCTCATACTAGCATGCATGCTTATCAGGGAATCAGGATAGCTAGCTGCCAACTGAACACTTTGGTGAAAGTCATCACATGTATATGACCTGCACTGCAACTGATATTGCAATTTCTGGGTAGCAATATATGCCTGGTATCCATAGCCATTGATATAGAAGGGTTAATGTTTTTCCTCTCTGCTCTATATTTCTCTACATACTCTAGATTTCTGTCTTTTCTCTATCTTATACTATGTTTAGAATTATCCAGCCTCGTAGTCTCCGCTCAAGGATCTTATGCTTCTCATCTCATATGCAACATTCTGCTAATTTCTGCATAAACGATGTTATGGGGACAGGGTGAATAAAGTCATCATGAACTGGACAAAAGGGGGGGGGCTACGCGGGCTGCATTGAGTTACATTGCTTGTAAATGGTATAAGAGATACTATTCTTTGTGTGAATAAACAGAAGTTAATTTGCTTACGACCTGTGCTGCAGTCATTTCTCCGAGCGCTCGTTATATTGGAGGGCCTAATCTCTTTATTCAGCCTCATTGGTGATCCGGCATATCTGACTATTGGGTCAGAATCAAAACAGCTACAACACCATATACCTGGTAGCCAATGCCTAGGTAGCCATACACATTGTCCTTTGCAAGTCACATCTTCATAGCCTATTTGCATGATAATGATTAATATCTACGATTATGTGCCAAAAATGTGAAATAATCTGAAATTGATATCCAAGAGGATTAGTGGAAGATATCCAAAGTGGACACTTAGGTTTCTGATCCAGATTTGCTCTTTGACATGCTATTAAAGGGAATCTGTCAGCAGGCTTTTGCTATTTAGTCTGCGAGCAGCATAATGTATGGCAGAGAGCCGGATTACAGGGATGTATCACTTCCTCAAAAAATTGGGGTAGTTTCAATACAATCAGCGTTTTATCAGCAGGAAATGATCACTGCCAGACTAAGTGTTACATGCCAGGCAGTCCAGCTAATCTGTGTAACCCCGCCCCCACCACTGATTGGTCTATTGCTGACAATGTACACCAATCAGTGATGTGGGCGGGGTTATACACAGCTCAGTATTAATAGCACTGCAACATCTACAACAGAGAAAACAGAGATTATATCAAAACTAGATCAAGTAGCCCAGTTAGTGACACATTGCTGAAATCAGGGTCTCTGTCCCTACATCATGCTGCTCTCAGATTCCATAGCAAAAACCTGCTGACCAATTTGCTTTAATCTATATGTGGCTATCTGCAGCAGATTCCACATGAAATAAACATCAATAAAATAAAAAAAAAAAAAAACAGCTTTTTTTTTTACCAAAATGCTTGCTTTAAATCTGTACAGAAAAAGAAACCTCAACTGATTGTAGAGCTATACAGATCACCGTTGTTAAAGGCAGTGTGCAGTCTTCGGCACTAAATGCACACCAAAATGCATAAAAAAATATATAAGAGGATGATAGGAAACCTACACTAACCATATTCATTGGAAAAACCTATATTCAGGGATTTTCTATTGGGATGGTTCTCCCCCAAATAAGTGTGAAAACAGAGCGACAACACGCAAGTAGGCAGCCATAGATCTTCTAGGGCATGCATGTCAAACGCGGGCCCACAGGGAGATTATACTGGACCCGCGACACAAGAACCACCACCCCTATATGGGGCCCATTATTCTGTATGGAGGACTACGCGGGGCCCATTATTCTGTATGGAGGACTATGCGGGGCCCATTATTCTGTATGGAGGACTATGCGGGGCCCATTATTCTGTATGGAGGACTATGCGGGGCCCATTATTCTGTATGGAGGACTATGCGGGGCCCATTATTCTGTATGGAGGACTATGCGGGGCCCATTATTCTGTATGGAGGACTATGCGGGGCCCATTATTCTGTATGGAGGACTATATGTATACTGGCTGACCCACGACTTTTTCCAAGTTTTTCATTTTGGCCATCTGTGTGTTTGATTTTGACATCCCTGTTCTAGGGGCAGCTTAGGTGCATATACAGGGATCTCAAAAGATACAAAAAAGTCTTTAAGAGACTTAACTTTTTGGGATTAATGATAGCACGGAAATCGCAAGTATAAGCATCTAATAACAGCAGACTTGCATAGACATTATTTGCCTGTAGGCCACCTTCCTTCCGATCATATGGCAGTTGCCAAAAATATAAAATCTGTTTTCAGAGGGTCAGAATTTCCTTACTACATGTAACAGGCTTCTTACGTCTGGGCTATGTGAAAAAAAAAAGGAAGATGAGGGTTAGATATGTCGGACATTAGTATACGTGATATAAAATAACTATGATAAGTCAATGGCTGTTAAAAAAAATAAATAAGAATTTAGGATTTTGGCTGGAGCTGCTGATTAAAATGACTGCTGGAAGCACAGAGGCCGATAAGATGCTGAGCCCGCAGCTTGTTATCACGGTAATACGGATGCCAGCATAGGAAGTTACTAAAGGGCAATAAATCACTGATCCCATCCAGCACAGCTCAGGCGACTACACCAGATGGACAAGCTTCATTCACACCAATCAGACATTTCATTAGTTTTTTTTCTCTTATTAAAGAGTAATTAACCTACATCAAAAATGGCACAAAAGTGATTGGCAGGAAAAGTTGGCAGAACACAGCCACATAGTGACCGCAACCATTGGACAGCCACATAGTGACCGTATCCATTGGGAAGAGCAACTGATCTGCTGGTAAACGCCACCTCCTCATTAGGGACTTTCCACTGGTGTCCACCCACTGTCTGTAATGTGATAAATGCTCAGATAGTCCCGGGATTTCCATTTAAAAGGATGATATAACAAACAATTAAGAACAAACCTTAAAGAAAGACTCTTTGCATAGTGTTTGCCAGCATTGGCCATCCCTCAGGGGTCTAAACCTTGAGATTCCCACCGGTTCCTTCAATTAAGAGGCAAGAATAGCTAGATATCCCCAGAAATTAAACTTAACCCCTTATCCACAGTAGTTGGACCCCAGGCAGTCTTGCGAATGGGGCTCTGCACATCACTGTCTTGCATGGAGCAGAGGTGCTAATGCTTGACCTGGTCTTCATTCATATGTGAAAGGGAAAGACAGCAGCAATGTATGCTAAACTAACTAAATTAATACACGGTAACAAGGTCATCAGCTGTATAACTTCTGAGCCTCAAGATTTAACCTCTGGCGAGCACATGGAGGGCTGTGAGGCCCTCCAAAGAAATGCCACAGAACACCAGGATTAGCAAAGTCGCCACTGGCGCCCTGTGCTCTTCACAGATGAAAGCAGGTTCACACTGAGCACATGTGACAGACGTGACAGAGTCTGGAGACGCCGTGGAGAGCGATCTGCTGCCTGCAACATCCTTCAGCATGACCGGTTTGGCAGTGGGTCAGTAATGGTGTGGGGTGGCATTTCTTTGGAGGGCCGCACAGGCCTCCATGTGCTCACCAGAGGTAACCGGACTGCCATTAGGTACCGAGATGAGATCCTTAGACCCCTTGTGAGACCATATGCTGGTGCGGTTGGCCCTGGGTTCTTCCTAACGCAGGACAATTCCAGACCTCATGAAGGCATTGAAGCTATGGACTGGCCCACCCGTTCCCCAGACCTGAATCCGATTGAGCACATCTGGGACATCATGTCTGGCTCCATCCACCAACGTCACGTTGCACCACACAGACTGTCCAGGAGTTGGCGGATGCTTTAGTCCAGGTCTGGGAGGAGATCCCACAGGAGACCATCCGCAACCTCATCAGGAGCATGCCCAGGCATTGTAGGGATGTCATACAGGCACGTGGAGGCCACACACAATACTGAGCCTCATTTTGACTTGTTTTAAGGACATTACATCAAAGTTGGATCAGCCTGTAGTGTGTTTTTCCACTTTCATTTTGGGGGTGACTCCAAATCCAGGCCCCTCCATTAGTTAATAAATTTGATTTCCATTGATGATTTTTGTGTGATTTTGTTGTCAGCACATCCAACTTTGTACAGAACAAAGTATTCAATGAGAATATTTCATTCATTCAGATCTAGGATGTGTTATTTGAGTGTTCCCTTTATTTTTCTGAGCAGTGTATATGTACAGTGATGGCCAAAAGTATTGGCACCCCTGCAATTCTGTCAGATAATACTCAGTTTCTTCCTGAAAATGATTGCAATCACAAATTCTTTGGTATTATCTTCATTTAATGTGTCTTCAATGAAAAAACACAAAAAGAATTGTCCTAAAGCCAAATTGGATATAATTCCACACCAAAACTAAAAAAGGGGGTGGACAAAACTATTTGCACTGTTTGAAAAATCATGTGATGCTTCTCTAATTCGTGTAATTAACAGCACCTGTAACTTACCTGTGGCACCTAACAGGTGTTGGCAATAACAAAATCACACTTGCAGCCAGTTAACATGGATTAAAGTTGACTCAACCTCTGTCCTGTGTCCTTGTGTGTACCACATTGAGCATGGAGAAAAGAAAGAAGACCAAAGAACTGTCTGTCTGAGGACTTGAGAAACCAAATTGTGAGGAAGCATGAGCAATCTCAAGGCTACAAGTCCATCTCCAAAGACCTGAATGTTCCTGTGTCTTCCGTGAGCAGTGTCATCAAGAAGTTTAAAGCCCATGGCACTGTGGCTAACCTCCCTAGATGTGGACGGAAAAGAAAAAATTACAAGAGATTTCAACGCAAGATTGTGCGGATGGTGGATAAAGAACCTCGACTAACATCCAAACAAGTTCAAGCTGTCCTGCAGTCCGAGGGTACAACAGTGTCAACCCGTACTATCCGTCGGCGTCTGAATGAAAAGGGACTGTATGGTAGGATACCCAGGAAGACCCCACTTCTTACCCCGGGACATAAAAAAGCCAGGCTGGAGTTTACCAAAACTTACCTGAGAAAGCCTAAAACGTTTTGGAAGAATGTTCTCTGGTCAGATGAGACAAAAGTAGAGCTTTTTGGGAAAAAGCATCAACATAGAGTGTACAGGAAAAAAAAAAGAGGCATTCAAAGAAAAGAACACGGTCCCTACAGTCAAACATGGCGGAGGTTCCCTGATGTTTTGGGGTTGCTTTGCTGCCTCTGGCACTGGACTGTTTGACCGTGTGCATGGCATTATGAAGTCTGAAGACTACCAACAAATTTTGCAGCATAATGTAGGGCCCAGTGTGAGAAAGCTGGGTCTCCCTCAGAGGTCATGGGTCTTCCAGCAGGACAATGACCCAAAACACACTTCCAAAAGCACTATAAAATGGTTTGACAGAAAGCACTGGAGACTTCTAAGGTGGCCAGCAATGAGTCCAGACCTGAATCCCATAGAACACCTGTGGAGAGATCTCAAAAAGGAAGTTTGGAGAAGGCACCTTTCAAATATCAGGGACCTGGAGCAGTTTGCCAAAGAAGAATGGTCTACAATTCCAGCAGAGCATTGTAAGAAACTCATTGATGGTTACCGGAAGCGGTTGTTCGCAGTTATTTTGGCTAAAGGTTGTGCAACCAAGTATTAGGCTGAGGGTGCCAATACTTTTGTCTGGCCCATTTTTGGAGTTTTGTGTGAAATGATCAATGATTTGATTTTTGCTTCATTCTCTTTTGTGTTTTTTCCTTGCAAGCAAATTAAATGAAGATAATAAGACCAAAGAATTTGTGATTGCAATCATTTTCAGGAAGAAACTGAGTATTATCTGACAGAATTGCAGGGGTGCCAATACTTTTGGCCACCACTGTATACTATGGCTGTAGGGGAGCGGCAGCAGTGGATGAGCGGGGCACAGGAGGCAGCAGCCGCCTGCTGCAGCCTACACTGTGCCCACTACAAAAAAAAATGAATATTCACTGCTCCCCATGCCCATGGGAGTGGAGAGCAGTGAATATTCATTTTCCTTAATAGTGTGCACACTGTAGCCGCAGTGCGGCTCCAGCTGCGGCCGGCGGTCATGTGTGAGCGCTATTAAAGACCATGAATATTCACTACAACCCATGGGAGTGGGTTATAGTGAATATTTATGCTCTTTAATAGCGGGCACACATGACCGCCAAACGCAGCAGGAGCAGCACTGCAGCTACAGTGTGCGTGCTATTAATGAAAATGAATATTCACTGCTCTCCACGCACATAGCCCTCGCGTGGGGAGCAGTGACTATTCTGGCACAGCATCTCACAGTGTGAGGGCACTTGGAAGTGACGCCATGTGCGTCTCACACAGTGAGATCAGTGTCGGCAGCAGAGCGGGACACAGTGCTGGAGCAGAGAGGAGGTGAGTATAATTGTTTGGTTTTTTGTGTGCAGTGTGATGGGGATCAGGGGGTGTCAAGAATACCGGGATGGAGGGGTGCCATGCATACCGGGATGGAGGGGTGCCATGCATACCGGGATGGAGGGATTTGGGTGCCATGCATATCAGGATGGGGAGGGGGCCACGTATAATAGGAAGGGGGGCCATATATACCAGGATGGGGGATATTAGCAGAACTGGAGAGCATTACCCCTATAACAGTGTCAGCAGCAGACCCGCTCCCGCTTAACAGGGCATCATGACCACATTTTTTGCTTACATTTTTTTTCTATTTTCCTCCTCTAAAACCTAGGTGTGTCTTATGGTCCGGTGTGTCTTATACTCCGAAATATACAGTATATGGCAGGCTGGGGGGGGGGGGCACAGGTCCCCTCTAATACTATAGAAGTTATATGGCAGGCTGGGGAGGGGGGGGGGTACAGGTACCCTCTACTACTATAGCAGTTATATGGCAGATTGGGGGGCCACAGGTCCCCTCTAATACTACAGCAGTTATATGGCAGGCTGGGGGGCTACAGGTTTCCTTTAAGCAATAGAATTTACTCTCTAATCAGATGAGCTTTGTGGCTGCTTATCTCTACTCAGTCTTATGAAATGTAAGCCTATTCCCTGTTAATAAGTGGCGGACTATTTCTGAGCCTGAGGGTGCCGGGAAATCTTGATTGTACTGTTAAATAAACGCTCCAATTACAAAGAGGTACTTTCCAAAAATGTAGACCAGGGAGGGGAATTTCAGATTCCTTCGGACTTCCTTGTAGAATCTAGTCTGTTCCTTGGTATTCTACAGAACTAAGAGTGGACACAACCAGCAGGGGGCGCTCATGTAAGAGCAGTATATAGGCCCTTTACACATGGATCCCCTACAGGACAACACATTATAATCCACAAAAGACACAATACATCACGGAGGAAAGGAATAAGAACGATCACAGTGAAAAAAAAAAAAAATACTAAGTTACAACTAATAAAGACAAAAGGGTCCATAGTACAAAGAGAACGAGAATCATCATATCCAGAGAATAATTCACGATTGTTAAAATGTAACTGGTAATTGGAGCAGCAACGTAAAGATCACAGTATACGCAAAGTAAGGAGAAGCCTTGGAAGTTCTGCCCCGATGACATTCATGTCGTGGTAAAAATGACCTGGCACCATTATTCTCCAAATCCGTACAATAACGGAGATACCAAACTCGCATAGTTATTTTTTTTATTATTATTATTTAAGTGGTGAAAAAAAATTCAGACTTTTGTAAAAAAATAAATAAATAAAATAATTTTTGGCTTGTGTCACCATTTTCCAAAACCTGTAATCTTTCTAGTTTTTCGTCGCCTGAGCTGAGTGATGGTTTTTATTTTTTGCATTTTTAGCTGACGGTTTTATTGCTACCAATCTGGAGTTCATAAGACGTTTTGAACACTTTTTATTGCATTTCTTTATTGAGGCTTAATGACCGAAAAACACAGTTTTGGCATTTTGTTTTTTTTTCTCATTATGGCTTTTATCAAATGGGTTCATTTTATATTTTGATCTATCGGACGTTTACTGGCGCATGTTTATTTTTTTTTAAATTTCTTTATTTTTAATTGTGGAAATGATTCAAATTTGTTTAACATTTTTTTTACTTTCAAAACTTTTTTACTTAATTAATTTAGTCTTCTTCGGGGACTTGAACCTTCGATTATTTGTACCATAACCTGCAATATTACATTACATAGTAAAATTCAGGCTTCCTATGAAGCCCAGCCTGTGCCCTAGCTTCAAAGGAGTACCAAGATGGCAGTGACAGTGGCCTGCAGCAGCCTTGGAGCTGCCATGATAACCCATTGATTGCAGATTGGCCAATCGGAGCTAGTTCATGCAAACGTCAGCAAAAGCTCCATTTAAACCCCACTGTCATCAACGATTGACAGCAGCATCTAAATGGTTAACAGCTCAGCTGAATCCACTGCTGTTAGACACAGATGCCGGCTACGTAATAAGGCTGTGTGCCCACTATGCGTTTTTCAAGCGTTTATGCTGCGGAATTTCCGCAGCGAAAACGCTTGGTAATCCGCCCCCCATGGTCCCCAATGACAAGCCGCACTGTCAATGCCCATGCTGCGGATTTTTCCGCAGCATTTATGCTGCGCTCAAAAATCCGCAGCATGTCCATTAATTTTGCGGACACGCAGCGTAATTGCCGCCATTGACTTGCATTGGACCGCGTGACATCCGCAACACTGCAACTGCACAAGCGAATATCACAATGTGCGGATGGTACCCGGGTCTGGAGGAGAGGAGATTCTCATCCAGACCTGGGTACTATTGTACCTGTAAAAAAAGGAATAAAATAAAAAATAAAGATTATATTCACCTTCTGGCGGCCCTTGTACCGCTTGTTCTATTCTTTACGGTCACACTATATCAGGCATGTCCAAAGTCCGGCCCGCGGGCCATTTGCGGCCCGGACTAATAAGGCCCCCAGGTATCCAGCAGCATGTACCTTGCGGCCGCTGCCGCTCTCGTCGCCACCGCCGCTCAGTACTCCGGCGCAGGGAGAAGAGCCGAAATCTCGGACATCGCGAGATTTCGGCTTTCCTTCTCCCTGCGCCGGAGTACTGAGCGGCGGCAACCGGCCAGCCAAGATCTCGCGACGTGCGAGATCTCCAGCCCCCAGGGGTTGTAAGACGTTCAGAGGTCAGATAGGCTGAAGACCTCAGCTTAGTTGTGTAAAATTATATAAATAATATATATATTAAGTTATATATAAGTCCCTGCGCCACCTTACACCTCCAGAAAGGTTAGGCCAGCAGGGCTCTCACACAAGCTTGTGGTAGCAAGCTGTCATACCCTTCATTAACCCCTGACTGCCTGTCACTGTGCTATAATTCCATTATCTGATGTGCGACTGTTGCACAGCTTGCTATTCTCTGCCTGTGTTATAAAGCATATAGCAGTATCTTATTTTTGCTGTTCCACCCTCTGCGCCTTTTAATCTCTCCCCTTCTGGCCAATTTTTATAATGGCAACTACAAATAAGAAACGAAAAGTTGACAGTGAGGGCCGCCGCTTCCAGGACAAGTGGAAAGTAGAATATTTTTTCACTGAAATAATCACTGTGTTTGTCTGATATGCCAAGAGACCGTTGCTGTTTATAAAGAATTTAATGTCAAGCGACACTATCAGACGAGACATAGCACATACGACAAGCTAACAGGGCACGACCGAAGTGAAAAGTATAAGCAACTTGAAGCTGTTTTATTGTCACAACAGCGATTTTTTACAAGAGCCCGTGAGTCAAATGAAAATGCCACAAAGGCGAGCTATGAGGTGGCAGCGTTAATTGCTAAAAATTGCAAATCTTTTGCAGAGGGTGACTTTATCAAAGAATGTGTTATGAAAATGGTAGAGAATGTCTGTCCCGAGAAGAAGCAAGAGTTTTCCAACATTTGCCTGGCTCGTAACACTGTAGCACGGAGAATTGAAGAAATTTCATCGGATATTAAGAGACAGTTAATGTCAAAAGGAGCTGATTTTGACTTCTTTTCAATAGCCTGTGATGAAAGCACGGACCTATCTGACACGGCTCAGTTGCTGATTTTTTTAAGAGGGGTGGACGATGAAATGAATGTGACTGAAGAGCTACTTGACCTCCAGAGCCTCAAGGATCAAACAAGAGGGAAAGATTTATTTGATTCTGTTAGTTCTGCCATAGATGACATGAAACTGCCTTGGAACAAAGTTACTGGGATTATTACTGATGGGGCACCTGCCATGACTGGTGAACGAAGTGGATTATCAACCCTAATCTGTAACAAGGTGAGCGAAGAAGGAGGCAAAGCTATTAAACTTCATTGCATCATTCATCAACAAGTTCTCTGTGCTAAACATCTCCAATATGATCATGTTATGAAACCGGTACTAAAGACCATTAATTTTATCCGCTCTAAAGCCCTGTGCCACCGCCAGTTTAAACAGTTTCTACTGGATATCCAGGCTGAATATGAAGATGTTTCATATCATAACGATGTAAGATGGCTCAGTCGGGGGTCTGCACTGCAACGTTTCTACTCTCTCAGAAAGGAAATAGGAGAATTCTTGGAAACAAAGGGACAAACGATGCGAGAACTATCTGATCCAATTTGGCTGGCTGATTTGGGGTTTCTAGTCGACCTAACAAAGCATCTGAATGTACTGAACATGAATCTTCAGGGCAAAGATGCAGCGGTGAACCAACTTTATTCACACCTCAAAGCCTTTGGAACAAAGCTGCAACTTTTCCTAAGGCAGTTGTCACAAACACCGCCCAATACCATCCATTTTTCAGCGCTACAGGAAATAATTAACAGTTTTCCACAGGATGATATCCATGCGCAAATAAGCAGGTATGCAGCAGACATCACATCTCTGGCTGGGGAGTTTCAACGGCGCTTTCAAGATTTTGCAGCTATTGAAAAGGAGATCAGCATTTTCTCCTCTCCATTCTCTGTTGACCCCGACAATGCTCCTGATCAGTTGCAGCTCGAGCTCATTGAGCTACATTGTGACAGCGAGTTACGCAGTCGTCATCAACAGCTCTCTCTTGTTAACTTTTACCGCCAACTGGATAAGAGCCGGTTTCAAGAGATTCGAACATTGGCTAAGAAAACCCTGAGCTTGTTTGGCTCAACATATTTGTGTGAGAAGACATTCTCTGTTATGAACTTTAACAAGAACCGCGTGAGGACAAGACTAAGTGACTCTCACCTGCGTGACATTTTGCGCATCAAAACCACGGCCATTGAACCAGACCTAGTCTATGTGCTGCAGTCCAGATCCCAGTTTCACCCTTCACATTAGTGCAGGCTAGTTTCTTTTTTTTAATTGAGATTAATATGTTGTAAAATCTCAATTAATGTCAGTTGGATAGACAGTTATATATTTGAACACATGTATACTTGCTGTTATGTTCCTGTTCACATTTTTTGAACTTATAAGTTGACAGACAACCTTACATTACTTTGTGTAATGTACTTTAAAATGTTCCTGAGATATCTCAGTTTCCTGTTTTTATTATATTAAAGGGGTTGTCCAAGTTCAGAACCCAGACATACCCCCTTTTTCACCCAGGCAGCCCCCCTGCCATGGGCATCAAAGCATCTCATGCTCCGATGTGCTCCCTTGCCCTGTGCTATTTACAATGACACACTGCCGGTAGGAGGCTTCACCGGCTCTAATGTGCAGGCTTTAGCGCTGCTCTAGCTGGTTTACTGGTGATAAAGCCCGCCCATCAGTGCCGGTGACGTCACTGGGCTTTCTGCCAGCCCCGTGGAGAGCCGGGTATGTCACTAGAACTCCAGAAAATGCCTTTCCTCTGCGCAATTTAGTGCAGGGCAAAAGTAGGACATTGGAGCATAAACTGCTTCGATGCTCAAGTCGGGGAGGGGCTTCCTGGGTGAGAATGGGGGTATGTCTGGGTTAACCCCTTTAAGGCAGATTGATTAAACACCTGTTTAGATTTGTCATCCAAGTCACAAAATAAAAAGTATGCCGTTTTCAATAAACTTTGCAAAAAAAGTTTATTTGCATTCATTTTAATGGTCCAAAGAATGTCAAGCAAAATGATCGGCCCTCGCACATGTTCACTTCATCAAATTTGGCACTCTTAGAAAAAAGTTTGGACACCCCTGCACTATATAAATCCATGCTGGCTACATGGATTTATATAGTGTGACCAAGTTGTCAAGCACTTTCCAAGTGATGCTAAAATTGCTTGGAAAAGCGCTTGACAACCCGCATGTGGAAATGCATGTGAAGAACGCTTCACTTCCGCATGTCCCTGGCAGGAAAACGCATGTACAATCCGCATGTACAATCCGCAGGTGTTTTTTCTGCCAGGGAGATGCAGAAATGCTGCAGAAAGTTTCTGCTTCATTTCTGCATTGTGGGCACATAGCCTAAAGCCAGAAAATATGGCTTGTGGAGGGAGCTCAGCTCCTTCCCCTCTCCACATACTGGTACTAGAGCAATAATATACAGATACATAATTTTGCGTAAAGGCGTTAAAGGAGTACTCTCAGCTGGTTATAAGACATAATCAGAGGGGCACCTAAAAATAATTGGGGTCACCAGCTGCTGTGTTACCATCTGGGGTTTTTAGCAGTCAGAATCTTTCTTGAAAAAAGGGCTGTCCATTTAAGTGCAGCCTGACATTTATGCCACGTTCACACTTTAAGTAAAATCGATCTGTATTTTTTCGTATGAGAAAACAGATGTCTGAACGAGGCTTAAAGCCGATCAGTCAACTTTCCGCCTAAGGTCACGTTCACACATTCAGTATTTGGTCAGTATTACCTCAGTATCTGTAAGCCAAAACCAGGAGGAGTAGAACAGTCAGGGGAAAAGTATAATAGAAACACGTCACCACTTCTGTATTTTTCACCCACTCCTGGTTTTGACTTACAAATACTGATGCGAAATACTGACTAAATACTGAATGTGTGAACGTGGCCTTAAGGAGACATTTTTCCTTGCTTCACTTGCATGTTGTCATTAACAGATAATACACCAACAGGAAGACCGAAGTCCCAAGAACACACGCCTTCTTACATAGGCGAAATCATGCCTCCATTCAGCACTGCGATGGGACCCTACTACCCCCCAATGACCCCATAATCCCACATACATGTTTTCCCATCAGCCCCTCATGTTGATCACAGGAACGTGCAATCACAGGAACATCCAGTTCTCACAGCTTTGTTGCACTTTGTGTCAATTTCTACCGTTGATCGATTCGCACTTTTTTTTTTTTTAAGCTTTTTGCATTAGATATCAGTTCAACATTTCCACATAAGATTTGTCTACAGCTCCTGTGCAGAATTATGCATCTCCATGGTGACAAACACACTGTATGGTCTGATTCTAGCTGCCCTCTATGTCTGGCTAACCTACCAAATATGATACCTGATGGGCAGATAGTAGAAAGTATGAGACTGCAAGACTGCAGAATCACACTACACACAATCTGATTGTGCCGTCCGCCTCAATGGAGGCACACGGCCTGCAGAGGAGCTGTGTACACAAAACGGGAGTTATTTCATATTTATAATTGTAGATGTGTGGGGACTAGTGATGAGAGACTGTGCTTGTTTAACCCTTTCAATGAGCATGCTCAGGTACTTGCCCAGTATCTTCTGCGTGCTCGTATATTATGTTCCAGTCCCTGCGTCTGCATGATTTACAGCTGTTAGGGAATCTCACATGTGTTGAGGATGTCTAACAAACAGGCAATCCCTGCATGTGCTCAGGCTGACTAACAGCTGTAAATCATGCAGACGCAGGGACTCGAACATCATATACGAGAACGCCGAAAATACTGGGTAAGCACCCGAATACGGCTCCCTCCGTGGAAAACACATGGGACATCACATACCCAAAAAGTCCAGATAGTTGGGGGCCGCCGTACAGAATGGCACCCATACCACACTCCTGCTTTAACCCCTTCTTGATCTATGATTTACTATTACGTCCAGAGCTGAGTCCGCTCCACACAACCTTCACCTGCCTCTAACAGCAGAGATCAATGCCAGCTCTAAGAGCTGCTGCTTAACTACATAAATACCAATGTAAATACCTAACAGCAGCACTCAGGTGGCACAATCCTGTTCGGGCGCCCATTCCAGCACCCAATGCCATCCCCCTACCCTGGCACACAATGTGCTCACAGACAGGCAATTGGCTCTCATGCCAGTTTCCAGTTAGGGGCTTGCTACCCCCTGGTGATGCTGTTTGGTACTCCTGTGAAGCCTGGCCACAGGCTGAGCTTCATAGATTGATATGTGTATTGTATACTACAGTATCTATTACCAGCAATCAAAGGATCATAAGCTTAGATTCCCTTGGGGGACTGAAGAAAAAAAAACACAGTAAAAAAGTAATAAAAATTTTCATAACTATATATAAAAAATTAGATCAGATTAAACCACACCTTTTATACAAAAATAACAAAAGTAAAGGGATCACCCACCATTAACTATTTTTTTTTTTTTTTACCTAAACGCATGCATTAGGGGCTAAAAATAATGTTGTACCCCATGCTTTCTATAGTCTCTGTGTTACACAGTCTATTGCTGACTGCAGAATTTAGTAAAAGCTCATACAGACTGCCATGATACTTGGTCGGAGCACGGACCGCAATGTACAGACTGGTCACAGGTCTCATACAGGCTGTCTAGTACTGGTAGGGAGACCAGCAGACAGTCCATACATTGCAGTCCATGCTCAGAACGAGTTTCACTGACGTTTCAATGAGCTCTAACTGAGAATCTGTCAGTGAGCTGATTCAGATTGAATGATAGGGAGTTGGTATCTCTTCTGTCTGTCTTTTACTGAGCTCCTCTCAGCTGATTTATGACCACATCTAATGGAGAGAGTGGAAAAGCCAAACCAGTGTGAAATATTTAATTAAACCAGATAATAAAAATAAGTTTTAGCCCCAAAAACATTTAAGTAAAAAGATAAGTCCCAAAAGGTGGACAACCCCTTTAACAAAACCATATTCAATCCCGCTATGTCTGTAAAAGTCCAATCTATCAAAATACAAAATTGTTTAACCCGAAAGTTAAACATGGTATGTTCCCTGCAACGGTACCCGTATAAAGTGCAGCTCATCACCAGGAAACAAAACCTCATACAGCTGAGGATGGAAATATAAAACATCTTGCTCTCGGAAGAAAGGGAGGAAAATATGAAAGCGCAAAACAGAAAACTTGCCCGGTCATGGAGGGGTTAAACAATAGAATCTGCGCCTTGCATTTCTGTGTGTCCTGCCAGGAGGCAGTAACATCCATACCGATCCCTTCCCCGGGAGGGCAGTAACATCCATAGCGATCCCTCCCCCGGGAGGGCAGTAACATCCATACAGATCCCTCCCCCGGGAGGGCAGTAACATCCCACTGATCCCTTCCCCGAGAGGGCAGTAACATCCCACTGATCCCTTCCCCAGGAGGCAGTAACATCCCACTGATCCCTTCCCCGAGAGGGCAGTAACATCCCACTGATCCCTTCCCCAGGAGGCAGTAACATCCATACTGATCCCTTCCCCAGGAGGGCAGTAACATCCATACTGATCCCTTCCCCAGGAGGCAGTAACATCCATACTGATCCCTTCCCCAGGAGGCAGTAACATCCTACTTATCCCTTCCACAGGAGGCAGTAACATCCATACTGATCCCTTCCCCAGGAGGCAGTAACATCCTACTGATCCCTTCCCCAGGAGGGCAGTAACATCCATACTGATCCCTTCCCCGGGAGGGCAGTAACATCCATACTGATCCCTTCCCCAGGAGGCAGTAACATCCTACTGATCCCTTCCCCAGGAGGCAGTAACATCCATACTGATCCCTTCCCCAGGAGGGCAGTAACATCCATACCGATCCCTTCCCCAGGAGGCAGTAACATCCTACTGATCCCTTCCCCAGGAGGCAGTAACATCCCTTCCCCAGGAGGCAGTAACATCCTACTGATCCCTTCCCCAGGAGGCAGTAACATCCATACTGATCCCTTCCCCGGGAGGGCAGTAACATCCATACCGATCCCTTCCCCAGGAGGCAGTAACATCCTACTGATCCCTTCCCCAGGAGGCAGTAACATCCATACTGATCCCTTCCCCGGGAGGGCAGTAACATCCATACCGATCCCTTCCCCAGGAGGCAGTAACATCCTACTGATCCCTTCCCCAGGAGGCAGTAACATCCATACCGATCCCTTCCCCAGGAGGCAGTAACATCCATACTGATCCCTTCCCCGGGAGGGCAGTAACATCCATACCGATCCCTTCCCCAGGAGGCAGTAACATCCTACTGATCCCTTCCCCGGGAGGGCAGTAACATCCATACTGATCCCTTCCCCGGGAGGGCAGTAACATCCATACTGATCCCTTCCCCAGGAGACCGTAACATCCCACTGATCCCCATGTGTTGCCATGTCTCAGGGCTCCTGCCCAGTTTAGTATAAATCTCCACAATCCCAGAGAACGCCAGCTGCCCAGAAAGTAGTGATGATTAGCAGCAGGTGAGGCTCATGTGAGCAGGGCAGCAGTGAGGCACCACTGCACAGAGCCCACGGCCCCGCCACCATCCTCCCCGCCACTCACCGCTCATTGTCCCAGGCTGCGAGGTAAATAAACAGCAGTGACAGGACCGGAGAGTGCGGCTCCGCCCAGGAGAGGAAGCCTGGAAATGCCGAGCGCTACCGGAGCTGAAGGACCTGATGTGACGTCACGGCCATGTGACCAGAGCGGGTGGGAGGAGCTAGAGCGTGCAGGAAGCTTTGGTGGTTTCCCAGGGAGAAGAGGACGCTAAATTGTCAGTGACGGAGAAGAGCGCCGCACTGTGATCGGTAATGAGCGGCTACACAGCGGGGGTGATAGAGGGGGACATGGGGGGCGCAGACTGTGTGATAGAGGGGGACATGGGGGGCGCAGACTGTGTAATAGAGGGGGACATGGGGGGCGCAGACTGTGTAATAGAGGGGGACATGGGGGGCGCAGACTGTGTAATAGAGGGAGACATGGGGGGCGCAGACTGTGTGATAGAGGGGGACATGTGGGGCGCAGACTGTGTAATAGAGGGAGACATGGGGGGCGCCGACTGTGTAATAGAGGGAGACATGGGGGGCGCAGACTGTGTAATAGAGGGAGACATGGGGGGCGCAGACTGTGTGATAGAGGGGGACATGGGGGGCGCAGACTGTGTGATAGAGGGGGACATGGGGGGCGCAGACTGTGTAATAGAGGGAGACATGGGGGGCGCAGACTGTGTAATAGAGGGAGACATGGGGGGCGCAGACTGTGTGATAGAGGGGGACATGTGGGGCGCAGACTGTGTAATAGAGGGAGACATGGGGGGCGCCGACTGTGTAATAGAGGGAGACATGGGGGGCGCAGACTGTGTAATAGAGGGAGACATGGGGGGCGCAGACTGTGTAATAGAGGGAGACATGGGGGGCGCAGACTGTGTAATAGAGGGAGACATGGGGGGCGCAGACTGTGTAATAGAGGGGGACATGGGGGGCGCCGACTGTGTAATAGAGGGAGACATGGGGGGCGCAGACTGTGTAATAGAGGGAGACATGGGGGGCGCAGACTGTGTAATAGAGAGAGACATGGGGGGCGCCGACTGTGTAATAGAGGGAGACATGGGGGGCGCAGACTGTGTAATAGAGGGGGACATGGGGGGCGCCGACTGTGTAATAGAGGGAGACATGGGGGGCGCAGACTGTGTAATAGAGGGAGACATGGGGGGCGCAGACTGTGTAATAGAGGGAGACATGGGGGGCGCAGACTGTGTAATAGAGGGAGACATGGGGGGCGCAGACTGTGTAATAGAGGGAGACATGGGGGGCGCAGACTGTGTAATAGAGGGGGACATGGGGGGCGCCGACTGTGTAATAGAGGGAGACATGGGGGGCGCAGACTGTGTAATAGAGGGGGACATGGGGGGCGCCGACTGTGTAATAGAGGGAGACATGGGGGGCGCAGACTGTGTAATAGAGGGAGACATGGGGGGCGCCGACTGTGTAATAGAGGGAGACATGGGGGGCGCCGACTGTGTAATAGAGGGAGACATGGGGGGCGCAGACTGTGTAATAGAGGGAGACATGGGGGGCGCAGACTGTGTAATAGAGGGGGACATGGGGGGCGCCGACTGTGTAATAGAGGGGGACATGGGGGGCGCCGACTGTGTAATAGAGGGGGACATGGGGGGCGCCGACTGTGTAATAGAGGGAGACATGGGGGGCGCCGACTGTGTAATAGAGGGGGACATGGGGGGCGCAGACTGTGTAATAGAGGGGGACATGGGGGGGCGCAGACTGTGTAATAGAGGGGGACATGGGGGGGCGCAGACTGTGTAATAGAGGGGGACATGGGGGGGCGCCGACTGTGTAATAGTGGGAGACATGGGGGGCGCCGACTGTGTAATAGAGGGAGACATGGGGGGCGCCGACTGTGTAATAGAGGGAGACATGGGGGACGCAGACTGTGTAATAGAGGGAGACATGGGGGGCGCAGACTGTGTAATAGAGAGGGACATATAGTGCGCACACTGTGTAATAGAGGGAGACATGGGGGGCGCAGACTGTGTAATAGAGGGTGACATGGGGGGCGCAGACTGTGTAATAGAGGGAGACATGGGGGGCGCAGACTGTGTAATAGAGGGAGACATGGGGGGCGCAGACTGTGTAATAGAGGGAGACATGGGGGGCGCAGACTGTGTAATAGAGGGAGACAAGGGGGGCGCAGACTGTGTAATAGAGGGGGACATGGGGGGCGCCGACTGTGTAATAGAGGGAGACATGGGGGGCGCCGACTGTGTAATAGAGGGGGACATGGGGGGCGCAGACTGTGTAATAGAGGGAGACATGGGGGGGCGCAGACTGTGTAATAGAGGGGGACATGGGGGGGCGCAGACTGTGTAATAGAGGGGGACATGGGGGGGCGCCGACTGTGTAATAGTGGGAGACATGGGGGACGCAGACTGTGTAATAGAGGGAGACATGGGGGGCGCAGACTGTGTAATAGAGAGGGACATATAGTGCGCACACTGTGTAATAGAGGGAGACATGGGGGGCGCAGACTGTGTAATAGAGGGTGACATGGGGGGCGCAGACTGTGTAATAGAGGGAGACATGGGGGACGCAGACTGTGTAATAGAGGGAGACATGGGGGGCGCAGACTGTGTAATAGAGAGGGACATATAGTGCGCACACTGTGTAATAGAGGGAGACATGGGGGGCGCAGACTGTGTAATAGAGGGAGACATGGGGGGCGCCGACTGTGTAATAGAGGGAGACATGGGGGACGCAGACTGTGTAATAGAGGGAGACATGGGGGGCACAGACTGTGTAATAGAGAGGGACATATAGTGCGCACACTGTGTAATAGAGTGCAGTGGCATTCATAGAAATCATGGTGCCCCATAGCAGAAGTTCTAATTGGGCCCCCACAAAACAATATTATTATTCATCATTGTCACAGAAAAGCATTAGTGTTCCCACTCATTAAGATACCCCTATAATCGCCTCCATAAAAATATTATGCTAACAAATGTGCCTACTAAACATGATACAATGCCCCCACAGTGAATTCCTCCACAGTACCCTCCATATGCACGGCATGATGACCCTACAGTACCCCCCCTGCAAAGTATTATACCCCCACGGTGACCCCCAATAAAGTATAATGGTCCCAACACAACCCTGTAAACAGTATACTGGCCCCCACATAGTTCTGCAAACAGTATACAATGTAATCATTGATTTTAAAAACAAATAGAAATAAAATCCTCACCTGTCCCTATTCCCCCGTTGCTCCGGTAGTGACGTCATTGCGCCCGCTGCGCTTAGACGGCAGACATGCAGGGAGAATGATGGAGGAGGAAGCTGACCGCTCCCTGTTCCATCATTGCTTTCAGCTGTATCGGCATCCAGGATGCCAATGTGGCTGCAAGTGCGATGCCGGGAGGGAGTTCTGGTGTCAGTGCTGGCACTGGTCCCCCTGACTCTCATGGCGGTCTCGTGGTTTGCTGCAATTAGTGACATGCCACTGATATAGGGGTATATGGGTGCGCAGTCTGTGTAAAGAGGACACAATGGGGTGCACTCTGTGTAACAGAGGCCTTCCTCTAGTCTAAACCATACTATGTCCCATAGACAAACATAAGAAAAGAGAAGTTAAAGGCGTTTTCCCACGAACAAAAGTTAATTTTAATCAATAGATCTTGGAATAATAATAAGTTTCACACTTGGATGTGTTTAAATGTGCACCGGTCTCAATGAAAGGAGTGCTGGAGAAAGATGCACCAAAATCATTAAGAGGCGTGCTCCTCAAAGAATTTGGCGAATCTTACAATTGATGGTGACTTCACCAGAAATGTTACTGCAGCGGGGGTGGGGGCATCTTTGGCATCATTTTCCCATTTTTGTAGAGTATAATATGAATTTGCCTGGTGATCTTCACCACATCCCGTCCCGGCTGTGTTCACTTTGGCAGAACTGGCCAGTACTGTCGTTAAAACACCAAAAGTCACAACATTTTTGCGCAACTTCAGGTCATAATTCATCGGGGGCTTTTATTATGTAATTTAGACATTTTTTTCCCCCTTGGCTGATGAGAGTGTGTGGCCTAACTGAAATGGGCATCATTTACCGGAGAAGGAACATGTCCTAGCATGTAATAACATGCACCTAAATTTTGTTACAAATTGTGGCATAAACTCCGACTTCCAGGTGTTTTCCCACTAACAAAGTACATTTAAATTAATAGATGTTTGAATAATAATAATTTACACTATTGGATATAGTAAATAAAATGTTCCTGTGCTGAGATAATCTTATAAATGTGCCCCTGGTATGTACTGTCTTATTTGCTGTACCCGACCATGCAAAGCCGCTGCAGTTCATGGTCGGCACAGATCCTGGCCAAGAGAGGAATCATACGTCACTTATCATGAATGAATATATAGATGACACAGCAGGTGCTCGTAGCTGATTCTTTCTGTGACTCAACACATTTCCCTACCTGTTTTGTTACAGGAGCGAGTGTTTCTGTTGAGTCTCCAACCCTCTGAGCTAATGATACATTAAGTCAGTGACGTAGGAGCTTGTATGTCACTGATTTAATTTATGATGAGCTCAGAGGGCTGGAGAGGCAACAGAAACACTCGCTCCTGTGATAAAACAACCAGGGAAATGTGCTTCCTCACAGAAAGAAGCAGCTGCAAGCATCGGATATGTTGTCTGTATACTCACTCATCATAAGTGACTTATGCTTACTCTCCGGTCCTGGAGCTGTAGTATGATCAGACCATGTTCCTACACGGTCAGACACAGCAATTACACAGTACACAGCAGGGACAGATTTATAAGATTATCACAGCACAGGAACATTTTTTTAAAACATCCAATTGTGGAACTTATTGTTATTCCAAAATCTATTAATAAAATGTACTTTATTTGTGGGAAAATCCCTGTAAAATTAGACAAATTTATCAAACATAGATCTAGCGTAATGCACTAAGAATTAGACATAATTGATAAATATGCCCTAATGGCTTTTCCCCCATCACAATAACATCTTCCATGCACGACTAATAAGCTCAGGGATGTCCGTGATACACGTCCTGTGCCACAGCTGACGGAGGCCCCTGGATGTCTTGGCGACTGTTCCATCATTTTTGTAGACAGGTGTCTAAGTTATATATGAGCTGAGGCAAGACAGGCAGCAAGTTTTGCCGTTTCAGGTTGCAAAATGTCCCGTGTTCCTACTGAAGGGGAGGAGTCACAAATTAAGAATATTTGTGTTTTTGCAGATTTTGAAGATGTGCTGCCTTCTTAAAGTGATTCTGCTTTTTGACACTTTATGAAAAGATGTGTAAATTAGTACACTGCACATTTTCCTTCTCCTAACAAGGCGTGCAGCAGAAATGATTTTAAACCCTGCCCGTAATTACAGACCATATCCACAAGATGGCGATAAAGTGCATTCATTCTAGTGGTTATCCAGCCCCTCTTACTTCTGAATCAGCAGCTGATAGGCTGCAAAACTGTGGCATTGCCTCACAATATCCGAGTTCTCTCCATAAACCCTGCCAGCTGAGTGCCCTTAATATTCACTACTAGACAACCCCTGCTTAATCGGCTTGGTGCCCCATAGAAAATAAAGCCAATAGACACTCATCTCCTCCTGCAGCAGCACCGCCTCGGCACTGTTGTTCCTGGTGCTTGATGTTGTCTCACGTGACCACTGATAGTGGGAACGTACCCCTACTTTTTGTCTACGAGGGTCAGTCAATAAGTAATGCCTCCTATTTTTTTTCTCCTTTTAATTGGCAAGAAATTCAAATGCAATTACATAGGTTGAAAACCACAACATTAACGATTAATTTGTCACTTTTCAATATAATCTCCATCTATTCCCACAGTCTTGGTCCACCGTTTAACAAGGGCATGTATTCCAGCATGGTAAAAAGCATGGTCTTGCTTCCTAAGCCATTGACTCACGGACTTTTTCACGGCCTCCTCATCCGCAATGTGAATCCCACGATGCGCTTCTTTTAGCAGCCCAAACAGATGGAAGGTCACCACGAATGATGTCATCGACTCGCTGAATGTTGCTTGGAGTCACTGCGGTTACTGGCCTGCCACTCCGCATTTTGTCAGCCAACGGTGATGGCCCTTCAGCTGTGTTACAGCGACGAACCCATCGTCCAACAGTACTGACATCCACTGTTGCATCACCGTACACATTTTTCAGTCTCTCATGAATTGGAATGGGCGTTTCATCTTCTGCATGCAAGAATTCAATCACAGAACGTTGTCTAATGCGAACATCGATGTCAGCCATTTTGCAAACGGATACAGTCCTGCCACCTGTTGGTGCAGGAAGTTGCAATTGCTGTGGATTGGAGAAGAAGGTTTGAGGAATTGTGCCAAATTCGAATATTTAACATAATTACCTCATTTAAGGAGAAAAAAAAATAGGAGGCATTACTTATTGACTGACCCTCGCAGGTATCACTGCCATAGTTGCCACATGCCGAATAGCAATAGCAAGTAGCACACTAACAACCTGAAAAACAAAAACCCAGAAAACACCACCAAGTTCACATGTTGCATTTTTGTTCCTTTTTTTGGCAGCACTTTTTGTGCAAATTAAAAGCTGCTTTTTACAGTATCAACAAAAGCTATGAGATTTCAGAAATCTCATGCACACACTTGTTTTTTTCCCTGATTTGGTAATCTGTAGCGTGCCAGTTCATTCAGCGTTTTTGATGAAAAAAAAAACTAACTTTATTAAACATGTAATCCACACTAAAAAAGCTGCAAAAATGCTGAACAATGGGCATTTTTTACTGCTGAGAGTGCTGGTTTTCGCTGCTAAAACACACAATGCAAAAACGCAAAGTGTGAACATAGCCTAAGGGTCCAGATTGGAAGACATCCTACCCTTAGATATGAAAATGTGCGAGAATAAAAAATGTTCATGCATGAAATGTATACTACCAAAACACTATACCAGTGCTGGCAAACCTATGGCACGCTTGCCAGAGGGGGCACGCAGAGCCCTCCCGGTGGGCACGCGCGCCATCGCCGCAGCACTATCGTTACTGGATCGGGCCCAGCAGGTGAGAACTCTGAGCCCGCCGAGTACCAACACCAGCCCCGCTACTTCAACTAGATGTGCATTCTCAGACGCACATCTAGCTGAAGTGTATTGCAGCGCACAAACTTGCCAGGCCCGTGCGCTGCAATACACGCTGCTGGCCAATCAGAGACTAGCAGCTGACGTCTGCGTACACGCGACTGGGCGCATGGCAGTGACGTCATGCGCCCCGTTGCTAGTACGCTGGAGTCAGCTGCCGGCTACAGGAAAGGACGCTGCGTGTGAGAAGAAGGAAGGTGAGTAGGAGTGTTTATTATGTTTTTTTTTTTTAATATGCGATGCATAGTGGCGCCAGTAGGCTGGGGGGGGGGGGATATATACATGGACAGGGGGGAGAGGGAGCATATATACATGGACTGGGGGGGAACATATATACATGGACTGGGGGGAAGCATATATACATGGACTGGGGGGAAGCATATATACATGGACTGGAGGGAAGCATATATACATGGACTGGGGGGGAGCATATATACATGGACTGGGGGGAAGCATATATACATGGACTGGAGGGGAGCATATATACATGGACTGGGGGGGAGCATATATACATGGACTGGAGGGAAGCATATATACATGGACTGGGGGGGAGCATATATACATGGACCGGGGGGAAGCATATATACATGGACTGGGGGGGAGCATATATACATGGACCGGAGGGAAGCATATATACATGGACTGGAGGGGAGCATATATACATGGACTGGGGGGGAGCATATATACATGGACTGGGGGGGAGCATATATACATGGACTGGGGGGAAGCATATATACATGGACTGGGGGGGAGCATATATACATGGACCGGAGGGAAGCATATATACATGGACTGGAGGGGAGCATATATACATGGACTGGGGGGGAGCATATATACATGGACTGGGGGGGAGCATATATACATGGACTGGAGGGAAGCATATATACATGGACTGGGGGGGAGCATATATACATGGACTGGGGGGAAGCATATATACATGGACTGGGGGGAAGCATATATACATGGACTGGAGGGAAGCATATATACATGGACTGGGGGGGAGCATATATACATGGACTGGGGGGAAGCATATATACATGGACTGGAGGGGAGCATATATACATGGACTGGGGGGGAGCATATATACATGGACTGGAGGGAAGCATATATACATGGACTGGGGGGGAGCATATATACATGGACCGGGGGGAAGCATATATACATGGACTGGGGGGGAGCATATATACATGGACCGGAGGGAAGCATATATACATGGACTGGAGGGGAGCATATATACATGGACTGGGGGGGAGCATATATACATGGACTGGGGGGAAGCATATATACATGGACTGGGGGGGAGCATATATACATGGACCGGAGGGAAGCATATATACATGGACCGGAGGGGAGCATATATACATGGACTGGGGGGGAGCATATATACATGGACTGGAGGGAAGCATATATACATGGACTGGGGGGGAGCATATATACATGGACTGGGGGGGAGCATATATACATGGACTGGGGGGGAGCATATATACATGGACCGGAGGGAAGCATATATACATGGACGGGGGGGGAGCATATATACATGGACTGGGGGGAAGCATATATACATGGACTGGGGGGGAGCATATATACATGGACTGGGGGGGAGCATATATACATGGACTGGAGGGAAGCATATATACATGGACTGGAGGGAAGCATATATACATGGACTGGAGGGAAGCATATATACATGGACTGGAGGGAAGCATATATACATGGACTGGGGGGAAGCATATATACATGGAATGGAGGGAAGCATATATACATGGACTGGGGGGAAGCATATATACATGGACTGGGGGGAAGCATATATACATGGACTGGAGGGAAGCATATATACATGGACTGGGGGGAAGCATATATACATGGAATGGAGGGAAGCATATATACATGGACTGGGGGGGAGCATATATACATGGAATGGAGGGAAGCATATATACATGGACTGGGGGAGCATATATACATGGACAGGGGGAGAGGGAGCATATATACATGGACTGGGGGGAGCTTATATACATGGACAGGGGGAGAGGGAGCATATATACAGGGACTGTGGGGGAGCATATATACATGGACTGGGGGAGAGGGAGCATATATAAAGTACAGACCAAAGTTTGGACACACCATTTCATTTAAAGATTTTTCTGTATTTTCATGACTTTGAAAATTGTACATTCACACTGAAGGCATCAAAACTATGAATTAACACATGTGGAATTATATACTTAACAAAAAAGTGTGAAACAACTGAAAATATGTCTTATATTCTAGGTTCTTCAAAGTAGCCACCTTTTGCTGTGATGTGATGTGATGAAACCGGAAATGGTTTTCACTTCACAGGTGTGACCTGTCAAGTTTAATAAGTGGGATTTCTTGCCTTATAAATGGGGTTGGGACCATCAGTTGTGTTGTGCAGAAGTTTGGTGGATACACAGCTGATAGTCTTACTGAATAGACTGTAAGAATTTGTATTATGGCAAGAAAAAAGCAGCTAAGTAAAGAAAAATGAGTGGCCATCATTACTTTAAGAATTGTAGGTCAGTCAGTGCGAAAAATTGGAAAAACTTTGAAAGTGTCCCCAAGTGCAGTTGCAACAACCATCAAGCGCTACAAAGAAACTAGCTCACATGAGGACTGCCCCAGGAAAGGAAGACCAAGAGTCATCTCTGCTTCTGAGGATAAGTTTATCCGAGTCACCAGCCTCAGAAATTGCAGGTTAACAGCAGCTGAGATTAGAGACCAGGTCAATGCCACACAGATTTCTAGCAGCAGACACATCTCTACAACAACTGTTTGTACATCCCTGGCGGCGTGCTTGCATAGTGCACCACCTCCCACTATGCAAGATCACAATCTTACCCTTCAGTCCAGTCTGCAAACCTTGCTCCTGTTCATGCTGTGTGCATGCTTCTGGTCTGATTGCTTAGGGCGGCGGCCCGGTTACTTCCTGATTCTTATAGCTGCTGTGGGCACACTCCTAATGCGTCCCCAGCCTATTGCTGTGAGTCACTGGATATTTAAACCCACTCCACCTTGAAGGAGGTGTCTGAGCAACACTATCATTCAGTGTGCTCCTTCGCCTCTGAGTTGCCAGGTCTTGTTCTGTTTCTTCTCTGTTTTGCCACTCTGGGGGCCGTATACCCAAACCTGTTACCTGTGACTTCTAGTCTGTTTCCGCCACCCTGGGGGCTGAGTTTCCAGGCTCGTTCCTTTACCTTGTTCCTGGTTCAGTCTCTGTCTGAACAGTGTCCTAGCTCGTTACCTGTTTGTCTCCATGTCCGTACCTTCCCTTTTCCTGCAGTGTCTGAACCTGCCCGTAACTCCAACTCGTTGTCTCTGTACTTCTGTTTGTGAGTTTAGAGTCCACTCGCTACTTCATTGTAGGTACCTTGTGTGTATCTGGTTCTGCTTGTCCCTTCCAGTCTGTTCCATGTGAACAGAGCCCTGTCCTCTCTGCCTGCACCTTCCGCCCTGTTCTGCCCTGCCTTGTCCACCGCACCTGCGGTTTCGCCCTGCTCCGCATGCTCACCGCTCCAGCGGTTCCTCTCTGCTCTGCCTTGTCCACCGCACCTGCGGTTTCGCTCTGCTTGCTTACCGCTCCAGCGGTTCCCCTCTGCTCTGCCTTGTTCACCGCTCCGGCGATTCCCCTCTGCTCTGCCTTGTTCACCGCTCCAGCGGTTCCTCTCTGCTCTGCCTTGTCCACCGCTCCGGAGGTTCCTCTCTGCTCTGCCTTGTCCACCGCTCCGGCGGTTTCGCTCTCCTCTGCCTTGTCCACCGCACCTGCGGTTTCGCTCTGCTTGCTTACCGCTCCAGCGGTTCCCCTCTGCTCTGCCTTGTTCACCGCTGCGGCGGTTCCCCTCTGCTCTGCCTTATTCACCGCTCCGGCGGTTCCTCTCTGCTCTGCCTTGTCCACCGCTCCGGCGGTTCCTCTCTACTCTGCCTTGTCCACCGCTCCGGCGGTTCCTCTCTGCTCTGCCTTGATCACCGCTCCGGCGGTTCCCCTCTGCTCTGCCTTGATCACCGCTCTGGCGGTTTCTCTCTCCTCTGCCTTGTCCACCGCTCCGGCAGTTCCTCTCTGCTCTGCCTTGTCCACCGCTCTGGCGGTTTCGCTCTGCTCTGCCTTGTCCACCGCACCTGCGGTTTCGCTCTGCTCTGCTTGCTCACTGCTCCAGCGGTTCCTTTCTGCTCTGTCTTGTCCACCGCTCCGGCGGTTCCTCTCTGCTCTGCCTTGTCCACCCATCCGGCGGTTCCTCTCTGCTCTGTCTTGTCCACCGCTCTGGCGGTTTTGCTCTGCTCTGCCTTGTCCACCGCACCTGCGATTTCGCTCTGCTCTGCTTGCTCACTGCTCCGGCGGTTCCTCTCTGCTCTGCCTTGTCCACCGCTCCAGCGGTTCCTCTCTGCTCTGCCTTGTCCACCGATCCGGCGGTTCCTCTCTGCTCTGCCTTGTCCACCGCTCTGGCGGTTTTGCTCTGCTCTGCCTTGTCCACCGCACATGCGGTTTCGCTCTGCTCTGCTTGCTCACTGCTCCAGCGGTTCCTCTCTGCTCTGCCTTGTCCACCGCTCCAGCGGTTCCTCTCTGCTCTGCCTTGTCCACCGCTCCAGCGGTTCCTCTCTGCTCTGCTTTGTCCACCGCTCCGGCGGTTTCGCTCTGCTCTGCCTTGTCCACCGCACTTGCGGTTTCGCTCTGCTCTGCTTGTTCACCGTACCAGCGGTTTCGCTCTGCTCTGCCTTGCCCACCGCTCCAGCGGTTCCTCTCTGCTCTGCCTTGTCCCCCACTCCGGCGGTTTCGCTCTGCTCTACCTTGTCCACCGCATCTGCGGTTTCGCTCTGCTCTACTTGCTCACCGCACCAGCGGTTTCGCTCTGCTCTGCCTTGTCCTCCGCTCCGGCGGTTTCGCTTTACTCTGCTTGTCTACCGCATCTGCGGTTCTCTTCCTGAATCCCAGTCTGTACTGGACCCTATCCAGCCTGCGCTCCAACCTGCTAGTACCTCCCTGTCTGCACGCCAGCCGTGCCTGCCAGTACCTCCCTGTCTGCATATCAGCTGTGCTTACCAGTACCCACCTGTCTGAATACCAGTCGTGCCTGCCAATACCCACCTGTCTGTAAGCCAGCCTAACCTGCCTGTTCCTGCATTCTCCGGTGTAGGTCAACAGCTGTGTCCGGGGTCTGACCTAGGAGTAGCACCTGGTCCCTCTGCTCGTTTCCTCCCTGATGCGCGGGGTCGACTGAGCCGCCGTGCGACCTTGGTCGGATCGGGTTGATACTTAGTTCCGCCCCTCCAGGCACTCCCCTGTTCACGGTACAGTGGGATCACTAATCACGCACACGCCAGTCAGTCCGGGCGTGTGCGTAACACTGTTAAGAGGAGACTTTGTGCAGCAGGCCTTCATTGTAGAATAGCTGCTAGAAAACCACTGCTAAGGACAGGCAACAAGCAGAAGAGACTTGTTTGGGCTAAAGAACACAAGGAATGGACATTAGACCAATGGAAATCTGTGCTTTGGTCTGATGAGTCCAAATTTGAGATCTTTGGTTCCAACCACCGTGTCTTTGTGCGATGCAGAAAAGGTGAACGGATGGAATCTACATGCCTGGTTCCCGCCGTGAAGCATGGAGGAGGAGGTGTGATGATGTGGGGGTGCTTTGCTTGTGACACTGTTGGGCATTTATTCAAAATTGAAGGCATACTGAACCACCATGGCTTCCACAGCATCTTGCAGCGGCATGCTATTACATCCGGTTTGCGTTTAGTTGGACCATAATTTATTTTTCAACACTACAATGACCCCAAACACACCTCCAGGCTGTGTAAGGGCTATTTGACCAAGAAGGAGAGTGATGGGGTGCTACGCCAGATGACCTGGCCTCCACAGTCACCAGACCTGAACCGAATCGAGATAGTTTGGGGTGAGCTGGACCGCAGAGTGAAGGCAAAATGGCCAACAAGTGCTAAGCATCTCTGGGAACTCCTTCAAAATTGTTGGAAGACCATTTCCGGTGACTACCTCTTGAAGCTCTTCAAGAGAATGCCAAGAGTGTGCAAAGCAGTCATCAAAGCTAAAGGTGGCTACTTTGAAGAACCTAGAATATAAGACATATTTTCAGTTGTTTCACACTTTTTTATTAACTATATAATTCCACGTGTGTTAATTCATAGTTTTGATGCCTTCAGTGTGAATGTACAATTTTCATAGTCATGAAAATACAGGAAAAAATTTAAATGAGAAGGTGTGTCCAAACTTTTGGTCTGTACTGTATATATACTGCAGACTGCAGTGCACATAGCACATGAGGCTCCATTCCAGTTCTGTCAGCTGCTGCTGTTCGATATTTCTGGAAATAGGCCCAGTTCTCAGGGGCCAGGAATAATTTTAGTTGCATCTTAATCCTCATTATTTGCTTAAAAAGCAATCCAGAGAACACGGTTTTTCTGCGCCATTTGCTTGTTGGCACTGCAGAATACAGCCATTTCCTTTCCATATTACAGCGCTAAAAATCCATCTATTTAAAACTGTGTTTTCTCCGTCATGCCGATCACATATACGTTTTCAGATAATACTGCCATTTCTGGCCTCCATTAAAAAAAATTTTCAGTGTGTCAGCAAACTTTTTGACACTGGTTTGCTGTTCAAAATAGTTACCTACAGGCAAGGTATTTAAAACTGTGTTTTCTCCGTCACACGGATTACATGTACATTTTCAGAAAATACTGCCATTTCTGGCCTCCATTAAAAAAAAATTTCAGTGTGTCAGCAAAGTTTTTGACACTGGTTTGCTGTTCAAAATAGTTACCTACCGGCCAGGTATTTAAAACTGTGTTTTCTCTGTCACACGGATTACATATACGTTTTCAGAAAATACTGCCATTTCTGGCCTCCATTAAAAAAAATTTTCAGTGTGTCAGTGAAGCAATTGACACTAGATTGCTGTTCAAAATAGTTACCTACAAGCCAGGTATTCAAAACTGTGTTTTCTCCGTCACACGGCTCACATATACGTTGTCAGAAAATACTGCCATTTCTGGCCTCCATTAAATTTTTTTTTCAGTGTGTCAGCAAAGTTTTTGACACTGGTTTGCTGTTCAAAACAGTTACCTACAGGCCAGGTATTTAAAACTGTGTTTTCTCCGTCACACAGATTACAAATACGTTTTCAGAAAATACTGCCATTTCTGGCCTCCATTAAAAAAATGTTTTCAGTGTGTCAGTGAAGCAATTCACACCAGTTTGCTGGTCAAACTACTTACCTACAGGCCAGGTATTTAAAACTCTGTTTTCTCCATCACACGGATCACATATAAATTCGCTCCAAACTCAGTCATTTGTAGTGAGCGTGGAAGATACTGTCCTCCATTTAAAATGGGCAAGGCACGTGGCAAGGGACGGGAAACTGGACGTGGTGCTAATGGTGCATGCAGAGGCCGAGGACAAGGCCGTGGGCAAGCCAAAATTGTGCCACAACAAACACCCACACCTTCTCACCTGACCTTCCTGTCCCAATTTCTAGGGGACCGCAGCACACTACTATTGAACCCGGAGCAGTGTCAAAAGGTTGTTGGTTGAATAGCGGATAATGCTTCCATTCACTTAACCACCACCACCACCCTGTCTTCCACACGGTCAAGTCTCAGTTGCCGTGAGTCTGGACCGCATATTCCTCACCCTGATCCTCCTTCCTTCCACCATGCCTAGTACCCAGAGACAACCGATCCCACACTTCGACACTCTGAAGAGCTGTTCACTTTTCCATTTATAGATTCGGGCCTCTTGCCCGGTCCACTTGAAGTGGGGCAAGAGGAGATCGCGTGTAGCGATGCCCAAATATTTGAGCAGCCACAGTCACACAAAGGCGACTGTGGGAAAGTGTCACAAGAGGTGGACGATGATGAGACACAATTGCCAGAAAGTCAGGAGGAGGACCAGGATGCGGAAGAGGAAGACGAGGTGGTGGATGATATAGTAACTGATCCAACCTGGCAGGAGGACATGCAGAGCGAGGACAGCAGCACACAGGGGGAGGGAGGCAGAGCACCCCAACAGACAGGAAGAAGCAGTGTGGTGGCCGCAGACAGTAGGCAGGCAACCGTTCCCCGTAACACCAACACGACGGAAGTTGCCAGTATAACTGTTAGGTCTTCCCGAGTCTGGTTGTTTTTTAAAGACTCTGACGATAACCCCAAAAAGGCCATTTGCACCACCTGCCAGGCCAGCATCAGCAGGGGTGGCAAAACGACCAGCCTGACCACCACAAGCATGATCAGGCACATGGCAGCAAAGCACCCGAGTTTGTGGGCCGAACCCCAGGGTCCAGGAACAGTGTCTGCGGGTGGCACCATTGCTTCTTCCGCTGTTGTGCATGCAAGCCAATCCCCTGTGCATGGTGCATGCGAAGATGCCTCCTGCCCTGCACCTGTCGTTGTACACTCTCAAGTAACAGCATCAGGAAGCACGTCCATGTCCTTGTCCCAGCGCAGCGTTCAGTTGTCCATGCCCCAGTCCTGGGAACGCAAGTGCAAATATGCAGCCAATGCCCACCAGGTCACACTACTAAATTCTCACATTTCACGACTGCTTGCGCTCGAAATGTTGCCTTTTAGGCTCGTGGAGACGGAAGCATTCCGCAACCTGATAGTGGCGACCGTCCCTCGGTACTCGGTCCCCAGCCGCCTCTATTTCTCCCGGCGTGCCGTCCCCACATTACACAAGCACCTTTCCCAAAACATTAGCCGTGCTCTCAACAACGCAGTTACCGGTAAAGTCCACCTAACCACGGATACGTGGACAAGTGCTTGTGGGCAGGGACGGTACATCTCGCTGACGGCACACTGGGTTAACATAGTGGAAGCCGGGACCCAGTCGGACCTTGGGACGGAACACGTCCTCCCGACGCCAAGGATTGCAGGCCCTAGGTCAATCAGGGTTGCCCCCATGGCCTACAGCTCCTGCACCTCAGCCTCCTCCTCTTCAGCCTCCATCTCCGAAATGACCACATCAGTCACAAGCTGGAATCACTGCAGCACTGCCTCGGCCAAGCGGCAACAGGCTGTGCTGAAGCTAATATGCTTAGGTGAAAAACCACACAATGCTGAAGAGTTGTGGACAGCTCTGAAAGAGCAGGCAGATCTGTGGCTCACACCGCTGAACCTACCGCCAGGCATGGTCGTGTGTGACAATGGCCAGAACCTGGTGGCTGCTCTGAGGCAAGGCGAGCTTACACACGTACCATGCCTGGCCCATGTGCTTAACCTTGTGGTTCAGCGGTTTCTCAAATCCTACCCGGAGCTGCCGGATCTGCTTGTTAAAGTACGCCGCCTGTGTGCCCATTTTAGAAAGTCAGCTACAGCTTCAGCCGCCCTTGCAGTGTTTCAGCAGCGTTTGCAGCTTCCGGCTCACAGACTGGTGTGTGATGTTCCCACGTGTTGGAACTCTACACTGCAGATGTTGGGAAGGATTTGTGAGCAGAAGAGGGCAGTTGTTGAGTACCAGCATCAACAAGGCCGTTGGTATTCAGTTCAGACTCCACACATAAGACCTCAGGAGTGGACATGGATGTCAGACATATGTACCATCCTCCAAAACTTTGAGGACTCCACCAAGATGTTGAGCGGCGATGACGTCATAATTAGCGTCACCATCCCGCTTCTCTGTCTTCTGAAACGCTCTCTGCTCATAATCAAAGAGGATGCATTGCAGGCAGAGGACGATGAGATGGAGCAAGGAACCATACAGGGAGATTACACACAGCCAAGCCTCATCTCATCCCAACGTGGATTGGATGACAATGAGGAGGAGGAAGGATAGGAGCTAGTTTCAAGCATTATAGACGGTACTACCTGCACAACTGTCATACCGTCTGTTCAGCGTGGATGGCCAGAGGACAGAGAGGAGGAGAGCATGGTCAGTCATCCTGTTGGTGAGGACACGGAAGTCTTGCCTGTTAGTAGTCTGGCACGCATGGCCGAGTTTATGTTACGCTGCCTTTCCCATGACCCTTGCGTTCTCAAAATTTTGGGTGACAGTCATTACTGGTTGGTGACACTTCTAGACCCACGTTACAAGGAGAACTTTATATCTCTTATTCCTGAGGCAGACATGTCTACAAAAATGGGGCTGTACCAGAAGGCCCTTCTTGCGGAACTATTAAAAAAATTCCCATCTGAAAACGCTGGCGGCAGAGGGCACACTTCATTGGACAACCAAGGAGTACAGGCGAGAGAGACACAACTTCAATCCAGCAGAGACAGGGGAACACTGTCAAAGTTCTGGGAGAATTTTCTCCGACCCTCCCATCGGACAGGCCCTGAGGCGTGGGGTACTCTCACAAGGAGTGCAAAGTTTGGGAAGATGCTGAGGGAGTACCTTGCCGACCGTACCAACGTCCTCCGTGATTCCGCTGTGCCTTATAATTATTGGGTATCCAAGCTGGATACCCGGAATGAACTGGCTCTCTATGCCTTAGAGGTCCTGGCCTGCCCTGCCGCCAGCGCTTTATCAGAGCGGGTTTTTAGTGCCGCTGGTGGAATTATAACTGATAAGCGCATCCGCCTGTCAACTGAAAATGCTGACAGGCTGACTCTTATAAAAATGAACAAGGGCTGGATTGGGCCAGACTTCTCAACACCACCAAATGAAAGCAGTGTAACATAAACTCCAATCCAGTGTCTTTTCTTGGGAGGTGTATTCCCATGCACCTTTTCACACCCACACATGGGTATACTCTTCCTGATTTTGGCTATTTGCTCTTGTCCTCCTCCTTCTCTTCTTCCTCCACCACCATATCACCAGGATGACCGTGGTCCGTGATGCAACACCCACCTAATTTTTTTAAAGGGTGTTTATGATGCCCGTAAAAAAAAATTTTATACAGAATGTTCATGTATACTCCCCAGGGGTAAATGTTTGTCAGCCCATACACTTAGTGCATGGGCATTACAAGTATAGGAGGCTCACTCCTTTCTAATGGGAACATTTTTTTATGAGGCCATCCTCCACGTCTCTTCCAAGAGGCATTGAAGTGCCTCCAAATTTTGGGCAGCCCTTGCATTCACTGCATATGCCAACACCTCTATGCCAGTCCTTTCACCGAGCTAAAGAATATGGCTGTGGTGAAATACAACTCCCACTGAGAAGCTGTTTCAGATTGAAAAACATTGTGCCCACCAGAGGATTTGATTCTGAGGGCTAACCTTTCTCCCCCGCTCAAGAGCCCCATAGCAGTTGCAAAGTTAGCGCTATCATGAACTCTCCTTAGGTAGAAGCCAAGGGACCATCCAACCCTGCCAAGAAGCAGTCATGGCTAAGAAAAATGTGTGGAAAGGTTCCCAGACACTCTATAGCTGCTTTTTTACTGAGGAGGAAACACACGCAAACACGGGGAGAACATGCAAAGTCCTTGCAGATGTTGTCCTTGCTGGGATTTGAACCCAGGATCCCAGCGCTGCAAGTCTTCAGTGCTAACCACTGATCCAATATGCTGCCGTTCACTCTCTAATATCTAACAGGCTGGAGAAACTTGCACCTACTGCCACTCTATCTTCAGCTCCTTTGTGAGAAAATGTATTTGGGTAGCCACTCAGTCTACCAAATAAAATTCCTCAGAAGGAAATTGGGGATGGCTTCGCTACTGGTACTGGGGGCAGTGCTAATACCATGGCGTCGTACCATAGTTTGCTGGAAATATTCCAGGCTGGTAGGAGGCAAGCTAATTCCCACAGAAAAGTACCAGCAGTAATGTTCAGGCCACATTTCAAGTGCAAGCAGCTTTAGAGGACTTCCTGGGAGAAATGACACGCAGGATAGATATGGTTTCCCTCTATGCCAGTCCTTTCACCGAGCTAAATATAACTCTCAGCAAAAAAAAGTTGTGGACTGGCTCCGTACCGTCCCTGGTCATTTTCACTTGTCCACGTGTTTGTGGTTAGGCGGTCCTTCCCAGTAAGTGCACTGGGGAGGGCACGGGTAATGTTATGGGAACCGTGCTTGTGGAAGGCGGAGGCGATACCGGGAAATATAGTGGACAATGTGAACTGAGGTCTAAGATGGCAGACATACAAGAAACAGAGGCATGTTCACACTAGCAAAAAAGAAGCAAGACAAAAATATATCTCATACCCTACCATAATTATATATAAATGTAAAGCAAAATTGCATAATAAATATAGGGTACTTAGTGAACTATTTTTGATCAAAAAAAGTATACAAGCCGTCCCACCAGCGGCAAGGTGACCCTAAATTGGGACGGTACCTATACTGCCTATATTAAAAACCTTACTGTATATCAAAGTTGAAGTAATGCATATAAAAGGGTAGACAAATAGGACCGGGTCCCAACTCCAGACCACCTAGGCCCGTGGTAAGCTACATATATACCAATCAGCTCAACAAAGGGCATGCCACACCCTTAAATTGCACAGAATGCAAACAAGTCAAAAAACCAGACAATGTGAACTGAGGTCTAAGATGGCAGACATACAA
This sequence comes from Phyllobates terribilis, assembly GCF_046119375.1. Classification (NCBI taxonomy): domain Eukaryota; kingdom Metazoa; phylum Chordata; class Amphibia; order Anura; family Dendrobatidae; genus Phyllobates; species Phyllobates terribilis. The sequence goes on along the minus strand of NW_027362769.1, from coordinate 221,046,217 downwards.
GAAACAGAGGCATGTTCACACTAGCAAAAAAGAAGCAAGACAAAAATATATCTCATACCCTACCATAATTATATATAAATGTAAAGCAAAATTGCATAATAAATATAGGGTACTTAGTGAACTATTTTTGATCAAAAAAAGTATACAAGCCGTCCCACCAGCGGCAAGGTGACCCTAAATTGGGACGGTACCTATACTGCCTATATTAAAAACCTTACTGTATATCAAAGTTGAAGTAATGCATATAAAAGGGTAGACAAATAGGACCGGGTCCCAACTCCAGACCACCTAGGCCCGTGGTAAGCTACATATATACCAATCAGCTCAACAAAGGGCATGCCACACCCTTAAATTGCACAGAATGCAAACAAGTCAAAAAACCAGACAATGTGAACTGAGGTCTAAGATGGCAGACATACAAGAAACAGAGGCATGTTCACACTAGCAAAAAAGAAGCAAGACAAAAATATATCTCATACCCTACCATAATTATATATAAATGTAAAGCAAAATTGCATAATAATTATAGGGTACTTAGTGAACTATTTTTGATCAAAAAAAGTATACAAGCCGTCCCACCAGCGGCAAGGTGACCCTAAATTGGGACGGTACCTATACTGCCTATATTAAAAACCTTACTGTATATCAAAGTTGAAGTAATGCATATAAAAGGGTAGACAAATAGGACCGGGTCCCAACTCCAGACCACCTAGGCCCGTGGTAAGCTACATATATACCAATCAGCTCAACAAAGGGCATGCCACACCCTTAAATTGCACAGAATGCAAACAAGTCAAAAAACCAGACAATGTGAACTGAGGTCTAAGATGGCAGACATACAAGAAACAGAGGCATGTTCACACTAGCAAAAAAGAAGCAAGACAAAAATATATCTCATACCCTACCATAATTATATATAAATGTAAAGCAAAATTGCATAATAAATATAGGGTACTTAGTGAACTATTTTTGATCAAAAAAAGTATACAAGCCGTCCCACCAGCGGCAAGGTGACCCTAAATTGGGACGGTACCTATACTGCCTATATTAAAAACCTTACTGTATATCAAAGTTGAAGTAATGCATATAAAAGGGTAGACAAATAGGACCGGGTCCCAACTCCAGACCACCTAGGCCCGTGGTAAGCTACATATATACCAATCAGCTCAACAAATGGCATGCCACACCCTTAAATTGCACAGAATGCAAACAAGTCAAAAAACCAGACAATGTGAACTGAGGTCTAAGATGGCAGACATACAAGAAACAGAGGCATGTTCACACTAGCAAAAAAGAAGCAAGACAAAAATATATCTCATACCCTACCATAATTATATATAAATGTAAAGCAAAATTGCATAATAAATATAGGGTACTTAGTGAACTATTTTTGATCAAAAAAAGTATACAAGCCGTCCCACCAGCGGCAAGGTGACCCTAAATTGGGACGGTACCTATACTGCCTATATTAAAAACCTTACTGTATATCAAAGTTGAAGTAATGCATATAAAAGGGTAGACAAATAGACTCTATGCCAGTCCTTTCACCGAGCTAAATATAACTCTCAGCAAAAAAAAGTTGTGGACTGGCTCCGTACCGTCCCAGGTCATTTTCACTTGTCCACGTGTTTGTGGTTAGGCGGTCCTTCCCAGTAAGTGCACTGGGGAGGGCACGGGTAATGTTATGGGAACCGTGCTTGTGGAAGGCGGAGGCGATACCGGGAAATATAGTGGCGGCTTGGGACCGAGTATGGACACCCGGCCGCCGCCGGCATGAGGTTGTGAAGAGCTTCCGCCTCCACGAGCTTAAAAGGCCATATTTCAAGTGCAAAGAGCTGCCCAGAAATCTGGCAGTTTAGTGTTGCAGCCTGTGGGTGGGTGGGTGGCTGGGTGCCGACTTGCACTTGCATTCCAAGTAACAGAAAACTAAGCAGATGGAGGCCTCTATCATCATCATGGCCTCACCTCGGCACTATGAACTCTCCTGAAGGAGAAGCCAGGGCCCGCCGGAAGAGTCTCCGGTTCTGTGGTGGGCCCGTCCCACCCTGCCGAAAGGCTGCCCTGGATAAGAAAAGTGTGGGGGAAGGTTCCCAGACACTCTATGGCTGCTTTTTTAATGTGGCTCGGCCATGCTTATGCATGTTATTTCTCAAAATGCATTACAGATCAGGCCATTGTCCAACTCTGTAAGCAAGAAATTAAATGCGCAAAGAAAGATATGTGTGTGTCAAAGCACCACCGACAAGTGCGAGTTGATGTTGGATGGGCTGCCATTGCTTCTGCAACAAGCTCAATTACAGGACTTCCTGGGAGAAATGACACGCAGGGTACATACGGTTTCCCTCTATGCCAGTCATTTCACTGAGCTAAATACAACTCTTAGGAAAAAAAGTTGTAGACTGGCTCCGTACCATCCCTGGCCACATTCACCTGTCCACGTGTTTGTGGTTAGGCCGTCCTTCCCAGTAAGTGCACTGGGGAGGGCACGGGTAATGTTGTGGGACCCGTGGTTGTGGAAGGCGGAGGCAATACCAGAAAATATAGTGGCGGCTGGGGACCAAGTATGGACACCCAGCCGCCACCGGCATGAGATTGTGAAAAGCTTCCGCCTCCACAAGCTTAAAAGGCCATATTTCAAGTGCAAAGAGCTGCCCAGAAATCTGGCAGTTTAGTGTTGCAGCCTGTGGGTGGGTGGGTGGCTGGCTTCATACTTGCACTTGCATTCCAAGTAACAGAAAACTAAGCAGATGGTGGCCTCTATCATCATCATGGCCTCACCTCGGCACTATGAACTCTCCTGAAGGAGAAGCCAGGGCCCACCGGAGGAGTCTCCTGTTTTCTGGTGGGCCCGCCAATCTTGCCGAGAAGCAGCCCTGGCTAAGAAAAGTGTGGGGGAAGGTTCCCGGACACTCTATGGCTGCTTTTTTACTGTGGATCGGCCATGCTTATGCATGTTATTTCTCAAAACGCATTACAGATCAGGCCATTGTCCAGTGTTTTGGTGGTATGAACACTGTCCTACAGACTTGTTCACTGTGTGCATGGCCCATGTGTTTGTATTCAATTCAATTGTTTCTTGCTTTTGCAAGATTAGGGAGGTCTCCACCCCTCCCTGGTGGGCCATGCACATAATATGCCGTCCTCTGCAGCGTGTCCACATGGACATTACCTTTTAGATCTCATATAGGTACCATACACATGATCAGTTTTTAAATACATCAGATAGGGACTGCTCTGATCTGGGTTACCTTGACGTCGGTAGAGCGACTTCGTATACATTTTTTGCAAAAAAGGTGTCAACTAAATACCCTGTTTTTTATCACCTTTTCACTAGCACTTGCTATTTACTGTTACTTTTTTACAACAGAGTATTTTTATACGTTTGTTTTTCTGTGTTCTTGTGTGTTTCTGTATTCAAGAAATTAAATGCGCAAAGAAAGATGTGTGTGTGTCAAAGCACCACCGACAAGTGCGAGTTGATGTTGGACGGGCTGCCATTGCTTCTGCAACAAGCTCAATTACAGGACTTCCTGGGAGAAATGACACGCAGGGTACATACGGTTTCCCTCTATGCCAGTCCTTTCACCGCGCTAAATACAACTCTTAGCAAAAAAAAGTTGTAGACTGGCTCCGTACCGTCCCTGGCCACATTCACCTGTCCACTTGTTTGTGGTTAGGCGGTCCTTCCCAGTAAGTGCACTGGGGAAGGCATAGGTAATGTTTTGGGACCCGTGCTTCTGGAAGGCAGAGGCGATACCAGGAAATATAGTGGTGACTGGGGACCGAGTATGGACACTTGGCCACTGCCGGCATGAGGTTGTGAAAAGCTTCTGCCACATTTCAAGAGCAAGCAGCTGTCAGAATTTTGACAGTATAGTATTGCAGCCTGTTGGCTGCCTTCATACTTGCGCTTGCATTCCAAGGAATGGGGTAGGAACAACTGAACGCTGCAGTGGGACAAGGACGTGGATGGTGATTGTTGCAAGTCTGCAAAGACAGGTGCATGGCGGGAGGCATCTTTCCATGCGCCAAGTTAGGCAGTGACCTGGGAGTCAGAGATGCTTTCAGAGGTCTTCCCCATGCTGTTCCCATGTCTTTTCAGCACTGTATGCATGTGTCTGATGATGTGTCACACACCACATGGCCAGATAAGGTTGTAAAATGTTAAAATGACATTTCCCGGTGAATGCATTTGTCTTGGTTGAAAGCAGTGCAAAAGTGCAAAAACGCATCAAAAACGCTACGTGTGAACATAGCCCAAGGTGTGGAGGAGTATTTTTGTTTTTGGTTATTTATTTAGCCTTATATACAAGTCATTACCCTGGAAAAGATGTTCCTTAACATATTTCCCAGTAAAATCCATTTTGGTTTCGTTTTTGTATGTTTTATTGTGAGTCCGTAAAAGTGGCGTAATACTCTGACAACATTGTTGACAGCAGTGATCTGGGAGTCAGAAATGTCTCAGGCGTCTTCCCCATGCTGTTCCCATGTCATTTGAGCACTGTTCCCATCGATTTGGGCAATTTTCAGGCCCACTGCAGAGCCGCCTGAAAAATGCTCGAGTTTCCCATAGACTTACATTGGGCTCGTTGCTCGGGTCGAGCACCTGAGTATTCCAATTTGCTCGACCCGAGCAACGAGTACCCGAGCATTTTAGTGCTCTCTCATCACTACTTGCCTCACCTCAGAGCCACCACCAGGTTCCGGCCATTGTCACACACGACAATACCTGGCTGTAAGTTCAGCGGTGTCAGCCACAGATCTGCCTGCTCTTTCAGAGCTGTCCACAACTCTTCAGCGTTGTGTGGTTTGTTACCTAAGCATATTAGCTTCAGCACATCCTGTTGCCGCTTGGCCAAGGCAGTGCTGTAGTGCTTCCAGCTTGCGACTGATGTAGTCATTTTGAAAATGGATGCTGAAGAGGAGGAGAAGGTGCAGGAGCTGATTGACCCAGGGACCGCAATTCTCAGCGTCGGGAGGACGTGTTCCGTCCCAAGGTCCGACTGGGTCCCGGTTTCCACTATGTTAACCCATTATGCCGTCAGCGAGACGTACCATCCCTGCCCACAAGCACTTGTCCACGTGTCCGTGGTTAGGTGTATTTTCCCAGTAACTGAGGACATGGCTAATGTTGCAGGACACATGCTCGTGTAATGCAGGGGTAACACACCGGGAAAAATAGAGGCGGCTGGGGACCGAGTACCGAGGGACTTCCGCCGCCATCAGGTTGCAGAAAGTTTCCGTCTCCACGAGCCTAAAAGGCAACATTTCAAGCGCAAGCAGTCGCAAAATGTGTGAATTTAGTAGTGTGGCCTGTGGGACGTTGTCTGCGTATTTGCACTTGCGTTCCATGGACTGGGGTATGGACAACTGAACGCTGCACTGGGACAAGGACATGGACATGCTTGCTGATGGTGCTAGTTGAGAGTGTGCAACGACAGGTGCAGGGCAGGAGGCATCTTCGCATGCGCCATGGACAGGGGATTGACTTGCACGCACAACAGCGGAAGAAGCAGTGGTGCCATCCGCAGACACTGTTCCTGGACCCTGGGGTTCGGCCCACTTAGTTAGTTGCTTTGTTGCCATGTTCCTGATCATGCTGGTGGTGGTCAGGCTGGTAGTTTTGCTACCCCTGCTGATGTTGACCTGGCAGGTGGTGCAAATGGCCTTTTTGGGTTTATCAGCAGAGTCTTTAAAAAACAACCAGACTCGGGAAGACCTAACAGTTGTACTGCAACTTCCGTTGTGTTGATGTTACGAGGAACAGTTGCCTGCCTTCTGTCTTCGGCCACCACACTGCTTCTTCCTGTCTGTTGGGGTGCTACTCCTCTCTCCCCCTGTGTGCTGCTGTCCTCGCTCTGTATGTCCCCCTGCCAGGTAGGGTCAGTGACGATATCGTCCACCACCTCGTCTTCCACTTCCGCACCCTTGTCCTCCTCCTAAATTTCTAGCAATTGTGTCTCATCATCGTCCACCTCTTGTGACAGTTTCCCACCGTAGCCTTCGTGTGACCGTGGCTGCTCAAATATTTGGGCATCGCTACATGCGATTTCCTCTTGCCCCGCTTCAAGTGGACCAGGCGAGAGGCCCGAATCTATAAATGGAAAAGTGAACAGCGGAGTGTCCAAGTGTGTAATCAGTTGTCTCTGGGCACTTGGCATAGTGGGAGGAAGGAGGATCAGGGTGAGGAATATGCGGTCCAGACTCACGGCTACTGAGACTTGACCGTGTGGAAGACAGGGTGGTGGTGGTGGTGGCTAAGTGAAGCATTATCTGCTATCCAACAAATAACCTTTTCACACTGCTCTGTCTTCAATAGTGGTGGTCTGCGGTCCCCTATTAATTGGGACAGGAAGGTCGAGCGAGAAGATGTGGGTGTTTGTTGTGGCACAATGTCAGCTAGCCCACGGCCTCAGTCTCATCCTCTGCATGAACTATCATCAACATCACGTCCACTTCCCCGTCCCTTGCCACGCGCCTTGCCCATTTTAAATGGAGGACAATATTTTCCACGTTCACTACAAATGGCTGGATTTGAACAGCAGTGATATGTGATATGTCTGACGGCAACCACAGTTTTAAATAGCTGACCTGTAGGTAACTATTTTTAACAGCGACCTCGTGTCAATAATTTCACTGACACACTGCAGCGAAATTTCAATGGAGGCCAGAAATGGCAGAATTTTCAGCGCACTTATATGTGATCTGTGTTATGGACAATCCACAGTTTTAAATAGATGGATTTTTAGCGCTGTAATATGGAAAGTATCTGGCTCTATTCTGCAGTGCCAACAAGCAAATGGAGCAGAAAAATGGTGATCTCTGGATTGCTTTTTAAGCAAATAATGAGGATTAAGATCCAAAAAAAATTATTCCTGGCCCCTGATGCCTGGGGCTATTTCTAGAAATATCTGTAAAAGCACCAGCAGCAGACAGAACTGGAATGGACCCTCTTACTATATGCACTGCCGTCTGCCACATACACTGCTTGCCTGCCTAGCACTGATATCTATGCAGCTGGATTAGTCCTCAGAAGGACTATTAGTTGAGATGGATATGGGTATAATTTATGGTGGTATACCTACACTAAGAAACAAGCAAATCTTTCCCTAGCTCAGCAGCACCTCTCCCTACACTGCCTGATTCTGGAGTAGACTGTGACAAACATGGCGGTACTAGGTCTGATATAGACCTGATGGCACTGTGCGGCCAGCCAATCACTGTAATGCCACAATCAACATGGCTGTGGCATTACAGTGTGTGGCAGACAATCCCTGCATGTTCATTGGCTCTCTAAAGAGCACCAAACATGCAGGGTGGTTACCCGAGCTCCCGCCGAGCAACGTCGGAAATACTTGGCGAGCGCCGAGCATCTCGAGCAGTGAGATGCTTGGGCAAGTAGCGAGCATGCTCCCTCATCACTAAATGAGACCTGTTCACATATGAATGTATTACAGTTTATGCACGTGCAATTCTGAAATAGGCAGAAAATTAGGATTAGCATCTAATATAATGTATGTGGTCTGGGCTTTCATCACAAGTGACATGCTCCAATTTAGTTGTTCACTAACCAGGTTTTTGTCTACAGTTCATTCATTCAGAGTCATACCTGGTAGTATATGGCAGTACTAATTACTCTCATAGAAGCTAGAAGTAATCTATAAATATAATTCTATATAAGAAAAAATAAAAGTAAGAACCTGAATGCAATCGAGGATATCACCAGCAAAGTTTCAGATCCTTATACATTACTAAGCCTTACTTGGTGACTTTGGCCATAACCCAGGTTTCACAGCCAAAGATCGTATTGCGACTTCTAGTATACCGCAACCACAAGCAAGTCACAAAAAGTTGGAACCACTTGGATTATCTCACCATGCTACAGTTTGTCTTCTATATAGTTTTATTTAAAAAAAAAAATAAGCCCATTGTGGTCTTAAAATATGAAGAAGAAAAAATAGATACTCAACTACAAGACAGCTCCTTCACAGACCTACCCATACAGATCCCCTGTTTCTTCCTGACTCAGATTGGTTGCAACAGTGACATTCAATCAGTGGCCGCTGACTGTCTGCAGTGGCTCTACAGCAAGATACGTGGTCAGCAGGGTGGAGAAATGGTGGGGGTCAGGTAGTTGAATATCTGTTTTTTTTATTATTTATTTATTCATTGTGTGTATATATATATATATACAGTACAGACCAAAAGTTTAGACACACCTTCTCATTTCAAGATTTTTCTGTATTTTCATGACTATGAAAATTGTACATTCACACTGAAGGCATCAAAACTATGAATTAACACATGTGGAATTATATACTTAACAAAAAAGTGTGAAACAACTGAAAATATGTCTTATATTCTAGGTTCTTCAAAGTAGCCACCTTTTGCTTTGATGACTGCTTTGCACACTCTTGGCATTCTCTTGATGAGCTTCATCTGTGGAAGTCGGGCTCTCATACTACCCTCATGGAGTCGGTTTCTAACCGTTTGTGCAGACACATGCACATTTGTGGCCTGCTGGAGGTCATTTTTCAGGGCTCTGGCAGTGCTCTTTCTGTTCCTCCTTGCACAAAGGCGGAGGTAGCGGTCCTGCTGCTGGGTTGTTGCCCTCCTACAGCCCCCTCCATGTCTCCTGGTGTACTGGCCTGTCTACTGGTAGCGCCTCCAGCCTCTGGACACTACGCTGACAGACACAGCAAACCTTCTTGCCACAGCTCGCATTGATGTGCCATCCTGGATGAGCTGCACTACCTGTGCAACTTCTGTAGGTTGTAGAGTCCGTCTCATGCTACCACGAGTGTGAAAGCACAACCAACATTCAAGCATTGGTACTGAGATGTGGTCTGTGGTCCCCACATGCAGAACCACTCCTTTATTGAGGGTGTCTTGATAATTGCCAATAATTTCCATCTATTGTCTATTCCATTTGCACAACAGCATGTGAAATTGATTGTTAATCAATGTTGCTTCCAAAGTGGACTGTTTGATTTCACAGAAGTTTGATTTACTTGGAGTTATATTCTGTTGTTTAAGTGTTCTCTTTATTTTTTTGAGCAGTGTACATATATATATTATATGTATTATATACATATTATATACATATATATATTATTTTAAAACCAGCATACCCAGTTTTAAAGTAAATAAAGTAATGCACAGGCCATTTAAGTAGTTTTCTAACCTGCCTGTTCAATAGTAATCAAAAGTATGTTTATCTCAGCGGCTGATGAGGGGCTTGTAAAGGGGGCAGAGGTTCCTCATGAGCAGCTAACTGAGAACGATCTAAATGACTAATGCAACAAAATGACACATCAATCAAAATAATGAGACATGAGTTCTTTAAATATTAAGAAGCAACATATTTTTTGAACAACATTTAACAATGAAAATAGTGAAAGATATGTTGGCTGGATTAAATAATCTGTATTAGGCTATGTGCCCACGTTGCAGAAATGCTCCGGATTTTTTCCTGAGTGTTTCTGCATCTCTCTGGCAGAAAAAAACGCATGCGGATTGTACATGCGGATTGTACATGCGTTTTTCATGCCAGGGACATGCGGAAATGAAGCGTTCTTCACATGCATTTCCGCATGCGGGTGTCGAGGCTTTCCAAGCAATTTTAGCATCACTTGGAAAGTGCTTGACAACTTGGTCACACTACACTGTGTTCCAAATTATTATGGAAATAATATTTTCTCAGATTTTCCCAAATTACCTATATGAATTGCAGTCATTGTAATTTTCCAGTCAAATAACTATTAGAGTACAATTGAAAGGTTTTTGTACAAACTGCCTATAATAACAGTATATTTTTAAAAAAATAAAAAAACTCAAACTGCACTCAAAATGCATGTTTAAATTATTATGCACAGCAGAGTTTTCAACCTTTTCATTTTAATAAAGAACAAAAAATGGTCATTTTTGAAAATTATAAGCATTAGCAGGTTATTACAAACTGAAATCAAACAGTTTTCAACTCAAAACTTTATTCTAGGTGATGTTACATTTGCACATAGGACCCCTTGTTCGAAAGCAGCTTCTGAACTCTCTGGTCCATTGAATTTGTCAGGTTTTGGATGGTTTCTGCTTTAATTGTTTTGCATGAGGACAGAATACCCTCCCAGAGCTGTTGCTTAGATGTGAACTGCCTCCCGCCATCATAGACACTCCTTTTGATGATGCTCCAGAGGTTCTCAATGGGGTTGAGGTCAGGGGAGCATGGGTGCCACAGCATAAGTTTGTCCCCTGTAACGGGTCTGGGAGGTGGAACCTCTGAGCAACTATACAAAGGGGCAGTCCTTGTAAGGAAGCGGGTGACTCCCAGGGAAGGCGGGCAGGCAGTCACGGCTAGTGACGGGGACAGTCTCTGGGTAAGAGGGCAGGAGGTCACGGCAAGTGACCGGGACAGTCTCTCGACAGGCGGGTGGTCACGGCAAGTGACGGGGACAGTCTCTTGACAGACGGGTGGTCACGGCAAGTGACGGCTAAGCCTCCAGGTAGGCTAGCAGGCAGGTAGCAGGTGGACGCTCCCAGGTGAGCGGGCAAGAGTCTCTGGACAGACAGGTGGTCACAGCAAGTGACGGCTGAGCCTCCAGGTAGGCTAGCAGGCAGGTAGCAGGTGGACGCTCCCAGGTGAGCGGGCGAGAGTCTCTGGACAGGCAGGTGGTCACAGCAAGTGACGGCAGAGCCTCCAGGTAGGCTAACAGGCAGGTAGCAGATGGACACTCCCAGGTGAGCGGGCAAGAGTCTCTGGACGGGCAGATGGTCACAGCACGTGACGGCAGAGCTTCCAGGTAGGCTAGCAAGCAGGTAGCAGGTGAGTGCTCCCAGGTGAGCGGGTAAGAGTCTCTGGACCGGCAGGTGGTCACAGCACGTGACGGCACAGCCTCCAGGTAGGCTAGCGGGCAGGTAGCAGGTGAGCGCTCCCAGGTGAGCGGGCAGACGGATCCATAGACAGACTGGCAGGGCTGGTAGGCAGACTGTCGGACCACAGGAATGTCAGCAGATAGACACGTTTCAGGCAGGTATCAAACAGGAAACTGGCAGGTATCTGGTAACGGGACCTGAGGGCTGAAGCAGAGTGAAAGGCTATGCTACAACATTGCTCGGGCACCTCCATTTTGGAGGATGTGCCTTGTATATGGAGAGGTCCTCCGGCCATTGGCCGGGGACTCCTTAGGACGGTGCGCGCGGCCCCTTTAAGAGAGGGGGAGCGCGCGCGCCCTAAGCACAGTGGCCGGGAAGGAGCGCGCGCTGCCAGCAGAGCGGGAGGAAGACGCCGTGCACGGAGCGGAGAGGTGAGGGGAACAGCGTCCCTGCCTAGCAGGAGGCAGGGACGCCGACGCTACAGTACCCCCCCTTTAGGCCCCCCCTTTTTTAGGCCAGACAGAAATTTATCAAGGATGAGAGGGGCATGGATGTTCTCCCGGGGCTCCCACGTTCTCTCCTCAGGACCAAACCCCTTCCAATCTACTAGAAAAAAGGTCTTTCCTCTTACCCTTTTGGTGGCCAGAATGTTCTCTACCTCAAACTCGTTTTCAACAGAAACCGGAGCAGGGGGCGTACATGTAGACTTGGAAAAAGAGTTAAGTACCACGGGTTTGAGGAGAGACACATGGAAGGAGTTAGGGATCCGCAAGTTGGCCAGGAGTTTCAATTTATAGGCCACCGGGTTGATCTGTTTGATAACCTCCAGTGGGCCGATGAACCGAGGCCCTAACTTGTAGGAAGGAACCTTGAGCCGGACATACTTGGACGAGAGCCAGACTTTATCTCCAGGACGGAATTGTGGAGGATCCAGGCGTTTTTTGTCAGCGTGTTTTTTCATCCGCTCGGACGACTGAAGGAGTGCGGATCGGGTACTCTCCCAAATGGAGGAAAATTCACTAACGAGAGATTCCGCAGCCGGATTGTCCACCGAGGTGGAGACGGGAAATGGGATCCGAGGATGCTGACCGAAGACTACAAAAAACGGGGATTTGGAGGAAGATTCGCTCTCGTAGTTATTGTAAGAGAATTCGGCCCATGGTAGGAGTTCCACCCAGTCTGAATGGTGGGCATTAACGAAGTGCCGGAGGTAACTGGTCAGGATCTGATTGATCCGCTTCACTTGACCATTGAACTGTGGGTGGTAAGCGGAGGAGAAGTCCAGGGTGACGTCTAGCAGCTTACATGTGGCTCTCCAGAAGCGTGAGGTGAACTGAACCCCACGATCCGACACGATGTGGAGGGGCAGGCCATGGAGACGGAAGATGTGGCGGATAAAGTCTTTAGCCAGCTCGGGTGCAGACGGGAGGCCCGGCAGGGGAATGAAGTAAGCCATCTTGGAAAAGCGGTCAGCGACCACCCAAATGACCGTACAACCGGCAGAGACAGGGAGATCTGTTATAAAGTCCATAGCTATATGCTGCCAGGGGGCAGCAGGTACTGGAAGAGGAAGGAGGCTACCGGCTGGCAGGTGTCTCGGAACCTTGTTGCGGGCGCAGGACACACAGGCTGAAACAAAGTCTATTACGTCCTTGTGCTGGGTAGGCCACCAGTAGTGCCGGGTAATAAGCTGGAGGGTCTTTTTCTGACCGGCGTGGCCAGCTAGCTTAGACGAGTGACCCCAGTGTAGGATCTTCTCCCGATCAGGTACAGTTACGAACTTCTTACCGGGAGGGAGACGATTTAGATTCACGGGGGCCACCTGCATTACTCTGGCGGGATCGATGATGTGTTTAGGTTCCTCCTCGAGATCAGACACCAGGAAGGATCGGGACAAGGCGTCAGCTGTGATGTTTTTGTCAGCCGGGCGAAAATGAAGGACGAAATCAAAGCGAGCAAAAAACAAGGACCACCGGGCTTGGCGCGGGTTAAGTCTCTGGGCACTCTGGAGGTAAGCCAAGTTCTTGTGGTCCGTGTAAATTATTACCGGGTGAAGAGCCCCCTCGAGCAGGTAACGCCACTCCTCCAGTGCCAGCTTAATGGCCAGTAACTCTCGGTCTCCTATCGAATAGTTGCGCTCAGAAGAGGAGAAGAGTTTGGAGAAGAAGCCGCAAGTTACCATTCTTCCGGAAGACGACTTTTGGGTAAGTACCGCTCCGGCTCCAGAGGAGGAGGCGTCAACTTCCAGGAAGAATTGTTTGTTGCCGTCCGGGCGATGCAGCATCGGGGCGGAAGAGAAAGCCTGTTTTAAGGAAAGAAAGGCTTCCTCTGCTTCGGGCGGCTATTCTCTGGGATTAGTACCCTTACAGGTGAGCGCAGAGATTGGGGCAGTCCGGGAAGAGAAGTGCGGTATGAAGAGGCGGTAGTAGTTGGCGAAGCCCAGGAACCGCTGAATAGCCTTCAACCCCTCTGGTCGAGGCCACTTCTGGATGGCAGACAGTTTCTCAGGATCCATTCATAGGCCGGTCTGAGTGATTATGTAGCCCAAAAACGGAAGCGAGGTCTGCTCAAAGAGGCACTTCTCATATTTAGCGTAGAGGTGGTTCTGCCTGAGCCTGAGCAGGACCTGACGAACATCCCTCCGGTGCGTGAGAAGATCCGGAGAGAAGACCAAGATGTCGTCCAGGTACACCACTACGCAGGAGTAGAGAAGGTCCCGGAAGATGTCATTGACCAACTCTTGAAAGACGGCGGGAGCGTTACAGAGACCAAAGGGCATTACCAGGTATTCATAGTGGCCGTCCCGGGTGTTGAATGCCGTCTTCCATTCATCCCCCTGACGGATACGGACCAGGTTATAGGCCCCACGGAGGTCCAGCTTGGTGAAGATTCTAGCCCCCCTCAGACGGTCAAATAACTCCGGAATGAGCGGAAGGGCTTATTTATTCTTCACCGTGATCTGGTTAAGGCCTCTATAGTCTATACAGGGACGGAGTGAGCCGTCCTTCTTCTTAACGAAGAAGAAGCCTGCTCCCGCCAGGGAGGTAGATTTCCGGATAAATCCCCGGGCCAGATTCTCCTCAATATATTCAGACATGGACCGGGTCTCAGCAGCGGACAAAGGGTAAATACGCCCACGGGGAGGAGTAGCGCCGGGTATCAGGTCGATTGGGCAGTCGTATGGTCTATGAGGGGGTAATGTCTCTGCCTCCTTTTTATTAAAGACGTCCGCATAAGACCAATAGGGAACCGGAAGTCCAGGTAGATTGGCTGGGATAGGAGAAGGACGGACAGAATGGACGGGAACTAAACAAGTCTTATGGCAGTCCTGTCCCCAGCGAAGGACTTCTCCGGTCTGCCAATCAAGCACGGGTGCATGTTTCTGAAGCCAAGGTAGGCCTAGCAAGAGGGCGTGAGAGAGTCCAGGCAGAACATGAAAGAAGATGCTCTCAGTGTGCAGCATTCCCACCTGCAGAGTAATGGATTCGGTGATGAGTTGGATGGGACGTGGTAAGAGGCCCCCATCCACGGCAGCGACAGATAAGGGTACAGCCAGAGGTTTGGTGGGAATGCAGTATTTCTCTACCAGGGACTGAGAAATGAGATTTCCGGCAGCTCCTGAGTCAAGTTGGGCTAGTTCAAAATAACGGTTCTCCCCGCAGATGATAGAGACCTACAGCAACAGAGATGGAGAGGGTTTACTCTTGTCTAGGACGACCTCTCTGAGCGATCCTAGACACAGGCGTTTCCCGACCTCTCCGGGCAAGAACGGATCCGGTGCTCCTTACTGCCACAGTAGAAGCAGCTCCCCTCGGCTCGGCGTAACTCTTGACGGGTTTTGACCATCTTGGTCTGGTCGACCTGCATAGGCTCGGGTGAGTGCGCCTGGGGAGTAGCGGGAGAAGAGACGGGTTTCTGAAAGGTAGGGGCTAGACGTGGAAACCTCCTCTCACGGGTGACCTCTTTGGCGCGCTCCTGGAACCGGATGTTAATCCGGGTGGCAAGAGTTATTAAGTCGTCGAGAGTGGTAGGAATGTCCCGACCGGCGAGTTCATCTTTAATACGGCCGGACAGACCCTCCCAAAAGACAGACACCAGGGCGTCATCCCAAGCCAGCTCCGAAGCAAGGGTACGGAACCGTATGGCATATTGGCCCACGGTGAGATTTCCTTGACGGTGGCGTAGCAGAAATGATGCGGATGAGGTCCTCCGTCCTGGTACGTCGAAGACTTTCCGGAAAGCCGAGAGAAAGGCTGGCATGTTGGACACCAGGGGGTCTCCTCTCTCCCACAGAGGATTTAGCCAAGCCAGTGCCTCCCCCGTGAGATGGGACATGATGAAGGCTACTTTGGCTCGGTCGGTGGAAAACTGGTGTGCCAACAGTTCGAAGTGCAGAGTGCACTGGTTAATGAAGCCCCGGGCCTGGCAGGGATCTCCGCCAAAACGAGGAGGAGCAGAGAGGCGGGGACCGGGAAGAGATGCCATAGTGTTGATGGGCAGCGGCGGTGCCGGGGGAGTAAGTGTGCGAGTGGAGGCAGCTCCCGATGAGGTAGTCAATGTGTCCAGGCGGGAGTTAACACTACGCAGGTAACTCAGGATGGACTCCTGTTGGGACCTCTGACGTGAAAGTTCATGACATAGGTCCGAGAGCGAGGGAGCTTGGGTGCCACCGGGTTCCATGGCCCGAGCAAACTGTAACGGGTCTGGGAGGTGGAACCTCTGAGCAACTATACAATGGGGCAGTCCTTGTAAGGAAGCGGGTGACTCCCAGGGAAGGCGGGCAGGCTGTCACGGCTAGTGACGGGGACAGTCTCTGGGTAAGAGGGCAGGAGGTCTCGGCAAGTGATAGGGACAGTCTCTCGACAGGCGGGTGGTCATGGCAAGTGATGGGGACAGTCTCTTGACAGACGGGTGGTCACGGCAAGTGACGGCTAAGCCTCCAGGTAGGCTAGCAGGCAGGTAGCAGGTGGACGCTCCCAGGTGAACGGGCAAGAGTCTCTGGACAGACAGGTGGTCACAGCAAGTGACGGCTGAGCCTCCAGGTAGGCTAGCAGGCAGGTAGCAGGTGGACGCTCCCAGGTGAGCGGGCGAGAGTCTCTGGACAGGCAGGTGGTCACAGCAAGTGACGGCAGAGCCTCCAGGTAGGCTAACAGGCAGGTAGCAGATGGACGCTCCCAGGTGAGCGGGCAAGAGTCTCTGGACGGGCAGATGGTCACAGCACGTGACGGCAGAGCCTCCAGGTAGGCTAGCAAGCAGGTAGCAGGTGAGCGCTCCCAGGTGAGCGGGTAAGAGTCTCTGGACGGGCAGGTGGTCACAGCACGTGACGACAGAGCCTCCAGGTAGGCTAGCGGGCAGGTAGCAGGTGAGCGCTCCCAGGTGAGCGGGCAGACGGATCCATAGACAGACTGGCAGGGCTGGTAGGCAGACTGTCGGACCGCAGGAATGTCAGCAGATAGACACGTTTCAGGCAGGTATCAAACAGCAAACTGGCAGGTATCTGGTAACGGGACCTGAGGGCTGAAGCAGAGTGAAAGGCTATGCTACAACATTGCTCGGGCACCTCCATTTTGGAGGAGGTGCCTTATATATGGAGAGGTCCTCCGGCCATTGGCCAGGGACTCCTTAGGACGGCGCGCGCGGCCCCTTTAAGAAAGGGGGAGCGTGCGCGCGCCCTAAGCACAGTGGCCGGGAAGGAGCGCGCGCTGCCAGCAGAGCGGGAGGAAGACGCCGGGCATGGAGTGGAGAGGTGAGGGGAACAGCGTCCCTGCCTAGCAGGAGGCAGGGACGCCGACGCTACATCCCCTTTTATGCCCATAGCAGCCAGAGATGCAGATGTGTTATGTGCAGCATGAGACGGGGCATTATCATGCATGAAATGATCTTGATGGCCCAGATGGATGGAGTGGAGGATGGCTGGTTGATGGACACCCCATGCAAACACAGCTACGGCTCTAGCAAGGAGGAGGTGGAGTAATATTTTGGGCTGGAATCATGGGGAGAGAGATTGTCGGCCCTTTTAGGATCCCTGAAGGGGTAAAGATGAACTCCATAATGTATGTTGAGTTTCCCAAACAGCACTTCCTTCCATGGTTCAAGAAGAAGAACCGTGCATTCCGCAGCAAGATCATTTTCATGCATGATAATGCCCCGTCTCATGCTGCACATAACACATCTGCATCTCTGGCTGCTATGGGCATAAAAGGGGACAAACTTATGGTGTGGCACCCATGCTCCCCTGACCTCAACCCCATTGAGAACCTCTGGAGCATCATCAAAAGGAGTGTCTATGATGGCGGGAGGCTGTTCACATCTAAGCAACAGCTCTAGGAGGGTATTCTGTCCTCATGCAAAACAATTAAAGCTGAAACCATCCAAAACCTGACAAATTCAATGACGAGAGAGTTCAGAAGCTCCTTTCGAACAAGGGGTCCTATGTGCAAATGTAACATCACCTAGAATAAAGTTTTGAGTTGAAAACTGTTTGATTTCAGTTTGTAATAACCTGCTAATGCTTATAATTTCAAAAATGACCATTTTTTTGTTCTTTATTAAAATGAAAAGGTTGAAAACTCGGCTGTGCATAATAATTTGGAACATGCATTTTGAGTGCAGTTTGAGTATTTTATTTTTTGTTAAATATACTGTTATCATAGGCAGTTTATACAAAAACCTTTCAATTGTACTCTAATAGTTATTTGACTGGAAAATTACAATGACTGCAATTCATATAGGTAATTTGGGAAAATCTGAGAAAATATTATTTGCATAATAAGTTGGAACACAGTGTATATAAATCCATGCAAACGGCATGGATTTATATAGTGTGACCTTAAAGAATGGTTAAAAATAAAAAAATAAACCTATACTTACCTTCCGATGGCCCGGGGTGTGCTGCTGCGCTCGTTCCTGGCTGTCAGCTGATCGCGGTGCACTGCACTGAAAGACCTGCCATCACATGACTGTGACGTCAGTGCAGGTCCTTCAGTCCTGCCAGCAAGCACAGGGAAGGAGACCGGGGGCCGTCGGACGGTGAATATAATCTTTATTTTTTATTTTATTCTTGTTTTTACAGTTTCTATGGTACCTGGGTGTGGAGGAGAGTCTTCTCTTCTCCACACCCGGGTACAATCCGCACATTAGAACGCGCCAATTACACAAGTACAGATGCAGTCTTGCGGAATTGGCACGTTCTAATGCAAGCCAATGGCGGCGAAAGCGCAGCGCTTCCGCAAAATTAATGGACATGCTGTGGAATTTTGAGCGCAGCATAAACGCTGCGGAAAAATCCTCAGCATGGGCATTGACAGTGAGGCTTGTCATTGGGGACCATGGGGGGCGGATTACCAAGCGTTTTTGAAGCGTTTACGCTGCAGAAATTCCGCAGCGTAAATGCTTGAAAAACGCATAGTGGGCACACAGCCTTATTGTTAGATGACATTTGTATTAATTTCCTTTACAGTTGGGAAAATAATTTTAATGAGCCCATACCTGCAGGCTATATAATTTCCATCGATCACAGATACTGTAGGAAAGACGGATTGGGTGCGCTGGATTTCAGCATGCTGGATCTTTTGTTTTCACAGGAGACAAAACAATCCTGAAGACCTTGGCAGCTGCTTATTCTCACGTTTAGCTGTACACGTGCACGCTCGTCCGCTCCAGGAGTGCATGCATATGGGGAACTAGTGAGTGATATCTGTCAATCAAATAAGTATTTAAAGGGAATCTGTCACCAGATTTTTGTCATTTAATATGACAGCAGCATAACGTAGGACCAGAGACCCCAATTCCAGTGATGGAATCGGCTGCTTGCTGTAGTTTTTGTTATCAGCAGGAGATAATCACTAGAAGACTAGTAAACCTGCTGCCATGTAGACCTCCACATTCATGAGCTCTGTATAACCCCAGCCAGAAAGCTGCCAATCAGTGGTGTGGGCGGGGTAATACACAGCTCAGCATTCAGAGACCTGATAGATCTGCCGCAGATAAAACCTTGATTTTATCCACTGCAATAAGCAGCACAGTAAGTGATACATCACTGGAATCAGCATCTCTGTCCCTGTATTATAAGGCTCTTAGATGGGGAAGCAAAGACCTGGTGACAGATTCCCTTTAACTGACATCTATCTAAGGTGTATGGCTGCCTTTACTCTGACTAAAAACAGAATGTGTAAAACCAGTATGTCCTACAACAGTTGTAGAAATGATGGGTTAGCTGGCTTTTTTTATCTTTTGGGCTACTTTACTATGTTTTGCAGCAATTGTATATTTCCAGGGTTCAGAAAATGTAGAATCCTGGCAAAAACAAACTCCAGAGTACGATGAAGACCTGGTTATATACACTATTTAACAATATATTTAATTTACATCATACATTACTGGGATTTTAAAAATAAGGAAACCCCTCTCCAAATGATGTTTAAGGGCAGTGGTAAGGAACCATCAGCTCGCAGGCCATTTACGGCCCAAGATTTCCTTTTCTCCAGCCCCCGGGCAGGTTCCTGGGGACTGCAGTGCTTGGGCCGGGGATTGCAGTGCTCTGTGCTGGCTGCTGGCACTACTTAATGCTGCGGTGAGTAGAATAAATGATTACATCCTACGTGAGCGCACTCTGCCCTCCGGTCCCACCGACAGCAGTAGCAGCAGCCCCTCCTGTGATGTATACTGTATCTATTACCCACCATGGACGAAACCTCCAGATACCACTGACCATCAGAATAAATAATATACGCAGCTGCAAAACTGTCAGGAATGTGCCCATAGTGGGCCATAGTAAGGTAAGTTCTTCTTTTATTTCTCCATCTCACAGTAGATGGGATATTATCCAGGGGGCAAGATACACAATGGTCGCAAAAGTAAAGCTTTCCTGGTTCTCCCGTTTTAGCATTTACAAAAAGTGATTCTACAATATTTTGCTTTATGGGGGGAGGTTTTGTAGTTGCTTTTATAGCTTTCTTTTTAGAAGTGTTGGCATAAAATTTTACATAAATATACTTGGAAAAGGAGTAAATAAAAGAAGTTAAAGTGGACCTGTCACCAAATTTTGTGATACATTCTGAATACGTTATCTTAGATTTTGAATATCCTTTTAAGACAGGCTGTATGATACTATATGAAAGCTTTCCTGCCTAATTTGAAAATGAGTTTTTATGAGTCTAGGTCTAGCTGCACTCATAAAATGCTGTTTTAAATTTGAGAATTAGACAGCCATTTTGATATTGATTTACATGGTAAGCACACCAGTCTCATCAGCTTTAAAAGACATGACTAACAGATCCACTCTTAAGGTGTATTCCCATCTTAGACAGTTGTGTCCATAGAATATGCCATAAATGTCTGACAAATGCCGTTTTCACATTTGTACTCCACACCTTTTTTCAGAATGGGTGTTCCCTCTCCTGCTTTTATATTTTTTTCCGTAACTCCCATGGAAATCAATTAAGAAGACCACGAATATGCACAATCATCTCTCTATTCATAGTAAATTGGAGTGCATCTATCAGACAGTGATGACATATCCTGTGGATAGGCAATAACTATTTATGTTGGAAATACCCTTTTATTAGACTGTTTAATGTTTAAAGGGGTTTTCTATGAGTTAAAAAATTCTTATCCTGAAACGTTTTTGTGTTGGAAGTTATTTCAATGCATTTTCTCTTGATTTGATGTTTTTTTCTGGTACCATTATCCTGGGCACATGCCACTCATTGGCTTTCAGGTTTGAGGTTATGTTGCCAGCATAGGTGGATTATAATGAGGGCAATCCGGGCTACAGCCCGGGGCCCCGAGCCTGCAGGGGGCCCGCGGCTCCGGGTGGGGTGTCTAATGCCGGATTGCCCTCATTATATGTGCGGGCCGCCGCGGCACATACCGGTAGCAGTGGCGGGAGGGGAGGCCCGGACCGCACCCCCAGCAACGACCGCCGCTGCTTCTTCATCGGCCGGGCCAGCACTGCAGCAGTTAACTTCCCTGTGCTGGCCCGGCCGCGTCACTGCTAGGAGACACGGCCCTGTGCGCAGCCGTGTCTCCTAGCTGTGACGTCACGCAGTGCGCGCCCGGCCTGCACTGCTGCAACGGAGAAGAGAGAGCAGTCAGGAAGAATGGAGCCGGGGGATGGTGAGTCTGTATGTGTGTGTGTATGTATGTGTATGTGTGTGTATGTATGTATGTATGTGTGTGTGTGTGCAGGCAGATATCATTGTGTAATGTCTGTTTATATGTATTTTTGTGTTTCAAATGTGTTTATGCGTGTATGTATATGTCTGTATATGTTTGTGTGTGTGCGTGACTGCATGCGTGACTGCGTGCTGCCTCCTGCTGGGTATAGTTGGCGCTGTGCGGCCTCCTGCTGTCTCTGGGGGGGCACCATGCGGCCTCCCACTATGTATAGATGGCGTCGTGCAGCCTCCCACTATGTATAGATGGCGCCGTGCGGCCCCCTGCTGTGTGTAGATGGCGCCGTGCGGCCCTCTGTTGTGTATAGATGGCGCCGTGCGGCCTCCTGCTGTGTATAGATGGCGCCGTGCGGCCTCCTACTGTGTATAGATGGCACCGTGCGGCCTCCTGCTGTGTATAGATGGTGCCGTGCGGCCTCCTGCTGTGTATAGATGGCGCCGTGCGGCCTCCCGCTGTGTATAGATGGCGCCGTGCGGCCTCCTGCTGTGTATAGATGGCGCTGTGCGGCCTCTTGCTGTCTCTGGGGGGTGCGCCGTGCGGCCTCCCGCTGTGTATAGATGGCGCCGTGTGGCCTCCTGCTGTGTATAGATGGCTACGTGCGGCCTCCTGCTGAGTATAGATGGCGCCGTGCGGCCTCCTGCTGTCTCTGGGGGGGGCACCCTGCGGCCTCCCGCTGTGTATAGATGGCGCCGTGCGGCCTCCTGCTGTGTATAGAAGGCGCAGTGCGGCCTCTCGCTGTGTATAGATGGCTACGTGCGGCCTCCCATTGTGTATAGATGGCTACGTGCGGCCTCCCGCTGTGTATAGATGGCTACGTGCAGCCTCCCGCTGTGTATAGATGGCACCGTGCAGCCTCCCGCTGTGTATAGATGGCTACGTGTGCTCAATATTGAGTCATACAATTAATACAATACAATTAATTGAGTCATACAATTAATGTAAGGCTATGTGCCCACGATACAGAAATGTTCCGGATTTTTTTTGAGCGTTTCTGCATCTCCCTGGCAGAAAAAACGCATGTGGATTTTACATACGGATTGTACATGCGGATTTTACATGTGTTTTCCTGCCAGGGACATGCGAATGTGAAGCGTTCTTTACTTGCATTTCCGCATGCGGGTTGACAAGCGCTTTCCAAGCGATTTTAGCATCACTTGGAAAGTGCTTGACAACTTGGTTACACTATATAAATCCATGCAACCGGCATGGATTTATATAGTGTGACCGTAAAAGAATGGTAAAAAAATAAAAAATATATACTTACCTTCTGATTGCCTGCCGACGTCAGTGGTCCTTTTCAGACCATCGCGAGCTGCCGGCAAGCCAGGACGTATCGGATAAAGACACCGGGGGCCATCAGAAGGTAAGTATAATGTATATTTTTTATTTTATTCTTTTTTTTACAGGTTCTATGGTACCCGGGTCCGGAGGAGAGTCTCCTCTCCTCTAGACCTGGGTACCATCCGCACATTGAAACGCATGGATTCCGCATCTACAGATGCAGGGATGCGGATTCCATGCGTTCTAATGCAAGTCAATGGCGGCGAAAACGCTGCGCTTCCGCAAAATAATTGGTAATGCTGCGGATTTTTCCACAGCGGAAATTTCCGCAGCATGTACACAGCACATGCGGATTATCATTGGGGAACATGGCAGACCTTCTACCAAGCGTTTTTTAAGCGTTTCAGCAGCGGAATTGCCGCTGCGGAAATGCTTAAAAAAAGCATAGTAGGCACACAGCCTAAAAAAATATATTATAATTAATATTGTGCCAAATTAATTTCACGTGAACTATCACATGATCTATCACAGGGGATCATGTGACATGTCACGTGATAAATCAGGTGTGTGTGGGGGGGCCCGCGCCTTCTAAACTGCCCGGGGCCCTTGCTACTCTTAATCCACCCCTGGTTGCCAGTTCAGTTTACTATAATTATAACTTTACATTGTGGTATTCCGTTCCCACCATCTTTATCCCGCCACTATACCTCCTTGTTCTGTAAGATCAGCGACACCTCCTTTTTCCATCTATAACCACAGAATACCTTTCTTGCTGCACTAATATATTCTACTAGCTATTGAGCCCGTTCTGCGCCCGGGTGGTGAGCATTTTTTATTAATGTATGGTCTCCCATGCTGGTATGTGCTGCCCCCATCCTGGTATTTGTGCTCCCCAATCCTGTTCCTCCATCCTGTTATGTGCTGCCCTCATCCCTATCCTGGTATGCATGGCACGCCTCATCCCTATCCTGGTATGCATGGCACCCCTCACCACTAATTTTGGTATGCATGGCACCCCTCACCCCCAATCCTGGTATGCATGGCACTCCTCATCCCCAATCCTAGTATGCATGGCACCCCTCACCCCCAATCCTGGTATGCATGGCACCCCTCATCCCCAATCCAGGTATGCATGGCACCCTTCATCCCCAATCCTGGTATGCATGGCACCCTTCATCCCCAATCCTGGTATGCATGGCACCCCTCATGCCCAATCCTGATATGTATGGTACCCAATCCCTCATCCTGGTATGCATAGCTTCCTCATCTCGAATACTGGTATGCATGGTACCCCTCATCCCCAATCCTGGTATGCATGGCACTACTCATCCCTATCCTGGTATGTATGGTACCCCTCATCCTGGTATGCATGGCACCCCATCCCTCATCCTGGTATGCATGGTACCCCGCATCCCTATTCTGGTATGTATGGTACCCCTCAACCTGGTATACATGGCACTCCTCATCTCAATTCTTGTATGTATGGCCTCCTCATCCCTCAATCCTGGTATGCATGGTACCCCGCATTCATATCCTGGTATGCATGGTACCCCTCATCCCTATTCTGGTATGCATAGTACCCCTCATCCAAGTATGCATGGCACCCCATCCCCCATCCTGGTATGCATGGCACCCCATCCCTCATCCTGGTATGCATGGTACCCCACATCCCAATTCTGGTATGTATGGCACCCCTCATCCTCCAATGCTGGTATGTATGGCCTCCTCATCCCCCAATCCTGATATGCATGGCACCCAACCCCTCATCCTGGTATGCATGGCTCCCTCATCCCCAATCCTGGCATGTATGGCCCCCTCATCCCTATCCTGGTATGCATGGCACTCCTCATCCCCCAATCCTGGTATGCATGGCACCACATATTCCTATTCTGCTATGCATGGTACCCCTCATCCCTATTCTGGTATGCATGGTACCCCTCATCCTGGTATGCATGGCACCCCATCCATCATCCTGGTATGCATGGTACCCCGCATTCCTATCCTGGTATGTGTGGTACTCCTCATCCCCAATGCTGGTATGCATGGCACCCCTCACCCCCCAATACTGGTATGCATGGCACCCCTCACCCCCCATCCTGGTATGCATGACCCCTCTCATCCCCCAATCCTGGTATACATGGTACCCCTCATCCCCCAATCCTGGTATACATGGTCCCCTCACCCCTCAATCCTGGTATGCATGGTCCCCTCACCCCCAATACTGGTATGCATGGTACCCCTCATCCTGGTATGCATGGTACCCCTCATCCTGGCATGCATGGCATCCCATCCATCATCCTGGTATGCATGGTACACCGCATTCCTATCCTGGTATGTATGGTACTCCTTATCCCCAATGCTGGTATGCATGGCACCCCTCACCCCCCAATCCTGGTATGCATGGCACCCATCACCCCCCAATCCTGGTATGCATGGTACCCCTCAACCCCCAATCCTGGTATGCATGGTCCCTTCACCCCCAATCCTGGTATATATGGTCCCCTCACCCCTCAATCCTGGTATACATGGTCCCCTCACCCCTCAATCCTGGTATGCATGGTCCCCTCACCCCTCAATCCTGGTATGCATTTTTCCCTCACCCCTCAATCCTGGTATGCATGGTACCCCTCATCCCCCAATCCTGGAATGTATGTTACCCCTCATCCCCCAATCCTGGTATGTGTGGCCCCCTCATCCCCCAATCCTGGAATGTATGGCCCCCTCATCCCCCAATATTGGTATGTGTGGCCCCCTCACCCCCCAATCCTGGTATGTATGGCACCCCTCATCCCTTTCATGCTGCACACATACAAAAAAAAACACTTATACTCACCTTTCTTCCCTGTTCTCCAGCGTTGCGGTGTCCTGTTCTGCCGGAGGCCAGGGGAGGAGTGAGCGCTGGAGTATGTGCATGCCCATACCACGCTGTCCGGCGCCATTTTGCTGAAGACACTGCAAATGTGTCTTCAGTAAAATGGCGCCGGATAGCGCTATGCGCATGTGCCGACTCCTTCACTCCTGGCCCCAGTCTCCGGCGAGAAGAGAAGCATCGCGGCAACGCTTTTCCCGGTCAGGTAAGTATGGCGCCGGAGATCGCGGTATGCTTTCAGTGTCTACGCATACCGCGATCTCCGGCACATACACTCCTCTTACCTGTAACGGCTCCATGCCTTCTTCTGTCTGGAGCCAGACTGCACGTCGCGCATGCGCAGTCTATAGAGGTTTCAGATAGAGGGACACTTGCAGTGTTATATTATAGATTCCCATTACATCCCCTTGCACCAGGTCCACCTTTCCATATGTGATGGGCTGGAGGCTACTGAAATGGTGCACAGTTTGGAGCGACTGTGGGGTAAGTACAGTGACTATGGATTATGACCGTTCTCAACATGAGCTGTGATATGCAGGGAATTTAGTGGAGGAGACTACACTGGGGTTACAGAGCAGTAGCTGATGATGTTAGCCCTATCCCATTTGTGAAGTAGTGCTGTTGCTTCAAAAGCATCCAGCAACTAGAAGAGTTAACACAATCACAGGGACAGGAAGTGGTTTGCTTCAGAAGCATCCAGCAACTAGAGGGGTTAACACAGTCACAGGAGACAGGGAGTGGTTAGCAGATCCCCAGGGGGATTGTGGGGAACTTGTTTACTATTCTGACAGCAGCCAAAGGGATGAGTGGTGTGTGATCTGTCTCTCACAGAAGTTCAGGCAAGTGAACCATAATGGAACAAGATTTCAGTACAGAGTGAAGCTGGGAAAAGGTCAGAATCACATTGTACTGCTAGTCGAGAAAGTCTATCATCGGGCAAGAAGATAAAGACTGGAAGGAATTGTGTCACAGGGATCATCTCCCTCACCAAACCCTCCCCCCTCCTCCATCTCACTGTACTATAAAGAATGTTGTTGATTACTGTGCCTTTGTGAAGAAGGTGTTGTACTGTTGTTCTTCTATATTAAATTCTACTATTCACCTGATCATGAGGACTCTGTCAAGTGTGTCTGTGCCAGCCAGTGAATACATCTTATGCCTGAGAAAGCTGCAATGTATGGGCGCTCTGAGTAACTGTTACCCCAGGATTCCAAGAATTCATGAGACCTGTCTCACCCCAATCTAAACCTAGCGGCATGCACGTAACACATGTACAACATGTAACATAGTAACATAGTTTTTAAGGTTGAAGGAAGACTAAGTCCATCTAGTTCAACCCATAGCCTAACATGTTAATCCAGAGGAAGGCAAAAAAAAAAACATGTGGCAAACACTAAGCTCCACATTGGGGAAAAAAATTCCTTCCCGACTCCATACAACAATCAGACTAGTTCCCTGGATCAACGCCCTATCAAGGAATCTAGTATTTATAACCTGTAATATTATACTTTTCAAGAAAGGCATCCATGCCCTTCTTAAATTTTAATAGTGAATCACACATTACAGCATCATGCAGCAGAGAGTTCCATAGTCTCACTGCTCTTACAGTAAAGAATCCCCGTCTGTGATTTTGATTAAACCTTCTTTCCTCCAGACGTAGAAGATGCCCCCTTGCCCCCGTCTCTGGCCTCAGAGTAAAAAGATCAGTAGAAAGGTCTTTGTACTGTCCCCTCATATACTTGTACATAGTAATAAGATCACCCCTAAGCCTTCTTTTTTCCACAGTAAATAACCCCAAATGTAATAACCTGTCTTGGTATTGCAGACCCCCCAGTCCTCTAATAACCTTGGTCGCTCTTCTCTGCACCCTCTCTAGTTCAGCTATGTCTTTCTTATACACCGGAGACCAAAACTGTACACAGTATTCTAAGTGTGGTCGCACTAATGACTTGTATATAGGTAAAATTATGTTCTCCTCATGAGCATCTATGCCTCTTTTAATGCATCCCATTATTTTATTTGCCTTTGCAGCAACTGCCTGACACTGGCCACTAAACGTGAGCTTGTCGTCCACCAATACACCCAGGTCTTTTTCAGTTACAGTTTTGCCCAGTGTTTTACAATTAAGCATATAATTATACATTTTATTTCCTCTGCCCAAGTGCATTACCTTACATTTATCCCCATTAAAGCTCATTAGCCATTTATCAGCCCAAGCTTCTAGTTTACATAGATCCTCCTGTAATATAAAATTGTCCTCCTCTGTATTGATTACCCTGCAGCGTTTAGTGTCATCTGCAAATATTGAAATATTACTCTGTATGCCCCCTACAAGGTCATTAATAAATATGTTAAAAAGAAGGGGGCCCAATACTGACCCCTGTGGTACCCCACTGTTAACTGAGACCCAGTCTGAGTGTTTTCCATTAATAACCACCCTTTGTTTCCTATCACTGAGCCAATTCTTAACCCACAAACATATATTTTCCCCTATCCCCATTGTTCTCATTTTATGCATCAACCTTTTGTGTGGAACTGTATCAAAAGCTTTTGAAAAGTCCATATACACAACATCCACTGCATTTCCTTGGTCCAGTCCAGAACTTGCCTCCTCATTAAAAACTGATCAGATTAGTTTGACAGGAACGGTCCCTCGTAAACCCATGTTGATATTGGGTCATGAGGTTATTCTTCTTCAGATACTCTAGTATAGCATCGCTTAGGAAACCCTCCAGGATTTTACCCACAATAGAGGTTAAGCTTACCGGCCTATAATTTCCAAGTTCAGTTTTTGTCCCCTTTTTGAATATTGGCACCACATTTGCTATACGCCAGTCCTGTGGTACAGACCCTGTTATTATGGAATCTTTAAAGATTAAAAATAATGGTCTATCTATGACGTTACTTAATTCCTGCAGTACTCGCGGGTGTATCCCATCCGGGCCCAGGGATTTGTCAACTTTAGTGATTTTTAGACGCCGCCGTACTTCCTGCTGGGTTAAGCAAGTGACATTTAATGGAGAATTTTTGTTATCACTAATCATGTTTTCTGTCATGCGATTTTCTTGTGTAAATACGGTTGAAAAAAAATCATTTAGCATATTGGCTTTTTCCTTATCCTCATCCACCATTTCACCCAGACTATTTTTAAGGTGGCCAACACTATCATTTTTTAGTTTTTTACTATTTATGTAGTTAAAGAATATTTTGGGGTTATTTTTACTTTCTCTGGCAATGATTCTCTTCCTCAATCTTTGCTGCCTTGATTTGTTTTTTACATAATTTATTTAATTTTCTATATTTATGTAATGCCTCATCACTACCTACTTGCTTTAGTTCCCTAAATGCTTTCTTTTTGTCACTTATTGCGCCCCTTACAGCTCTATTTAGCCATAGTGGTTTCCTCCTATTTCTAGCATGTTTATTCCCAAAGGATATATATTGTGCACAGGTCCTATTCAGGATGTTAATAAATGTCTCCCATTTGCTTTGTGTAGCTTTATGTCTCAGGATATCGTCCCAGTTTATTGCACTAAGATCATCTCTCAACCGTTGAAAATTTGCCTTCCTGAAGTTTAGTGTCCTTGTAACCCCTCTACTACACATCTTATTAAAGGTTACATGAAAACGTATTATTTTGTGATCACTATTACCCAAGTGACCCCCAACTCGTATATTTGATATGCGGTCTGGCCTATTGGTTAATATTAAGTCTAGCAGTGCCCCCCTTCTTGTTGGGTCCTGAACCAGTTGTGAAAGGTAATTGTCCCTCATAGTTGTCAAAAACCTATTACCTTTGCTTGAACTACATGTTTCTGTCCCCCAATGTATTTATGGGTAGTTGAAGTCTCCCATAATAATGACTTCTCCTTGAGTCGCTGCTTCATCTATTTGCTTTACGAGGATATTCTCCGCTACTTCCATTCTTTTTGGAGACTTATAACAAACCCCTATCAGTAATTTATTATTTTTTCCCCCTCCCCTTATCTCCACCCACAGGGACTCTTCATTAGATTCACATATATCCTCCTGCAAGACGGGTTTTAAGGATGATTTTACATATAAACACAGACCCCCCCTCGCTTGTTTGTACGGTCATTTCTGAACAGACTATAGCCCTGTAAATTAACTGCCCAGTCATGGCTCTCGTCCAGCCACGTTTCAGATATCCCTACCATGTCATAATTATTTTCCAACAAAATTAATTCTAATTCCTCCATTTTGTTGGTTAGGCTTCTGGCATTAGTGTACATGCATTTTATGTATCTCTCTGTACCTCTATTCCTTCTTACTTTATTGACTGTTCTAACCCCACCCCCAATTTCTCTATTTGTGCCCAGGTCACTATCTGCACTATCTTCCCCACCTATAAAATGAATACCCTCCCCCCCAATCCCTAGTTTAAATACTCCTCCAACCTTCTAGCCATTTTCTCCCCCAGCACAGCTGCACCCTCCCCATTGAGGTGCAGCCGGTCCCTAGCGTAGACTCTGTAGCCAACTGAGAAGTCGGCCCAGTTCTCCAGGAACCCAAATCCCTCCCTCCTACACCAGTTCTTGAGCCACTTATTTATCTCCCTAATCTCCCATTGCTTCTCTGGCATGGCACGTGGCACTGGTAGTATTTCAGAGAATTCCACCTTGGAGGTCCTTGCTTTCAGCTTGCAGCCTAATTCCCTGAAATCATCTTTTTGGACCTTCCACCTACCTCTAACTTTGTCATTTGTGCCAATGTGCACCATGACCGCTGGGTCCTTACCAGCCCCTCCCAGTAATCTGTCAACCCTATCAGCGATGTGCCGGACTCGAGCGCCAGGTAGGCAGCACACTGTTCGACGATCCCTGTCTTTGTGACAGATTGCCCTATCTGTTCCCCTAATAATTGAGTCCCCCACTACCAGCACCTGCCTGGCCTGCCCTGCTCTCCTATTTCCCTCTTTACTGGAGCTGACACTGCTCCGGCTTTCAGGGGACATGCCTTGCTGCTGCAGTGCTACCCCTGTACCGTCACTCCCCTCATCTGCCAACTTTGCAAACTTATTGGGGTGTGCCAGATCAGGACTAGCCTCCCTGGCACTCTTCCCTCTACCCCCCCTTCTAACTGTCCCCCAACTAGCGGCCTCACTGTCCTGCAGCTCCCGACTACCCAGTGAGCTGCTCCTCAGTGAGCATCAGACTCCTTTCCATATTGTCAATGGATCTCAGTGTTGCCAGCTGCTCATTTAGATCCAGTACCTGGGCTTCCAAACGCACAACGTGCACACATCTTGCGCAGCAGTAAGCAACCCCGACCGGCTGTTCAAGGAATGCATACATGTGGCAAGATGTACACTGGATAGCATTGTCAATAATGGAGCTCATTTCCTAATGGCGATTGCAATAGACAGAATGTTAAATAAAAAGAAAAGTAAAGAATTAATAAAATACAGACAGCAATTCAGTCCAAAGTCCTCCCTTCCAAACTCCCTGAATCCAAAGTCACTGAAAAACAAGTCACGCACTTACTTTCTGTAACATACCTGGCGGCGTCCTTGCATAGTGGTCCATCTCCCACTGTGCAAGAGCGCGCACTTGATCTCCAATCCAGAATATCTCTCTGGCTTCCCTCCATGCTGTCTGTTTGCTTCTATTTCTGCTGCTTAAGGGCGGCGCCCGATCACTTCCTGCTTTTTGTACCTGCTGCAGGCACACCCCTTGTGCGTCCTCAGCTTATTGCTGTCTGTCACCTGGTATTTAAACCAGCTGCTCCAATTAACCCATGCCTGAGCATTGTGTTCTGTCAGTTGGCCACTGGTCACTGATATGCCAGGTCCCGTTTATGTTTCCTGCCTTCGGTATCAGTTCCCGTGTCTGAACTGTGTCCTGTCTGTATTATCTTCTAGCCTGTTGTCTTCTGCCTATCCTGGAGGCTGTATTTCCAGGCCTGTGTGAACACGTTCCTGCCTGTTCGTTCCGCCTTCTAGGGGCCGCATACCTAGACCCGCTCCTGTATCTTGCTGCTGTGTCTGTTCTTGTCTGTATACTCTTCTAGCCTGTTATCTGTTTTTCTCTATGTCCGTACCTTCCCTTTTTCTGCAGAGTCTGAACTCATACCTAACTCCTGCTCGTTGTCACTGTACTTCCGTTTGTGAGTTTGTGGTCCACTCGCTACTTCTCTGCAAGTACCCTGTGGGTATCTGGTTCTGCCTTTCCCTTCCTGTCTGTTCCGTGTGAACTGAGCCCTGTTCCCTCCGCTCTGCCCTGCTTGCCGCTTCGGCTGTTCTTGCTTGCTCAGCCCTGTCCACCGCGACTGCGGTTTCGCTTTGCTCAGCCCTGTCCACCGCGTCTGCGGTTTCGCTTTGCTCAGCCTTGTCCACCGCGTCTGCGGTTTCGCTTTGCTCAGCCTTGTCCACCGCGTCTGCGGTTTCGCTTTGCTCAGCCCTGTCCACCGCGTCTGCGGTTTCGCTTTGCTCAGCCCTGTCCACCGCGTCTGCGGTTTCGCTTTGCTCAGCCCTGTCCACCGCGTCTGCGGTTTCGCTTTGCTCAGCCCTGTCCACCGCGTCTGCGGTTTCGCTTTGCTCAGCCCTATCCACCGCGTCTGCGGTTTCGCTTTGCTCAGCCCTGTCCACCGCGTCTGTGGTTTCGCTTTGCTCAACCCTGTCCACCGCGTCTGCGGTTTCGCTTTGCTCAGCCCTGTCCACCGCGTCTGCGGTTTCGCTTTGCTCAGCCCTGTCCACCGCGTCTGCGGTTTCGCTTTGCTCAGCCCTGTCCACCGCGTCTGCGGTTTCGCTTTGCTCAGCCCTGTCCACCGCGTCTGCGGTTTCGCTTTGCTCAGCCCTGTCCACCGCATCTGCGGTTTCGCTTTGCTCAGCCCTGTCCACCGCGTCTGCGGTTTCGCTTTGCTCAGCCCTGTCCACCGCGTCTGCGGTTTCGCTTTGCTCAGCCCTGTCCACCGCGTCTGCGGTTTCGCTCTGCTCAGCCTTGTCCACCGCGTCTGCGGTTTTGCTCTGCTCAGCCTTGTCCACCGCGTCTGCGGTTTTGCTCTGCTCAGCCTTGTCTACCGCGTCTGCGGTTCTGCTCTGCTCAGCCTTGTCTACCGCACCTGCGGTTTCGCTTTACTCTGTTTACCGCATCTGCGGCTCTGAATTTGTCTCCCAGTCTGTACTGGACCCTACCCAGCCTGCGCTCTAGTCTGCCTGTTACTGTATTCACCGGTGTCGGTCAACAGCCGTGTCCGGAGTCTGACCTGGAGTAGACCCTGGTCCCTCTGCTCGGTTCCTCCCTGGTGCACTGGCGTCGTATGCCGTCGTGCGACCTTGGTCGGATCGGGCAGATACTTAGTTACGCCCCTCCAGGCACTCTCCAGTTCATGGCACAGTGGAACCACTAAACACGCACACGCCAGTCAGTCCGGGCGTGTGCATTACACTTTCGTTCGCACTTACGCTCCGGTCACACTCAGCTCGTTCACACTCACAAACTAAGAGATGTAAAGAGTTTTTTTCCCCCTTTTCCAGCAATGCACCCTACAGCTCAATGCACTTCCAAAAAAGTGATTGATGATGTGGTGCATATTGGGACAGTGACATTAGTTTGGGAAAGCCATATGACAGATGGCCATAACATCACTGTCATGATGGAAAAGAATCGGCAGCGAGATCATGTGACCCAACTCCCCACAAAAAAAGTTGAATTAACTCTAAATTCCTTGCCATGTGCATATTCACTACAGCAGTCAAAAATTAAAATAGTCACAGTGGAATGAACAGAATATAAAGAAGACACAGACACAATGAATAGAGTTTATTAATTTATTTTTATTCTCATCTATTACCAAATTTTGTGTCATTTTTCATCCAGTGCCATTTATAGGATTTACTGCATAAAAAGTATATGAACCAGAGGAAGGCAAAACAACCCCATGTGTGGGGAAAAATTCCTTCCTGACCCCAAGCAGTGGCAATCGGCTAGTCCCTGGTTCACTGCAGTGTCAGCTCTGGATGGGACCCTGTCACACCTTTACATGGAATATTTTATATGAATCTAACACATATATGTCTATCTTATCTTTATATCTAGGCTATTTAAAGCTGATGTCTAACTAAGGGCACACTTACACTGGTCGATTTTTGGGAATTGGGGTTTACCTATACTTATTACATATCTATCCTTATCCTTTCTTACATATACTTTACTTAACTATGCTTATCCTTTTTTATTTTTTATTGAATGCTAAATATATTTATCCTTTTTTATCAGCACTTATCCTTTTTTACCTATTCTAATCCTTTCCCACTTATAATTCTCCTTTTTTACCTATACTTATCTTTTTTTTATTAAATTTTAAATATACTTCTTCATTACTTATTTTTATCCTTTTTTACCTATACTTATCTTACCTACACTTTTTTACCTATACTAATCCTTTTATTTCCTAAACTTACCTATACTTAGTTTTTTACCTATATTTATCCTTTTTTATCTATATTTATTCTTCTTTACCTATACTTACATATACTTATCCTTTTTAACATATATATATATATATATATATATATATATATATATATATATATATACTTTCTTGCCTATTTTAAGGCTATGTGCCCACGATGCAGAATTGAAGCAGAAAATTTCTGCAGCATTTCTGCATCTCCCTGGCAGAAAAAATACATTCAGATTGTGCATGTGTTTTTCCTGCCAAATACATGCGGATTTGAAGCGTTATTCACATGCGTTTCCGCATGAGGATTGACAAGTACTTTCCAGGTGATTTTAGCATCACTTGGAAAGTGCTTGACAACTAGGTCACACTATATAAATCCATGCAAACAGCATGGATTTATAGTGTGACCATAAAAGAATGTTTAAAAATAAAAAAATAAACCTATACTTACCTTCCGATGGCCCGGCGTGTGTTGCTGCGCAGTTCCTGGCTGCCAGCTGATCGCAGGACACTGCACTGAAGGGCCTGCGGTCACATGATTGTGACGTCACCGCAGGTACTTCAGTCCTGCCCGCAAGCACAGGGAAGGAGACCGGGGGCCGTCGGAAGGTGAATAATATCTTTATTTTTTATTTTATTCTTTTTTTTACAGGTACAATGGGACCCATGTCTGGATGAGAGTCTCCTCTCCTCCAGTCTTGGGTACCATCCGCACATTGAAAAGCATATAATCCGTGAGTACAAATGTACTGACATGGATTATGTGCATCTCAATGCA
The DNA here is from genome assembly GCF_046119375.1 of Phyllobates terribilis. Lineage (NCBI taxonomy): Eukaryota > Metazoa > Chordata > Amphibia > Anura > Dendrobatidae > Phyllobates > Phyllobates terribilis. The sequence continues at coordinate 221,011,820 of NW_027362769.1, read as the reverse complement.
AGTCAGTGGCGACGATTACGCTGCGCTTCCGCAAAATTAATGGACATGCTGCGGATTTTTGAGCGCAGCATAAACTCTGCGGAAAAATCCACAGCATGGGCATTGACAGTGCGGCTTGTCATTGGGGACCATGGGGGGCGGATTACCATGCGTTTTTGAAGCGTTTACATTGCGGAAATTCCGTAGCATAAATGCTTGAAAAACGCATCGTGGGCACACAGCCTTAATCCTTTTTTGTCTATACTTATCCTTTCTTCTTACCAATACTTATACTTTCTTGCTTATAGATGCCTATATTTATTCTTTCTTACCTATATTTACCTATACTTATACTTTCTTACCAATACTTACCTATAGTTATTCTATCTTACTTAGACTTATTCTTTTTTCCTATACTTATCCTCTTGCACCTACACTTATCCTTACTTACCTATACTTATCTTTTCTTACTTATATTTACCTATACTTATCCTTTCTTATATTTACCTACACTTATCACTTATAGATATATCTATGTGGAGTTTCCTGATGATATTGGACGTCCTATCTTTTGGTCTTCTCTCCATGGTCTTCTGGAAGCTCAGGTACACAGCTTGCTCTGAGATTATTGAGCTGGTGTCTTGTTGAGGGTTTTCTAGTTGACAAATGAAAACCCTCTGAACACGGCCTGGTCCTTTGGTGTTATAGATAATGCAGCCTCTGCCGCTTGGATCTTGTCAAGCTTAAAAGCACGGAATCTGGGTTTAGGCTTAGTTGGCTATAGAAAAGATACAAAAAAAAGTAATGGTGAACTTGGTGACTAATCAAAACAGTCTTGACTTGAAGTATTGAAAAAAATTGCTCAATATTAAATGAATGCTTTCAAATGTAAATAAAATATCTTAGAGACAACACCAGCACCATGAGTATTGCAGCTCCAGTTGAGTCACTTCAAAGAGCTGCAGTGCCACTAATCATCTCTATGACCAATCATACTTCTGTCTCATCATGCATAGGATGCAGAATTATGTGCAGGTAGTACGAGAAGTTTCTAAATAAGTACAATCTGTACTTATTACTTCAACTCTGAACACTTTGACCTGTTAACAGACTCTTTCCAAATTGGTCTAGCTCCATCAGTAATTTTTTTTAACAAAATTGGTCATATTTTTTGTTTTATTTTTTCTTCTAGTCAAAATCAGCAGTGGAGACTATAAAAAGGAGAATTATTATTGAAAAATGTAAACTAATCTTCTTTAGATGCACTTCCAGGTTTGCCTGAAAAGTTATCAAAATGTTGTGAACTAGTCCTTATGGAGAGCTCATTTAAATTTTTTTTTAGCCAAGAATCTTCTTCTTTAGCTCCAGCTACAGTTCCCTTTGCAATGCTTTGCCAGATTAAATGGCTTGCACCTGACAGAACATATAACTAGTTATTTATTTGCATATAACCTGCAAGAGTCTGAAGGAAGTACAATACTATAGACTAGATATACACGCTAATAAATTAAATAGTCCAACCAGCCCAATCGTCTATAATAGTAATGTAAAGATTAGCGCTGTCTAAATCATTTTCCAACCCTGACCTTAAAACATAATGTATCACAGAGCCCAAAGCATGGAAGCTTGTGGGAGAGTATCTTATTCCGATCCATGTGACAATTCTGTACATTTACTTACTACAGGGATGTATGGTGGGGCCATCCTAAGGGCTTCCACTGAGACCCAATCGATTCGCTGGAAGAAGGGGTGTTCTCGGATGTTACTATTGACTCCTAATCGATGCACAGGATCTTCCTGGAGGAGCTGTTCAATGATGTCCTTGGCGCCGGAGGAAGATTCATCAAAGAGTGTTGGATGGTAATTACACTCACTGGTCAGCATTTCGTTTAAGATGACTCCAAACGAATACCAGTCTACTCCGGCGTTATACTCCTCCATGTCCAGGATCTGCCATAGAGAAGCATTATTAGTAGTGCTACCTCTTGTATGTCACCGTACTTACAGTACAGACCAAAAGTTTGGACACACCTTCTCATTTAAAGATTTTTTTGTATTTTCTTGACTATGAAAATTGTACATTCACACTAAAGGCATCAAAACTATGAATTAACACATGTGGAATTATATACTTAACAAAAAAGTGTGAAACAACTGAAAATATGTCTTATATTCTAGGTTCTTCAAAGTAGCCACCTTTTGCTTTGATGACTGCTTTGCACACTCTTGGCATTCTCTTGATAAGCTTCAAGAGGTAGTCACCGGAAATGGCTTTCACTTCAGAGGTGTGCCCTGTCAGGTTTAATAAGTGGGATTTCTTGCCTTCTAAATGGGGTTGGGACCATCTGTTGTGTTGTGCAGAAGTCTGGTAGATGCACAGCTGATAGTCCTACTGAATAGACTGTTAGAATTTGTATTATGGCAAGAAAAAAGCAGCTAAGTAAAGAAAAACGCGTGGCCATCATTACTTTAAGAAATGAAGGTCAGTCAGTGCGAAAAATTGGGAAAACTTTGAAAGTGTCCCCAAATGCAGTTGCAAAAACCATCAAGCGCTACAAAGAAACTGGCTCACATGAGGTCCGCCCCAGGGAAGGAAGACCAAGAGTCACCTCTGCTTCTGAGGATAAGTTTATCCGAGTCACCAGCCTCAGAAATCGCAGGTTAACAGAAGCTCAGATTAGAGACCAGGTCAATGCCACACAGAGTTCTAGCAGCAGACACATCTCTACAACAACTATTAAGAGGAGACTTTGTGCAGCAGGCCTTCATGGTAAAATAGCTGCTAGGAAACCACTGCTAAGGACAGGCAACATGCAGAAGAGACTTGTTTGGGCTGAAGAACACAAGGAATGGACATTAGACCAGTGGAAATCTGTGCTTTGGTCTGATGAGTCCAAATTTGAGATCTTTGGTTCCAACCACCGTGTCTTTGTGCGACGCAGAAAAGGTGAACGGATGGACTCTACCTGCCTGGTTCCCACCGTGAAGCATGGAGAAGGAGGTGTGATGGTGTGGGGGTGCTTTGCTGGTGACCCTGTAGGGGATTTATTAAAAATTGAAGGCATACTGAACAAGCATGGCTATCACAGCATCTTGCAGCGGCATGCTATTCCATCCGGTTTGCGTTTAGTTGGACCATCATTTATTTTTCAACAGGACAATGACCCCAAACACACCTCCAGGCTGTGTAAGGGCTATTTGACCAAGACGGAGAGTGATGGGGTGCTAAGCCAGAGGACCTGGCCTCCACAGTCACCAGACCTGAACCCAATCGAGATGGTTTGGGGTGAGCTGGACCGCAGAGTGAAGGCAAAAGGTCCAATAAGTGCTAAGCATCTCTGGGAACTCCTTCAAGATTGTTGGAAGACCATTTCTGGTGACTACCTCTTGAAGCTCATCAAGAGAATGCCAAGAGTGTGCAAAGCAGTCATCAAAGCAAAAGGTGGCTACTTTGAAGAACCTAGAATATAAGACATATTTTCAGTTGTTTCACACTTTTTTGTTAAGTATATAATTCCACATGTGTTAATTCATAGTTTTGATGCCTTCAGTGTGAATGTACAATTTTCATAGTCATGAAAATACAGAAAAATCTTTAAATGAGAAGGTGTGTCCAAACTTTTGGTCTGTACTGTATATGTCACTCATATTATTATGTGATTCTACAGTAAATGACAGGAAGTCTTATTACTTAATCAAGAGACAAAAAGTATCTCTCATAATTATGCTCCATAAATTAAATTAATAAAGGTTATTAAAAATCAGAATGAATGTAATATGTATGATTGTGACGGCACATACAACACTCATCTCAGTGTATTACTGGCTCAGACTTTTACCTCTTCATCCTGGGTGATTTTTCAGTTTTTCCCCCCTTCTTACAATAGCTTTATTTTTTATCTACATAACCATATGAGGGCTTGTTTATTGCGGGACGAGTTGTACTTTTGAATGACACCATTGATTTTATCATGTGATGCACTTGAAAGTGGTAAAAAAAAAATCCAAATGCATTAAAATTGCAAAAAAAAGTTCAATTTCAATATTTTTTTACATTTTTTTTATTTAGCATGTTCACTATACGGTGAATCTGATCTGGCAAAATGATTATTGAGGTCAGTACAATTACGCAGATACTAAACGTGATTACATTTTTACTGATACCATTTTGAGGTAGATACAATATTTTGATCACCTCTTATTGCATTTTATTAAAATGTTGCAGAGTGATCGGACTTTTACCAACACAGCAATACCAGATATGTTTACTTTTCTTTTATTAATGTTTTTTTTATTTTTAATGGGGCAAATGGGTGGGTGATTTGAACTTTTCTGTGTTTTTTAGTTTCCTCATATTTGTAAAAACATTTTTTACTTTTTACTGTATTTATTAGTCCCTTTAGGGGAATTAAAGCTGCGACTGTCTGATTGCTGATGCCCTGCTATGTATAGTTAAAATCACAATCTCCAATTAAATCAGCCATCATCAGCCGGAAAAGATGCGGGCTCGGCGTGCGACCCCGCATCAAAGGCAGGGACATGACATATGACCAACATGTACGCCATATGTCATGAAGGGGTTACTTTTATATTGTTGACCAGAACAGGTCATCAATATAAGATTGGTGGAACACCCGGCAGTCCCACTGATTAGCTGTTATCTCCTCCGCCGGTGGTTGAAAATAACGAATAAACAGAGGTCACAGCTCCGTTTACTGGTTAGTGGCAGCTGCTGGTACTACAGATTAGCGCCTACTGAAATGAACACGGACTGATCTACAGATCTCGGTACTGACCAATATACAGTACAGAGGTGTGATGTTCTGCTCTGATTACATCAGGTTGCAGCCAGAGATAAGAACAGCTAATCAGTGTGATCGGTCCCCCAATGATTTTATATTGATGAACTAGCCTAAATAAAGCTCATCAATGTGAAAGTATCCAAAGACCTTCTAAACACAAAAAATAAAAACATTCTATTCTCACCTCAGGAGCCATGTAACCCATGGTCCCAGCGAAACCGGTGGCTGTTCGGTCTCCATGCATGTTTTCAAGTGCGAGACCGTAATCCGTGATCTTAATGTGGCCCGTATCAGCCACCAGGATGTTCTCGGGCTTCAGGTCTCTGAAAGAAAAAATAAAAGTAACCTGAGTATAAAGTAAGTGTCCTTATATCGGTGGTCATATGACGACATTCGTGAATAAACATATTTTCTCTTACTGCTGCACTTTCCTCATTTGAGAACTCCTTTACAGTATGCCCTAAATGTATCACTGTAGGGATCACTGTATTATATGTGACGGCCGCTCAGCTGCAGCTTCCTGACAGTGATACCAGATAGGACTACTAGACCCCAGTTACAGGACATCAGTCTGCGGATCACCAGGGTTGAGGAACTGAGTGCAGCCAAGCTTTAAGGGCTTGTACACATGACCGTATTTTTGGAAAGAGTGTGATCTGACAAAACATCGGATAGCACTTTGACCAATATTATTCTATGGGCCCGTGTACATGTCCGATTTTCTCCTCGGACCGATCGCAGCATGCCCGATTTGGATCTAATCATCGGATCACATTCAGCTATGAAAGTCAATGAGTCCATGGAAAACATCAGACAGCACTCGGATGACATCTGAGTGCAGTCCGATTTCCACGGACTGACAGAATGGAGAAGATGGAGAAATTTAGTTTTTCCATTTTCTCTTCATCAGAAAAAATTGGATCACACTGTGATCAAATTCTTTTCAGTTTAATCAAAGTGTGATTTGCATAATCGTCCGGACTCAATTAGATGAGAGAATATACGCTGGTGTGACCCAGCCTCACACTGACTACATTACCTGTGGATGACGCCCTTAGAATGGAGGAACTGGATCCCACACACTAGTTCGGCGGCATAAAATCTGACAAGGAGAAAATTAATAAGTATCAGATCCCATAAATAGTAAACTTAAGAATTCATATTAGTCAATAAGAGCATCATTCTATATTATTCTGTCATTGGACAATTTTCTGTCATTATTCTAAGCATTTTCATTTCAGATACTTTACACAACAATGAGAATGAATCTGAGCTCTTGACTGTTATAAAGTATTTCCACATTCAGAAGTAGAGAAAATCTCAGGAGTCAGGACCTGACATGTCAGGAGTGGAAGTAACACTGTGACCTACAGTATCTAACTGCCCTTTTATATACAACGTAACTTAGAGGGTTTTTTTAAGAGGTTATCTGGTCTCAGAAGAAAAGTCTGCAGTCACTCTATGTATGGGCATTGCACACTTACACAATTTGGCAGTCTGTCATCATGTAGAGTGACTGCTGACTTTTCTTCTAAGACCTGACAACTCCTTTAACACATTACCTGGCACTGGTGATGTCAAGCGGCCCCTTCCTGTGTAGAAGTTGGTAAAAGTCCCCACAGCTCATGAATTCCATACCAAGAAAAACATTCATCTGTAACATGGAACATTCTCATTTATTATATAGTAAAGGCAAATACACAATTCAGTACTTTAAGGGGGTTTCCATCCAAGAAAGTTAAAGTATATTGCTAAGATATGTAGTCACTCAATAAAAAGGTGGTTTAACTGCTGCGACCCATAAAATTCTAAACAATGATATAGAATATATTAATAAATTTAGAAATTCTTGTTTCAGCCAATGTTTGGTAATAATTATTTTTCATTTAATTATAGACATAGTGTCACAGATGTGTCAGGTGTGACAGACAGTCGCTCTGGATCCAGCTGTAGAAGGTCACTGCGCTTGGCATTGCAGACACCTTCTTAATCCTCTTATCTCTGCAGTATAGTTATATCCTTCTCCCTTCAGGACCCAGCAGCGACCTCCACCTTCTGCTGCTGATTGACACACCCTTGCTTGGTAGTTAAAAACGCTCAGTTTCTCCAGAGACTCGCCAGTGATAGCACTATGTACCTCTGTACAGGCTTGGAGTACTAGCAGTCAGCCAATCTCATCTTTGGTGCTCTTGGAGGACAGTTGGTGTTATCTTTCTGCGGTCTGCTCAAGCTAATTGTATCCCCTTTGTTTGTTTACCTTGTTGTCTTTAGTTTGTAGTGCTCACCCTGTCCCCTCCCTATCTCGGGCCTAGCTCTAGGGACATTCAGGGCTCAGATTCCTGCTTAGCGATATGTGCAGAACCTATATAGGGACGATAGGGTAGGCAGGGTGATATTAGATCTGCATAGCGGTCTCCACTCCTCCTTTCCCTAATTGTTGGGCTCCCCCTATTCTTCCCGTTGTTGTACACTTATTCCTTCCCTCATCTTGATTGACACATAGGCCCAGACTCATAATTTGCATTTTTTTAATCACTTTCCTTTTTTGTCTTGTCGTATTTGTTGCTGATTTTGGTGCTAAATTCTTCAAAATGGTGAACACAATTAAAGAATTTGATGAAAAGTCAAAAATAGTCTTTTTTCTGCCTTGAACTGTTTTTGCAACTTTTTGGCCTAAAAAATCACACAAATTGCAAATTGGCCCAAAAATTTGGCCAAAAAACTGGCTTTCTCAAAAAATTCGCCAAGGGGGACTGAAATGAAGACTGCGTCATATTTGCGCCTTCACAATTGATGATTTAGGTAAAATCATCTGGAACCACTAAACTCTGGCAAAAAAAAGTGGAGAAGCAGACAAGCTCATATAAAATAGACTTCAAAAAAGGCGCTAATAAAGTGAAGAATTGAGTTCAAACAAAAGAAGGGGCAAAACCAGACAAAAAACAGACGTAAAGGCAATGATGAATCAAGGACATAATGTTATCTCTCTGTTTTGTATAAAGCTGCTATACAGTAGCTGTTTTCTGTGCATTCTGTTTCCCAAACGTGGAATGAGGCTGTGTGACCACTATGCGTTTTTTACGCGTTTCCGCAGCGGCAATTCCGCAGCAGAAACGCTTAAAAAACGCTGGGTAGAAGGTCTGCCATGTTCCCCAATGATAATCTGCTTGTGCTGTGCACATGCTGCGGAAATTTCCGCTGCGGATTATCATTGCGGAAAAATCCGCAGCACTGCCAATTATTTCGCGGAATCGCGGCGATTTTGCCGCCATTGACTTACATTGAATCGCTTAATATCCGCATGACTACATGTGTACATGCGGATATTAAGCGATTCAATGTGTGAATGGTACCCGGGTCTGGAGAAAAGGAGACTCTCATCCAGACCCGGGTAACATAGTACCTTTAAAAAAAAAAAGAATTTAAAATAAAAAAAATACATTATACTCACCTTCCGATGGGCCCCGGTCTCCATAGCGATGCGTCCTGGTTCCCACGCTGACGTTGGCAGTCGCGTGACCTGTCACATGACTAAATGACGTCATGGAAGATGGAAGGTCCTTTTACACAACCGCGAGACACCAGGGAGACTGGACGCAACGGATAAGGAGACCGGGGGCCATCGGAAGATGAGTATATGTTTTTGTTTGTTTTTTTACCATTTTTATTCTTTATTTTAACTAACTTGGTCACACTATATAAAAATCAATGCCAGTTGCATCGATTTATATAGTGTGACCAAGTTGTCAAGCACTTTCCAAATGATGCTAAAATCGCTTGGAAAGCGCTCGACAACCCGCATGCGAAATCGCATGTGAAAAACGCTTCACATACGCTTGTCCCTGGCAGGAAAAACGCATGTAAAATCCGCATGTACAATCCGCATGTGTTTTTTCTGCCAGGGAGATGCAGAAACGCTCAGGAAAAATCCGGAGCATTTCTGCATCGTGGGCACTTAGCCTAAAAGACAGTTATAAAGTCCTGTGTACTTCATAATAATACTAAAGTAAAGTCCAGGCTATGCAGAAAAAAACAGCTATGTTAATAACAACAAAGTAATGAGTCTTGTAAAACAGCAACACAAAAAATGTTTGTTTGTTTTTTTTTGTTTGGTTTTATTTTTTCACTATGCTAATGTAGTAAAACATAAAAATTATATAAATCTGTTTTTTCCATAATCATAAAGACCCCGAGAATAAAGTTAACATATTATGTAAGTAGCATAAAACCCCCAAAATACTAACATACTTGCTATTTTTTTCAATCCAACCCTAGAAAATGAATAAATGTTATCCAGTACAATATGTGCACTCTAAAATGGTGCAATTAAAAATACAACACGTCATGCAAAATTAAATATAGACTTTCAAACAGCTATAGTGATAGAAGTATAGAAAAGTTGCACTTTTAGGTTATGTGCCCATGATGCAGAAATGCTGCATATTTTTTCCGCTTCTCCCTGGCAGGAAAAATGCATGCGGATTTTACATGCGTTTTTCCCGCCAGGTAGAAGCGTTTGTCAAGCGTTTTTCCATGCATTTCTGCATGCGGGTTATCAAGCGCTTTTCCAAGCGATTTTAGCATCACTTGGAAAGTGCTTGACAACTTTGTCACACTATATAAATCCATGCAACCGGCATGGATTCATATAGTGAGACCAAGTAATAGTTAAAAAAAAGAATAAGAAAGGTAAAAAATAAAAAATAATGATTATACTTACCTTCCGATGGCCCCTGGTGTTTTCTCCGCTCTGTCCGGTCTCCCCGGTGTCTCGCGGTAGTGTGAAAGGACCTGCGATTATGTCATTGAGTCATTTGACAGGTCCTCACACCACCGCAAGGCGAGCCAGAGACCGGGCGCATCGCTGAGGAGGCCAGGGGACATCAGAAGGCGAGTATAATCTTTATTTTTTTAATTTTAAATTCTTTTTTTTTTACAGGTTCTATGGTACCCGGGTCTGGAGGAGAGTCTCCTCTTCTCCAGCCCCGGGTACCATCCGCACATTGAAACGCTTAATATCCGTGTGTGCAAATGTGCTGACACGGATATTAAGCGATTCAATGCAAGTCAATGGCGGCTATTACGCTGCGTGTCCGCAAAAGTAATGGACATGCACAGCACATCCGGATTATTATTGGGGACCATGGGGCACGTATAACCAAGCGTTTAAGTGTTTTCGCTGTGGAAATTCTGCGGCAAAAATGCTTGAAAAACGCATAATGGGCACGCAGCCTAAGACTGCAGAGATGAAAAAAAAAATGAAAATTGCTGCTCTCTTACAGCTTCTGCTCCTTCTTTATGGGGATAAAGGGGTTGTTCAGGTTAGGAAAAAGACTTGCTTTTCTTCCAGAAAAAAAGTATTTCTGCCCATGAGCTGCGCCTGGTATTTCAGCTTAGCCACATTCAAGATTATACAGAACCATTTTGCTCTGAACATTAATACCCCGTACATCACCTCTGTAGAGTTTGTCCCTGGCAGAGGTATTGTCCATTGAGCAGTGAAGCTTGTAGTGCATGCAGTGACATTTGTTAAAGGGGTTTTCCACTCTTATGATGTACCTATCCTTAGAATAGGTCATTAATATCAGTTTTGTGGGGGTCCGATCAGCTGCTACCATCTCTGCCAAAAGCCGGATGTAAACAGTGTACAGAGCAAACAAGGTTTAGTGGTCGCTCCTGGTACAGCAGGACAGTTCCTATTTAGGTGAATAGGTCATCAACATAAGAGAAGTGGCCACTAAGTAGTCACAATTCTACCTTGGTCTGGAATCCAAAGTCCGCGTGGACGAGGAAGGGACTTCCAGATGCCAGCTGAAGAACTCGCCTCTCCACCATGACATCCAGCCTATCACCTCCGGCTAGCAGGGCTCTTTTGCTGATGATCTTAATAGCAAATTCTTGGCGGGTTAAAGTATCTTCCGCCATCAGGACCTTTCCAAAGCTTCCGATGCCGAGCACATGGTGGAATAATAATCTCTCTTTGATGGAATGAGAGATTGTGCTGGAGCTGGATGGCCGAACACCGCTGCATCCTATCAGGGGAGAAAAATAGGAAATATTACAATAAATCTAACATTTACAGGACATTATTCAGACTGAGGAAATCTTCTGTTCTAAGTAAAGCTTGTACTTCATTTTATAAATTGTCTTAATGGATTTTATTAGTAAGAAACTTAGTATTCATGTAATCAATCTGACATAGTTTTGTCTGTTAAAGAGGAGAAGTCATAAAATGATTCCATTTCCATTATACACTTGGTTGTGATTAGGTTGAACAATATGAACATTTAAAGGGTTTTTCCATAATGACACTTATCACTAGCGACAAATCGCATAGATTTTACCAGGACATTTGATTTACAGTGAATTTATACTCCTCAAATTCAATTTCCTTTATTAAGCTCTGGAGTACTGGGGTGTGGAAAGACTCCCAAAGCATAGTAAAGGTAAGATGTAGAAAAAAAGAACCCAAAAAACTAATACTCACCTCACTTCCCACCTTTCCTGCTCTCTGTCCCCCGCAAGGTCCTTGTCGCTGCTCCTTACCACCAGAGTGCACTGATGGAATCCGGTCATCTTCACACTAAGACAGGTCTTCTGGCCGTGACTAGGCCTGGGATGTCCTTGCATGTGCGAAGGAATTTCCCAGGCCTACTCGCAGCAGGTAGTCCTGGTCTAGAGTCACGAAGCAAGTCATGATGTTACAACATGCGCCACGATCTTACGATGAGCGCTCTAGACCAGGACTTCCAGACACAGGGACATCCAGGGTCTACTCCCAACCTAGTGTGAAGAGGCATCAGTGCACGTTGATGGTAAGTAGAGGTGTTGAGGACCGTACGGGAGAGAATGAGTAGCAGAGACATTCTTTTTTAACCTTTTGTCGGCCCTGTACAGTTCAACAAGATGGTGGCCACCATTTTGCTGAATTCCTACAAGCTACAAAAATATGGAAAAGAATACTGATTTTTGTAAAATTCAACTTCACTTGAATAAATTATCCATTCTCTACTTATCACCTTTTCTGGGACCCTCATGATCACTAGAACAAGACACCTGCAGTCGACCAGTGCGAGGGGATTTGATAGGGTGGGAGTTAAACATGCGCACGGTCGGACTGGGGTATCTGGGGCCCACAGGGAAAATTGACTCTAAGGGCCCACCCTACAACTATATGCAAATACCTGTTATCCGTTACCCCTGTTATAGTGGATCGTCGCCTGTAAAACACAGGCAGCTCCTGCACATCTACTGTGCACCATTATAACTGGGATGTACAATTCTGGTAGTTTATATTACATTGGTTCTTTGATGAAAACAAGTTATCACCAATTCACAGGTTAGGTAGGAGATATCTTATTGATCGGTGGAATCCGACCATTGGAAACTGCACCGATCAGAAGAATGGGTAACTTTTATCCCTGACAGGACACTTTTATGCCCATTTTAAAATGAAGCTGCATGTGGGATATCTGACCGCAGCTCCATTTATTCTCTTTGGGGCTTCCAGAAAAAAACAAGAGCAGAGCTCGCAGCCACTGAGGGAATGAATGGATCGGTGGTCGAGTTGCCCATGAGCTCCAGTCTCATGGGGAGAAAAACTTTACATTCTGCAGATAGGTGCAGGTCCCAGCAGTCAGACCCCCACCAATCAATAACTTTTAGGTCACGTTCACAGAATTTTACATCACTTATTTGTAAGCCAAAACCAGGAGAGGAACAATCAAAGGAAAAGTATAATAGAATCACGTCAACACTTCCGTATTTATCACCCACTCATGGTTTTGGCTTACAAATAATGATGTAAAATCCTGACCAAATACTGAACGTGTGAATGTGGCCTTAGGATAAGCGATTATGTGTTTCCACTGGAGAACCTCTCTAAGTGCATAATTGCTATTGTGTAATAGACACAGGACAGGGAGGGGTTAAATGTCAATGTAATTAATCTCTATTGAAAATAAAGGATCTTCTACTTATTGATATGAGAGAGAACAAGTGAATCCTCCAAACATAACGTAAACTCCTATACCAAGACCAATAATACCACATAGAAGGGGACAAATACTGTCACACTATGATCAGACCACATATTACCATCTTCTCCCCCCTCATCATGGACCCCTATGTAGTATCCTGTCCCTCCCAATCATGTGCCCCTATATAGCATCCTCTCCCTCATGTGCCTCTATATAGCATCATCACCCTCATGTGTCCCTATATAGCATCCTCTCCCTCATGTGCCCCTATGTAGCATCCTCTCCCTCATGTGCCCATATATAGCATCTTCTCACTCATGTGCCCCTATATAGCATCATCTCCCTCACATGCCCCTATATAGCATCATCTCCCTCATGTGCCCCTATATAGCATCATCTCCCTCATGTGCCCCTATATAGCATCATCTCCCTTATGTGCCTCTGTGGCACCCCAGGGGTCTGGTTTCCACAGTAATAGCAATATTACGTCTGAGAGCAGGTGGGAGGTCTCCTGGCCAGGAATCCTATGCATGCCACACCTCCTGCCGAGTCCTGGGAGGGGAAGAACTTCCCCTATATAAGACTGGGGCTGAGGCAGGGTTAGGGAGAAAGAGGAGAAGAAGAGTCCCAGACAGAGACATAGTCTGGTCTGGAGAGGAGCAGCTATAGGAAAGAAAGATCAGGAGCTCAGTGGGAGCAGTGCTAAAAGGAGTCAGGGGCTGGAAGCTGTAGAGCTCGCCCTGATTGAAGAGTTCTCACCGGACCCGGAGTCCGAGGCTGTGGGGACTAATCCTTACCCAGCAGCAGAAACCGACCGGCAGGGGATTTCAGGTCCTCTGGCCAAGAAACCCGAAGGCACGGTCACACGCAAGGGACCAGCACCGCCGTCGTGGAGCGGAAGCTACCAGAAGGCCCCGAGTCACCGGCCATACGGGTGAGCACCACACGGTACACTCAGGGACGTGGGCTACTTTTACCCGCCTCTAGCAAGGTAGCCAGAAGAGTACAATTAGTTGGGGAGGCCTACAACTCCGCCTGGCCAGGGGAGATCCCATCTGCTCACGGACTGACCAGGCCCCGATCGCTAGCCAGTACTCCGGGAGGGTCTACCTTTGTCATCAGTAAAGACCCTGAACTACACCGCACCGTCTCTGAGTGGTTCCTGCTACCTGCATGCTATTCTGCTACCCCCTTCAAACACGTCGGCTGCCCTGAGGCCATACCCCTCCCGTTGGGGGTTATACCAACTACACTGCACAATCGTACCACCGGCCTCAGCGGTCTGCCCTTCAGCGGCGGCCTCATAGCCGCATTCAACGGGTGGCGTAGTCGAACACCGTACCATCTTCTGCTAAACTCTGCCACTCAGCTTGACTCCCTGGGCACGGACCGGGTCACCGCCACGAGACTACTACCCCTATTAGATCCGGCTCCGGGTAGGCTCCCGCGTGCGCAACGCTGCGCGACTCAGGCCCAGGGGCGCGTCAACTTTTGGCGTAGTCGGCAGGATTCCGTGCCCGCAACCACCGGGTACTGCGTGCCTGAAAGAAGACTGTTAAACTTACCTGTGGTGAAGATTCCCGCCATCCGGCGCCATCTTCTGCCTTCTTCCCGCCATCCGTGAAGTTTTCCCGCCATCCGGCGCCATCTTCTGCCTTCTTCCCGCCATCCGTGGAGTTTTCCCGCCGTTGGACGCCATCTTGAAGACGCCGCGCGGGAAGAAGAGGGGCGTGGACTCTGAAAGCGCGCGAGAACTGAAGCCCCGCCTCACGTCAGGACGTTGCGTAAGGTCCTGGAAGGAGCCCAGCAGACGCCGACGTCACAGGAGCGCGACGGAAGGTCCTCAACCCTGACGATCCACTGCGGAACCGCGGCCTACGGAAGAGGATCATCGCAAGGTAGGCAACGGTCCACTAGGGGGGAGGAGGATGTCGGATACGGAGGAGAGCTTCACTGCCACAGCCACCGCCACCGCCGCCGCTGCTGCGGTCATGCCTTTCACCATGCCCTATATCCCGGGGGCAGCCTGGCTATCCCAGTGCTCAGGGGAGTCACATACCCTGAATGACTTTAGAGAAAAGCTGGATAGCCTCTTCCAGGTGTACCCCCTCACAGAAGAGCAAAAAGTGAGCATCCTGGTGGCCCAACTAACCGGGGCAGCCCAAAGGGAGGTAAAGTCCTGGCCACCTGGGAGGAGGACTGTCGCAGGGATATTAACCCGGCTGAAGGACACCTTTGATACCCGCACCTCAGCCGAGATTAAGCTTAGATTCTACGGGTGCAAACAGCGAGCACATGAGAATATAAGGGACTATGCACTAAACCTACAAGAGGCCCTGAGAGCCATTAAGCAGACCGACCCTGACGGCGTGGGAAACGAGGACAAGCTGTTGACCGAACAATTTATAGAGGGACTATATTGCAATGCCCACCGAACCCAGTTGCGGGCAATGGCCTTACAGGATCCTCATCTGGACTTTGCACAGTTCAAGGACAGAGCCATCCGGGTGCTCCAAGAACCGGCACCGGGTGGCGTGGTGACCCACAGGCGCCCTACTACCGCTTACCACCAGGAGGCGGCGCCCTTGTCGGCAGGGCCTGTGGGAGCTGACGCGCAGGCTTTGAACAATGACCCGGCTCCAGACCTGCACCATCAGGTCCAAGAACTAGCTAAAAGCGTTGCTGCGCTAACCCGAACTGTGCAGTCTTTACAGGTTTCTGCTCCAGGGAAGATCCAGCTGGCATCCGGACCGGAGGACATCCCGTGGCGTCGACCAAGGAGGACCCCACCGGCCAGAGGAAGACCCAGCGACCGATACAACGAGGACGGACAACCCATCTGCCGCCGCTGCAATCAACCCGGACATATGGCAAGGTACTGTCCTTTAAACTGGCACAACCTGGGGTAGAGGGCCAACCCCTAGGAATAAGATCACCAGGCCCATCGAACTGGCGTGACAAATACGTGGGAGGACGTCCAGTCTTGCTTGTGGTACTGGATGGCATTCCTATGAGTGCCCTACTTGACACCGGGTCACAGGTCACCACCATCCCGTACGTGCTCTTCAAGCAGTACTGGAATGACTCGGATATAACCCGCTACCCTGACGACGACTTGAGTATCATTGCCAGCAATGGTCAGCCCGTGCCACAGATCGGATTTAAAGAGATGACCATTAAAATCGGTAGAGTCGAACTGGCAGCACAGGGACTGATCATTGTAGACATTGACAAGCGCGAGAGTCACCCAAAGATAACTCTAGGAACTAATGTGATTGAAAATTGTCTTGCAGAGGTGATTTTCATTTTACAGCAGGTTGCCAAGAACGCCAGCTCCGGCCAGCAGCGAGTGCTCCAAAAAGAGATCCGGGCACTGATGCGGCGGCAACAGGTGGAACTCTCCGGTGGTGAGATAGGAAGCGTGAGAATGTGTGACCCTTTCCCTATTGCCATGCCCCCGAAAAGTGAAATGATGATTTGGTGCCGGGCAGCTATTGGTCTGAGAGGTAGAGATTACCAGGCAATGGTAGAACCAGTCTACTCAGACAGTAGGCCCACCATTTTGACGGCACGGGGGGTGGTTGATGTACGCCATGGGAGGGTGCCAGTTCGCATAATAAATATCGGGAAGAGGGAAGT
This sequence comes from Phyllobates terribilis, assembly GCF_046119375.1. NCBI lineage: Eukaryota > Metazoa > Chordata > Amphibia > Anura > Dendrobatidae > Phyllobates > Phyllobates terribilis. The sequence continues at coordinate 220,995,421 of NW_027362769.1, read as the reverse complement.
ATACCTTCCCCGGTATGCCACGCTAGCCAAATTGTTCACCATAAACCAGAATTCTGTACAGGCCGTGGAACCCTTGCCTCCATCTCAACCAGAGGAAGGTAACGGCTCTAAGCAACAAATGGAGGACTGGTGTCAGCAACTACATTTGGGTACTGACTCCACTCCCTCACACCAGAAACAGGGAGTCTATCGGGTGGTTCAAGAGTACGAGAGAGTGTTTAGTAAACACCCGTTAGACTTCGGGCGAGTAAAGGGGGTAGAACACCACATCCCCACGGGAGACCATCCTCCCATAAAGGAGAGATACCGACCTGTACCCCCTGCACACTACCAACACGCCAAGGGGATGCTTAGAGACATGAAGGAGGCTGGAGTAATCAGGGATAGCTGTAGCCCCTGGGCAGCTCCACTAGTCTTGGTTAAAAAGAAGGACAACACCATGAGAATGTGTGTAGATTACCGGAAAATCAACCGTATCACACACAAAGATGCGTACCCCTTACCAAGGATAGAGGAGTCTTTGGCTGCTTTAAAATCTGTTAACTTCTTCTCCACTTTGGATCTCACTAGCGGGTACTGGCAGGTTCCTGTAGCAGAGGCGGACCGGGAGAAGACCGCATTCACCACCCCGATGGGACTTAGCAAGTTTACCTGCATGCCGTTCGGACTCTGCAACGCACCAGGAACCTTCCAACGATTGATGGAATGCTGTCTGGGACACCGAAACTTCGAGGCGGTCCTGTTATACCTGGACGATGTCATCGTCTACTCCAAGACCTACGAGGACCACCTGAAACACCTGGCAGAAGTGTTCGAAGCCCTGGCAAACTACGGCCTAAAGGTGAAACCCTCCAAGTGTCACCTCCTGAAACCAAAGGTGCAGTACCTGGGACACGTGGTGAGTGCTGACGGAGTGGCTCCCGACCCTGATAAGATCACCGCAATTAAGGAATGGCCAAGCCCCTCCAGCGTAAAGGAAGTGCGGCAGTTCCTCGGGTTGGTAGGCTACTACCGAAGATTCATTCCCGGTTTCACCAAAAAGGCAGCTCCTATGCAGGACCTCCTGATAGGCCAGTCCAGGAAGGCCAAGAACCAGAAGCCACCCTTCAGATGGGAGAAGCCGGAAGAAGAGTCCTTCCGCCAGCTGAAGATGGCCCTCACGGGGGATGAAATCCTGGCGTACCCTGATTACAGCCAGCCCTTTATCCTCTACACCGACGCAAGTAACATCGGGCTAGGAGCCGTACTGTCCCAGATCCAGCAGGGGAAAGAACGGGTAATTGCTTACGCCAGCCGAAAACTGCGACCCACCGAAAGAAACCCTGAGAATTACAGCTCATTCAAGCTAGAGTTCCTGGCAGTGGTGTGGGCAGTCACCGAACGCTTTAGGCACTACCTTGCCTCTTCCCGGTTCACCGTGTACACGGATAACAACCCGTTGACACACCTGGATACGGCAAGACTCGGTGCCCTGGAGCAGAGATGGATGGCCCGCCTGTCCAACTATGAGTTCACGATCAAATACCGGGCAGGACGCTCCAATACCAACGCGGATGCCTTGTCCAGAATGCCAAACCTACCGGACGTAGGGGAAGATCCAGAGGAACTGGAAGAAGTTGAACTCCCCGCGTTCCACCATCATGGGACTATCCAGTATTCCCACCGTGTAAGGGGTAAGCAATCTGCTACGTTCAACCCCTTACCTCATTACAACTGGGCGGAAACGCAAGACAGTGACCCTGCCGTCCGACTGGTGAAGGAGATGCTGACTCAGCCAGATGCCCGCCTTGACCCAGACGCTCCGGAGGAGGCCAAGCAACTGTGGGTTGAGAAGAGTCGACTGTTCCTTTACAAGGGGAAGTTGTGCCGCAGAATGGTTAACTCCCGGACGCATGAACTGATCTGGCAAGTAGTGGTGCCAAGAAGAGATGCGGCTATGGTACTGGAGGCATACCACAACGGAGCTGGGCACTTCGGATGGAAGAAGCTGGAGTTCCTGCTGCGCGGGCGGTTCCACTGGGTAGGCATGAGAGGAACCATCGAGAGGTGGTGCAGAGACTGTGGCCCATGCAACCTAAGAAGGAAGGACCGTGCTAGCCAGAAGACTCCCCTGCAGTCCATCGTCACCAAGCAGCCGTTGGAACTGGTAGCCTTGGATCATGTAAAACTGACCCCCAGCAGAAGTGGCTACGTCTATGCGTTAACCATCGTGGATCACTACTCCCGGTTCTTGGTTGTCGTCCCCGTCAAGGACTTAACGGCTCAAACAGCAGCTAGAGCCTTCCAGCAGCACTTCTGCCGTCCACACGGATACCCAGAGCAGGTGCTGACGGACCAGGGACCTGCCTTTGAAGCAGAGGTCTTCCAGGAGTTCTGCACTCTGTATGGCTGCCGGAAGATAAGAACAACACCCTATCATTCACAAACCAATGGACTCTGCGAGAAAATGAACCAGGTGGTGATAGACCTTTTGAAAACATTGCCCCTGGAAGAACGCAGTCTGTGGCCTGAGAAACTGCCTGATCTGGTGGACCTATACAACCACATCCCTGTAGGTTCTACCAACTGTACCCCGGCTTACCTAATGAGAGCAAGACCTGGTAAGCTGCCTGTTGACCTGGATATGGGAGTCCTGACTCCCGAGGACACTTCACCAGAAGCAGACTGGGACACAGAGAGGCAGCAGCAGTACCGGAAAGTACAGGAGAGTGTGGAGCGAAGTCTCTGTCAAGCTAGAGAAAGACAGGAGAAGACTTACAACCAGTATGCTCCCGCTGTTCCCCTGGTACCTGGAGAGCAGGTCTTGAAGAGGAAGACACGGCTCCACAAGTTGGATGACCAGTGGGAGAAGGACCCGTACACCGTACTGCCCTCAAGCCATGAGAACCCGAAAGTCTGCACAATCAGTAAGGATGGAGGAGAAACCACAGCCATTGTATCCCGAGATCACCTGAAGAAGTGTCCCGAACAGCTACGGAACCCTGAAGAAGAACAGGAAGACCCTCGACCCGCAGAGGAAAGGGAAGATATGGTCAGTACTGTGCTCGGAGACTTCCCTCGGTCTTGGACTCAAGTCAATGGCGCTGTTGTGGTACCCGTCCTCACCTTCCTCCAACCAGCATCTCAAGTACCTACGGAGAAACAGGTAGAGCTGGAAGAGCAGCCGGTCCAGGAGGCAGAAGACCCCACACAAGCAGACCAGGAGGATCAACCCTCTGCTTATAGTGAGCCTGCCGTGCCCCTAGTGAGCCAAAGAGCTCGTAGACAGCTGCCCAGTTTACCTTTGACAGCCCCTACACCCTGTAACTCAGGACAAGTCAGTCAGCTCCGTAGGTCTACTAGGGTCACTAGAGGCCAGTTGCCCGTACGTTGGAGGATTTAAAGTGCTCAAACTGTTTTATTTGTATTTACTTGTTTATTGTTGCTTGTGAATAATTGTGTATTTCTAGTTATTTTATAGGTGTCGTTTATGGATTATCCGGAATCCTTTGTACATATGTTTGGAGAGTAACCCAGGAACGGACTAAAGACTGTTAAAGACTCGGGGCAGGACAGACCCCTACCTGGTTACGGCTCCCTGTTCTTTGGTGGAATGGACACCCTTGTTTTCTTCAAAAACTGCACCCGGTTGCGGACACGCCATGACCATCCTAATGTGTTTTTCTTTATTGTACTGTTTCTGTTTATAACTTGTTATGTTTACAAAAGTATGTTTAGTCCCGGAGTACTAAATTTCACTAGGGGGGAATGTGGCACCCCAGGGGTCTGGTTTCCACAGTAATAGCAATATTACGTCTGAGAGCAGGTGGGAGGTCTCCTGGCCAGGAATCCTATGCATGCCACACCTCCTGCCCAGTCCTGGGAGGGGAAGAACTTCCCCTATATAAGACTGGGGCTGAGGCAGGGTTAGGGAGAAAGAGGAGAAGAAGAGTCCCAGACAGAGACATAGTCTGGTCTGGAGAGGAGCAGCTATAGGAAAGAAAGATCAGGAGCTCAGTGGGAGCAGTGCTAAAAGGAGTCAGGGGCTGGAAGCTGTAGAGCTCGCCCTGATTGAAGAGTTCTCACCGGACTCGGAGTCCGAGGCTGTGGGGACTAATCCTTACCCAGCAGCAGAAACCGACCGGCAGGGGATTTCAGGTCCTCTGGCCAAGAAACCCGAAGGCACGGTCACACGCAAGGGACCAGCACCGCCGTCGTGGAGCGGAAGCTACCAGAAGGCCCCGAGTCACCGGCCATACGGGTGAGCACCACACGGTACACTCAGGGACGTGGGCTACTTTTACCCGCCTCTAGCAAGGTAGCCAGAAGAGTACAATTAGTTGGGAAGGCCTACAACTCCGCCTGGCCAGGGAAGATCCCATCTGCTCACGGACTGACCAGGCCCCGATCGCTAGCCAGTACTCCAGGAGGGTCTACCTTTGTCATCAGTAAAGACCCTGAACTACACCGCACCGTCTCTGAGTGGTTCCTGCTACCTGCATGCTATTCTGCTACCCCCTTCAAACACGTCGGCTGCCCTGAGGCCATACCCCTCCCGTTGGGGGTTATACCATCTACGCTGCACAATCGTACCACCGGCCTCAGCGGTCTACCCTGCAGCGGCGGCCTCATAGCCGCATTCAACGGGTGGCGTAGTCGAACACCGTACCATCTTCTGCTAAACTCTGCCACTCAGCTTGACTCCCTGGGCACGGACCGGGTCACCGCCACGAGACTACTACCCCTATTAGATCCGGCTCCGGGTAGGCTCCCGCGTGCGCAACGCTGCGCGACTCAGGCCCAGGGGCGCGTCACCTCTATATAGCATCATCTCCCTCATGTGCCCCTATATAGCATCCTCTCCCTCATTTGTCCCTATATATCATCATCTCCCTCATGTGCCCCTATATAGCATCCTCTCCCTCATGTGCCTCTATATAGCATCCTCTCCCTCATGTGCCCCATATAGCATCCTTTCCCTCATGTGCCCCTACATAGCATCCTCTCCCTCATGAGCCCCTATATAGCATCATCTCCCTCATGTGCCCCTATATAGCATCCTCTCCCTCATGTGCCCCTATATAACATCCTCTCCCTCATGTGCCCCTATATAGCATCATCTCCCTCATGTGCCCCTATATAGCACCTCCCTCCCCATCATGTGCCCCTATATAGCATCCTCTCCTTCATGTGCCCCTATGTAGCATCATCTCCCTCATGAGCCCTTATATAGCATCATCTCCCTCATGTGCCCCTATATAGCACCTCCCATCCCAACATGTGCCCCTATATAGCATCGTCTCCCTCATGTGCCCCTATATAGCATCCACTCCCTCATGTGCCCCTATATAGCATCATCTCCCTCATGTGCCCCTATATAGCATCATCTCCCTCATGTGCCCCTATATAGCATCATCTCCCTCCCCATCATGTGCCTCTATATAGCATCATCTCCCTCATGTGCCCTTATATAGCATCATCTCCCTCATGTGCCCCTATATAGCACCTCCCTCTCCCTCATGTGCCCCTATATAGCATCCACTCCCTCATGTGCCCCTATATAGCATCCTCTCCCTCATGTGCCCCTATATAGCATCCTCTCCCTCATGTGCCCCTATATAGCATCCTCTCCCTCATGTGCCCCTATATAGCATCATCTCCCTCATGTGCCCCTATATAGCACCTCCCTCCCCATCATGTGCCCCTATATAGCATCCTCTCCTTCATGTGCCCCTATGTAGCATCATCTCCCTCATGAGCCCTTATATAGCATCATCTCCCTCATGTGCCCCTATATAGCACCTCCCATCCCAACATGTGCCCCTATATAGCATCGTCCCCCTCATGTGCCCCTATATAGCATCCACTCCCTCATGTGCCCCATATAGCATCATCTCCCTCATGTGCCCCTATATAGCATCATCTCCCTCATGTGCCTCTATATAGCATCCTCTCCTTCATGTGCCCCTATGTAGTATCATCTCCCTCATGTGCCCTTATATAGCATCATCTCCCTCATGTGCCCCTATATAGCACCTCCCTCCCCATCATGTGCCCCTATATAGCATCGTCTCCCTCATGTGCCCCTATATAGCATCCACTCCCCCATGTGCCCCTATGTAGCATCATCTCCCTCATGTGCCCCTATATAGCATCGTCTCCCTCATGTGCCCCTATATAGCATCCTCTCCCTCATGTGCCCCTATATAGCATCATCTCCCTCATGTGCCCCTATATAGCATCTCCCTCCCCATCATGTGCCCCTATATAGCACCTCCCTCCCCATCATGTGCCCTATATAGCATCTCCCTCCCCATCATGTGCCCCTATATAGCATCTCTCTCCCCATCATGTGCCCTTATAGCATCTCTCTCCCCATCATGTGCCCCTACATAGAATCACCCCCCCCCCCATTTACTCACTACCCTGCCCATTCATTAAAATAAAAATACCTTCCTGTGCTCCCCACGTCCTCTGCAGCTTCATGTCGGTGTGGTCTTCTACAGGGCCGCCGACCGATCAGAGGCTGCTCGCTGGCTGCAGCCCGCCGGCCAGAGGCCTCTTCAGATCACTGCTATGCGTTGCGCACTGACATCAGCACCCGGCGCATAGCAGTGACGTTCAATGTCCGCCGGCCTATCAGTGGCCCAACACTGACGCACGTGGCTTTGATTGGCCGGCGGCCTTAGAATGTCACTGCTATGCACCGTATGTGCGCAGCGCATAGCAGAAAACAGCAGATGTCTGTGACTTCTATCTGAGTTCAGGATAACTTCTCGTTTGAGGTCAAGGGCTAAGAATTTACATATGAATCAATGGGCATATTTGTGAGATGTAATATCTTGTATATGCAGTGGGTACAGAAAGTATTCAGACCCCTTTACATTTTTCACTCTTTGTTTCATTGCAGCCATTTGGTAAATTCTAAAAAGTTCATTTTTTCTTCTCTTTTTTTTCACCCCATCTTGACTGAAAAAAAACAGAAATGTAGAAATTTTTGCAAATTTATTAAAAAGAAAAACTGAAATATCACATGGTCATAAGAATTCAGACCCTTTGCTCAGTATTGAGTAAAAACACCCTTTTGAGCTAGTACAGCCATGAGTCTTCTTGGGAATGATGCAACAAGTTTTTCACACCTGGATTTAAGGATCCTCTGCCATTCTTCCTTGCAGATCCTCTCCAGTTCTGTCAGGTTGGATGATGAACATTGGTGGACAGCCATTTTCAGGTCTCTCCATAGATGCTCAATTGGGTTTAGGTGAGGACTCTGGCTGGGCCAGTCAAGAATGGTCACAGAGTTGTTCTGAAGCCACTCCTTTGTTATTTTAGCTGTGTGCTTAGGGTCATTATCTTGTTGGACTTCGGCCAAGTCTGAGGTCCAGAGCACTCTGGAAGAGGTTTTCATCCAGGATATCTCTGTACTTGACTGCATTCATGTTTCCTTCAATTGCAACCAGTCGTCCTGTCCCTGCAGCTGAAAAACGCCCCATAGCATGATGCTGCCACCACCATGTTTCACTGTTGGGATTGTATTGGGCAGGTGATGAGCAGTGCCTGGTTTTCTCCACACATACTGCTTAGAATTATCACCAAAAAGTTCTATCTTCATCTCATCAGACCAGAGAATCTTATTTCTCATAGTCAGGGAGCCCCTCATGTGATTTTGAGCAAACTCTATGCGAGCTTTCATATGTCTTGCACTGAGGAGAGGCTTCCGTCGGGCCACTGTGCCATAAAGGGCCAACTGGTGGAGGGCTGCAGTGATAGTTGACTTTTTGGAACTTTCTCCCATCTCCCTATTACATCTCTGGAGCTCAGCCCCAGTGTTCTTGGAGTTCTTCCTTACCTCTCTCACCAAGACTCTTCTCCCACGATTGCTCAGTTTGGCTGGACGGCCAGGTCTAGGAAGACTTCTGGTGGTCCCAAACTTCTTCTATTTAAGGATTATGGAGGCCACTGTGCTCTTAAGAACCTTGTGCAATGCAGAAATTCTTTTGTAACCTTGGCCAGATCTGTGCCTTGCCACAATTCTGTCTCTGAGCTCCTTGGGCAGTTCCTTTGAGCTCATGATTCTCATTTGGTCTGACATGCACTGTGAGCTGTGAGGTCTTATATAGACAGGTGTGTGCCTTTCCAAATCAAGTCCTAACAGTTTAATTAAACACAGCTGGACTCCAATGAAGGAGTAGAACCATCTCAAGGAGGATCACAAGGAAATGGACAGCATGTGACTTAAATATGAGTGTCTGAGCAAAGGGTCTGAATACTCATGACCACGTGATATTTCAGTTTTTCTTTTTTAATACATTTGCAAAAATTTCTACATTTCTGGGTTTTTTTCAGTCAAGATGGGGTGCAGAGTGTACTTTAATGATAAAAAAAATGAACTTTTTAGAATTTACCAAATGGCTGCAATGAAACAAAGAGTGAAAATGTAAAGGGGTCTGAATACTTTCTGTACCCTCTGTATATCGACATTGAAGCATATACAATATTATATTGCTGCCTTGCTGACCTTTCTGCATATTTTGGACTCGAGATTGTCTCTTAGTCTTATATTATATATTGTTTTCATACCCTGCAGACATTGTTTCTATGTGGTTACAGTGGATGATTTATATATATATATATATATTTATAATCCTGTTACTATCATACTAGCCCTGTGCTATCCCTCTCTATTGGTGTTCAGGAACTTTTAGGGATAGACGACTTGTGAGTGGAGGCTTCATTGTCGTCAGGGCGGGCTCCAAGTTTTTGTCGGCCCTGGGCGAAAGAGTCTCAGTGGGCCCCTTTAACACATGCCACGATTCATGATGCACAGATACCGCAGAGAAATATATACTGTATATATAGTACAAGGCCAAAGAATTCACTTACATTACATGAGCGATATCTATAGTAAATTCCACAATAGCTCAGAAACCGGTGTAGCGCTCCATACAATATTGGCCCCCATAAAATGCTCCATACAGAATACTGGCCCCAATATAACATTCCATACAGATACTGGCCCCCTTATAATGCTCCATACAGGATACTGGTCCACATATAATGCTCCATACAGAATACTGGCCCTCATATAACGCTCCATGCTGGCTGTGCCCCCACATAAAGCTCCATGCAGGCTGTTCCCCCTATATAATGCCTCATGCAGGCTGTCCCCCCCACATAATGCCCCACGCAGGCTGTTCCCCCTTATAATGCCGCATGCATGCTGTTCCCCCCCATATAATGCCCCATGCATTATGTCACCCCCCACTTATAATGCCCCATGCATTATGTCACCCCCCCCTTATAATGCCCCAAGTACACACCTCATTTCTCACCTGCTGCCGCTGCTCAGCTCTGGACTCCAGCGTTGGCGGCATCTTCCCGCTGTGACGGTTCAGGAGAAGGCACGGTGGAAAGATGTCACTGTGTGTCCACCCCCTTTGTCCTGAGACATCACAGTCAGAGTACGCGGAAGAGACTGGAGCTGCTGCGGAGGCACGGAAAGGGGTAAGTATTGTGCCGGCTGCCGGGGCCCTGAGTAAGCACTCTCCTCCGCTCACGGGTCCCATAGTGCGGCAGGGTGCCCCGAAGTCGAGTGGGCCCCCCCCCGCCTGCTCAGGGCTCGGCACTTGCCCGGGTACACAGGGTGCTGGCGCCAGGCCTGATTGTTGTACAAATTCTAAGGTGCCAACCCCTGTGGTCAGGAAGGGTCATCCTAGAGGACAATAGGAGATGACTAGTATCATTGATATGTTATGATATTTATTCAGTCCCGCTATTATCATATTACGGGTGGACGAACCTTCTGTTCCCACCCTACACTTGCTCTCCAAGGTCCATAAGAGTCTACAAGACCCTCCGGGACGCCCCATTGTCTCCGGCAATGGGAGTCTATCTGAACCAATTTCTAGATTCTTGGATTACTATCTAAAACCTATTGCTATGGAACTTCCATCTTTCATCAAAGACAGTACAGAAGTTTTACAGAGATTGGATAATATTCATGTTGATTTGGATATGTTTCTCATCATGTGATGTAGAATCATTATATACTTGAATTTCACATGAATATGGATTATCCTCTACTAGGTTTTTTCTATCAGACTGCGTTTGGATGAATCTCTTGTGGATTTTCTCATGATTCTGTTGGAATATGTTTTGTTACATAATTATTTTGTATTCAAAGGTCACTATTACCTACAGAAGAGAGAAGTGGCAATGGGCGCTTGGGCCTCATCTTCCACAGAGGTGTATCTAGGCTTTCTGGAACCCGGGGTAACAGTTCAGTTTGGCTCCCCCCTCCCCCCAAGCACATATGCGATTTGCACACTTAGTCACGTGCCGATGAGCTGCTCTGCCTAATTCTCTCAATGTTCAGTGAAAAACTGAGAGAACCAGAAAGAGAAGCGAGTTATCACATGACTGTAAGTATGAAAATCGCATATGAGTGAGGTATCCATGTGATGGCTGCTGGCAGCTGCAAGCAGAGCTGAATCCTGACAGCGAGTATATTACACACAGTTAGGATTGGCTACAAGTCTTCATTGTATAATTAAAGGGCTTGTCCAGGTTTGAGATTAAAGTCTGCAGTCACTCTATGTGACTGCATGCTTCTGAATTCTCACAGCACATGCACTGCACACTTTTAGGATTCTGCCTTGAACAAGTATGTGACTTGTACACGTCTGGCCACATTCCGATTAGACGTGTCCGGCATCGCTCAATTCGTTGTCATGTGTGCTGTGCTGCTGTGCAGGGGGAATACCCGGAGCCGGATCGCTGGGGTTGTAGTTCTCCGTGGCGGTGACCCGGTCCGTGCCCAGGGTGGTCAAACCAGTGGCAGTCTATTTGTATGGTAATAAGTGTCCGACTACGCCACCCGTGGATTGCGGTCAGTGGGGACCGCTGCTGCGCTGCAGACCGCTGAGGCTGATGTTGTTTGCGCAGCTGAGTATGGGATGACTCCCCACGGGAGAAGTATTGCCTCAGGGCAGCTAATGTGGATGATGGTGGTAGTGATGGTGTGAGGGTCCCAGTGCTAGTGGTGCTGGAGCGGCAAGGAATCACAGAGACGTGTGGTGCAGTTTCCAAAGCTTTACTCACAGTTGTTGCTCCAGTCACTTCGGCCAGCAGTGACCGCCCGAGCCCTGCTGCGTCCACCAGGTGAGGGACTCGGTCAACTCCCAAGCAATTCCAGAGTGTGGCTGAAAGCTCCCCTCTCTTCCTTTCTACTGGCCGTCCCCACCAATGACCCACCTTTGTCCAGCTTCCTCGGGCCTTCTGTTGGTGAAACCTCTCTCCGGTCTCCCTGACCCTATGCGGTATGCCTTTCTGGTGGATGTAGTGAGGGGTCGCACCAAGATGTGGTCACGACCTCCGGTTTTGGCTGAGGATTAGTCGCCTCCACCAATTCGGGTTCCGGTACCCTGCTCTGCCAACCCTTCACCCAGTATCTCCTCTGGGAATATGGGGTTCCTTCTGCCTTCGTGTCTCTGGGCCTTTCTTTGTGTTCCTTGCCTCCTTTCTCCTCCGTTTCAGTTCCTTTCTTACTTTCCTTCCTGTTCCTTCTCCTTTCTCTTTCTGCTGTCTCAGGCCTCCACTCCAGGCTTGCCTCTGGAGCTGGGCCCAGACTGAGCCACAGCTCCCTGTCAGCCCTCTCTGGCTGAGCTCCTCTCTTCTTCTTCTCCTCTCTGAACTGAACTCTGATCTAAGATGGTGCCCACCTTATATACCTCCCTCTATGTGTGAGCCCAGGTGACTAGCAACCAATGGGCTCCTACCTATGCCCAGAAACCCACCCCTATCTGCTCCTACACCACTGGGTTTTCCTCCCCCTCCCCACTCCAGCCAGGAACAGAAGCTGTCGTGCCTGCACTCTGTCTAGTGGGAGCACCGTTGGTCTGTTCCTCGGAAATGGGGTGTGTGTGGTGCATGCAGCCTACTGAGCCCCGGTCCACACTCCATCCTTACCCGGGAGTGGAATATCACACCTCTGGTTCGAGGTGCAATACCCCTGTAGCAGCCGAGTCCTCGGGGTGCTACACATGTTTAGTCGGCATCTGACCGGCACGAGAGAATCCTGATAATGTGCAGTGCGCACTGTGAGAAGTCAGAAGTCTGCAGTCACATAGAATGACTGCAGACTCATCACAAACTTAAATAACCCCTTTAATGCTTCTAACATAAATAAAAATATGAGAATTAGTCAGTATCACAAAAAACATTTACATCCAGGTACCTGATAGATGACATTGTCTCTGGAATTGTTCTTTCTTCTTCATCTTGACCAAACGCCATGATGAGTTTTCTCATCCACAGCTCGTCTTGGAAGACTTTCATCTTCTCCGGTCTTCTGCAGCATATCTCCACACAATGCCCTTAAAGATAGCAGAAGCTCCTGAAAAAAAATATCTGCCCTACGCTGAACCCCTGAATAAATAATTGCCCCTCACTATATTCCCTGCACAAAATATCACCCCCACACTGTCCCTCTTATGCTACATGTCCTCCACATTGCCCTCCCCTTACCATACTGGGCCTCCGCTTCACACTGCCCTCTCACACGGTGTCCCCCCTATAGGACCCAGTGTCTATACTGTGCCCCCTCATCACACTCCCTCTCCTTGACTTACTGTCCCTTCCTGGCTGTGCCCTTACACTGTCCCCCCATACTATACCCCCAACACTACTCAGTCTCTATTCTGTGTCCACTCTCACTTTTCTCCACCCATTATTTCCCCCTCCTCCTCATACTGTCTTCTCTCACATCCCACTGCTAACCATACTGTCACCTCATATATTTACCCTCACACACACCCCCAATTCCCCATACTGTGTCTGCACACATCACCCTAGCTCCCCATGATGTGTCCGTATACATTCACCTCTTTCGCTTCCCATATTGCGCACGCACCCATTCTCCCCATTCTGTGTCCGCACCAATCACCCACACACAAAATCTTCCCCACCCTCCCCCCACACTAAATCCCCCCACCCATACAATAAATCTTCCCCCACACTAAATCTTCCCCAGCCATACAATAAATCTCCCCACATAGTAAATCTTCCCCAGCCATATAATAAATCTCCCCCCAGCCAAACCATAAATCTACCCCCATAGTAAATCTTCCCCCAGCCATATCATAAATCACCCATCATGGTATATCGCCCCCTGCCAAACAATAAATCTCCCATCATAAATACAATAAATCTCCCCCTATAGTAAATCACCCCCCAGCCATATCATAAATCAACCCCTATAGTAAATCACCCCCCATAGTAAATCACCCCCCAGCCATGCCATAAATCACCCCCATAGTATATCACCCCCCAGCCATACTATAAATCACCCCCCAAAGTAAATCACCCCCCAGCCATACCATAAATCACCCCCCTAGTAAATCACACCCCAGCCATACAATAAATCACCCCCTATAGTAAATCACTCCCCAGCCATATCATAAATCAACCCCTATAGTAAATCACCCCCCATAGTAAATCACCCCCCAGCCATGCCATAAATCACCCCCATAGTATATCACCCCCGAGCCATACTATAAATCACCCCCCAAAGTAAATCACCCCCCAGCCATACCATAAATCACCCCCCTAGTAAATCACACCCCAGCCATATCATAAATCACCCCCTATAGTAAATCACCCCCCAGCCATACCATAAATCACCTCCATAGTAAATCAACCCCTAGTCATAACATAAATCACCCTATATAGTAAATTACCCCAATGGTAAATCACCCCGAGCCATACCATAAATCATCTCCCATAGTAAATCACCCCAAAGACATACCATAAATCACCTCCCCATATTATATCAAACCCCATACACACAATAAATCACCCCAATACTAAATTATGCCCTAGCCATACCATAAATCATCCCCTATAGTAAATCACCCCCAGTCATATTATAAATCACCCACAGTAAATCACCCCCCAGACATACCATAAATCACCCCCCAGCCATACCATAAATCACCGCCCATAGTAAATCAACCCCCAGCCATACCATAAATCACCCCCAGCCATACCATAAATCACCCCCCAGCCATACCATAAATCACCCCCATATAGTATATCACCCCCCAGCCATACCATAAATCATCCCTAGTCATACCATAAATCACTCCCCATTGTAAATCACCCCCAAGCCATACCATATATCACCCCCCATAGTAAATCACCCCCCAGCCATACCATAAATCACCCTTCATAGTAAATCATCCCCAAGCCATACCATAAATCACCCCCCATAGTAAATCACCCCCCAGCCATACCATAAATCACCCCTCATAGTAAATCATCCCCCAGCCATACCATAAATCACCCCTCATAGTAAATCACCTCCCAGCCATACCATAAATCATCCCCCAGCCATACCATAAATCACACCTCACCTATACCATAAATCAACTTCCATAGTAAGTCACCTCCAGCCATATCATAAATCACTGCCTACAGTAAATCCCCCCTATCCATACCAAAAATCAGTCCCCATAGTAAATCACCCCTCAGCCATACAATAAATCACCCCCCAATACTAAATTACGCCCTAGCCATACCATAAATCATACTGTATAGTAAATCAACCCCAGTCATATTATAAATCACCCCATATAGTAAATCACCCCCAGCCATACCATAAATCAATCCCCATTGTAAATCACATCCCATAGTAAATCAACTCCCAGCCATACTATAAATCAATCCCCAGCCATACCATAAATTACCCCCCATAGTAAATCACCCCCCAGCCATACCATAAATCACCCCCCATAGTAAATCACCACTCAGCCATACCATAAATCACCTCCCGAGCCATAGCATAAATCACCCCCCATTTTAAATCACCCCTAGCCATACCATAAATCACCCTCTATAGTAAATCACCCCCAGCCATACCATAAATCACCCCCCATAGTAAATCACCCCCAGCTATACAATAAATCACCCCCATAGTAAAGCACCGCCCAGCCATACCATAAATCACCCCCATAGTAAATCACCCAAAGCCATATTATAAATCACCTCCCATAGTAAATCACCCCCCAGCCATACCATAAATCACCCCCCATAGTAAATCACCCCCCAGCCATACCATAAATCACCCCCAGCCACCCCATAAATAACCCCCTTATAGTAAATCACCCCCCAGCCATACCATAAATCACCCAACAGCCATACCATAAATCTACCCTCCATAGTAAATCAACCCCTAGTCATACCATAAATCATCCTGTATAGTAAATTACCCCCATGGGAAATCACCCCCCAGCCATACCATAAATCACTCCCCATAGTAAATCAACCCTCAGCCATACCATAAATCACTCCCCAGCCATACCATAAATCACCCCAAAGTAAATCACCCCCCAGCCATACCATAAATCACCCCCCAGCCATACTATAAATCACCCCCATATAGTAAGTCACCCACCAGCCATACCATAAATCACCCCCATACTAAATCACCCCCCAGCCATACCATAAATCATCCCCCATAGTAAATCACCACCTAGCCATACCATAAATCACCCTCCAGCCATACCATAAATTACCCCCTATAGTAAATCACCCCCTACCAGCCATGGCATAAATCACCCCCTATAGTAAATCACCCCCCAGCCATAGCATAAATCACCGTCCATAGTAAGACAACCCCAGCCATATCATAAATCACCCCCTATAGTAAATCACACCCCATTGTAAATCACCACCCAGCCATACCAAAAATCACCCCCCATAGTAAATCACCCCTCAGCCATTCCATAAATCATCCCCTATAGTAAATCACCCCCCAGCCATACCATAAATCAGCCCCCAGCCATTCCATAAATCACCCCCTCAGAGTAAATCACCCACCAGCCATACTATAAATCACCTCCCAGAGTAAATCACCCCCCAGACATACCATAAATCACCCTCTATAGTAAATCACCCCTCATAGTACATCAACCCTTATAGTAAATCACTCCCCAGCCATACCATAAATCACGCCCCAGCCGTACCATGAATCACCTTCTATAGTAAATCACCACTCAGACAGACCATAAATCACCCACCCATAGTAAATCACCACTAACCATTCCATAAATCACCCCTTATAGTAAATCACCCCCCAGCCATAGCATAAATCACCCACCCCCATAGTAAATCACCCCGAACCATTCCATAAATCCCCGCCCATAGTAAGTCATCCCCAAGCCACACCATAAATCACCCCCTATTGTAAATCACCCCCCAGCCATACCATAAATCACCCCCCATAGTAAATCACCCTCTAGTCATACCATAAATGACCCCCCAGCCATACCATGAATCACCCCTCATAGTAAATCATCCCCCAGCCATACCATAAATCACCTCCCATAGTAAATCACCCTCTAGTCATACCATAAATGACCCCCCAGCCATACCATGAATCACCCCTCATAGTAAATCATCCCCCAGCCATACCATAAATGACCCCCCATAGTAAATCACCCTTTAGTCATACCATAAATGACCCCCCAGCCATACCATGAATCACCCCTCATAGTAAATCACCCCCCAGCCATACCATAAATCGCTCCCATAGTAAATCACCCCCCAGCCATAATATAAATCACCCCCCATAGTAAATTACACCCTAGCCATACCACAAATCATCCTCTGTAGTAAATCACCCCCAGCCATATTATAAATCACCCCCTATAGTAAATTACCCTCCAGCCATACCATAAATCACTCCCATAGTAAATAACCCCCCAGCCATACTATAAATCACCCCCCATAGTAAATCACCACCTAGCCATACCATAAATCTCCCCCCAGCCATACCATAAATCGCCCCCCTATAGTAAATCACTCCCCAGTCAGAGCATAAATAACCCCCTAGCCATACCATGAATCACCCCTATAGTAAATCGCCCCCAGCCATATTATAAATCACCCCCCATGGTAAATCACCGTTCAGCCATTCCATAAATCATCCCCTATAGTAAATCACCCCCCAGCCATACCATAAATCAGCCCCCAGCCATACCATAAATCACCTCCCAGAGTAAATCACCCCCCAGCCATACCATAAATCACCCTCTATAGTAAATCACCCCTCATAGTACATCACCCCTTATAGTAAATCACCCCCCAGCCATACCATAAATCACTCCCCAGCCATACCATGAATCACCTTCTATAGTAAATTACCCCCATAGTAAATCACCCCCCAGCCATACCATAAATCACCTCCTATACTAAATCACCCCCCAGCCAGACCATAAATCACCCCTCATAGTAAATCACCCCCAGCCATACTGTAAATCACCTCCTAGAGTAAATCACTCCCCAGCCATACCATAAATCACCCTCTATAGTAAATCACCCCTCATAGTGCATCACCCCTTATAGTAAATCACCCCCCAGCCATACCATAAATCACTCCCCAGCCATATCATAAATCACTCCCCAGCCATAACATAAATCACTCCCCAGCCATAACATGAATCACCCCCAACCATACCATAAATCACCCCCATAGTAAATCACCCCCCCACCATACAATAAATCACCACCATAGTTAATCAACCCTTAATCATAGCATAAATCACCCCTATAGTAAATCACCCTTCATAGTAAATCATCCCCCAGCCATACCATAAATCACCCCTCATAGTAAATCATCCCCCAGCCATACCATAAATCACCCCTCAGTCATACCATCTATCACCACCCATAGTAAATCACCTCCCCAGGCATAGCATAAATCAACCCCCCATAGTAAATCACCCCTAACCATTCCATAAATAACCACCCATAGTAAGTCATCCCCAAGCCTTACCATAAATCACCCCCCATTGTAAATCACCCCCCAGCCATACCATAAATCCCCCCCCATAGTAAATCACCCTCTAGTCATACCATAAATGACCCCCCAGCCATACCATAAATCACCCCCTTAGTAAATTACGCCCTAGCCATACCATAATCCATCCTCTATAGTAAATCACCCCCAGCCATATTATAAATCACCCCCATAGTAAATTACCCCACAGCCATACCATAAATCACTCCCATAGTAAATCACCCCCCAGCCATACTATAAATCAACCCCCATAGTAAATCACCCCCTAGCCATACCATAGATCTCCCCCAGCCATACCATAAATTACCCCCCTATAGTAAATCACCCCCAGCCATATTATAAATCACCCCCCATAGTAAATCACCCCTCAGCGATTCCATAAATCATCCCCTATAGTAAATCACCCCCCAGCCTTACCATAAATTAGCCCCCAGCCATACCATAAATCACCCTCTATAGTAAATCACCCCTCATAGTACATCACCCCTTATAGTAAATCACCCCCCAGCCATACCATAAATCACTCCCCAGCCATAACATGAATCACCTTCTATAGTAAATTACCTCCATAGTAAATCACCCCCCAGCCATACCATAAATCACTCCCCAGCCATACCATAAATCACTCCCCAGCCATACCATAAATCACCTCCTATAGTAAATCACCCCCCAGCCAGACCATAAATCACCCCCCATAGTAAGTCACTCACTAGCCATAAAATAAATCACCCTCTATAGTAAATCACCCCTCATAGTAAATCATCCCCCAGCCATACAATAAATCACCCCTCATAGGAAATCACCCCCAGCCAAACCATAAATCACCCCCATAGTAAATCATCCCCCCGCCATGCCATCAATCACCCTTCATAGGAAATCACCCCTAGCCATACCATAAATAATCCCCATAGTAAATCACCCCGCAGCCATAGCATAAATCACCCCCATAGTAAATCACCCCCAGCCATACTATAAATCACCCCTATAGTAAATCACCCTCCAGCCATACCATAAATCACCCCCATAGTAAATCACCCCCCAGCCATACCATAAATCACTCCCCCATAGTAAATTACTCCCCATAGTAAATCATCCCCCAGCCATACCATAAATCACCTCCCATAGTAAATCAACCCCCCTGCCATACCATAAATCACCCCCATAGTAAATCACCGCCCAGCCATACCATAAATCACCCCCCATAGTAAATCACCCCTAGCCATTCCATTAATCACCCCCCCATAGTAAATAACTCACTAGCTATAAAATAAATCACCCTCTATAGTAAAACACCCCTCATAGTAAATTATCCCCCAGCCATACAATAAATAACCCCTCATAGGAAATCACCCCTAGCCATACCATAAATCACCCCCAGCCATACCATAAATAACCCCCATATTAAATCACCCCGCAGCCATGCCATAAATCACCCCCCATAGTAAATCATCCCCCCGCCATACAATAAATAACCCCTCATAGGAAATCACCCCTAGCCATACCATAAATCACCCCCAGCCGTACGATAAATAACCCCCATAGTAAATCACCCCGCAGCCATAGCATAAAACACCCCCATAGTAAATCATCCCCCCGCCATACAATAAATCATCCCCATAGTTAATCACCCCTTAGTCATAGCATAAATCACCCCCTATAGTAAATCACCCTTCATAGTAAATCATCCCCCAGCCATACCATAAATCACCCCACATAGTAAATCATCCCCCAGCCATACCATAAATCACCCCTCATAGTAAATCACCCCCCAGCCATGCCATAAATCACCCATCATAGTATATCGCCCCCAGCCAAACAATAAATCTCCCCCTTAAATATAATAAATCTCCCCTTATAGTAAATCACCCCAGCCATATCATGAATCACCCCCTATAGTAAATCACCCCCCATAGTAAATCACCCCCCAGCCATAGCATAAATCACCCCCCATAGTAAATCACTCGCCAGCCAAAACCATAAATCACCCCCCTAGTAAATCACCCCCCAGCCATATCATAAATCACCCCCTATAGTAAATCACCCCCCAGACATACTATAAATCACCCCCCAAAGTAAATCACCCCTCAGCCAGACCATAAATCACCTCCATACTAAATCAACCCCTAGTCATACCATAAATCACCCTGTATAGTAAATTACCGCCATGGTAAATCAACCCCCAGCCAAACCATAAATCACTCCCCATAGTAAATCACCCCCCAGCCATACAATAAATCACCCCCAATACTAAATTACTCCCTAGCCATACAATAAATCATCCCCTATAGTAAATCACCCCCAGTCATATTATAAATCACCCCCATAGTAAATCAGCCCCAGCCATAGCATAAATCACCCCCCAAGCCATAGCATAAATCACCCCCCATAGTATATCACCCCCCAATCATACCATAAATCATCCCCTATAGTAAATCACAACTCAGCCATACCATAAATCACCCCCCATAGTAAATCACCCCCCAGCCCTACTATAAATCACCTCCCATAGTAAATCACCCCCCAGCCATACCATAAATCACCCCCCATAGTAAATCACATCTCAGCTATACTATAAATCACCCCCCAGCCATACCATAAATCACCCCTCATTGTAAATCACCTCCCAGCCATACTATAAATCACCCCCAGCTATAATATAAATTATCTCCCATAGTAAATGACCCCCAGTCATATTATAAATCAACCCCCATAGTAAATCACCCCCCAGCCATACCATAAATTACCCCCATAGTAAATCACCCCCTAGCAATACCAAAAATCATCCCCATGGTAAATCCCCCCTGACATACCATAAATCACGCCCCAGCCATTCCATAAATCACCCCCATAGTAAATCACCCCTAGACATACCATAAATCACCCCCATAGTAAATCACCCCCATAGTAAATCACCCCTAGCCATACCATAAATCACCCTCTATAGTAATTCACCCCCCAGCCATACCATAAATCACCGCCATAGTAAATCACCCCAGACATACCATAAATGACCCCCCAGCCATACCATAAATTACCCCCATAGTAAATCACCCCCCAGCCATACCATAAATAACCCCCTATAGTAAATCACCCCCCAGCCATACCATAAATCACCCCCATAGTAAATCACCCCAGACATACCATAAATCACACCCCAGCCATACCATAAATTACCCTCCAGCCATACCTTAAATCACCCCCTATAGTAAATCACCCCCCAGCCATATCATAAATCACCCCCATAGTAAATCACCCCCCAGCCATACCATAAATTAATACTCAGCAATACTATAAATCACCCTCTATAGTAATTCACCCCCCAGTCATACCATAAATCACCCCCACAGTAAATCACCCTCTAGTCATACCATAAATGACCCCCCAGCCATACCATAAATCAGCCCCCCCAGTAAATAACCCACTAGCCAAAGCATAAATAACCCTCCTGTAGTAAATCACCCCCTGTCATACCATAAATCACCCCCAATGGTATATCACTCCCTAGCTATAGCATAAATCGCCCCCCATAGTAAATCACCCCCCAGCCATACAATAAATCACCTCCCATAGTAAATCACCCCCCAGCCATAACATAAGTCATCCCCCATAGTAAATCACCTCCCAGCCATACCATAAATCAGCCCCCATAGTAAATCACCCCCCCAGCCATAGTGACTCACCCCCTGGGCCAGTGCTGTAGTGCGGCGCGCGTGCGCGCGGGGGATACCCGGAGCCGGATCCGATGGGGGTAGTAGTCTTCGTGTGGCGGTGACCCGGTCCGAGCCCAGGGTGGTCAAACTAAGTGGCAGTTATTGGTATGATGGTATTAGTGTCCGACTACGCCACCCGTTGAATGCGGTTATGAAACCGCCGCTGCAGGGCAGACCGCTGAGGCCGGTGGTATAGGTGTGCAGCAATGTTGATATAACCCCCAACGGGAGAGGTATGGCCTCAGGGCAGCGGATGTGGGTGATGTTGGGAGTGATGGTGTGGATGTCCCAGCACTAACGGTGCGACAAGGAAGCACGGAGACGCGAGGGTACAGTTCAGGGCCTTTACTGATGGTACAAGGCAAATTCCCCCGGGAGTACTGGCTAGTAGTTGGGGCCTGGTTAGTCTGTGAGTAAGCCGGAGTTCCCCTGGCCAGGTGGAGTTGTAGGCCTTCCCGTTAGTCTGTACCCTTCCTGGCTACCCTGCTTTCAGCGGTTACAAGTAGCCCACGTCCCTGGGTATACCGTGTGGTGCTCATCCGTATGGCTGGTGACCTGGGGCCTCCTGTTAGCCTCCGCTCCGGGATGGCGGTGCTAGTCCCTTCGTTGTGACTGAGCCTCCGGGCTTTTATGGCCAGAGGACCTGGAATCCCCTGCCGGATGGATTCTGCTGCTGGGTATATCTTAGTCCCCACAGCCTCGGACTCCTATGTCCGGTTTTAGTACCTTCTCCCAGGGCGAGCTCTGCACGGCTCCAGCCCCTGGCGCTTCTCCTTGGCTCCTACAGAGCTCCTGATGTCTCTCTGTCCCTGTTTCTGCGTGTCCAGACCAGACTCCGTCTCTGTCTGGAACTCCTCTCTCTAACCCTGCCTCAGCTCCAGTTTATGTAGGGGAAGTTCTTCCCCTCCCAGGACTGGGCAGGAGGTGTGGCATGCTTAGGATTCCTGCCCAGGAGACCTCCCACCTGCTCACAGACGTAATACTGCTATTACTGTGGAAACCAGCCCCCTGGGGTGCCACAATAGCATATGTCAACCCCCATAGAAAGTCACCCCTAAGCGATACCATAAATCATCCCCATAGTGAATCATCCCCAGCCATACCATAAATCATCCCCATTGTAAATCACCTCCTAGTCATACCATAAATGACCCCATCCATACCATAAAACACCCCCCTATAGTAAATCCACCGCCCCAGCCATACTATAAATCATCCCCCATAGTAAATCACCCCCCAGCCATACAATAAATCACCCCCCAGTAGTAAATTACGTCCTAGCCACACCAAAAATCATCCCCTATAGTAAATCACCCTCAGTCATATTATAAATCACCCCCATAGTAAATCACCCCCAAGGAATACTATAAATCACCCCCCATAGTAAATCACCCCCCCCAGCCATAGCATAAGTCAACCCCCATAGAAAGTCACCCCCAAGCCATACAATAAATCTCCCCCCCAATAGTAAATTACGTCCTAGCCATACCATAAATCACCCCCTATAGTAAATCACCACCTAGCCATACCATAAATCACCCCCATAGTAAATTACTCCCCAGGCATGCCATAAATCACCCCGCATAATAAATCACCTCCTAGCCATACCATAAATCAACCACTATAGTAAATCATCCCCCCAACCATAGCATAAATTACCTCCCATATTAAATCACCCTAGCCATTCCATAAATCACCCCCCATAATAAGTCACCCCAAGCCATAACATAAATCATCCCCTTAGTAAATCAACCACTAGTCATACCATAAATGACCTCCAGCCATAGCATAAATCATTCCCTATAGTAAATCACAACTCAGCCATACCATAAATAACCCCCCATAGTAAATCACCCCCAGCCATACCATAAATCACCCATCATAGTATATTGCCCCCAGCCAAACAATAAATCTCCCCCATAAATACAATAAATCTCCCCCTATAGTAAATCATCTCCAGTCATATTATAAATCACCCCCATAGTAAATCACCCCCAAGCCATACTATAAATTACCCCCTATAGTAAATCACCCCCTGCCATACCATAAATCACTCCCCCATGGTAAATCACCTCCACAGTAAATCACCCCACAGCCATACCATAAATCACCTCCCATATTAAGTCACCCCTAGCCATACCAAAAATAACCCTCTATAGTAAATCACCGCTCATAGTAAATCACCCCTAGCCATAGCATAAATCACCCCCCAGCCATACCATAAATCACCCCCCATAGTAAATCACCCCACAGCCATAGCATAAATCACCCACATAGTAAATCACCCCCAGCCATACCATAAATCACCCCCATAGTAAATCACCCCCCAGTCATACTAGAAATCACCTCCCATAGTAAATCACCCCCTAGTCATACCATAAATCACCCTCTATAGTAAATCACCCCCTAGTCATACCATAAATCACCCTCTATAGTAAATCACCCCTCTTTGTAAATCATTCCCCACCCATTGCATAAATCACCCCTCATAGTAAATCACTCCCTAGCCATACCATAAATCAACCCCCAGCCATACCATAAATCACCTCCCATAGTAAATAACCCCCCCGCCATACCATAAATCACACTCATAGAAAATCACCCCCTATCCATGCCATAAATTACCCCTAATAGTAAATCACCCCCAGCCATACCATAAATCACTGCCTATAGTAAATCATCCCCCAGCCATACCATAAATCATCCACCATAGTAAATCACCACCTAGCCATACCACAGATCTTCCCCCAACCATACCATAAATTACCCCCTATAGTAAATCAACCCTCCAGCAACAGCATATATCACCCCCCATTGTAAATCACCACAAGTCATACCATACATCACTCCTATAGTAAGTTACACCCCCAGCAATAGCATAAATCACCCCCCAGCCATACTATAAATTACCCCCCATAGTAAATCACCCCCATAGTAGTAAATCACCCCTCATAGTAAATCACTCTCAGCCATACCATAAGTCACTGCCTATAGTAAATCATCCCCCATAGTAAATCACCCCTAGCCATGCCACATATTACCCCCTATAGTAAATCAACCCCCAGCGACAGCATAAATCACCCCCCATTGTAAATCACCACAAGCCATACCATAAATTATCCCCAAAGTAAATCACCCCCCCTCATAGTAAATAATCTTCTTTTTTTAAAATCTTTTTATTTTTATATAGCGCTAACATATTCCCCAGCGCTTTACATACAGTACATTATTGTCACTGCTCACAATCTAAATTCCCTATCGGTATGTCTTTTGAGTGTGGGAGGAAACCCACGCAAACACTGGGAGAACATACAAACTCCTTGCAGATGTTGTCCTTGGTGGGATTTGAACCCAGGACCCCAGCGCTGCAAGGCTGCAGTGCTAACCACTGCGCCACCGTGCAGCCCATCACCCCTAGTCATTCTATAAATCACCCTCCATAGTAAGTCACCCCCAAGCCATACCATAAATCATCCCCCATTGTAAATCCCCCCACCCATACAATAAATTTTCCCCCAGCCATACAATAAATCTCCCCCCATAGTAAATCTTCCCCCAGCCATGTCATAAATCACCCCCCAGCCATGCCATAAATCACCCATCATAGTAAATTACAGCCTAGCAATACCATAAATCAGCTCCTATAGTAAATCACCTCCCCAGCCATAGCATAAATCACCCTGCATAGTAAGTCACCCCCAAGCCATACCATAAATCACCCCCATTGTAAATCCCACCCACCCATACCATAATTCACCCCCCACACTAAATCTTCCCCTAGCCATACCATAAATCTACAACCATAGAAAGTCACCCCCAAGCCATACCATAAATCACCCCCCATAGAAAATCACCCCTCATAGTAAATCATCACCCAGCCATACCATAAATCACCCCCATAGTAAATCACCACCCAGCCATATTATAAATCACCCCCCAATAGTAAATTACCACCCAGCCATACCGTAAATCACCCCCTTATAGTAAATCACCCCCCCCAGCCATAGCATAAATCACCCCAAATAGTAAATCACCCTCCAGCCATACCATAAAAAACCCCCATAGTAAATCACCCCCAGCTATACCATAAATCACTGTCTATAGTAAATCATACCCCAGCCATACCATAAATCACCCCCCATAGTAAATCACCCCCTAGCTATAAGATAGATCTTCCCCAGCTGTACCATAAATTAACCCCTATAGTAAATCAAACCTCCAGCAACAGCATAAATCAACCCCCATCGTAAATCACCACAAGCCATACCATAAATCATCCCCATAGTATATCACCCCCTAGACATACCATAAATGACCCCAATAGTAAATTACACCCTAGCCATACCAAAAATCATCCCCTATAGTAAATGACCCCCAGTCATACCATAAATCACCCCCCAGCCTTACCATAAATCACCCCCCATATTAAATCACCCCCCCAGCCATACCATAAATCACCCCCAGCCATACCATAAATCACTCCCTATAGTAAATCACCACCTAGCCATAGCATAAATCACCCCCCATAGTAAGTCACTCACTAGCCATACCATAAATCACCCCCAGCCATACCATAAATAACCCCCATAGTAAATCACTCCGCAGCCATAGCATAAATCACCCCCATAGTAAATCACCCCCCAGCCATACGATAAATCACCCCTCATAGTAAATCACCCCCCAGCCATACCATAAATCATCCCCCAGCCATACCATAAATCACCCCTCAGCCATACCATAAATCACCTCCCATAATAAATTACCCCCCATAGTAAATCACCCCCCAGCCATACCATAAATCACCCCTCAGTCATACCATAAATCACCTCCCATAGTAAATCACCTCCCCAGCCATAGTATAAATCACCCCCCATTGTAAATCCACCCACCCATACAATAAATTTCCCCCCAGCCATACAATAAATCTCCCCCCATAGTAAATCTTCCCCCAGCCATGTCATAAATCACCCCCCAGCCATGCCATAAATCACCCATCATAGTAAATCACAGCCTAGCAATACCATAAATCAGCTCCTATAGTAAATCACCTCCCCAGCCATATCATAAATCACCCTGCATAGTAAGTCACCCCCAAGCCATACCATAAATCACCCCCATTGTAAATCCCACCCACCCATACCATAATTCACCCCCCACACTAAATCTTCCCCCAGCCATACCATAAATCTACAACCATAGAAAATCTTCCCCCAGCCATATCATAAATCAACCCCCATAGAAAGTCACCCACAAGCAATACCATAAATCACCTCCCATAGAAAATCACCCCTCATAGTAAATCATCACCCAGCCATACCATAAATCACCCCCATAGTAAATCACCACCCAGCCATATTATAAATCACCCCCCAATAGTAAATTACCACCCAGCCATACCGTAAATCACCCTCTTATAGTAAATCACCCCCCCCCAGCCATAGCATAAATCACCCCACATAGTAAATCACCCTCCAGCCATACCATAAAAAACCCCCATAGTAAATCACCCCCTATCCATACCATAAGGCACCCCTCATAGTAAATCACCCCCAGCTATACCATAAATCACTGTCTATAGTAAATCATACCCCAGCCATACCATAAACCACCCCCCATAGTAAATCACCCCCTAGCTATAAGATAGATCTTCCCCAGCTATACCATAAATTAACCCCTATAGTAAATCAAACCCCCAGCAACAGCATAAATCAACCCCCATCGTAAATCACCACAAACCATACCATAAATCATCCCCATAGTATATCACCCCCAGACATACCATAAATGACCCCAAAAGTAAATTACGCCCTAGCCATACCAAAAATCATCCCCTATAGTAAATGACCCCCAGTCATACCATAAATCACCCCCCAGCCTTACCATAAATCACCCCCCATATTAAATCACCCCCCCAGCCATACCATTAATCACCCCCAGCCATACCATAAATCATTCCCCATAGTAAATCACCACCTAGCCATAGCATAAATCACCCCCCATAGTAAGTCACTCACTAGCCATACCATAAATCACCCCCAGCCATACCATAAATAACCCCCATAGTAAATCACTCCGCAGCCATAGCATAAATCACCCCCATAGTAAATCACCCCCCAGCCATACCATAAATCACCCCTCATAGTAAATCACCCCCCAGCCATACCATAAATCATCCTCCAGCCATACCATAAATCACCCCTCAGCCATACCATAAATCACCTCCCATAGTAAATTACCCCCCATAGTAAATCACCCCCCAGCCATACCATAAATCACCTCCCATAGTAAATCACCTCCCCAGCCATAGCATAAATCACCCCCCATTGTAAATCCACCCCACCCATACAATAAATCCGCCCCACACTAAATCTTCCCCCAGCCATACAATAAATCTCCCCCCATAGTAAATCTTCCATAACCATACAATAAATCTCCCCCCAGCCATAGCATAAATCTAACCCCATAGTAAATCTTCCCACAGCCATATCATAAATCACCCCCCAGTCATGCCATAAATCACCCATCATGGTATATTGCCCCCAGCCAAACAATAAATCTCCCCCATAAATACAATAAATTACCCTTTAGTAAATCACCCCCCATTGTAAATCACCCCCCAGCCATACCATAAATCACCCCTCATAGTAAATCACCCCCCAGCCATACCATAAATCATCCTCCAGCCATACCATAAATCACCCCTCAGCCATACCATAAATCACCTCCCATAGTAAATTACCCCCCATAGTAAATCACCCCCCAGCCATACCATAAATCACCTCCCATAGTAAATCACCTCCCCAGCCATAGCATAAATCACCCCCCATTGTAAATCCACCCCACCCATACAATAAATCCGCCCCACACTAAATCTTCCCCCAGCCATACAATAAATCTCCCCCCATAGTAAATCTTCCATAACCATACAATAAATCTCCCCCCAGCCATAGCATAAATCTAACCCCATAGTAAATCTTCCCACAGCCATATCATAAATCACCCCCCAGTCATGCCATAAATCACCCATCATGGTATATTGCCCCCAGCCAAACAATAAATCTCCCCCATAAATACAATAAATTACCCTTTAGTAAATCACCCCCCATTGTAAATCACCCCCCAGCCATACCATAAATCACCCCTCAGCCATACCATAAATCACCTCCCATACTAAATTACCCCCCAGCCATACCATAAATCACCCCTCAGTCATACCATAAATCACCTCCCATAGTAAATCACCTCCCCAGCCATAGTATAAAACACCCCCCATTGTAAATCCCCCCACCCATACAATAAATTTTCCCCCAGCCATACAATAAATCTCCCCCCATAGTAAATCTTCCCCCAGCCATGTCATAAATCACCCCCCAGCCATGCCATATATCAACCATCATAGTAAATCACAGCCTAGCAATACCATAAATCAGCTCCTATAGTAAATCACCTCCCCAGCCATAGCATAAATCACCCTGCATAGTAAGTCACCCCCAAGCCATACCATAAATCACCCCCATTGTAAATCCCACCCACCCATACCATAATTCACCCCCCACACTAAATCTTCCCCCAGCCATACCATAAATCTACAACCATAGAAAACCTTCCCCCAGCCATATCATAAATCAACCCCCATAGAAAGTCACCCCCAAGCAATACCATAAATCACCCCCCATAGAAAATCACCCCTCATAGTAAATCATCACCCAGCCATACCATAAATCACCCACATAGTAAATCACCACCCAGCCATATTATCAATCACCCCCAATAGTAAATTACCACCCAGCCATACCATAAATCATCCCCTTATAGTAAATCACCCCCCAGCCATAGCATAAATCACCCCACATAGTAAATCACCCTCCAGCCATACCATAAAAAACCCCCATAGTAAATCACCCCCTATCCATATTATAAGTCACCCCTCATAGTAAATCACCCCCAGCTATACCATAAATCACCCCTCATAGTAAGTCACTCACTAGCCATACCATAAATCACCCCCAGCCATACCATAAATAACCCCCATAGTAAATCACTCCGCAGCCATAGCATAAATCACCCCCATAGTAAATCACCCCCCCACCCATACCATAAATCACCCCTCATAGTAAATCACCCCCCAGCCATACCATAAATCATCTCCCAGCCATACCTTAAATCACCCCTCAGCCATACCATAAATCACCTCCCATAGTAAAATACCCCACATAGTAAATCACCCCCCAGCCTTATCATAAATCACCCCTCAGTCATACCAAAAATCACCTCCCATAGTAAATCACCTCCCCAGCCATAGCATAAATCACCCCGCATTGTAAATCCACCCCACCCATACAATAAATCCGCCCCCACACTAAATCTTCCCCCAGCCATACAATAAATCTCCCCCCATAGTAAATCTTCCATAACCATACAATAAATCTCCCCCCAGCCATAGCATAAATCTACCCCCATAGTAAATCTTCCCACAGCCATATCATAAATCACCCCCCAGTCATGCCATAAATCACCCATCATGGTATATTGCCCCCAGCCAAACAATAAATCTCCCCCATAAATACAATAAATTACCCTATAGTAAATCACCCCCCATAGTAAATCACCCCCCAGCCATACCATAAATCACCCCTCAGCCATACCATAAATCACCTCCCATAGTAAATTACCCCCCAGCCATACCATAAATCACCCCTCAGTCATACCATAAATCACCTCCCATAGTAAATCACCTCCCCAGCCATAGCATAAATCACCCCCCATTGTAAATCCCCCCCACCCATACAATAAATCTTCCCTCACACTAAATCTTCCCCCAGCCATACAATAAATCTCCCCCCAGCCATAGCATAAATCTACCCACATAGTAAATCTTCCCCCAGCCATATCATAAATCACCCCCCAGCCATGCCATAAATCACCCATCATGGTATATTGCCCCCAGCCAAACAATAAATCTCCCCCATAAATACAATAAATTACCCTATAGTAAATCACCCCCCATAGTAAATCACCCCACGGCCATACCATAAATCACCCCCCATTTTAAATCACCCCTCAGCCATACCATAAATCACCTCCATACTAAATCAACCCCTAGTCATACCATTAGTCACCCTGAATAGTAAATTATCCCCATGGTAAATCACCCCCCATCCATACCATAAATCACTCCCCATAGTAAATTAACCCCCAGCCATACCATAAATCACTCCCCCATAGCAAATCACCCCCCCCAGCCATACAATAAATCACCCCCAATACTAAATTACGCCATAGCCATACAATAAATCATCCCCTATAGTAAATTACCACCCAAGCCATACCATAAATCACCCCCCAGCCATACCATAAATCACCCCCCATAGTAAATCACCCCCCAAGCCATAGCATAAATCACCCCCCCTAGTAAGTCACCCCCCAATCATACCATAAATCATCCCCTATATTAAATCACCCCCAGTCATACCATAAATCACCCCCCATAGTAAATCACCCCCAAGCCATACTATAAATCACCTCCCATAGTAAATTACCCCGAGTCATATTAAAAATCACACCCAACCTTACCAAAAATCACCTCCCATAGTAAATCACCCCCAGCCATACCATAAATCACCCCCCAGCCATACCATAAATTACCCCCATAGTAAATCCCCCCCTGACATACCATAAATCACGCCCCAGCCATACCATAAATAACCCCCCTATAGTAAATCACCCCCCAGCCATAGCATAAATCACCCTCTATGGTAAATCACCTCCCCAGCCATTCCACAAATCACCCCTATAGTAAATCACCCTCAGCCATACCATAAATCACTCCCCAGCCGTACCATAAATCACCTCCCATAGTAAATCACCCCCCAGCCATACCATAAATTAACCCTCAGCCATACCATAAATCACCCCCCAGTCATACCATAAATAACCCCTATACCATAAATTCCCCCCAACCATACCATAAATCACTCCCCAGCCATACCATAAATCATCCCCTATAGAAAATCATCCCCCAGCAATACCATAAATCACCCCCCAGCCATACCATAAATAACCCCCATAGTAAATCACTCCGCAGCCATAGCATAAATCACCCCCATAGTAAATCACCCCCCAGCCATACCATAAATCACCCCTCATAGTAAATCACCCCCCAGCCATACCATAAATCATCCCCCAGCCATACCTAAAATTACCCCTCAGCCATACCATAAATCACCTCCCATAGTAAATTACCCCCCATAGTAAATCACCCCCCAGCCTTACCATAAATCACCCCTCAGTCATACCATAAATCACCTCCCATAGTA
Source organism: Phyllobates terribilis (assembly GCF_046119375.1). NCBI lineage: Eukaryota > Metazoa > Chordata > Amphibia > Anura > Dendrobatidae > Phyllobates > Phyllobates terribilis. The sequence continues at coordinate 220,963,559 of NW_027362769.1, read as the reverse complement.
AATCACCTCCCCAGCCATAGCATAAATCACCCCCCATTGTAAATCCACCCCACCCATACAATTAATCCGCCCCCACACTAAATCTTCCCCCAGCCATACAATAAATCTCCCCCCATAGTAAATCTTCCATAACCATATAATAAATCTCCCCCCAGCCATAGCATAAATCTACCCCCATAAATACAATAAATTACCCTATAGTAAATCACCCCCCATAGTAAATCACCCCCCAGCCATACCATAAATCACCCCTCAGCCATACCATAAATCACCTCCCATAGTAAATTACCCCCCAGCCATACCATAAATCACCCCTCAGTCATACCATAAATCACCCCCCATTGTAAATCCCCCCCACCCATACAATAAATCTTCGCTCACACTAAATCTTCCCCCAGCCATACAATAAATCTCACCCCAGCCATAGCACAAATCTACCCACATAGTAAATCTTCCCCCAGCCATATCATAAATCACCCCCCAGCCATGCCATAAATCACCCATCATGGTATATTGCACCCAGCCAAACAATAAATCTCCCCCATAAATACAATAAATTACCCTATAGTAAATCACCCCCATAGTAAATCACCCCACAGCCATACCATAAATCACCCCCCATTTTAAATCACCCCTCAGCCATACCATAAATCACCTCCATACTAAATCAACCCCTAGTCATACCATTAGTCACCCTGTTTAGTAAATTATCCCCATGGTAAATCACCCCCCATCCATACCATAAATCACTCCCCATAGTAAATTAACCCCCAGCCATACCATAAATCACTCCCCCATAGCAAATCACCCCCCAACCATACAATAAATCACCCCCAATACTAAATTACGCCGTAGCCATACAATAAATCATCCCCTATAGTAAATTACCCCCCAAGCCATACCATAAATCACCTCCCAGCCATACCATAAATCACCCCCAAGCCATAGCATAAATCACCCCCCCTAGTAAATCACCCCCCAATCATACCATAAATCATCCCCTATACAAAATCACCCCCCAGTCATACCATAAATCACCCCCCATAGTAAATCATCCCCCAGCCATACTATAAATCACCTCCCATAGTAAATTACGCCCAGTCATATTAAAAATCACCCCCAACCTTACCAAAAATCACCTCCCATAGTAAATCACCCCCAGCCATACCATAAATCACCCCCCAGCCATGCCATAAATTACCCCCATAGTAAATCCCCCCCTGACATACCATAAATCACGCCCCAGCCATACCATAAATAACCCCCCTATAGTAAATCACCCCCCAGCCATAGCATAAATCACCCTCTATGGTAAATCACCTCCCCAGCCATTCCACAAATCACCCCTATAGTAAATCACCCTCAGCCATACCATAAATCACTCCCCAGCCGTACCATAAATCACCTCCCATAGTAAATCACCCCCCAGCCATACCATAAATTAACCCTCAGCCATACCATAAATCACCCCCCAGTCATACCATAAATAACCCCTATACCATAAATCCCCCCCAACCATACCATAAATCACTCCCCAGCCATACCATCAATCATCCCCTATAGTAAATCATCCCCCAGCAATACCATAAATCACCCCCCAGCCATACCATAAATCACTCCCCAGCCATACCATAAATCACCCCCATAGTAAATCACCCCTAGCCATATCATAAATCACCCTCTATAGTAATTCACCCCCAGCCATACCATAAATCACCCCCATAGTAAATCACCCTCTAGTCATACCATAAATGACCCTCCAGCCGTACCATAAATCAGCCTCCATAGTAAATCACCCCCTAGCCCACGCATATTCACCCTACTATAGTAAATCACCCCCAGACATACCATAAATCACCCCCAATGGTATATCACCCCCTAGCCATAGCATATATCACCCACATAGTAAATGACCCCCCAGCCATACAATAAATCACCCCCCCATAGTAAATCACCCCCCCAGCCATAACGTAAGTAATCACCCATAGTAAATCATCCCCCAGCCATACCATAAATCACCCCCATAGTAAATCACCCCCTCAGCCATAGCATAGGTCACCCCCATAGAAAGTCAAAACCAAGCCATACCATAAATTGCCCCATAGTAAATCACTCCCTAGTCATATATAAATGACCCCACCCATACCATAAATCATCCCCTATAGTAAATCACCTCCAGCCAATTTTATAAATCGCCCCCTTAGTAAATTAGCCCCCAACCACACCATAAATCACCCATCAGTCATACCATAAGTCACCCCCCATATTAAGTCACCCCCAAACCATACCATAAATCATCCCCTTTAGTAAATCACCCCCAGCCATACCATAAATCACCCCCACAGTAAATCACCCCCAGCCATATCATAAATCACCCCCTTAGTAAATCACCCCTAGCCATTCCATAAATCACTGCCCAGCCATACTATAAATCACCTTCCATAGTAAATCACCCCCTAGCCATACCATAAATCACCCCCCAGCCATACTTTAAATTACCCCCATAGTAAATCACCCCCCAGCCATACCATAAATCATCCCCTATAGTAAATCACTTCCCAGCAATACCATAAATCACCCCCCAGCCTTTCAATAAATCATTCCCAGCCATACCATAAATCATCCCCATAGTAAATCACCCCCCAGCCATATCATAAATCACCCCCTTAGTAAATCACCCCTAGCCATTCCATAAATCACCAACCATAGTAAATCACCCCCAAGGCATACCATAAATCACCCCCCATCCATACCTAAAATAACCCCCATAGTAAATCACCCCCCAGCCATACCATAAATTATCCCCTATAGTAAATCACCCCCCAGCAATACCATAAATCTCCCCCAGCCTTTCCATAAATCGCTCCCAGCCATACCAAAAATCACCCCCATAGTAAATCCTCCCCTGACAAACCATAAATCAGCCCCAGCCATACCATAAATTACTCCCCAGTCATACCATAAATAACCCCCTATAGTAAATCACCCCCCAGCCATAGCATAAATCACCCCCTACAGTAAATCACCTCCCCAGCCATACCATATATCACCCCTCATAGTTAATCACCCCCCAGCCATACAATAAATCACCCACCATAGTAAGTCACCCCCAAGCCATACCATAAGTTACCCCCCAGTCATACCATAAATCACCCCATATAGTTAATCACCCCTCCAGCGATAGCATAAATTACCCCCTATAGTAAATCACCTCCCCAGCCATAGCATAAATCACCCCCTATAGTAAATCACCCCCAGCCAAACCATAAATCACCCCCCATAGTAAATCACCCTCAGCCATACCATAAATCACTCCACAGCTGTACCACAAATCACCTCCCATAGTAAATCACCCCCAGCCATACCATAAATCACCTCCCATAGTAAATCACCCCCCAGCCATACCATAAATTAACCCTCAGCCATACCATAAATCACCTCCCAGTCATTCCATAAATAACCCCTATACCATAAATCCCCCCCAACCATACCATAAATCACTCCCCAGCCATACCATAGATCATCCCCTATAGTAAATCACCCCCCAACAATACCATAAATCACCCCCCAGCCATACCATAAATCACTCCCCAGCCATACCATAAATCACCCCCATAGTAAATCACCCCTAGCCATATCATAAATCACCCTCTATAGTAATTCACCCCCAGCCATACCATAAATCACCCCCATAATAAATCACCCTCTAGTCATACCATAAATGACCCCCCAGCCGTACCATAAATCAGCCTCCATAGTAAATCACCCCTTGGCCAAAGCATATTCGCCCTACTATAGTAAATCACCCCCAGTCATACCATAAATCACCCCCAATGGTATATCACCCCCTAGCCATAGCATAAATCACCCACATAGTAAATGACCCCCCAGCCATACAATTAATCACCCCCCCATAGTAAATCACCCCCAGCCATAACGTAAGTCATCCCCCATAGTAAATCACCCCCCAGCAATACCATAAATCACCCCCCAGCCTTTCAATAAATCATTCCCAGCCATACCATAAATCACCCCCATAGTAAATCACCCCCAGCCATATCATAAATCACCCCCTTAGTAAATCACCTCTAGCCATTCCATAAATCACCAACCATAGTAAATCACCCCCAAGCCATACCATAAATCACCCCCCAGCCATACCTTAAATTACCCCCATAATAAATCAACCCCCAGCCTTACCATAAATCATCCCCTATAGTAAATCACCCCCCAGCAATACCATAAATCACCCCCAGCCTTTCCATAAATCACTCCCAGCCATACCATAAATCACCCCCATAGTAAATCCTCCCCTGACAAACCATAAATCAGCCCCAGCCATACCATAAATTACTCCCCAGTCATACCATAAATAACCCCCTATAGTAAATCACCCCCCAGCCATAGCATAAATCACTCCCTATAGTAAATCATCTCCCCAGCCATACCATATATCACCCCTCATAGTTAATCATCCCCCAGCCATACCATAAATCACCCACCATAGTAAGTCACCCCCAAGCCATACCATAAATTACCCCCCAGTCATACCATAAATCACCCCCCTATAGTTAATCACCCCTCCAGCCATAGCATAAATTACCCCCTATAGTAAATCACCTCCCCAGCCATAGCATAAATCACCCCTATAGTAAATCACCACCAGCCATATCATAAATCACCCCCCAGTCATACCATAAATCATCCCTTATAGTTAATCACCCCTCCAGCCATAGCATAAATCACCCCTATAGTAAATCACCTCCCCAGCCATAGCATAAATCACCCCCCATAGTAAATCACCCATAGCCATTCAATAAATCACCCCCATAGTAAGTCACCCCCAAGCCATACCATAAATCATCCCCTATAGTAAATCACCTCCACCCAATTTTATAAATCACCCCCTTAGTATATTAGCCCCCAACCATACCATAAATCACCCATCAGTCATTCCTTAACTCATCCCCCATATTAAGTCACCCCCAAGCCATACTATAAATCATCCCAATAGTAAATCACCCTCAGCCATACCATAAATCACTCCCTTAGTAAATCACCCCCTAGCCATAGCATAAATCACTGTCCAGCCATACTATAAATCACCTCCCATAGTAAATCACCCCCTAGCCATACCATAAATCACCCTCTATAGTAAATCACCCCTCATAGTAAATCACACCCCAGCCATACCATAAATCACTCCCTTAGTAAATCACCCCCTAGCCATAAAATAAATCACCCTCTATAGTAAATCACCCCTCATAGTAAATCACACCCCAGCCATACCATAAATCACCCCCATAGTAAATCACCTTCCAGCCACACAATAAATCACCCCCCAATAGTAAATTACGCCCTAGCCATAACATAAATCATCCCCTATAGTAAATCACCCCAGTCATATTATAAATCACCCCTCAGCCTTACCATAAATCACCACCCAGCCATACCATAAATCACCCACCATAGTAAATCACCCCCAAGCCATACCATAAATCACCCCCCAGCCATACCATAAATTACCCCCATAGTAAATCACACCCCAGCCATACCATAAATCACCCCCCAGCCATACCATAAATCACCCCCAGCATACCCTAAATCACCCCCAGCCATTCCATAAATCACCCCCATAGTAAGTCACCCCCAAGCCATACCATATATTACCCCCATAGTAAATCACCCCCCTGCCATATCATAAATCACCCCCCAGCCATACCATAAATCACCCCCCATAGTAAATCACCCCCCAGCCATACCATAAATCACCCCCCATAGTAAATCACCCCCCAGCCATGCCATAAATCACCCCCCATAGTAAATCACCCCCCAGCCATACCATAAATCACCCCCCAGCCATACCATAAATCACCCCCAGCCATAGCATAAATCACCCCCAATTGTAAATCACCCCCCAGCCATAGCATAAATCACCCCCCATAGTAAATCACCCCCCAGCAACACCATAAATCAACCCCCATAGTATGTCACTCCCTAGCCATAGTATAAATCACCCCCAATAGTAAATTACACCCTAACCATACCATAAATCACCCCCCAGCCATACCATAAATCACCCCCTATAGTAAATCACCCCTCCAGCCATAGCATAAATCACCCCCCACAGCAAATCAGCCCTCAGCCATACTATAAATCACCCCCCACAATTAATCTTCACCTCTATTCCATCTTCGGTGTCTTCAGCTCTGAAGCACAGAGCAGGTTTCACCAATGGCCGCCTCTGCAGCTGCCCACCGGTGAGCGACATCAGCAGCGTGATCACATGACCTGAGGTCAGAGCTTCAGCACTGGGAGCCGGCACAATGCAGCTACTCTGAGCGCGGTCTCTGCTCAGAGAACTGCCGACTCCCAGTCCGGGGGGTGGCAGAACGCAGCCACCGGCAAAGAAGACACATCGAACCGACTGCGCCCCACCTAGATATGCCTCTGTCTTACGTCAATCTCTTCTTGAGATTTTGGGAGCGTGAATACATCCCAAACATTGAACATAAGTCATTGGCATCAGTGATATCTTGGATGAGATTCATAGACGATGTGTTGTTTAGTTGGCAGGGCTCCTGTGAGGAACTTGAAAAATTCTTAAAACATCTCAATGACAAATGCATGGAATATTAAACTAACCCATCACATTGAGCTAAAGAAAAGTGATTTTCTGGATTTGGATATTCGTGTTGATGACCATGGACAGTTGCATACAAATATTTATTGCAAGAAAACTAGTGTCAATGCTTTCTTGCATGCCAAATCACATCTGGCACATGTAATACGGGCAATACCGACCGACAATTTATTAGGGCACATCGTATTTGTGACCAAGACAAAGCTTTTGAAGAGCAGGCATGTGATATTACATCGTGGGAACGAAATGTAAAATAGTTAACAGGCCTACTATCGGGCCAAACACACCAATAGACAATCTCTTCTCATTACTAAAAGGAAAAAGGAATCTTATGGGCATGTTCGATCAATCAAGAATTATCATTCAAGGTGGAAGGAGATGACCAATATCATCTCCAAATTTTGGCCAATTCTCCAACAGGATCAGACAATAATTCCTTTTCTATCAAATCGTCCATTAATTATGGCTAAACGTAATAAGACACTACGTGATATATTGGTTCATAATCATCATGTACATGATACGTCTTCATATATCTTTGCCTCAAAGGGCCCCAAATGGGGCACATGGAAGTGTGGCAACTGCAAAGTGGGCAGATATATTGAAAAAACGGATACCTTTCAGGATTCGATGGGTGAGCAGATTTACAAGATCCTGCATTTCATCAATTGTAGAACATCTATGGTCATCTACCAAGCCACATGTTCCTGTGGACTTTTGTATATTGATATGTTAACTCAGGAGCTGAGGGTACGTACTTTGTAACACATCAAACATATTAGAGCAGCGAGAAAATTTCTCAAGATGAGGTGGGTGCTATTTCTAAACTTAAACCTTTGGCGAGACACTTTCGGGATTGCCACCCTCATCAATGGCATCTCTTACTGTACGTGTCAAAGGGATTGACCATCTGTATCCTGGGAATAGGAGGGAAAATCTAGCCAAAAAACTGGCCCAGATTGAATGTAAATGGATCACCAGTCGAAGAAGTATGACCCTCAGAGGTTTAAACGAACAGTGGGGTTTTTCGAGTTTTCTTTAAGTATACACTTGGATTTTTTGGTATATTCTCATTTTCAGTGTCTTATCCTTATTATCAATCGAATCATATAATCTAGATAGTCATAGTGGATTTGATTGAATAATATAATATATACATGTATTATTGGTTTTATTGTATATATAAATGGTGGTTTATGAGTTTGTGGAGGTATTTTTATGGGACATATGTGGATACTAATTTTTATTATCTCTTTCAGACTGGAGGACTCTTTGTATCATCATCATCATCGACCAAACAGCCATACAGTTTCACATGAATTCCGTCACTAAGTATAACATTGGATATATATTTTTTGTATTATCCTCTCTATCATGATCACGTCTCTTTTTCATATATATATTCTTATTATATTTTATGCATTTTTAATTTTCGTATATACACATATATAACTATCACTTACATACACTTATACATTGAATTAAGGATATTAAATTATCACATATAAATAGCTGCTAGTATATTCATTCACCTCTATACATACACAAGGTAATTAGATATATTCATTTGTAGATGTCATATTTTTGTGGGTTCGTACAAGAATCAACATTTTAATACATACAGTCATACTATATTATGGTTGGTTTGTCTCCATCTTTGCTCTGATTTACCCTGGCTGCGCTGGCGCTGTGTGTTATATTACGCATGTGCTGCACAGAGTATTTAAGCAAATTATTCACCTGTATCATATGCATGGTGAGAGTTTATAGTGTGTTTATTCACTTTGACATATACACATTATATATGGCATTATATTGTGTGCGCACATTAACTATGTTATATAGAGATCTTTTTCTGTATGTCATACAGTTCTATTTTGCTGTTCTAATTATATTTCGGCTTTGATGTTGAACCACACTTTTGGCCTTTTCTACTATGGCTGCAGGGTTGCTGTGCGCCACACTGCGCATGCTCCGGTGTGCTCTCGCGTCCGATACTGGGGTCTGGTCATTGAACTGCGACCTTTGGTCGCGCTTCGGTGATGCACATCCGGTCGCAGACAGGACAGCTATCCGGACGCGAGGGACAGTAATGGCGCCTGATAACATGGCACCCTTGATTTGTAAGTAACCACAGCTGTAATCCCCCTATAAAACATCGCCCCTTTCTCTTCCACCTCACTCCCTGATGAAGCGGTAGCGAAACGTGCGTTGGAGCAGGTTGAGAGGGTGATGATGTGCCTCTGGTCAGTACCTATTCATATGCACAAATGAAACTTACTATGATCTTATTGCTCTTTGATTATTTTTTGCATTATGACATTTGATATTACATGGTGATCACTTTTACTGTTCACCATGTGGTTTGGATATGTATAGTTCCTTACATACATACATTTGTATTTTTGCGTAAATAATTTAAATATATTTGGATATGCACATGCATATATATAACATGCACAATGCACTTTTTGGATAAAATCCATTTTATAAATAGCAGATTTTTGTGCATTAACAGTGGAATTACGTTTGGACATGCAGACATATATATAACATGCATTATGCATATTTCTTGGGTTATATCCATTGGATGAACAATAGTTTTTTTGCACATAGGTATATATAATCTAAGAATTAAATCTTTAGACTTAATATAATACTTGTTTGAGCAATATATCTTTTTTTTGGTCTATATTTATTAAAAATAAAATTATATTGATATTATTCAGTGGGGTAAATGAAGTTATGACATTAAGATTTCGTATATGCACTTTAAATGTAATCATATAATGTATAATATTATTTTATGCAATTTATCATATATGGACATTTTGTAATTGGTATTCTCTGTATGTAGCATGGAGTGCATACTCATCCCCCTCCCCCTATAACATCATTTTATTCCTTTTCCTCTTTTTCCTCGTTCTTTCCTCTCCTCATTATTTTTTATTACATTCATTTATGTTTTGTGTTTTTAATTGATTTAATAAAGAGATATATATTTTACAATATACTCTTGTTGCCTAATTTATGGATATAGTTTTCTAGGTTTATATTATCATATTAGCCCTAATATATTGCTCACTATTAGGCCGGTTTCACACGTCCGTATATTACCGGTACCGGATATATCCGTGTCCCGTGTGTGTCACACGTGTGGCACCCATGTGCCGCATCAGGATTACATGGACCGGCGCCTGTGAATCAGCGGTACAGTTAGCGCTGTTCCCAAGCACCAGGTGCTGAAAGCTGCCCTCATCCTGGTTCCCTGCCGGCGCTGTGATCAGCACCGGCAGGGACAATGATGAGGGTAGTAGTAGTCGGCTTCCGCAGTGTCCCTGTGTAAAAATAAGAATAAAATAATAAAATCAATGTCCTCACCTGTCCTAAGTGTCCCCCGCTGTAATCCTCTGACGCCGAAGTGCCCTTATCTATTGCTCACTGTTGATTACACTTATAGGTACTTTGAGGAATAGACGACTTGTGAGTGGGGCGTCATTGTCTTACTATATTTTAGGGTGCCAAGCCTTGCGGTCAGGAAGGGTCATCATAGGTGACAAAAGGAGCAGACTAGTTCCCATTGATACAGTATATTGTGTATCATCCACATACTTTTGTATTTTTATATCACTAGTTTTGCACATTTATTATTTTTCACTTTGATCTTCGGGATATTTGTTTCTATGGATAATTGTAATTATCTTTAATTAAGGTTACATTTTAAGGGTTTTATATGCAAATAATATTTATTCACCCTTTGTTTGATATGCTATTAGTTGGTCAAATAAAAAAAAATAAAATAAAAATTCAAATCACCTCTTTTCCCCCATTGAAAGTAAAGAGATTAAAATAAAAAATACACATATGTGGTTTCATTTTTTTAGTCTCTGCAATTCCACAAAAAATGCTGTAACAAGCGATCAAAAAGTGACATTGATCACAAAATGGTATTAATAACAATGTCTTCTTACATCACAAAAAAGTCATCAGACAGCTCCATCGACTGAAAAATCAAAATGTTAGTGGTCTCGGAAAATGACGACAACCCATAATTTTTATTTTTTTTTTGGGAGGGGGGGGACTTCTGATTTTTTTTTCACCCCTATAAAAATTGGATGTGTTGGGTATCGCTGTAATTGCATTGATGAGGAGAATAATACTGCAAGGAAATTTTTACTACAAAATGTACACCATGAAAACAATTCCCAAAAAGCAATGTCCAAATTGCGTTTTTTCCACAATTTCACCACATTTGGAATTGTTTCCCATTTTCGAGTACACTAGTGGTAAAATGAATGGTCTCATTCAGAAGTAAAACTAGTCCCACAAAAAACAAGCCCTTATACGTGAGTGTGGACAGAAAAATAGTTATGGCTCTGGGAAGAAAGGGAGGAAAAATGGAAGTACAAAAACGGAAATTATCTGCGACGTGAAGGGGTTACGTCACAAAAAAGCAACGTGTGCATGAGACTTCAGGATTCTCATTCATTTTGCTGGCATCAGGAAACTCTTCAGGTTTTGTGACAAATCTGCACTGAAAATAAACGCAGCAAAAACACAACGTGTGCACACAGCCTTACAGTAGGAGTGTGTATTTTGCCCATAACAACCAATCAGAGATCAGCTTTCCTTTTACCAAAGCAGGTTGAGAAATGAAAGCTGAGCTCTGGTTGGTTGCTATGGACAACAAAGCAATGTAATGAACAGTTTGATAAATGAGGCTCTGAGACCCTGCATTATACATCAGGGGACTGCAGCTCTATGTCACTGATCTACCACTGCTGTCAGGAGATGGGATCAAGGACAATTGATGAGAATCTAGCAATATGGATGATGTGGTCTGCATTACAGGAACCATATAGGAGAAGACCTCAATATGGCGGATAACGCAGACATGGCACATCCGCTACAGCAGGTACACAAGAATTTCTAAATGTACGGCGTATGGTGCTGAGGAGAAACTGCAATGCTCATGAAATAAACCTCCTAAGAGATGGACAATCCTCTACAATTATCACTAGGATTATTATTATTTATTATTATAGCGCCATTGAATCCATGGCACTTTACATGTAAGAAGGTGTATACATAGTAAAGACAAGTACAATAATCTTGAATAATAAAGTCAGTGACTGGTCCAGGAGGAGAGAGGACCCTGCCCGCGAGGGCTCACAGTCTACAAGGGGTGGGTGAGGATACAGTAGGTGAGGGTACAGCTGGTCATGCAGCAGTATGGTGGAGCGAGGGTTACTGCAGGTTGTAGGCTTGTCAGTAGAGGAGGGTCTTCAGGTTCCTTTGAAGGTTTCCCGGTAGGCGACAGTCTGATATGTTGGGGTAGAGCATTCCAGAGTAGGGGGGATGCACGGGAGAAATCTTGTATGCGATTGTGGGAAGAGGAGATAAGAGGGGAGTAGAGAAGGAGATTGCAATATTCTAACATTTGCACAAATTTGGCAACTTTTGGGACAGTTTTCTGCAGAGAAAGTCACTTAAGGGGTTTTCCACTACTGGTCAACCTCCTCTGAAATGCTAGAGTGCAACAAATAAAGTAAAAACACTTCATATTTTCCTCAGCGCCAACAACGTTGGAATAGCGCCATTGCAGGAGCAGACTTGCCAACCGTCCAGAAATTCCAGGACAGTCCTTAAAAAATAGGACACTTTTTTAGACCTGTTCGTAAAAAAAAGTAAGGTGCCCATGATTTTTTTGAAGAAACTTATACAGATGATTTTGACTGTAATTGTCATTATTTTACAGTGTACAGATAAAGCAGCTGATGTTATTATCAGAATTATGGGCTGTAGACATGTGTCGCTTATAATCGTAATGATTTATTATGGTTTTCCAATGTGTCTGTCAAAATATTGTCCGTCCATGATTGTTTGATAAGCTGTCCAGAAAAAATAAAAAGTAATTTGGCATCACTGTCCAGGAGGTATGTGTTTTTATTTTATTTCAGGCACTGTAGCATTTATAGGGACTATGTCTCCAAGGTTTTGACAAGTAATCTGAGCTATAATATACAGTATATAGAGATATACTGTATAGATATATAATATATAGAGATAAATGTGTCACTTATTGGGCTGCTTGCTGAAGCTTTGATAAAATCACAGCTTTTTCAGCAGGAGATTATCTCTAGAGGACTGCTGCCAGGTAGTCATCCATATTCATGAGTTATGTATAACCCGCCCCCCACCACTGATCGGGAGCTTTCTGCCTATGCATGGGGTACACATACACAAAGCTTCCGCTCAGTGTTGTTAGCAGGGTTATGCAGAGCTCAGCATTCAGAGAACTGGTAAATCGGTAGCAGATAAAACTGTGATTTTATCAAAATTATACCATGTAGCCCAATGAGTAGTCTCGGTCCCTATTTCATGCTGTTCTCAGATAGGGTAAAAAAAACATCTGACAGATTCCCTTTAAAAAGGTGTCAGCAGTTTCCATGTCTTGTGGTAAATCTCAGCAGAACTGAACCTGGACATTACACAATGATAAGAACATTTCACCATGATTTGGGAACAGATAACTCTGACCACTTTGTATTGGTAAACTGCCTACAACCCCTGTAATCATCTGCTCTAATATAAAACTGATTTTGATAATTTTTCATTATAAAGGTAGATTTGGAATCATTTTGCTGACTTTATCCCTGGATTACATGTGGAGGTATAAACATGTACAATAATGTTCCTTATAATTATTAGTTACATTTCTCTACTTACCTGAGCCTCCCACGTCTTCTTTCTTCTGGCTATTAGCCTGGATTGATGGTGTCTTTCCTTCCTCTGAACAGTCCAGGCTGATTCTTCTGTTCTTCAGTCCTTTACTCTGGGCAATGACGTCTTCATCCACTCGCTCCATCTCTGGGGTGGGAGACATCTTCCGTCCTGAGTCTGGTTTCTTCCTCTTTTTTCCCTTCATTTTGGGCTTCTTGATTGAAGACTTCTCATCAGCCGATGAGTCCAAATGTCTTCTCTTCTTCAGTTCTTCACTCTGGGCAATGACGTCTTCATCCACTCGCTCCATTTCTGGGGTGGGAGACATCTTCCGTCCTGAGTCTGGTTTCTTCCTCTTATTTCCCTTCATTTGGGGTTTTTTGATTGAAGACTCCTCATCTGCCGATGAGTCCAAATGTCTTCTTTTCCTCACTCTCTTCCTCCCTTCAACCTCCTCTTTCTCCATATTAACGTTTTGCTCACAATCCTAGACAGCTTCTTCACTATCACCAGTCAACTCCTCAACTGTCACTTTCCTCAACTGTCAACTGAGCGCACGGGCACCTGGATGGCACTGGTCATGTGATCAGTAACTGACCAATAAGATTCCAAGGTGTATGCTACAGTATAAGTATTGGACTGTATCAGTTTGATACAAGGGTTGTAATAAAATTAAATCTGTTTCTGTTCTACTATATTTAATTAGTTGATTTGAACTTTATTTTTTCTATTTTCCATCACTTCAGTATTATCTCACAGATAATTTTAGGATTTTACGGCCCATTTTAACAATATGCTGTATTATTTATCCACATGAAAATCAATGAACTAAATATCTGACCATTGTATTTATTGAGAAAGAGTTGAGAGCTCTACTTTATTTGCATCGAGTGGCTGCGAACAAAGCAAGCAAAATGAGTTTCTAATCCACTCCTGTACTCAACTTATGCAGCGGCTGAAATGATAAAGCTAAGTGCAATAATGTTTGTTTTGATTGCTGCCTATGCAGAGCGCAAAAGTCTATGATAAACTCATTTCGACTTCAGTGCTATGTATAAGCAGTGATCAAGATGAAAGGAAATGAGCAGCTAATTATTGGAGACAGCTATTGACACGCCCCCTGGGCCATATTCTTTAGGGGGAATATCCGGAGCCGGATCAGATGGGAGTTGTAGTCTTCCGAGTGGCTGTGACCCGGTCCGTGCCCAGGGTGTCAAACTCAGTTGTATGTGGCAGTCCTACAGATGTTAATAAGTTCTTAATGTCGACTACGCCACCCGTTGTATTGCGGTCACTATGGCCGCCGCTGCAGCAGGGTCCGCTGAGGCTGATGGTGTAGGTGCAGCTTTTAATGGTATAACCCCCAACGGGTGGGGTATAGCCTCAGGGGGTCAGGTGCAGAGGATGGGGGTTGTGGTGGTGCAGCATAGGTGTTAAATGAAGACAGAGTCGGGTTATGCAGTTTAGGGTATTTACTCACTGCTGATGTTCCGGTCACTCCAGCTTCAAGTGACCTCCCGAGCCGTGCTGCATCCACCAGGTCCTGGATCCAGCCAACCCCCAAGCAAGTCCGGAGCGTGACCCTGAGCTCTCCTTCTGTCCTTTCTCTGGCCGTCCCCACTAGTGATCCACCCAGGTCCAGCTCCCTCGGGCCTTCTGTTGGGAGACCCTTGGCCTTGGGTTCCCTGACCCTCCACGTGGTATGCCTTCGTGGTGGATGTGGTGGGTGGCCGTGGCAGACGCTGCCCACGGCCTCCGGTCTCTGGCTGGGGTGTGTTTTTGCCCCCACCAGCTAGGGTTCCGGTACCCTGATGCCGACTCTTCACCCGTGGATTGGATTTGGGGTCTCAGAGTCCTCTCTTCTGTTTCCCCCTCTGGGTCTCTCTTGCTTTCTCCTCTCTCTCTCTCTGGGGCTGCTCTGCTCCTCTGCTTCTTACTCTGACAGACTGACCCTGTTCTTAGTTGGTGCCCACCTTATATACACCCTCTATGTGTGAGCTCAGGTGACCAGCACCCAATGAGCTCCTATCTTTACCCAGGCTGCTCCCCCTATCTGCCCCTACACTACTTGGGATGTACCACCCCCCTCCCACTCCAGCCAGGAACAGACTCGGTCGTACCTGCACATTTCTAAGTGGGAGTACCGTCGGCCTGTTCCTCGGAAATGGGATGTATGTAGTGCATGCAGCCTACCGAGCTCAGTTCCACACTCCATCCTTACCCGGGAGTGGAATATCACACCTCTGGGTTGAGGTGCAATACCCCTGTAGCAGCCGAATCCTCAGGGTGCTACATTCCCCCCTGGTAAATCACAGCACGTCCTCGGGCTGTAAGACATAAATAACACCAAAACATACAAATTTTTGCATAAACATATAAAACATATAAAGCATATAAAACATTATATATATATATCTCAATTTAAAACATTTCTCGTCGCCTCTGGCTCCTCCTCCGGTCACTGTGCAACGTGTGACCGGGTAAAGTGCGACAGTCTCTCTGGAAAACTGGTTTTCCTATAAAAACCGGTAGGGGGCGCTTTAGGACGCGCAACTATATACAAGGATATGGCCGCTCTCAGTCCTCGGCCAGGTATTAGGGAGGAATGACCGCTCTCAGTCCTCGGTCAGTGGGATTAAGGGAAATACGGGTAAACAGTTCACACTTGCTGGTCCCAACGGGGACTATATTAGCAACAACAACAGTTTCAGTTTCAGTACTCAGTTTCAGTTCACGGTTTCAGTTCACGGTTTCAGTTCACGGTGCCCCGACGGGCAACTATATACAGCTTCTGCTTCGCTGTCCTTAGCGACGGCGTCCTCCTGCTCTTGCTTTATGGTTACCTTTGGCTTCAGACCCGTCCGGGTCCTCTTGCTCTTCCTCCTCACACCGCAGCTCTTCCTCCGTCAGGCGATGCACATGGAGGGCGTAGGGACCTTTGGCACACTTGTGCCGGGTGAAGGTGACCTCGTCCCCGATGTAAAGGTCACGACCTCTGTGTCCCTCCGGTAGGTGGGACTCAACGTCTCTCCTGGTTACGAAGACGTCGCCTAGGGTGTGGTGGTCTCGGATGAAGCCCCACCCATGCTGCAGGTTAAACTTTATCACAGTCCCGTTGGTGCGGGGACTATGCGCTGCACGGGGGTCTCTCCTGGCCCGGCTCTTCTGCTCCGCGCTCTTTACTTGAGCTAGCTGTTCCCGGACCCGCCTCTCTCTCCGCTCCCTCTCGAAGTCCTCGAGCTGTTGGCGGCAGCACTCAGCACGCTCCGCTGCAGCTGCCCGAGTCTCTTGAGTGAACCCCATAAGATCTTCTCCGGTGGGGTCCCACTCAAACTGTGCTTCCGCTAGCGGGGGCGAGATCCTCTTTACGGGCTTTGGAGCCGGGATCAGGGGTTCATCCAGGGGTCTCTCTCTCCGGAACTCCGGTGGCCATATAAATGGCTGCCCATCCGGGCACGTATGCTGGGCGTACAGGTCCTCTCCCAGATGCGGCACTCTTGGTCTTATGAGCGCGGTGGTGGTGGCGCCCGGGTTGCCCGGGCCTTGCGGCCAGGCCTGGGGTATCTGGAAGGTAAAGGGCACCGTAAGGACGGCGGCGCCCTGGGCTACTTGGCCCTGCGACCAGGCCGGGGGCTCCGCGGAGGTAGGGGGCGCTGTTGGTATTGCGGCGCCCGGGGGTACTAGGCCTTGCGACCAGGCTGGTGGTACTTCCTGCTTGGTCACGCTCGGGGTCGAGGCGTGTGACGTCACAGGGGTCGCGGCTCCCGTTTGAGGCCTAGTCTGCGGCGGTGACGTTGCAGCGACGGGCACGGCAGGATAGACTTCGGGCTCTGCGACGGGGAGCTGGGGCAGGTACGCGGTTTCCCGGTCTGGGGTATAGACGTCCCCTTTACCTGCCTCCACTCGTTCGGCTCCCTTCTCGGCGCCGTCTCCGGCCTTCAGTCCTCCCGCGCCATCCTCAGAGGCGGTCTGTCTCCTCGTCTCAGGTGGCGTGCTCCGCTGACAGGTCTCGGTCTGCTGGGCCATCTCACGGCTCCACTCCGCCAACGTCTCTCGCTGCACCCGGGCCATCCTCCTTGCGAGGCCCTCCAGAGCGGTCTGTGCACACTCCCGGTCTCGGGGGAGCTGTGCTAGGACCTCCACTAGGCCTAGTGGGGTCGTTGTTTCCAGCAGGCTCCTGACCAACGGGTCGGTGCTGCTCTGCTCTCCTACAGTCGTCTCCAGCAGGCTCCTGGCCAGCGGGCCGGTGCTGCTCTGCTTTCTCGCCATCTCCGGGTAAGCTCCTCCGATACTCTTCAGGCTTCTTGCCTCCGGGTGCGCTCGCTCTAGACTGCTCCAGGCGGCACCCATCTTTGTTCTCTCCTTTCGTCTCCTCCCCCCTCGAGGGCGGTCCCGGGGCCACTTGGTGACTGTCAGCTCCAGGGGCAGTTCTTTCACGCTGACAGACACCTCTAGCATCACAGTCTCTGTTGGTGGGGGCGGTTTCCACTTTTGGCGCCATTTTCGGTCCTGGCCCACGATGGGAGGTGGCCTCCCGCCACCCTCTGGCACGCCCATAATGGCGTCCGCTCTTCCAAGGCGGGAAACCTTTAGAAATGGCGGGAATCGCTTCCCAGTGGCGGGAAACTCTGCAGATGGCGGGAAAAAGTTGTTAATGGCGGACAACCGGCTGGAATCGACTGGTGATGGAGTCCGATGGCGGGGACCCTCCGGAACCGGCAGGAGACTTCTTTTTGAGGTAAACTCATTCTTTTCTTCAGGCACGCAGTACCCGGTTGTTGCGGGCACGTAATCCTGCCGACTACGCCAAAGTTGACGCGCCCCCTGGGCCATATTCTTTAGGGGGAATATCCGGAGCCGGATCAGATGGGAGTTGTAGTCTTCCGAGTGGCTGTGACCCGGTCCGTGCCCAGGGTGTCAAACTCAGTTGTATGTGGCAGTCCTACAGATGTTAATAAGTTCTTAATGTCGACTACGCCACCCGTTGTATTGCGGTCACTATGGCCGCCGCTGCAGCAGGGTCCGCTGAGGCTGATGGTGTAGGTGCAGCTTTTGATGGTATAACCCCCAACGGGTGGGGTATAGCCTCAGGGGGTCAGGTGCAGAGGATGGGGGTTGTGGTGGTGCAGCATAGGTGTTAAATGAAGACAGAGTCGGGTTATGCAGTTTAGGGTATTTACTCACTGCTGATGTTCCGGTCACTCCAGCTTCAAGTGACCTCCCGAGCCGTGCTGCATCCACCAGGTCCTGGATCCAGCCAACCCCCAAGCAAGTCCGGAGCGTGACCCTGAGCTCTCCTTCTGTCCTTTCTCTGGCCGTCCCCACTAGTGATCCACCCAGGTCCAGCTCCCTCGGGCCTTCTGTTGGGAGACCCTTGGCCTTGGGTTCCCTGACCCTCCACGTGGTATGCCTTCGTGGTGGATGTGGTGGGTGGCCGTGGCAGACGCTGCCCACGGCCTCCGGTCTCTGGCTGGGGTGTGTTTTTGCCCCCACCAGCTTGGGTTCCGGTACCCTGATGCCGACTCTTCACCCGTGGATTGGATTTGGGGTCTCAGAGTCCTCTCTTCTGTTTCCCCCTCTGGGTCTCTCTTGCTTTCTCCTCTCTCTCTCTCTGGGGCTGCTCTGCTCCTCTGCTTCTTACTCTGACAGACTGACCCTGTTCTTAGTTGGTGCCCACCTTATATACACCCTCTATGTGTGAGCTCAGGTGACCAGCACCCAATGAGCTCCTATCTTTACCCAGGCTGCTCCCCCTATCTGCCCCTACACTACTTGGGATGTACCACCCCCCTCCCACTCCAGCCAGGAACAGACTCGGTCGTACCTGCACATTTCTAAGTGGGAGTACCGTCGGCCTGTTCCTCGGAAATGGGATGTATGTAGTGCATGCAGCCTACCGAGCTCAGTTCCACACTCCATCCTTACCCGGGAGTGGAATATCACACCTCTGGGTTGAGGTGCAATACCCCTGTAGCAGCCGAATCCTCAGGGTGCTACACTATAATCATGTGCTGTGCATATAACCAATGTTCATTCATTCGCTACTGAGTTTCTGTTGTCTCAGTCTCTGCCTATGTAGAGTGAAGCACTCGAGATGAGTTTGCCATAGGCTGTTGTGCTCTGCATAGGCAGAAATTTATATGACAAACCTCATTTCATTATACTAAGCATTGTAATTTCCATCTTTGCTTATGTAGAGAGCAGCAGCCGCTCATGGCAAACTCATCTCTTCTTCTGTGCTCTGCATAAGTAGTGTTGGTTGGGCATTCGCTTTGCCGCTCAATACTGTCTTCATTTATTACTTAGAGCTGCGTTTATAGTTTTATATGTTTTCTCACCCGAACTTGTGTTACAAGTAAGGCAAGGGACTGGTTTAGGATTAGGCTTATGGTTAGGGCTAGAGCTAGGCTTAATGCTGGGGTTAGGGATCAAGTTAAGAATAGGGTTAAGGATAGGATTAGGATTATGGTTAGGGTTAGGAATAAGGCTAATGTAATAAAATTGTTACATAAAAAATATAATAAGAAAATAAAAAGCAATCAAATAAAATAATGTATAAAGTTTTATATTTTTAAAATTTGATATCTGATTTCCGCAAAAAGTAGAAAAAAATTAAGAGATGAAAATGCAAAGTATAATTAAATCAGTATTTTCCTTAAATTGCAATACATGTGCAATACTGGGCTTTTGGAAAGGACTCAAGGAGTGCTGATGGTTCATAGTTAGGGGGGGACATATTTGTCTTGTCCTGGTGCTTGCAACCCATGCTGTGACAATGCGCTATCAGCATAGTGGACATCAACCAGCAAGTTTTCTTATTTAACATTTTTTTCTGCATTTTTTCATCTGTAACCTAAAAGACAAAAGTTAAATATTAAATGCACTACAAACTTCAGTCTTTTTTATTGAGTGAAAGCTCACTTTAGGAGTGTTTTTTTGACAAGCCCTAAGTGAGTATGAGTATGCATATAATTATATGATGAGTATGCCTTATTATTTTTTTCATGTGTATGGTATATTTGTATGTATATAAGGGATCCAGCCTTCGCCTTCAGGCTAGTAGAGTCCCATACACAGGGACGAGGCTTCTTGCCTCACCAGGCCTCACTCCGTCCAAGGCTACTGGGGGATGAATAGCGCTACCTTACATGAGATTATATATATATAATCTCATGTAAGGTAGCGCTATTCATCCCGCTGGGGGACACTCGCTTCACCGAGTCAATTAAAGCATACATGCCACGTTTTCCGGTAACATGACATCCAGCAGTTTATTACACTTCATAACTGCACATAACAGAGTGGCTCACCGGCATGGTTATACACATAACATCCAGGAGACCTTTCCAGTGGCAGACATGCCCACTTGGCTCAAGTTACAGCCTTCAGCAAAGTAACTATATCAGTTTGAAGAGCACGTAGCACCCAGGGGATGGGGACGACTCGGCGCCCGTGCCTTGATGCCTGGTGTTAGGGGATGTCGCGGTAGTCGGATCCCGGGCCCTTACCCTGAGGTCTCTTCTAAAAAAGGGGATAATGAAAGTTTGTGACGCCACCTGTGGTTTCTGGTGAGGACCACCAGCGCTGCAGCAGTCCTCTGAGCCCGGTGTTCTGGCAGCTAAGATGGTATGGCTCCCCACACGTGGAGCATGGCCTCAGGGCAGCGTGGAAGCAGGGGTTGCAGGACAGAGGGGACCCAGCCGGGTCAGAGTAAGAACAGGCACACACACGATAGTCACTTCAGTACCTTTTACTGGTGGTATTAAAGGCACAATCCGGAGCACAGTAGGGTGAGGGGTGCATATCAGGACTCTCCCCAGTGAGCGGGTGTAGGGCCTCCTGTCTCTTGCCTTTGCTTTGTAAGTTTCTGACCTGCCTGGAGCTAGGCCTAACTTGTTCTCTGTCCTGCACCGGCTGACCTTGTTGTAGGGCCTTCTCTTGGAGTCCACACTCCCTGCTTGCGGGGCCTCCGTATCTCCTGGCTCTGGTACGTATCAGCTCTTGGGTGATCCTGGGACCTGAAGTCTTCCAGGGGATTCCGGTTGTCTCTACAGGGGAATATATGGCCCTGTAGATGCGGACCCGGTGTCCGGTATATATTTTCTGGGGTGAGCTGGTAAAGCTCCTCTGCCCCCAGTGCTACTCACTCTACTAGCCTCCGGCCTACTCGGGGCCCTCACTAGGCTACACACTAGCAGCTGGCTGACTGATTCTTCACCGCTCTTACGGCGTCGGCACGCCTTAGGCTCACTATTCTGAGCTTTCTGAGTTCACTGAGTCTGAACCAGAAACTGACTGAGAACTGTCCCTCTCTGACTCTGAGCAGGAACTCTGTTCTGAGATGCCTAACTCCACCCTCCGTATATATATCCCTATCCGGGCTCCCTCTGGTGGTCTGAGGTGGTAGGGTGGAGGTGTGTGTATGCTGTAAAGGCCTCTTGTGGAGAAATCCGTCCATGCACCCCTCTGGGATCTGTGGCACCAATGCGCAGCAGGGCGCCACATTCCCCCCCAAGCAAAGCTCAGCACTCCCGGGCTGAAGTAAATTTTATAAACAATAACAATAACCATAACAATTCTTCCCTTTATGGGAGGCTCAGTTTTTAAACGTTGCATATAAACATAGGTAAGTAATAAATAGATATATACAGTGCAATAAGCAACCTTGAAAGTCCAAGTCTCTTCCGGAGAGGTTGCTCAAAGGGGCACTCCAGGGAGTGCAAATATTTACAGGCCAAAGGTTTTCGAGCTGTACAAAGTCCTCAGCCACAGAGTTCTTAAGTACCCATACGGGTAATGGGAAGTAAATGGGGTAAGTGTCCATATCACTTGAATTGTCCATTAGGGAAAAATATAAGTCAATATGCATACATAGGAAAAGACACAATATGACACACAATATAATATAATACAATATTATACAATACCCCAGGGGTAACTATCTACACTTGTCAGAAGTTTAACTATTCAGTATATCTGACAGGGGGTTGACCTCTCGTGTTACGTGTTGATCTGCGTAGTGCAGTGGCCTGTGTGGTATCTGTATTTTCAGCTACCCGGTTGGCTCTACATGTGAGGGAATTGTAAATCTGCCTTAACCTCTCTCTGGGCCTGGCAAGTGTACCATTGGCTGGTCCTTCTTGCTCTTCTCCTGCCGGGGATCCTTCGTCCGGGGATTCTTCTGGGGCTGGCTCTTCTGCAGCACTTAAAGGTTCAACTTGCTGTGGAGGGTCTGTGGCGCCCCTGAGGGTTCAGTCGCCACAGGGGTACTGCACCTCAGACTGAGGTGTGGTATCTCCTCTCTGAGGTAAGGGTGGAGCACCTCTCAGGACTCAGCCATCCATTCAACATTACACCACTCCTGTCCTGAGGGGGGCTTTAAGGCACCATAGTGCTGCCTCTGCTGGGATAGAGGAGATGGGGGGAACCAAAAGATAGGGGGAACCATGTAGTGGTTGAGGGTGGAGGACGCACTTTAGGTTACACTCATTCAATCATATTTAATCAACGGCCATCTTAGGTTCATGGTCCTTTGATTGTGGTCTTCATCACTGAACGTGGCTTTCCAGTGGAACCTGCAGCTGATTGAAGATACACGGTCCTCGTTCTCTGGCCTTGAGGCGAGGAGCGGGCTAGAGTTAACGGCTGTCTCTACCCGGTCAAGGTCCCTACCTAAGAAGGCCTGGAGGGGAGCAGAGGAGACAATCTCCACAGGTAAAAGGATCCCAGGGGGATGCAGACGGACCGGTATATGCCACCTGTCTTCACTATTCTGGCCTAGTCAGAGGGACTCCTGCTGCAAAAGGTGTACCGGCCCCCGATATCTGGCTTTGCTACTTCATGTCCTAGTCAGAAAAGCCCGGAGGCTTAGAGGATCCCACCGAGTAACGGACGGAGCGGAGTCGCCACCCGTACCCTTGTTCTGTGTATAGCCAGAGGGAGACCCAGCCTTGTAACACGCACCACATACGGACAGGAGAGGACCTAGTGGGAAGGTCTAGGAACACTCTGGTGCAGGGGGTCCTGATTGATGCACCCGAACTACCCGGAGTGTGCTGAACCCCTTCCTGGTGGCCGCAGCGTGCCGTGAGGAGCAAGGAGAAGCCTTTCAGCTGACACCTAACAATGTGAGTAAAGTTTGGAAGACTGCATCCATTGCCTCCGTTCCTCATTTCAGCGCGACACCACACCGCACTACCCACTACGACCCCACTGATCCGTCTTCTCTTCCCTGAGGCCCTGCTGCGCCTGTGGGGAGTAGTACCATCTTCTGCTGCCACGACATCCCGCCTTAGAGGACTGCTGCAGCGTTGGTGGCGAATCACCAGGCACCACATGTGGCGTAGTCATTACATCCACTCGATTACCACCGTCCCTCCTGGACCTTCTTTTTACTGTGACGACCCTGGGCACGGGCCGGGCCTAGGCCACGACTGCATCCACCGTACACCAGGAGGCCCGGTTCTGAGTACCCCCATCTCTCAGGGTAGGGCCAGCGAGCGGGAGCGAGGCATCACAGACCTGGCGTAGTCGGCAGGATTGCGTACCCGCAGCAACGGAAGAGGTTGTCCCCATTGCTACCGGGTACTGTGCGCCTTTACAGAAAGACTGTCGTTTCACATTCCATGTTGCGTCCGCCCAAGAAGAACGGACGCCATTATGTGCAGAAAGGACAGCAACCCAGCACCGTCCATCGTGGGCCTGGCTCCCTCATGGCGCCAAAAGTGCAGACCGCCCCCTGCAGTGGAGACACTCCGCAAGGTAATGTCCATCAAAGCGGATGGGATGTCCCTGGGAGTGCCTGTCAGCCAGCCACCCCGAAAAGAGGAGGAGACGAAGGCAACAGCGAGGTGTGGCCGCAACAATCCAAGACTCGCCGCACCCTGCAGCAGTGATGGACGCGGCCGAGGAGAGTTCTCCCGAAACCTCCAGTGCTGGCCCACAAGCTGCTACCTTCCGTGGCATGGGAGGAATCCACTTGACCCCGGATGAAGCCGAGTTCCTCCGTGACGAAGCGCAGGACCTCACTAGGAGGATCGCAGAGGCGCAACGATTGGTCTCTGGGGAGTGGCGAGAGGAGGTGCTCCGCAAGATTTGGGCCCACCACCAGAGCTCTGCGAGCCTTTCCAGCGGAACCGTAGCCCAGACAGAGGAAACCCAGGAGGCCTCGTGCAGCCCAGGAGCGGGTAAGCAAGAAATCCCCGTCCCAGGCGCAGGGCGTACTGTACCTCTCCTGAGTATCCTGCCGACACCCCTGTCCCCGGGCGCCATCCAGTGGGAGCAGCTTCTAGCTCCGGAGCTGGAGGCCCAAGTTACCGCCACCACCGGAGGCCTGCTGTGTCTCCCGACTCCCGGCCAACCTCCTGCCCTTACTGAGGAGACTCCCAGCTCCAACCCGGACTGGTCCGTACTGGTCAAGGACCAGCAGCAACCCCTGCTGACGCCGCTACCCGCGCCCCTGGTCACCTGCCCGGCGGCGGAAGAGATGGCCTGGGACAACCAGGGGGGGACCTGATGGGCTTCCCCCAGGAGACCCGGGCTGCAGCGCGGAGGAGGGAGGAGATGTGCAGAAGGCAGCTCCTCCAATTTGATAAAGAGTGACGCCAAACGGAGGTCCGCTGTGAGCGTCTGGACGTGCGGACCAAGGCCTCAAAGTCACAGGCCCGCCAGGCAGAGGTCGCCCGTCCAAGCCCCCGGGAGGAAGGCCTGATAGTCAGATTCCACTAGGAGGCCGGATGGGGCTTCATTCGCAGCTCCCAGTTCCACCGGCACATTTTCGTGAATCGGCGGGACGTCGAGCCGCAACTGGAGCAAGGCCACCCTGACTGGAACCTGTACCCGGGCGACTTGGTGTCCTACACCCGCCACCACAGGGAGCATGGGTGGTATGCCCTGGATGTCCACAGGGTGTTCAAAGGGGATGCCCCCACTCCCCTGCCCACAGAGGACCGGTCAGGCTCAGGTTTCAAGAATGAGCCTTTTCCTAAGTGGGGATACCGTTTCTGAGCAGCCCCGGAGGATGTACTTCCCTGTTGACTAAGTTACTGTTTTAAGTTGTTATGTTGTTTTTCCTCCTGATTTAAAGAGACATTTGTCCCTGCAGACGCTAAGCAGTAGACAGACTCACTTTGTAAATAGCTCTGCATCTCTTTAGGTGCTCCCTATTGGTTTTATGCAAAACCGCTCTACTACTACCTCAGACCTCGGAAGCAAAACCTGTCTGCAGTGGCTCTCCTGGAGGTCCAACCCAGGATCTCCATGCCCTACAGCCACCCCAGGGCCTACGTTGAGGGTTTGGGACAGGTCGCTCATGCTGCTGAACTGACTCTTTTCTACAATGTTTTCTACAGAACTGTCTACTTGCATAATGTCTCTTGAATGTCTCCCATGTGTGCATAATGTCTTTTATACATGCATAATGTCACTTAATATTTTTCTATATTTATATTGTATATATATTATTGCAACGTTCAAGAATTGAGCCTCCCATAAAGGGAAGATGGTTTTACTGTTATGCAAAAATTTAAAAAGTCTGTACCAATGCTTTGCTCTCTTTTCAGCCCGCGGACGTGCTGTGTTTCACCAGGGGGGAATGTGGCGCCCCCGAGGGTTCAGTCGCCACAGGGGTACTGCACCTCAGACTGAGGTGTGGTATGTCCTTTCCGAGGTAAGGGTGGAGCACCTCTCAGGACTCAGCCATCCATTCAACACTACACCACTCCCGTCCTGAGGGGGGCTTTAAGACACCATAGTGCTGCCCCAGCCAGGATAGAGGAGATGGGGGGAACCAAAAGATAGGTGGAACCATGTAGTGGGTGAGGGTGGAGGACGCACTTTAGGTTACATTCATTCAATCATATTTAATCAACGGCCATCTTAGGTTCATGGTCCTTTGATTGTGGTCTTCGTCACTGAACGTGGCTTTCCGGTGGAACCTGCAGCTGATTGAAGATACATGGTCCTCGTTCTCTGGCCTTGAGGCGAGAAGTGGGCCAGAGTTAACGGCTGTCTCTACCCGGTCAAGGTCCCTACCTAAGAAGGCCTGGAGGGGAGCAGAGGAGACAAGCTCGACAGGCAAAAGGATCCTAGGGGGATGCAGACGGAGCGGCATATGCCACCTGTCCTCACTATTCTGGCCTAGTCAGAGGGACTCCTGCAGCAAAAGGGGTACCGGCCCCCGATATCTGGCTTTGCTACTTCATGTCCTAGTCAGAAAAGCCCGGAGGCTTAGAGGATCCCGCCGGGTAACGGACGGAGCGGAGTCGCCACACATACCCTTGTTCTGTGTATAGCCAGAGGGAGACCCAGCCTTGTAACACGCACCACATACGGACAGGAGAGAACCTAGTGGGAAGGTCTAGGAACACTCTGGTGCAGGGGGTCCTGATTGATGCACCCGAACTACCCGGAGTGTGCTGAACCCCTTCCTGGTGGCCACAGCGCGCCGTGAGGAGCAAGGAGAAGCCTTGCAGCTGACACCTAACAACGTGAGTAAAGTTTGGAAGACTGCATCCATTGCCTCCGGTTCCTCATTTCAGTGCGACACCACACCGCAGTACCCACTACGACCCCCCTGATCCGTCTTCTCTGCCCTGAGGCCCAACTCCGCCTGTGGGGAGTAGTACCATCTTCTGCTGCCAAGACATCGCGCCTCAGAAGACTGCCGCAGCTCTGGTGGCGAATCACCAGGCACCACAGGTGGCGTAGTCATTACATCCACTCGATTACCACCGTCCCTCCTGGCCCTTACTTTTACTGTGACGACCCTGGGCTTGGACCGGGCCTAGGCCACGACTGCGTCCACCGTACACCAGGAGGCCCGGTTCCGAGTACCCCCATCTCTCAGGGTAGGGCCAGGGAGCGAGGCGTCACAGACCTTCTGGCTGTTGGAAGAAGTGGAGCACAGGTATTATCACTGCTCCTCCTAGTTGAGGCCAATCTGCCGGGAAATCTCCTAATTCAGTGTGTATTACTGCTTCTTTAGGCTCCTCCGGTATGATAAGAGGCACTTCTTCTTGGGGCTTTAGCAGGTCTGGACACAACTTCAGGTGGTCTCTAGATACCGTTGCAGTTGTTCTTCTCCCGTATTTGCTAATCAGACAAGTCTTTTTATAATCAAATCTTGAATTCAACACAGTGTAGGGTTCTCTCTCCCACTGGTCATCAAGTTTGTGGTTTCTTCTCTTTCTTTTTAACACTACCTCTCCAGGTGTGTAGAGTTCTGCTGGTGCACCTCTATTGTATTGGGCTCCCTGCTTGTCTCTCACCCGAGTGAGACTGTATTCGACACAGGCTTGTACTCTTCTGTACTGCTCCTGTCTGGACGTGTCCCAGTCCTCAGTGGTCACATCTGCTTCTGGTTCTTCAACACCAAGCTCCAGGTCCATGGGCAACTTTCCTGGTCTTGCTCGCATGAGATAAGCTGGAGTGCAATTGGTGGAACTTACAGGTATGTGATTGTACAGATCTACCAGGTCAGGTAGTAGGTCTGGCCACTGATTTCTCTCCTCAAGTGGTAAGGTCTTCAGCAGGTCGATGACGATGTTGTTCTTCTTTTCACAGAGACCATTGGCTTGGGGGTGGTACGGTGTAGTTCTTATCTTTTTACACCCATACAGATGGCAGAACTCTTTGAACAGCTCGGCCTCAAAGGCTGGGCCTTGGTCCGTCAGCACCTGCTCAGGGTATCCATGGGGTCTGCAGAAATATGCTTGGAACGTCTTTGCTGCTGTCTCTGCCGTCAGGTCTTTGACGGGGGCGACCACCAGGAAACGTGAGTAGTAATCCACCATGGTCAGGGCATAGGAGTACCCTGACCTGCTGGGTGCCAGCTTGACATGGTCCAGGGCCACAATCTCTAAGGGCCGAGTCATCTTGATGGGTTGTAGGGGTGCCTTCTGACTGCTGTAGTCTTTTGTTCTGAGGCTACAGGGTCCACAGTTTCGGCACCACCTCTCCATGGAGCTGCACATTCCCACCCAGTAGAATCGACAATTCAGCAGGGTCTCTAGCTTTTTCCAGCCAAAGTGTCCCACCTGATCGTGGTAGGCCTCCAACACCATCTGGATGTGTGGCGCCCCTGAGGGTTCGGTCGCCACAGAGGTACTGCACCTCATAAAGAGGTGTGGTATCTCCTCCTACAGGTAAGGATGGAGCATCATACAGGACCCCACCTTCGCATTCAACACTACACCACTCCAGTTCTGTAGGGGGCCATATAGCACCAGGGTGCTGAACGGGGCCGGGATAGTGGAGATGGGGAGAACCAAAGTGAGGGGGAACCATGTAGTGGGTGAGAGTGGAGGACACACTTACTGAAGCACTTAATAGGAGCATATAAAATAGCCAGCCATCTTAAGTTCAAGTTGTTTGATTGTGAGGTCTTCAGTTGGGACTCAGCAAGTGTCTGTAGCTGGCTGAAGAGTCACGGCCCTCACTCTCTGGCCTTGAGACGAGGGGCAGGGTGGAGGTAACTAGAGCACCCTACCCTGGTCAGGGTCCTGAACTAAGAAGGGCTTGGAGGGGAGCAGAGGAGAGAGGCTCCACAAGCGAAAGGATCCCAGGGGGATACGGATGGAGCGGAGCCGCCACCTGTATTCTTCACTCTGGCCTAGTCAGAGGGACTCCTGCCGCAAAAGGGGTGACCGGCCCCCGATATCTGACTTTGTACTTTATGCCACTGTTGGAGAAGTCCGGAGGCTGAGAGGTTTCCCAGGGGGATACAGACGGAGCGGAGTCGCCACCTGTCCCTCACCACCTGCGTTTATCCAGTGGGACCCAGCCTTACACCACGTTCACACCACATACTGTCAGCAAAGGACTCAGTGGGAGAACTTACTACCAAAAAGGAACATTCTGGAGCGGGGTCTTGATAGGTGCTCCTGATCTACCCGTAGAGTGCCGAACCCCTACCTGGGGGCCTCAGCGCGCTGCAAGAGGCAGAGAGAAGCTTTGCAGCTGCCCCGTTCATTAACGTGAGTAAAAGACCGGGATGACTTCATCTACTGCCTCTGTCTGTCTTTATTGAGCGGCACCGCACCCACAATTCCCTCCACACTGTTCCACAAACTCTGCCCTGAGGCCTAGCTCCACCTGTGGGGAGCTATACCAACACCGCTGCCATAACACCGACCTCAGAGGACTGCTGCAGCACTGGTGGCCTTCACCAGACACCACAGGTGTCGTAGTCAAACTTTAACACTCAAATAAGACCATTGTTCATGTGACAGCCCTGGGCATGGACCGGGTCACGGCCACGACGACATCCCACCACCACCATACATTGGCCTGGTACCGAGTAACCTCTTCGCTCAGGGAGGGCGTCACAGATGTCTGTCTTGGGGACCACTATCTGTCATACCATCTCATGGGTCTTTGGGTTGACATACCTCCGGCACAGCTTCTCCCGATAGATAAACAGCCGGCTCCTCTCGATCCAGAGCTGTTTTGCTTTAAGAGATGCATCCTTCTCCAGGGAGGAACCTTCTTGGGTTATCAGCTCCTTAATACGGCTGACAACCGGGTCGCTGTCCTGGGTCTCTTTCCAGCTGTGGTGAGGCAAAGGGTTTAACGTCTTCCATGCTGCCACACGGAGGCTCGTTGCTCGTGGATCATGCCATTGCGGTGAAAGGCAGGTAGTTCAATCTCTTCCAGGTCATCCACTTCTTCTTCAGTGTCTGACTGGTGAGGCATCCTAGACAGGGCATCGGCGTTGGAATTCTTGCGGCCCGCCCGGTACTTTATTGTGAATTGGTAGTTTGACAGCCGAGCCATCCACAGTTGCTCCATGGCTCCTAGCTTGGCTGTTTCAAGATGGGTCAAGGGGTTATTGTCAGTGTAGGCAGTGAACTTGCTGGAGGCTAAGTAGTGCTTGAACCGTTCAGTGATAGCCCAGACCAGGGCCAGGAACTCTAACATGAAACTGCTATAGTTCTCTGGCTTCCTCTCAGTCGGACGGAGCTTCCTACTTGCGTATGCGATCACTTTCTCTTGGCCATTCTACTTCTGACTTAAGATAGCTCCTAATCCTTCATTGCTGGCATCAGTATACAGCAGGAACGGTTGGCTGTAGTCAGGGTAGGCTAGGATCTCTTCGCCAGTCAGGATCTCCTTCATCTCTTTGAATAATTCAGCTTGCTCTTTACCCCAGTGGAACGGGGGATTTCTGCCTTTGGGGGACTGTACTACCAAGAGGTCTTGCAGAGGCGCTGCTTTCTTGGTGTAATCTTTCACAAACCTCCGGTAGTATCCTACTAGTCCCAGGAACTGACGCACCTCCTTGAGGTTCTTTGGCTCCGGCCATTTCTGGATGGCAGTGACCTTCTCCGGGTCTGGTGCTACTCCTTCTGGACTGACAATGTTCCCCAGGTACTGTACCTTTCTCTTGAGCAGGTGGCATTTTGAGGGCTTCAGCTTCATCCCATACCGGGAAAGCGACTCAAATACCTCCGCCAGGTGCTTCAAGTGGTCCTTATACGTCTTGGAGTACACTATCACGTCATCCAGGTATAGTAACACTGTCTCGAAGTTGCGGTGTCCCAGGCAGCACTCCATCAATCTCTGGAACATCCTGGGGGCATTGCAGAGTCCAAACGGCATACTGTTGAACTCATAGAGTCCCATCGGGGTTGTAAATGCCGTCTTCTCCCGATCCTCCTCAGCCATAGCTACTTGCCAGTACCCACTAGTGAGGTCAAGGGTGGAAAAGTAATTTGCAGACTTCAAGGCAGCCAGGGATTCCTCTATACGTGGTAAAGAGTATGCATCTTTATGTGTAACGCGATTTACTTGTCTGTAATCTACACACATTCTCATGGTTCCGTCCTTCTTCCTGACTAGCACTAGGGGAGCTGCCCAGGGACTACAACTATCCCTTACTACCCCTGCCTTCTTCATGTCATGCAACATCTCCTTGGCTTTCTGGTAGTGTGCTGGAGGTATAGGCCTGTAACGTTCTTTGATGGGTGGGTGCTTGCTGAATACCTGTGCGTATTCCTGTACCACCCGGTGTACCCCCTGTTTCTCGTGGGCAGGCGTGGTGTCTGTCCCAACATGGATCTGTTGACACCAATCCTCCACCTGGGTTGCTGGGTCATTATCCTCCACTTGGTCTGGGGAGGTTAAGGAATGGAGTTGTTATTTACAGCGTGTAACTTGGCAACAGTGGCATAACGTGGTAATCTGACCTCGTCTTCCCCATAGTTGAGAAGACGGATGGGCACCCTCCCATTGCGTACATCCACTACCCCTCTGGCAGTTAAGAGTGTAGGTCTGTGCTTTGAGCTAAGGGATTCTACTACCGCCTGGTAGCTCTGTTCTTTAAGACCTAATGCTGCTCTACACCAAATAAGCATTTCACTCATTGGGGGAATCACAATGGGTATCGGGTCTGTTACCCGCACATTACCAATTTCACCACCGGATAGCTTTACTTGCTGCTGGTACATCAGGGCTCGGATCTCTTTCTGGATCGCTCTCCTCAAGCCCGGTTCTGGCAGCGTTAACGAGCTGTTGGAGCAAAAACAAC
Source organism: Phyllobates terribilis (assembly GCF_046119375.1). Taxonomy (NCBI): domain Eukaryota; kingdom Metazoa; phylum Chordata; class Amphibia; order Anura; family Dendrobatidae; genus Phyllobates; species Phyllobates terribilis. The sequence continues at coordinate 220,931,667 of NW_027362769.1, read as the reverse complement.
ACTTCCTCCAAACAGTTACCAACAATGTTAGTGCCTAGTACCATATACAGTCCATTCTCATCAGAGATAGTCTCTACTACAATGAGTCCCTGGTCCTTCAGCTCCACTCTCCCCACCTTTTCTGCCACATCCTTAACCCAAACTTGGTTAAGAGGGAGGCCGTTGGAGGCATAAACGGAGAGATCTGGATCTGGGGGTTGGAGATTGTCCATGGACCAGAATCTCTTGTAAAGGGCATCAGGCATTATGGTTACCTGAGAGCCAGTGTCCAGCAGGGTAGGTATCCCAATGATGTCCAGGATTGTGGACAGGAAAGGTCTTCCTCCCACGAACCTGCTGTGCCAGTCTGAGGGGCCTGCTGAGTCTATTCCTGGGTGTTGGCCCTCGGACCCAGGGTTTGCTCGTTTAAAGGACAATTGCGCACTGTGTGGCCTGCCTTCTGGCAGCGGTAGCAGACAAACTCTCGTTGAGGGTGGCGCTGGTTGTTGGTCCTTCCACGGGGTGGCGTTGTCCTCCTCCGGGGCGGCATTGTCCTCCTTCGGGGCGGCGGCGTCCTCCTCCGCCCTCTCATCCAGGGGACATCCTCAGGGCAGTTGGTTAGCAGGATCCTTCCCTCCGTCTCAGGCTCCATCTGTAGCTGCAGGGCTCTCATCACAGTGGCCAGGTTTTTAGTCAGCTGGCGCACTTCTGAGCGCAGACTGTCCAGCTCACTAGGGGGTGCTGCTTGCACATTGGCTTCAGTGGCCAGCGGGGAAAAGGTGGATGCTACGGGCGTTGGAGTGGCCACACCCTGGTAACGTTGGATAGCAGTATCTGCTGTTTCCAGGGGTTGCAGTCCCTTTATAGCCATGTTCTTAAGGGTGTCAAAGGTAGCATCTGGATGATCCAAGGACCACCAACGCACAGTCCTGCTCTCCTCTTGGGGCCTCAGCCCCCGGACAAACTGTTCTTTTAGCATTTTACTTTCATCAGTTATGCTGGTTGGACTAACCTGTTTCAGAGCTCGCAGGGCCCCTTGTAAACGGCAGGCATAGTCCCGAACACTGTCCTCCGGTTTCTGAGAGCAGTTGTAGTACCTCATCCGGAGGTCTGTCTCAGTGCGGTCCTCAAAGACAGTCTGTAGCTTTTTAAAGATGGCGGACACTGACTCCTGGTCTGCGGTCGACCAAGTCTCTACTTCCCTCTCCGCAGCACCAGTCAATTGTCCCAAAACAACAGAGGCTCTTTGTTTGCCCGTCATAGAGTACATGTCCAGTATGCTTCAAATTTTCAGCTTGAATTCAGACACGGTGTCTGGTTTGCCGCTGCACTGGGGGAGCCACTTCGCTCAAGGTATGTACGGTAGGGTCATGAGTACGATAGGGGCTACAGGCCCTGGTGATGGAGCGGCTGCTCCGTCTTGCGCGGCGGCGCCCGCGGGTGGGTTATCGGGGCTGTCAGCCTGGGCCCCGGCATCGGACTGCCGCTGCGACATCCTGGCGCCCCCGTAGCGAACCGTGGCCTACCTTCTTTTCTGTAGGCTGCAGCTCCACAGGTGACGGTCTTTCGCTAGGACCTTTGTCGCTTTACGTCCTCCGTCAGAGCGCTCGCTGGGGCTTCCTGCCAGGACCTGACGCTGCATCAGTGCGTGGGGCGTGTCTCGGGCTTCGCACGCTTCTCCAGGTATGCCTCCAAGTTTACCGTGGTTACGCCCTTCTTCTCGCGCGGTGACGTAACAATGGCGGCAATCTTTGCCACAGTCAATATACAGTTTTTTGTTAAAGGCGCACAGTACCCGGTGGCAACGGGCACAACTTCCTCCGTTGCCGCGGGCACGCAATCCTGTTCATGACGCCAGTTTGAAGAGCACGTAGCACCCAGGGGATGGGGACAACTCGGCGCCAGGGCCTTGATGCCTGGTGTTAGGGGATGTCGCGATAGTCGGCTCCCGGGCCCGTACCCTGGGGTCTCTTCTAAAAAAGGGGATAATGAAAGTTCGTGATGCCACCTGCGGTTTCTGGTGAGGACCACCAGCGCTGCAGCAGTCCTCTGAGGCCGGTGTTCTGGCAGCTAAGATGGTATGGCTCCCCACAGGTGGAGCAGGGCCTCAGTGCAGCGTGGAAGCAGGGGTTGCAGGACAGAGGGGACCCAGCCGGGTCAGAGTAAGAACAGGGACACACACAATAGTCACTTCAGTACCTTTTACTGGTGGTATTCAAGGCACAATCTGGAGCACTGTAGGGTGAGGGGTGCATATCAGGACTCTCCCCAGTGAGCGGGTGTAGGGCCACCTGTCTCTTGCCTTTGCTTGGTAAGTTTCTGACCTGCCTGGAGATAGGCCTAACTTGTTCTCTGTCCTGCACCGGCTGACCTTGTTGTAGGGCCTTCTCTTGGAGTCCACACTCCCTGCTTGCGGGGCCTTCGTGTCTCCTGGCTCTGGTACGTATCAGCTCTTGGGTGATCCTGGGACCTGAAGTCTTCCAGGGGATTCCGGTTGTCTCTACAGGGGAATATATGGCCCTGTAGACGCGGACCCGGTGTCCGGTATATGTTTTCTGGGGTGAGCTGGTAAAGCTCCTCTGCCCCCAATGCTACTCACTCTACTAGCCTTCGGCCTACTCGGGGCCCTCACTAGGCTACACACTAGCAGCTGGCTATCTGCTTCTTCACCGCTCTTACGGCGTCGGCACGCCTTAGGCTTACTATTCTGAGCTTTCTGAGTTCACTGAGTCTGAACTAGAAACTGAGAGCTGTCTCTCTCTGACTCTGAGCAGGAACTCTGTTCTGAGCTGCCTAACTCCACCCTCCGTATATATATCCCTATCAGGGCTCCCTCTGGTGGTCTGAGGTGGTAGGATGGAGGTGTGTGTATGCTGTAAGGGCCTCTTGTGGAGAAATCTGTACATGCAACCCTCTGGGATCTGTGTCACCAATGTGTAGCAGGGCACCACAAATGTCCATATAACACACCGCTTTACCTTTGTCGGGTGTCAGCTGCTTCTTGCCTTCCAAGGCTCCTGGTATCCTCAAACCCAGGGATCCAGCCTTCGCCTTCAGGCTAGTAGAGTCCCTTACACAGGGACGAGGCTTCTTGCCTCACCAGGCCTCACTCCGTCCAAGGCTACTGGCATCCCACACACACCAAGGGATCCAGCCTTTGCCCTCCAGGACTACACAAGGCTTCACCAGGCTTCACCAGGCCTGGCTCTCTCTTCAGGCCACACTAGGCCTCACACTCTGCTCTGTTTCAAACCAGCAGGATTTATATATCCTTCTGTGCACACATGACCTGTGATGATGTCACAGTCATGTGATCAGTCACCTGAGGGGGAGGTACATGGTCAGTCAAAACACACTCCCTGGACCACTACAGTAATGCCGCAAGCCGCTGCATTACAATATATATATATATATATATATATATATATATATATATATATATATATATATATATACAGTACAGACCAAAAGTGTGGGCACACCTTCTCATTTAAAGATTTTTCTGTATTTTCACGACTATGAAAATTATACATTCACACTGAAGGCATCAAAACTATGAATTAACACATGTGGAATTATATACTTAACAAAAAAAGTGTGAAACAACTAAAAATATGTCTTATATTCTAGGTTCTTCAAAGTAGCCACCTTTTGCTTTGATGACTGCTTTGCACACTCTTGTCATTCTCTTGATGAGCTTCAAGAGGTAGTCACCGGAAATGGTTTTCACTTCACAGGTGTGACCTGTCAGGTTTAATAAGTGGGATTTCTTGCCTTATAAAAGGGGTTGCGACCATCAGTTGTGTTGTGCAGAAGTCAGGTGAATACACAGCTGATAGTCCTACTGAATAAACTGTTTGAATTTGTATTATGGCAAGAAAAAGCAGCTAAGTAAAGAAAAACTATTGGCCATCATTACTTTAAGAAATGAAGGTCAGTCAGTGTGAAAAATTGGGCAAACTTTGAACGTGTCCCCAAGTGCAGTTGCAAAAACCATCAAGCGCTAAAAAGAAACTGGCTCACATGAGGACCGCCCCAGGAAAGGAAGACCAAGACTCACCTTTGCTTCTAAGGTAAAGTTTATCCGAGTCACCAGCCTCAAAAATCGCAGGTTAACAGCAGCTCAGATTAGAGACCAGGTCAATGCCACACAGATTTCTAGCAGCAGACAAATCTCTACAACAACTGTTAAGAGGAGACTTTGTGCAGCAGGCCTTCATGGTAAAATAGCTGCTAGGAAACCATTGCTAAGGACGGGCAACAAGCAGAAGAGACTTGTTTGGGCTAAAGAACACAAGGAATGGACATTAGACCAGTGGAAATCTTTGCTTTGGTCTGATGAGTCCAAATTTGAGATCTTCGGTTCCAACCACCGTGTCTTTGTGCGAAGCAGAAAAGGTGAACGGATGGACTCTACATGCCTGGTTCCCACCGTGAAACATGGAGGAGGAGGTGTGATGGTGTGGGGGTGCTTTGCTGGTGACACTGTTGGAGATTTATTCAAAATTGAAGGCATACTGAACCAGCATGGCTACTACAGCATCTTGCAGGGGCATGATATTCCATCCGGTTTGCATTTAGTTGGACCATCATTTATTTTTCAACAGGACAATGACCCCAAACACACCTCCAGGCTGTGTAAGGGCTATTTGACCTAGAAGGAGAGTGATGGGGTGCTACGTCTGATGACCTGGCCTCCACAGTCACGAGACCTGAACCCAATCGAGACGGTTTGGGGTGAGCTGGACCGCAGAGTAAAGGCAAAAGTGCCAACAAGTGCTAAGCATCTCTGGGAACTCCTTCAAGATTGTTGGAAGACCATTTCCGGTGACTACCTCTTGAAGCTCATCAAGAGAATGCCAAGAGTTTTTTGGGCTGCAATGTCTCCAGCGAGGGCTTTGAGATGGACGTGGTGAAGGTTCAGGCTGTGCAGGAATGGCCTAGGCCTATTGGTTTGAAATCTATACAGAGATTTTTGGGTTTCGCCAATTATTACAGGAAATTCATTAAGAATTTTTCTATAATTGTTAAGCCTCTGACCGAACTCACCAGGAAAGGTGCGAATACGGTCCAGTAGACTACTGAGGCCATTGAAGCATTTGTGTATCTCAAGGAGAGGTTCAGTTCTGCCCCTATCCTTATGCAGCCTGATGAGACCAAGCCTTTTTTGGTCGAGGTCGATGCTTCATCGGTGGGGATCGGTGCAGTTTTATCTCAGGAGAACAGAGATGGAGTACATCCTTGTGCTTTTTTTTCGAAAAAAATTTCGGAAACCGAACTCAATTATGATGTTGGAAATCGGGAGTTGCTGGCTAATAAACTCACATTTGAACATTGGCGTCATTTCTTGGAAGGTGCTAGATTTCCTATTCAGGTTTTCACAGATCATAAGAATTTGATCTATCTGGATGCTGTCAAGCGCTTGAATGCCTGTCAAGCTAGGTGGGCACTTTTTTTTTCTCGGTTTCATTTTTCTGTTACTTATATCCCTGGTACTAAGAATGTTAAAGCCAATGCTTTATCTCGCAGCTTTTCTCCTACGGTGGGTGCCGAGGAGGAGGAGAGCATTTTACAGAAAGGAGTTGTGGTGGCGGCATTGGACTCCGTTTTGGAAGATGGGATTCTGAAAGCTCAAGATGATGCCCCATCTAACACTCCCCATGTGAGGTTGTTTGTGCCTAGAAACTTTAGGAGAGATTTGTTTGTGGAGTGTCATGAGCATAGGCGGATTATAATGAGGGCAATCCGGGCTACTGCCCGGGGCCCCGAGCCTGCAGGGGGCCCGCGGCTTCGGGCGGGGTGTCTAATGCCGGATTGCACTCATTATATGTGCGGGCTGCCGTGGCACATACCGGTAGCAGTGGCGGGAGGGGGGGCCCCGGACCGCTCCCCCAGCAGCGGCCGCCGCTACTTCTTCATTGGCCGGGCCAGCACTGCAGCAGTTAACTTCCCTCTGCTGGCCCGGCCGCGTCACTGCTAGGAGACACGGCCTGTGCGCGGCTGTGTCTCCTAGCTGTGATGTCACGCAGTGCACACCCGGCCTGCAGTGCTGCAACGGAGAAGTCAGAGCAGGCAGGAGGAATGGAGCCAGGGGATGGTGAGTGAGTGTGTGTGTGTGTGTGTGTGTGTATGTATGTATGTGTGTGTGTGTGTGTGTGTATGTATGTGTGTGTGTGTGTATGTGTGTGTGTATGTGTAGGCAGATATCATTGTGTGATGTCTGTTTATATGTATTTTTGTGTTTCAAATGTGTTTATGCGTGTATGTATATGTCTGTATATGTTTTTCTGTGTGCGTGACTGCATGCGTGACTGCGTGTGGCCTCCTGCTGAGTATAGTTGGCGCCGTGCGGCCTCCTGCTGTCTCTGGGGGGGGCGCTGTGCGGCCCCCTGCTGTGTATAGATGGCGCTGTGCGGCCCTCTGCTGTGTATAGAGGGCGCCGTGCGGCCCCCTGCTGTGTATCGAGGGTGCAGTGTGGCCCCCTGCTGTGTATAGATGGCGCCGTGCGGCCCCCTGCTGTGTATAGATGGCTCCGTGCGGCCTCCTGCTGTGTATAGATGGCGCCAAGCGGCCTACTGCTGTGTATAGATGGTGCTGTGCGGCCTCCTGCAGTGTATAGATGCTGCCGTAGCGGCCTCCTGCTGTGTATAGATGGCGTCGTGCGGCCTCCTGCTGAGTATAGATGGCGCCGTGCGGCCCCCGGCTGTGTATACATGGCACCGTGCGGCCTCCTGCTGTGTATAGATGCCGCCGTGCGGCCTCCTGCTGTGTATAGATGGCGCCGTGCGGCCTCCTGCTGAGTATAGTTGGCGCCGTGCAGCCTCCTGCTGTCTCTGGGGGGGGCGCCGTGCGGCCCCCTGCTGTGTAGAGATGGCACCGTGCGGCCCTCTGCTGTGTATAGAGGGCGCCGTGCGGCCCCCTGCTGTATATCGAGGTGCAGTGTGGCCCCCTGCTGTGTATAGATGGCGCCGTGCGGCCCCCTGCTGTGTATAGATGGCTCCGTGCGGCCTCCTGCTGTGTATAGATGGCGCCAAGCGGCATACTGCTGTGTATAGATGGTGCCGTGCGGCCTCCTGCAGTGTATAGATGGTGCCGTGCGGCCTCCTGCTGTGTATAGATGGCGTCGTGCGTCCTCCTGCTGAGTATAGATGGCGCCGTGCGGCCCGCTGCTGTGTATACATGGCACCGTGCGGCCTCCTGCTGTGTATAGATGCCGCCGTGCAGCCTCCTGCTGTGTATAGATGGCACCGTGCGGCCTCCTGCTGAGTATAGTTGGTGCCGTGCTGCCTCCTGCTTTCTCGGGGGGGGCGCCGTGCGGCCTCCCACTATGTATAGATGGCGCCGTGCGGCCCCCTGCTGTGTATAGATGGCGCCGTGCGGCCCTCTGCTGTGTATAGGGGGCGCCGTGCGGCCCCCTCCTGTGTATAGATGGCGCCGTGTGGCCTCCTGCTGTGTATAGATGGTGCCATGCGGCCTCCGGCTGTATATAGATGGCACCGTGCGGCCTTCTGCTGTGTATAGATTGCGCCGTGCGGCCCCCTGCTGTGTATAGATGGCGCCGTGCGGCCCCCTGCTGTGTATAGATGGCGCAGTGTGGCCCCCTGCTGTGTATAGATGGCGCAGTGCGGCCCCCTGCTGTGTATAGATGGCGCCGTGCGGCCCCCTGCTGTGTACAGATGGCGCCGTGCGGCCCCCTGCTGTGTATAGATGGTGCCCTGCGGCCCCTTGCTGTGTATAGATGGCACCGTGCGGCCTTCTGCTGTGTATAGATGGCTACGTGCGGCCTCCTGCTGTGTATAGATGGCTATGTGCGGCCCCCTGCTTTGTATAGACGGCTACGTGCGGCCCGCTGCTGTGTATAGATGGCGCAGTGCGGCCCCCTGCTGTGTATAGATGGCTACGTGCGGCCCCCTGCTGTGTATAGATGGCGCCGTGCGGCCCCCTGCTGTGTATAGATGGCGCTGTGCAGCCCCCTGCTGTGCATTGATGGCGCCATGCGGCCCCCTGCTGTGTATTGATGGCGCCTTGCGGCCTCCTGCTGTGCATAGATGGCTATGTGCGGCCTTCTGCTGAGTATAGATGGCGCCGTGCGGCCTCCTGCTGTCTCTGGGGGGGCGCCATGCGGCATCTATACTCAGCAGGAGGCCGCACGTAGCCATCTATACACGTATACTCAGCAGGACAACAAGCAGCTGAAAAAGTGACACATCGCTGGAATTAGGGTATCTGCCCCTATAGTGTGCTGCTCTCAGATGGGACAGCACAATTAATATTGTGCCAAATTAATTTCTCGTGAACTATCACATGATCTATCACAGGGGATCATGTGACATGTCATGTGATAAATCAGGTGTGTGTGTGTGGGGGGGCTGCGCCTTCTAAACTGCCCAGGAGCCTTGCTACTCTTAATCCACCCCTGGTCATGAGTCTCGGTTGGCAGGTCATCCAAGAATTTCTGAGACTAAGAGACTTATAAGTCGCAGTTTTTGGTGGCCTGGATGGCAGAAGGTAGTCATCAAGTGGGTGCGTCAATGTACGGTGTGTGCTAGGTCAAAGGCTTCACATACCCCTGCTGCGGGGTTGCTTTGCCCTCTGGAGGTTCCTAGTGCACCTTGGACGCATCTCACAATGGATTTTATTACTGATCTTCCTGTGTCCGAGGGTTTCACTGTCATCTGGGTGGTCGTGGACCGTTTTAGTAAGATGTGTCATTTGGTTCCATTCATTAAGTTGCCCTGCGCCAAGATACTCGCTTAGGCATTTGTTAAGGAGATTGTCAAGCTCCATGGCATTCCCACGGATATTGTTTCTGATAGAGGACCTCAGTTTGTGGCTCGCTTTTGGCGTGCTTTTTGTGACAGGTTGGGAGTCCATTTGTCATTTTCGTCTGGGTATCATCCTGAGTCTAATGGACAGACTGAAAGAAAGAACCAGGATATTGAACAGTTTTTGTGTTGTTTTGTGGCGGACAATCAAGAGGTGTGGTCTGAGTTTCTGCCTCTCGCAGAATTTGCTCTTAACAACCATACATCCTCCTCTGCTGGGTGTTCTCCTTTTTTTTGTTGTACTGGGAGACATCCATCTTTTGGTTCGTTCTCCAAATTGGGGTCGGCGGTGCCGGAGGAGGAGAATTTTTCTGGTGATTTGGAGAGAGTTTGGACTAATGTACGTTGCAACCTTCAAGAGGCTAACAAGAAGTCCAAAAAGTATTTTGACAGAAAACGTAAGGAGGTTTTGTTTACTGTGGGTGACATGGTTTGGTTGTCCTCAAAGAACCTGCGGTTGAGGATTCCCTCTAAAAAATTGGGTCCTAAGTTTGTGGGGCCATTTACGGTGCTTCAGGTGGTTAACCTGTCTGCTGTTAGGTTGGATGTCTTCCTGGAAGATTAATCCTGTGTTTCATGTTTCCTTGTTGAAAAAGGCTGATGTACACTACCGTTTAAAAGTTTGGGGTCATTTAGAAATTTCATTATTTTTGAAAGAAAAGAACATTTTTTTTTCAATGAAGCTAACATTAAATGAATCAGAAATACACTCTATACATTGTTAATGTGGTAAATGACTATTCTAGCTGCAAACGTCTTTTTTTTATTGCAATATCTACATAGGTGTATAGAGGCCCATTTCCAACAACCACCACTCCAGTGTGTTAATGGTACATTGTGTTTGCTAACTGTGTAAGAAGGCTAATGGATGTTTAGAAAACCCTAGAAAACCCTTGCACAAGTATGTTAGCCCAGCTGAAAATGGTTTGGCTGATTTGAGAAGCTATAAAATTGACCTTCCTTTGAGCTAGTTGAGAATCTGGAGCATTACATTTGTTTGTCCTATGAAACTCTCAAAATGGCCAGAAAAAGAGAACTTTCATGTGAAACTCGAGAGTCTATTCTTGTTCTTAGAAATGAAGGCTATTCCATGCGAGAAATTGCCAAGAAACTGAAGATTTCCTACAACGATGTGTACTACTCCCCGCTGGGGGGCCCCGCTGCACAACTGAGCAACAAGACAAGTACATTAGAGTCTCTAGTTTGGGAAATCGATGCCTCACAGCTCCTCAACTGGCAGCTTCATTAAATAGTACACGCAAAATGCCAGTGTCATCGTCTACAGTGAAGAGGCGACTCCGGGATGCTGGCCTTCAGGGCAAAGTGGCAAAGAAAGAGCCATATCTGAGACTGGCTAATAAAAGGAAAAGATTAATATGGGCAAAAGGACACAGACATTGGACAGAGGAAGATTGCAAAATAAGTTTTATGGACAGACAAATCAAAGTTTGAGGTGTTTAGATCACACAGAAGAACATTTGTGAGACGCAGAACTGAAAAGATGCTGGAAGAGTGCCTGACGCCATCTGTCAAGCATGGTGGAGGTAATGTGATGGTCTGGGGTGGCTTTGGTGCTGGTAAAGTGGGAGATTTATACAAGGTAAATGGGATTTTGAATAAGGAAGGCTATCACTCCATTTGGCAACGCCATGCCATACCCTGTGCACAGCGCTTGATTGGAGCTAATTTCATCCTACAACAGGACAATGACCCAAAGCACACCTCCAAATTATGCATGAACTATTTAGGGAAGAAGCAGGCAGCTGGTATTCTATATGTAATGGAGTGGCCAGCACAGTCACCAGATCTCAACCCCATTGAGCTGTTGTGGGAGCAGCTTGACCATATGGTACGCAAAAAGTGCCCATCAAGCCAATCGAACTTGTGGGAGGGGCTTCAGGAAGCATGGGGTGAAATTTCTCAAGATTACCTCAGCAAATTAACAGAATGCCAAAGGTCTGCAATGCTGTAATTGCTGCAAAGGGAGCATTCATTGACGAAAGCAAAGTTTGTAGGAGAAAAATATTCTGTCTAATAAAAATCATTATTTCTAACCTTGTCAATGTCTGGACTATATTTTCTAATTATTTTGCAACTCATTTGATAAATAAAAGTATGATTTTTCATGGAAAACACAAAATTGTCTGGGTGACCCCAAACTTTTGAACGGTAGTGTATCTGATAGGGATGCCACTGTCACAGTTCCTCCTGTGGTGGAAGACGGCGAATATGAAATTTCTCGTATCCTGAATTCGAGATGGCATAGAGGGAGATTGCAGTATCTCGTCGCATGGAAGGGGTTCGGTCCCGAGGATAACTCCTGGGTAAGGGCGGATGATGTTTTTGCCCCTAGACTTGTCAAAGCTTTCCACAGGAGGTTTCCGGATAGGCCTGGGCCTGGAGGATCTGGAGGATCCTCATAAAGAGGGGATACTGTTAGAACCCTCCTGTTTGTTTTCTTTTCCTTCCTGTGTTTTGCGGTCATGTGACCATTTGCCTTTATATTCCATCTCCGCCCTTTTGGCTGTGCTGGACTTCAGTTTTTGACTGCTTCTCTAGCCAGGTGCTTCTGTGCCGATCTGGCAGCTCGCTTGGTCCTTCTGGGACCTTTAGTACCTTTTTGTCAGTTTGTATTTTTGTGTTCTGCAACTACTTCTCTGTTTAGGAGGTGTCCCATTTTTGTCCCAAGTGCTTAGTTCTTTTAGGGAACCCTTCCTTAATGCTATAGGTCTCCGTTCAGACTAGCCGAGGACTAAGGCGGGTCTGTTCGCTGTAGCGCTGGCGTCCCTGTCCTCTGCTAGGCAGGGACGCTGTTCCCCTCACCTCTCTGCTCCGTGCCCGGCGTCCTCCTCCCGCTCTGCTGGCAGCGCGCGCTCCTTCCTGGCCACTGTGCTTAGGGCGCGCGCGCTCTCCCTCCCTCTTAAAGGGGCCGCGCGCGCCGTCCTAAGGAGTCCCCGGCCAATGGCCGGAGGACTTCACCATATATAAGGCACCTCCTCCAAAATGGAGGTGCCCGAGCAATGTTGTTGCACTGTTCACTACTCTGCTTCAGCCCTCAGGTCCCGTTGCCAGTTACCTGCCAGATACCTGCCAGCTTCCTGCCAGCTTGCTGTCTTATTCCTGCCTGATATTCTGCTACCTGCCTGCTAGCCTGAGGTCCGACGGTCTGCCTTACTACTCCTGTCAGTCTGTCTAAGGACCAGCTTGCCCGCTCACCTGGGAGCGCACATCAACTACCTGCCTGCTTGCCTGAGGTCCGACGGTCTGCCTTCCAACTCTTGTCAGTCTGTCTATGGACCAGCTTGCCCGCTCACCTGGGAGCGCACATCTGCTACCTGCCTGCTAGCCTACCTGGAGGCTCTGCCGTCACGTGCTGTGACCACCTGCCTGTCCAGTGACTCCTGCCCGCTCACCTGGGAGCGCTCATCTGCTGCCTGTCTGCTAGCCTACCTGGAGGCTCTGCCGTCACGTGCTGTGACCACCCGCCTGTCCAGAGACTTCTGCCCGCTCACCTGGGAGCGCTCATCTGCCGCCTGTCTGTTGGTCTTCCTGGAGGCTCCGCCGTCACATGCTGTGACCACCCGTTTATCCAGAGACTCTCGCCTGCTCACCTGGGAGCTCACGTCTACCATCAGCCGCCACAGGTCGTACCAACCCTTTACCCAGAGACTGCCCCGGTCACTTGCCGTGACCATCTGCCCGTTCACCCAGAGACTGCCCCGGTCACTTGCCGTGACCATCTGCCCGTTCATCCAGAGACTGCCCCGGTCACTTGCCGTGACCTCCTGCCCGTTCTTCTAGAGACTGTCCCGGTCACCTGCTGTGACTGCCTGCCTGGTCGCCACCCGCTCCCTTACAAGGACTGCCCCCTTGTATAGTAGCTCAGAGGTTCCGCCTCCCAGACCCGTTATAGTTTTGCTCGGGCCATGGAACCCGGTGGCACCCAAGCTCCCTCGCTCTCGGACCTGTGTCATGAACTGTCCCGTCAGAGGTCCCAACAGGAGTCCATCCTGGGTCACCTGCGGAATGTCAATTCTCGCCTGGACACTCTGACTGCTCCGCCAGCAACCTCCGCCAGTGCCATGACTCGCAATCCGGCAGCTCCGCTGTCCACTAATACCATGGTATCCTACCCCGGACCCCGGCTTTCTGCACCTCCTCGCTTCGGAGGCGACTCCGCCCAGGCTCGGGGCTTCATAAATCAGTGCACCCTGCACTTTGAACTCCTGTCCCACCAGTTTAACTCCGACCGGGCCAAAATTGCCTTCATCATGTCCCATCTCACCGGGGAGGCCCTGGCCTGGCTAAATCCTCTATGGGAGAGAGGAGACCCCCTGGTGTCCGACTTGCCTGCCTTTCTCATGGCTTTCCGGAAAGTCTTCGACAAACCCGGACGGAAGACCTCATCCGCATCATCACTGCTACGCCTCCGTCAGGGAAGTCTCACCGTGGGCCAATATGCCATACGGTTCCGTACCCTTGCCTCGGAGCTGGCCTGGGATAACGACGCTCTGGTATCCGTCTTCTGGGAGGGTCTGTCCGGCCGTATTAAAGATGAACTTGCCGGTCGGGACATTCCTACCACTCTCGATGACCTAATAACTCTTGCCACCCGGATTGACCTACGGTTCCAGGAGCGTGCCAAAGAGGTCACCCGTGAGAGGAGGTTTCCACGTCTAGCTCCTACTTTTCAGAAATCCGTCTCTCCCCAGGTACACTCTCCTGAGCCTATGCAGGTCGACCAGACCAAGATGGTCAAAACCCGTCAGGACTTACGCCGTGCCGAGGGGAGCTGCTTCTACTGTGGCAGTAAGGAGCACCGGATCCGTGCCTGCCCGGAGAGGTCGGGAAACGCCTGTGTCTAGGTTCGCTCAGAGAGGTCGACCTAGACAAGAATAAATCCTCTCCATCTCTGCTGCTGTCAGTCTCAATTGTCTGCGGGGAGAACCGTTATTTCGAACTAGCCCAACTTGACTCTGGAGCAGCCGGGAATCTTATTTTACAGTCCCTGGTAGAGAAATACCGCATCCCCACCAAACCTCTGGCTGTACCCTTGTCTGTTGCTGCCGTGGATGGGGGTCTCTTACCACGCCCCATCCAACTCATCACCGAATCCATTACTCTGCAGGTGGGAATGCTGCATTCTGAGAGTATCTCCTTTCATGTTCTGCCTGGACTCTCTCACGCCCTCTTGCTAGGTCTACCTTGGCTCCAGAGACATGCACCCGTGCTTGACTGGCAGACCGGAGAAGTCCTTCGCTGGGGACAGGACTGCCATAAGACCTGTCTGGTTCCCGTCCATCCCGTCCGTCCTTCTCCTACCCCAGCTAATCTACCTGGACTTCCGATTCCTTATTGGTCTTATGCTGATGTCTTTAATAAAAAGGAGGCAGAGACACTACCCCCTCATAGACCATACGACTGCCCTATCGACCTGTTACCTGGTACTACTCCTCCCCGTGGGCGTATTTATCCATTATCCGCTGCTGAGACCCGGTCGATGTCCGAATATATTGAGGAGAATCTGGCCAGGGGATTCATCCGGAAATCTACCTCCCCGGCGGGAGCAGGCTTCTTTTTCGTCAAAAAGAAGGACGGCTCTCTCCGTCCCTGTATAGACTATAGAGGCCTTAACCAGATCACGGTGAAGAATAAGTACCCCTTTCCGCTCATTCCGGAGTTATTTGATCGTCTGAGGGGGGCTAGAATCTTCACCAAACTGGACCTCCGTGGGGCGTACAACCTGGTTCGTATCCGTCAGGGGGATGAATGGAAGACGGCATTCAACACCCGGGACGGCCACTATGAATATCTGGTAATGCCCTTTGGTCTCTGTAACGCTCCTGCCGTCTTTCAAGAGTTGGTCAATGACATCTTCCGGGACCTTCTCTACTCCTGCGTAGTGGTGTACCTGGACGACATCTTGGTCTTCTCTCCGGATCTCCAGGCTCACCGGAGGGACGTTCGTCAGGTCCTGCTCAGGCTCACGCAGAATCACCTCTTCGCTAAATACGAGAAGTGCCTCTTTGAGCAGACCTCGCTTCCGTTTTTGGGCTACATTATTTTTCAGACCGGCCTACGAATGGATCCAGAGAAACTGTCTGCCATCGAGAAATGGCCTCGACCGGAGGGGTTGAAGGCCATTCAGCGGTTCCTGGGCTTCGCCAACTACTACCGCCTCTTCATACCGCACTTCTCTTCCCGGACTGCCCCAATTTCCGCGCTCACCCATAAGGGTACTAATCCCAAAGAGTGGCCGCCCGAAGCAGAGGAGGCCTTTCTTTCCTTAAAACAGGCCTTCTCTTCCGCCCCGGTGCTGCATCGCCCGGACGGCAACAAGCAGTTCTTCCTGGAAGTTGACGCCTCCTCCTCTGGAGCCGGAGCGGTACTTACTCAAAAATCATCTTCCGGGAGGATGGTAACTTGCGGCTTCTTCTCTAAACTCTTCTCCTCCTCAGAGCGCAATTATTCCATAGGAGACCGAGAGTTATTGGCCATCAAACTGGCATTGGAGGAGTGGCGTTACCTGCTCGAGGGGGCTCTTCACCCGGTAATAATTTACACTGACCACAAGAACTTGGCTTACCTCCAGCATGCCCAGAGACTTAACCCGCGCCAAGCCCGGTGGTCCTTGTTTTTTGCTCGCTTTGATTTTGTTCTTCATTTTCGCCCGGCTGACAAAAACGTCAAGGCGGACGCCTTGTCTCGATCCTTTCTGGTGTCTGATCTCGAGGAAGATCCGAAACACATCATCGATCCTGCCAGAGTAATGCAGGTGGCTCCCGTGAGTCTAAATCGTCTCCCTCCCGGAAAGACGTTCGTATCAGTACCTGATCGGGAGAAGATCCTTCACTGGGGTCACTCGTCTAAACTGGCTGGCCACGCCGGTCAGAAAAAGACCCTCCAGCTTATTACCCAGCACTACTGGTGGCCTACCCTGCACAAGGACGTAATAGACTTTGTTTCTGCCTGTGTGTCCTGCGCCCGCAACAAGGTTCCGAGACATCTGCCAGCCGGTCGCCTCCTTCCGCTTTCTGTACCTGCTGCCACCTGGCAGCATATAGCAATGGACTTTATAACTGACCTCCCAGTCTCTGCCGGTTGTACGGTCATTTGGGTGGTCGCTGACCGCTTCTCCAAGATGGCTCATTTCGTTCCCCTGCCAGGCCTCCCGTCTGCACCCGAGCTAGCGAAAGACTTTATTCGTCACATCTTTCATCTTCATGGCCTGCCCCTCCACATCGTGTCGGATCGTGGGGTACAGTTCACCTCACGCTTCTGGAGAGCCACTTGTAAACTGCTAGACGTCACCCTGGACTTCTCTTCCGCTTACCACCCACAGTCCAATGGTCAAGTGGAGCGGATCAATCAGAACCTGACCAGTTACCTCCGGCACTTCGTTAATGCCCATCATTCAGACTGGGTGGATCTCCTACCATGGGCCGAGTTCTCTTATAACAATCACGAGAGCGAATCCTCCTCCAAATCCCCGTTTTTTGTAGTCTTCGGTCAGCATCCTCGGATTCCTTTTCCTGTCTCCACCTCTGTGGACAACCCGGCTGCGGAATCTCTCGTTAGCAAATTTTCCTCCATTTGGGAGAGTACCCGATCCGCACTCCTTCAGTCGTCCGAACGGATGAAAAGACACGCTGACAAAAAACGCCTGGATCCTCCACAATTTCGTCCTGGAGATAAAGTCTGGCTCTCATCTAAATATGTCCGACTCAAGATACCTTCTTACAAGTTAGGGCCTCGGTTCATCGGTCCTCTGGAGGTCATCAGTCAGATCAACCCGGTGGCCTATAAATTGAAACTCCCGGCCAACTTACGGATCCCTAACTCCTTCCATGTATCTCTCCTCAAACCTGTGGTACGTAACTCTTTTTCCAAGTCTACAGGTACGCCTCCTGCTCCGGTTTCTGCTGAGGACGAGTTTGAGGTAGAGAACATTCTTGCCACCAAAAGGGTAAGAGGAAAGACCTTTTTTCTAGTAGATTGGAAGGGGTTTGGTCCTGAGGAGAGAACGTGGGAGCCCCGGGAGAACATCCATGCCCCGCTCATCCTTGCTAAATTTCTGTCTGGCCTAAAAAAGGGGGGGCCTAAAGGGGGGGGTACTGTAGCGCCGGCGTCCCTGTCCTCTGCTAGGCAGGGACGCTGTTCCCCTCACCTCTCTGCTCCGTGCCCGGCGTCCTCCTCCCGCTCTGCTGGCAGCGCGCGCTCCTTCCTGGCCACTGTGCTTAGGGCGCGCGCGCTCTCCCTCCCTCTTAAAGGGGCCGCGCGCGCCGTCCTAAGGAGTCCCCGGCCAATGGCCGGAGGACTTCACCATATATAAGGCACCTCCTCCAAAATGGAGGTGCCCGAGCAATGTTGTTGCACTGTTCACTACTCTGCTTCAGCCCTCAGGTCCCGTTGCCAGTTACCTGCCAGATACCTGCCAGATTCCTGCCAGCTTGCTGTCTTATTCCTGCCTGATATTCTGCTACCTGCCTGCTAGCCTGAGGTCCGACGGTCTGCCTTACTACTCCTGTCAGTCTGT
Organism: Phyllobates terribilis; assembly: GCF_046119375.1. Classification (NCBI taxonomy): domain Eukaryota; kingdom Metazoa; phylum Chordata; class Amphibia; order Anura; family Dendrobatidae; genus Phyllobates; species Phyllobates terribilis. The sequence continues at coordinate 220,914,327 of NW_027362769.1, read as the reverse complement.
CTAAGGACCAGCTTGCCCGCTCACCTGGGAGCGCACATCAACTACCTGCCTGCTTGCCTGAGGTCCGACGGTCTGCCTTCCAACTCTTGTCAGTCTGTCTATGGACCAGCTTGCCCGCTCACCTGGGAGCGCACATCTGCTACCTGCCTGCTAGCCTACCTGGAGGCTCTGCCGTCACGTGCTGTGACCACCTGCCTGTCCAGTGACTCCTGCCCGCTCACCTGGGAGCGCTCATCTGCTGCCTGTCTGCTAGCCTACCTGGAGGCTCTGCCGTCACGTGCTGTGACCACCCGCCTGTCCAGAGACTTCTGCCCGCTCACCTGGGAGCGCTCATCTGCCGCCTGTCTGTTGGTCTTCCTGGAGGCTCCGCCGTCACATGCTGTGACCACCCGTTTATCCAGAGACTCTCGCCTGCTCACCTGGGAGCTCACGTCTACCATCAGCCGCCACAGGTCGTACCAACCCTTTACCCAGAGACTGCCCCGGTCACTTGCCGTGACCATCTGCCCGTTCACCCAGAGACTGCCCCGGTCACTTGCCGTGACCATCTGCCCGTTCACCCAGAGACTGCCCCGGTCACTTGCCGTGACCATCTGCCCGTTCATCCAGAGACTGCCCCGGTCACTTGCCGTGACCTCCTGCCCGTTCTTCTAGAGACTGTCCCGGTCACCTGCTGTGACTGCCTGCCTGGTCGCCACCCGCTACCTTACAAGGACCGCCCCCTTGTATAGTAGCTCAGAGGTTCCGCCTCCCAGACCCGTTACATTCGCTAGGAACAGGCAGCCCGCTACATCGTAGGGATTCAGGTTAGTCTTATTGTAGGGACAGCCTTCCTCATCTTTCCTTAGTTCATGTTGCAGATCATGACAGCAGAAGTTCCCCGGTCCTCCCTTCACACTTGCCGTCGGGAGATCAGCGGCCCTAGCCTAGCGACTGGCGCAACCTGGCCGCGAATTGGCGCCGGATTTGAAACACGCAGACCACCATCAGGAGATCAGCGGCGACGCAGCCGCGAGATGACCGGTGCTAGCCGGTCATCTCCTGGCTACTCGCAGCAGAAGTACCCCGACCGGCGGTCTCGCTCCGCGGTCCTCCCTTCACACTTGCCGTCGGGAGATCAGCGGCCCTAGTAGGGGGGCTGTGTGCACGCTCATACTGTATAGGGGGATGTCTTCTGAATTAATTCAGAATTAAGTATGAATTAATTTCAGCCTATTGGCTCGGCCCTCCACAAGTCACGGTGTCTCATGTGGCCCCAGGAAAAATTAATTGCTCACACCTGATCTAACCCAATGTTTCTACCAGTGGCAATTAAAACTATGTTCACACGTTGCGATTTTGCTGTGTTTTTTAAAGAAAATTTATGTAACATTATATGTTGCATTTTACAGTACCAGCAGAAAGCTATGAGATTTCTGAAATCTTATGCACACACATAAGATTTTTTTCCTGACTGCATTGGAAAACTGCTGCGTTTTTGAAAAAAAAAGCAGCATGTCACTTTTTTCAGAATTTTTGCAGCATTTTTTCACCCAAAGAAAGCAATTAGTAAGTGCAAAAATGCAGCAAAAAAAGCAAGTACCAGGTTTTTAGGTTTTTAGTGAAAAAAGCAGGTACAGCATTATGTGAAATACATTTATTTTTGTGATTTTCCCAAGTTTAAATCATGATGTCTTGGTGTCCTAACATGAGCATTGCAGTTAGGATTAGTACAGCTTAATTAAATTAGTGATATGTGAAAGGAATCATTGGCTCACCAAGGTGTGAAATTGAACAATACCTGAGCAACTCAAGGGCTTACCAAAGGGTGAAAGTAAACAGTGTCCTACAATCTCAATGCTTTGTCAATGTCTAAAGGAAAATATTTCCAACCAATTCACCTCCCTCAGGCTGTTACATTTGTAATTGTGTATTTTTTCATGAACTCATATGAGCTTTTTTGTTCACAATAGCTAGTTTAACATCCCTGGCAGCGTGCTGGCATGGCTTACCATCTCCCACCATGCAAGACCGCCAACTTACCTACCAGTCCAGCCTGCACACTATGCTCGTCTACCTGCTGTGTGCATGTCTCTTGTCTGCTGGCTTAGGGCGGCGGCGCTGGCACTTCCTGATTCTTAAAGTTACAGTGTGCACAGTCCTAATGCGTCCCCAGCCTATTGCTGTGAGTCACTGGATACTTAAACCTCCTCCACCCAGTGTGAGGTGCCTGAGCAACACTTTCTTTCAGTGTGTTCTGTGCAACTAAATTGCCAGGTCCTGTCCTGTATCTTATCTGTTTCCGCCACCCTGGGGGCTGAGTAACCAGGCCCGTTACCTGTATCTGTGACTTCTAGTCTATTACCGCCACACTGGGGGCTGAATGCCCAGGCTCGTTCCTGTATCTTTTTCCTGTGTCAGTTCCTGTCTGAACTGTGTCCTAGCCAGTTACCTGTTTGTCTCTATGTCCCTTTTCCTGCAGTGTCTGAACCAGCACCTAACTCCAACTCATCTCTGTACTTCTGTGTTTGAGTTTTGTGTCCACTCACTACTTCATAGCAAGTACCTTGTGTGTATCTGGTTCTGCTTGTCCTGTTTCCCTACCTCCTGTGTTCTAAGAGAATGTCGCGCCCAGGGGACGGGGATGACTCGGCGCCCAGGCCTTGTTGAGGCCTGACCTTGGGGGATGTCGCGGTGGTCGGTTCCCGGGCCCGTACCCTGGGCCTCTCTTTAAAAGGGGGTTGATGGATAATTATATGAGTTCGTGACGCCACCTGTGGTATCTGGTGAGGATCACCAGCGCTGCAGCAGTCCGCTGAGGCCGGTGATAAGGCAGCTTAATGGTATAGCTCCCCACAGGTGGAGCTGGGCCTCAGGGCAGCATATGGAGAGGGGGAATGCAGGACAGAAGAGACCCAGCAGGGACTACTGAAAGACAGGCAACCACACACAGTTCTCTTCTGTACCTTTTACTGATGGAAATTCAGGCACATCCCGGAGCACTGCAGGGTGAAGGGTGCATTTCAGGATTCTCCCCAGGGAGCGGGTATAGGGCCTCCTGATTCTTGCCTCTGTGTAATAAGTTCCTGACCTGCCAGAAGCTAGGCCTAACTTTGTCTCTGTCCTGCATCAGCTGTCTTTGTGGTAGGGTCTTCTCTTGGAGTGCACGCTCCCAGCTTACGGGGCCTATGGGTCTCCTGGCTCTGCTACGTATCAGCTCTCTGGTGATCCTGGGACCTGTAGTTCTCCAGGGATTCCGGTTATGTCCTACTGGGTCATAGAGATCCCAGTAAGCTCGGACCCGGTGTCCGGTATAAGCTTCGGGGTGAGCTGGTTAAGCTCCTCTGCCCCCACTGCTACTCACTTTCCACTCGCCTTCGGCCATGCTCGGGCCCTCTCTCACGGCGTCGGCATGCCTTGGGCTCTAACCTGAGTCTGGACTGGGCTTCAGGACCGCTGGAGGCCTAACTTGCCTCACACAGCAACCTGCGTGCTTCTCCTCACACAATAGCTCTTCACTCACTGTGAACTCCAGACTCTCTCTGCCTAGCTCCACCTTCCCTATTTATATCCCTAACGGGCTCCCTCTGCTTGTCTGAGGTGGAAGGTGGAGATGTGTGAATGTTTATGGGAGCCTCTTGTGGAGGAATCCGTTAATGCACCTCTCTAGGATCTGTGGCTCCAAGCGCAGCTTGGCGCCACATTCCCCCCTAGCAAAGCTCAGCACTCCCGGGCTGAAGTACATTTTGAATAAACATGAACAATAGCAATCTTCCCTTTATGGGAGGCACTTTTCTTAAACGTTGCATAAAAGACATTATATACACATTCAATTTGGTAAGCAACCCCAGAATTCAAGTCTCCTGTGGTGAGGTTCCCAGCCAGGATTTCCATCTCACAGGGCAGAGTATTTGGTAGCTTGAGGGACCTGTCCCAAACCCTCAACATAGGCCCTGGGGTGGCTGCAGGGCATGGAGATCCTGAGTTGGACCTCCGGTAGCGCCACTCCAGACAGGTTTTCCTTTTGAGGTCACCAACATGGGCACCCCAGGGAGTGCAATTATGTACATGAAGCAGTTTTTGGGCTGCACATAGTCCTCAGCCTCGGAGTTCTTAGATAAATAACAAAGAAAGTCATTACGCATAGTGTCCATATCACCTAAACTGTTCATCAATAAGGCAAAACACAAAGTAATATACATATGCATGAAAACACACAGAAATACAGTTCAATACCCCAGGGGTAACTATCTACATTTGTCAGAGTTTAGCTATCTTACTCAGTATATCTGACAGGGGGTTGACCTCGCGTGGTACGTGTTGATCTGCGTAAGACTGGGATGCATGAAGCACTAGTAGGTACACTACCTCCCAATGTGTCAGGACCAAGTGTGGAGGGGCTAGAAGACTGCACTGACCTCCCTACTGGACTAGCAAGCATACCATGGGCTGGGCTTTACTGCTCTGCTCCAACCGGGGATCCTTCTTCCGGGGACTCTGCTAGAGCAGGCTTTTCTGAAGCGCTTACAGGTTCTTCTTGCTGTGGGTAGAAAGTGAGTACAGCGATGATTACTGCTCCTCCTAGTTGGGGCCAATCTGCCGGGAAATCTCCTAAGTCAGTGTGTATCACTGCTTCTTTAGGCTCCTCCGGTACGGTGAGAGGCACTTCTTCTTGGGGCTTCAGAAGATCTGGACACAACTTTAGATGCTCCCTGGATACCGTCGCGGACGTTCTTCCTCCATCTCTACTGATTAAGCAGGTCTTCTTATTATCAAATCTTGACTTCAACACAGTGTAGGGTTCCTTCTCCCACTGGTCATCAAGTTTGTGGTTTCTTCTCTTCCTTTTCAATACTATTTCACCAGGTGTGAAGGGTTCTGCGGGCGCACTTTTGTTGTAGTGGGCCTCCTGCTTATTCCTCACCCGAGAGGGACTGTCCTCGACACAGGCTTGTCCCTCCTGTACTGCTCCTGTCTGGTCATGTCCCAGTCCTCAGTGGTCACATCCGCTCCTGGTTCTACTACACCAAGCTCCAGATCCATGGGCAGCTTTCCTGGTCTCGCCCGCATGAGATATGCCGGAGTGAAGGTTGGTGGAACTTACTGGTATGTGGTTGTACTGGTCTACTAGGTCAGGTAGTAGGTCTGGCCACTGATTTCTCTCCTCAAGTGGTATGGTCCTCAGCTGGTCGATGATGATGTTATTCATCTTTTTGCAGAGACCGTTGGTTTGGGGGTGGTACGGTGTTGTTCTTATTTTCTTACACCCGTACAAATGGCAGAACTCTTTAAACAATTCAGCCTCAAAGGCCGGGCCTTGGTCCATCAGCACCTGCTCAGGGTATCCATGGGGTCTACAGAAGCACGCCTGGAAGGTTTTTGCTGCTGTCTCTGCCGTCAGGTCCTTGACGGGAGCGACCACCAGAAATCTAGAGTAGTGGTCCACCGTGGTCAGGGCGTAGGAGCATCCTGACCTGCTGGGTGATAACTTGACATGGTCCAAGTCCACGATCTCCAGAGGCCGAGTCGTCTTGATGGGTTGCAGGGGTGCCTTCTGGCTACTGTAATCTTTTCTTCTAAGGCTACAGGGTCCACAGTCTCGGCACCACCGCTCAATGGAGCTGTGCATTCCTACCCAGTAGAATCGACACTTCAGCAGGGTCTCTAGCTTCTTCCAGCCAAAGTGCCCCGCCTGATCATGGTAGGCCTCCAACACCATTTGGATGTCCATCTTGGGGACCACTATCTGCCATACCATCTCATGGGTTTTTGGATTGACGTACCTCCGGCACAGCTTCTCACGGTAGATAAACAGCCGGCTTCTCTCGTTCCACTGCTGCTTTGCTTGGAGAGACGCTTCCTTTTCCAGGGAGGAACCTTCTTGGGTTATCAGCTCCTTGATACAGCTGACAACCGGGTCACTGTCCTGGGTCTCTTTCCAGCTGTGGTGAGGCAGGGGGTTTAACGTCTTTCCACGCTGCCTCCTTGAGGCTCGTTGCTCGAGGATCATCCCATTCTGGTGAAAGGCAGGTAGCTCAATCTCTTCCAGGTCATCCACTTCTTCTTCCGTGTCTGACTGGTGAGGCATCCTGGACAGAGCATCGGCGTTGCCGTTCTTGCGGCCCGCCCGATATTTAATTGTAAATTGATAGTTTGACAGCCGAGCCATCCATCGTTGTTCCGGTGCTCCTAGCTTGGCTGTTTCCAGATGGGTCAAGGGGTTATTGTCAGTGTAGGCAGTGAACTTGCTGGAAACTAGGTAGTGCTTAAACCTCTCAGTGATGGCCCAGACAAAGGCCAGGAACTCCAACTTAAAGCTGCTATAGTTCTCTGGGTTCCTCTCGGTCGGGCGGAGCTTCTTGCTTGCGTATGCGATTACCTTCTCTTGGCCATTCTGCTTCTGACTTAGGACAGTGCCCAGCCCTTCGTTGCTGGCATCTGTATACAGCAGGAACGGTTGGCTGTAGTCAGGGTAGACCAGGATCTCATCGCCTGTCAGGATCTCCTTCATCTCCTGAAATTACTCGGCTTGCTCCTTACCCCAGTGGAATGGGGGGTTTCTGCCTTTGGGGACTGCCCTACCAGGAGGTCTTGCAGAGGAGCTGCTTTCTTGGTATAGTCTTTTACGAACCTCCGGTAGTATCCTACTAGTCCCAGGAACTGACGAACCTCCTTGAGGTTCTTCGGCTCCGGACACTTCTGGATGGCAGTAACCTTCTCCGGATCTGGTGCTACCCCTTCTGGACTGACAATGTGCCCCAGGTACTGTACCTTTCTCTTGAGCAGGTGGCACTTTGAAGGCTTCAGCTTCATCCCGTACTGGGACAGTGACTCAAATACCTCCACCAGGTGTTTCAAGTGGTCCTCGTACGTCTTGGAATACACTATCACATCATCCAGGTAAAGTAACACTGTCTCGAAGTTGCGGTGTCCCAGGCAGCACTCCATCAATCTCTGGAACATCCCGTTGGCATTGCAGAGTCCAAACGGCATACTGTTGAACTCGTAGAGTACCATCGGGGTTGTAAAGGCCGTCTTCTCCCGATCCTCCTCAGCCATAGCTACTTGCCAGTACACACTAGTGAGGTCAAGGGTGGAAAAGTAATTTGCAGACTTTAAGGCAGCTAGGGACTCCTCTATGCGTGGTAAAGGGTATGCATCTTTATGTGTAATGCGATTTACTTGTCGGTAATCTACACACATTCTCATGCTCCCATCCTTCTTCCTGACTAGCACTAGGGGAGCTGCCCAGGGACTACAACTATCCCTTACTACCCCCACCTTTCTCATGTCGTGCAGCATCTCCTTTGCCTTCTGGTAGTGAGCTGGTGGTATGGGCCTGTACCGTTCTTTGATGGGTGGATGGTCACCTGTGGGGATATGGTGTTGAATCCCCTTAATCCTCCCAAAGTCAAGTGGGTGGTTACTGAACACCTGCACGTATTCTTGAACCACCCAGTGTACACCCTGTTTCTGATGGGCAGGAGTGGTGTCTGTCCCAACATGGAGCTGTTGACACCAATCCTCCACCTGTGTTGCAGGGTCATTATCCTCCATTTCGTCTGGTGAGGCTAAGGACTCCGCCTTGTGAATGGAGTTGTTATTTACAGCATGTAATTTGGCAACAGTGGCATAACGTGGTAATCGAACCTCATCGTCCCCATAATTAAGAAGACGGACAGGCACCGTCCCATTGCGTACATCCACCACTCCTCTGGTGGTTAAGAGCGTGGGTCTGTGCTCGGAGCAAAGGGGTTCTACTACCGCCTGGTAGCTCTGTCCTCTAAGACCTATGGCGGCTCTACACCAGATAAGCATTTCACTCATTGGGGGGGGATCACAATGGGTATGGGGTCTGTCACCGGCACATTACCGATTTCACCATCTGTTAACCTTACTTGCTGTTGGTACATCAGGACTCGGATCTCCTTCTGCAGCGCCCTTCTCTGTCCTGGTCTGGCAGTGTCAGCTATCTGTTGGAGCAAGAACACAACTTCTCCCAAACAGTTACCAACAATGTTAGTGCCAAGTACCATATACGGATTGGTATCATCAGGATTAGTCTCTACTACAATTAGTCCCTGGTCCTTCAGCTCCCCTCTCCCCACTTTTACTGTCACATTCTTAACCCCGATTAGGTTAAGGGGGAGTTCATTTGAGGCATAAACAGAAAGATTTGGAGCTGGCGGACGTAGGTCATCCATGGACCAGAACCTCTTGTAGAGGACATCAGGCATTATGGTTACCTGAGATCCTGTGTCCAGCAGAGCGTGCGTCGGGATGCCGTCCAGCACAATGGACAGGAAAGGTCTTCCTCCAACGAACCTGTTGTACCAGTCTGATGGGCCTGGCTGAGTTACTCCTGGGTGTTGGCCCTCGGCCCCAGGGTTTTCTCGTTTAAAGGACAATTCTGGGCGGTGTGTCCTGTCTTGCGGCAGCGGTAGCAGGCAGGGTCCTTCTGTGGACGGCGCTGGTCACTGATCCTCGTAGAGGGTGGTGTTGTCCTCCTCCTCCTTCGCATCCAGGGGACATCCTCAGGGCTATCGGCTAACAGGATTTTCCCTTCTTCCTCGGGTTCCGTCCGCAGCTGCAGGGCACTCAGCACAGTGGTCAGGGTTTTGCTCAACTGACGCACTTCAGAGCGCAAGCTGTCCAGCTCTCCAGGGGACGTTGCTGGAACCTTGGCTTCAGCAGCCACTGGGGAAAAGGTGTGTGTAGCAGGCACTGGGGTAGCCCCACCCTGGTAACATTGGATGGCATTTGTTTCCAGGGGTTGCAGTCCTATTATAGCCATGTCCTTAAGATGGTCAGAGGTGGCATCTGGATGATCCAAGGACCACAAATGTACAGTCCTGCTCTCCTCTGGAGACCTCAGTCCCCGGACAAACTGTTCCTTCAGCATTTTTTTTCATTTTCGATGCTGGTTGGACTAACCTGTTTCAGAGCCCGCAGGGCCCCTTGTAGACTCCAGGCATAGTCACAAATATTGTCCTCCGGCTGTTGAGAACAGTTGTAGAACCTCATCCGGAGGTCCGCCTCAGTATGATCCTCAAAAACAGTCTGTAGCTTTTTAAAGATTGCAGACACTGACTCTTCGTCTGTGGCCGACCATGTTTCCACTTCCCACTCCGCAGCACCAGTCAATTGTCCTAATACTACAGTGGCCCTCTGCTTGCCTGTCATAGAGTACATGTCCAGGATACCGCTTATCTTCCATTTGAATCCAGACAGGGTATTTGGTTTGCCGCTGTACTGGGGGAGCCACTTTGCTCCAGGAATGTACGGTAGAGTTATGGGGATGACAGAAGTAACAGGGCCCGCTGGTAAGGCGGCCGCCTCGGCCTGCTCGGCATCGGGCGCGGGTTGAACATCAGGGCCGTTAACCGGTATTCCGGCGTCGTGCTGTCCCTCGGACATTCTGGCGCCCCCCTAGCGAACCGTGGCCTACCTTCATTTCTTTCAGTAGGCCGCAGCTCCGCAAGTGACGGTCTTCTTCAGGACCTTGCGTCGCTTGCGTCCTACGTCAGAGCGCTCACCGCAGCTCCTTCCTGGACCTGGCGCTTCCTGGTTCGACGTCAAGGCATAGGGCGTGTCCGGGGCTTCGCGCGCATTTGCGGGTACGCCCCTCAGTTTCCCGCGGTTACGCCCTTCTTCTTCGCGCACTACTGCGCGACAATGGCGGTCATCTTCACCACAGTTTAACACACAGTTTTTATTAAAGGCGCACAGTACCCGGTGGCAACGGGCATATCACTCCGTTGTTGCAGCGGGCACGAGATCCTGTTTGTGACGCCAGGGAAGAGAATGTCACGCCCAGGGGATGGGGAGGACTCGGCGCCCGGGCCTTGTTGAGGCCTGACCTTGGGGGATGTCGCGGTGGTCGGCTCCCGGGCCCGCACCCTGGGCCTCTCTTTAAAAGGGGGTTGATGGATAATTATACAAGCTCGTGACGCCACCTATGGTATCTGGTGAGGATCACCAGTGCTGCGGCAGTCCGCTGAGGCCGGTGATAAGGCAGCTTGATGGTATAGCTCCCCACAGGTGGAGCTGGGCCTCAGGGCAGCATATGGAGAGGGGGAATGCAGGATGGAAGAGACCCAGCAGGGACTACTGAAAGACAGGCAACCACACACAGTTCTCTTCTGTACCTTTTACTGATGGAAATTCAGGCACATCCCGGAGCACTGCAGGGTGAAGGGTGCATTTCAGGATTCTCCCCAGGGAGCGGGTATAGGGCCTCCTGATTCTTGCCTCTGTGTAATAAGTTCCTGACCTGCCTGAAGCTAGGCCTAACTTTGTCTCCATCCTGCACCGGCTGACTTTGTGGTAGGGCCTTCTCTTGGAGTGCACACTCCCAGCTTACGGGGCCTATGTGTCTCCTGGCTCTGTTACGTATCAGCTCTCTGGTGATCCTGGGACCTGTAGTTCTCCATGGATTCTGGTTATGTCCTACTGGGTCATAGAGATCCCGGTAAGCTCGGACCCGGTGTCCGTTATAACTTTGGGGTGAGCTGGTTAAGCTCCTCTGCCCCCACTGCTACTCACTTTCCACTCGCCTTTGGCCACGCTTGGGCCCTCATTAGGCTACTCACACTCACGGCAGCTTGCTGCGCTTCACCTCTCTTACGGCGTCGGCATGCCTTGGGCTCTAACCTGAGCTCCTTGAGTCTGGACTGGGCTTCAGGACCGCTGGAGGCCTAACTTGCCTCACACAGCAACCTGCGTGCTTCTTCTCACACACAGCTCTTCACTCATTGTGCACTCCAGACTCTCTCTGCCTAGCTCCACCTTCCCTATTTATATCCCTAACGGGCTCCCTCTGCTGGTCTGAGGTGGAAGGTGGAGATGTGTGAATGTTTCTGGGAGCCTCTTGTGGAGGAATCCGTTAATGCACCCCTCTAGGATCTGTGGCTCCAAGCGCAGCTGGGCGCCACACTGTGTTTCCCAGTCTGTTCCATGTGAACAGAGCTCTGCTCCGCTTGTCCTCGGCACCTGCGGCTCTGCTTGTCCTCGGCTCCGCTCTGCTCCGCTTGTCCTCGGCACCTGCGGCTCCGCTCTGCTCTGCTTGTCCTCGGCACCTGCGGCTCCGTTCCTGTATCCCAGTCTGTATTGGTCACTATCCAACCTGTTTACCTACCTGCCAGTACCTGCCTGTCTGTATACCAGCCTAACCTGCCTGTTCCTGCATTCCCCGGTGTGGGTCAACAGCTGTGTGATCAGGGTCTGACCTGGAGTAGCACCTGGGCCACCTCCCTCGTTCCTCCTCAGACCACGGAGTCGATTAAGCTGCGGTGCATCTGTGGTCAGATCTGCTGAGGCCCCTAGCCAGGCCCCTCCAGGAACTCCTCGGTTCATGGCCCAGTGGGACCACTAACCACGTTCATGCCAAACAGTCCGGGCGTGAGCATAACAGCTAGAATAGTCACTATCTTTTCAGACATAAAGATCTTTTTCAAATAAATAATTTGATCAAATTGCACTTCTTTCCAAAAGTGGTTTTATGGTTTCACATATGTCTTGCATTGGTACCCTGTGTTCATGCTTCAGTGGTGGAAGCAAAGCTGAACTTTGGGATCCTGAAAAATCCAGCAAAAAAAATCCAGCAAAGCCTGCTTTTTGTAAGCACCTTCTTTACTGCCAAGAGAGCAGGTTTTGCCTGCAGAAAAAAATGCAGCAAAAATGGAACATGTGAACATAGCCTAAGTCTTACATAAAGGTTTTAACACTGACACACAGTGTAGGGATTGTACTCACTCAGGTGCGATGACAGGCAAAAAGGAGGCATGTTTCTTTAAATGTCCGTAGCGGTTTATTGGCTTCATAAACTGTGAAAAGAAAAATGCAAACAAACAGCCTTTAGTCCAGGCAAAAGCAAAACAGTAATTTAGCAAAGTCTCTGGTAAACCAGACCTGTGGTCACACAGGCTGGTTCTCTGGTCCAGCACTCAGCTCAGTCTGGAGACAACAAACAGGAGACCTTCTCCCTCCAAACACAGCCCATGTGCCAAACAACAGCCTCCATTTTATAGGCTGTTAACCACACCCAGAGGTGAGGTATGTGGGTTGCTAGAGCTGCCCATTCTCTCCTAACAACCCGTAACCCGTCTCCCAGGTTCATCAATTAGTCCTCTTAGTGCATGCGTGCACTAGAGAAAACACTCTGGGTTACATTACAGAGACCAGCCATCTCTGTGATACATATGACTCGCCCCCTGGGCCGTGTGTGCACGTGTGTGGGTTACCCGGAGCCGGGTCTCTGGGGGGTTGTAGTCTCCGTGGCGGTGACCCGGTCCCGTGGCTCAGGGTGGTCAAACCAGTGGCAGTCTTTTATAGGGTTGTTATGATTTAATGTCCGACTACGCCACCCGTGGATTGCGGTCAGGGTGTACCGCCGCTGCGAAGCTGACCGCTGATGCTGGTGTGGTGTGCGCAGCAAAGGATGGGATAACTCCCCACGGGAAGAGTATAGCCTCAGGGCAGGGAATGTGGATGATGGGAGTGATGGTGCACGGGTGAAGCAGGAATGACTCAGAGTCTTTGCAGTGCAGTTCAGGGTCTTTACTGATGATAATAAGGCAGACCCTCCCGGGAGTACTGGCTAGCATAAGTGGCCCAGTCAGTCTGTGAGCAAACAGGAGTTCCCCTGGCCAGGTGGAGTTGTAGGCCTCCCCGTCTATCTGCATTCTTCCTGGCTACCTTGCTGTAAGCGACCAAGCAATGTGAACTGAGGTCTAAGATGGTAGACATGCAAGAATTAGGAGCATGTTCACACTAGCAAAAAGAAGCAAAACCTGCAAAAGACAAAAGACAAAAATATATCTCATACCCTACCATCATTATATATAAATGTAAAGCAAAGTTGCATAATAAATATAGGGTACTTAGTGAACTATTTTTGATCTAAAAAGTATACAAGCCGTCCCACCAGCGGCAAGGTGACCCTAAATTGGGACGGTACCTATACTGCCTATATTAAAAACCTTACTGTATATCAAAGTTGAAGCAATGCATATAAAAGGGTAGACAAATAGGACCGGGTCCCAACTCCAGACCACCCAGGCCCGTGGTAAGCTACATATATACCAGTCAGCTCAACAAAAGGGAATGCCACACCCTTAAATTGCACAGAATGCAAACAAGATAAAAAACCAAGCAATGTGAACTGAGGTCTAAGATGGTAGACATGCAAGAATTAGGAGCATGTTCACACTAGCAAAAAGAAGCAAAACCTGCAAAAGACAAAAGACAAAAATATATCTCATACCCTACCATCATTATATATAAATGTAAAGCAAAGTTGCATAATAAATATAGGGTACTTAGTGAACTATTTTTGATCAAAAAAGTATACAAGCCGTCCCACCAGCGGCAAGGTGACCCTAAATTGGGACGGTACCTATACTGCCTATATTAAAAACCTTACTGTATATCAAAGTTGAAGCAATGCATATAAAAGGGTAGACAAATAGGACCGGGTCCCAACTCCAGACCACCCAGGCCCGTGGTAAGCTACATATATACCAGTCAGCTCAACAAAAGGGAATGCCACACCCTTAAATTGCACAGAATGCAAACAAGATAAAAAACCAAGCAATGTGAACTGAGGTCTAAGATGGTAGACATGCAAGAATTAGGAGCATGTTCACACTAGCAAAAAGAAGCAAAACCTGCAAAAGACAAAAGACAAAAGACAAAAATATATCTCATACCCTACCATCATTATATATAAATGTAAAGCAAAGTTGCATAATAAATATAGGGTACTTAGTGAACTATTTTTGATCAAAAAAGTATACAAGCCGTCCCACCAGCGGCAAGGTGACCCTAAATTGGGACGGTACCTATACTGCCTATATTAAAAACCTTACTGTATATCAAAGTTGAAGCAATGCATATAAAAGGGTAGACAAATAGGACCGGGTCCCAACTCCAGACCACCCAGGCCCGTGGTAAGCTACATATATACCAGTCAGCTCAACAAAAGGGAATGCCACACCCTTAAATTGCACAGAATGCAAACAAGATAAAAAACCAAGCAATGTGAACTGAGGTCTAAGATGGTAGACATGCAAGAATTAGGAGCATGTTCACACTAGCAAAACCTGCAAAAGACAAAAGAAAAATATATCTCATACCCTACCATCATTATATATAAATGTAAAGCAAAGTTGCATAATAAATATAGGGTACTTAGTGAACTATTTTTGATCAAAAAAGTATACAAGCCGTCCCACCAGCGGCAAGGTGACCCTAAATTGGGACGGTACCTATACTGCCTATATTAAAAACCTTACTGTATATCAAAGTTGAAGCAATGCATATAAAAGGGTAGACAAATAGGACCGGGTCCCAACTCCAGACCACCCAGGCCCGTGGTAAGCTACATATATACCAGTCAGCTCAACAAAAGGGAATGCCACACCCTTAAATTGCACAGAATGCAAACAAGAAAACACTCTGGGTTACATTACAGAGACCAGCCATCTCTGTGATACATATGACTCGCCCCCTGGGCCGTGTGTGCACGTGTGTGGGTTACCCGGAGCTGGGTCTCTGGGGGGTTGTAGTCTCTGTGGCGGTGATCCGGTCCCGTGGCTCAGGGTGGTCAAACCAGTGGCAGTCTTTTATAGGGTTGTTATGATTTAATGTCCGACTACGCCACCCGTGGATTGCGGTCAGGGTGTACCGCCGCTGCGAAGCTGACCGCTGATGCTGGTGTGGTGTGCGCAGCAAAGGATGGGATAACTCCCCACGGGAAGAGTATAGCCTCAGGGCAGGGAATGTGGATGATGGGAGTGATGGTGCACGGGTGAAGCAGGAATGACTCAGAGTCTTTGCAGTGCAGTTCAGGGTCTTTACTGATGATAATAAGGCAGACCCTCCCGGGAGTACTGGCTAGCATAAGTGGCCCGGTCAGTCTGTGAGCAAACAGGAGTTCCCCTGGCCAGGTGGAGTTGTAGGCCTCCCCGTCTATCTGCATTCTTCCTGGCTACCTTGCTGTAAGCGAGTGGAAGTAGCCCACGTCCCTGAGTGTACCGTGTGGTGCTCACCCGTATGGCTGGTGACTTGGGGCCTTCTGATGGCCTCCGCTCCTCGATGGCGGTGCTGGTTCCTTGCTCGTGACTGAGCCTCCGGGCTTCTATGGCCAGAGGACCTGAAATCCCCTGCTGGGGGGTTTCTGCTGCTAGGTATATATAAGTCCCCACAGCCTCGGACTCCTGTGTCCTGTTCTTGGCGTCTTCTGCCAGGACGAACTCCGCTTAGCTCAAGTCCCTGGTCTTCAGCTCCTGCTCCTACAGAGCTCCTAGCTGTTTCTTTCCCTGTGTCTGGAACAAACTCCAGGCTCTGACTCAATTAACCCCGCCCCAGATCCAGTTTATATAGGGCAGGTCCCTCCCCTATCTGGTCTGGGACAGGAGGTGTTGCATGTTTAAGGGCTCCTGACCAGGAAACCTACCACTTGCTCTCAGACGTAATATTTCTATTACTGTGGTAACCAGACCCCTGGGGTGCCACATTCCCCCCTCGTGAAATTTAGTACTCCGGGACTAAACACATTTTTGAAACATAATATAACAGGGTATAAACAATATCAGGAAAAGTACATTTTGTATTGATGGTCACGGCATTTCCGTAACCGGGTGTCCATATCACCCAAGGTGAAGTTTTAGAATGGAATAGGGGACCTGTCCAAAGCAAACCCCAAACGTTGGCCCTGGGCGTGGCTGCAAGGCGAAGCAAACTACTTTGGACCACACGGGACCACGCCAGACAGGTTTTTCTTCCGTGGCCGTCTTCGCAAGAGGCACTAGGTGCAACTATTTACAATATAGTTCCGGTTATTCAGCGTCCATAACCTGTCAGTCCAAATAAACCTGCAGGGTAACTAGAGAAACATAATCAATGAACAGGCAACAAAAACATAAACCATTTTCAGCATTGGCAATTTACAAGCAAATTCACATTATATTTTAGATTCTCCAGCGAGCGGGCATCAAACCTCTAGTGCTCCTGGTGGACCTACGTAACCCACTATCTGGTTCTGCACTACAAGGTGTAGGAGGTGTTGTGGGTAGGCCTGGCAGCTTTCTGCGTACTCTTTGGCTTACTAGGGGCACGGCAGGCTCACTACTAGCAGAGGGTTGATTCTCCTTGGCTGCTGGTATGGGTTCTTCTGCCTCCTGGGCCGGCTGCTCTTCTGACACTCCCTGTTCTTCTGTAGGCCCTTGAGGGGTTTGCTGGAGAAAGGTGAGGATGGGTACCACGACTGCGTTGTTGATTTGAGTCCAGGACCGGGGAAAGTCTCCGAGTACGGTACTGATCATTTCTTCCCTTTCCTCTGCGGGTTGAGGGTTCTCTTGATCTTCGTCAGGGCTTTGCAGCTGCTCGGGACACTTTTTCAGGTGGTCTCTGGAGACAATGGCTGTGGTCTCTCCTCCATCCTTACTGATTACACAGACTTTTGGATTATCATGACTTGAAGGCAGTACTATGTACGGGTCCTTCTCCCACTGGTCGTCCAACTTGTGGAGCCGCCTCTTTCTCTTCAAGACCTGCTCTCCAGGTACCAGGGGAACAGCGGGAGCATGCTGGTTATAAGCCTTCTCTTGCCTTTCTCTTGCTTGAGACAGACTTTGCTCGACGCTCTCCTGTACTTTCCGATACTGCTGCTGCCGTTCTGTATCCCAGTCTGCCTCTGGCGAGGTGTCCTCAGGTGTCAGGGCTCCCATATCCAGGTAAATAGGCAGCTTACCAGGTCTTGCTCTCATTAGGTAAGCCGAGGTACAGTTGGTGGAACCTACGGGGATGTGATTATACAAGTCCACCAGATCAGGCAGTTTTTCAGGCCACAGACTGCGTTCTTCCAGGGGCAACGTTTTTAGCAAGTCTATCACCACCTGGTTCATTTTCTCACATAGTCCATTAGTCTGAGGGTGATAGGGCGTTGTTCTTATCTTCCTGCAGCCATACAGGTTGCAGAACTCCTGGAAGACCTCCGCTTCGAAGGCTGGTCCTTGATCCGTCAACACTTGCTCCGGATACCCGTGTGGACGGCAGAAGTGCAGCTGGAAGGCTCTGTCTGCTGTTTGAGCCATTAAGTCTTTGACAGGGACCACCACCAGGAACCAGGAGTAGTGATCTATGATGGTGAGGGCGTAGACGTACCCAAATTTGCTTGGAGCCAGTTTCACATCGTACAGGGCTACCAGTTCCAGTGGCTGCCTGGTGATGATGAGCTGCAGGGGAGTCTTCTGGCTAGCATGGTCTCTTCTTCTTAGGCTGCACGGGCCACAGTCTCTGCACCACCTCTCGATGGCTCCTCTCATGCCTACCCAGTAGAACCGTCCACGCAACAAGAACTCCAGCTTCTTCCATCCGAAGTGTCCTGCTCCGTCGTGGTATGCCTCCAGAACCATAGCCGCGTCTCGTCTTGGGACCACTACCTGTCAGGTCAGCTCATGTGTTCTAGAGTTGACCATTCTCCGGCACAGCTTCTCTTTGTAAAGAAACAGTTTACTTTTCTCCTTCCACAGTTGCTTGGTCTCCTCCGGAGCGTCTGGGTCAAGACGGGCATCAGCCTGTGTCAGCATTTCCTTCACCATACGGACTGCGGGATCACTGTCTTGTGTCTCCGCCCAGCTGTAGTGGGGTAAGGGATTGAACGTAGCAGAGCGCCTGTCCCTCACATGGTGGGAATACAGGGTAATCCCATGACAGTGGAACGCAGGGAGTTTGACTTCTTCCAGTTCTTCTGGATCTTCCCCCACGTCCGGTAAGTTTGGCATTCTGGACAGGGCATCCGCGTTGGCATTTGAGTGTCCCGCCCGGTATTTGATGGTGAATTCATAGTTGGACAGGCGGGCCATCCATCTCTGCTCCAGGGCACCAAGTTTCGCAGTGTCCAGGTGTGTCAACGGGTTGTTATCCGTGTACACGGTGAACTTGGAAGAGGCAAGGTAATGCTTGAAACGTTCGGTTACTGCCGACACCACTGCCAGGAACTCTAGCTTGAATGAGCTATAATTCTCAGGGTTTCTCTCTGTGGGCCGTAGTTTTCGGCTGGCGTAAGCGATTACCCGTTCTTTCCCCTGCTGGATCTGGGACAGTATGGCTCCTAGCCCGATGTTGCTCGCGTCCGTGTGGAGGATAAAGGGCTGGCCGTAGTCAGGGTACGCCAGGATTTCATCCCCCGTGAGGGCCATCTTCAGCTGGCGGAAGGACTCCTCTTCCAGCTTTTCCCACCTGAAGGGCGGCTTCTGGTTTTTGGCCTTCCTGGATTGACCTATCAGGAGGTCCTGCATAGGGGCTGCCATTTTGGTGAAACCGGGAATGAATCTTCGGTAGAAGCCTACCAACCCGAGGAACTGCCACACTTCCTTTATGCTGGAGGGTCTTGGCCAGTCTTTAATCACGGTGATCTTATCGGGGTCGGGAGCCACTCCGTCAGCACTCACCACGTGTCCCAGGTACTGCACCTTTGGTTTCAGGAGGTGACACTTGGAGGGTTTCATCTTTAGGCCGTAGCTTGCCAGGGCGTCAAACACTTCTGCCAGGTGTTTCAGATGGTCCTCATAGGTTTTGGAATAAACTATGACCTCGTCCAGGTATAACAGGACCGTCTCGCAATTCCGGTGTCCCAGACAGCATTCCATCAACCGCTGGAAGGTTCCTGGTGCGTTGCAGAGCCCGAACGGCATACAGTTGAATTCGCTGAGACCCATCGGGGTGGTGAATGCAGTCTTCTCCTTGTCTGCCTCTGCTACAGGAACCTGCCAGTACCCGCTAGTAAGATCCAAAGTGGAGAAGAAGTTAGCAGATTTTAATGCAGCTAAAGATTCTTCTATTCTAGGTAATGGGTACGCATATTTGTGTGTGATACGGTTGACCTTTTTGTAGTCTACACACATTCTCATTGTGTTGTCCTTCTTTTTCACTAGAACTAGTGGAGCTGCCCAGGGACTACAGCTGTCCCTGATTACCCCAGCCTCCTTCATGTCCCGCAATATCCCCTTTGCATGCTGATAGTGTGCAGGGGGTACAGGTCGGTATCTTTCCTTTAATGGGTGGATGGTCTCCTGTGGGGATGTGATGTTCTATCCCCTTTACTCGCCCGAAGTCTAGCGGGTGTTTACTAAAGACTCTTTCGTACTCCTGAACCACCCGGTAGACTCCCTGTTTTTGGTGTGAGGGAGTGGAGTCAGTACCCAAATGCAGTTGCTGACACCAGTCCTCCATTTGTTTCTTAGAGCCGTTACCTTCCTCTGGTTGAGATGGAGACAAGGGTTCCACGGCCCTTACAGAATTTTGGTTTATGGTGAACAATTTGGCTAGCGTGGCATACCGGGGCAGGTATACTTCTCTCTCCCCGATATTTATGATGCGGACAGGTACCCTCCAATGGCGTACATCGACCACCCCCCGTGCTGTCAAAATGGTGGGCCTACTATCTGAGTAAACGGGTTCCACCATTGCTTGGTAGTCTCTACCTCTTAGACCAATAGCTGCCCGGCACCAGATCATCATCTCACTTTTCGGGAGCATGGCAATAGGGAACGGGTCACACATTCTCACGCTACCAATCTCACCACCAGATAGTTCCACCCATTGCCGTTTCATCAGTGCCCGGATCTCTTTTTGGAGAACACGCTGCTGGCTGGAACTGGCGTTCTTGGCAACCTGCTGTAAAATGAGAATTATCTCTGCAAGACAATTTTCAATCACATTAGTCCCCAAGGTTATTTTAGGGTGACTCTCATGACGGTCAATGTCCACAATTATCAGTCCTTGTGCCGCCAGTTCGACTTTACCGATCTTAATGGTCACCTCTTTGAATCCCACCTGCTGCACGGGCTGACCATTGCTGGCGATAATACTCAGGTTGTCATCTGGGTAGTGGGTTATGTCAGAGTCATTCCAATACCGCTTAAAGAGCACATAAGGGATGGTAGTTACCTGTGACCCGGTGTCTAGTAGGGCACTCATTGGAATGCCATCCAGTACCATGGGCAAGACTGGACGTCCCCATACATATTTATCACGCCAGTTTGAGGGGCCTGATGATCTTATGCCTGGGGGTTGGCCCTCTGCCCCAGGTTGTGCCCGTTTAAATGACAGTACCTTGCCATATGTCCGGGTTGATTGCAGCGGCGGCAGATGGGTTGTCCGTCCTCGTTGTATCTGTCGCTGGGTCTTCCTCTGGACGTTGGGATCCTCCTCTGTCAGCGCCACTGGACGTCCTCCGGTCCGGACGCCAGCTGGATCTTTCCTGGAGGAGAGACCTGTAAAGACTGCACAGTTCTGGTTAGCGCGGCTACTCTTTTAGTCAGCTCTTGGACCTGATAGTGCAGGTCTGTAGCTGGGTTGATATCCAAAGCCTGCGCACCAGCTCCTACAGACTCTGTAGACAAGGGTGCCGCTTCCTGATGATAGGTAATAGCAGGGCGCCGGTGGGTTACAGCGCTACCCGGTGCCGGTTCTCGGAGCACCCGGATGGTCCTGTCTTTGAACTTTGCAAAGTCTAAACCAGGGTTCTGCAAGGCCATTGCACGTAACTGGGTTCGGTGGGCGTTGGACAGCAGACCCTCATTGAATTGCTCAGTTAACAGTTCATCTGCATTCCGCACACTGTCAGGATCTGCCTTTTTAATGGCTCCCAGGGCCTCTTGCAAATTCAAAGCATAGTCTCTTATAATGTCTTGGGCCCACTGCTTGCACCCATAAAATCTCATTTTGATCTCGGCTGAGGTGCGGGTATCAAAAGTGTCCTTCAGGCGGGCCAAGATCTCCTTTACGGTCTCCTTGTCCCGGACTGGCCAGGACTTTACTTCATGCTGGGCTGCGCCGGTTAACTGGTCTATCAATATGCTCACTTTCTGTCCCTCCGTTAGGGGGTATACTTTAAATAGGCTGTACAGTCTCTCTTTAAAGTCACTTAGGGTATGCGACTCCCCTGAGTATTGGGGCAGCCAGGCCGCTCCGGGGATGTATGACATTGTGAACGGCATTACTGCGGCAGCGGCCGCGCTGGTGGTAGAGGGTCCCTCTGTGTCCGTCATCTTCCTCCGCCCTAGTTAAGTGTGGCCTACCTTTTGTTGCTTCTTCTCCGTAGGCCGTGGCTCCGCAGACAATCGTCAGGGTGGAGGACCTTGCGTCGCACTCTGGTGACGTCAGCGTCGCTCCCTCTCCTTCCAGGACCTTGCGCAGCGTCGGTGTGTAGGGCGGAGCTTCAGATCTCGCGCGCTTTCGGCATCCACGCCCCTCTTCTTTCTGCGTCCCGAAGATGGCGTCCGATGGCGGGAAAACGACTGCGGATGGCGGGAAAACAGCTGCGGATGGCGGGAAACTTCACCACGGCAGGTATGACAGTCCCTTGAAGGCGCGCCGGTGGTTGCGGGCACGAAATCCTGCCGACTACGCCAAAGCTGACTCACCCCCTGGGCCGTGTGTGCACGTGTGTGGGTTACCCGGAGCCGGGTCTCTGGGGGGTTGTAGTCTCCGTGGTGGTGACCCGGTCCCGTGGCTCAGGGTGGTCAAACCAGTGGCAGTCTTTTATAGGGTTGTTATGATTTAATGTCCGACTACGCCACCCGTGGATTGCGGTCAGGGTGTACCGCCGCTGCGAGGCAGACCGCTGAGGCTGGTGTGGTGTGCGCAGCAAAGGATGGGATAACTCTCCACGGGAAGAGTATAGCCTCAGGGCAGGGAATGTGGATGATGGGAGTGATGGTGCACGGGTGAAGCAGGAATGACTCAGAGTCTTTGCAGTGCAGTTCAGGGTCTTTACTGATGATAATAAGGCAGACCCTCCCGGGAGTACTGGCTAGCATAAGTGGCCCGGTCAGTCTGTGAGCAAACAGGAGTTTCCCTGGCCAGGTGGAGTTGTAGGCCTCCCCGTCTATCTGCACTCTTCCTGGCTACCTTGCTGTAAGCGAGTGGAAGTAGCCCACGTCCCTGAGTGTACCGTTTGGTGCTCACCCATATGGCTGGTGACTTGGGGCCTTCTGATGGCCTCCGCTCCTTGATGGTGGTGCTGGTCCCTTGCTTGTGACTGAGCCTCCGGGCTTCTATGGCCAGAAGACCTGAAATCCCCTGCCGGTGGGTTTCTGCTGCTGGGTATATATAAGTCCCCACAGCCTCGGACTCCTGTGTCCGGTTCTTGGCGTCTTCTGCCAGGACGAACTCCGCTTAGCTCAAGTCCCTGGTCTTCAGCTCCTGCTCCTACAGAGCTCCTAGCTGTTCCTTTCCCTGTGTCTGGAACAAACTCCAGGCTCTGACTCAACTAACCCCGCCCCAGATCCAGTTTATATAGGGCAGGTCCCTCCCCTATCTGGTCTGGGACAGGAGGTGTTGCATGTTTAAGTGCTCCTGACCAGGAAACCTCCCAGACGTAATATTTCTATTACTGTGATAACCAGACCCCTGGGGTGCCACACATACCTCCCATCGACTACGCAACCATTAGCCACCTTACATCAGTAACAAACTTGCATTCATTTTCATGAACATTAGAGCAATTTTTAGTATATACTGTATTATGCAGGTTATAAGACGCACCCCAAATTTTGATAACAAACGTTCTACCCTCACCCGCCCACCACCAACAAATCAAAGCTTTAAGGCATAACTACAAGGCCTAAACATTTATTTTTTATTTTTTGAGGGCATTATTTTCACACTTCTTTCAAATTTCCAAACTAAAACCACAAGGGTAATAATAAAATATCTTTTCACATGACCATTCTTTTAACCAAATTAATTACATTTAAAATAAAAAAATGTGCTCAGTTAGATTAGACACTCCTAGTTTGTTTCTAAACATCATTTAAAAGGGTTATCCCTCCACCAACAACAAGATTATCACCTATGTATGTCCGGATTCTTGTTTTTGCCTCTCTTGCCAGTGGATATGAAAATAGACTGCAATATTAGAAGTGGAAGTGAAATATTGTACCATTGAAGCAGGTAACTTTTATGAAGCCACTGAACAATCGACAAGGCATACATACCATGGAGGGAGACGACGGGGCAGTTATAGTGCACTTGGTAATAGAAGGACCAGTCATGGTTGGTCCCATCTGTTTTGCTTTGAAAAGAAAGAAGCTGTGCAGGACCCTTCTTCAGAGATTCTCAGGTCCAGACTTGACAATCTGTATAATGTCATTTACCAGAAGGTCTGATCTGTTGAACTGTACAGCTGCTCCCAAAATTGTCCTGCTCTGATTCAGCAGTCTGTAGACCAACAATCCAAGGGAGCATTATTTCCGTCTTGCCCCATGAAGTGAAATAGAGTAAAGAGGAGACTGAGCTGAAAGGGATCCCTAATGAAAGAAAAAGATTGAATCTGCGATTATTCAGGTTATCATGACAGTTATGGCCAGATGCAACTCTCGCTTCCCATTTCGCTCCTTTTTAAGCCCCTTACTGTTTTCACTCACTACAATACACCTTTTGAGGCTCCATACAGTATAATGTTTCTAAGAATGCATCCAGCACACTGAATGATACCCCCACCCAACAGTGAATTCTCCCAAACACACATGAACTCCAAAACAGTATGATGTCCCCACAGTATATACCCCCACATAATGAGACCCCCATATCACCTCATATAGTATAATGGCCCTACCAGTACAATTCCCCCAAACACACATGAACGCTCCCACAATGGTCGCCATCACCAAAGAGTATGATGGCCCTATAAGTACAGACTGATAAAAAAAAATATCACTCACCTAGCCACGTTCCACTGCTGTGCTGCTCCATTCTCTGAAGCGCGTGAACTGAGGCTCTGTGCAGCAGGCTCCATCTTGTGATGTAATTGTGCCTGCTGTGCTGGGACTCAGACATACAAGCTGAATGAACCTGAAGGTCTGAACTGAAACGTAAGTTAATGTGCATGCAAAATGTAAATGCATGTTCACACAAGGCCATTAAACAGAGAGAAACCAAGGACAAGAAAAATACCCAAATAACTGAAAGTAGATGTATAAATCGCACAGTGCAAAAATAATAATAAATAATAAAGGGTATTTAGTTAACATAATTTTGATCAAAATAATGTGAAAGCCATCCCGCCACTTCACGGCAACCCTTATGGGACAGTCCTAACTCTAATATTAAAAACCTTACTATTTGTCAAGTGACATACATATGGACAAGGGCAGAGAGACTGATCCCTAGTGTAAGCATAAACCGAGGCGAAATGAGCGTCTCAGCCCAGACAAAGGGCGGCCACACCCTTTTATATGCACTAAAGCATACTGACTGCAAAGAAAAAACCTGAAGGTCTGAACTGAAACGTAAGTTGATGTGCATGCAAAATGTAAATGTATGTTCACACAAGGCCATTAAACAGAGAGAAGCCAAGAACAAGAAAAATACCCAAATAACTGAAAGTAGATGTATAAATCGCACAGTGCAAAAATAATAATAAATAATAAAGGGTATTTAGTTAACAAAATGGTAAGGTTTTTAATATTAGAGTAAGGACTGTCGCATAAGGGTTGCCGTGAAGTAGCGGGATGTCTTTCACATTATTTTGATCAAAATTATGTTAGCTAAATACCCTTTATTATTTATTATTATTTTTGCACTGTGCGATTTATACATCTACTTTCAGTTATTTGGGTATTTTTCTTGTTCTTGGTTTCCATACAAGCTGAATGGTAGAGAAAGGATCAGACAGAACCCTGTTGCACCATTTTATTCACTGTCGGACTGGGGTATATAGGCCCACCAGTGATATTAATTCTCAGAGTCCACCTTAGACCTATATGATAACAATGCTCTGGAAGTGTATAGAAAAGTACACATCACTTTAAGCCTCCACTTCTGATCATACAGATCGTTGTGGGTCAGGAAGTAGATGAGACATATGTGGCTATGCGCTACTTCCATGATGGGAAGCCAAATACGTTGTACATATGGTGTTCAGCTTCTCCTGCAGCCCTATACTGATCATTTGCAGATCTCCAGTGCCATGTCACTGATGATTCTATTTACATGGGCTGTAGATCACACAACCTGGACGCCCTAAGTGTCTTTTGCGGCTTGTCAGTGGTTTAAGGCTCAAGACCATGAAGCCAGTGATTGGCTGGAGATGTCACATGGGGCATCTGGGTTGAGATTTCTGCAGCAATTGTAAACAAAAGCATCAGGGAATGTGACACTAAAGCTGCCAGGAGTTAGGAAGATGAGAATCTATACATTTATTAAAGGGGTTGTCCAGGCAAAAGTGCTCATTGCCTGGAGGCCAGATTCTGTAAAGATAACGAAATAAATCATACTCAGCTACTGTCCCCCTCCTGAACTCAGTGCAGACAGCCCTATGGTCTGAAACATTAATTATGACACTGTTTTACCAGACACACGACTGCTACAGTTTGGGATGCATGCACTTCAAGTTACCTGACCGTTGCGGCCTATCACAAGCTGCAGTGCTCCTGTGTCTGGCAGAACGGTGACATTATTGTGACTTATCACAGATCAGTCTGCACTGAATCAAGGAGGGTGACTGCAGGTGAGTAAAGCTATGTGCCCACGATGCAGAAATGAAGCAGAAAATTTCTGCATCATTTCTGCATCTCCCTGGCAGAAAAAACGCATGCAGATTGTACATGTGTTTTTCCTGCGGAATACATGCGGATTCACATGCGTTTCCACATGCGTTTCCGCATGCGGATTGACAAGCGCTTTCCAGGCGATTTTAGCATCACTTGGAAAGTGCTTGACAACTAGGTCACACTATATAAATCCATGCAACCGGCATAGATTTATATAGTGTGACCGTAAAAGAATGTTTAAAAATAAAAAAATAAAGCTATACTTACCCTCTGATGCCCCGGCGTGTGCTGCCACGTTCGTTCCTGGCTTGTTCCTGGCTGCTGGGATATAGCGAGACACTGCGCTGAAGGGCCTGCGGTCACATGACTGTGACGTCACCAAAGGTCCTTCAGTCTTGCACGCAAGCAGAGGGAAGGAGACCGGGGGCCGTCGGAAGGTGAATATATCTTATTTTTTATTTTATTCTTGTTTTAACAGCTTTTTAATGGTACCTGGGTGTGGAGGAGAGTCTCATCTTCTCCACACTCGGGTACCATCCGCACATTAGAACGCGCCAATAACGCAAGTACAAATGCAGTCTTGCGGTATTAGCGCGTTCTAATGCAAGTCAATGGCGGCGAAAGTGTCGCGTTTCCGCAAAGTTAATGGACATGCTGCGGATTTTTGAGCGCAGCATAAACGCTGCGGAAAAATCCGCAGCATGGGCACAGCACATGCGGATTATCATTGGGGAACATTGCTGCCCTTCTACCATGCATTTTTAATGCGTTTCCGCAGCTGCAAAAACGCTGCGGAAACGCATTAAAAACGCATCGTGTGCACATAGCCTAAGACTAATTTTGTTGTTTTTATTTTTACAAAATCAAAGGGTATGTGCCCACGATCCGGCTACAGCAGCGCTTTGGACACAGCGTATTTTCACTGTGTCTGAACCAGCAGGTAAATCCACATGTGAAATTAAAATGCTGCGGCTCGTAAAGCTGCACCACTGGTGAGTTTACGCAGCAGCAAATAGAAGCACAGTGGGCATGGGATTTCTATAAATCCATCCACTGTCCTTCTACTGTACAACGCAGCAGTTTGGACACAGTGTAGGTGAGCTGCGTCCAAACCGCTGCTACTCCAGATCGTGGGCACATACCCTAAGCCCTCATGAGAATCCTTTACCAGATAATCTCTTTAATGGACATGTCTTACTGCTGGGGTGCAGCGCTTTCATTATTTTGCATTACACCTTCAAATGCAACCTGACAGCTGACTCCCATCATCCACGGGCAGCAGGTATCAGGCACGGTACCAGATAATCTCTTTAATGGACATGTATTACTGCTGGGGTGCAGCAATTTCATTATTTTGCATTAGACTTTTAAATGGAACCTGACAGCTGACTCCCATCATCCACGGGCAGCAGGTATCAGGCAAGGGCTGTGACGCGCCCCCTGGGACATATTCCTTTTTGAGGGGAATACCCGGCACCGGATCAGATGGGGGGTTGTAGTCTCCGAGCGGCTGTGACCCGGCCCGTGCCCAGGGCGTCAAACTCAGTGTTATGTGGCAGTCCTACAGATGTTATTAAGAGTTCTTTTGTGTCGACTACGCCACCCGTTGTGATGCGGTCACTCTGGCCGCCGCTGCAGCAGGGTCCGCTGAGGCTGATGGTGGGTGCGCAGCTTGGTGGGATAACCCCCAACGGGAGGGGTATTGCCTCAGAGGGGACAGGTGCAGAGGATGGGGGTTGTGGTGGTGCAGTGCAGACGGCAATGAAGACAGAGTCGGGTTGTGCAGTTAAGGGTGTTTACTTACTGCAGATGTTGTACTGGTCACTCCAGCTTCGAGTGACCACCCGAGCCGTGCTGCGTCCACCAGGTCCTGGATCCAGCCAACCCCCAAACAAGTCCGGAGCGTGGCCCTGAGCTCTCCTTCTGTCCCGTTCTCTGGCCGTCCCCACCAGTGATCCACCTAGGTCCAGCTTCCTCGGGCCTTCTGTTGGGACACCCTTGGCCTTGGGTTCCCTGACCCTTCATGTGGTGTGCCTTCGGGGTGGATGTGATGGGTGACCGTGACAAACGCTGCCCACGGTCTCCGGTCTCTGGCTGGGGTGTGTTTTGCCCCCCACCAGCTTGGGTTCCGGTACCCTGTGCCGACTCTTCACCCGGGGATTTAAGTTGGGATCTTGGAGTCCTTTTCTGCTGTTTCCCCCTCTCTGGGTCTCTCTCTCTTTTCTCCTCTCTCACTCTGGGTCTTTCTTCTCTGCTCTCAGACTTCCTCTCTGCAACTGACCCTGTTCTTTGATGGTGCCCACCTTATATACACCCTCTATGTGTGAGCTCAGGTGACCAGCACCCAATGAGCTCCTATCTTTACCCAGGCTGCTCCCCCTATCTGCCCCTACACTACTTGGGATGTACCACCCCCCTCCCACTCCAGCCAGGAACAGACTCGGTCGTACCTGCACATTTCTAAGTGGGAGTACCGTCGGCCTGTTCCTCGGAAATGGGATGTATGTAGTGCATGCAGCCTACCGAGCTCAGTTCCACACTCCATCCTTACCCGGGAGTGGAATATCACACCTCTGGGTTGAGGTGCAATACCCCTGTAGCAGCCGAATCCTCAGGGTGCTACAGCTGTATGATCTGAGCCAGGTATGTCTGACTCTGGAACCCTGCGGTGTTTCCGAGAAGAACGTATTTTGAAAGCTGTTGGGGACTGAGCCGCACAGTGGATGTGTAACGCCCAGGGGATGGGGATTACTCGGCGCCCGGGCCTTGATGCCTGGTCTTGGGGGATGTCGCGGTAGTCGGCTCCCGGGCCCGTATCCTGGGGTCTCTTTTAAAAGAAAGGGGATAATGAAAGTTCGTGACGCCACCTGTGGTGTCTGGTGAGGACCACCAGCGCTGCAGCAGTCCTCTGAGGTCGGTGTTCTGGCAGCATAGATGTTGTAGCTCCCCACAGGTGGAGCAGGGCCTCAGAGCAGTGTCGAGCCCAGGGGATGGGGATGACTCGGTGCCCGGGCTTTGGTGCCTGGCCTTGGGGGATGTCGTGGTAGTCGGCTCCCGGGTCCGTACCCTGGGGAAACTCCTAAAAGGGGGGTAAAGGAAATTTATAGAATGTTCTTGACGCCACCTGTGGTGTCTGGTGAGGACCACCAGCGCAGGACCAGAGGGGACCCAGCCGGGTCTGAAGAAGGATAGGCAAACACACTCAGTTTGCTTCACTACATTTTACTGGTGGAAGTTCAGGCCTATTCCGGAGCACTGTAGGGCGAAGAGTGCATATCAGGATTCTCCCCAGTGAGCGGGTATAGGGCCTCCTGTTTCTTGCCTTTGTGTAGTAAGTTTCTGACCTGCCTGGAACTAGGCCTAACTTTGTCTCTGTCCTGCACCGGCTGACCTTGTGGTAGGGCCTTCTCTTGGAGTACACACTCCCAGCTTGCGAGGCCTCCGTGACTCCTGGTTCTGGTACGTATCAGCTCTTGGGTGATCCTGGGACCTGAAGTCTTCCAGGGGTCTATGGTTGTTTCTACAGGGGAATATAGGGCCCTGTAGATGCGGACCCGGTGTCCGGTATATGTTTTCTGGGGTGAGCTTGTACAGCTCCTCTGCCCCCAATGCTACTCACTCCTCTAGCCTTCGGCCTCGCTCGAGGCCCTCACTAGGCTATACACACTAGCAGCTAGCTGGCTGCTTCTTCACCGCTCTTATGGCGGCGGCACACCTTAGGCTCACTAACCTGAGCTACTTGAGTCTGACTAGAAACTGACTGAGAACTGTTCTGCTCTGACTGTGAGCAAGAACTGAACTAGTACTCACTGAGCTTCACTGCAGTCTAACTTCTGCAGGAGCTACTCTCTGACTGCCTAACTCCACCCTTCAGTGCCCTATATATGTCCATATCCGGGCTCCCTCTGGTGGTCTGAGGTGGTAGGGTGGAGGTGTGTGTATGCTGTAAGGGCCTCTTGTGGAGAAATCCGTCCATGCACCCCTCAGGGATCTGTGGCTCCATTGCGCAGCAGGGCGCCACATTCCCCCCTAGCAAAACTCAGCACTCCCGGGCTGAAGCACATTTTATGAAACAATAAAACAACAATAGCATAACAATCTTCCCTTACGGGAGACACATTTTCTTAAACGTTGCATAACAAAACATGGATAAATATATATATACATTGCAATAAGCAACCTAGAAGTCTAAGTCTCTTCCGGAGAGGTTGCTCAAAGGGGCACTCCAGGGAGCGCAAATATTCACAAGAAAAGTCTTTGGGCTGCACATAGTCCTCAGCCACAGAGTTCTTAGGTACCCATACGGGTAATGGGAAGTAAATGGGGTAAGTGTCCATATCATTTGAATTGTCCATTAGGGGGCAAAATATAAGTTAGTCAGCACATAAATCAATAAACACATGGCAATATACAAGATAATACAATATTGTACAATACAATGCTATATAATACCCCAGGGGCAACTATCTACATTTGTCAGAGTTTCTTCTTTACTCAGTGTACTTGACAGGGGGTTGACCTTTTGTGCTACGTATGGACCTGCGTAGTGCGGTGGTCTGTGTGGTATCAGTATTGTCAGCTACCCGGTTTGTTCTACTAGTGATGGTATTGAGAAAATGCCTTAACCTCCCTTTGGGCCTGGCAAGTTCACCATTGGCTGGGCCTTCTTGCTCTTCTCCTGCCGGGGATCCTTCGTCCGGGGATTCTTCTTGAGCTGGCTCTTCTGCAGCACTAGGCTCTTCTGCAGCACTTACAGGTTCAACTTGCTGTGGAGGGTCTTCTAGCTGTTGGAAGAAGTGGAGTACCGGGATTATGATTATGACTGCTCCTCCTATTTGAGGCCAATCTGCCGGGAAGTCTCCTAAGTCAGTATGGATTACTGCTTCTTCAGGTTCCTCCGGGATGATGAGAGGCACTTCTTCTTGGGGCTTTAGCAGGTCTGGACACAACTGCAGGTGGTCTCTAGATACCGTAGCAGTTGTTCTTCCCCCGTCTTTGCTAATCAGACAAGTCTTTTTATTATCAAATCTTGAATTCAACACAGTGTAGGGTTCTCTCTCCCACTGGTCATCAAGTTTGTGGTTTCTTCGCTTCCTTTTCAACACCACTTCTCCTGGTGTGAAGGGTTCTACTGGTGCCCTTTTATTGTAGTGGGCTTCCTGATTATCTCTCACCCGAGTGATACTGTCTTCGACACAGGCTTGTACTCTTCTGTACTGCTCCTGTCTGGTCCTGTCCCAGTCTTCAATGGTCACATCTGCTTCTGGTTCTACAACACCAAGCTCCAGGTCCATGGGCAATTTTCCTGGTCTTGCTCGCATGAGATATGCTGGAGTGCAATTGGTGGAACTCACAGGTATGTGGTTGTACAGATCTACCAGGTCAGGTAGTAGGTCTGGCCACTGATTTCTCTCCGCAAGTGGAAAGGTCTTCAGCAGGTCGATGGCAATGTTGTTCATCTTTTCACAGAGATCATTGGTTTGTGGGTGGTACGGTGTAGTTCTTATCTTTTTACACCCGTAGAGATGGCAGAACTCTTTGAACAGCTCAGCCTCAAAGGCCAGGCCTTGGTCCATCAGCACCTGCTCAGGGTATCCATGGGGTCTGCACAAATACGCTTGGAATGTTTTTGCTGCTGTTTCTGCCGTCATGTCTTTGACGGGGGCGACCACCAGGAACCTGGAGTAGTGATTCACCATGGTCAGGGCATGGGAGTACCCTGACCTACTGGGTGACAGCTTGACATGGTCCAGGACCACGATCTCCAGGGGTCAAGTTGTCTTGATGGGTTGCAGGGGTGTCTTCTGGCTGCTGTAGTCTTTTCTTCTGAGGCTACAGGGTCCACAGTTTCGGCACCACCGCTCAATGGAGCTGCGCATTCCTACCCAGTAGAATCGACATTTCAGCAGGGTCTCTAGCTTTTTCCAGCCAAAGTGCCCCGCCTGATCATGGTAGGCCTCCAACACCATTTGGATGTCTGTCTTGGGGACCACTATCTGCCATACCATCTGATGGGTTTTTGGATTGACGTACCTCCGGCACAGCTTCTCACGGTAGATAAACAGCCAGCTTCTCTCATTCCACAGCTGTTTTGCTTGGAGAGACGCATCCTTCTCCAGGGAGGAACCTTCTTGGGTTATGAGTAGTGTTGAGCGAACATGCTCGACACTGCTCGGTACTCGCCCGAGCATCACGCTACTCGGGATGTTCGGCGAGCACCGAGCATTTCCTGGTTACTCGGGCGGGAGCTCGGGTCTCCGCCCTGCATGTTTGGCGCTCTTTACAGAGCCAATGAACATGCAGGGATTGCCAGCCAGTCACTGTAATGCCGCAGCCATGTTGTTTGTGGGCATTACAGTGATTGGCTGGCCGCACAGCGTCACCTCCCAGACGATCAGTCCGTCATGATTTGTGTGTGTGGGTGTCTGTGCGTGTGTCTGCGAGTGTGTGCGGGGTGTCTGTGCGATGTCTGCGGGTGTGTGCGATGTCTGCGGGTGTGTGCGGTGTCTGTGCGATGTGTGCGGCTGTGCGCGGTGTTTGTGCGATGTCTTCGGTGTCTGTGCGATGTCTGCGAGTGTGTGTGGTGTCTGTGCGATGTCTGCGAGTGTGTGCAGTGTCTGTGCGATGTCTGCGAGTGTGTGCGGTTTCTGTGCGATGTCTGCGGGTGTGTGCATGTGACGCACCCCTGGGCCTGTGTCGCACAGCGTTGCGCATGCAGGAGCTTACCCGGAGCCGGATCTGTTGAGGGTTGTAGTCTCGTGGCGGTGACCCGGTCCGTGCCCAGGGAGTCAGACTAAGTGGCGTTGTATTAGCGGTAGATGTTGGACGACTACGCCACCCGTTGAAAGCAGCGAAGGAGCTGCCGCTGCAGGGCAGACCGCTGAGGCCGGTGGTAGGATTGTGCAGCGTGATAGTATCACCCCCAATGGGAGGGGTATGGCCTCAGGGCAGCCGACGTGGATGATGGGGGTAGCAGGAATCACTCAGAGACGATGCGGTGTAGTTCAGGGTCTTTACTGGTGATAAAGATAGACCCTCCCGGAGTACTGGCTAGCGATCGGGGCCTGGTCAGTCCTTGAGCAGATGGGATCTCCCATGGCCAGGCGGAGTTGTAGGCCTCCCAAACTGACTGTACTCTTCTGGCTACCTTGCTAGAGGCGGGTATAAGTAGCCCACGTCCCTGAGTGTACCGTGTGGTGCTCACCCGTATGGCCGGTGACTCGGGGCCTTCCAGTGGCGTCCGCTCCACGACGGCGGTGCTGGTCCCACGCGTGTGACCGTGCCTTCGGGTTTCTTGGCCAGAGGACCTGAAATCCCCTGCCGGGCGGTTTCTGCTGCTGGGTAAAGATTAGTCCCCACAGCCTCGGACTCCGGGTCCGGTGATGGCTTCTCAGTCAGGGCGAGCTCTGCAACTGCCAGCCCCTGACTCCTTATAGCACTGCTCCCACAGAGCTCCTGATGTTCTTCTCCTATATCTGCTGCTCTTCTCCGTCTCTACTTCTTCTCTACTCACTAACCCTGCCTCAGCCCTAGGTTTATATAGGGGAAGTTCTTCCCCTCCCAGGACTGGGCAGGAGGTGTGGCATGCATAGGATCCCTGACCAAGAGACCTCCCACCTGCTCTCAGACGTAATATCTCTATCACTGTGGCAACCAGACCCCTGGGGTGTCACATTCCCCCCTAGTGAAATTTAGTACTCCGGGACTAAACATATTTTTAGAAAAACATAACAAGGTATAAACAAAAACAGTACAATAAAGAAAGACATTAGGATGGTCACGGCATGTCCGCAACCGGGTGCAGTCTTTGAAGAAAACAAAGGTGTCCATTTCACCAAAACAGGGAGAGGTAACCAGGTAGGGGTCTGTCCTGCCCCGAGTCCTTAACAGTCTTTTAGTCCATCCTGGGTTACGCTCCAACTAATTGTACAAGGATTCCCAGTAAATCCACCAAGGACTCCTAAAAATAACTAGAAACACATAATTATTTACAAGTAACAGACAGGTGACCACAAATAAAACAATTTAAACACTTCAAATCCTCCAACGTGCGGGTAACTGGCCTCTAGTGGCCCTAGTGGACCTACGGAGCTGACTGTCTGGCCCTGAACTACAGGGTGTAGGAGCTGTCAAGGGTAAACTGGGCAGCTGTCTACAGGCTCTTTGGCTCACTAGGGGTACGGCAGGCTCACTATGAGCAGAGGGTTGATCCTCCTGTTCTGCTTGTGTGGAGTCTGCTGCCTCCTGGACCGGCTGCTCTTACAGCTCCACCTGTTGCTCCGTAGGCACTTGGGATGCTGGTTGGAGGAACGTGAGGACGGGTACCACAACTGCACCATTGACTTGAGTCCAGGACCGAGGGAA
This sequence comes from Phyllobates terribilis, assembly GCF_046119375.1. Lineage (NCBI taxonomy): Eukaryota > Metazoa > Chordata > Amphibia > Anura > Dendrobatidae > Phyllobates > Phyllobates terribilis. The sequence continues at coordinate 220,880,422 of NW_027362769.1, read as the reverse complement.
GTCTCCGAGCACAGTACTAACCATATCTTCCCTTTCCTCTACGGGTCGAGGGTCTTCTTGCTCTCCTTCTGGGTTCCGTAGCTGCTCGGGACACTTCTTTAGGTGATCCCGGGATACAATGGCTGTGGTTTCCCCTCCGTCTTTACTGATGGTACAGACCTTTGGGTTGTCGTGACTTGAGGGCAGTACGGTGTACGGGTCCTTCTCCCACTGGTCGTCCAACTTGTGGAGCCGTCTCTTCCTCTTCAAGACCTGCTCTCCGGGTACCAGGGGAACAGCGGGAGCATACTGGTTGTAAGTTTTCTCTTGTCTTTCCCTAGCTTGACAGAGACTTCGCTCCACGCTCTCCTGTACTTTCCGGTACTGCTGCTGCCTCTCTGTGTCCCAGTCTGCTTCCGGTGAAGTGTCCTCGGGTGTCAGGACTCCCATCTCCAGGTCAACAGGTAGCTTACCAGGCCTTGCCCTCATTAGGTAAGCCGGGGTACAGTTGGTGGAACCTACAGGGATGTAGTTGTATAGGTCCACCAGGTCGGGCAGCTTCTCAGGCCACAGACTGCGTTCTTCCAGGGGCAACGTTTTCAGAAGATCCATTACCACCTGGTTCATTTTCTCACAAAGTCCATTAGTTTGCGGATGATAGGGTGTCGTCCTTATCTTCCGGCAGCCATACAGATTACAGAATTCCTGGAAGACCTCCGCTTCAAAGGCAGGTCCCTGGTCCGTCAGCACTTGGTCCGGGTACCCGTGTGGACGGCAGAAGTGCTGCTGGAAGGCTCTAGCTGCTGTTTGAGCTGTTAAGTCCTTAACGGGGACGACAACCAAGAACCGGGAGTAATGATCCACAATGGTTAACGCGTAGACGTAGCCACTTCTGCTTGGGGTCAGTTTTACATGATCCAAGGCTACCAGTTCCAACGGCTGCTTGGTGACGATGGACTGAAGGGGGGTCTTCTGGCTGGCACGGTCCTTCCTTCTCAGGTTGCACGGGCCACAGTCTCTGCACCACCTCTCGATGGTTCCCCTCATGCCTACCCAGTGGAACCGCCCGCGCAGCAGGAACTCCAGCTTCTTCCATCCGAAGTGTCCAGCCCCGTCGTGGTATGCCTCCATCACCATGGCTGCGTCTCTTCGTGGCACCACTACTTGCCAGATTAGTTCATGCGTCCGGGAGTTAACCATTCTGCGGCACAACTTCCCCTTGTAAAGGAACAGTCGACTCTTCTCAGCCCACAGTTGTTTGGCTTCCTCCGGAGCGTCCGGGTCAAGGCGAGCCTCTGGCCGAGTCAGCATCTCCTTCACCAGTCGGACGGCAGGGTCACTGTCTTGCGTTTCCTCCCAGTTGTAGTGAGGCAAGGGGTTAAACGTAGCGGCTTGCTTACTCCTTACCCGATGGGAATACTGGATAGTCCCATGACGGTGCAACGCGGGGAGTTCGACTTCTTCCAGTCCCTCTGGATCTTCTCCTACGTCCGGTAGGTTTGGCATCCTGGACAGGGCGTCCGCGTTGGTATTGGAGCGTCCTGCCCGGTATTTGATTGTGAACTCGTAGTTGGACAGACGGGCCATCCATCTCTGCTCTAGGGCACCGAGTCTTGCCGTGTCCAGGTGTGTCAACGGGTTGTTATCCGTGTACACGGTGAACCGGGAAGAAGCGAGGTAGTGCTTAAAGCGTTCGGTGACTGCCCACACCACTGCCAGGAACTCTAGCTTAAATGAGCTGTAATTCTCAGGGTTTCTTTCGGTGGGTCGCAGTTTTCGACTGGCGTAAGCGATTACTCGTTCTTTCCCCTGCTGGATCTGGGACAGTACGGCTCCTAGCCCGATGTTACTTGCGTCGGTGTAGAGGATAAAGGGCTGGCTGTAATCAGGGTACGCCAGGATTTCATCCCCCGTGAGGGCCATCTTCAGCTGGCGGAAGGACTCTTCTTCTAACTTCTCCCATTTGAAGGGCGGCTTCTGGTTCTTGGCCTTCCGGGACTGGCCTATCAGGAGGTCCTGCATAGGAGCTGCCTTTTTGGTGAAACCGGGGATGAATCTGCGGTAATAGCCTACCAACCCGAGGAACTGCCGCACTTCCTTTACACTGGAGGGACTTGGCCATTCCTTAATTGCGGTGATCTTATCAGGGTCGGGAGCCACTCCGTCGGCGCTCACCACGTGTCCCAGGTACTGCACCTTTGGTTTTAGGAGGTGACACTTGGAGGGTTTTACCTTTAGGCCGTAGTTTGCCAGAGCTTCGAACACTTCCGCCAGGTGTTTCAGGTGGTCCTCTTAAGTCTTGGAATATACGATGACATCGTCCAGGTACAACAGGACCGTCTCGAAGTTTCTGTGGCCCAGACAGCACTCCATTAATCGTTGAAAGGTTCCTGGTGCGTTACAGAGTCCGAACGGCATGCAGGTAAACTCGCTAAGTCCCATCGGGGTGGTGAATGCGGTCTTCTCCCGGTCCGCCTCTGCTACAGGAACCTGCCAGTACCCGCTAGTGAGATCCAAGGTAGAGAAGAAGTTAGCAGATCTTAAAGCAGTCAAAGACTCCTCTATCCTTGGTAAGGGGTACGCATCCTTGTGTGTGATACGGTTGATTTTCCGGTAATCTACACACATCCTCATGGTGTTGTCTTTCTTTTTGACTAAGACTAGTGGAGCTGCCCAGGGGCTACAGCTATCCCTGATCACCCCAGCCTCCTTCATGTCCCTAAGCATCCCCTTGGCGTGTTGGTAGTGTGCAGGGGGTACGGGTCGATACCTCTCTTTTATGGGAAGATGGTCTCCCGTAGGGATGTGGTGTTCTACCCCCTTGACTCGCCCGAAGTCTAACGGGTGTTTACTAAACACTCTCTCGTACTCTTGAACCACCCGATAGACTCCCTGTCTCTGGTGTGAGGGAGTGGAGTCAGTACCCAAATGTAGTTGCTGACACCAGTCCTCCATTGTTTCCTTAGAGCCGTTACCTTCCTCCGGGGAAGATGGAGGCAAGGGTTCTACAGACTGTATGGAATTTTGATTGATGGTATACAATTTGGCTAGCGTGGCATACCGGGGCAGGTACACTTCCCTCTTCCCGATATTTATTATGCGAACGGGCACCCTCCCATGGCGTACATTGACCACCCCCCGTGCTGTCAAAATGGTGGGCCTACTGTCTGAGTAAACTGGTTCTACCATTGCCTGGTAATCTCTACCTCTCAGACCAATAGCTGCCCGGCACCAAATCATCATTTCACTTTTTGGGGGCATGGCAATAGGAAAAGGGTCACACATTCTTACGCTACCAATCTCACCACCGGAAAGTTCTATCTGTTGCCGTCGCATCAGTGCCCGGATCTCTTTCTGGAGCACTCACTGCTGGCCGGAGCTGGCGTTCTTGGCAACCTGCTGTAAAAGGAAAATCACCTCTGCAAGACAATTTTCAATTACATTAGTTCCTAGAGTTATCTTTGGGTGACTCTCGTGCTTGTCAATGTCTACAATGATCAGTCCCTGGGCCGCCAATTCGACTCTACCGATTTTAATGGTCACCTCTTTAAATCCAATCTGTGGCACGGGCTGACCATTGCTGGCGATGATACTCAAATCGTCGTCAAGGTAGCGGGTGATATCCGAGTCATTCCAGTACTGCTTGAAGAGCACGTACGGGATAGTGGTAACCTGTGACCCGGTGTCCAGTAGGGCACTCATAGGGATGCCATCCAGTACCACAGGCAAGACTGGACGTCCTCCCACATATTTGTCGTGCCAGTTCGATGGGCCTGATGATCTTTTTCCTGGGGTTTGGCCCTCTACCCCAGGTTGTGCCAGTTTAAAGGACAGTACCTTGCCATATGTCCGGGTTGATTGCAGCGGCGGCAGATGGGTTGTCCGTCCTCGTTGTATCGGTCGCTGGGTCTTCCTCTGGCCGGTGGGGTCCTCCTTGGTCGACGCCACGGGATGTCCTCCGGTCCGGATGCCAGCTGGATCTTCCCTGGAGTGGAAACCTGTAAAGACTGCACAGTTCGGGTTAGCGCGGCAATGCTTTTAGCTAGCTCTTGGACCTGATGGTGCAGGTCTGGAGCCGGGTCATTGTTCAAAGCCTGCGCATCAGCTCCCACAGGCCCCGCCGACAAGGGTGCCGCCTCCTGGTGGTAAGTGGTAGTGGGGCGTCTGTGAGTCACAACGCCACCTGGTGCCGGTTCTCGGAGCACCCGGATGGCTCTGTCCTTGAACTGTGCAAATCCCAGATGAGGGTCCTGTAAGGCCATTGCCCGCAACTGGGTTCGGTGGGCATTGCAATATAAACCCTCTATAAATTGTTCAGTCAACAGCCTGTCCTCGTCTCCCACGCCGTCAGGGTCGGTCTGCTTAATGGCTCTCAGGGCCTCTTGTAGGTTCAGGGCATAGTCCCTTATACTCTCGTGTGCTCGCTGCTTGCACCCGTAGAATCTAAGCTTGATCTCAGCTGAGGTGCGGGTATCAAAGTTGTCCCTCAGCCGGGTTAGTATCCCTGCAACAGTCCTTCCCCCAGGTGGCCAGGACTTTACCTCCCTTTGGGCTGCCCCGGTTAATTGGGCCACCAGGATGCTCACTTTTTGCTCTTCTGTGAGGGGATACACCTGGAAGAGGCTATCCAGCTTTTCTCTAAAGTCATGCAGGGTATGTGACTCCCCTGAGTACTGGGGTAGCCAAGCCGCTCCCGGGATATAGGGCATGGTGAAAGGCATGACTGCAGCAGCGGTGGCGCTGGCGGGGGTTGAGGCAGTGAAGCTCTCCTCCGTATCCGACATCTTCCTCCCCCCTAGTGGACCGTGGCCTACCTTGCGATGATCCTCTTCCGTAGGCCGCGGCTCCGCAGTGGATCGTCAGGGTTGAGGACCTTCCGTCGCGCTCCTGTGACGTCGGCGTCTGCTGGGCTCCTTCCAGGACCTTACGCAACGTCCGGACGTGAGGCGGGGCTTCAGTTCTCGCGCGCTTTCGGAGTCCACGCCCCTCTTCTTCCCGCGCGGCGTCTTCAAGATGGCGTCCAACGGCGGGAAAACTCCACGGATGGCGGGAAGAAGGCAGAAGATGGCGCCGGATGGCGGAAAACCTCCACGGATGGCGGGAATCTTCACCACTGGTAAGTTTGAACAGTCTTTTTCAGGCACGCAGTACCCGGTGGTTGCGGGCACGAGATCCTGCCGACTACGCCAAAAGTTGACGCACCCCTGGGCCTGTGTCGCACAGCGTTGCGCATGCAGGAGCTTACCCGGAGCCGGATCTGTTGAGGGTTGTAGTCTCGTGGCGGTGACCCGGTCCGTGCCCAGGGAGTCAGACTAAGTGGCGTTGTATTAGCGGTAGATGTTGGACGACTACGCCACCCGTTGAATGCAGCGAAGGAGCTGCCGCTGCAGGGCAGACCGCTGAGGCCGGTGGTAGGATTGTGCAGCGTGATAGTATCACCCCCAACGGGAGGGGTATGGCCTCAGGGCAGCCGACGTGGATGATGGGGGTAGCAGGAATCACTCAGAGACGATGCGGTGTAGTTCAGGGTCTTTACTGGTGATAAAGATAGACCCTCCCGGAGTACTGGCTAGCGATCGGGGCCTGGTCAGTCCTTGAGCAGATGGGATCTCCCATGGCCAGGCGGAGTTGTAGGCCTCCCAAACTGACTGTACTCTTCTGGCTACCTTGCTAGAGGCGGGTATAAGTAGCCCACGTCCCTGAGTGTACCGTGTGGTGCTCACCCGTATGGCCGGTGACTCGGGGCCTTCCAGTGGCGTCCGCTCCACGACGGCGGTGCTGGTCCCACGCGTGTGACCGTGCCTTCGGGTTTCTTGGCCAGAGGACCTGAAATCCCCTGCCGGGCGGTTTCTGCTGCTGGGTAAAGATTAGTCCCCACAGCCTCGGACTCCGGGTCCGGTGATGGCTTCTCAGTCAGGGCGAGCTCTGCAGCTGCCAGCCCCTGACTCCTTATAGCACTGCTCCCACAGAGCTCCTGATGTTCTTCTCCTATATCTGCTGCTCTTCTCCGTCTCTACTGAGAAGCGCAGGCATGCTTGCACTCCTCAGTGTCTCTCTGTGACTTCATAAAGATGAGCCGAGGTCATGTCCAATGAACTTGGCTCACCTCATGCACGTCACTGACAGCGTGGGAAAATTCTCCTGCACTCAGCATCCTATGGATGCGCCATTTCTGCGGCGGCTGACGGCTGGTGTTTCTAGCCTGGGAGGGGGCCAATATTCATGGCACCCTTCCTGGGCTATTAATATCAGCCCCCAGCTGTCTGCCTAGCCTTTGCTAGCTATTAAATTAGGGGGGACCCCACGTCATTTTTTTGAGGGGGTCCCCCATTTTAATAGCTAGTAAAGGCTAGGTATTCAGCTGGGGGCTGATATTAGTAGCCTGGGAAGCTCCGTGGGTATTACCCACTTCCCAGGCTTCAAACATCTGCAACAGCCGTCTGCTTAACCTCCACTAGAGACTAAAATTAAGGGAACCCCACGCCAATTTTTTTTTAAATAAATCCTTTATTTTAACACTAAATGACAAGTACAGTAATCAACACTGTCACTGTACTTCATATATATGTGACTGACATGTTTCTATCTATCTAATCTATGTATGATTCTCTATTCCTTCTATTCTAAATTGTCGGGTAAAGATGCTGAATTGCCGGCCGGCTTTTTTAAAGAGACGGTGCATGAAAACACTATTATATTTTAAAATAAATCCTTTACACTAAATGACAAGTACAGTAAGCAACACTGTCACTGTACTTCATATATATGTGACTGACATGTTTCTATCTATCTAATCTATGTGTGAAGCTCTATTCTGTCTGTTATAAATTGTCGGGTACCGCAGCTGAATTGCCGGCCGGCTTTTTTAAAGAGACAGTGCATGAAAACACAATTATTTTTTTAAATAAATCCTTTACACTAAATGACAAGTACAGTAAGCAACACTGTCACTGTACTTCATATATATGTGACTGACATGTTTCTATCTATCTAATCTATGTGTGAAGCTCTATTCTTTCTGTTGTAAATTGTCGGGTACCGGTGTATGCCGCTGATGAATTGCCGGCTTTTCGCGTAATACATTCTACATTATTCTTAGCTGTTTTACTTCATGTAGAATTAACCTACAAGGAAAGAAAGGGTTTATTTTCATTCCGATATTTGTGTCCCATTGACTTGCATTGGTTTCCGGTATTGGAATCGGCGATATCCGATACTTTTTGGGTATCGGTCCCATCCAATCCGATACGATATTTCCTGATATCGGAAGGTATCGCTCAACACTATCCTTAACATATTTCACAGGAAAAAAGTTTCAGTTTCGTTTTTGAACGTTTATTGTGAGCCTGTAAAAGTGGCTTAATACCTCTGACCACGTTGTTGACAGCAGTGACCTGGGGGTCAGAAATGCTTCCTGGGGCGATCCCCATGCTGTCCCTATGTCATTTGAGCACTGTCACTATCGTTTTGGGCACTTGTTAGGCTTTTAAAAGACTGCCGGGGGAGCCGCCACAAAAATGCTCGAGTCTCCCATAGACTAACATTGGGCTCGTTGCTCGGGTCGAGCACCCGAGTATCACGGCGAGCTCGGCCCGAGCTTCGAGCACCTGAGCATTTTAGTGCTCGCTCAACACTAGTTATGAGTTCTTTGATACGGCTGACAACTGTGTCACTGTCCTGGGTCTCTTTCCAGCTGTGGTGAGGTAAAGGGTTTAACGTCTTACCACGCTGCCTCCTGGAGGCTTGTTGCTCGTGGATCATCCCATTCCGGTGAAAGGCAGGTAGCTCAATCTCTTCCAGGTCATCCACTTCTTCTGTGTCTGACTGGTCAGGCATCCTGGACAGGGCATGGGCGTTGGCATTCTTGTGGCCCGCCCGGTACTTTATTGTGAATTGGTAGTTTGACAGCCGAGCCATCCATCGTTGCTCCATGGCTCCTAGCTTGGCTGTTTCCAGATGAGTCAAGGGGTTATTGTCAGTGTAGGCAGTGAACTTGCTAGAGGCTAGGTAGTGCTTGAACCTGTAGCGGGTCTGGGAGGTGGAACCTCTGAGCAACTATACAAGGGGGCGGTCCTTGTAACGAAGCGGGTGGCTCCCAGGGAAGACGGGCAGGTAGTCACGGCAAGTGACAGGGACAGTCTCTGGGTAGAAGGGCAGGTAGTCACGGCAAGTGACAGGGACAGTCTCTGGGTAGAAGGGCAGGTAGTCACGGCAAGTGACAGGGACAGTCTCTGGGTAGAAGGACAGCAGGCGGGTGACTGGTGAGCGCTCCCAGGTGAGCGGGCGAGAGTCTCTGGACAGGCAGGTGGTCACGGCAAGTGACGGCAGAACCTCCAGGTAGACTAGCAGACAGGTAGCAGGTGGACGCTCCCAGGTGAGCGGGCAAGAGTCTCTGGACGGGCAGGTGGTCACGGCAAGTGACGGCAGAGCCTCCAGGTCGGCTAGCTGGCAGGTAGCAGGTGAGCACTCCCAGGTGAGCGGGCAAGAGTCTCTGGACAGGCAGGTGGTCACGGCAAGTGACGCCAGAGCCTCCAGGTAGGCTAGCAGGCAGGTAGCAGGTGAGCGCTCCCAGGTGAGCGGGCAGGCTGGTCCATAGACAGACTGACAGGTGTCAGAAGGCAGACCGTCGGACCGCAGGCTTGCAAGCAGGTAAGCGGATATCATGCAGGTATCAAGCAGGAATCTGGCAGGTGACTGGCAGGTAACTGGTAGCGGGACCTGAGGACTGAAGCAGAGTGAAGGCTTTGCAACAGCATTGCTCGGGCACCTCCATTTTGGAGGAGGTGCCTTATATATGGTGAAGTCCTCCGGCCATTGGCCGGGGACTCCTTAGGACGACGCGCGCGGCCCCTTTAAGAGAGGGGGAGCGCGCGCGCGCCCTAAGCACCGTGGCCGGGAAGCAGCGCGCGCTGCCAGCAGAACGGGAGGAAGACGCCGGGCACGGAGCGGAGAGGTGAGGGGAACAGCGTCCCTGCCTAGCAGGAGGCAGGGACGCCGACGCTACAGTACCCCCCCTTTAGGCCCCCCCTTTTTTAGGCCAGAGAGAAATTTATCAAGGATGAGAGGGGCATGGATGTTCTCCCGGGGCTCCCACGTTCTCTCCTCAGGACCAAACCCCTTCCAATCTACCAGAAGAAAGATCTTTCCTCTTACCCTTTTGGTGGCCAGAATGTTCTCTACCTCAAACTCGTTCTCAGCGGAAACCGGAGCAGGGGGCGTACCTGTAGACTTGGAAAAAGAGTTAAGTACCACGGGTTTGAGGAGAGATACATGGAAGGAGTTAGGGATCTGTAAGTTGGCCGGGAGTTTCAATTTATAGGATTGATTTGTTTGACAACTTCCAGTGGGCCGATGAACCGAGGCCCTAACTTGTAGGAGGGAATCTTGGGCCGGACATACTTGGACGAGAGCCAGACTTTATCTCCAGGACGGAATAGTGGAGGATCCAGGCGTTTTTTGTCAGCATGTTTTTTCATCCGCTCGGACGACTGAAGGAGTGCGGATCGGGTACTCTCCCAAATGGAGGAGAATTCGCTAATGAGAGATTCCGCAGCCAGATTGTCCACCGAGGTGGAGACGGGAAATGGGATCCGAGGATGCTGACCGAAGACTACAAAAAACGGGGATTTGGAGGAAGATTCGCTCTCGTGATTATTGTAAGAGAATTCGGCCCATGGTAGGAGATCCACCCAGTCCGAATGGTGGGCATTAACGAAGTGCCGGAGGTAACTGGTCAGGATCTGATTGATCCGCTCCACTTGACCATTGGACTGTGGGTGGTAAGCGGAGGAGAAGTCCAGGGTGACGTCAAGCAGCTTACATGTGGCTCTCCAGAAGCGTGAGTTGAACTTAACCCCACGATCCGACACGATGTGGAGGGGCAGGCCATGGAGACGGAAGATGTGGCGGATAAAGTCTTTAGCCAGTTCGGGTGCAGACGGGAGACCCGGCAGGGGAATGAAGTGCGCCATCTTGGAAAAGCGGTCAGCGACCACCCAAATGACCGTACAACCGGCAGAGACAGGGAGATCCGTTATAAAGTCCATAGCTATATGCTGCCACGGGGCAGCAGGTACTGGAAGAGGAAGGAGGCGACCGGCTGGCAAGTGTCTCGGAACTTTGTTGCGGGCGCAGGACACACAGGCTGAAACAAAGTCTATTACATCCTTGTGCAGGGTAGGCCACCAGTAATGTCGGGTAATAAGCTGGAGGGTCTTTTTCTGACCGGCGTGGCCAGCTAGTTTAGACGAGTGACCCCAGAGTAGGACCTTCTTCCGATCAGGTACTGTTACGAACGTCTTACCGGGAGGGAGACGATTTAGATTCACGGGAGCCACCTGCATTACTCTGGCGAGATCAATGATGTGCTTCGGTTCCTCCCCTAGATCAGACACCAGGAAGGATCGGGACAAGGCGTCGGCTTTGATGTTTTTGTCTGCCGGGCGAAAATGAAGAACGAAGTCAAAGCGGGCAAAAAACAAGGACCACCGGGCTTGGCGCGGGTTAAGTCTCTGGGCGCTCTGGAGGTAAGCCAAGTTCTTGTGGTCAGTGTAAATAATTACCGGGTGAAGAGCCCCCTCGAGCAGGTAACGCCACTCCTCCAGTGCCAGCATAATGGCCAATAACTCTCGATCTCCTATAGAATAATTGCGCTCAGAAGAGGAGAAGAGTTTGGAGAAGAAGCCGCAACTTACCATTCTTCCGGAAGGCGACTTTTGGGTAAATACCGCTCCGGCTCCAGAGGAGGAGGCGTCAACTTCCAGGAAGAATTGTTTGTTGCCGTCCGGACGATGCAGCACCAGGGCGGAAGAGAAAGCCTGTTTTAAGGAAAGAAAGGCTTCCTCTGCTTCGGGCGGCCATTCTCTGGGATTAGTGCCCTTACGGGTGAGCGCAGAGATTGGGGCAGTCCGGGAAGAGAAGTGCGGTATGAAGAGGCGGTAGTAGTTGGCGAAACCCAGGAACCGCTGAATAGCTTTCAACCCCTCTGGTCGGGGCCACTTCTGGATGGCAGACAGTTTCTCAGGGTCCATTTGAAGGCAGGTCTGAGAGATTATGTAGCCCAGAAACGGAAGCGAGGTCTGCTCAAAGAGGCACTTCTCATATTTAGCGTAGAGATGGTTCTGCCTGAGCCTGAGCAGAACCTGACGAACATCCCTCCGGTGTGTGGGGAGATCCGGAGAGAAGACCAAGATGTCATCCAGGTACACCACTACGCAGGAGTAGAGAAGGTCCCGGAAGATGTCATTGACCAACTCTTGAAAGACGGCGGGAGCGTTACAGAGACCGAAGGGTATTACCAGGTATTCATAGTGGCCGTCCCGGGTGTTGAATGCCGTCTTCCATTCATCCCCCTGACGGATACGGACCAGGTTATACGCCCCACGGAGGTCCAGCTTGGTGAAGATTCTAGCCCCCCTCAGACGGTCAAATAATTCCGGAATGAGCGGAAGGGGGTATTTATTCTTCACCGTGATCTGTTAGGGCCTCTATAGTCTATACAGGGACGGAGTGATCCGTCCTTCTTTTTGACAAAGATGAAGCCTGCTCCCGCCGGGGAAGTAGATTTCCAGATGAATCCCCGGGCCAGATTCTCCTCAATATATTCTGACATGGATCGGGTCTCAGCAGCGGACAAAGGGTAAATGCGCCCACGGGGAGGAGTAGCGCCGGGCATCAGGTCGATTGGGCAGTCGTATGGTCTATGAGGGGGTAATGTCTCTGCCTCCTTTTTATTAAAGACGTCCGCATACGACCAATAAGGAGCCGGAAGACCAGGTAGATTGGCTGGAGTAGGAGAAGGACGGACAGGATGGATGGGAACTAAACAAGTCTTATGGCAGTCCTGTCCCCAGCGAAGGACTTCTCCGGTCTGCCAATCAAGCACGGGTGCATGTTTCTGAAGCCAAGGTAGGCCTAGTAAGAGGGCGTGAGAGAGTCCAGGCAGAACATGAAAGGAGATGCTCTCAGAATGCAGCATTCCCACCTGTAGAGTTAGAGATTCGGTGATGAGTTGGATGGAATGTGGTAAGAGGCCCCCATCCACGGCGGCGACAGATAAAGGTACGGCCAGAGGTTTGGTGGGAATGTGGTATTTTTCTACCAGGGATTGAGAGATGAGATTTCCAGCAGCTCCTGAGTCAAGTTGAGCCAGTTCAAAATAGCGGTTCTCTCCGCAGATGATAGAGACTGACAGCATCAGGGATGGAGAGGGTTTATTTTTGTCTCGGGCGACCTCTCTGAGTGATCCTAGACACAGGCGTTTCCCGACCTCTCTGGGCAGGAACGGATCCGGTGCTCCTTGCTGCCACAGTAGAAGCAGCTCCCCTCGGCACGGCGTAAGTCTTGACGGGTTTTGACCATCTTGGTCTGGTCGACCTGCATAGGCTCAGGTGAATGTGCCTGGGGAGTAACGGAGGGAGTGACGGGTTTCTGGAAGATAGGGGCTAGACGTGGAAACCTCCTCTCACGGGTGACCTCTTTGGCGCGCTCCTGGAACCGGATGTCAATCCGGGTGGTAAGTGTTATTAAGTCGTCGAGAGTGGTAGGAATGTCCCGACCGGCGAGTTCATCTTTAATACGGCCGGACAGACCCTCCCAGAAGACAGACACCAGGGCGTCGTTATCCCAGGCCAGCTCCGAAGCAAGGGTACGGAACCGTATGGCATATTGGCCCACGGTGAGATTTCCTTGATGGAGGCGTAGCAGAGACGATGCGGATGAGGTCTTCTGTCCGGGTTCGTCGAAGACTTTCCGGAAAGACGTGAGAAAGGCTGATAGGTCGGACACCAGGGAGTCTCCTCTCTCCCATAGAGGATTTAGCCAAGCCAGAGCCTCCCCCGTGAGGTGGGACATGATAAAGGCTACTTTGGACCAGTCGGAGATAAACTGGTGGGACAAGAGTTCAAAGTGCAGGGTGCACTGGTTTATGAAGCCCCGAGCTTGAGCGGGGTCACCTCCGAAGCGAGGAGGTGCAGAAAGCCGGGGTCCGGGGCAGGATACCATGGTATTGGTGGGCAGCGGCGCTGCCGGGTTGCGAGTCATGACACTAGCGGTGGTTGCTGGTGGAGCAGTCAGAGTGTCCAGGCGAGAGTTGACATTCCGCAGGTGACTCAGGATGAACTCCTGTTGGGACCTCTGACGGGACAGTTCATGACATAGGTCCGAAAGCGAGGGAGCTTGGGTGCCACCGGATTCCATGGCCCGAGCAAACTGTAACGGGTCTGGGAGGTGGAACCTCTGAGCAACTATACAAGGGGGCGGTCCTTGTAAGGAAGCGGGTGGCTCCCAGGGAAGATGGGCAGGTAGTCACGGCAAGTGCCAGGGACAGTCTCTGGGTAGAAGGGCAGGTAGTCACGGCAAGTGACAGGGACAGTCTCTGGGTAGAAGGGCAGGTAGTCACGGCAAGTGACAGGGACAGTCTCTGGGTAGAAGGACAGCAGGCGGGTGGCTGGTGAGCGCTCCCAGGTGAGCGGGCGAGAGTCTCTGGACAGGCAGGTGGTCACGGCAAGTGACGGCAGAACCTCCAGGTAGACTAGCAGACAGGTAGCAGGTGGACGCTCCCAGGTGAGCGGGCAAGAGTCTCTGGACGGGCAGGTGGTCACGGCAAGTGACGGCAGAGCCTCCAGGTCGGCTAGCAGGCAGGTAGCAGGCGAGCACTCCCAGGTGAGCGGGCAAGAGTCTCTGGACAGGCAGGTGGTCACGGCAAGTGACGGCAGAGCCTCCAGGTCGGCTAGCTGGCAGGTAGCAGGTGAGCGCTCCCAGGTGAGCGGGCAAGAGTCTCTGGACAGGCAGGTGGTCACGGCAAGTGACGGCAGAGCCTCCAGGTAGGCTAGCAGGCAGGTAGCAGGTGAGCGCTCCCAGGTGAGCGGGCAGGCTGGTCCATAGACAGACTGACAGGTGTCGGAAGGCAGACCGTCGGACCGCAGGCTTGCAAGCAGGTAAGCGGATATCAGGCAAGTATCAAGCAGGAATCTGGCAGGTGACTGGCAGGTAACTGGTAGCGGGACCTGAGGACTGAAGCAGAGTGAAGGCTTTGCAACAGCATTGCTTGGGCACCTCCATTTTGGAGGAGGTGCCTTATATATGGTGAAGTCCTCCGGCCATTGGCCGGGGACTCCTTAGGACGACGCGCGCGGCCCCTTTAAGAGAGGGGGAGCGCGCGCGCGCCCTAAGCACCGTGGCCGGGAAGCAGCGCGCGCTGCCAGCAGAGCGGAAGGAAGACGTCGGGCACGGAGCGGAGAGGTGAGGGGAACAGCGTCTCTGCCTAGCAGGAGGCAGGGACGCCGACGCTACAGAACTTTTCAGTGATGGCCAAGACCAGAGCCAGGAACTCTAACTTGAAGCTGCTATAGTTCTCTGGGTTCCTCTCAGTCGGGCGGAGCTTCCTACCTGCGTGTGCGATCACTTTCTCTTGGCCATTCTGCTTTTGACTTAGGACAGCTCCTAATCCTTCATTGCTGGCATCAGTATACAGCAGGGACGGTTGGCTGTAGTCAGGGTAGGCAAGGATCTCTTCGCCAGTCAGTATCTCCTTCATCTCTTTGAATTATTCAGCCTGCTCTTTACCCCAATGGAATGGGGGATTTCTGCCTTTGGGGGACTGTCCTACCAGGAGGTCTTGCAGAGGCGCTGCTTTCTTAGTGTAATCTTTCACAAACCTCCGGTAGTATCCTACTAGTCCCAGGAACAGACGTACCTCCTTGAGGTTCTTCGGCTCCAGCCTTTTCTGGATGGCAGTGACCTTCTCCGGGTCTGGTGCTACTCCTTCTGCACTGACAATGTGCCCCAGGTACTGTACCTTTCTCTTGAGCAGGTGGCATTTTGAGGGCTTCAGCTTCATCCCATACCGGGACAGCGACTCAAATACTTCCGCCAGGTGCTTCAAGTGGTCCTCATACATTTTGGAGTACACTATCACGTCATCCAGGTATAGTAACACAGTCTCGAATTTGCGGTGTCCCAGGCAGCACTCCATCAATCTCTGGAACGGTCTGGGGGCATTGCAGAGTCCAAACGTCATACTGTTGAACTTGCAGAGTCCCATCGGGGTGGTGAAGGCCGTCTTCTCCCGATCCTCCTCAGCCACAGCTACTTGACACTACCACTAGTGAGGTCAAGGGTGGAGAAGTAATTTGCAGACTTAAAGGCAGCCAGGGATTCCTGTATACGTGGTAAAGAGTTCTATACGTGGTAAAGGGTATGCATCTTTATGTGTAATGCGATTTACTTGTCTGTAATCTACACACATTCTCATGCTTCCATACTTTTTCCTGACTAGTACTAGGGGAGCTGCCCAGGGACTACAACTATCCTCATGTCGTGCAACATCTCCTTGGCTTTCTGTTAGTGTGCTGGTGGTATAGGCCTGTAACGTTACTTGATGGGTGGATGATTGCCTGTGGGGATATGGTGTTGTACCCCTTTAATCCTCCCAAAGTCAAGTGGGTGCTTGCTGAATACCTGTGCGTAATCCTGTACCACCTGGTGTACCCCCCCGTTTTTGGTGGGCAGGCGTGGTGTCTGTCCCAATATGGATCTGTTGACACCAATCCTCCACCTGGGTTGCTGGGTCATTATCCTCCACTTGGTCTGGTGAGGCTAAGGACTCCGTCGTGTGAATGGAGTTGTTATTTACAGCGTGTAACTTGGCAACAGTGGCATAACGTGGTAATCTGACCTCGTCTTCCCCATAGTTGAGAAGAGGATGGGCACCCTCCCATTGCGTACATCCACTACCCCTCTGGCAGTTAAGAGTGTACATCTGTGCTCTGAGCTAAGGGGTTCTACTACGGCCTGGTAGCTCTGTCCTTTGAGACCTATCGCTGCTCTACACCACATAAGCATTTCACTCATTGGGGGAATCACAATGGGTATCGGGTCTGTTACCCGCACATTACCAATCTCACCACCGGTTAGCTTTACTTGCCGCTGGTACATCAGGGCTCGGATCTCTTTCTGGAGCGCTCTCCTCTGCCCTGGTCTGGCGGCGTTAGCGAGCTGTTGGAGCAAAAACAACACTTCCTCCAAACAGTTACTGTTAGAACCCTCCTGTTAGTTTTTTTCTGTTTTGTTGGTCATGACTTTCTGCCTATATAATCCAGCTCCGCCCTTCTGGCCTTGCTGGACTTCAGTGTTACATTTACTCTTAAGCTAGCCAGGTGCCTTGTACCTTACTCTGTAGTTTGCTTGGTCTTTTCACCACTAGTACTTTTTGTTTGTTTGTCTTTGCTCTGCTACAATTTCTGCTAGGTGCTGTCCAACTATATCCCAGTCCTTAGTTCTTGTAGGGACCCCTCCCTTATATCTATAGGTCTGCGTTCAGACTAGCCGAGGACTTAGGCAGGTCTGTTCACAAGGAACAGGTCCGCCGCTGCATCGTAGGGAATCAGCTTAGTCCTATTGTAGGGACAGTTTTTCTATCTTTCCTTAGTGTTTGTAGCAGTTCATAACAGTAAGTCCAGCCCAAAATAAATAAAACAGTCTAAGGAAAGAAATCCAGATATCAGCATGGTGTCGGTTCAGGAGTAGGCTCAACGCCTGCAGGGACTGTATTTGGAGGTGGCCGAGCTCCAGCAACATGTGAGTAGCTGTCCTGGAGCGCATTTTGTCGAACCGAAGGTAGGACTGCCAGATTTTTTTTATGGTAAACAGCAAGATTTTTTTTCCTTTAAAAACGCTTGTTTATTATATTTTCGTTTAAGACCCAGATCCTCGGGGAATGAATCACAGCGCATTGGGTTTATAAAGTCACTTTTGCGCAAAGAACCACAGGGATTGGCATTTTCTTTACAACCTAATGATCCGTGTTTTAGATCTGTGGAAGATTTTTTTTCTGCTATGGGGTTGTTGTATGATGATCCTGATCGAGTCTCATCTGCTGAAACTGAATTAAGACGTTTGAAGCAGGGATCAGGTGATGTGGAAAATTATTGTACATACTTCAGAAGATGGTCGGCCGAAGTGGAATGGAATGACTCGGCATTAAAAAGTCTGTTTCTTGCTGGTCTAGGTGAAAGGGTTAAGGATCTGCTGATTGCCTTCCAAAAACCTGGATCCTTACAGGAGGCAATGCAATTAGCTATACGTGTGGACAGGAGACTGCGTGCTAGGATTAATGAAGAGAAATCTACTGCTATGGCAGCTCCTAGTTTTCAGAGGGTCTGCTCGGAAGGTGGAGAACCGATGGAGATTGGGGTGACGTCACCCCACTCTCAGGAAAAAGACCGCAGATTTGCTCAGGGATTATGTTTTTATTGCGGTAAATCTGACCACTTTATTAAGAACTGTGTGCTTCGTTTGAACAAAGAAAAAAAAAAGGTCAGTTACGCCCGTATAGCTTGTTTAAACTCAAAAGGAGTATTTCTTTCTGGAGGCACCTCATTCCAGGAGGAGTTGATTGAATTTTGAGTATTTGTGGATTGTGGTTCTTGTTATGTTCTGCTATCAGAGCTAAGGAAAGAGAGGAGATCTGTCCCTACGATAGAACTCAGCTGAATCCCTACGATGTAACAGGGAACCTGATCCTGCGATCAGACCTGCTAAAGTCCTAAGCTAGTCTGTACGGAGACCTATAGATGTGGGGAAGGAATCCCTACAAGTACTATGGACTGGGAGGAAAATGGGACACCTCCTAACAGAAACAGTAGCAGACAGACAAACAAACAAAATATAAAGAACAAAGAGGTCCGTAGACCAAGCAAACTAACAGAGTTAGATACAGAGCACAGGCTAGCTAGAAAGTAGTTATACAATGAAGTCCAGCAAAGCCAGAAGGGCGGAGCAGGATTAAATAGGCCAACGAGGTCATGTGACCAGCAAAGGAAAAAACCTAAGAGCAAGGTTCTAACAGTACCCCCCCTTCTAAGAGGATCCTCCGGATCCCCTAGGACCAGGCTTATCAGGAAATCTCCTGTGAAATGCTCTGATAAGTCTGGACGCGGAAACATCATCTGACCTCACCCAAGAGTTATCCTCGGGTCCGAAACCTTTCCAGGCCACCAGATACTGCAAACTACCTCTATACCGTCTAGAGTTAAGGATGCGAGAAATTTCATATTCCCCGTCCTCCACCACCGGAGGAACAGAGGCAGAGGCGTCACCATCCGACACAACGGCTTTTTTTAACAGAGAGACATGAAATACCGGATTAATTCTCCAGGAGGTAGGAACCTCCAACCTAACAGCAGATTGGTTGACAACCTGAAGCACCTTAAAGGGCCCTACAAACTTGGGACCCAATTTCTTAGAAGGAATCCTCAACCGCAGATTCCTAGAGGACAACCAAACCATGTCACCAACAGCGAACAAAACCTCCTGTCGTTTCCTATCAAAGTAGTCTTTAGATTTTCTGTTGGCCTCCTGAAGATTACCACGCACATCCGTCCAAACTCTCTCCAAATCACCGGAAAAATTCTCCTCCTCAGGCACGGCAGATCCCAACTTGGAGAATGACCCAAACGACGGATGTCTCCCAGAACAACAAAAAAAAGGCGAACAACCAGCAGAAGAAGATGTATGATTGTTCAGAGCAAATTCAGCAAGTGGCAGAAACTCAGACCACCCCTCTTGATTGTCTGCCACAAAACAACGCAAGAACTGCTCAACATCCTGGTTTTTCCTTTCTGTCTGGCCATTAGATTCAGGATGATATCCGGACGAGAACGACAGATGAACTCCCAACCTGTCACAAAAGGCACGCCAAAAACGAGCCACGAACTGAGGACCCCTATCAGAAACAATGTCAGTAGGAACGCCATGAAGTCTGACAATTTCCTTGACAAAGGCCTTAGCGAGAGTTTTAGCGCAGGGCAGTTTGACGAAGGGAACCAAGTGACACATCTTGCTAAAACGGTCCACGACCACCCAGATGACAGTAAAACCCTCAGAGGGGGGAAGGTCAGTTATAAAGTCCATAGCCAAATGTGTCCAAGGAGCACTAGGAACCTCCAAAGGACAAAGCAACCCCGCAGCAGGAGTATGTGAGGACTTAGATCTAGCACATATAGTACATTGACGCACCCACTTAATGACTTCCTTCTGCCATCCAGGCCACCAAAAACTGCGACCCACCAGTCTCTTGGTCTCAGAGATTCCGGGATGACCTGCCAACCGAGATTCGTGACACTCAATAAACAAATCTCTCCTAAAGGTCCCAGGCACAAACAACCTCCCATGAGGAGTGTTAGATGGGGCATTCTCCTGTGCTTTAAGAATCTCATCTTCCAAAACGGAGTCCAAAGCAGCTATCACAACACCTTCTTGTAAAATGTTCTCCTCTTTCTCAGCACCGACTATGGGAGAAAAACTGCGAGACAAGGCATCCGCCTTAACATTCTTAGTACCAGGGATGTAAGTAACGGAGAAATTAAACTGCGAGAAAAACAGTGCCCACCTAGCCTGACGGGCATTCAGGCGCTTGGCAGCATCAAGATATATCAGATTTTTATGATCCGTAAGAACCCGAACGGGAAATTCCGCACCTTCCAAGAAGTGGCGCCAGTGTTCAAATGCGAGTTTAATAGCCAATAATTCCCGATTACCAATATCGTAATTCAGTTCAGTCTCCGAAAAATTTTTTGAAAAAAAGGCACAGGGATGTAATCCATCCCAGTTATCCTGAGACAATACTGCACCAACCCCCACCGAAGAAGCATCAACCTCAACCAAAAACGGCTTAGTCACATCAGGCTGCATAAGGATGGGAGCAGAGGTGAACCTCTCCTTGAGATACACAAAAGCTTCAATGGCCTCAGAAGACCACTGAACCGCATCAGCACCTTTCCTGGTGAGATCGGTCAGAGGTTTGACAATACTAGAAAAATTTTTTATGAATTTTCTGTAATAATTGGCGAAACCTGAAAACCTCTGTATCGATTTCAAACCAATAGGCCTAGGCCATTCCTGTACAGCTTGAACTTTAACCGGGTCCATCTCAAAACCTTCGCTGGAGATAATGTAACCCAAAAAACTAATTCTCTATACAGCGAACTCACATTTCTCCAGCTTAGCAAAAAGCGAATTGTCCATTAACAATTGTAATACCTCACGTACGCTCCGCCAATGAGACTCCAGATCCGGCGAATAAATCAAAATGTCATCCAAATACACAACCACATTTTTGCCGATCAAAGGTCTAAGGATGTCATTAATAAGATTCTGAAAAAATGCAGGAGCATTAGTAAGACCAAAAGGCATAACCAGATTCTCAAAATGACCCACAGGAGTGTTTAAAGCAGTCTTCCATTCGTCACCCTCCTTCATGCGCAACAGATTGTATGCCCCCTTAAGGTCAATTTTAGAGAACCACTTGGCCCCCATTAACTGGTTAAACAGATCAGGAATCTATGGCAGTGGGTAAGGATTGCGTACAGTAATTTTGTTAATCTCACGAAAATCCAGACAAGGACGTAAACCGCCGTCCTTTTTTTTTACAAAAAAAAATCCAACCGCCACAGGAGACTTAGAGGGCCTAATGTGACCGGCGGCCAAACTTGTCTGTATGTATTCATCCAAAGCCTTCCTCTCAGGAATAGTAAGGTTAAATAAACGACTTTTAGGAAGAGTCGCTCCAGGGACAAATTCAATAGAACAATCATAGTCTCTATGGGGAGGCAAAACCTGCGATTCCTTCTCAGAAAAAACTCTCCAAAAATCCTGAATAGGAACAGGCAATTCTCCCCTATCCAAAGCTGCAATACGCCCGTTACAACACTTGTCATAACATTTATGGCTCCAGGATTTAATTTCATTGGTAGACCAATCCAGTACAGGATTGTGAAATTTTAACCAGGGCAATCCCAATATTACTGGAGAAGGCAAGTTATTCAAAACTACCAAATCCAATTTCTCATGGTGAACACCATTAATAGTGAGAGGAAATTCACAGACCTTGAGAGTAATATTCTTCAAAGGGGAACCATCCACAGAAACCACAGCAATGGGGGATGATAAAGGTTCGGGTTTTAAATTGAGTCTTTCCAAGAATCCCCCATCAATTACATTCAGAGTAGATCCACAATCAGCAAACACCCGAAATTCCATTAATTTTTCCTGAGCAATCGTGGAAGCAGCTAAAAATACACCCTTGGAATTTAAACAGGCAATACAGGCATGACTGACCATTTTTTTTTCTTTCTTCATATGAAGCTCACAGCCTTTAATCAAATGACCAGATTTTCCGCAATAGAAACACAAGCCTTCAGAAAATCGACGGTCTTTTTCTTGAGAGCGAGGTGCCACCGATCCATTCTCCATCGATTCACCACTGTTAGTACACACATTCTCATAACCAGAAACTGACATAGCAGAGGATTTGCTCTCATTAACCCTTGCACGCAGTCTCCTATCCACCCGTATAGCTAATTGCATAGCCTGTTGCAAATCTTCAGGTGTAGGATAAGCAATTAGCAGGTCTTTAACCCTTTCATTGAGCCCAGCAAGAAATAGACTTTTCAGGGCAGAATCGTTCCACCCTGTTTGAGTAGACCAACGCCGGAAATGAGTACAATATTTTTCCACATTACCTGATCCCTGTCTCAAACGTCTTAACTCAGTCTCAGCTGATGCGACACGGTCAGGATCATCATATAATAGTCCCAAAGCAGAAAAAAAACTATCCACTGATCTGAAGCATGTATCACTAGGTTGCAAAGAAAAGGCCCACTCCTGAGGCTCTTTGCGCAAAAGTGACATTATGAACCCTATGCGCTGGGATTCATCCCCAGAGGACTTGGGTCTCAAACGAAAATACAATAAGCAAGCATTTTTAAATGAAAAAAATTCTCGGTGTTCACCAAAAAATAAATCCGGCAAACATACCTTAGGCTCCAAGAAATGTGCTCCAGGATAGTTACTCACGTGCTGACGGAGCTCGGCCACCTCCAGAGAGAGTCCCTGCAGGCGATGAGCCAAATCCTGAACCGACACCATGATGGAACAGAAAAATCTTTCCTTAGAGAATTTGCAGGCTGGACTTACTGTTATGTTCTGCTACGAGAGCTAAGGAAAGAGAGGAGATCTGTCCCTACGATAGAACTCAGCTGAATCCCTACGATGTAACAGGGAACCTGATCCTGCGATCAGACCTGCTAAAGTCCTAAGCTAGTCTGTACGGAGACCTATAGATGTGGGGAAGGAATCCCTACAAGTACTAAGGACTGGGAGGAAAATGGGACACCTCCTAACAGAAACAGTAGCAGACAGACAAACAAACAAAATATAAAGAACAAAGAGGTCCGTAGACCAAGCAAACTAACAGAGTTAGATACAGAGCACAGGCTAGCTAGAAAGTAGTTATACAATGAAGTCCAGCAAAGCCAGAAGGGCGGAGCAGGATTAAATAGGCCAACGAGGTCATGTGACCAGCAAAGGAAAAAACCTAAGAGCAAGGTTCTAACAGTTCTACACTGAATGTGATTGATGAGGGATTTTTGGAAAAATTTAAATTAGAATCCAAACTTTTGTCATCTCCTATTTCTGTGGTTGCTGTTGATGGCTCTCCCTTGAAATGTATTACTCACAAGGTTTTTGAATTTCCCCTTACCATTAATGGTATTCACCAAGAGAATTTGGATTTGGCGGTATTAAATAATTTGCCTTCTCCTGTGGTTTTGGGGTTACCTTGGTTAAAATTGCACAATCCTGTACTGGACTGGTCTACCAATGAAATTAAGTCTTGGAGTCCTAAGTGTTATGATAAATGTTGTAACGGTCGCATTGCTGCTGTGGAAAGAGGGGAATTACCTGTTCAGGATTTTTGGAAGGTTTTTTTCTGAGGAAGAGTCGCAAGTTTTGCCTCCCCATAGGGACTATGATTGTACTATTGAGTTTGTCCCTGGAGCTACTCTTCCCAAGAGTCGCTTATTTAATCTTACTATCCCTGAGAGAAAGGCCTTGGAGGAATACATACAGACAAGCTTGGTCGCCGGTCACATTAGACCTTCTAAGTCACCTGTGGCTGTTGGATTTTTTTTTGTAAAAAAAAAGGACGGCGGTTTGCGTCCATGTCTGGACTTTCGCGAAATTAATAAAATTACAGTACGCAATTCCTACCCACTGCCATTAATTCCCGACTTGTTCAACCAGATAGTGGGGGCCAAGTGGTTCTCTAAAATTGATCTCCGGGGGGCATACAATTTGTTACGTATGAAGGAGGGTGATGAGTGGAAAACTGCTTTATACACTCCGGTGGGTCATTTTGAGAATCTGGTTATGCCTTTTGGTCTTACCAACGCACCAGGATTTTTTCAGAACCTTATTAATGACATCCTAAGACCGTTGATTGGTAAGAATGTGGTGGTGTATTTGGATGACATTTTGATTTTTGCGCCGGAT
This sequence comes from Phyllobates terribilis, assembly GCF_046119375.1. Lineage (NCBI taxonomy): Eukaryota > Metazoa > Chordata > Amphibia > Anura > Dendrobatidae > Phyllobates > Phyllobates terribilis. The sequence continues at coordinate 220,857,112 of NW_027362769.1, read as the reverse complement.
CTGGAGTCTCATTGGCAGAGCGTACGTGAGGTATTGCAGTTGTTATGTGACAATTCACTTTTTGCTAAGCTGGAGAAATGTGAGTTCGCTGTGCAGAGAATTAGTTTTTTGGGCTACATTATCTCCAGCCAGGGCTTTGAGATGGACCCGGTGAAAGTTCAGGCGGTGCAGGAATGGCCTAGGCCTATTGGTTTGAAATCGATACAGAGATTTTTGGGTTTCGCCAATTATTACAGAAAATTCATTAAGAATTTTTCTATAATTGTTAAGCCGCTGACCGATCTCACCAGGAAAGGTGCGAATACGGTCTAGTGGACAACCGAGGCCATTGAAGCTTTTGTGTATCTCAAGGAGAGGTTCAGTTCTGCCCCCATCCTTATGCAGCCTGATGAGACCAAGCCTTTTTTGGTCGAGGTTGATGCTTCTTTGGTGGGGGTCAGTGCTGTTTTGTCTCAGGAAAACAAGGATGGAGTACATCCCTGTGCTTTTTTTTCCAAAAAAATTTCTGAGACCGAACTTAATTACGATGTCGGTAATCGGGAATTGCTGGCGATTAAACTCGCATTTGAACATTGGCGTCATCTCTTGGAAGGTGCTAAATTTCCCATTCAGGTTTTCACTGATCATAAGAATCTGATCTATCTTGATGCTGTCAAGCGCTCGAATGCCCGTCAGGCTAGGAGGGCACTTTTTTTTTCGCGGTTTAATTTTTCTGTTACTTACATCCCGGGTACCAAGAATGTAAAAGCTGATGCTTTATCTCGCAGTTTTTCTCCCATGGTTGGTACCGAGGAGGAGGAGAGCATTTTACAGGAAGGTGTTGTGATAGCAGCATTGGACTCCGTTTTGGAAGATGGGATTCTGAAAGCCCAGGAGGATGCTCCATCTAACACTCCCCATGGGAGGTTGTTCGTGCCTAGAGCCTTTAGGAGAGATTTGTTTGTGGAGTGTAATGAGTCTCGGTTGGCAGGTCATCCAGGAATTTCGGAGACTAAGAGACTTGTAGGTCGCAGTTTTTGGTGGCCTGGGTGGCAGAAGGAAGTCATTAAGTGGGTGCGTCAATGTACTGTGTGTGCTAGATCTAAGTCTTCACATGCTCCTGCTGAGGGGTTGCTTTGCCCTCTGGAGGTTCCTAGTGCACCTTGGACGCATCTTGCTATGGATTTTATTACTGACCTTCCTGCCTCTGAGGGTTTCACTGTCATCTGGGTGGTCGTGGACCGTTATAGCAAGATGTGTCACTTGGTTCCCTTCATCAAACTGCCCTGCGCTAAGACACTCGCTAAGGCTTTTGTTAAGGAAATTGTCAGGCTCCATGGCGTTCCTACCGACATTGTTTCCGATAGGGGACCTCAGTTCGTGGCTCGTTTTTGGCGTGCCTTTTGTGACAGGTTGGGAGTTCATTTGTCATTTTCATCTGGATATCATCCTGAGTCTAATGGACAGACAGAAAGAAAGAACCAGGATGTTGAACAGTTTTTGCGTTGTTTTGTGGCTGACAATCAAGAGGGGTGGTCTGAGTTTCTGCCACTGGCTGACTTTGCTCTTAACCACCATACATCCTCTTCTGCTGGGTGTTCTCCTTTTTTTTGTTGTACTGGGAGACATCCGTCGTTTGGGTCATTCTCTAAATTGGTATCGGCTGTGCCGGAGGAGGAGAATTTTTCCGGTGATTTGGAGAGAGTTTGGACTGATGTACGTTGTAACCTTACTTTGACAGGAAACGTCAAGAGGTTTTGTTTACGGTTGGTGACATGGTTTGGTTGTCCTCTAAGAATCTGCGGTTGAGGATTCCTTATAAGAAATTGGGCCCGAAGTTTGTAGGGCCGTTTAAGGTGCTTCAGGTAGTTAACCAATCTGCTGTTAGGTTGGAGGTTCCTACCTCCTGGAAGATTAATCCGGTGTTTCATGTTTCCTTATTGAAAAAAGCTGATGTTTCTGATAGGGACGCCACTGTCTCTGTTCCTCTGGTGGTGGAAGACGGGGAATATGAAATTTCTCGCATTCTTAATTCTAGATGGCATAGAGGGAGATTGCAGTATCTCGTCGCTTGGAAAGCTTTCGGTCCCGAGGATAACTCCTGGGTAGGGGCGGATGATGTCTCTGCTCCTAGACTTGTCGGAGCCTTTCACAGGAGGTTTCCTGATAGACCTGGGCCTGGAGGATCCGGAGGATCCTCATAGAAGAGGCGGTACTGTTAGAACCCTCCTGTTAGTTTTTTTCTGTTTTGTTGGTCATGATTTTCTGCCTATATAATCCAGCTCCGCCCTTCTGGCCTTGCTGGACTTCAGTGTTACATTTACTCTTAAGCTAGCCAGGTGCCTTGTACCTTACTCTGTAGTTTGCTTGGTCTTTTGACCACTAGTACTTTTTGTTTGTTTGTCTTTGCTCTGCTACAATTTCTGCTAGGAGGTGTCCAACTATATCCCAGTCCTTAGTTCTTGTAGGGATCCCTCCCTTATATCTATAAGTCTGCGTTCAGACTAGCCGAGGACTTAGGCGGGTCTGTTCACAAGGAACAGGTCCCCCGCTGCATCGTAGGGAATCAGCTTAGTCCTATTGTGGGGACAGTTTTCCTATCTTTCCTTAGTGCTTGTAGCAGTTCATAACAGTTACCAACAATGTTAGTGCCTAGTACCATATACACTGCGTGCAGAATTATTAGGAAAGTTGTATTTTAGAGGATTATTTTTATTATTGATCAACAACTATGTACTCAATTAACCCAAAAGACTCATAAATATCCAAGCTTAATATTTTTGGAAGTTGGAGTGGGTTTTTTTTAGATTTGGCTATCTTAGGAGGATATCTGTTTGTGCAGGTAACTATTACTGTGCCGAATTATTAGGCAACTTAATAAAAACCAAATGTAATCCCATCTCACTTGTTTATTTTCACCAGGTAAACCAATATCAGTGCACAAAATTTAGAAATAAACATTTCTGACATGCAAAAACAAAAACAACAAAAATTAGTGATCAATATAGCCACCTTTCTTTATGATGACACTCAACAGCCTTCCGTACATAAATTCTGTCAGTTACTTGATCTGTTTTCGATCAACATTGCGTGCAGCAGCCACCACAGCCTCCTAGACACTGTTCCGAGAGGTGTACTGTTTTCCATCCCTGTAGATCTCACATTTTATGATGGACCACAGGTTCTCTATGGGGTTCAGATCAGGTGAACAAGGGGGTCATGTCATTATTTTTTCTTCTTTTAGACCTTTACTGGCCAGCCACGCTGTGGAGTAGCTGGATGCATGTGATGGAGCATTGTCCTGCATGAAAATCATGTTTTTCTTGAACGATACCGACTTCTTCCTGTACCACTGCTTGAAGAAGTTGTCTTCCAGAAACTGGCAGTAGGTCTGGGAGTTGAGCTCCACTCCATCCTCAACTCGAAAAGGTCCCACAAGTTCATCTTTGATGATACCAGCCCATACCAGTACCCCACCTCCACCTTGCTGGCGTCTGAGTCGGAGTGGAGCTCTCTGCCCTTTACTGATCCAGCCTCTGGCCCATCCATATGGCCCATCAAGAGTCACTCTCATTTCATCAGTCCATAAAACCTTTGAAAAATCAGTCTTAAGATATTTCTTGGCCCATTCTTGACATTTTATCTTATGTTTCTTGTTCAAAGGTGGTCGTTTTTCAGCCTTCCTTACCTTGGCCATGTCCCTGAGTATCGCACACCTTGTGCTTTTTGATACTCCAGTAACGTTGCAGCTCTGAAATATGGTAAAACTGGTGTCGAATGGCATCTTGGCAGCTTCACACTTGATTTTCCTCAATTCATGGGCAGTTATTTTGCGCCTTTTTTGGCCAACACGTTTCTTGCGACCCTGTTGGCTATTTGCCATGAAACGCTTGATTGTTCGGTGATCACGCTTCAAAAGTTTGGAAATTTCAAGACTGCTGCATCCCTCTGCAAGACATCTCACAATTTTGGACTTTTCAGAGCCCGTCAAATCTCTCTTCTGGCCCATTTTGCCAAAGGAAAGGAAGTTGCCTAATAATTAAGCACACCTTATATATGGTGTTGATGTCATTAGTCAACACCCCTCCTCATTACAGAGATGCACATCACCAGATTTACTTAATTGGTAGTTGGCTCTCAAGCTTATGCAGCTTGGAGTAGGACAACATGTATAAAAAGTATCATGTGATCAAAATACTCATTTGCCTAATAATTCTGCACACAGTGTACAGTCCATTCTCATCAGAGATAGTCTCTACTACAATGAGTCCCTGGTCCTTCAGCTCCACTCTCCCCACCTTTACCGCCACATCCTTAACCCCGACTAGGTTAAGAGGGAGGCTGTTGGAGGCATAAACGGAGAGATCTGGATCTGGGGGTTGGAGATTTTCCATGGATCAGAATCTCTTGTAAAGGGCATCAGGCATTATGGATACCTGAGATCCAGTGTTCAGCAGGGCAGGTATCGCAATGCCATCCAGGATTATGGACACAAAAGGTCTTCCTCCCACGAACCTGCTGTGCCAGTCTGAGGGGCCTGCTGAGTCTATTCCTGGGTGTTGGCCCTCGGACCCAGGGTTTGCTCGTTTAAAGGACAATTGCGCACTGTGTGGCCTGCCTTTTGGCAGCGGTGGCAGACAAACTCTTGTTGAGGGTGGCGTTCGTTGTTGGTCCTTCCACGGGGCGGCATTGTCCTCCTCCGAGGCGGCGTTGTCCTCCTCCGGGGCGGCGACGTCCTCCTCCTCCCTCTCATCCAGGGGACGTCCTCAGGGCAGTCGGCTAGCAGGATCCTTCCCTCCCTCTCTGGCTCCATCCGTAGCTGCAGGGCACTCATCACAGTAGCCAGGTTTTTAGTCAGCTGGCGCACTTCTGAGCGTAGACTGTCCAGCTCACTAGGGGGCGCTGCTTGCACTTTGTCTTGAGCGGCCAGTGGGGAAAAGGTGGATGCTGCGGGCATTGGAGTGGCCCCACCCTGGTAACGTTGGATAGCAGTATCTGCTGTTTCCAGGGGTTGCAGTCCCTTTATAGCCATGTCCTTAACCACTTCGCACCAGAGCCTGTTTTTGCCTTCGTGACCGGGCCAATTTTTTCAATTCTGACCACTGTCACTTTATGAAGTAATTACTCTGGAACGCTTCAACGGATCCCCCTGATTCTGAGACTGTTTTTTCGTGACATATTGTTCTTCATGATAGTGGTAAAATTTCTTCGATATCACTTGCGTTTATTTGTGAAAAAATCTGAATTTTGGCAAAAATTTTGAAAATTTTGCAATTTTCAACATTTGAATTTTCATGCCCTTAAATCAGAGAGATATGTCACACAAAATAGTTAATAAATAACATTTCCCACATGTCTACTTTACATCAGCACAATTTTGGAACCAAAATTTTTTTTTGTTAGGGAGCTATAAGGGTTAAAAGTTGACCAGCGATTTCTCATTTTTCCAACAAAAGGTACAAAAACATTTTTTTAGGGACCACATCATATTTGAAGTCACTTTGAGGGGTCTTTATGACAGAAAATACCTAAAAGTGACACCATTCTAAAAACTGCACCCCTTAAGGTGCTCAAAACCACATTCAAGAACTTTATTAACCCTTTAGGTGCTTCACAGGAATTTTTGGAATGTGGAAGAAAAAAAATTAACATTTAACTTTTTTCACAAAAATGTTACTTTAGACCCATTTTTTTTATTTTCACAGGGGTAACAGGAAAAAATGGACCCCAAAATTTTTTGTGCAATTTCTCTTGAGCGCGCTGATACCCCAAATGTGAGGGAAAACCACTGTTTGGGCGCACTGCAGGGTTCGGAAGGGAAGGAGCGCCATTAGACTTTTTGAATGTAAAATTTGTCTGAATAATTAGCAGACGCCATGTTGCGTTTGGAGAGCCCTTGATGTTCCTAAACAGTGGAAACCCCCCACAAGTGACACCATTTTTGAAACTAGACCCCTTAGGGAACTTATCTAGATGTGTGGTGAGCACCTTGAACCCCAAGGTGCTTTACAGAAGTTTATAATAATGAGCTGTAAAAATAAAATTTTCATATTTTTCCAACAAAAACGTTTTTCATCCATTAATTTTGCATTATCATAAGGGTAATAGGATAAATTGCACCATGAAATTTGTTGTGCAATTTCTCCTGAACACGCCGATACCCCATATGTGGAGGCAAACCACTGTTTGGGCGCACGGCAGGGTTTGAAAGGGAAGGAGCGCCATTTGACTTTTTGAATGTAAAATTTGTTTGAATAATTAACGGACGCCATGTTGCATTTGGGGAGCCCCTGACATGCCTAAACAGTGGAAACCCCCCACAAGTGACACCATTTTGGAAACTAGACCCCTTAGGGAACTTATCTAGATGTGCGGTGAGCACCTTGAACCCCAAGGTGCTTCACAGAAGTTTATAATAATGAGCTGTAAATATAAAATTTTCACATTTTTCCCACAAAAAATGTTTTTCATTCCCTAATTTTGCATTATTATAAGGGTAACAGGATAAATTGCACCATGAAATTTGTTGTGCAATTTCTCCTGAGTACGCCGATACCCCATATGGGGGGGGGGGGAACCACTGCTTTGTTGTACGGCAGGGTTCGGAAGAGAAAGGAGCTCTATGTTGGCTGGGATAGGTTGCAGACACCATGTCACATTTGAAGAGTCGCTGACATGCCGAAACAGCAGAAACCCCCACAAGTAACCCCATTTTGTAAACTACACCTCTCAAGGAATTCATCTAGGGAAGTAGTGAGTATTTTTTAATTTTTACATTTATACCATTGGGCAGTGAAAAAAGCATAATTATATTTTTACCACAAAAAAATGTTTTACCCTCAGATTTTACATTTTCACACAGGGCAATGGGTAAAAATGGTGCCGAAATGTGTCACACAAATTCTTCTAAAAGTGTCAATACCCCATATGTGGCTGTATCATACCGCTCAGCCATACGGCGAGATCTGGGGGGGACGGAGCGCTATTTGACAATTGGAGAACAAATTATTGTAGAATAGGCATTTGGATTTGGGAGTACAAAATTTTCTGAATTTCTTTTGGGGGGCAAGGGCCATTTCGCTTTTCCAGAGCCTTTCTGCTACCAGTAACTTGGAAGTCCCTTATATTTTTAACAGATGACGGACCTGAGTGGGGACTAGCTTTTTTTGAGGACTGAGTTGAAGCTTTTATTGGGAACATTTTACGTAACATTTATCCGGCACTCTAGGCTGAGCACTTACATCGGTGTTTCCATCTAAATTTCCAAGTGATGTAATTCAGATGAAACCCCTGCGGGATCCATTCACTGTAATGAGGCAGCAGAGCTACTCTGGACTCCGTCTGGCCTCTGTTTAGCGGTGTCCTTTTTTCAGAAGTGCACAAAACTGTGGCCAACCGCACTTTTATGCACGCCTAAAAAAACTGACACCGTGGGATCACAGGCCAGACGGCATCCACAGTGGCCTATATCTGCCTCATTACAGGGAATCTTCTGTCATGGGTTCCATCTGAATCATGTATTTCAGAGATTTACACGGAAACTCTGGTGTAAGCGCTTAGCGCGGAGCGCAGGATAAATGTGAGCAGAACCTTACTGCGATCTTTGGGAGACATAATAAACAAATCAGTAGCAGGTGAAGAATTGGTTTTATTTATTTTTTACGCCGTTCCTCGTGTGATATAACTGATTAGATTACTTTATTCTTCGGGTCGGTGCGATTACAGAGATACCAGATTTATATCGTGTTTTTATGACTGACAGCTGTCACACACTAAGAGACGCTTTTTTTTGCAAAATCTAGGTTTTGCATCGCCATATTTTGAGAGCTATAATTTTTCCATATTTCGGCTGACAAAGTCATGTGATGGCTTGTTTTTTGCGGGATGAGTTGACATTTTTATTGGTACCATTTTTAGGTACGTGACATTTTTTGATTGCTTTCTATTCTGTTTTTTGGGAGGTAAAATTAACAAACACAAACAATTCAGGAATTGTTTTTTGAGGTTTTTTTTTATGCCGTTCTGCGTGTGGTAAAAGTGATCAGGCAGCGTTATTCTTCGGGTCGGTACGTTTACAGCGATACCACACTTACTGTATATTTTTTTTATGTTTTGGCGCTTTTACACAATAAAACAATTTTATAGAAAAAATATTTTTTTTTGCATTGCTTTATTCTGAGCGCTATAACTTTTTTATTTTTCGGTTGATGGAGCTGTATGGCGGCTTTTTTTTGCTGAACAAGATGACGTTTTCAGCGGTACCATTTTTATTTCCATTTTGCTTTTTGATCGCATTTTTTTCCACTTTTTGTTTGGCGATATGATGAAAAGCATATTTTTTGCTCCGTTTTTTATTTATTTTTATTACGGTGTGCACAGAAGGAGTTAATTAGTGTGACAGTTTTATAGATCGGGTTGTTTCGGACGCGGCGATACCAAATATGTGTACTTTTTTAGGTTTTGCATAAATATACGGATTTATTGGTTTAATATTTTATTTATTTATTTTTATTTATTTTGTGATTTTTTTTAACAGTTTCAAAACATTTTTTTTTACTTTTTTTTACATTTTTACTTAGTCCCTGTATGGGACATTAATTTTTATTTTTCTGATCACTGATCTCATGTAATGTAATAGACATGTATTACATTACAGTGTCTCCTGCCAGGCTTCAGCTGCAGGCTGAGCCAGGCAGGACACCATATATGGCAGATCTGGAGGCGGTCATGTGACCTCCAGCTGCCATAGCAACGTCAGGTCCTGGAAGGTATAAGGGGGCCGTCGGAGAGGTAAGTGGACGACCCCCTCTCCTCCTGCTGTCTTCTATATGCCGCGATCACTATAGATCACGGCATATAGAAGACAGCAAAGGGTTAACATCATTGGGACCTGATCCAATCAGGTCCCGATGATGTCCCCTGTCAGAGCTAACGCTCTGCACCGGAATCACAGTGCTTGCAGGACCCTGGGGGTCCTGAGCGCTGCGAGACCACCCACCGTTTTTAAACGTCGGCGCTGCACAGAGCCCAGCAAGCGCCGACGTTTATCTACAGTGGGCGGTCGGGAACCGGTTAAGGGTGTCAAAGGTAGCATCTGGATGATCCAAGGACCACCAACGCACAGTCCTGCTCTCCTCTTGGGACCTCAGCCCTCGGACAAACTGTTCTTTTAGCATTTTATTTTCATCAGTTATGCTGGTTGGACTAACCTGTTTCAGATCTCGCAGGGCCCCTTGTAAACGGCAGGCATAGTCCCGAACACTGTCCTCCGGTTTCTGTGCGCAGTGATAGAACCTCATCCGGAGGTCCGTCTCAGAGCGGTCCTCAAAGACAGTCTGTAACTTTTTGAAGATTGTGGACACTGACTCCTGGTCTGCGGCCGACCAAGTTTCTACCTCCCGCTCCGCAGCACCAGTCAATTGCCCCAAAACAACAGCGGCTCTTTGTTTGCCCGTCATAGAGTACATGTCCAGTATGCTGCATATTTTCCACTTGAATCCAGACCGGGTGTCTGGTTTGCCACTGTACTGGGGGAGCCACTTCGCTCCAAGTATGCACGGTAGAGTCATGGGTACAACAGGGGCTACAGGTCCTGGTGATGGAGCGGTCTTTCGCTAGGACCTTCCGTAGCTTTACGTCCTCCGTCGGAGCGCTCGCTGGGGCTTCCTGCCAGGACCTGATGCTGCGTCAGTACGTGGGGCGTGTCTGAGACTTCGCGGGATTTTTAAGATACGCCTCCAAGTTTCCCGCGGTTATACCCTTCTTCTCGTGCGGTGACGTAACAATGGCGACAATCTTCGCCACAGTCAATATACAGTTTATTGTTAAAGGCGCACAGTACCCGGTGGCAACGGGCACAACTTCCTCCGTTGCCGCGGGCACGCAATCCTGTTTGTGACGCCAGTTAGAGTTGTCGAGCCCAGGGGATGGGGATGACTCGGCGCCCAGGCCTTGTTGTTGAGAAACAATTGTCAGAAATTTAGGTGGAGGACCAGGGTGAGGAAGTGGAAGACGAGGTGGCGGATGATATCGTAACTGACCCAACCTTGCAGGGGGACATACAGAGCGAGGACAGCAGCACACAGGGGGAGAGAGGCGTAGCACCCCAACAGGCAGGAAGAAGCAGTGTGGTGGCCGCAGACAGAAGGCGGGCAACCGTTCCCTGTAACATCAACACAACGGAAGTTGCCAGTACAACTGTTAGGTCTTCCCGAGTCTGGTTGCTTTTTAAAGACATTGCTGATAAACCCAAATCTCTCCTTAGCTCACCTCTCCCTACACTGCCTGATTCCGGAGTGACTGTGACGAGCATAGCGGCACCAGGTCTGATATAGACCCGATGACACTGTGCGGCCAGCCAATCATTGTAATGCCACAACCAACAAGGCTGTGGCATTACAGTGTGTGGCAGACAATCCCTGCATGTTCGTTGGCTCTCTAAGGAGCGCCAAACATGCAGAGAGGGGGCCCGAGCTCCCACCGAGCAAGTCAGGAAATACTCGGCGAGCGCCGAGCATCTCAAGCAGTAAGATGCTCGGGCAAGTACCGAGCAGTAGCGAGCATGCTCGCTCATCATTAAATGAGACTTGTTCACATATGAATGTATTACAGTTTATGCACGTGCAATTCAGAAATAGGCAGAAAATTAGGATTAGTATCTAATATAATGTAGTTGGTCTGGGCTTTCATCACAAGTGACATGCTCCAATTTAGTTGTTCACCAGGTTTTTGCCTACAGTTCATTCATTCAGAGTCATACCTGGTGTAGCATCGGCGTCTCTGCCTCCTGCCCGGCAGAGACGCCGTCCCCCTTACCGCCGCGGTCCTGTTCCGGCGTCTTCCGGCCTCCCTGAAGCTGCTGCTGGTGCATGCAGCTTTCCCCGCTCTGAGCTTAGGGCGCACGCTCCCTCCCTCTTAAAGGGGCCGCGTGCGCCGTCCTGAAAAGTCCCCGAACAATGGCCGGAGGACTTCCCCTATAAAGGGCACCTCCTCCAATATGGAGGTGCCCATGCAAGGTTGTAGCTCTGTGTACTTACCTCTGCTTCAGCCCTCTGTGTACTTACCTCTGCTTCAGCCCTCAGGTCCCGCTGCTAGTCTGACTACCAGTCCTGTCCACCAGCCTGACCCCCCTTCTGCCCGACAGTCTGTCTACAGTCCAATCCCCCAGTCTGTCTATGGGCTCTGCCCGCCTGCTTACCTGGAATCACCTACCTGTTACCTTCCGTGCCTGCGAGCCTGCTTACCTGGAAGCAACTGCCTGTTACCTGCCGTGCCTGCCAGCCCACTTACCTGGAAGCACCTGCCTGCAACCTCTTGTGCCTCCAGCTCATCTACCCGAATCACCCGTCAAGCCCACCTGCCGTGCTCATCTGCTGTACTGGTCAGTCCCTACCTTCTGACCCGTGGGAGTCACCTGCTCTCATACAAGGTCTGGCCCAGAGTAGCACCTGGTCCCCCTGCTTGGTCCTTCCCTGGTCACGGAGTCGATTGAGCCGCCGTACGACCCCGGTCAGTCCGGGTTGATACCTAGTTACACCCCTCTGGTCCCTCCTTGCACCGCTAGCACAGAGGTTTCACCACCCGGATCCATAACAGTTTGCACGGGCCATGGAACCCGGTGGCTTCCAGGCCCCTTCACTTGCTGACCTGTACCAGGAGGTTTCTCATCAGAGAACTCAACAGGAGACCATCCTGACCTACCTGAGGTCTGTCAACTCTCGCCTGGACTCACTGTCAGTCCCACCGGTGCCCGCCCCGAGCCGAGTGTCTACCGCTCCGGCGGCACCGCTGCCTACCAATACCACGGCATCCAGCCTAGGACCCCGACTTTCTGCGCCTCCTCTTTTTGAAAGTGACCCCGTCTTATGTCGGGGTTTCTTGAACCAGTGCACGCTGCACTTTGAATTTCTGGCACATCAGTTTCCCTCCGACTGGGCCAAGGTGGCGTTCATCATGTCTCACCTCACAGGGGAAGCATTGGCATGGTTAAACCCTCTATGGGAGAGAGGGGATTCCCTGGTTTCTGATTTTCCGGCTTTCCTCACGGCCTTCCGGAGGGCCTTCGATGAGCCCAGACGAAGGACTTCTACTGCCTCCTCATTGCTCCGTCTCCGCCAAGGGAGCCTCACCGTGGGCCAGTATGCCATACAGTTCCGTACCCTCGCTTCTGAGCTTGCCTGGGACAACGAGGCCCTGGTGGCCAACTTCTGGGAGGGCCTTTCTGGTCGGATTAAGGACGAGCTAGCCGGCCGGGAAATTCCTACGACCCTGGATGACCTGGTGTCGCTAGCTACCCGGATAGACACCCGTTTCCTAGAATGTGCTAAGGAGACTACCCGGGAGAGAAGATTTCCTCGTCTTGCTCCTGTTTTCCAGAAACCTGTCTTCCAACCAGCAACTCCCCAGTAGAGATGAGCGGTGTTCGACTAGAACTGTTCGCCAATCTCAAATTCAAGCTGTTTTGGACGGTGTTCGAGTTGTTCGACGAACCCGAACGATTTGCAAAAAATTCGGCTGTTCGAGGTTATGTTCGATAACTTTTCGTGCACCAAAAGCGTGTCCTGCATGTCTGGCGCTATTTAGAGCACCAATCATGCAGGGATTGTTTGCCAGTCACTGTAATGCCACAGCCATGGTGGTTGTGGCATTACAGTGATTGCCCAAATCGATGGGAACAGTGCTCACAGTGAAACATGAAAAGCCGGCAATTCAGCAGCGACATACACCGGTACCCGACAATTTAGATCCGAAAGAATAGAGCATCACACATAGATTAGTTAGATAGAAACATGTCAGTCACATATATAAGAAGTACAGTGACAGTGTTGGTTACTGTACTTGTCATTTAGTGTAAAGGATTTATTAAAAAAAATATTAGTGTTTTCATGCACTGTCTCTTTAAAAAAGCCGGCCAGCAATTCAGCAGCGGTACCCGACAATTTATAACAGAGAGAATAGAGCATTCCGATACTTTCCGTGTTGAGTAGTGTTGAGCGATACCTTCCGATATCAGGAAATATTGTAACGGATTGGATCGGACCGATACCCAAAAAGTATCGGATATCGCCGATTCCGATACCGGAAACCAATGCAAGTCAATGGGACACAAATGTCGGAATGACAATAAACCCTTTGTTTTCTTGTAGGTTAATTCTACATGAAGTAAAACAACTAAGAATAATGTAGAATGTATTACGCGAAAAGCCGGCAATTCTGCAACGGCATACACCGGTACCCGACAATTTAGAACAGAAAGAATAGAGAATCACACATAGATTAGATAGATAGAAACATGTCAGTCACATATATATGAAGTACAGTGACAGTGTTGCTTACTGTACTTGTCATTTAGTGTAAAGGATTTATTAAAAAAAATTATAGTGTTTTCATGCACCGTCTCTTTAAAAAAGCAGGCCGGCAATTCAGCAGTGGTACCCGACAATTTAGAATATAAGGAATAGAGAATCACACATAGATTAGATAGATAGAAACATGTCAGTCACATATATATGAAGTACAGTGACAATGTTGATTACTGTACTTGTCATTTAGTGTTAAAATAAAGATTTATTTAAAAAAAAATTGGCGTGGGGTTCCCCATAATTATAGGCTCTAGCGGAGGTTAAGCAGACAGCTGGGGCAGATGTTTGAAGCCTGGGAAGGGGTAATACCCACGGAGCTTCCCAGGCTACTAATATCAGCCCCCAGCTGAATACCTAGCCGTTACTAGCTATTAAAATGGGGGACCCCCAAAAAAAATTATGTGGGGTCCCCCCTATTTTAATAGCTAGCAAAGGCTAGGCAGACAGCTGGGGGCTGATATTAATAGCCCAAGAAGGGTGCCATGAATATTGGCCCCCTTCCAGGCTAGAAACACCAGCCGTCAGCCGCCCCAGAAGTGGCGCATCCATAGGATGCGCCAATTCTGGCACTTAGCCTCGCTCTTCCCACTGCCCTGTAGCGGTGACAGTGGGGTAATAGGGCTGGGGTTGATGTCAGCTTATAATTCCAGCTGACATCAAGCCCAGGTTAGTAATGGAGAGGCGTCTATACGACACCCCCATTACTAACCCCATAGTCAAAGTTAAAAAAAACACAAACACCCAGAATAAAGTCCTTTAATTGAAATAAAGACACAATTCTTTATTGTTCTAAATTAAACCATACTTACCATCACGCCCATTCCAGCTGAAGCCAATGTCTTCTGCAATAAAAATAAAATAATAAAGCAACATCATCCTTACCTTTCCATGGTTCCCACGACGGCTTCAGCTCTGCTACATTCACATAACAGGCTGGATCGCAGCAGAACGCTGCCATCCAGCTTGCCGTGCCGCACACACTGAGAAGCGCAGGCATGCTTGCGCTCCTCAGTGTCTCGCTGTCAGTGACGTGCATGAGGTGAGCTGAGATCATTGGACATGAACTCACCTCATGCACGTTACTGACAGCGTGGGAGAATTCTCACGCTGAAGCGCTGAGTGCAGGAGAATTTTCCCACGCTGTCAGTGACGTGCATGAGGTGAGCCGAGTTCATTGGACATGAACTCGGCTCATCTGGATGCCGTCACAGCGAGACACTGAGGAGCGCAAGCATGCCTGCGCTTCTCAGTGTCTGCGGCATGGCAAGCTGGATGGCAGCTTTCTGCTGCGGTCCAGCCTGTCATCTCGATGTAGTAGAGCTGAAGCTGTCGTGGGAACCATAGAAAGGTAAGGATGATGTTGCTTTATTATTTTTCTTTTATTGCAGGAGATCGTTGGCTTCAGCTGGAATGGGCGTGATGATAAGTATGGTTTAATTTAGAACAATAAAGATTTGTGTGTTTATTTCAATTAAAGGACTTTTTTCTGGGTGTTGTGTTTTTGTAAATACTTTACTAGAAATTCATGGTAGTCATGTCTAATATTGGCGTGACCCCATGAATTTCGGGCTTAGGGCCAGCTGATAATGCCAAGCTGGCCCTAACCCCTTTATTACCCAGTGAGCCACCGCACCAGGGCCCTGGATGAGTTGGGTACAGCGCCAGAAGATGGCGCTTCTATGAACGCGCCATTTTCCGGGGTGGCTGCGGACTGCAATTTGCAGCGGGGGGGGGGGGGGCAGAAAGCTTGGGCCTCCCTGCGCTGCAGATTCCAGTCCCCAGCTGCCTAGTTGTACCTGGCTGGACAAAAAAATAGGGCGAAGCCCCAAGTATTTTTTTTTTTTAATTATTTCATGAAATTCATGAAATAATTAAGAAAAAAAGGGCTTCCCTATATTGTTGTGTCCAGCCAGGTACAAATAGGCAGCTGGTGGTTGGGGGCAGCCCGTTCCTGCCTGCTGTACCTGGCTGGACAGAAATATAGTGCAAAGCCCCACGTCAATTTTTTTTTAATTATTTCAAGAATTTCCTGAAATTATTTAAAAAAATTGACGTGGGGCTTCGCACTATATTTCTGTCCAGCCATATTCTCCTGCACTCATCGCTTCAGTGTGAGAATTCTCCCACGCTGTCAGTGACGTACATGAGGTGAGCTGAGTTCATTGGACATGAGCTCACCTCATGCACGTCACTGACAGCGTTGGAAAATTCTCCTGCACTCAGCGCTTCAGCGTGAGAATTCTCCCACGCTGTCAGTGACGTACATGAGGTGCGCTGAGTTCATTGGACATGAACTCACCTCATGCACGTCACTGACAGCGTGGGAAAATTTTCACGCTGAAGCGCTGAGTGCAGGAGAATTTTCCCACGCTGTCAGTGACGTACATGAGGTTAGCTGAGTTCATTGGACATGAGCTCACCGCATGCACGTCACTGACAGCGTGGAAAAATTCTCACGCTGAAGCGCTGAGTGTAGGAGAATTCTCCAACGCTGTCAGTGACGTGCATGAGGTGAGCTGAGTTCATTGGACATGACCTCGGCTCATCTGGATGCCGTCACAGCCAGACACTGAGGAGCGCAAGAATGCCTATGGATGCGCCATTTCTGGGACGGCTGACGGCTGGGGTTTCTAGCCTGGGAGGGGGCCAATATTCATGGCACCCTTTCTGGGCTATTAATATCAGCCCCCAGCTGTCTGCCTAGCCTTTGCTAGCTATTAAAATAGAGGGGACCCCACGTCATTTTTTGGGGGGGGTCCCCCATTTTAATAGCTAGTAAAGGCTAGGTATTCAGCTGGGGGCTGATATTAGTAGCCTGGGAAGCTCCATGGGTATTACCCCCTTCCCAGGCTTCAAACATCTGCCCCAGCCGTCTGCTTAACTTCCGCTAGAGCCTATAATTACGGGGAACCCCACGCCAATTTTTTTTTTAATAAATCCTTTATTTTAACACTAAATGACAAGTACAGTAACCAACACTGTCACTGTACTTCTTATATATGTGACTGACATGTTTCTATCTATCTAATCTATGTGTGATGCTCTATCTTTCTGCTCTAAATTGTCGGGTACCGCTGCTGAATTGCCGGCTGGCTTCTTTAAAGAGACGGTGCATGAAAACACTATTATTTTTTTAAATAAATCCTTTACACTAAATGACAAGTACAGTAAGCAACACTGTCACTGTACTTATTATATATGTGACTGACATGTTTCTATCTATCTAATCTATGTGTGAAGCTCTATTCTTTCTGTTCTAAATGACAAGTACAGTAACCAACACTGTCACTGTACTTCTTATATATGTGACTGACATGTTTCTATCTATCTAATCTATGTGTGATGCTAAATTGTCGGGTACCGGTGTATGCCGCTGCTGAATTGCCGGCCGGCTTTTTTAAAGAGAGCGTCTTCTGAGCAGTTTGTCAGGTTTTGGACACCTTTGAAGGTGTTTTCTATGTGTTTCTATGTGTTTTTGTTTGCCTGCCATTGGTTTTAATGGTGTTCGATGGTGTTCTAAGGTGTTCGACGAACAGTTCGACGAACAGTTCCTTGAACATCCCGGTGTTCGACGAACCGAACCGAACACTACGAGGGTGGCTGAACACTACTCCCCAGTCACGCTCGCCCGAACCCATGCAGATCAACCAGACCAAGATGGTCAAGTCTCGCCAGGAAACACGCTGAGCTGAGGGGAGCTGTTTCTACTGTGGTAGTAAGGAGCACCTGATCCGTTCCTGCCCGATTAAGCCAGGAAACTCCAGTGTCTAGGTAAAAGTAAATCCTCTCCGTTCTTGACTTTATCTGTCGCTATTTCCTTTGGAGTAAACCGCTTCTTTGAAACCGCCCATCTGGATTCCGGAGCCGCTGGGAATCTCATTTCCCAGTCCCTTGTAGAGAACTATCAGATTCCTACCAAACCTCTGGCTGAACCATTGGCAGTCGTTTCCATGGATGGAAGACTCCTTCCGGTGACCGTCTTGCTAGTCACTGAACCCGTAACCCTTCAGGTGGGAATGTTGCACTCTGAGAGGATCTCCTTCCATGTGCTTTCCGGACTCTCTCACCTTCTTTTGCTAGGTCTACCCTGGCTACAGAGACATGAATACGTTCTGAATTAGCAATCCGGAGAGGTGCACCATTGGGGGCAGGATTGCCATGAGACCTGCCTGGCCCCGGTTTGCCCGGTCGGACCTCCGTCTACTCCAGCTAATCTATCTGGTCTTCTGGCACCTTATTGGTCCTATGCAGATGTCTTCGACAAGAAGGAGGCTGAGACGCTGCCACCTCATAGGCCATATGATTGCACTATCGACCTAGTACCCGGAGCCACTCCACCCCGTGGGCGTATTTACCCGTTGTCGTTGGCCGAAACCCGGGCCATGTTGGAGTATATCAAAGAAAATCTGGCTAGGGGATTCATCCAGAGATCTACCTCCCAGGTGGGAGCCGGATTCTTCTTTGTGAAAAAGAAAGACGGTTCACTACGCCCCTGTATCGATTATAGAGGACTCAACCAGATTACTATCAAAAACAAATACCCCCTGCTGCTCATCTCTGAGCTGTTTGACCACCTTAAAGGCGCAAGGATCTTCACCAAGCTCGATCTTCGAGGGGCGTATAACTTGGTCCGGATCCGCCAAGGAGACAAGTGGAAGATGGCATTCAATACCCGGGACATCCACTATGAATACCATGTGATGCCCTTCGGCCTCTGTAACGCTCCAGCTGTCTTCCAAGAATTAGTTAACGACATCTTCCATGACCTCTTATATTCTTGCGTGGTGGCATACCTGAACGACATCTTGGTCTTCTCTCCGGATCTACCCACACATCGGAGGGATGTTCGTCAGGTCCTGCTTAGGCTCAGGAAGAATCACCTATACGCAAAATTTGAGAAATGCCTCTTCGAGCAGACCTCTCTTCCATTTCTGGGCTATATTATCTCTAAGACAGGTCTACGAATCGACCCCGAGAAGGTCTTTGCCGTCTTAAAGTGACCCCGTCTGGAGGGGTTGAAGGCGATTCAGCGATTCCTGGGCTTCGCCAACTAATACCGTCTCTTCATCCCACATTTCTCTTCCCGGACAGCTCCCATCTCTGCACTCACCAGTAAGGGAGCAAATCCTAAGGAATGGTCGTCCGAAGCAGAGGAGGCCTTCCTCTCCTTAATACAAGCCTTCTCTTCTGCTCCAGTGCTGCACCGTCCGGATTACATCAAACAGTTCTTTCTGGAGGTTTATGCTTCCTCTTCCGGAGCCGGAGCGGAGCTTACCCAGAAATCTCCAACCGGGAGAATGGTTACCTGCGGCTTCTTCTCCAAGCTATTTTCCTCGTCCGAGCGCAACTACTCCATAGGGGACCGAGAGCGGCTAGCCATCAAATTGGCACTGGAGGAGTGGCGTTACCTGCTTGAGGGGGCTCTCCACCCGGTGGTCTTCTTCACCAACCACGAAAACCTGGCATATCTACAGAAAGCTCAAAGACTCAATCCGCGTCAGGCCCGGTGGTCTTTGTTCTTCGCCCGCTTCAACTTTACCCTACATTTCCACCCTGCGGTCAAGAACGTTAAAGCCGACGCCTTGTCCTGATCCTTCCTGTCTTACGATCAAGAGGAGGAGCCTACGCATATCATCGATTCCTCCAAAGTGATGAATGTGGCCCCCTTGGACCTGTCTCGTCTCCTTCCCGGTAAGATGTTTGTAACGGTTCCGGATCGCAAGAGGGTTCTTCACTGGGGTCATTCATCTAAACTAGCCGGCCATGCTGGCCAGAAGAAGACCCTCCTGCTCATTACCCGGCATTACTGGTGGCCTACCCTGCACAAGGATGTGGTAGGCTTCGTCACGGCCTGTTCATCCTGTTCCCGCCACAAGGTTCCCAGACATCTTCCATCCGGTCGCCTCCTGCCTCTTCCCGTACCTGCTTCCCCATGGCAACACATTGCTATGGACTTTATTACTGATTTCCCTGTTTCTGCCGGTTGTACGGTCATATGGGTGGTCGCCGA
This sequence comes from Phyllobates terribilis, assembly GCF_046119375.1. NCBI lineage: Eukaryota > Metazoa > Chordata > Amphibia > Anura > Dendrobatidae > Phyllobates > Phyllobates terribilis. The sequence goes on along the minus strand of NW_027362769.1, from coordinate 220,837,762 downwards.
CCGCTTTTCTAAAATGGCTCACTTCATCCCTCTGCCTGGTCTCCCGTCTGCATCTGAGCTGGCTAAGGACTTCATCCATCACATCTTCTGTCTCCACGGCCTACCCCTCCACATTGTGTCTGATCGAGGGGTCCAGTTCACCTCGCGCTTCTGGAGAGCTACATGTAAGCTACTGGATGTCACCCTGGATTTTTCCTCTGCTTACCATCCGCAGTCCAATGGCCAGGTGGAACGAGTCAACCAGAACCTTACCAGCTTCCTCCGGCACATTGTCAACGCTCACCATACCGATTGGGTGGAGCTGCTACCATGGGCCGAGTTCTCCTATAACAACCATGAGAGCGAATCTTCTTCCAAGTCCCCATTCTTTGTGGTGTACGGTCAACATCCCTGGATTTCGTTCCCCGTCTACGCTTCAGTGGACAACCCTGCTGCAGAGTCTCTGGTCAGCGAATTTTCCACCATTTGGGAGGACACTAAATCCGCACTTCTCCAATCCTCCGAGTGGATGAAGAAACATTCTGAAAAGAGACGCCTGGACCCACCTCTATTCCGGCCCGGAGACAAGGTTTGGCTCTCCTCCAAACATGTTCGTCTCAAAATACCCTCCTATAAGTTGGGTCCACTGTTCATCGGCCCGTTTGAAGTTCTCAAGCAAATCAATCCAGTGGCCTGCAAGTTAAAACTACCGGCCACCTTACGGATTCCCAACTCCTTCCGCGTATCTCTCCTCAAACCGGTTGTTCTTAATTCTTTTTCCGATGATCCAGGTACCTCCCCTGCTCCGGTCTCCGCTGAGGACGTCTATGAGGTAGAGAACATTCTGGCCACCAAAAGGGTAAGAGGAAAAACCTTTTTTCTGGTGGATTGGAAGGGGTATGGCCCAGAGGAGAGAACTTGGGAACTAAGGGAGAACATTCATGCCCCTCTTCTTCTTAAAGAATTTCTTGCTGGCCTGAAAAAGAGGGGTCGCAAAGGGGGGGGTACTATAGCATTGGCGTCCCTGCATCCTGTCCGGCAGAGACGCCATCCCCCTTACCGCCGCGGTCCTGTTCCGGAGTCTTCCGGCCTCCCTGCAGCTACTGCTGGTGCACGCAGCTTTCCCCGCTCTGTGCTTAGGGTGCACGCGCCCGCTCCCTCCCTCTTAAAGGGGCCGCGCGCACCATCCAGAAAAGTCCCCGGCCAATGGTCGAAGGACTTCCCCTATAAAGGGTGCCTCCTTCAATATGGAGGTGCACGTGCAAGGTTGTAGCTCTGTGTACTTACCTCTGCTTCAGCCCTCAGGTCCCGCTGCTAGTCTGATTACCAGTCCTGTCCGCCAGCCTGATTACCAGTCCTGTCCGCCAGACTGACCCCCCTTCTGCCCGACAGTCTGTCTACAGTCCAGTCCGCCAGTCTGTCTATGGGCTCTGCCCACCTGCTTACCTGGAAGCACCTACCTGTTACCTGCCAGCCTGCTTACCTGGAAGCACCTGCCTGTTACCTGCCATGCCTGCCAGCCCGCTTATCTGGAAGCACCTGCCTGCAACCTCTTGTGCCACCAGCTTGTCTACCCGGATCACCCGTCAAGCCCGCCTGCCGTGTTCATCCGCTGTACCGGTCAGTCCCTACCTTCTGACCCGTGGGAGTCACCTGCTCTCATACAAGGTCTGGCCCAGAGTAGCACCTGGTCCCCCTGCTCGGTCCTTCCCTGGTCACGGAGTCGATTGAGCCGCCGTACGACCCCGGTCAGTCCGAGTTGATACACAGTTACGCCCCTCTGGTCCATCCTTGCACCGCTAACACAGAGGTTCCACCACCCGGATCCGTAACACCTGGTAGTATATGGCAGTACTGGTCAGTCTGTGAGCGAACAAGAGTCCCCCGGGCCAGGTGGAGGTATAGGCCTTCCCGTCTGACTGCACTCTTCCTCGCTACCCTGCTGTAGTCGTGTAGTAGCCCACGTCCCTGAGTGTATCGTGTGGTGCTCACCCGTATGGCTGGTGATTTGGGGCCTTTGGTTCCTTCCGCTCCTCGATGGCGGTGCCGGTCCCTTGCGTGCGACTGAGCCTCCGGGCTTTCTATGGCCAGAGGACCTGAAATCCCCTGCCAGGTGGTTTCTGCTGCTGGATGTAGATATCCCCACAGCCTCGGACTCCGGTGTCCGGTTCTCTGTGTCTTATGCCAGGATGAGCTCTATCAGCTCCAATCCCTGGCCTTCAGCTCCTGGCTCCCACAGAGCTCCTTGCTGCTGCTCTGTCCCTTCCTCTGGAACTAGACTCCCTAACCCCACCCCAGATCAAGTTTATAAAGTGCAGGTTCCTCCCCTACCTGGACTGGGGCAGGAGGTGTGGCATGCAATATTGCTCCTGACCAGGAAAACCCATGCTCGCTCTCAGACATGGTATTTCTACCACTGTGGCAACCAGACTCCTGGGGTGCCACACAACCACAACAAGCAAGTCACAAAAAGTTGGAACCACTTGGATTATCTCACTATGCTACAGGTTGTCTTCTATATAGTTTTATTTTTAAAAAATAAGCCTATTGTGGTCTGAAAATATGAAGAAAATAAATAGATACTCAACTACAAGACCGCTCCTTCACAGACCTACCCATACAGATCCCCTGTTTCTTCCTGGTTCAGATTGAATGTCAATGTTGCAGCCAATCAGTGGCTGCTGACTGTCTGCAGTGGCTCTACAGCAAGATACGCAGTCAGCAGGGTGGAGAAATGGCAGGGGTCAGGTAGTTGAATATCTATTTTTTCATTATATATATATATATATATATATATATATATATATATATATATATAAAAATATATAAATATATTATTTTAAAGCCAGCATACCCAGTTTTAAAGTATAAATAAAGTAATGCACAGGCCATTTAACTAGTTTTCTAATCTGTCTGTTCACCAGTAATCAAAAGTATGTTTATCTCAGCGGCTGATGAGGGGCTTGTAAAGGGGGCAGGGGTTCCTCATGAGCTGCTAACTGAGAACGATCTAAATGACTAATGCAACAAAATGACTCATCAATCAAAATAATGAGACATGAGTTCTTTAAATATTAAGAAGAAACTTAGATGACATTTGTATTAATTTCCTCTACAATTGGGAAAATAATATTAATGAGCCCATACCTGCAGGCTATATAATTTCCATCGATGACAGATACTGTAGGAAATACGGATCGGGTGCGCCGGATTTCAGCATGCAGAATCTTTCCTTTTCACAGGAGACAAAACAATCCTGAAGACCTTGGCAGCGGCTTATTCTCACGTTCAGCTGTACAAGTGCACGCTTGTCCGCTCCAGGAGTGCATGCATATGGGGGACTAGTGAGTGATGATAACTGTCAATCAAAGAAGTGTTTAAAGGGAATCTGTCACCAGACTATTATCATTTAATCTGACAGCAGCATAATGTAGGACCAGAGACCCCAATTACAGTGATGGAATGGGCTGTTTGCTGTAGTTTTTATAAAATTATTGAGTTCTCAGCAGATTATCACTAGAAGACTAGTAAACCTGCTGCCATGTAGTCCTCAACATTCATGAGCTCTGTATAACCCCGGCCACTCCACTGATTGGCTGCTTTCTGCCTATGCTCAGTGTACACAGAAAGCTGGCAATCAGTGGTGTGGGCGGGGTAATACACAGCTCAGCATTCAGAGACCTGATAGATCTGCAGCAGATAAAACCGTGATTTTATCCACTGCAATAAGCAGCACAGTAAGTGATACATGTCACGGGTGTGTTGCCACGAAGATCATCACGAGTACACAGCCTGACTTCGCGCAGCTGACTTGTTGGTGCTTTGTGTTTCTCGGCAGTGAGGGAGTTAATTCTCTCTCTCTCTCTGGGCTAGATGAGGTCCAGCCTCGCCCAGCTGCAATCAATACTTCTGTAGTGAGACTCCTTCATATACCTGCTGGTCTGTTTGGGAGGTGTCGGTGAAAGCATTTCATTCAGACTGACAGAGCGGATCGTGGTGTTTGGAGTTGCTGAGATAAGTGTATTTGGAAGTGTTTTTTCCCTTTCCTCGCTTTATCATTTATCTCCTTTCCCATTGGTTTTCCCTCTGTTGTAGTTGAGAAGTTGTTTGTATGCAAGGTGGTTTTGGTTTTTCCCTTGTACTGTCTCGTTCGTCTAAATACTGTGTTTGGGCATATTATTTCTTGTTCCCTTTGGTTGTGATCGGGGTCCTTCTCAGGACTAGATTACTGAGGTGCAGGGATCTTCAGGAGGTAGGGGTTACGCTGGCGGCCTGGACCTCTGTACCTTTAACAGTACCTCCAGGTTGAGGGATTAGTCAGGGCCCCAGCTTAGGGTCAGCTTAGGCCCCCTACCTCCAGTATACAGAGACAGCGTGACATTTTCACCGACCCACTTAGTTTTTCTCCAGCTACTATGGATCCAGTAGCCGGTCTAGCTCGGCAATTGCAGAGTTTGTCCATGGAGCTGGCGGACGTTAGGTCCAAGGTTTGGCATCCTCAGGAGCAAGCCGGACCAGAACCTAAAGTAGCTCTCCCTGATAGGTTCACTGGGGGGCGGGACAAGTTTTTTGTTTTCCGGGAGGCATGTAAATTGTACTTTCGGCTGCGGCCTCGGTCATCGGGGAGTGAAGAACAAAGGGTGGGAATTGTCATCTCGCTCCTACAAGGGGACCCACAATCTTGGGCGTTCTCTCTTCCCCCGGGCTCCCCGGCTCTCCAGTCAGTGGATAGGTTTTTCGCTGCCCTGGGACTCGTATATGATGACCCAGATCGGATCTCCCTTGCTGAGTCTAAGTTACGTAGGATCCAGCAGGGAGATCGTCCGGCGGAGGAATTCTGTTCGGAGTTCCGTAGGTGGGCCACGGACACCCAGTGGAATGACCCGGCTCTTAGGAGCCAGTTTTGTCATGGTTTATCCGACAAATTACAGGATGTGTTGGCACAGTATGACTCTCCCGTGTCTCTGGAAGCCGCTATGGCCCTCGCTATTCGCGTGGACAGACGGCTTCGGGAGACGTGCGGGATAACTCTACCCCCTGTGATGACTCCACCTTCTACAAGGTCCCCTCATATGGTGGTTCCCCTGGTCAGTCCAGAGGAGCCTATGCAATTAGGAGGGACATCATTTTGGGGGAGGGGACCGGTGGTGCGCCATAAGGCAGGAAGGTGTTTCTTCTGTGGGAGAAAGGGACATTTTATTTGGGGGTGTCCATCCCGTCCCTTGCAGAGTGAAGAGTCGTCGGAAAACTGTTGATCCCAGGTTGTGTGGTGGACGGCAATCTGGGAGTAGGTATTTCGTCCCTAGGTTCGTCTCAGTTTCTCGTACCGGCGGAGGTGGTGGTGGGTACGAGAACTGAGAGGATATCTGTTCTTCTGGATAGTGGGGCCGGGGCTAATCTGGTTGATGCTCGGTTTGCCCGGGTTCAAGGTATGCGGTTGAGTGAGTTGGCTAAACCCATCCCCATATTCTCGATCGATGCCAGGCCTCTCGGGCAGGGAAGTTTTTTGCAAGTTGTGCATGATGTAAAACTTCAAGTGGGGGCAATACATAAAGAACTGTTGTCTTGCTACGTGTTGGAGGGTCTTCCCACTCCTATTGTGTTGGGCCTTCCTTGGTTAGCTAAGCATAACCCGGTTATTAATTGGCAAACCAGGGAGATAAGCCAATGGAGTAAATTCTGTAATAAAAACTGCATGAACACGGTCATTGGTGCGGTTACTCCTTGGGTCTTACCTCCATTTCTGGCGGACTTTGAGGATGTATTCTCGGAGAAAGGGTGTCAGGAACTACCTCCTCATCGCGTGTATGACTGTTCTGTAAAACTGCTCCCTGAGGCCAAGTTACCTAAAGCTAGGTTGTATAACCTTTCTGGTCCTGAGAGGCAGGCCATGAAGGATTATATTTCAGAAAGTCTGGCTAAGGGGCATATTAGACCTTCATCTTCACCGGTGGCTGCGGGGTTCTTCTTTGTTAAGAAGAAAGATGGAGGCCTACGCCCTTGCCTGGATTTCCGTGAACTTAATCGGATTACGGTCCGAGATCCGTATCCGCTCCCACTTATTCCCGATCTCTTTAATCAGATCGTGGGCGCCAAATGGTTTTCTAAGTTGGATCTCAGGGGGGCGTACAATCTGATTAGGATGAAGGAGGGGGATGAGTGGAAGACGGCGTTTAACACTCCGGAGGGGCATTATGAGAACCTTGTCATGCCATTCGGTCTGACTAATGCCCCGGCGGTGTTCCAACACTTTGTTAATGACATTTTTCGCCGCTTGGTGGGACAGTTTGTTGTCATATATCTGGATGATATCCTAATTTACTCGCCGGATCTGGTGTCTCATCAGGAGCACGTTAGGCAGGTGTTACAGATCTTGCGGGATAATAAACTGTATGCCAAGTGGGAAAAGTGTGTGTTCGCCGTACAGGAACTCCAGTTTTTAGGCTTCCTGGTTTCAGCGTCCGGTTTTCGTATGGACCCTGGGAAAGTGCGGGCAGTTCTTGAGTGGGATCGGCCAGAGAGTCTTAAGGCACTACAACGTTTCCTGGGGTTTGCTAATTATTACCGAAAGTTCATTCGTGATTTCTCGTCCATGGTTAAGCCTCTCACTGACATGACTAAAAAGGGGACGGATTTTTCTAGGTGGTCTGACAGGGCTTGTCAAGCATTCTCCTCTTTGAAAAGGTGTTTTGCCTCGGCGCCCATACTCATTCAACCTGATGCGTCTCAGCCATTCATTGTAGAGGTAGACGCTTCAGAGGTAGGGGTGGGAGCAGTATTGTCACAGGGTTCGTCCCCTGGTAAGTGGCATCCGTGCGCCTTTTTCTCTAAAAAATTGTCGTCCGCTGAGAGGAATTACGATGTCGGCAATAGGGAACTCTTGGCCATTAAGTTAGCTTTTGAGGAGTGGCGCCATTTTCTGGAGGGGGCAGTTCATCCGGTCACCGTCATCACCGATCACAAGAACCTGCTATATCTGGAGTCCACGAAACGTCTGAATCCCAGACAAGCTAGGTGGTCATTGTTTTTTACCAGGTTTAATTTTGTCGGTACATATCGTCCTGGGTCAAAAAATGTAAAGGCGGATGCCTTATCTCGTAGTTTCCCGGGGGCCGGGAATACGGACGACCCGATTCCTATCCTTCAGGAGGGGGTGGTGGTTTCGGCAGTATGCTCTGAGCTGGAGGAGGAGGTATTGGAGGCTCAGGGGGACGCCCCTGTTGGACCTCCAGGGAGATTGTTTGTTCCAGATCAGTTGCGACAAAAGGTGATCGAGGCACACCATAACTCAGTTTTTGCAGGACACCCGGGGAGTAAAGCAACTGTGGATCTCCTCTCGCGTCGGTTTTGGTGGCCTAATTTACATAAGGAGGTGGTTACTTTTGTCGCGTCCTGTGGGGTTTGTGCGCGCTCTAAGACCTCACATACCCGTCCGTCTGGGGCCCTCTTACCTTTGAAGATCCCGGAGCGTCCTTGGACTCATCTGTCTATGGACTTTATTACGGACCTCCCTCCGTCTTCGGGTAAAACGGTCATACTCGTTGTAGTGGACAGGTTCAGCAAGATGGCACATTTTATCGCTCTTCCGGCTCTCCCTAATGCTAAAACTCTTGCGCAGGTGTTCATTGGGGAGATTGTGAGGCTTCACGGGGTACCCTCCGAGGTGGTGTCTGATCGGGGGTCTCAGTTTGTGTCCAAGTTCTGGAAGGCGTTTTGTGCACGGCGGGGGATGCAGTTGTCATTCTCATCGGCTTTTCATCCTCAGACCAATGGTCAGACGGAACGTATGAACCAGAGCTTGGAGACATATCTCCGGTGTTTTGTGTCAGAGAACCAGGAGGACTGGGCTTCTTTCTTACCTCTGGCAGAGTTTGCTCTTAATAATAGGCGGAGCGAGTCCACTGGTAAGTCCCCGTTTTTTGGGGCATATGGTTTTCACCCCCAGTTTTGTACTTTCAGTGGGGGGGGCTCTTCGGGGGTTCCTGAGGAGGAACGATTTTCCTCATCACTCGCTTCAGTATGGAGAGGGGTGCTGAAGAATCTGAATACTATGGGGAACCGATACAAACGTATGGCTGATAGGAGGAGAGTGTCTGGTCCGGACCTAAGTGTGAACGATCGGGTATGGTTGTCTACCAGGAATATAAAACTTAAGGTTCCCTCCTGGAAACTGGGTCCCAGGTTCATCGGGCCGTACAGAATCAGTTCTATTATTAATCCGGTGGCATTCCGTCTTGACCTCCCCCCTATGTTTAAAATTCACAACGTGTTTCACAGATCATTGCTTAAGAGGTATGTGGCGCCGGTGGTACCGTCACTTTTACCTCCCCCTCCAGTGGTTGTCAATGGTAACTTGGAGTTCCAGGTATCGAGGGTCATTGATTCACGCTTTAATCGCCGGTCCCTTCAGTACCTGGTTCATTGGAAGGGGTATGGTCCTGAGGAGAGGATGTGGGTTCCTGCGTCGGATATTAACGCAGACCGATTAGTTCGGGCCTTCCACACGACTCACCCGGATAAACCTGGCCCTGAGGGTCCGGAGGCCCCTCGTAGAAGGGGGGGTACTGTCACGGGTGTGTTGCCACGAAGATCATCACGAGTACACAGCCTGACTTCGCGCAGCTGACTTGTTGGTGCTTTGTGTTTCTCGGCAGTGAGGGAGTTAATTCTCTCTCTCTCTCTGGGCTAGATGAGGTCCAGCCTCGCCCAGCTGCAATCAATACTTCTGTAGTGAGACTCCTTCATATACCTGCTGGTCTGTTTGGGAGGTGTCGGTGAAAGCATTTCATTCAGACTGACAGAGCGGATCGTGGTGTTTGGAGTTGCTGAGATAAGTGTATTTGGAAGTGTTTTTTCCCTTTCCTCGCTTTATCATTTATCTCCTTTCCCGTTGGTTTTCCCTCTGTTGTAGTTGAGAAGTTGTTTGTATGCAAGGTGGTTTTGGTTTTTCCCTTGTACTGTCTCGTTCGTCTAAATACTGTGTTTGGGCATATTATTTCTTGTTCCCTTTGGTTGTGATCGGGGTCCTTCTCAGGACTAGATTACTGAGGTGCAGGGATCTTCAGGAGGTAGGGGTTACGCTGGCGGCCTGGACCTCTGTACCTTTAACAGTACCTCCAGGTTGAGGGATTAGTCAGGGCCCCAGCTTAGGGTCAGCTTAGGCCCCCTACCTCCAGTATACAGAGACAGCGTGACAATACATCACTGGAATCAGCGGCTCTGTCCCTGTATTATAAGGCTCTTAGATGGGGAAGCAAAGACCTGGTGACAGATTCCCTTTAACTGACATCTATCTAAGGTGTATGGCTGCCTTTACTCTGACTAAAAACAGAAAGTGTAAAACCAGTATGACCTACAACAGTTGTAGAAATGATGGGTTAGCTGGCTTTTTTTATCTTTTGGGCTACTTTACTATGTTTTGCAGCAATTGTATATTTCCAGGGTTCAGAAAATGTAGAATCCTGGCAAAAACAAACTCCAGAGTACAATGAAGACCTGCTTATATACACTATTTTACACTATATTTCATTTACATCATACATTACTTGGATTTTAAAAATAAGTCAACCCCTCTCCAAATGATGTATTATGGCAGTGGTGGGAAACCATCAGCTCGCAGGCCATTTACGGCCCAAGATTTCCTTTTCTCCCGCCCCCGGGCAGGTTCCTGGGGACTGCAGTACTTGGGCCGGGGATCGCAGCGCTCTGTGCTGACTGCCGCCACTACTGAATGCTGCGGTGCATAAAATAAATGATTACATCCTACTTTGTGGATGGTATCAGCGTACTCTGACCTCCGGTCCCACCCACAGCAGTAGCAGAAGCCCCTCCTGTGATGTATACTCTATCTATTACCCACCATGGACAAAACCTCCAGATACCACTGACCATCAGAATAAATAATATATGTGTAAGGTGCCTCAGCGAGGTAGTCGTGGGCGAGCTGTAGCCCCTGCTCGCTCTGGCACCCTACAGGCAATACGTGTCCTCCCTCTGAAGTGTGGCTGTGTATGTGGTGCTCTCCACTTACTTCAAGCCATCCGATCGCGGCTGTCTCCAGGCATTTCTCTTCTGGGACCAGGGCAGCAATAAATTCAAAGGATACGATGTTCATAACCATAACTGTGACTTTACTTGGGGAAGAGGAATATGTACAATATTTACAGGCAGATATAATGGATAAGGCCCGACAGGTTATTATCTCCCTCACAGGCACTGGCAACATCTTCAGCCCTGGTTCCCTCTTTGAGTGAAGCATCTCTGTGACTCTCTCTCTAGCCCAAGAGACTCTTCTGCAATACCAACAGTGTTCCGGATCTGATATCTCCCCCACGTCTTAGCCTGGAGTCCTATTTATCTTCCTCTGCTACCTGCAGACTAGAAGTGCCCTGGGTCCTCAATATCTCCGTTGAGTTGCTCCGGCCGGCTAACAGGACTGTTGCGCAGGGAGACCTTTGCACTGGTGATCCCACTGTCTGAGGGTATGGAGCTCCCGTCTACCCTAGCAGCCACAATATAGTTAGGCTGCCCGTACAGTTCACTGTCCTAACTCTTTCTGGCCCATCACTTCCTGCTTCTGGGAACTAAGCAGGGATTTTCCTAATGTGCCCACCCTCTGTGGGCTGCCATCAGACAGCATTAACCCCATCACTGCCTGTAACACTGCTAGCAGACTCAATCTGACATCTGCACCCAGGACAGTGGCATCTTGTGGCTGGTTACAGGTACTGCAGCCCTCAAGGAATTATGCCAGGAACAAGCTGTATAACACTCAAGGCTTGATCAGGGCACTAAGTCCCCCCTCTACTCTACTGACTGAACCACTGAAGCTAACCCCTTAGCTTGGCCTAACAACAGTTCAGAGAGGTTTAACTACTTCAGTGTCAAGAGGAAGGCTACGTGAAGTGTTGGCATAAAATTTTACATAAATATACTTGGAAAAGGAGTAAATAAAAGAAGTTAAAGTGGACCTGTCACCAAATTTCGTGATACATTCTGAATACATTATCTTAGACTTTGAATATCCTTTTAAGATAGGCTGTATGATACTGTATGAAAGCTTTCCTGCCTAATTTGAAAATGAGTTTTTATGAGTCTAGGTCTAGCTGGACTCATAAAATGCTGTTTTAAATTTCAGAATTAGACAGCCATTTTGATATTGATTTACATGGTAAGCACACCAGTCTCATCAGCTTTAACAGACATGACTAACAGATCCACTCTTAAGGTGTATTCCCATCTTAGACAGTTGTGTCCATAGAATATGCCATAAATGTCTGACAAATGCCGTTTTCACATTTGTACTCCACACCTTTTTTCAGAATGGGTGTTCCCTCTCCTGCTTTTATATTTTTTTCCGTAACTCCCATGTAAATCAATTAAGAAGACCACGAATATGCACAATCATCTTTCTATTCATAGTAAATTGGAGTGCATCTATCAGACAGTGATGACATATCCTGTGGATAGGCAATAACTATTTATGTTGGAAATACCCTTTTATTAGACTGTTTAATGTTTAAAGGGGTTTTCTATGAGTTAAGAAATTCTTAGCCTGAAATGTTTTTGTGTTGGAAGTTATTTCAATGCATTTTCTCTTGATTTGATGTTTTTTCTGGTACCATTATCCTGGGCACATGCCTCTCATTGGCTTTCAGGTTTGAAGTCATGTTGCCAGTTCAGTTTACCATAATTATAACTTTACATTGTGGTATTCCATTCCCATCATCTTTATCCCACCACTATACCTCCTTTTTCCATCTATAACCACAGAATACCTTTCTTGCTGCACTAATATATTCTACTACCTATTGAGCCCGTTCTACGCCCGGGTGGTGAGCATTTTTTATTAATATATGGTCTCCCATGCTGGTATGTGCTGCCCCCATCTTGGTATTTGTGCTTCCCAATCCTGTTCCTAGAAAATAGCAAAAGGCAATGGTACTCACCAGCCAAGGTTTCAAGAAAAAATGCACACCACGGCTGGTGAGTACCATTGCCTTTTGCTATTTTCTAAAAATTCTGTCTATTGTTCTGGCTATGCTGTCTGTTTCCAATCCTGTTCCTCCATCCTGTTATGTGCTGCCCTCATCCCTATCCTGGTATGCATGGCACGCCTTATCCCTATCCTTGTATGCATGGCACCCCTCACCACTAATTTTGGTATGCATGGCACCCTCATCCCCAATCCTGGTATGCATGGCACCCCTCACCCCCAATCCTGGTATGCATGGCACCCCTCATCCCCAATCCTGGTATGCATGGCACCCCTCATCCCCAATCCTGGTATGCATGGCACCCCTCATCCCCAATCCAGGTATGCATGGCACCTGTTATGTTCTGCTACCAGAGCTAAGGAAAGAGAGGAGATCTGTCCCTACGATAGAACTCAGCTGAATCCCTACGATGTAACAGGGAACCTGATCCTGCGATCAGACCTGCTAAAGTCCTAAGCTAGTCTGTATGGAGACCTATAGATGTGGGGAAGGAATCCCTACAAGTACTAAGGACTGGGAGGAAAATGGGACACCTCCTAACAGAAATAGTAGCAGACAGACGAACAAACAAAATATATAGAACATAGAGGTCCGTAGACCAAGCAAACTAACAGAGTTAGATACAGAGCACAGGCTAGCTAGAAAGTAGTTATACAATGAAGTCCAGCAAAGCCAGAAGGGCGGAGCAGGATTAAATAGGCCAACAAGGTCATGTGACCAGCAAAGGAAAAAACCTAAGAGCAAGGTTCTAACAGTACCCCCCCTTCTAAGAGGATCCTCCGGATCCCCTAGGACCAGGCTTATCAGGAAATCTCCTGAGAAACGCTCTGATAAGTCTGGACGCGGAAACATCAACTGACCTCACCCAAGAGTTATCCTCGGGTCCGAAACCTTTCCAGGCCACAAGATACTGCAAACTACCTCAATACCGTCTGGAGTTAAGGATGCGAGAAATTTCATATTCCCCGTCCTCCACCACCGGAGGAACAGAGGCAGAGGCATCACCATCCGACACAACAGCTTTTTTTAACAGAGAGACATGAAATACCGGATTAATTCTCCAGGAGGTAGGAACCTCCAACCTAACAGCAGATTGGTTGACAACCTGAAGCACCTTAAAGGGCCCTACAAACTTGGGACCCAATTTCTTAGAAAGAATCCTCAACCGCAGATTCCTAGAGGACAACCAGACCATGTCACCAACAGCGAACAAAACCTCCTGTCGTTTCCTATCAAAGTAGTCTTTAGATTTTCTGTTGGCCTCCTGAAGATTACCACGCACATCCGTCCAAACTCTCTCCAAATCACCGGAAAAATTCTCCTCCTCAGGCACGGCAGATCCCAACTTGGAGAACGACCCAAACGACGGATGTCTCCCAGAACAACAAAAAAAAGGCGAACAACCAGCAGAAGAAGATGTATGATTGTTCAGAGCAAATTCAGCAAGTGGCAGAAACTCAGACCACCCCTCTTGATTGTCTGCCACAAAACAACGCAAGAACTGCTCAACATCCTGGTTTTTCCTTTCTGTCTGGCCATTAGATTCAGGATGATATCCGGACGAGAACGACAAATGAACTCCCAACCTGTCACAAAAGGCACGCCAAAAACGAGCCACGAACTGAGGACCCCTATCAGAAACAATGTCAGTAGGAACGCCATGAAGTCTGACAATTTCCTTGACAAAGGCCTTAGCGAGAGTTTTAGCGCAGGGCAGTTTGACGAAGGGAACCAAGTGACACATCTTGCTAAAACGGTCCACGACCACCCAGATGACAGTAAAACCCTCAGAGGGGGGAAGGTCAATTATAAAGTCCATAGCCAAATGTGTCCAAGGAGCACTGGGAACCTCCAAAGGACAAAGCAACCCCGCAGCAGGAGTATGTGAGGACTTAGATCTAGCACATATAGTACATTGACGCACCCACTTAATGACTTCCTTCTGCCATCCAGGCCACCAAAAACTGCGACCCACCAGTCTCTTGGTCTCAGAGATTCCGGGATGACCTGCCAACCGAGATTCGTGACACTCAACAAACAAATCTCTCCTAAAGGTCCCAGGCACAAACAACCTCCCATGAGGAGTGTTAGATGGGGCATTCTCCTGTGCTTTAAGAATCTCATCTTCCAAAACGGAGTCCAAAGCAGCTATCACAATACCTTCTTGTAAAATGTTCTCCTCTTTCTCAGCACCGACTATGGGAGAAAAACTGCGAGACAAGGCATCCGCCTTAACATTCTTAGTACCAGGGATGTAAGTAACGGAGAAATTAAACCGCGAGAAAAACAGTGCCCACCTAGCCTGACGGGCATTCAGGCGCTTGGCAGCATCAAGATATATCAGATTTTTATGATCCGTAAGAACCTGAACGGGAAATTCCGCACCTTCCAAGAAGTGGCGCCAGTGTTCAAATGCGAGTTTAATAGCCAATAATTCCCGATTACCAATATCGTAATTCAGTTCAGTCTCCGAAAATTTTTTTGAAAAAAAGGCACAGGGATGTAATCCATCCCCGTTATCCTGAGACAATACAGCGCCAACCCCCACAGAGGAAGCATCAACCTCAACCAAAAACGGCTTAGTCACATCAGGCTGCATAAGGATGGGAACAGAGGTGAACCTCTCCTTGAGATACACAAAAGCTTCAATGGCCTCAGAAGACCACTGAACCGCATCAGCACCTTTCCTGGTGAGATCGGTCAGAGGTTTGACAATACTAGAAAAAATTTTTATGAATTTTCTGTAATAATTGGCGAAACCCAAAAACCTCTGTATCGATTTCAAACCAATAGGCCTAGGCCATTCCTGTACAGCTTGAACTTTAACCGGGTCCATCTCAAAACCTTCGCTGGAGATAATGTAACCCAAAAAACTAATTCTCTGTACAGCGAACTCACATTTCTCCAGCTTAGCAAAAAGCAAATTGTCCATTAATAACTCTAATACCTCATGTACGCTCCGCCAATGAGACTCCAGATCCGGCAAATAAATCAAAATGTCATCCAAATACACAACCACATTTTTGCCGATCAAAGGTCTAAGGATGTCATTAATAAGATTCTGAAAAAATGCAGGAGCATTAGTAAGACCAAAAGGCATAACCAGGTTCTCAAAATGACCCACAGGAGTGTTAAAAGCAGTCTTCCATTCATCACCCTCCTTCATGCGCAACAGATTGTATGCCCCCTTAAGGTCAATTTTAGAGAACCACTTGGCCCCCATTAACTGGTTAAACAGATCAGGAATCAATGTCAGTGGGTAAGGATTGCGTACAGTAATTTTGTTAATCTCATGAAAATCCAGACACGGACGTAAACCGCCGTCCTTTTTTTTTACAAAAAAAAATCCAACCGCCACAGGAGACTTAGAGGGCCTAATGTGACCGGCGGCCAAACTTGTCTGTATGTATTCCTCCAAAGCCTTCCTCTCAGGAATAGTAAGGTTAAATAAACGACTTTTAGGAAGAGTCGCTCCAGGGACAAATTCAATGGAACAATCATAGTCTCTATGGGGAGGCAAAACCTGCGATTCCTTCTCAGAAAAAACTCTCCAAAAATCCTGAATAGGAACAGGCAATTCTCCCCTATCCAAAGCTGCAATACGCCCGTTACAACACTTGTCATAACATTTATGGCTCCAGGATTTAATTTCACTGGTAGACCAATCCAGTACAGGATTGTGAAATTTTAACCAGGGCAATCCCAATATTACTGGAGAAGGCAAGTTATTCAAAACTACCAAATCCAATTTCTCATGGTGAACACCATTAATAGTGAGAGGGAATTCACAGACCTTGAGAGTAATATTCTTCAAAGGGGAACCATCCACAGAAACCACAGCAATGGGGGATGATAAAGGTTCGGGTTTTAAATTGAGTCTTTCCAAGAATTCCCCATCAATTACATTCAGAGTAGACCCACAATCAACAAACACCCGAAATTCCATTAATTTTTCCTGAGCAATCGTGGAAGCAGCTAAAAATACACCCTTGGAATTTAAACAGGCAATACGGGCATGACTGACCATTTTTTTTTCTTTCTTCATACGAAGCTCACAGCCTTTAATCAAATGACCAGATTTTCCGCAATAGAAACACAAGCCTTCAGAAAATCGACGGTCTTTTTTCTTGAGAGCGAGGTGCCACCGATCCAATCTCCATCGGTTCACCACTGTTAGTACACACATTCTCATAACCAGAAACTGACATAGCAGAGGATTTGCTCTCATTAACCCTTGCACGCAGTCTCCTATCCACCCGTATAGCTAATTGCATAGCCTGTTGCAAATCTTCAGGTGTAGGATAAGCAATTAGCAGGTCTTTAACCCTTTCATTGAGCCCAGCAAGAAATAGACTTTTCAGAGCAGAATCGTTCCACCCTGTTTGAGTAGACCATCGACGGAAATGAGTACAATATTTTTCCACATTACCTGATCCCTGTTTCAAACGTCTCAACTCAGTCTCAGCTGATGCGACACGGTCAGGATCATCATATAATAGTCCCAAAGCAGAAAAAAAACTATCCACTGATCTGAAGCATGTATCACTAGGTTGCAAAGAAAAGGCCCACTCCTGAGGCTCTTTGCGCAAAAGTGACATTATGAACCCTATGCGCTGGGATTCATCCCCAGAGGACTTGGGTCTCAAACGAAAATACAATAAGCAAGCATTATTTAAATGAAAAAAATTCTCGGTGTTCACCAAAAAATAAATCCGGCAAACATACCTTAGGCTCCAAGAAATGTGCTCCAGTACAGTTACTCACGTGCTGACGGAGCTCGGCCACCTCCAGAGAGAGTCCCTGCAGGCGATGAGCCAAATCCTGAACCGACACCATGATGGAACAGAAAAATCTTTCCTTAGAGAATTTGCAGGCTGGACTTACTGTTATGTTCTGCTACCAGAGCTAAGGAAAGAGAGGAGATCTGTCCCTACGATAGAACTCAGCTGAATCCCTACGATGTAACAGGGAACCTGATCCTGCGATCAGACCTGCTAAAGTCCTAAGCTAGTCTGTACGGAGACCTATAGATGTGGGGAAGGAATCCCTACAAGTACTAAGGACTGGGAGGAAAATGGGACACCTCCTAACAGAAATAGTAGCAGACAGACGAACAAACAAAATATATAGAACATAGAGGTCCGTAGACCAAGCAAACTAACAGAGTTAGATACAGAGCACAGGCTAGCTAGAAAGTAGTTATACAATGAAGTCCAGCAAAGCCAGAAGGGCGGAGCAGGATTAAATAGGCCAACAAGGTCATGTGACCAGCAAAGGAAAAAACCTAAGAGCAAGGTTCTAACAGCACCCTTCATCCCCAATCCTGGTATGCATGGCACCCCTCATCCCCAATCCTGATATGTATGGTACCCAATACCTCATCCTGGTATGCATGGCTTCCTCATCTCGAATACTGGTATGCATGGTACCCCTCATCCCAAATCCTGGTATGCATGGCACTACTCATCCCTATCCTGGTATGTATGGTACCCCTCATCCTGGTATGCATGGCACCCCATCCCTCATCCTGGTATGCATGGTACCCCACATCCCTATTCTGGTATGTATGGTACCCCTCAACCTGGTATGCATGGCACCCCTCATCCCAATTCTGGTATGTATGGCCTCCTCATCCCTCAATCCTAGTATGCATGGTACCCCTCATCCCTATTCTGGTATGCATGGTACCCCTCATCCTAGTATACATGGCACCCCTCATCCCAATTCTTGTATGTATGGCCTCCTCATCCCTCAATCCTGGTATGCATGGTACCCCGCATTCCTATCATGGTATGTATGGTACCCCTGATCCCTATTCTGGTATGCATAGTACCCCTCATCCGAGTTTGCATGGCACCCCATCCCCCATCCTGGTATGCATGGCACCCCATCCCTCATCCTGGTATGCATGGTACCCCACATCCCAATTCTTGTATGTATGGCACCCCTCATCCTCCAATGCTGGTATGTATGGCCTCTTCATCCTCCAATCCTGATATGCATGGCACCCAACCACTCATCCTGGTATGCATGGCTCCCACATCACCAATCCTGGCATGTATGGCACCCTCATCCCTATCCTGGTATGCATGGCACTCCTCAGCCCCCAATCTTGGTATGCATGGCACCACATATTCCGATTCTGGTATGCATGGTACCTCTCATCCCTATTCTGGTATGCATGGTACCCCTCATCCTGGTATGCATAGCACCCCATCCATCATCCTGGTATGCATGGTACCCCGCATTCCTATCCTGGTATGTATGGTACTCCTCATCCCCAATGCTGGTATGCATGGCACCCTTCACCCCCCAATACTGGTATGCATGGCACCCCTCCCCCCCAATCCTGGTATGCATGGCCCCTCTCATCCCCCAATCCTAGTATACATGGTACCCTTCGTCCCCCAATCTTGGTATAAATGGTCCACTCACCCCTCAATCCTGGTATGCATCGTCCCCTCACCCCCAATACTGGTATGCATGGTACCCCTCATCCTGGTATGCATGGTACCCCTCATCCTGGTATGCATGGTACCCCTCATCCTGGCATGCATGGCACCTCATCCATCATCCTGGTATGCATGGTACCCCACATTCCTATCCTGGTATGTATGGTACTCCTCATCCCCAATGCTGTTATACATGGCACCCCTCACCCCCCAATCCTGGTATGCATGGTACCCCTCATCCCCCAATCCTGGTATGCATGGTACCCCTCAACCCCCAATCCTGGTATGCATGGTCCACTCACACCCAATCCTGGTATACATGGTCCCCTCACCCCTCAATCCTGGTATGCATGGTCCCCTCACCCCTCAATCCTGGTATGTATGGTCCCCTCATCCCCCAATCCTGGTATGTATGGTACCCCTCATTCCCCAATCCTGATATGTATCGTACCTCTCATCCCCCAATCCTGGTATGTGTGGCACCCTCATACCTCAATCCTGGAATGTATGTTACCCCTCATCCCCCAATCCTAGTATGTGTGGCCCCATCATCCCCCAATCTTTGTATGTGTGGCCCCCTCATCCCCCAATATTGGTATGTGTGGCCCCCTCACACCCCAATCCTGGTATGTATGGCACCCCTCATCCCTTTCACGCTGCACACATACAAAAAAAACACTTATACTCACCTTTCTTCCCTGTTCTCCAGCGTTGCAGTGTCATGTTCTGCTGGAGGCCAGGGGAGGAGTGAGCGCCGGAGTATGCGCATGCCCATACCACGCTGTCCGGTGCCATTTTGCTGAAGACACACTGCTAATGTGTCTTCAGTAAAATGGCGCCGGATAGCACTATGCGCATGCGCCAACTCCTTCACTCCTGCCACGGTGTCCCACAAGAAGAGAGGCACCGCGGCAACACTCTTCCCGGTCAGGTAAGTATGTAAGTATGGCGCCGGAGATCGCAGTATGCGTTCAGTGTCCACTCATACCGCGATCTCCGGTGCCATACACTCCTCTTACCTGTAACGGCTCCATGCGTTCTTCTGTCTGGAGCCAGACTGCACATCGCGCTTGCGCAGTCTATAGAGGTTTCAGACAGAGGGACACTTACAGAGTTATATTATAGATTCCCATTGCATCCCCTTGTACCAGGTCCACCTTTCCATATGTGATGGGCTGGAGGCTACTGAAATGGTGCACAGTTTGGAGTGACTGTGGGGTAAGTACAGTGACTAAGGAATATGACCGTTCTCAACATGAACTGTGATATGCAGGGAATTTAGTGGAGGAGACTATACTGGGGTTACAGAGCAGTAGCTGATGATGTTAGCCCTATCCCATGTGTGAAGTAGTGCTGTTGCTTCAAAAGCATCCAGCAACTAGAAGAGTTAACACAATGACAGGGACAGGAAGTGGTTTGCTTCAGAAGCATCCAGCAACTAGAGGGGTTAACACAGTCACAGGAAACAGGGAGTGGTTAGCAGATCCCCAGGGGATTGTGGGGAACTTGTTTACTATTCTGGCAGCAACCAAAGGGATGAGTGGTGTGTGATCTGTCTCTCACAGAAGTTCAGGCAAGTGAACCATAATGGAACAAGATTCCAGTACAGAGTGAAGCTGGGAAAAGGTCAGAATCACATTGTACTGCTAGTTGAGAAAGTCTATCATCGGGCAAGAAGATAAAGACTGAAAGGAATTGTGTCACAGGGATCATCTCCCTCACCAAACCCTCCCCCCTCCTCCATCTCACTGTACTATAAAGAGTGCTGTTGATTTCTGTGCCTTTGTGAAGAAGCTGTTTAATGTTGAAGAAGGACTTGATTTGTACTGGCTGTGCTTCTATATTAAATTCTACTGTCCACCTGATCATGAGGACTCTGTCAAGTGTGTCTGTGCCAGCAAGTGAATACATCTTATGCCTGAGAAAGCTGCAATGTATGGGCGCTCTGAGTAACTGTTATCCCAGGATTCCAAGAATTCATGAGACCTGTCTCACCCCAATCTAAACCTAGCGGCATGCACGTAACACATGTACAACATGTGGTTGATGATGTGGTGCATATTGGGGCAGTGATATTAGTTTGGGAAAGCCATATGACAGATGGCCATAACATCACTGTCATGATGGGAAAGAATCGGCAGCGAGATCATGTGACCCAACTCCCCACAAAAAAAAAGTTGAATTAACTCTAATTTTCTTGCCATGTGCATATTCACTACAGCAGTCAAAAATTAAATTAGTCACAGCGGAATGAACAGAATATAAAGAAGACACAGACACAATGAATAGAGTTTATTAATTTATTTTTATTCTCATCTATTATCAAATTTAGTTACATTTTCCATCCAGTGCCATTTATAGGATTTACTGCATAAAAAGTATATGAACCAGAGGAAGGCAAAACAACCCCATGTGTGGGGAAAAATTCCTTCCTGACCCCAAGCAGTGGCGATCGGCTAGTCCCTGGTTCACTGCAGTGTCAGCTCTGGATGGGACCCTGTCACACCTTTACATGGAATATTTTATATGAATCTAACACATATATGTCTATCTTATCTTTATATCTAGGCTATTTAAAGCTGATGTCTAACCAAGGGCACACTTACACTGGTCGATTTTTGGGAATTGGGGTTTACCTATACTTATTACATACCTATGCTTATCCTTTCTTACATATACTTTACTTAACGATGCTTATCCTTTTTTTATTTTTTATTGAATGCTAAATATATTTATCCTTTTTTATCAGCACTTATCCTTTTTTACCTATTCTAATCCTTTCCCACTTATAATTCTCCTCTTTTACCTATACTTATCTTTTTTTTATTAAATTTTAAATATACTTCTTCATTACTTATTCATATCCTTTTTTTACCTATACTTATCTTACCTACACTTTTTTATCTATACTAATCCTTTTATTTCCTAAAGTTACCTATGCTTCGTTTTTTGCCTATATTTATCCTTTTTTATCTATACTTATTCTTCTTTACCTATACTTACATATACTTATCCTTTTTAACCTATAAATATACTTTCTTGCCTATTTTAAATCTTTTTTTGTCTACACTTATCCTTTCTTCTTACCAATACTTATACTTTCTTACTTATAGATGCCTATATTTATTCTTTCTTACCTATATTTACCTATACTTATACTTTCTTACCAATACTTACCTATAGTTATTCTATCTTACTTAGACTTATTATTTTTTCCTATACTTATCCTCTTGCACCTACACTTATCCTTACTTACCTATACTTATCTTTACTTACTTATATTTACCTATACTTATCCTTCCTTATATTTACCTACACTTATCATTTATAGATATATCTATGTGGAGGTTCCTGATGATGTTGGACGTCCTATCTTCTGGTCTTCTCTCCATGGTCTTCTGGAAGCTCAGGTACACAGCTTGCTCTGAGATTATTGAGCTGGTGTCTTGTTGAGGGTTTTCTAGTTGACAAATGAAAACCCTCTGAACACGGCCTGGTCCTTTGGTGTTATAGATAATGCAGCCTCTGCCGCTTGGATCTTGTCAAGCTTAAAAGCATGGAATCTGGGTTTAGGCTTAGTTGGCTATAGAAAAGATACAGAAAAAAGTAATGGTGAACTTGGTGACTAATCAAAACAGTCTTGACTTGAAGTATTGAAAAAAATGGCTCAATATTAAATGAATGTTTTCAAATGTAAATAAAATATCTTAGAGACAACACCAGCACCATGAGTATTGCAGCTCCAGTCGAGTCACTTCAAAGAGCTAATCATCTCTATGACCAATCATACTTCTGTCTCATCATGCATAGGATGCAGAATTATGTGCAGGTAGTACGAGAAGTTTCTAAATAGGTACAATCTGTACTTATTACTTCAACTCTGAACACTTTGACCTGTTAACAGACTCTTTCCAAATTGGTCTAGCTCCATCAGTATTTTTTTTTTAAAAAAATTGTTCATATTTTTTGTTTTATTTTTTCTTCTAGTCAAAATCAGCAGTGGAGACTATAAAAAGGAGAATTATTATTGAAAAATGTAAACTAATCTTTTTTAGATGCACTTCCAGGTTTGCCTGAAAAGTTATCAAAATTTTGTGAACTGGTCCTTATGGAGAGCTCATTTAAATTTTGTTTTAGCCTAGAATCTTCTTCTTTAGCTCCAGGTGCAGATCCCTTTGCAATGCTTTGCCAGATTAAATGGCTTGCACCTGACAGAACATATGACTAGTTATTTATTTGCATATAACCTGCAAGAGTCTGACAGAAGTACAATACTATAGACTAGATATGCACGCTAATAAATTAAATAGTCCAACCAGCCCAATCGTCTATAATAGTAATGTAAAGATTAGCGCTGTCTAAATCATTTTCCAACCATGACCTTAAACATAATGTATCACAGAGCCCAAAGCGTGGAAGCTTGTGGGAGAGTATCTTATTCAGATCCATGTAAAAATTCTGTACATTTACTTACTACAGGGATGTATGGTGGGGCCATCCTAAGGGCTTCCACTGAGACCCAATCGATTCGCTGGAAGAAGGGGTGTTCTCGGATGTTACTATTGACTCCTAATCGCTGGACAGGATCTTCCTGGAGGAGCTGTTCAATGATGTCCTTGGCGCCGGAGGAAGATTCATCAAAGAGTGTTGGATGGTAATTACACTCACTGGTCAGCATTTCGTTTAAGATGATTCCAAACGAATACCAGTCTACTCCAGCGTTATACTCCTCCATGTCCAGGATCTGCCATAGAGAAGCATTATTAGTAGTGCTACCTCTTGTATGTCACCGTACTTATATGTCACTCATATTATTATGTGATTCTACAGTAAATGACAGGAAGTCTTATAACTTAATCAAGAGACAAAAAGTATCTCTCATAATTATGCTCCATAAGTTAAATTAATAAAGGTTATTAAAAATCAGAATGAATGTAATATGTATGATTGTGATGGCACACACAACATTCAGCTCAGTGTATTACTGGCTCAGACTTTTACCTCTTCACCCTGGGTGATTTTTCATTTTTTCGCCCCCTTCTTACAATAGCTTTATTTTTTATCTACATAACCATATGAGGGCTTGTTTATTGCGGGACGAGTTGTACTTTTGAAGGACACCATTGATTTTATCATGTGATGCACTTGAAAGTGGTAAAAAAAATCCAAATGTATTAAAATTAAAAAAAAAGTTCAATTTCAATATTTTTTTTTACATTTTTTTTATTTAGCATGTTCACTATACGGTGAATCTGATCTGGCAAAATGATTATCGAGGTCAGTACAATTACGCAGATACTAAACGTGATTACATTTTTACTGATACCATTTTGAGGTAGATACAATGTTTTGATCACCTCTTATTGCATTTTATTAAAATGTTGCAGAGTGATCGGACTTTTACCAACACAGCAATACCAGATATGTGTATTTTTACTTTTTTAATGTTTTTTTTATTTTTAATGGGGCAAATGGGTGGGTGATTTGAACTTTTCTGTGTTTTTTAGTTTCATCATATTTGTAAAATCATTTTTTACTTTTTACTGTATTTATTAGTCCCTTTAGGGGAATTAAAGCTGCGACTGTCTGATTGCTGATGCACTGCTATGTATAGTTAAAATCACAATCTCCAATTAAATCAGCCATCATCAGCCGGAAAAGATGCGGGCTCGGCGTGCGACCCCGCATCAAAGGCTGGGACATGACATATGACCAACATGTATGCCATATGTCATGAAGGGGTTACTTTTATATTGTTGATCAGAACAGGTCATCAATATAAGATTGGTGGAACACCCGGCAGTCCCACTGATTAGCTGTTATCTCCTCCGCCGGTGGTTGAAAATAACGAATAAACAGAGGTCACAGCTCCGTTTACTGGTTAGTGGCAGCTGCTGGTACTACAGATTAGCACCTACTGAAATGAACACGGACTGATCTGCAGATCTCGGTCCGGACCAATATACAGTACAGAGGTGTGATGTTCTGCTCTGATTACATCAGGTTGCAGTCAGAGATAAGAACAGCTAATCAGTGTGATCGGTCCCCCAATGATTTTATATTGATGAACTAGCCTAAATAAAGCTCATCAATGTGAAAGTATCCAAAGACCTTCTAAACACAAAAAATAAAAACATTCTATTCTCACCTCAGGAGCCATGTAACCCATGGTTCCAGCGAAACCGGTGGCTGTTCGGTCTCCATGCATGTTTTCAAGTGCGAGACCGTAATCCGTGATCTTAATGTGGCCCGTATCAGCCACCAGGATGTTCTCGGGCTTTAGGTCTCTGAAAGAAAAAATAAAAGTAACCTGAGTATAAAGTAAGTGTCATTATATCGGTGGTCATATGATAACATTCGTTAATAAACATATTTTCTCTTACTGCTGCACTTTCATCATTTGAGAACTCCTTTACAGTATGCCCTAAATGTATCACTGTAGGGATCACTGTATTATATGTGACGGCCGCTCAGCTGCAGCTTCCTGACAGTGATACCAGATAGGACTACTAGACCCCAGTTACAGGGCATCAGTCTGCGGATCACCAGGGTTGAGGAACTGAGTGCAGCCAAGCTTTAAGGGCTTGTACACATGACCGTATTTTTGGAAAGAGTGTGATCTGACAAAACATCGGATAGCACTTTGACCAATATTATTCTATGGGCCCGTGTACATGTCCGATTTTCTCCTCGGACCGATCGCAGCATGCCCGATTTGGAGAGAATATACGTTGGTGTGACCCAGCCTCACACTGACTACATTACCTGTGGATGACGCCCTTAGAATGGAGGAACTGGATCCCACACACTAGTTCGGCGGCATAAAATCTGACAAGGAGAAAATTAATAAGTATCAGATCCCATAAATAGTAAACTTAGGAATTCATATTAGTCAATAGGAGCATCATTCTATATTATTCTGTCATTGGACAATTTTCTGTCATTATTCTAAGCATTTTCATTTCAGATACTTTACACAACAATGAGAATGAATCTGAGCTCTTGACTGTTATAAAGTATTTCCACATTCAGAAGTAGAGAAAATCTCAGGAGTCAGGACCTGACATGTCAGGAGTGGAAGTAACACTGTGACCTACAGTATCTAACTGCCCTTTTATATACAACGTAACTTAGAGGGTTTTTTTAAGAGGTTATCTGGTCTCAGAAGAAAAGTCTGCAGTCACTCTATGTATGGGCATTGCACGCTTACACAATTTGGCAGTCTGCCATCATGTAGAGTGACTGCTAACCAGGGCCGGAGTCAGCACCCGGCGCACCCGGGCAAATGCCGGGGCCCTGAGCAGGCAGAGGGGCCCACTGGCGGTTGCGCACCCCGCTGGGCTATGGGCGGAGGAGAGCGGTGTTAGCGCCCGCCCTTCTCCGCCACTTGCTCAGGGCCCCGGCAGCTGGATACTTACCTCTTCCGTGCCTCCGCAGATCATCTGTCTTCCTGCTCTGCGCTCCCTTTGACGTCTCAGGTCAGAGGGCGCGGTGTAAAGACGTCCTTATATGGGGGCCAGTATTCCGTATGGAGCCTTATATGGGGGCCAGTATTCCGTATGGAGCCTTATATGGGGGCCAGTATTCTGTGTGGAGCGATTCACCGGTTTCTGAGCTATTGTGGAATTTACAATAGATATCACTCATGTAATGTAAGAAGTGAAATCTTTGCATTGTACTATATATATATATATATATATATATATATATATATATATATATATATATATATATATATATATATTTCTCCGCCGTATCTCTGCATCATAAATCGTGGTATGTGTTAAAGGGGCCCACTGAGACTCTTTCGCCCGGGGCCCAGAAAAACCTGGAGCCGGCCCTGCTGCTGACTTTTCTTCTGAGACCGGACAACTCCTTTAACACATTACCTGGCACTGGTGATGTCAAGCGGCCCCTTCCTGTGTAGAAGTTGGTAAAAGTCCCCGCAGCTCATGAATTCCATACCAAGAAAAACATTCATCTGTAACATGGAACATTCTCATTTATTATACAGTAAAGGCAAATACACAATTCAGTACTTTAAGGGGGTTTCCATCCAAGAAAGTTAAAGTATATTGCTAAGATATGTAGTCACTCAATAAAAAGGTGGTTTAACTGCTGCGACCCATAAAATTCTAAACAATGATATAGAATATATTAATAAATTTAGAAATTCTTGTTTCAGCCAATGTTTGATAATAATTATTTTTCATTTAATTATAGACATAGTGTCACGGATGTGTCAGGTGTGACAGACAGTCGCTCTGGATCCAGCTGTAGAAGGTCACTGCGCTTGGCATTGCAGACACCTTCTTAGTCCTCTCATCTCTGCAGTATAGTTATATCCTTCTCCCTTCAGGACGCAGCAGCGACCTCCACCTTCTGCTGCTGATTGACACACCCTTGCTTGGTAGTTAAAAACTCTCAGTTTCTCCAGAGACTCGCCAGTGATAGCACTATGTACCTCTGTACAGGCTTGGAGTACTAGCAGTCAGCCAATCTCATTTTTGGTGCTCTTGGGGGACAGTTGGTGTTATCTTTCTGCTGTCTGCTCAAGCTAATTGTATCCCCTTTGTTTGTTTACCTTGTTGTCTTTAGTTTGTAGTGGGGCCTGACTAGTGATCACCCCGTCCCCTCCCTATCTAGGGCCTAGCTCTAGGGACATTCAGGGCTCAGGTTCCTGCTCAGCGATATGTGCAGAACCTATATAGGGACGATAGGGTAGGCAGGGTGATATTAGATCTGCATAGGGGTCTCCACTCCTCCTTTCCCTAGTTGTTGGGCTCCCCCTATTCTTCCCGTTGTTGTACACTTATTCCTTCGCTCACCTTGATTGACACAAAGGCCCAGATTCATAATTTGCATTTTTTTAATCACTTTACTTTTTTGTCTTGTCGCATTTGTTGCTGATTTTGGTGCTAAATTCTTCAAAATGGCGCACACAATTAAAGAATTTGGTGAAAAGTCAAAAATAGTCTTGTTTCTGCCTTGAACTGTTTTTGCAACTTTTTGGCCTCAAAAATCACACAAATTGCAAATTGGCCCAAAAATTTGGCCAAAAAACTGGCTTTCTCAAAAAATACGCCAAGGGGGACAGAAATGAAGACTGTGTCATATTTGCGACTTCACAATTGATGATTTAGATAAAATCATCTGGAATCACTAAACTCTGGCAAAAAAAAGTGGAAAAGCAGGCAAGCTCATATAAAATAGACTTCAAAAAAGGCGCTAATAAAGTGAAGAATTGAGTTCAAACAAAAGAAGGGGCAAAACCAGACAAAAAACAGACGTAAAGGCAATGATGAATCAAGGACATAATGTTATCTCTCTGTTTTGTATAAAGCTGCTATACAGTAGCTGTTTTCTGTGCATTGTGTTTCCCAAAAAGTGGAATGAGACTGTGTGACCACTATGCGTTTTTTACGCGTTTCCGCAGCAGAAACGCTTAAAAAACGCTTGGTAGAAAGTCTGCAATGTTCCCCAATGATAATCTGCTTGTGCTGTGCACATGCTGCGGAAATTTCCGCTGCGGATTATCATTGCCGAAAAATCCGCAGCACTGCCAATTATTTCGCGAAATCGCGGCGATTTTGCCGCCATTGACTTACATTGAATCGCTTAATATCCGCATGACTACGTGTGTACATGCGGATATTAAGCGATTCAACGTGTGAATGGTACCCGAGTCTGGAGAAAAGGAGACTCTCATCTAGACCCGGGTAACATAGTACCTGTAAAAAAAAAAAGAATTTAAAATTAAAAATATACATTATACTCACCTTCCGATGGGCCCCGGTCTCCATAGCGATGCGTCCTGGCTCCCACGCTGACGTTGGCAGTCGTGTGACCTGTCACATGACTAAATGACGTCATGGAAGATGGAAGGTCCTTTTACACAACCGCGAGACACCAGGGAGACTGGACGCAACTGATAAGGAGACCGGGGGCCATTGGAAGATGAGTATATGTTTTTGTTTGTTTTTTTACCATTTTTATTCTTTATTTTAACTAACTTGGTCACACTATATAAAAATCAATGCCAGTTGCATCGATTTATATAGTGTGACCAAGTTGTCAAGCACTTTCCAAGTGATGCTAAAATCGCTTGGAAAGCGCTCGACAACCCGCATGCGAAATCGCATGTGAAAAACGCTTCACATACGCTTGTCCCTGGCAGGAAAAACGCATGTAAAATCCGCATGTACAATCCGCATGTGTTTTTTCTGCCAGGGAGATGCAGAAACGCTCAGGAAAAATCCGGAGCGTTTCTGCATCGTGGGCACTTAGCCTAAAAGACAGTTATAAAGTCCTGTGTACTTCATAATAATACTAAAGTAAAGTCCAGGCTATGCAGAAAAAAACAGCTATGTTAATAACAACAACAAAGTAATGAGTCTTGTAAAACAGCAACACAAAAAATTATATAAATCTGTTTTTTTCCATAATCCTAAAGACCCCGAGAATAAAGTTAACATATTATGTAAGTAGCATAAAACCCCCAAAATACTAACATACTTGCTATTTTTTTCAATCCAACCCTAGAAAATGAATAAATGTTATCCAGTACAATATGTGCACTCTAAAATGGTGCAATTAAAAATACAACACGTCATGCAAAATTAAATATAGACTTTCAAACAGCTATAGTGATAGAAGTATAGAAAAGTTGCACTTTTAGGTTATGTGCCCATGATGCAGAAATGCTGCATATTTTTTCCGCTTCTCCCTGGCAGGAAAAATGCATGTGGATTTTACATGCGTTTTTCCCGCCAGGTAGAAGCGTTTGTCAAGCGTTTTTCCATGCATTTCTGCATGCGGGTTATCAAGCGCTTTTCCAAGCGATTTTAGCATCACTTGGAAAGTGCTTGACAACTTTGTCACACTATATAAATCCATGCAACCGGCATGGATTTATATAGTGTGACCAAGTAATAGTTAAAAAAAAGAATAAGAATGGTAAAAAATAAAAAATAATGATTATACTTACCTTCCGATGGCCCCTGGTGTTTTCTCCGCTCTGTCCGGTCTCCCCGGTGTCTCGCGGTAGTGTGAAAGGACCTGCGATTACGTCATTGAGTCATTTGACAGGTCCTCACACCACCGCAAGGCGAGCAAGAGACCGGGCGCATCGCTGAGGAGGCCAGGGGACATCAGAAGGCGAGTATAATCTTTATTTTTTTAATTTTAAATTCTTTTTTTTTACAGGTTCTATGGTACCCGGGTCTGGAGGAGAGTCTCCTCTTCTCCAGCCCCGGGTACCATCCGCACATTGAAACGCTTAATATCCGTGTGTGCAAATGTGCTGACACGGATATTACGCGATTCAATGCAAGTCAATGGCGGCTATTACGCTGCGTGTCCGCAAAATTAATGGACATGCACAGCACATGCGGATTATTATTGGGACCATGGGGCACGTATAACCAAGCATTTAAGCGTTTTCGCTGTGGAAATTCTGCGGCAAAAATGCTTGAAAAACGCATAGTGGGCACGCAGCCTAAGACTGCAGAGATGAAAAAAAAAATGAAAATTGCTGCTCTCTTACAGCTTCTGCTCCTTCTTTATGGGGATAAAGGGGTTGTTCAGGTTAGGAAAAAGACTTGCTTTTCTTCCAGAAAAAAAGTATTTCTGCCCATGAGCTGCGCCTGGTATTTCAGCTTAGCCACATTCAAGATTATACAGAACCATTTTGCTCTGAACATTAATACCCCGTACATCACCTCTGTAGAGTTTGTCCCTGGCAGAGGTATTGTCCATTGAGCAGTGAAGCTTGTAGTACATGCAGTGACATTTGTTAAAGGGGTTTTCCACTCTTATGATGTACCTATCCTTAGAATAGGTCATTAATATCAGTTTTGTGGGGGTCCGATCAGCTGCTACCATCTCTGCCAAAAGCCGGATGTAAACAGTGTACAGAGCAAACAAGGTTTAGTGGTCGCTCCTGGTACAGCAGGACAGCTCCTATTTAGGCGAATAGGTCATCAACATAAGAGAAGTGGCTACTAAGTAGTCACAATTCTACCTTGGTCTGGAATCCAAAGTCCGCGTGGACGAGGAAGGGGCTTCCAGATGCCAGCTGAAGAACTCGCCTCTCCACCATGACATCCAGCCTATCACCTCCGGCTAGCAGGGCTCTTTTGCTGATGATCTTAATAGCAAATTCTTGGCGGGTTAAAGTATCTTCCGCCATCAGGACCTTTCCAAAGCTTCCGATGCCGAGCACATGGTGGAATAATAATCTCTCTTTGATGGAATGAGAGATTGTGCTGGAGCTGGATGGCCGAACACCGCTGCATCCTATCAGGGGAGAAAAATAGGAAATATTACAATAAATCTAACATTTACAGGACATTATTCAGACTGAGGAAATCTTATGTTCTAAGTAAAGCTTGTACTTCATTTTATAAATTGTCTTAATGGATTTTATTAGTAAGAAACTTAGTATTCATGTAATCAATCTGACATAGTTTTGTCTGTTAAAGAGGAGAAGTCATAAAATAATTCCATTTCCATTATACACTTGGTTGTGATTAGGTTGAACAATATGAACATTTAAAGGGTTTTTCCATAATGACACTTATCACTAGCGACAAATCGCATAGATTTTACCAG
This sequence comes from Phyllobates terribilis, assembly GCF_046119375.1. NCBI lineage: Eukaryota > Metazoa > Chordata > Amphibia > Anura > Dendrobatidae > Phyllobates > Phyllobates terribilis. The sequence goes on along the minus strand of NW_027362769.1, from coordinate 220,806,723 downwards.
GACATTCGATTTACAGTGAATTTATACTCCTTAAATTCAATTTCCTTTATTAAGCTCTGGAGTACTGGGGTGTGGAAAGACTCCCAAAGCATAGTAAAGGTAAGATGTAGAAAAAAAGAACCCAAAAAACTAATACTCACCTAACTTCTCACCTTTCCTGCTCTCTGTCCCCCGCAAGGTCCTTGTCGCTGCTCCTTACCACCAGAGTGCACTGATGGAATCCGGTCATCTTCACACTAAGACAGGACTTCTGGCCGTGACTAGGCCTGGGATGTCCTTGCATGTGCGCAGGAATTTCCCGGGCCTACTCGCAGCTGGTAGTCCTGGTCTAGAGTCACGAAGCAAGTCATGATGTTACAACATGCGCCACGATCTTACGATGAGCGCTCTAGACCAGGACTTCCAGACACAGGGACATCCAGGGTCTACTCCCAACCTAGTGTGAAGAGGCATCAGTGCACGTTGATGGTAAGTACAGGTGTTGAGGACCGTACGGGAGAGAATGAGTAGCAGAGACATTCGTTTTTTAACCTTTTGTCGGCCCTGTACAGTTCAACAAGATGGTGGCCACCATTTTGCTGAATTCCTACAAGCTACAAAAATATGGAAAAGAATACTGATTTTTGTAAAATTCAACTTCACTTGAATAAATTATCCATTCTCTACTTATCACCTTTTCTGGGACCCTCATGATCACTAGAACAAGACACCTGCAGTCGACCAGTGCGAGGGGATTTGATAGGGTGGGGGTGAAACATGCGCACGGTCGGACTGGGGTATCTGGGGCCCACAGGGAAAATTGACTCTAAGGGCCCACCCTACAGCTATATGCAAATACCTGTTATCCGTTACCCCTGTTATAGTGGATCGTCGCCTGTAAAACACAGGCAGCTCCTGCACATCTACTGTGCACCATTATAACTGGGATGTACAATTCTGGTAGTTTATATTACAGGGGTTCTTTGATGAAAACAAGTTATCACCAATTCACAGGTTAGGTAGGAGATATCTTATTGATCGGTGGAATCCGACCATTGGAAACCGCACCGATCAGAAGAATGGGGAACTTTTATCCCTGACAGGACACTTTTATGCCCATTTTAAAATGGAGCTGCATGTGGGATATCTGACCGCAGCTCCATTTATTCTCTTTGGGGCTTCCAGAAAAAAACAAGAGCAGAGCTCACAGCCACTGAGGGAATGAATGGATCGGTGGTCGAGTTGCCCCTGAGCTCCAGTCTAATGGGGAGAAAAACTTTACATTCTGCAGATAGGTGCAGGTCCCAGCAGTCAGACCCCCACCAATCAATAACTTTTAGGTCACGTTCACAGAATTTTACATCACTTATTTGTAAGCCAAAACCAGGAGAGGAACAATCAGAGGAAAAGTATAATAGAATCAAATCACCACTTCCGTATTTATCACCCACTCATGGTTTTGGCTTACAAATAATGATGTAAAATCCTGACCAAATACTGAACGTGTGAATGTGGCCTTAGGTTAAGCGATTATGTGTTTCCACTGGAGAACCTCTCTAAGTGCATATTTGCTATTGTGTAATAGACACAGGATAGGGAGGGGTTAAATGTCAATGTAATTAATCTCTATTGAAAATAAAGGATCTTCTACTTATTGATATGAGAGAGAACAAGTGAATCCTCCAAACACAACGTAAACTCCTATACCAAGACCAATAATACCACATAGAAGGGGACAAATACCGTCACACTATGATCAGACCACATATTACCATCTTCTCCCCCCTCATCATGGACCCCTATGTAGCATCCTGTCCCTCCCAATCATGTGCCCCTATATAGCATCCTCTCCCTCATGTGCCCTTATATAGCATCCTCTCCCTCATGTGCCCCTATGTAGCATCCTCTCCCTCATGTGCCCATATATAGCATCTTCTTACTCATGTGCCCCTATATAGCATCATCTCCCTCATGTGCCCCTATATAGCATCATCTCCCTTATGTGCCCCTATATAGCATCATCTCCCTCATGTGCCCCTATATAGCATCCTCTCCCTCATTTGCCCCTATATAGCATCATCTCCCTCATGTGCCCCTATATAGCATCATCTCCCTCATGTGCCCCTATATAGCATCATCTCCCTCATTTGCCCCTGTATAGCATCCTCTCCCTCATGTGCCCCTATGTAGCATCATCTCCCTCATGTGCCCCTATATAGCATCATCTCCCTCATGTGCCTCTATATAGCATCCTCTCCCTCATGTGCCCCATATAGCATCCTCTCCCTCATGTGCCCCTATATAGCATCCTCTCCCTCATGAGCCCCTATATAGCATCAGCTCCCTCATGAGCCCCTATATAGCATCCTCTCCCTCATGTGCCCCATATAGCATCCTCTCCCTCATGTGCCCCTATGTAGCATCCTCTCCCTCATGTGCCCTTATATAGCATCCTCTCCCTCATGTGCCCCTATATAACATCCTCTCCCTCATGTGCCCCTATATAACATCCTCTCCCTCATGTGCCCCTATATAGCATCATCTCCCTCATGTGCCCCTATATAGCACCTCCCTCACCATCATGTGCCCCTATATAGCATCCTCTCCTTCATGTGCCCCTATGTAGCATCATCTCCCTCATGAGCCCTTATAAAGCATCATCTCTCTCATGTGCCCCTATATAGCACCTCCCATCCCAACATGTGCCCCTATATAGCATCGTCTCCGTCATGTGCCCCTATATAGCATCCACTCCCTCATGTGCCCCTATATAGCATCATCTCCCTCATGTGCCCCTATATAGCATCATCTCCCTCATGTGCCCCTATATAGCATCATCTCCCTCCCCATCATGTGCCTCTATATAGCATCCTCTCCTTCATGTGCCCCTATGTAGCATCATCTCCCTCATGTGCCCTTATATAGCATCATCTCCCTCATGTGCCCCTATATAGCACCTCCCTCCCCATCATGTGCCCCTATATAGCATCGTCTCCCTCATGTGCCCCTATATAGCATCCACTCCCGCTTGTGCCCCTATGTAGCATCATCTCCCTCATGTGCCCCTATATAGCATCATCTCCCTCATGTGCCCCTATATAGCATCATCTCCCTCATGTGCCCCTATATAGCATCCACTCCCTCATGTGCCCCTATATAGCATCCTCTCCCTCATGTGCCCCTATATAGCATCATCTCCCTCATGTGCCCCTATATAGCACCTCCCTCCCCATCATGTGCCCCTATATAGCATCCTCTCCTTCATGTGCCCCTATGTAGCATCATCTCCCTCATGAGCCCTTATATAGCATCATCTCCCTCATGTGCCCCTATATAGCACCTCCCATCCCAACATGTGCCCCATATAGCATCGTCCCCCTCATGTGCCCCTATATAGCATCCACTCCCTCATGTGCCTCATATAGCATCATCTCCCTCATGTGCCCCTATATAGCATCATCTCCCTTATGTGCCCCTATATAGCATCATCTCCCTCCCCATCATGTGCCTCTATATAGCATCCTCTCCTTCATGTGCCCCTATGTAGCATCATCTCCCTCATGTGCCCTTATATAGCACCATCTCCTTCATGTGCCCCTATATAGCATCATCTCCCTTATGTGCCCCTATATAGCATCATCTCCCTCATGTGCCCCTATATAGCATCCTCTCCCTCATTTGCCCCTATATAGCATCCTCTCCCTCATTTGCCCCTATATAGCATCATCTCCCTCATGTGCCCCTATATAGCATCCTCTCCCTCATGTGCCCCTATGTAGCATCATCTCCCTCATGTGCCCCTATATAGCATCATCTCCCTCATGTGCCTCTATATAGCATCCTCTCCCTCATGTGCCCCATATAGCATCCTCTCCCTCATGTGCCCCTATATAGCAACCTCTCCCTCATGAGCCCCTATATAGCATCAGCTCCCTCATGAGCCCCTATATAGCATCCTCTCCTTCATGTGCCCCATATAGCATCCTCTCCCTCATGTGCCCCTATGTAGCATCCTCTCCCTCATGTGCCCCTATATAGCATCCTCTCCCTCATGTGCCCCTATATAACATCCTCTCCCTCATGTGCCCCTATATAACATCCTCTCCCTCATGTGCCCCTATATAGCATCATCTCCCTCATGTGCCCCTATATAGCACCTCCCTCCCCATCATGTGCCCCTATATAGCATCCTCTCCTTCATGTGCCCCTATGTAGCATCATCTCCCTCATGAGCCCTTATAAAGCATCATCTCTCTCATGTGCCCCTATATAGCACCTCCCATCCCAACATGTGCCCCTATATAGCATCGTCTCCCTCATGTGCCCCTATATAGCATCCACTCCCTCATGTGCCCCTATATAGCATCATCTCCCTCATGTGCCCCTATATAGCATCATCTCCCTCATGTGCCCCTATATAGCATCATCTCCCTCCCCATCAAGTGCCTCTATATAGCATCCTCTCCTTCATGTGCCCCTATGTAGCATCATCTCCCTCATGTGCCCTTATATAGCATCATCTTCCTCATGTGCCCCTATATAGCACCTCCCTCCCCATCATGTGCCCCTATATAGCATCGTCTCCCTCATGTGCCCCTATATAGCATCCACTCCCGCTTGTGCCCCTATGTAGCATCATCTCCCTCATGTGCCCCTATATAGCATCATCTCCCTCATGTGCCCCTATATAGCATCATCTCCCTCCCCATCATGTGCCTCTATATAGCATCCTCTCCTTCATGTGCCCCTATGTAGCATCATCTCCCTCATGTGCCCTTATATAGCATCATCTCCCTCATGTGCCCCTATATAGCACCTCCCTCCCCATCATGTGCCCCTATATAGCATCGTCTCCCTCATGTGCCCCTATATAGCACCCACTCCCGCATGTGCCCCTATGTAGCATCATCTCCCTTATGTGCCCCTATATAGCATCATCTCCCTCATGTGCCCCTATATAGCATCATCTCCCTCATGTGCCCCTATATAGCATCATCTCCCTCATGTGCCCATATATAGCATCTCCCTCCCCATCATGTGCCCCTATATAGCACCTCCCTCCCCATCATGTGCCCTATATAGCATCTCCCTCCCCATCATGTGCCCCTATATAGCATCTCTCTCCCCATCATGTGCCCATATATAGCATCTCTCTCCCCATCATGTGCCCCTATATAGCATCTCTCTCCCCATCATGTGCCCTATATAGCATCTCTCTCCCCATCATGTGCCCTATATAGCATCTCCCTCCCCATCATGTGCCCTATATAGCATCTCTCTCCCCATCATGTGCCCCTACATAGAATCACCCCCCCCCCCATTCACTCACTACCCTGCCCATTCATTAAAATAAAAATACCTTCCTGTGCTCCCCACGTCCTCTGCAGCTTCATGTCGGTGTGGTCTTCTACAGGGCCGCCGACCGATCAGAGGCTGCTCGCTGGCTGCAGCCCGCCGTCCAGAGGCCTCTTCAGATCACTGCTATGCGTTGCGCACTGACATCAGCACCCGGCGCGTAGCAGTGACGTTCAATGTCCGCCGGCCTATCAGTGGCCGAACGCTGATGCGCGCGGCTTTGATTGGCCGGCGGCCTTTGAACGTCACTGCTATGCACCGTATGTGCGCAGCGCATAGCAGAAGACAGCAGATGTCTGTGACTTCTATCTGAGTTCAGGATAACTTCTCGTTTGAGGTCAAGGGCTAAGAATTTACATATGAATCAATGGGCATATTTGTGAGATGTAATATCTTGTATATACAGTGGGTACAGAAAGTATTCAGACCTCTTTAAATTTTTCACTCTTTGTTTCATTGCAGCCATTTGGTAAATTCTAAAAAGTTCATTTTTTCTTCTCATGAAAGTACACTCTGCACCCCATCTTGACTGAAAAAAAAAACAGAAATGTAGAAATTTTTGCAAATTTATTAAAAAGAAAAACTGAAATATCACATGGTCATAAGAATTCAGACCCTTTGCTCAGTATTGAGTAAAAACACCCTTTTGAGCTAGTACAGACCTGAGTCTTCTTGGGAATGATGCAACAAGTTTTTCACACCTGGATTTAGGGATCCTCTGCCATTCTTCCTTGCAGATCCTCTCCAGTTCTGTCAGGTTGGATGATGAACATTGGTGGACAGCCATTTTCAGGTCTCTCCATAGATGCTCAATTGGGTTTAGGTCAGGGCTCTGGCTGGGCCAGTCAAGAATGGTCACAGAGTTGTTCTGAAGCCACTCCTTTGTTATTTTAGCTGTGTGCTTAGGGTCATTATCTTGTTGGACTTCGGCCAAGTCTGAGGTCCAGAGCACTCTGGAAGAGGTTTTCATCCAGGATATCTCTGTACTTGACTGCATTCATGTTTCCTTCAATTGCAACCAGTCATCCTGTCCCTGCAGCTGAAAAAAGCCCCATAGCATGATGCTGCCACCACCATGTTTCACTGTTGGGATTGTATTGGGCAGGTGATGAGCAGTGCCTGGTTTTCTCCACACATACTGCTTAGAATTATCACCAAAAAGTTCTATCTTCATCTCATCAGACCAGAGAATCTTATTTCTCATAGTCAGGGAGCCCCTCGTGTGATTTTGAGCAAACTCTATGCGAGCTTTCATATGTCTTGCACTGAGGAGAGGCTTCCGTCGGGCCACTGTGCCATAAAGGGCCAACTGGTGGAGGGCTGCAGTGATAGTTGACTTTTTGGAACTTTCTCCCATCTCCCTATTACATCTCTGGAGCTCAGCCCCAGTGTTCTTGGAGTTCTTCCTTACCTCTCTCACCAAGACTTCTCCCACGATTGCTCAGTTTGGCTGGACGGCCAGGTCTAGGAAGACTTCTGGTGGTCCCAAACTTCTTCCATTTAAGGATTATGGATGCCACTGTGTTCTTAGGAACCTTGAGTAATGCAGAAATTCTTTTATAACCTTGGCCTGATCTGTGCCTTGCCACAATTCTGTCTCTGACCTCCTTGGGCAGTTCCTTTGAGCTCATGATTCTCATTTGGTCTGACATGCACTGTGAGCTGTGAGGTCTTATATAGACAGGTGTGTGCCTTTCCAAATCAAGTCCTAACAGTTTAATTAAACACAGCTGGACTCCAATGAAGGAGTAGAACCATCTCAAGGAGGATCACAAGGAAATGGACAGCATGTGACTTAAATATGAGTGTCTGAGCAAAGGGTCTGAATACTCATGACCACGTGATATTTCAGTTTTTCTTTTTTAATACATTTGCAAAAATTTCTACATTTCTGTTTTTTTTTCAGTCAAGATGGGGTGCAGAGTGTACTTTAATGATAAAAAAAATGAACTTTTTAGAATTTACCAAATGGCTGCAATGAAACAAAGAGTGAAAAATGTAAAGGGGTCTGAATACTTTCTGTACCCTCTGTATATCGACATTGAAGCATATACAATATTATATTGCTGCCTTGCTGACCTTTCTGCATATTTTGGACTTGAGATTGTCTCTTAGTCTTATATTATATATTGTTTTCATACCCTGCAGACATTGTTTCTATGTGGTTACAGTGGATGATTTATATATATATATATATTTATAATCCTGTTACTATCATACTAGCCCTGTGCTATCCCTCTCTATTGGTGTTCAGGAACTTTTAGGGATAGACGACTTGTGAGTGGAGGCTTCATTGTCGTCAGGGCGGGCTCCAAGTTTTTGTCGGCCCTGGGCGAAAGAGTCTCAGTGGGCCCCTTTAACACATGCCACGATTCATGATGCACAGATACCGCAGAGAAATATATACTGTATATATAGTACAAGGCCAAAGAATTCACTTACATTACATGAGCGATATCTATAGTAAATTCCACAATAGCTCAGAAACCGGTGTATCGCTCGATACAATATTGGCCCCCATAAAATGCTCCATACAGAATACTGGCCCCAATATAACATTCCATACAGATACTGGCCCCCTTATAATGCTCCATACAGGATACTGGTCCACATATAATGCTCCATACAGAATACTGGCCCTCATATAACGCTCCATGCTGGCTGTGCCCCCACATAAAGCTCCATGCAGGCTGTTCCCCCTATATAATGCTTCATGCAGGCTGTCCCCCCCACATAATGCGCCACGCAGGCTGTTCCCCCTTATAATGCCGCATGCATGCTGTTCCCCCCCATATAATGCCCCATGCATTATGTCACCCCCCACTTATAATGCCCCATGCATTATGTCACCCCCCCCTTATAATGCCCCAAGTACACACCACATTTCTCACCTGCTGCCGCTGCTCAGCTCTGGACTCCAGCGTTGGCGGCATCTTCCCGCTGTGACGGTTCAGGAGAAGGCAAGGTGGAAAGATGTCACTGTGTGTCCACGCCCTTTGTCCTGAGACATCACAGTCAGAGTACGCGGAAGAGACTGGAGCTGCTGCGGAGGCACGGAAAGGGGTAAGTATTGTGCCGGCTGCCGGGGCCCTGAGTAAGCACTCTCCTCCGCTCACGGGTCCCATAGTGCGGCAGGGTGCCCCGAAGTCGAGTGGGCCCCCCCCCCCTGCCTGCTCAGGGCTCGGCACTTGCCCGGGTACACAGGGTGCTGGCGCCAGGCCTGATTGTTGTACAAATTCTAAGGTGCCAACCCCTGTGGTCAGGAAGGGTCATCCTAGAGGACAATAGGAGATGACTAGTATAATTGATATGTTATGATATTTATTCAGTCCCGCTATTATCATATTACGGGTGGACGAACCTTCTGTTCTCACCCTACACTTGCTCTCCAAGGTCCATAAGAGTCTACAAGACCCTCCGGGACGCCCCATTGTCTCCGGCAATGGGAGTCTATCTGAACCAATTTCTAGATTCTTGGATTACTATCTAAAACCTATTGCTATGGAACTTCCATCTTTCATCAAAGACAGTACAGAAGTTTTACAGAGATTGGATAATATTCATGTTGAATTGGATATGTTTCTCATCACGTGATGTAGAATCATTATATACTTGAATTTCACATGAATATGGATTATCCTCTAATAGGTTTTTTCTATCAGACTGCGTTTGGATGAATCTCTTGTGGATTTTCTCATGATTCTTTTGGAATATGTTTTGTTACATAATTATTTTGTATTCAAAGGTCACTATTACCTACAGAAGAGAGAAGTGGCAATGGGCGCTTGGGCCTCATCTTCCACAGAGGTGTATCTAGGCTTTCTGGCACCCGGGGTAACAGCTCAGTTTGGCGCCCCCCTCCCCCCAAGCACATATGCGATTTGCACACTTAGTCACGTGCCGATGAGCTGCTCTGCCTAATTCTCTCAATGTTCAGTGAAAAACTGAGAGAACCAGAAAGAGAAGCGAGTTGTCACATGACTGTAAGTATGAAAATCGCATATGAGTGAGGTATCCATGTGATGGCTGCTGGAACCTGCAAGCAGAGCTGAATCCTGACAGCGAGTATATTACACACAGTTAGGATTGGCTACAAGTCTTCATTGTATAATTAAAGGGCTTGTCCAGGTTTGAGATTAAAGTCTGCAGTCACTCTATGTGACTGCATGCTTCTGAATTCTCACAGAACATGCACTGCACACTTTTAGGATTCTGCCTTGAACAAGTATGTGACTTGTACACGTCTGGCCACATTCCGATTAGACGTGTCCGGCATCGCTCAATTCGTTGTCATTGAGTGAGGCCACGCATGTTTAGTCGGCATCTGACCGCAAGTATACAAATCGCCGGCACGAGAGAATCCTGATAATGTGCAGTGCGCACTGTGAGAAGTCAGAAGTCTGCAGTCACATAGAATGACTGCAGACTCATCACAAACTTAAATAACCCCTTTAATGCTTCTAACATAAATAAATCACAAAAAACATTTACATCCAGGTACCTGATAGATTACATTGTCTCTGGAATTGTTCTTTCTTCTTCATCTTGACCAAACGCCATGATGAGTTTTCTCATCCACAGCTCGTCTCTGTAGACTTTCATCTTCTCCGGTCTTCTGCAGCACATCCCCACACAATGCCCTTAAAGATAGCAGAAGCTCCTGAATAAAAATATCTGCCCTACGCTGAACCCCTGAATAAATAATTGCCCCTCACTATATTCTCTGCACAAAATATCACCCCCACACTGTCCCTCTTATGCTACTCTGGCACCCCAGGGGTCTGGTTTCCACAGTAACAAGCAATGTTATGTCTGAGAGCAGGTGGGAGGTCTCTTGGTCAGGAATCCTATGCATGCCACACCTCCTGCCCAGTCCTGGGAGGGGAAGGACTTCCCCTATATAAACCTGGGGCTGAGGCAGGGTTAGAGAGTTCAGAGGGAGAGTTCAGCCAGGAGGGCTGACAGGGAGCTGTGGCTCCGGCTGGGCCCAGCTCCTGGGCCATGCCAGAAGTAGAGAAGAGAAGCAGCATAGGAAGAAACAACAGGAGCTCTGTGGGAGCAGTGTTACAAAGAGTCAGGGGCTGGCAGCTGCAGAGCTCGCCCTGACTGAGAAGATTTCTTACCGGACCCGGAGTCCGAGGCTGTGGGGACTAACTCCTACCCAGCAGCAGAATCCGTCAGGCAGGGGATTTCAGGTCCTCTGGCCAAGAAACCCGAAGGCACGGTCACACGCATGGGACCAGCACCGCCGTTGTGGAGCGGAAGCTACTAGAAGGCCCCGAGTCACCGGCCATACGGGTGAGCACCACACGGTACACTCAGGGACGTGGGCTACTTATACTCGCTTCTAGCAAGGTAGCCAGAAGAGTATCGTTAGTTTGGGAGGCCTACAACTCCGCCTGGCCAGGGGAGATCCCATCTGCTCAAGGACCGACCAGGCCCCAATCGCTAGCCAGTACTCCGGGAGGGTCTATCGTTGTCACCAGTAAAGACCCTGAACTACACAGTACCGTCTCTGAGTGGTTCCTGCTACCCCCATCATCCACGTCGGCTGCCCTGAGGCCATACCCCTCCCGTTGGGGGTTATACTATCACGCTGCACAATCCTACCACCGGCCTCAGCGGTCTGCCCTGCAGCAGCAGCTCCTTAGCTGCATTCAACGGGTGGCGTAGTCGTACAACATCTACCGCTAATCCAGCGCCACTTAGTCTGACTCCCTGGGCACGGACCGGATCACCGCCACGAGACTACAACCCTCAAGAGATCCGGCTCCGGGTAAGCTCCCGCGTGCGCAACGCAGCGCGACACAGGCCCAGGGGCGCGTCACTACATGTCCTCCACATTTCCCTCACCTTACCATACTGGGCCTCCGCTTCACACTGCCCTCTCACACGGTGTCCCCCCTATAGGACCCAGTATCTATACTGTGCCCCCTCACCACACGCCCCCTCCTTGACTTACTGTCCCTTCCTGGTTGTACCCTTACACTGTCCGCCCATACTATACCCCCAACACTACTCAGTCTCTATTCTGTGTCCACTCTCACTTTTCTCCACCCATTATTTCCCCCTCCACCTCATACTGTCTTCTCTCACATCCCACTGCTAACCATACTGTCACCTCATATATTTACCCTCACACACACCCCTAATTCCCCATACTGTGTCTGCACACATCACCCTAGCTCCCCATGATGTGTCCGTATATATTCACCTCTTTCGCTCCCCATATTGCGCACGCACCCATTCTACCCATTCTGTGTCCGCACCAATCACCCACACACAAAATCTTCCCCACCCTCCCCCCACACTAAATCCCCCCACCCATACAATAAGTCTTCCCCCACACTAACTCTTCCCCAGCCATACAATAAATCTCCCCACATAGTAAATCTTCCCCAGCCATATAATAAATCTCCCCCAGCCATACCATAAATCTACCCCCATAGTAAATCTTCCCCCAGCCATATCATAAATCACCCATCATGGTATATCGCCCCCTGCCAAACAATAAATCTCCCCCCATAAATACAATAAATCTCCCCCTATAGTAAATCACCCCCCAGCCATATCATAAATCAACTCCTATAGTAAATCACCCCCCATAGTAAATCACCCCCCAGCCATGCCATAAATCACCCCCATAGTATATCACACCCCAGCCATACTATAAATCACCCCCCAAAGTAAATCACCCCCCAGCCATACCATAAATCACCCCCTAAGTAAATCACACCCCAGCCATATCATAAATCACCCCCTATAGTAAATCACCCCCCAGCCATACCATAAATCACCTCCATAGTAAATCAACCCCTAGTCATAACATAAATCACCCTGTATAGTAAATTACCCCAATGGTAAATCACCCCCAGCCATACCATAAATCATCTCCCATAGTAAATCACACCAAAGACATACCATAAATCACCTCCCTATATTATATCAAACCCCATCCATACAATAAATCACCCCAATACTAAATTATGCCCTAGCCATACCATAAATCATCCCGTATAGTAAATCACCCCCAGTCATATTATAAATCACCCACAGTAAATCACCCCCCAGCCATACCATAAATCACCGCCCATAGTAAATCAACCCCCAGCCATACCATAAATCACCCCCAGCCATACCATAAATCAACCCCCAGCCATACCATAAATCACCCCCATATAGTATATCACCCCCCAGCCATACCATAAATCATCCCCAGTCATACCATAAATCACTCCCCATTGTAAATCACCCCCAAGCCATACCATATATCACCCCCCATAGTAAATCACACCCCAGCCATACCATAAATCACCCCTCATAGTAAATCATCCCCCAGCCATACCATAAATCACCCCCCATAGTAAATCACCCCCCAGCCATACCATAAATCACCCCTCATAGTAAATCACCTCCCAGCCATACCATAAATCACCCCTTACCCATACCATAAATCACCCCCCATAGTAAATCACCCCCCAACCATACCATAAATCACCCCTCATAGTAAAACATCCCCCAGCCATACCATAAATCACCCCTCATAGTAAGTCACCTCCAGCCATATCATAAATCACTGCCTACAGTAAATCCCCCCTATCCATACCAAAAATCAGTCCCCATAGTAAATCACCCCTCAGCCATACAATAAATCACCCCCCAATACTAAATTACGCCCTAGCCATACCATAAATCATACTCTATAATAAATCACCCCCAGTCATATTATAAATCACCCCCCATAGTAAATCACCCCCAGCCATACCATAAATCAATCCCCATTGTAAATCACATCCCATAGTAAATTAACCCCCAGCCATACCATAAATCAATCCCCAGCCATACCATAAATTACCCCCCATAATAAATCACCCCCCAGCCATACCATAAATCACCCCCCATAGTAAATCACCACTCAGCCATACCATAAATCACCTCCCCAGCCATAGCATAAATCACCCCCCATTTTAAATCACCCATAGCCATAGCATAAATCACCCTCTATAGTAAATCACCCCCAGCCATACCATAAATCACCCCCCATAGTAAATCACCCCCAGCCATACAATAAATCACCCCCATAGTAAATCACCACCCAGCCATACCATAAATCACCCCCATAGTAAATTACCCCCAGCCATACTATAAATCACCTCCCATAGTAAATCACCCCCCAGCCATACCATAAATCACCCCCCATAGTAAATCACCCCCCAGCCATACCATAAATCACATCTCATAGTAAATCAATCGCCACTCAGCCATACCATAAATCACCCACAGCCACCCCATAAATAACCCCCTTATAGTAAATCACCCCCCAGCCATACCATAAATCACCCAACAGCCATACCATAAATCTACCCCCATAGTGAATCTTCCCCAGCCATACAATAAATCTCCCTCTATAGTAAATCACCCCCCATAGTAAATCACCCCTCAGCCATACCATAAATCACCTCCATAGTAAATCAACCCCTAGTCATACCATAAATCATCATGTATAGTAAATTACCCCCAGGGGAAATCACCCCCCTGCCATACCATAAATCACTCCCCATAGTAAATCAACCCCCAGCCATACCATAAATCACTCCCCAGCCATACCATAAATCACCCCAAAGTAAATCACCCCCCAGCCATACCATAAATCACCCCCCAGCCATACTATAAATCACCCCCATATAGTAAGTCATCCACCAGCCATACCATAAATCACCCCCATACTAAATCACCCCCCAGCCATACCATAAATCATCCCCCATAGTAAATCACCACCTAGCCATACCATAAATCACCCTCCAGCCATACCATAAATCACCCCCTATAGTAAATCACCCCCTACCACCCATGGCATAAATCACCCCCTATAGTAAATCACCCCCCAGCCACGGCATAAATCACCGTCCATATTAAGACAACCCCAGCCATATCATAAATCACCCCCTATAGTAAATCACACCCCATTGTAAATCACCACCCAGCCATACCAAAAATCACCCCCCATAGTAAATCACCCCTCAGACATTCCATAAATCAACCCCTATAGTAAATCACCCCCAAGCCATACCATAAATCAGCCCCCAGCCATTCCATAAATCACCCCCTCAGAGTAAATCACCCCCCAGCCATACTATAAATCACCTCCCAGAGTAAATCACCCCCCAGACATACCATAAATCACTCTCTATAGTAAATCACCCCTCATAGTACATCACCCCTTATAGTAAATCACTCCCCAGCCATACCATAAATCACTCCCCAGCCGTACCATGAATCACCTTCTATAGTAAATCACCACTAACCATTCTATAAATCACCCCTTATAGTAAATCACCCCCCAGCCATAGCATAAATCACCCACCCCCATTGTAAATCACCCCTAAACATTCCATAAATCACCGCCCATAGTAAGTCATCCCCAAGCCATACCATAAATCACCCCCTATTGTAAATCACCCCCCAGCCATACCTTAAATCACCCCCCATAGTAAATCACCCTCTAGTCATACCATAAATGACCCCCCGGCCATACCATGAATCACCCCTCATAGTAAATCATCCCCCAGCCATACCATAAATCACCTCCCATAGTAAATCACCCTCTAGTCATACCATAAATGACCCCCCAGCCATACCATGAATCACCCCTCATAGTAAATCATCCCCCAGCCATACCATAAATAACCCCCCATAGTAAATCACCCTTTAGTCATACCATAAATGACCCCCCAGCCATACCATGAATCACCCCTCATAGTAAATTACCCCCCAGCCATACCATAAATCGCTCCCATAGTAAATCACCCCCCAGCCATAATATAAATCAACCCCATAGTAAATTACACCCTAGCCATACCACAAATCATCCTCTGTAGTAAATCACCCCCAGCCATATTATAAATCACCCCCTATAGTAAATTACCCCCCAGCCATACCATAAATCACTCCCATAGTAAATAACCCCCCAGCCATACTATAAATCGCCCCCCATAGTAAATCACCCCCTAGCCATACCATAAATCCCCCCACAGCCATACCATAAATCGCCCCCTATAGTAAATCACTCCCCAGCCAGAGCATAAATAACCCCCTAGCCATACCATGAATCACCCCTATAGTAAATCGCCCCCAGCCATATTATAAATCACCCCCCATAGTAAATCACCGTTCAGCCATTCCATAAATCATCCCCTATAGTAAATCACCCCCCAGCCATACCATAAATCAGCCCCCAGCCATACCATAAATCACCTCCCAGAGTAAATCACCCCCCAACCATACCATAAATCACCCTCTATAGTAAATCACCCCTCATAGTACATCACCCCTTATAGTAAATCACCCCCCAGCCATACCATAAATTACTCCCCAGCCATAACATAAATCACTCCCCAGCCATACCATGAATCACCTTCTATAGTAAATTACCCCCGTAGTAAATCACCACCCAGCCATACCATAAATCACCTCCCAGAGTAAATCACTCCCCAGCCATACCATAAATCACCCTCTATAGTAAATCACCCCTCATAGTACATCACCCCTTATAGTAAATCACCCCCCAGCCATACCATAAATCACTCCCCAGCCATAACATAAATCACTCCCCAGCCATAACATAAATCACCCCCAACCATACCATAAATCACCCCCATAGTAAATCACCCCCCCACCATACAATAAATCACCACCATAGTTAATCAACCCTTAATCATAGCATAAATCACCCCCTATAGTAAATCACCCTTCATAGTAAATCATCCTCCAGCCATACCATAAATCACCCCTCATAGTAAATCATCCCCCAGCCATACCATAAATCACCCCTCAGTCATACCATCTATCACCACCCATAGTAAATCACCTCCCCAGGCATAGCATAAATCACCCCCCCCCCCATAGTAAATCACCCCTAACCATTCCATAAATAACCACCCATAGTAAGTCATCCCCAAGCCATACCATAAATCACCCCCCATTGTAAATCAACCCCCAGCCATACCATAAATCCCCCCCATAGTAAATCACCCTCTAGTCATACCATAAATCACCCCCCAGCCATACCATAAATCGCCCCCCATGGTAAATTACGCCCTAGCCATACCATAATCCATCCTCTATAGTAAATCACCCCCAGCCATATTATAAATCACCCCCCATAGTAAATTACCCCCCAGCCATACCATAAATCACTCCCATAGTAAATCACCCCCAGCCATACTATAAATCATCCCCCATAGTAAATCACCCCCCAGCCATACTATAAAGCACCCCCCATAGTAAATTACGCCCTAGCCATACCATAAATCATCCTCTATAGTAAATCACACCCAGCCATATTATAAATCACTCCCCATAGTAAATTTCGCCCCAGCCATACCATAAATCACTCCCATAGTAAATCACCCCCCAGCCATACTATAAATCAACCCCCATAGTAAATCACCCCCTAGCCATACCATAGATCTCCCCCAGCCATACCATAAATTACCCCCCTATAGTAAATCACCCCCAGCCATATTATAAATCACCCCCCATAGTAAATCACCCCTCAGCCATTCCATAAATCATCCCCTATACTAAATCACCCCCCAGACATACTATAAATCACCCCCCAAAGTAAATCATCCCTCAGCCATACCCTAAATCACCTACATACTAAATCAACCCCTATTCATACCATAAATCACACTGTATAGTAAATTACTGCCATGGTAAATCAACCCCCAGCCAAACCATAAATCACTCCCCAGCCATACAATAAATCACCCCTAATACTAAATTACTCCCTAGCCATACAATAAATCATCCCCTATAGTAAATCACCCCCAGTCATATTATAAATCACCCCCATAGTAAATCAGCCCCAGCCATAGCATAAATCACCCCCCAAGCCATAGCATAAATCACCCCCCATAGTATATCACCCCCCAATCATACCATAAATCATCCCCTATAGTAAATCACAACTCAGCCATACCATAAATCACCCCCCATAGTAAATCACCCCACCCTACTATAAATCACCTCCCATAGTAAATCACCCCCCAGCCATACCATAAATCACCTCCCATAATAAATCACATCTCAGCTATACTATAAATCACCCCCCAGCCATACCATAAATCACCACTCATAGTAAATCACCTCCCAGCCATACTATAAATCACCCCCAGCCATAATATAAATCATCTCCCATAGTAAATGACCCCCAGTCATATTATAAATCACCCCCCATAGTAAATCACCCCTTAGCAATACCAAAAATCATCCCCATAGTAAATCCCCCCTGATATACCATAAATCACACCCCAGCCATACCATAAATCACCCCCATAGTAAATCACCCCTAGACATACCATAAATCACCCCCATAGTAAATCACCCCCATAGTAAATCACCCCTAGCCATACCATAAATCACCCTCTATAGTAATTCACCCCCCAGCCATACCATAAATCACCGCCATAGTAAATCACCCCAGACATACCATAAATAACCCCCTATAGTAAATCACCCCCCAGCCATACCATAAATGACCCCCCAACCATACCATAAATTACCCCCATAGTAAATCACCCCCCAGCCATACCATAAATAACCCCCTATAGTAAATCACCCCCCAGCCAAACCATAAATCACCCCCATAGTAAATCACCCCAGACATACCATAAATCACACCCCAGCCATACCATAAATTACCCTCCAGCCATACCTTAAATCACCCCCTATAGTAAATCACCCCCCAGCCATATCATAAATCACCCCCACAGTAAATCACCCCCAGCCGAAACATAAATAAACTCCCATAGTAAATCACCCCCCAGCCATACCATAAATTAATACTCAGCCATACCATAAATCACCCTCTATAGTAATTCACCCACCAGCCATACCATAAATCAGCCCCCATAGTAAATAACCCACTAGCCAAAGCATAAATAACCCTCCTGTAGTAAATCACCCCCTGTCATACCATAAATCACCCCCAATGGTATATCACCCCCTAGCTATATAGTAAATCACCCCCCAGCCATACAATAAATCACCTCCCATAGTAAATCACCCCCCAGCCATAACATAAGTCATCCCCCATAGTAAATCACCTCCCAGCCACACCATAAATCAGCCCCCATAGTAAATCACCCCCCCCAGCCATAGCATATGTCAACCCCCATAGAAAGTCACCCCCAAGCCATACCATAAATCATCCCCATAGTGAATCACCCCCAGCCATACCATAAATCATCCCCATAGTAAATCACCTCCTAGTCATACCATAAATGACCCCATCCATAACATAAAACAACCCCCTATAGTAAATCCACCCCCCCAGCAATAGCATAAATCACCCCATAGTATATCACCCCCCAGCCATACTATAAATCATCCCCCATAGTAAATCACCCCCAGCCATACAATAAATCACCCCCCCAGTGGTAAATTACGTCCTAGCCACACCAAAAATCATCCCCTATAGTAAATCACTCTCAGCCATATTATAAATCACCCACATAGTAAATCACCCCCAAGGAATACTATAAATCACCCCCCATAGTAAATCACCACCCCAGCCATAGCATAAGTCAACCCCCATAGAAAGTCACCTCCAAGCCATACAATAAATCTCACCCCAATAGTAAATTACGTCCTAGCCTTACCAAAAATCATCCCCTATAGTAAATCACCCTCAGTCATATTATAAATCACCCCCATAGTAAATCACCCCCCAGGAATACTATAAATCACCCCCTATAGTAAATCACCCCCAGCCATACCATAAATCACCCCCAGTCATACCATAAATTACCCCCATTGTAAATCACTCCTCAGCCATACCATAAATCACTCGCCCATAGTAAATCACCCCCCATAGTAAATCACCACCCATAGTAAATCACCCCCCAGCCATACCATAAATCCCCTCCTATAGTAAATCACCCCCAGCCAACCATAAATCACCCCCCATAGTAAATCACCACTCAGCCATACCATAAATCACCCCTTAGTCATACCATAAATAACCCCCCTATAGTTAATCACCCCCCCAGCCGTAGCATCAATCACCCCCTATAGTAAATCACCTCCCCAGCCATAGCATAAATCACCTCCCATAGTAAATCACCCATAGCCATTCCATAAATCACCCCCATAGTAAGTCACCCCCAACCACACGATAAATCACCCATCAGTCATAACATAAGTCACCCCCCATATTAACTCACCCCAAGCC
Organism: Phyllobates terribilis; assembly: GCF_046119375.1. Lineage (NCBI taxonomy): Eukaryota > Metazoa > Chordata > Amphibia > Anura > Dendrobatidae > Phyllobates > Phyllobates terribilis. The sequence goes on along the minus strand of NW_027362769.1, from coordinate 220,787,153 downwards.
ATACTATAAATCACCCACTATAGTAAATTACCCCCCAGCCATACCATAAATCACCCCCCATAGTAAATCACCCCCCAGCCATATCATAAATCACCCCCTTAGTAAATCACCCCTAGCCATTCCATAAATCACTGCCCAGCAATACTATAAATCACATCCCATAGTAAATCACCCCCTAGCTATACCATAAATCACCCCCATAGTAAATCACCTTCCAGCCACTCAATAAATCACCCCCCAATAGTAAATTACGCCCTAGCCATATCATAAATAATCCCCTATAGTAAATCACCCCAGTCATATTATAAATCACCCCTCAGCCAAACCATAAATCACCCACCATAGTAAATCACCCCCAAGCCATACCATAAATCACCCCCCAGCCATACTATAAATCACGCCCCTATAGTAAATCACCCGCCAGCAATACCATAAATCACCCCCCAGCCATTCCATAAATCACCCCCATAGTAAATCCTCCCCTGACACACCATAAATCAGCCCCAGCCATACCATAAATTACTCCCCAGTCATACCATAAATAACCCCCCTATAGTAAATCACCCCCAGCCATAGCATAAACCACCCTCTATAGTAAATCACCTCCCCAGCCATACCATATATCACCCCTCATAGTAAATCACCCTCCAGCCATACCATAAATCACCCACCATAGTAAATCAACCCCCAGTCATACCATAAATGACCTTAAATAGTAAATTACCCCCATAGTAAATCACCCCCCAGCCATACCATAAATCACCCCACAGTCATACCATAAATCACCCCCTAGCCATACCATCAATCACTCCTCAGTCATACCATAAATCAACACCCATAGTAAATCACCGCCTAGCCATACCATAAATCACCACCCATAGTAAATCACCCCCTAGCCATACCATAAATCACCTCCTATATTAAATCACCTCCCCCTCCATAGCATAAATCACCACCCCCATAGTAAATCACCCCCTAGTCATACCATAAATCACCCTCTATTGTAAACCACCCCCAGCCATAGCATAATTCACCCCCATTGTAAATCACCCCCTAGCCATACATAAATCACCCTCTATTGTAAATAACACCCCAGCCATACCATAAATCCCCCCATAGTAAATCACCCTCCAGCCAATACCATAAATCACCCCTATAGTAAATAACCCCCCCAGCCATAGCATAAATCATCCCCTATAGTAAATCACCCCCAGCCATATTATAAATCACCCCCATAGTAAATTACCCCCAAACATGCCATAAATCACCCCTCAAAGTAAATTACCTCCTAGCCATACCATAAATCACCCCCCATAGTAAATCATCCCCCAGCCATACAATAAATCATCGCCTATAGTAAATCACCCCCTAGCCATACCATAAATCACCCCCCATGATAAATCTCCCCCCCAGCCATACCATAAATCACCCCCTATAGTAAATCACCCCCTAGACATACCATAAATCACCCCCCATAATAAATTACTCCCCAGCCATGCCATAAATCACCCCCCATAATAAATCACCTCCTAGCCATACCATAAATCAACCACTATAGTAAATCATCCCCCCAACCATAGCATAAATTACCTCCCATATTAAATCACCCTAGCCATTCCATAAATCACCCCCATAATAAGTCACCCCCAAGCCATAACATAAATCATCCCCTTAGTAAATCAACCACTAGTCATACCATAAATGACCTCCAGCCATAGCATAAATCATTCCCTATAGTAAATCACAACTCAGCCATACCATAAATCACCCCCCATAGTAAATCACCCCCCAGCCATACCATAAATCACCCATCATAGTATATTGCCCCCAGCCAAACAATAAATCTCCCCCATAAATAAAATAAATCTCCCCTTATAGTAAATCATCTCCAGTCATATTATAAATCACCCCCATAGTAAATCACCCCCAAGTCATACTATAAATTACCCCCTATAGTAAATCACCCCCTGCCATACCATAAATTACTCCCCCATGGTAAATCACCTCCATAGTAAATCACCCCACAGCCATACCATAAATCACCTCCCATAGTAAGTCACCCCTAGACATACCAAAAATCACCCTCTATAGTAAATCACCCCTCATAGTAAATCACCCCTAGCCACAGCATAAATCATCCCCCAGCCATACCATAAATCACCCCCCATAGTAAATCACCCCCCAGCCATACCATAAATCACCCTCCATAGTAAATCACCCCCCAGTCATACTATAAATCACCTCCCATAGTAAATCACCCCCTAGTCATACCATAAATCACCCTCTATAGTAAATCACCCCTCATTGTAAATCATCCCCCACCCATGCCATAAATCACCCCTCATAGTAAATCACCCCCCAGCCATACCATAAATCAACCCCCAGCCATGCCATAAATCACCCATCAGCCATACCATAAATCACCCTCCAAAGTAAATCACCCCCCATCCATACAATAAATCAACCCCCAAAAGTAAATTACGCCCTAGCCATACCCAAAATCATCCCCTATAGTAAATCACCCCCAGTCATATTATAAATCACCCCATAGTAAATCACACCCCTGCCATACTATAAATCACCCCCATATTAAATCACCCCCCAGCCATACCATAAATCATCCCCTATAGTAAATCACCCCCCAGCCAAACCATAAATCACCTCCATAGTAAATCACCCCCAGCCATACCATAAATCACCCTGTATAGTAACTTACCCCCATGGTAAATCACCCCCCAGCCATACTATAAATCACGCCCATATTAAATCACCCCCCCAGCCATACCATAAATCATCCCCTATAGTAAATCACACCCAGTCATAATATAAATCACCCCCAATAGTAAATTATCCCCCAGCCGTACCATAAATCACCCCTTATAGTAAATAACCCCCCCAGCCATACCATAAATCACACACATAGTAAATCACCCCATATCTATACCATAAATCACCCCTAATAGTAAATCACCCCCAGCCATACCATAAATCACTCCTATAGTAAATCATTCCCCAGCCATACCATAAATCATCCACCATAGTAAATCACCCCCTAGTCATACCATAAATTACCCCCTATAGTAAATCAACCCCCCAGCAAAAGCATATATCACCCCCAATAGTAAATCACTACAAGTCATACCATAAATCATCCCTATAGTAAATCACCCCCTAGTCATACCACAAATGACCCCAGCCATACCATAAATCACCCCTATAGTAAGTTACACCCCCAGCAATAGCATAAATCACCCCCATAGTAAATCACCCCCCAGCCATACTATAAATCACCCCCCAAAGTAAATCACCCCCAGCCATACCATAAATCACCCCCAGCCATACCGTAAATCACCCCCATAGTAGTAAATCACCCCTCAGCCATACCATAAATCACCCCTCATAGTAAATCACTCTCAGCCATACCATAAATCACTGCCTATAGTAAATCATCCCCCAGCCATACCATAAATCATCCCCCATAGTAAATCACCCCTAGCCATACCACAGATCTTCCACTAGCCATACCATATATTACCCCCTATAGTAAATCAACCCCCAGCAACAGCATAAATCACCCCCCATTGTAAATCACCACAAGCCATACCATAAATTATCCCCAAAGTAAATCACCCCCTATCCATACCATAAATCATCCCTTATAGTAAATCACCCCCCATAGTAAATCACCCCTCAGCCATACCATAAATCACCCTGTATTGTAAATTACCCCCATGGTAAATCACCCCCATAGTAAATCACCCTACAGCCATACAATAAATCACCCCCAATAGTAAATTACGCCCTAGCCATACCAAAAATCATCCCCTATAGTAAATCACCCCCAGTCATATTACAAATCACCCCTATAGTAAATCACCCCCCAGCCATACTATAAATCACCCCCTACAGTAAATCACCCCCAGCCATACCATAAATCACCCCCCAGCCATTCCATAATTCACCCCCATAGTAAATCCTCCCCTGACACACCATAAATCAGCCCCAGCCATACCATAAATTACTCCCCAGTCATACCATAAATAACCCCCCTATAGTAAATCACCCCCCAGCCAGAGCATAAATCACCCTCTATAGTAAATCACCTCCCCAGCCATACCATAAATCACCCACCATAGTAAATCAACCCCCAGTCATACCATAAATGACCTTAAATAGTAAATTACCCCCATAGTAAATCACCCCCCAGCCATACCATAAATCACCCCACAGTCATACCATAAATCACCCCCCAGCCATACCATCAAACACTCCTCAGTCATACCATAAATCAATCCTCAGTCATACCATAAATCACCACCCATAGTAAATCACCGCCTAGCCATACCATAAATCACCACCCATAGTAAATCACCCCCTAGCCATACCATAAATCACCTCCTATAGTAAATCACCTCCCCCTCCATAGCATAAATCACCACCCCCATAGTAAATCACCCCCTAGTCATACCATAAATCACCCTCTATTGTAAACCACCCCCCAGCCATGGCATAATTCACCCCCATTGTAAATCACCCCCAGCCATACCATAAATTACTGCCTATAGTAAATCATACCCCAGCCATACCATAAATCATCCACCATAGTAAATCACCCCCTAGCCATACCACAGATCTTCCCCCGACCATACCATAAATTACCCCCTATAGTAAATCAACCCCCCAGCAACAGCATATATCACCCCCCATTGTAAATCACCACAAGTCATACCATAAATCATCCCCATAGTAAATCACCCCCTAGTCATACCACAAATGACCCCAGCCATACCATAAATCACCCCTATAGTAAGTTACACCCCCAGCAATAGCATAAATCACCCCCATAGTAAATCACCCCCCAGCCATACTATAAATCACCCCCCATAGTAAATCACCCCCAGAGATACCATAAATCACCCCCATAGTAGTAAATCACCCCTCAGCCATACCATAAATCACCCCTCATAGTAAATCACTCTCAGCCATACCATAAATCACTGCCTATAGTAAATCATCCCCCAGCCATACCATAAATCATCCCCTATAGTAAATCACCCCTAGCCATACAACAGATCTTCCACTAGCCATACCATATATTACCCGGTATAGTAAATCAACCCCCAGCAACAGCATAAATCACCCCCCATTGTAAATCACCACAAGCCATACCATAAATTATCCCCAAAGTAAATCACCCCCTATCCATACCATAAATCACCCCTATAGTAAATCACCCCCCATAGTAAATCACCCCTCAGCCATACCATAAATCACCCTGTATAGTAAATTACCCCCATGGTAAATCACCCCCCATAGTAAATCACCCTACAGCCATACAAGAAATCACCCCCAATAGTAAATTACGCCCTAGCCATACCAAAAATCATCCCCTATAGTAAATCACCCCCAGTCATATTATAAATAACCCCTATAGTAAATCACCCCCCAGCCATACTATAAATCACGCCCCTATAGTAAATCACCCCCAGCCATACTATAAATCACGCCCCTATAGTAAATCACTCGCCAGCAATACCATAAATCACCCCCCAGCCATTCCATAAATCACCCCCATAGTAAATCCTCCCCTGACACACCATAAATCAGCCCCAGCCATACCATAAATTACTCCCAAATCATACCATAAATAACCCCCCTATAGTAAATCACCCCCAGCCATAGCATAAATCACCCTCTATAGTAAATCACCTCCCCAGCCATACCATATATCACCCCTCATAGTAAATCACCCTCCAGCCATACCATAAATCACCCACCATAGTAAATCAACCCCCAGTCATACCATAAATGACCTTAAATAGTAAATTACCCCCATAGTAAATCACCCCCCAGCCATACCATAAATCACCCCACAGTCATACCATAAATCACCCCCCAGCCATACCATCAAACACTCCTCAGTCATACCATAAATCAATCCTCAGTCATACCATAAATCACCACCCATAGTAAATCACCGCCTAGCCATACCATAAATCACCACCCATAGTAAATCACCCCCTAGCCATACCATAAATCACCTCCTATAGTAAATCACCTCCCCCTCCATAGCATAAATCACCATCCCCATAGTAAATCACCCCCTAGTCATACCATAAATCACCCTCTATTGTAAACCACCCCCCAGCCATGGCATAATTCACCCCCATTGTAAATCACCCCCTAGTCATACCATGAATCACCCCCTATAGTAAATCACCCCCCCAGCCATATTATAAATCACCCCCATAGTAAATCACCCTAGCCATACCATACATCACCCCCCATAGTAAATCATCCCCCAGCCATACAATAAATCATCCCCTATAGTAAATCACCCCCTAGCCATACCATAAATCACCCCCCATAATAAATCTCCCCCACAGCCATACCATAAATCACCCCCCACAGTAAATTAATCCCCAGCAATGCCATAAATCACCCCCCATAAAAAATCACCTCCTAGCCATACCATAAATCAACCACTATAGTAAATCATCCCCCCAACCATAGCATAAATTACCTCCCATATTAAATCACCCCTAGCCATTCCATAAACCACCACCCATAATAAGTCACCTCCAAGCCATAACATAAATCATCCCCTTAGTAAATCAACCACTAGTCATACCATAAATGACCTCCAGCCATAGCATAAATCATTCCCTATAGTATAGCACAACTCAGCCATATCATAAATCACCCCCATAGTAAATCACCCCCCAGCCATACCATAAATCACCCATCATAGTATATTGCCCCCAGCCAAACAATAAATCTCCCCCATAAATACAATAAATCTCCCCCTATAGTAAATCACCCCCAGTCATATTATAAATCACCCCCATAGTAAATCACCCCCAAGCCATACTATAAATTACCCCCTATAGTAAATCACCCCCTGCCATACCATAAATCACTCCCCCATGGTAAATCACCCCCATAGTAAATCACCCCACAGCCATACCATAAATCACCTCCCATAGTAAGTCACCCCTAGCCATACCAAAAATCACCCTCTATAGTAAATCACCCCTCATAGTAAATCACCCCTAGCCATAGCATAAATCATCCCCCAGCCATACCATAAATCACCCCCCATAGTAAATCACCCCACAGCCATAGCAAAAATCACCCACATAGTAAATCACACCCAGCCATACCATAAATCACCCCCATAGTAAATCACCCCCCAGCCATACCATAAATCACCCCCCATAGTAAATCACCCCCCAGCCATACCATAAATCACCCTCCATAGTAAATCACCCCCCAGTCATACTATAAATCACCTCCCATAGTAAATCATCACCTAGTCATACCATAAATCACCCTCTATAGTAAATCACCCCTCATTGTAAATCATGCCCCACCCATGCCATAAATCACCCCTCATAGTAAATCACCCCCCAGCCATACCATAAATCAACCCCCAGCCATGCCATAAATCACCCATCAGCCATACCATAAATCACTCCCCATCCATTCCATAAATCACCCTCCATAGTAAATCACCGCCCATCCATACAATAAATCAACCGCCAAAAGTAAATTACGCCCTAGCCATACCCAAAATCATCCCCTATAGTAAATCACCCCCAGTCATATTATAAATCACCCCATAGTAAATCACACCCCTGCCATACCATAAATCACCCCCAGCCATACCATAAATCATCCCCTATAGTAAATCACCCCTCAGCCATACCATAAATCACCTCCATAGTAAATCACCCCCAGCCATACCATAAATCACCCTGTATAGTATCTTACCCCCATGGTAAATCACCCCCCAGCCATACCATAAATCTCCCCCATATTAAATCACCCCCCAGCCATACCATAAATCATCCCCTATAGTAAATCACACCCAGTCATAATATAAATCACCCCCCAATAGTAAATTACCCCTCAGCCATACCATAAATCACCCCTTATAGTAAATAACCCCCCCCCAGCCATACTATAAATCACACCCATAGTAAATCACCCCCTATCTATACCATAAATCACCCCTAATAGTAAATCACCCCCAGCCATACCATAAATCACTGCCTATAGTAAATCATACCCCAGCCATGCCATAAATCATCCACCATAGTAAATCATCCCCTAGCCATACCACAGATCTTCCCCCAACCATACCATAAATTACCCCCTATAGTAAATCAACCCCCCAGCAACAGCATATATCACCCCCCATTGTAAATCACCACGAGTCATACCATAAATCATCCCCATAGTAAATCACCCCCTAGTCATACCACAAATGACCCCTGCCATACCATAAATCATCCCTATAGTAAGTTACACCCCCAGCAATAGCATAAATCACCCCCATAGTAAATCACCCCCCAGCCATACTATAAATCACCCCCCATAGTAAATCACCCCCAGCCATACCATAAATCACCCCCATAGTAGTAAATCACCCCTCAGCCATACCATAAATCACCCCTCATAGTAAATCACTCTCAGCCATACCATAAATCACTGCCTGTAGTAAATCATCCCCCAGCCATACCATAAATCATCCCCCATAGTAAATCACTCCTAGCCATACCCCAGATCTTCCACTAGCCATACCATATTTTACCCCCTATAGTAAATCAACCCCCAGCAACAGCATAAATCAGCTCCCATTGTAAATCACCACAAGCCATACCATAAATTATCCCCAAAGTAAATCACCCCCTATCCATACCATGAATCACCCCCTATAGTAAATCACCCCCCATAGTAAATCACCCCTCAGCCATACCATAAATCACCCTGTATAGTAAATTACGCCCATGGTAAATCACCCCCCATAGTAAATCACCCTACAGCCATACAATAAATCACCCCCAATAGTAAATTACGCCCTAGCCATACCAAAAATCATCCCCTATAGTAAATCACCCCCAGTCATATTATAAATCACCCCTATAGTATATCACCCCCCAGCCATACCATAAATCACCCCCTATAGTAAATCAACCGCCAGCCATACCATAAATCACCCCCCAGCCATTCCATAAATCACCCCCATAGTAAATCCTCCCCTGACACACCCTAAATCAGCCCCAGCCATACCATAAATTACTCCCCAGTCATACCATAAATAACCCCCCTATAGTAAATCACCCCCCAGCCATAGCTTAAATCACCCTCTATAGTAAATCACCTCCCCAGCTATACCATATATCACCCCTCATAGTAAATCACCCTCCAGCCATACCATAAATCACCCACCATAGTAAATCAACCCCCAGCCATACCATAAATGACCTTAAATAGTAAATTAACCCCATAGTAAATCACCCCCCAGCCATACCATAAATCACCCCCCAGTCATACCATAAATCACCCCCAAGCCATTCCATCAATCACTCCTCAGTCATACCATAAATCACCACCCATAGTAAATCACCGACTAGCCATACCATAAATCACCACCCATAGTAAATCACCCCCTAGCCATACAATAAATCACCTCCTATAGTAAATCACCTCCCCCTCCATAGCATAAATCACCACCCCCATAGTAAATCACCCCCTAGTCATACCATAAATCACCCCCCATAATAAGTCACCCCCAAGCCATAACATAAATCATCCCCTTAGTAAATCAACCACTAGTCATACCATAAATGACCTCCAGCCATAGCATAAATCATTCCCTATAGTAAATCACAACTCAGCCATACCATAAATCACCCCCCATAGTAAATCACCCCCCAGCCATACCATAAATCAGCAATCATAGTAAATTGCCCCCAGCCAAACAATAAATCTCCCCCATAAATACAATAAATCTCCCCCTATAGTAAATCACCACCAGTCATATTATAAATCACCCCCATAGTAAATCACCCCCAAGCCATACTATAAATTAGCCCCTATAGTAAATTACTCCCTGCCATACCATAAATCACTCCCCCATGGTAAATCACCCCACAGCCATACCATAAATCACCTCCCATATTAAGTCACCCCTAGCCATACCAAAAATCACCCTCTATAGTAAATCACCGCTCATAGTAAATCACCCCTAGCCATAGCATAAATCACCCCCTAGTCATACCATAAATCACCCCCCATAGTAAATCACCCCACAGCCATAGCATAAATCACCCACATAGTAAATCACCCCCAGCCATACCATAAATCACCCCATAGTAAATCACCCCCCAGTCATACCATAAATCACCCCCCATAGTATATCACCCCCCAGTCATACTAGAAATCACCTCCCATAGTAAATCACCCCCTAGTCATACCATAAATCACCCTCTATAGTAAATCACCCCTCTTTGTAAATCATTCCCCACCCATGCCATAAATCACCCCTCATAGTAAATCATCCCCTAGCCATACCATAAATCAACCCCCAGCCATACCATAAATCACCTCCCATAGTAAATAACCCCCCCCTGCCATACCATAAATCACACTCATAGAAAATCACCCCCTATCCATACCATAAATCACCCCTAATAGTAAATCACCCCCAGCCATACCATAAATCACTGCCTATAGTTAATCATCCCCCAGCCATACCATAAATCACTGCCTATAGTAAATCATCCCCCAGCCATACCATAAATCATCCACCATAGTAAATCACCCCCTAGCCATACCACAGATCTTCCCCCAACCATACCATAAATTACCCCCTATAGTAAATCAACCCCCCAGCAACAGCATATATCACCCCCCATTGTAAATCACCACAAGTCATACCATAAATCACTCCTATAGTAAGTTACACCCCCAGCAATAGCATAAATCACCCCCATAGTAAATCACCCCCCAGCCATACTATAAATTACCCCCCATAGTAAATCACCCCCATAGTAGTAAATCACCCCTCATAGTAAATCACTCTCAGCCATACCATAAATCACTGCCTATAGTAAATCATCCCCCATAGTAAATCACCCCTAGCCATACCACAGATCTTCCACTAGCCATATCATATATTACCCCCTATAATAAATCACCCCCCATTGTAAATCACCACAAGCCATACCATAAATTATCCCCAAAGTAAATCACCCCTCAGCCATACCATAAATCACCCTGTATAGTAAATTACCCCCATAGTAAATCAACCCCCTCATAGTAAATAATCTTCTTTTTTTAAAATCTTTTTATTTTTATATAGTGCTAACATATTCCCCAGCGCTTTACATACAGTACATTATTGTCACTGCTCACAATCTAAATTCCCTATCGGTATGTCTTTTGAGTGTGGGAGGAAACCAGAGAAACCGGAGGAAACCCACGCAAACACGGGGAGAACATACAAACTCCTTGCAAATGTTGTCCTTGGTGGGATTTGAACCCAGGACCCCAGCGCTGCAAGGCTGCAGTGCTAACCACTGCGCCACCGTGCCGCCCATCACCCCTAGTCATTCTATAAATCACCCTCCATAGTAAGTCACCCCAAGCCATACCATAAATCACCCCCCATTGTAAATCCCCCCACCCATACAAAAAAATTTCCCCCAGCCATACAATAAATCTCCCCCCATAGTAAATTACCCCCCAGCCATGCCATAAATCACCCATCATAGTAAATCACAGCCTAGCAATACCATAAATCAGCTCCTATAGTAAGTCACTGTAACATACCTGGCGGCGTCCTTGCATGGTGGTCCATCTCCCACTGTGCAAGAGGGCGCACTTGATCTCCTGTCCAGAATGTCTCTCTGGCTTCCCTCCATGCTGTCTGTTTGTGTCTGTTTCTGCTGCTTAAGGGCGGCGCCCGATCACTTCCTGCCTTTTGTACCTGCTGTGGGTCACACCCCTTGTGCGTCCTCAGCCTATTGCTGTCTGTCACTTGGTATATAGCTCAGCAGCTCCCTTCTATCCCTGCCTGAGCATAGTGTTTCCTTCAGTGTGTGCTTGCACTCTGAAGGTGCCAGGTCCCGTCTTTGTTTCCTTGTCTGCCTTTCCTGGAGGCTGTATTTCCAGGCCTGTCTGAACTTAGTCCTGTATGTCTCCTGCTTTGCGGTATCAGCTCCCGTGTCTGAACTGTGTCCTGTATGTCTCCTGCTTTGCGGTATCAGCTCCCGTGTCTGAACTGAGTCCTGTATGTCTCCTGCTTTGCGGTATTAGTTCCCGTGTCTTAACTGAGTCCTTTCTGTGTATCTTGTCTGTCCTGTCTGAACACGCTCCTAGCCTGTTCCTCCCGCCTTCTAGGGGCCGATTACCTAGACCCGCTCCTGTATCTTGTCTGTCCTGTCTGAACACGCTCCTTGCCTGTTCGTCCCGCCTCTCTGGGGGCAGTATTCCCAGACCCGCTCCTGTATCCTGCTGCAGTGTCGGTCTCCTCCGTACACTCAGTTCCAGTCTGAACTCTCTCCTATCCTTTACCTGTTTTGCCTCTATGTCCGTTCCCTTCCTTTTTCTGCAGAGTCTGAACTCGTACCTAACTCCTGCTTGTTGTCTCTGCAAGTACTGTGTGAGTATCTGGCTCTGTCTTTCCCTTCCTGTCTGTTCCGTGTGAACAGAGCCCTGTCCTCCCTGCTCAGCCTTGTCTGCACTCTAGCTGTGCTTGCCTGTAACCCTCTGCCTGCATTGTTCCTGAGTCCCGGTGTGTACTGGGTCCTATCCCGCCTGTGTTCCTACCTGCTAGTGCCTCCCTGTCTGCATACCCGCCTGCCTGCATACCAGTCGTGCCTGCCTATACCCACCAGTCTGTGTGCCAGCCTACCAGCCTGTTCCTGTATTCCCCTGTGTGGGTCAACAGCCGTGTCCGGGGTCTGTCCTGGAGTAGCACCTGGTCCCTCTGCTCGGTTCCTCCTTGGTGCACTGGCGTCGTATGCCGTCGTGCGACCCTGGTCGGATCGGGTGAATACTTAGTCACGCCCCTCCAGGCATTCACTCTCCGGCACGGTCCAGTGGAATCACTACTAATCACACGCACACGCCGCTTAGCCCGGGCGTGTGCATAACAGTCACCCCCAAGCCATACCATAAATCACCCCCATTGTAAATCCCACCCACCCATACCATAATTCACCCCCCACACTAAATCTTTCCCCAGCCATACCATAAATCTACAACCATAGAAAATCTTCCCCCAGCCATATCATAAATCAACCCCCATAGAAAGTCACTCCCAAGCCATACCATAAATCACCCCCCATAGAAAATCACCCCTCATAGTAAATCATCACCCAGCCATACCATAAATCACCCCCATAGTAAATCACCACCCAGTCATATTATAAATCACCCCCCAATAGTAAATTACCACCCAGCCATACCATAAATCACCCCCTTATAGTAAATCACCACCCCCAGCCATAGCATAAATCACCCCACATAGTAAATCACCCTCCAGCCATACCATAAAAAAAAACATAGTAAATCACCCCCTGCTATACCATAAATCACTGTCTATAGTAAATCATACCCCAGCCATACCATAAATCACCACCCATAGTAAATCACCCCCTAGCTATAAGATAGATCTTCCCCAGCTATACCATAAATTAACCCCTATAGTAAATCAAACCCCCAGCAACAGCATAAATCAACCCCCATTGTAAATCACCACAAGCCATACCATAAATCATCCCCATAGTATATCACCCCCTAGACATACCATAAATGACCCCAATAGTAAATTACGCCCTAGCCATACCAAAAATCATCCCCTATAGTAAATGACCCCCAGTCATACCATAAATCACCCCCCAGCCTTACCATAAATCACCCCCCATATTAAATCACCCCCCCCAGCTATACCATAAATCACCCCCAGCCATACCATAAATCACTCCCCATAGTAAATCACCACCTAGCCATAGCATAAATCACCCCCCATAGTAAGTCACTCACTAGCCATACCATAAATCACCCCCAGCCATACCATAAATAACCCCCATAGTAAATCACTCCGCAGCCATAGCATAAATCACCCCCATAGTAAATCACCCCCCAGCCATACCATAAATCACCCCTCATAGTAAATCATCCCCCAGCCATACCATAAATCATCCCCCAGCCATACCATAAATCACCCCCCAGCCATACCATAAATCACCCCTCAGTCATACCATAAATCACCTCCCATAGTAAATCACCTCCCCAGCCATAGCATAAATCACCCCCCATTGTAAATCCACCCCACCCATACAATAAATCCGCCCCCACACTAAATCTTCCCCCAGCCATAAAATAAATCTCCCCCCATAGTAAATCTTCAATAACCATACAATAAATCTCCCCCCAGCCATAGCATAAATCTACCCCCATAGTAAATCTTCCCACAGCCATATTATAAATCACCCCCCAGTCATGCCATAAATCACCCATCATGGTATATTGCCCCCAGCCAAACAATAAATCTCCCCCATAAATACAATAAATTACCCTATAGTAAATCACCCTCCATAGTAAATCACCCCCCAGCCATACCATAAATCACCCCTCAGCCATACCATAAATCACCTCCCATAGTAAATTACCCCCCAGCCATACTATAAATCACCCCTCAGTCATACCATAAATCACCTCCCATAGTAAATCACCTACCCAGCCATAGTATAAATCCCCCCCCATTGTAAATCCCCCCCACCCAGACAATAAATCTTCCCCCAGCCATACAATAAATCTCCCCCCAGCCATAGCATAAATCTACCCACATAGTAAATCTTCCCCCAGCCATATCATAAATCAACCCCCAGCCATGCCATAAATCACCCATCATGGTATATTGCCCCCAGCCAAACAATAAATCTCCCCCATAAATACAATAAATTACCCTATAGTAAATCACCCTCCATAGTAAATCACCCCACAGCCATACCATAAATCACCCCCCATTTTAAATCACCCCTCAGCCATACCATAAATCACCTCCATACTAAATCAACCCCTAGTCATACCATTAGTCACCCTGTATAGTAAATTATCCCCATGGTAAATCACCCCCCATCCATACCATAAATCACTCCCCATAGTAAATTAACCCCCAGCCATACCATAAATCACTCCCCCATAGCAAATCACCCCCCAGCCATACAATAAATCACCCCCAATACTAAATTACGCTGTAGCCATACAATAAATCATCCCCTATAGTAAATTACCCCCCAAGCCATACCATAAATCACCCCCCAGCCATACCATAAATCACCCCCCATAGTAAATCACCCCCCAAGCCATAGCATAAATCACCCCCCCTAGTAAATCACCCCCCAATCATACCATAAATCATCCCCTATACTAAATCACCCCCAGTCATACCATAAATCACCCCCCATAGTAAATCACCCCCCAGCCATACTATAAATCACCTCCCATAGTAAATTACCCCCAGTCATATTAAAAATCACCCCCAACCTTACCAAAAATCACCTCCCATAGTAAATCACCCCCAGCCATACCATAAATCACCCCCCAGCCATACCATAAATTACCCCAATAGTAAATCCCCCCCTGACATACCATAAATCACGCCCCAGCCATACCATAAATAACCCCCCTATAGTAAATCACCCCCCAGCCATAGCATAAATCACCCTCTATGGTAAATTACCTCCCCAGCCATTCCACAAATCACCCCTATAGTAAATCAACCTCAGCCATACCATAAATCACTCCCCAGTCGTACCATAAATCACCTCCCATAGTAAATCACCCCCCAGCCATACCATAAATTAACCCTCAGCCATACCATAAATCACCCCCCAGTCATATCATAAATAACCCCTATACCATAAATCCCCCCCAACCATACCATAAATCACTCCCCAGCCATACCATAAATAATCCCCTATAGTAAATCATCCCCCAGCAATACCATAAATCACCCCCCAGCCATACCATAAATCACTCCCCAGCCATACCATAAATCACCCCCATAGTAAATCACCCCTAGCCATATCACAAATCACCCTCTATAGTAATTCACCCCCAGCCATACCATAAATCACCCCCATAGTAAATCACCCTCTAGTCATACCATAAATGACCCCCCAGCCGTACCATAAATCAGCCTCCATAGTAAATCACCCCCTAGCCAAAGCATATTCACCCTACTATAGTAAATCACCCCCAGACACACCATAAATCACCCCCAATGGTATATCACCCCCTAGCCATAGCATATATCACCCACATAGTAAATGACCCCCCAGCCATACAATAAATCACCCCCCCATAGTAAATCACCCGCCCAGCCATAATGTAAGTAATCCCCCATAGTAAATCATCCCCCAGCCATACCATAAATCGCCCCCATAGTAAATCACCCCCTCAGCCATAGCATAAGTCACCCCCCATAGAAAGTCAAAACCAAGCCATACCATAAATTGCCCCATAGTAAATCACTCCCTAGTCATACATATATGACCCCACCCATACCATAAATCATCCCCTATAGTAAATCACCTCCAGCCAATTTTATAAATCGCCTTAGTAAATTAGCCCCCAACCACACCATAAATCACCCATCAGTCATACCATAAGTCACCCCCCATATTAAGTCATCCCCAAGCCATACCATAAATCATCCCCTTTAGTAAATCACCCCCAGCCATACCATAAATCACCCCCACAGTAAATCACCCCCAGCCATATCATAAATCACCCCCTTAGTAAATCACCCCTAGCCATTCCATAAATCACTGCCCAGCCATACTATAAATCACCTTCCATAGTAAATCACCCCCTAGCCATACCATAAATCACCCCCCAGCCATACTTTAAATTACCCCCATAGTAAATCACACCCCAGCCATACCATAAATCATCCCCTATAGTAAATCACTTCCCAGCAATACCATAAATCACCCCCCAGCCTTTCAATAAATCATTCCCAGCCATACCATAAATCATCCCCATAGTAAATCACCCCCAGCCATATCATAAATCACCCCCTTAGTAAATCACCCCTAGCCATTCCATAAATCACCAACCATAGTAAATCACCCCCAAGCCATACAATAAATCACCCTCCATCCATACCTTAAATTAGCCCCATAGTAAATCACCCCCCAGCCATACCATAAATCATCCCCTATAGTAAATCACCCCCCAGCAATACCATAAATCACCCCCAGCCTTTCCATAAATCACTCCCAGCCATACCAAAAATCACCCCCATAGTAAATCCTCCCCTGACAAACCATAAATCAGCCCCAGCCATACCATAAATTACGCCCCAGTCATACCATAAATAACCCCCTCTAGTAAATCACCCCCCAGCCATAGCATAAATCACCCCCTATAGTAAATCACCTCCCCAGCCATACCATATATCACCCCTCATAGTTAATCACCCCCCAGCCATACAATAAATCACCCACCATAGTAAGTCACCCCCAAGCCATACCATAAATTACCCCCCAGTCATACCATAAATCACCCCATATAGTTAATCACCCCTCCAGCCATAGCATAAATTACCCCCTATAGTAAATCACCTCCCCAGCCATAGCATAAATCACCCCCTATAGTAAATCACCCCCAGCCAAACCATAAATCACCCCCATAGTAAATTACCCTCAGCCATACCATAAATCACTCCACAGCTGTACCACAAATCACCTCCCATAGTAAATCACCCCCCTGCCATACCATAAATTAACCCTCAGCCATACCATAAATCACCTCCCAGTCATTCCATAAATAACCCCTATACCATAAATCCTGCCCAACCATACCATAAATCACTCCCCAGCAATACCATAAATCACCCCCCAGCCATACCATAAATCACTCCCCAGCCATACCATATATTAACCCCATAGTAAATCACCCCCCTGCCATATCATAAATCACCCCCCAGCCATACCATAAATCACCCCCCATAGTAAATTACCCCCCAGCCATACCATAAATCAACCTCCAGCATACCCTATGTCACCACCATAGTAAATCACCCCCCAGCCATACCATAAATCACCCGCCAGCATACCATAAATCACCCGCCAGCATACCCTAAATCACCCCCATAGTAAATCACCCCCCAGCCATACCATAAATCACCCCCCAGCATACCCTAAATCACCCCCATAGTAAATCACCCCCCAGCCATACCATAAATCACCCCCCATAGTAAATCACCCGCCATGCCATAAATCACCCCCCATAGTAAATCACCCCCCATAGTAAATCACCCCCCAGCCATACCATAAATCACCCCCCAGCCATACCATAAATCACCCCCAGCCATAGCATAAATCACCCCCAATTGTAAATCACCCCCCAGCCATACCATAAATCACCCCCCATAGTAAATCACCCGCCATCCCATAAATCACCCCCCATAGTAAATCACCCCCAGCCATACCATAAATCACCCCCAGCCATAGCATAAATCAACCCCAATTGTAAATCACCCCCCAGCCATAGCATAAATCACCCCCCATAGTAAATCACCCCCCAGCAACACCATAAATCAACCCCCATAGTATGTCACTCCCTAGCCATAGTATAAATCACCCCCAATAGTAAATCACTCCCTAACCATACCATAAATCACCCCCCAGCCATACCATAAATCACCCCCTATAGTAAATCACCCCTCCAGCCATAGCATAAATCACCCCCCACAGCAAATCAGCCCTCAGCCATACTATAAATCACCCCCCACAATTAATCTTCACCTCTATTCCATCTTCGGTGTCTTCAGCTCTGAAGCACAGAGCAGGTTTCACCAATGGCCGCCTCTGCAGCTGCCCACCGGTGAGCGACATCAGCAGCGTGATCACATGACCTGAGGTCAGAGCTTCAGCACTGGGAGCCGGCACAATGCAGCTACTCTGAGCGCGGTCTCTGCTCAGAGAACTGCCGACTCCCAGTCTGGGGGGTGGCAGAACGCAGCCGCCGGCAAAGAAGACACATCGAACCGACTGCGCCACACCTAGATATGCCTCTGTCTTACGTCAATCTCTTCTTGAGATTTTGGGAGCGTGAATACATCCCAAACATTGAACATAAGTCATTGGCATCAGTGATATCTTGGATGAGATTCATAGACGATGTGTTGTTTATTTGGCAGGGCTCCTGTGAGGAACTTGAAAAATTCTTAAAACATCTCAATGACAAATGCATGGAATATTAAACTAACCCATCACATTGAGCTAAAGAAAAGTGATTTTCTGGATTTGGATATTCGTGTTGATGACCATGGACAGTTGCATACAAATATTTATTGCAAGAAAACTAGTGTCAATGCTTTCTTGCATGCCAAATCACATCTGGCACATGTAATACGGGCAATACCGACCGACAATTTATTAGGGCACATCGTATTTGTGACCAAGACAAAGCTTTTGAAGAGCAGGCATGTGATATTACATCGTGGGAACGAAATGTAAAATAGTTAACAGGCCTACTATCGGGCCAAACACACCAATAGACAATCTCTTCTCATTACTAAAAGGAAAAAGGAATCTTATGGGCATGTTCGATCAATCAAGAATTATCATTCAAGGTGGAAGGAGATGACCAATATCATCTCCAAATTTTGGCCAATTCTCCAACAGGATCAGACAATAATTCCTTTTCTATCAAATCGTCCATTAATTACGGCTAAACGTAATAAGACACTACGTGATATATTGGTTCATAATCATCATGTACATGATACGTCTTCATATATCTTTGCCTCAAAGGGCCCCAAATGGGGCACATGGAAGTGTGGCAACTGCAAAGTGGGCAGATATATTGAAAAAACGGATACCTTTCAGGATTCGATGTGTGAGCAGATTTACAAGATCCTGCATTTCATCAATTGTAGAACATCTATGGTCATCTACCAAGCCACATGTTCCTGTGGACTCTTGTATATTGATATGTTAACTCAGGAGCTGAGGGTACATACTTTGTAACACATCAAACATATTAGAGCAGCGAGAAAATTTCTCAAGATGAGGTGGGTGCTATTTCTAAACTTAAACCTTTGGCGAGACACTTTCGGGGTTGCCACCCTCATCAATGGCATCTCTTACGTGTCAAAGGGATTGACCATCTGTATCCTGGGAATAGGAGGGAAAATCTAGCCAAAAAACTGGCCCAGATTGAATGTAAATGGATCACCACTCGAAGAAGTATGACCCTCAGAGGTTTAAACGAACAGTGGGGTTTTTCGAGTTTTCTTTAAGTATACACTTGGATTTTTTGGTATATTCTCATTTTCAGTGTCTTGTCCTTATTATCAATCGAATCATATAATCTATATAGTCATAGTGGATTTGATTGAATAATATAATATATACATGTATTATTGGTTTTATTGTATATATAAATGGTGGTTTATGAGTTTGTGGAGGTATTTTTATGGGACATATGTGGATACTAATTTTTATTATCTCTTTCAGACTGGAGGACTCTTTGTATCATCATCATCATCGACCAAACAGCCATACAGTTTCACATGAATTCCGTCACTAAGTATAACATTGGATATATATTTTTTGTATTATCCTCTCTATCATGATCACGTCTCTTTTTCATATATATATTCTTATTATATTTTATGCTTTTTTAATTTTCGTATATACACATATATAACTATCACTTACATACACTTATACATTGAATTAAGGATATTAAATTATCACATATAAATAGCTGCTAGTATATTCATTCACCTCTATACATACACAAGGTAATTAGATATATTCATTTGTAGATGTCATATTTTTGTGGGATTGTACAAGAATCAACATTTTAATACATACAGTCATACTATATTATGGTTGGTTTGTCTCCATCTTTGCTCTGATTTAAACTGGCTGCGCTGGCGCTGTGTGTTATATTACGCATGTGCTGCACAGAGTATTTAAGCAAATTATTCACCTGTATCATATACATGGTGAGAGTTTATAGTGTGTTTATTCACTTTGACATATACACATTATATATGGCATTATATTGTGTGCGCGCACATTAACTATGTTATATAGAGATCTTTTTCTGTATGTCATACAGTTCTATTTTGCTGTTCTAATTATATTTCGGCTTTGATGTTGAACCACACTTTTGGCCTTTTCTACTATGGCTGCAGGGTTGCTGTGCGCCACACTGCGCATGCTCCGGTGTGCTCTCGCGTCCGATACTGGGGTCTGGTCATTGAACTGCGACCTTTGGTCGCGCTTCGGTGATGCACATCCGGTCGCAGACAGGACAGCTATCCGGACGCGAGGGACAGTAATGGCGCCTGATAACATGGCACCCTTGATTTGTAAGTAACCACAGCTGTAATCCCCCTATAAAACATCGCCCCTTCCTCCTCCACCTCACTCCCTGACGAAGCGGTAGCGAAACGTGCGTTGGAGCAGGTTGAGAGGGTGATGATGTGCCTCTGGTCAGTACCTATTCATATGCACAAATGAAACTTACTATGATCTTATTGCTCTTTGATTATTTTTTGCATTATGACATTTGATATTACATGGTGATCACTTTTACTGTTCACCATGTGGTTTGGATATGTATAGTTCCTTACATACATACATTTGTATTTTTGCGTAAATAATTTAAATATATTTGGATATGCACATGCATATATATAACATGCACAATGCACTTTTTGGATAAAATCCATTTTATAAATAGCAGATTTTTGTGCATTAACAGTGGAATTACGTTTGGACATGCAGACATATATATAACATGCATTATGCATATTTCTTGGGTTATATCCATTGGATGAACAACAGTTTTTTTGCACATAGGTATATATAATCTAAGCATTAAATCTTTAGACTTAATATAATACTTGTTTGTGCAATATATCTTTTTTTTGGTCTATATTTATTAAAAATAAAATGATATTGATATTATTCAGTGGGGTCAATGAAGTTATGACATTAAGATTTCGTATATGCACTTTAAATTTAATCATATAATGTATAATATTATTTTATGCAATTTATCATATATGGACATTTTGTAATTGGTATTCTCTGTATGTAGCATGGAGTGCATACTCATCCCCTCCCCCTATAACATCATTTTATTCCTTTTCACCTCGTTCTTTCCTCTCCTCATTATTTTTTATTACATTCATTTATGTTTTGTGTTTTTAATTGATTTAATAAAGAGATACATATTTTACAATATACTCTTGTTGCCTAATTTATGGATATAGTTTTCTAGGTTTATATTATCATATTAGCCCTAATATATTGCTCACTATTAGGCCGGTTTCACACGTCCATATATATTACCGGTACCGGATATATCCGTGTCCCGTGTGTGTCACACGTGTGGCACCCATGTGCCGCATCAGGATTACATGCGCCTGTGAATCAGCGGTACAGTTAGCGCTGTTCCCAAGCACCAGGTGCTGAAAGCTGCCCTCATCCTGGTTCCCTGCCGGCGCTGTGATCAGCCCCGGCAGGGAAAATGATGAGGGTAGTAGTAGTCGGCTTCCGCAGTGTCCCTGTGTAAAAATAAGAATAAAATAATAAAATCCATGTACTCACCTGTCCTAAGTGTCTCTGACGCCGAGGTGCCCTTATCTATTGCTCACTGTTGATTACACTTATAGGTACTTTGAGGGATAGACGACTTGTGAGTGGGGCGTCATTGTCGTACTATATTTTCGGGTGCCAAGCCTTGCGGTCAGGAAGGGTCATCATAGGTGAAAAAAGGAGCAGACTAGTTCCCATTGATACAGTATATTGTGTATCATCCACATACTTTTGTATTTTTATATCACTAGTTTTGCACATTTATTATTTTTCACTTTGATCTTCGGGATATTTGTTTCTATGGATAATTGTAATTATTTTTAATTAAGGTTACATTTTAAGGGTTTTATATGCAAATAATATTTATTCACCCTTTGTTTGATATGCTATTAGTTGGTCAAATAAAAAAAAAATAAAATAAAAATTCAAATCACCTCTTTTCCCCCATTGAAAGTAAAGAGATTAAAATAAAAAATACACATATGTGGTTTCATTTTTTTAGTCTCTGCAATTCCACAAAAATGCTGTAACAAGCGATCAAAAAGTGACATTGATCACAAAATGGTATTAATAACAATGTCTTCTTACATCGCAAAAAAAGTCATCAGACAGCTCCATCGACTGAAAAATCAAAATGTTAGTGGTCTCGGAAAATGACGACAACCCATAATTTTTATTTTTTTTTGGGGGGGGGGACTTCTGATTTTTTTTTTTCACCCCTAAAAAAATTGGATGTGTTGGGTATCGCTGTAATTGCATTGATGAGGAGAATAATACTGCAAGGAAATTTTTACTGCAAAATGTACACCATGAAAACAATTCCCAAAAAGCAATGTCCAAATTGCGTTTTTTTCCACAATTTCACCACATTTGGAATTGTTTCCCATTTTCGAGTACACTAGTGGTAAAATGAATGGTCTCATTCAGAAGTAAAACTAGTCCCACAAAAAACAAGCCCTTATACGTGAGTGTGGACAGAAAAATAGTTATGGCTCTGGGAAGAAAGGGAGGAAAAATAGAATCACAAAAACGGAAATTATCTGCGACGTGAAGGGGTTACGTCACAAAGAAGCAACGGGTGCATGAGACTTCAGGATTCTCATTCATTTTGCTGGCATCAGGAAACTCTTCAGGTTTTGTGACAAATCTGCACTGAAAAGAAACGCAGCAAAAACACAACGTGTGCACACAGCCTTACAGTAGGAGTGTGTATTTTGCCCATAACAACCAATCAGAGATCAGCTTTCCTTTTACCAAAGCAGGTTGAGAAATGAAAGCTGAGCTCTGGTTGGTTGCTATGGGCAACAAAGACAATGTAATGAACAGTTTGATAAATGAGGCTCTGAGACCCTGCATTACACATCAGGGGACTGCAGCTCTATGTCACTGATCTACCACTGCTGTCAGGAGATGGGATCAAGGACAATTGATGAGAATCTAGCAATATGGATGATGTGGTCTGCATTACAGGAACCATATAGGAGAAGACCTCAATATGGCGGATAACGCAGACATGGCACATCCGCTACAGCAGGTACACAAGAATTTCTAGATGTACGGCGTATGGTGCTGAGGAGAAACTGCAATGCTCATGAAATAAACCTCCTAAGAGATGGACAATCCTCTACAATTATCACTAGGATTATTATTATTATTTATTATTATAGCGCCATTGAATCCATGGCACTTTACATGTAAGAAGGTGTATACATAGTAAAGACAAGTACAATAATCTTGAATAATACAAGTCGGCGACTGGTCCAGGAGGAGAGAAGACCCTGCCCGCGAGGGCTCACAGTCTACAAGGGGTGGGTGAGGATACAGTAGGTGAGGGTACAGCTGGTCATGCAGCAGTATGGTGGAGCGAGGGTTACTGCAGGTTGTAGGCTTGTCAGTAGAGGAGGGTCTTCAGGTTCCTTTGAAGGTTTCCTGGTAGGCGACAGTCTGATATGTTGGGGTAGAGCGTTCCAGAGTAGGGGGGATGCACGGGAGAAATCTTGTATGCGATTGTGGGAAGAGGAGATAAGAGGGGAGTAGAGAAGGAGATTGCAATATTCTAACATTTGCACAAATTTGGTAACTTTTGGGACAGTTTTCTGCAGAGAAAGTCACTTAAGGGGTTTTCCACTACTGATCAACCTCCTCTGAAATGCTAGAGTGCAACAAATAAAGTAAAAACACTTCATATTTTCCTCAGCGCCAACAACGTTGGAATAGCGCCATTGCAGGAGCAGACTTGCCAACCGTCCAGAAATTCCAGGACAGTCCTTAAAAAATAGGACACTTTTTTAGACCTGTTCGTAAAAAAAAGTAAGGTGCCCGTGATTTTTTTGAAGAAACTTATACAGATGATTTTGACTGTAATTGTCATTATTTTACAGTGTACAGATAAAGCAGCTGATGTTATTATCAGAATTATGGGCTGTAGACATGTGTCGCTTATAATCGTAATGATTTATTATGGTTTTCCAATGTGTCTGTCAAAATATTGTCCGTCCATGATTGTTTGATAAGCTGTCCAGAAAAAATAAAAAGTAATTTGGCATCACTGTCCAGGAGGTATGTGTTTTTATTTTATTTCAGGCACTGTAGCATTTATAGGGACTATGTCTCCAAGGTTTTGACAAGTAATCTGAGCTATAATATACAGTATATAGAGATATACTGTATAGATATATAATATATAGAGATAAATGTGTCACTTATTGGGCTGCTTGCTGAAGCTTTGATAAAATCACAGCTTTATCAGCAGGAGATTATCTCTAGAGGACTGCTGTCAGGTAGTCATCCATATTCATGAGTTATGTATAACCCACCCCCCACCACTGATCGGGAGCTTTCTGCCTATGCATGGGGTACACATACACAAAGCTTCCGATCAGTGTTGTTAGCAGGGTTATGCAGAGCTCAGCATTCAGAGAACTGGTAAATCGGTAGCAGATAAAACTGTGATTTTATCAAAATTATACCATGTAGCCCAATGAGTAGTCTCGGTCCCTATTTCATGCTGTTCTCAGATAGGGTAAAAAAAACATCTGACAGATTCCCTTTAAAAAGGTGTCAGCAGTTTCCATGTCTTGTGGTAAATCTCAGCAGAACTGAACCTGGACATTACACAATGATAAGAACATTTCACCATGATTTGGGAACAGATAACTCTGACCACTTTGTTTTGGTAAACTGCCTACAACCCCTGTAATCATCTGCTCTAATATAAAACTGATTTTGATAATTTTTCATTATAAAGGTAGATTTGGAATCATTTTGCTGACTTTATCCCTGGATTACATGTGGAGGTATAAACATGTACAATAATGTTCCTTATAATTATTAGTTACATTTCTCTACTTACCTGAGCCTCCCACGTCTTCTTTCTTCTGGCTATTAGCCTGGATTGATGGTGTCTTTCCTTCCTCTGAACAGTCCAGGCTGATTCTTCTGTTCTTCAGTCCTTTACTCTGGGCAATGACGTCTTCATCCACTCGCTCCATCTCTGGGGTGGGAGACATCTTCCGTCCTGAGTCTGGTTTCTTCCTCTTTTTTCCCTTCATTTTGGGCTTCTTGATTGAAGACTTCTCATCAGCCGATGAGTCCAAATGTCTTCTCTTCTTCAGTTCTTCACTCTGGGCAATGACGTCTTCATCCACTCGCTCCATTTCTGGGGTGGGAGACATCTTCCGTCCTGAGTCTGGTTTCTTCCTCTTATTTCCCTTCATTTGGGGTTTTTTGATTGAAGACTCCTCATCTGCCGATGAGTCCAAATGTCTTCTTTTCCTCACTCTCTTCCTCCCTTCAACCTCCTCTTTCTCCATATTAACGTTTTGCTCACAATCCTAGACAGCTTCTTCACTATCACCAGTCAACTCCTCAACTGTCACTTTCCTCAACTGTCAACTGAGCGCACGGGCACCTGGATGGCA
This sequence comes from Phyllobates terribilis, assembly GCF_046119375.1. Lineage (NCBI taxonomy): Eukaryota > Metazoa > Chordata > Amphibia > Anura > Dendrobatidae > Phyllobates > Phyllobates terribilis. Next base: position 220,760,806 of record NW_027362769.1, on the reverse strand, counting down.
CTGGTCATGTGATCAGTAACTGACCAATAAGATTCCAAGGTGTATGCTACAGTATAAGTATTGGACTGTATCAGTTTGATACAAGGGTTGTAATAAAATTAAATCTGTTTCTGTTCTACTATATTTAATTAGTTGATTTAAACTTTATTTTTTCTATTTTCCATCACTTCAGTATTATCTCACAGATAATTTTAGGATTTTACGGCCCATTTTAACAATATGCTGTATTATTTATCCACATGAAAATCAATGAACTAAATATCTGACCATTGTATTTATTGAGAAAGAGTTGAGAGCTCTACTTTATTTGCATCGAGTGGCTGCGAACAAAGCAAGCAAAATGAGTTTCTAATCCACTCCTGTACTCAACTTATGCAGCGGCTGAAATGATAAAGCTAAGTGCAATAATGTTTGTTTTGATTGCTGCCTATGCAGAGCGCAAAAGTCTATGATAAACTCATTTCGACTTCAGTGCTATGTATAAGCAGTGATCAAGATGAAAGGAAATGAGCAGCTAATTATTGGAGACAGCTATTGACGCGCCCCCTGGGCCATATTCTTTAGGGGGAATATCCGGAGCCGGATCAGATGGGAGTTGTAGTCTTCCGAGTGGCTGTGACCCGGTCCGTGCCCAGGGTGTCAAACTCAGTTGTATGTGGCAGTCCTACAGATGTTAATAAGTTCTTAATGTCGACTACGCCACCCGTTGTATTGCGGTCACTATGGCCGCCGCTGCAGCAGGGTCCGCTGAGGCTGATGGTGTAGGTGCAGCTTTTGATGGTATAACCCCCAACGGGTGGGGTATAGCCTCAGGGGGTCAGGTGCAGAGGATGGGGGTTGTGGTGGTGCAGCATAGGTGTTAAATGAAGACAGAGTCGGGTTATGCAGTTTAGGGTATTTACTCACTGCTGATGTTCCGGTCACTCCAGCTTCAAGTGACCTCCCGAGCCGTGCTGCATCCACCAGGTCCTGGATCCAGCCAACCCCCAAGCAAGTCCGGAGCGTGACCCTGAGCTCTCCTTCTGTCCTTTCTCTGGCCGTCCCCACTAGTGATCCACCCAGGTCCAGCTCCCTCGGGCCTTCTGTTGGGAGACCCTTGGCCTTGGGTTCCCTGACCCTCCACGTGGTATGCCTTCGTGGTGGATGTGGTGGGTGGCCGTGGCAGACGCTGCCCACGGCCTCCGGTCTCTGGCTGGGGTGTGTTTTTGCCCCCACCAGCTAGGGTTCCGGTACCCTGATGCCGACTCTTCACCCGTGGATTGGATTTGGGGTCTCAGAGTCCTCTCTTCTGTTTCCCCCTCTGGGTCTCTCTTGCTTTCTCCTCTCTCTCTCTCTGGGGCTGCTCTGCTCCTCTGCTTCTTACTCTGACAGACTGACCCTGTTCTTAGTTGGTGCCCACCTTATATACACCCTCTATGTGTGAGCTCAGGTGACCAGCACCCAATGAGCTCCTATCTTTACCCAGGCTGCTCCCCCTATCTGCCCCTACACTACTTGGGATGTACCACCCCCCTCCCACTCCAGCCAGGAACAGACTCGGTCGTACCTGCACATTTCTAAGTGGGAGTACCGTCGGCCTGTTCCTCGGAAATGGGATGTATGTAGTGCATGCAGCCTACCGAGCTCAGTTCCACACTCCATCCTTACCCGGGAGTGGAATATCACACCTCTGGGTTGAGGTGCAATACCCCTGTAGCAGCCGAATCCTCAGGGTGCTACATTCCCCCCTGGTAAATCACAGCACGTCCTCGGGCTGTAAGACATAAATAACACCAAAACATACAAATTTTTGCATAAACATATAAAACATATAAAGCATATAAAACATTATATATATATATCTCAATTTAAAACATTTCTCGTCGCCTCTGGCTCCTCCTCCGGTCACTGTGCAACGTGTGACCGGGTAAAGTGCGACAGTCTCTCTGGAAAACTGGTTTTCCTATAAAAACCGGTAGGGGGCGCTTTAGGACGCGCAACTATATACAAGGATATGGCCGCTCTCAGTCCTCGGCCAGGTATTAGGGAGGAATGACCGCTCTCAGTCCTCGGTCAGTGGGATTAAGGGAAATACGGGTAAACAGTTCACACTTGCTGGTCCCAACGGGGACTATATTAGCAACAACAACAGTTTCAGTTTCAGTACTCAGTTTCAGTTCACGGTTTCAGTTCACGGTTTCAGTTCACGGTGCCCCGACGGGCAACTATATACAGCTTCTGCTTCGCTGTCCTTAGCGACGGCGTCCTCCTGCTCTTGCTTTATGGTTACCTTTGGCTTCAGACCCGTCCGGGTCCTCTTGCTCTTCCTCCTCACACCGCAGCTCTTCCTCCGTCAGGCGATGCACATGGAGGGCGTAGGGACCTTTGGCACACTTGTGCCGGGTGAAGGTGACCTCGTCCCCGATGTAAAGGTCACGACCTCTGTGTCCCTCCGGTAGGTGGGACTCAACGTCTCTCCTGGTTACGAAGACGTCGCCTAGGGTGTGGTGGTCTCGGATGAAGCCCCACCCATGCTGCAGGTTAAACTTTATCACAGTCCCGTTGGTGCGGGGACTATGCGCTGCACGGGGGTCTCTCCTGGCCCGGCTCTTCTGCTCCGCGCTCTTTACTTGAGCTAGCTGTTCCCGGACCCGCCTCTCTCTCCGCTCCCTCTCGAAGTCCTCGAGCTGTTGGCGGCAGCACTCAGCACGCTCCGCTGCAGCTGCCCGAGTCTCTTGAGTGAACCCCATAAGATCTTCTCCGGTGGGGTCCCACTCAAACTGTGCTTCCGCTAGCGGGGGCGAGATCCTCTTTACGGGCTTTGGAGCCGGGATCAGGGGTTCATCCAGGGGTCTCTCTCTCCGGAACTCCGGTGGCCATATAAATGGCTGCCCATCCGGGCACGTATGCTGGGCGTACAGGTCCTCTCCCAGATGCGGCACTCTTGGTCTTATGAGCGCGGTGGTGGTGGCGCCCGGGTTGCCCGGGCCTTGCGGCCAGGCCTGGGGTATCTGGAAGGTAAAGGGCACCGTAAGGACGGCGGCGCCCTGGGCTACTTGGCCCTGCGACCAGGCCGGGGGCTCCGCGGAGGTAGGGGGCGCTGTTGGTATTGCGGCGCCCGGGGGTACTAGGCCTTGCGACCAGGCTGGTGGTACTTCCTGCTTGGTCACGCTCGGGGTCGAGGCGTGTGACGTCACAGGGGTCGCGGCTCCCGTTTGAGGCCTAGTCTGCGGCGGTGACGTTGCAGCGACGGGCACGGCAGGATAGACTTCGGGCTCTGCGACGGGGAGCTGGGGCAGGTACGCGGTTTCCCGGTCTGGGGTATAGACGTCCCCTTTACCTGCCTCCACTCGTTCGGCTCCCTTCTCGGCGCCGTCTCCGGCCTTCAGTCCTCCCGCGCCATCCTCAGAGGCGGTCTGTCTCCTCGTCTCAGGTGGCGTGCTCCGCTGACAGGTCTCGGTCTGCTGGGCCATCTTACGGCTCCACTCCGCCAACGTCTCTCGCTGCACCCGGGCCATCCTCCTTGCGAGGCCCTCCAGAGCGGTCTGTGCACACTTCCGGTCTCGGGGGAGCTGTGCTAGGACCTCCACTAGGCCTAGTGGGGTCGTTGTTTCCAGCAGGCTCCTGACCAACGGGTCGGTGCTGCTCTGCTCTCCTACAGTCGTCTCCAGCAGGCTCCTGGCCAGCGGGCCGGTGCTGCTCTGCTTTCTCGCCATCTCCGGGTAAGCTCCTCCGATACTCTTCAGGCTTCTTGCCTCCGGGTGCGCTCGCTCTAGACTGCTCCAGGCGGCACCCATCTTTGTTCTCTCCTTTCGTCTCCTCCCCCCTCGAGGGCGGTCCCGGGGCCACTTGGTGACTGTCAGCTCCAGGGGCAGTTCTTTCACGCTGACAGACACCTCTAGCATCACAGTCTCTGTTGGTGGGGGCGGTTTCCACTTTTGGCGCCATTTTCGGTCCTGGCCCACGATGGGAGGTGGCCTCCCGCCACCCTCTGGCACGCCCATAATGGCGTCCGCTCTTCCAAGGCGGGAAACCTTTAGAAATGGCGGGAATCGCTTCCCAGTGGCGGGAAACTCTGCAGATGGCGGGAAAAAGTTGTTAATGGCGGACAACCGGCTGGAATCGACTGGTGATGGAGTCCGATGGCGGGGACCCTCCGGAACCGGCAGGAGACTTCTTTTTGAGGTAAACTCGTTCTTTTCTTCAGGCACGCAGTACCCGGTTGTTGCGGGCACGTAATCCTGCCGACTACGCCAAAGTTGACGCGCCCCCTGGGCCATATTCTTTAGGGGGAATATCCGGAGCCGGATCAGATGGGAGTTGTAGTCTTCCGAGTGGCTGTGACCCGGTCCGTGCCCAGGGTGTCAAACTCAGTTGTATGTGGCAGTCCTACAGATGTTAATAAGTTCTTAATGTCGACTACGCCACCCGTTGTATTGCGGTCACTATGGCCGCCGCTGCAGCAGGGTCCGCTGAGGCTGATGGTGTAGGTGCAGCTTTTGATGGTATAACCCCCAACGGGTGGGGTATAGCCTCAGGGGGTCAGGTGCAGAGGATGGGGGTTGTGGTGGTGCAGCATAGGTGTTAAATGAAGACAGAGTCGGGTTATGCAGTTTAGGGTATTTACTCACTGCTGATGTTCCGGTCACTCCAGCTTCAAGTGACCTCCCGAGCCGTGCTGCATCCACCAGGTCCTGGATCCAGCCAACCCCCAAGCAAGTCCGGAGCGTGACCCTGAGCTCTCCTTCTGTCCTTTCTCTGGCCGTCCCCACTAGTGATCCACCCAGGTCCAGCTCCCTCGGGCCTTCTGTTGGGAGACCCTTGGCCTTGGGTTCCCTGACCCTCCACGTGGTATGCCTTCGTGGTGGATGTGGTGGGTGGCCGTGGCAGACGCTGCCCACGGCCTCCGGTCTCTGGCTGGGGTGTGTTTTTGCCCCCACCAGCTTGGGTTCCGGTACCCTGATGCCGACTCTTCACCCGTGGATTGGATTTGGGGTCTCAGAGTCCTCTCTTCTGTTTCCCCCTCTGGGTCTCTCTTGCTTTCTCCTCTCTCTCTCTCTGGGGCTGCTCTGCTCCTCTGCTTCTTACTCTGACAGACTGACCCTGTTCTTAGTTGGTGCCCACCTTATATACACCCTCTATGTGTGAGCTCAGGTGACCAGCACCCAATGAGCTCCTATCTTTACCCAGGCTGCTCCCCCTATCTGCCCCTACACTACTTGGGATGTACCACCCCCCTCCCACTCCAGCCAGGAACAGACTCGGTCGTACCTGCACATTTCTAAGTGGGAGTACCGTCGGCCTGTTCCTCGGAAATGGGATGTATGTAGTGCATGCAGCCTACTGAGCTCAGTTCCACACTCCATCCTTACCCGGGAGTGGAATATCACACCTCTGGGTTGAGGTGCAATACCCCTGTAGCAGCCGAATCCTCAGGGTGCTACACTATAATCATGTGCTGTGCATATAACCAATGTTCATTCATTCGCTACTGAGTTTCTGTTGTCTCAGTCTCTGCCTATGTAGAGTGAAGCACTCGAGATGAGTTTGCCATAGGCTGTTGTGCTCTGCATAGGCAGAAATTTATATGACAAACCTCATTTCATTATACTAAGCATTGTAATTTCCATCTTTGCTTATGTAGAGAGCAGCAGCCGCTCATGGCAAACTCATCTCTTCTTCTGTGCTCTGCATAAGTAGTGTTGGTTGGGCATTCGCTTTGCCGCTCAATACTGTCTTCATTTATTACTTAGAGCTGCGTTTATAGTTTTATATGTTTTCTCACCCGAACTTGTGTTACAAGTAAGGCAAGGGACTGGTTTAGGATTAGGCTTATGGTTAGGGCTAGAGCTAGGCTTAATGCTGGGGTTAGGGATCAAGTTAAGAATAGGGTTAAGGATAGGATTAGGATTATGGTTAGGGTTAGGAATAAGGCTAATGTAATAAAATTGTTACATAAAAAATATAATAAGAAAATAAAAAGCAATCAAATAAAATAATGTATAAAGTTTTATATTTTTAAAATTTGATATCTGATTTCCGCAAAAAGTAGAAAAAAATTAAGAGATGAAAATGCAAAGTATAATTAAATCAGTATTTTCCTTAAATTGCAATACATGTGCAATACTGGGCTTTTGGAAAGGACTCAAGGAGTGCTGATGGTTCATAGTTAGGGGGGGACATACTTGTCTTGTCCTGGTGCTTGCAACCCATGCTGTGACAATGCGCTATCAGCATAGTGGACATCAACCAGCAAGTTTTCTTATTTAACATTTTTTTCTGCATTTTTTCATCTGTAACCTAAAAGACAAAAGTTAAATATTAAATGCACTACAAACTTCAGTCTTTTTTATTGAGTGAAAGCTCACTTTAGGAGTGTTTTTTTGACAAGCCCTAAGTGAGTATGAGTATGCATATAATTATATGATGAGTATGCCTTATTATTTTTTTCATGTGTATGGTATATTTGTATGTATATAAGGGATCCAGCCTTCGCCTTCAGGCTAGTAGAGTCCCATACACAGGGACGAGGCTTCTTGCCTCACCAGGCCTCACTCCGTCCAAGGCTACTGGGGGATGAATAGCGCTACCTTACATGAGATTATATATATATAATCTCATGTAAGGTAGCGCTATTCATCCCGCTGGGGGACACTCGCTTCACCGAGTCAATTAAAGCATACATGCCACGTTTTCCGGTAACATGACATCCAGCAGTTTATTACACTTCATAACTGCATATAACAGAGTGGCTCACCGGCATGGTTATACACATAACATCCAGGAGACCTTTCCAGTGGCAGACATGCCCACTTGGCTCAAGTTACAGCCTTCAGCAAAGTAACTATATCAGTTTGAAGAGCACGTAGCACCCAGGGGATGGGGACGACTCGGCGCCCGTGCCTTGATGCCTGGTGTTAGGGGATGTCGCGGTAGTCGGATCCCGGGCCCTTACCCTGGGGTCTCTTCTAAAAAAGGGGATAATGAAAGTTTGTGACGCCACCTGTGGTTTCTGGTGAGGACCACCAGCGCTGCAGCAGTCCTCTGAGGCCGGTGTTCTGGCAGCTAAGATGGTATGGCTCCCCACACGTGGAGCATGGCCTCAGGGCAGCGTGGAAGCAGGGGTTGCAGTACAGAGGGGACCCAGCCGGGTCAGAGTAAGAACAGGCACACACACGATAGTCACTTCAGTACCTTTTACTGGTGGTATTAAAGGCACAATCCGGAGCACAGTAGGGTGAGGGGTGCATATCAGGACTCTCCCCAGTGAGCGGGTGTAGGGCCTCCTGTCTCTTGCCTTTGCTTTGTAAGTTTCTGACCTGCCTGGAGCTAGGCCTAACTTGTTCTCTGTCCTGCACCGGCTGACCTTGTTGTAGGGCCTTCTCTTGGAGTCCACACTCCCTGCTTGCGGGGCCTCCGTATCTCCTGGCTCTGGTACGTATCAGCTCTTGGGTGATCCTGGGACCTGAAGTCTTCCAGGGGATTCCGGTTGTCTCTACAGGGGAATATATGGCCCTGTAGATGCGGACCCGGTGTCCGGTATATATTTTCTGGGGTGAGCTGGTAAAGCTCCTCTGCCCCCAGTGCTACTCACTCTACTAGCCTCCGGCCTACTCTGGGCCCTCACTAGGCTACACACTAGCAGCTGGCTGACTGATTCTTCACCGCTCTTACGGCGTCGGCACGCCTTAGGCTCACTATTCTGAGCTTTCTGAGTTCACTGAGTCTGAACCAGAAACTGACTGAGAACTGTCCCTCTCTGACTCTGAGCAGGAACTCTGTTCTGAGATGCCTAACTCCACCCTCCGTATATATATCCCTATCCGGGCTCCCTCTGGTGGTCTGAGGTGGTAGGGTGGAGGTGTGTGTATGCTGTAAAGGCCTCTTGTGGAGAAATCCGTCCATGCACCCCTCTGGGATCTGTGGCACCAATGCGCAGCAGGGCGCCACATTCCCCCCCAAGCAAAGCTCAGCACTCCCGGGCTGAAGTAAATTTTATAAACAATAACAATAACCATAACAATTCTTCCCTTTATGGGAGGCTCAGTTTTTAAACGTTGCATATAAACATAGGTAAGTAATAAATAGATATATACAGTGCAATAAGCAACCTTGAAAGTCCAAGTCTCTTCCGGAGAGGTTGCTCAAAGGGGCACTCCAGGGAGTGCAAATATTTACAGGCCAAAGGTTTTCGAGCTGTACAAAGTCCTCAGCCACAGAGTTCTTAAGTACCCATACGGGTAATGGGAAGTAAATGGGGTAAGTGTCCATATCACTTGAATTGTCCATTAGGGAAAAATATAAGTCAATATGCATACATAGGAAAAGACACAATATGACACACAATATAATATAATACAATATTATACAATACCCCAGGGGTAACTATCTACACTTGTCAGAAGTTTAACTATTCAGTATATCTGACAGGGGGTTGACCTCTCGTGTTACGTGTTGATCTGCGTAGTGCAGTGGCCTGTGTGGTATCTGTATTTTCAGCTACCCGGTTGGCTCTACATGTGAGGGAATTGTAAATCTGCCTTAACCTCTCTCTGGGCCTGGCAAGTGTACCATTGGCTGGTCCTTCTTGCTCTTCTCCTGCCGGGGATCCTTCGTCCGGGGATTCTTCTGGGGCTGGCTCTTCTGCAGCACTTAAAGGTTCAACTTGCTGTGGAGGGTCTGTGGCGCCCCTGAGGGTTCAGTCGCCACAGGGGTACTGCACCTCAGACTGAGGTGTGGTATCTCCTCTCTGAGGTAAGGGTGGAGCACCTCTCAGGACTCAGCCATCCATTCAACATTACACCACTCCTGTCCTGAGGGGGGCTTTAAGGCACCATAGTGCTGCCTCTGCTGGGATAGAGGAGATGGGGGGAACCAAAAGATAGGGGGAACCATGTAGTGGTTGAGGGTGGAGGACGCACTTTAGGTTACACTCATTCAATCATATTTAATCAACGGCCATCTTAGGTTCATGGTCCTTTGATTGTGGTCTTCATCACTGAACGTGGCTTTCCAGTGGAACCTGCAGCTGATTGAAGATACACGGTCCTCGTTCTCTGGCCTTGAGGCGAGGAGCGGGCTAGAGTTAACGGCTGTCTCTACCCGGTCAAGGTCCCTACCTAAGAAGGCCTGGAGGGGAGCAGAGGAGACAATCTCCACAGGTAAAAGGATCCCAGGGGGATGCAGACGGACCGGCATATGCCACCTGTCTTCACTATTCTGGCCTAGTCAGAGGGACTCCTGCTGCAAAAGGTGTACCGGCCCCCGATATCTGGCTTTGCTACTTCATGTCCTAGTCAGAAAAGCCCGGAGGCTTAGAGGATCCCACCGAGTAACGGACGGAGCGGAGTCGCCACCCGTACCCTTGTTCTGTGTATAGCCAGAGGGAGACCCAGCCTTGTAACACGCACCACATACGGACAGGAGAGGACCTAGTGGGAAGGTCTAGGAACACTCTGGTGCAGGGGGTCCTGATTGATGCACCCGAACTACCCGGAGTGTGCTGAACCCCTTCCTGGTGGCCGCAGCGTGCCGTGAGGAGCAAGGAGAAGCCTTTCAGCTGACACCTAACAATGTGAGTAAAGTTTGGAAGACTGCATCCATTGCCTCCGTTCCTCATTTCAGCGCGACACCACACCGCACTACCCACTACGACCCCACTGATCCGTCTTCTCTTCCCTGAGGCCCTGCTGCGCCTGTGGGGAGTAGTACCATCTTCTGCTGCCACGACATCCCGCCTTAGAGGACTGCTGCAGCGTTGGTGGCGAATCACCAGGCACCACATGTGGCGTAGTCATTACATCCACTCGATTACCACCGTCCCTCCTGGACCTTCTTTTTACTGTGACGACCCTGGGCACGGGCCGGGCCTAGGCCACGACTGCATCCACCGTACACCAGGAGGCCCGGTTCTGAGTACCCCCATCTCTCAGGGTAGGGCCAGCGAGCGGGAGCGAGGCATCACAGACCTGGCGTAGTCGGCAGGATTGCGTACCCGCAGCAACGGAAGAGGTTGTCCCCATTGCTACCGGGTACTGTGCGCCTTTACAGAAAGACTGTCGTTTCACATTCCATGTTGCGTCCGCCCAAGAAGAACGGACGCCATTATGTGCAGAAAGGACAGCAACCCAGCACCGTCCATCGTGGGCCTGGCTCCCTCATGGCGCCAAAAGTGCAGACCGCCCCCTGCAGTGGAGACACTCCGCAAGGTAATGTCCATCAAAGCGGATGGGATGTCCCTGGGAGTGCCTGTCAGCCAGCCACCCCGAAAAGAGGAGGAGACGAAGGCAACAGCGAGGTGTGGCCGCAACAATCCAAGACTCGTCGCACCCTGCAGCAGTGATGGACGCGGCCGAGGAGAGTTCTCCCGAAACCTCCAGTGCTGGCCCACAAGCTGCTACCTTCCGTGGCATGGGAGGAATCCACTTGACCCCGGATGAAGCCGAGTTCCTCCGCGACGAAGCGCAGGACCTCACTAGGAGGATCGCAGAGGCGCAACGATTGGTCTCTGGGGAGTGGCGAGAGGAGGTGCTCCGCAAGATTTGGGCCCACCACCAGAGCTCTGCGAGCCTTTCCAGCGGAACCGTAGCCCAGACAGAGGAAACCCAGGAGGCCTCGTGCAGCCCAGGAGCGGGTAAGCAAGAAATCCCCGTCCCAGGCGCAGGGCGTACTGTACCTCTCCTGAGTATCCTGCCGACACCCCTGTCCCCGGGCGCCATCCAGTGGGAGCAGCTTCTAGCTCCGGAGCTGGAGGCCCAAGTTACCGCCACCACCGGAGGCCTGCTGTGTCTCCCGACTCCCGGCCAACCTCCTGCCCTTACTGAGGAGACTCCCAGCTCCAAGCCGGACTGGTCCGTACTGGTCAAGGACCAGCAGCAACCCCTGCTGACGCCGCTACCCGCGCCCCTGGTCACCTGCCCGGCGGCGGAAGAGATGGCCTGGGACAACCAGGGGGGGACCTGATGGGCTTCCCCCAGGAGACCCGGGCTGCAGCGCGGAGGAGGGAGGAGATGTGCAGAAGGCAGCTCCTCCAATTTGATAAAGAGTGACGCCAAACGGAGGTCCGCTGTGAGCGTCTGGACGTGCGGACCAAGGCCTCAAAGTCACAGGCCCGCCAGGCAGAGGTCGCCCGTCCAAGCCCCCGGGAGGAAGGCCTGATAGTCAAATTCCACTAGGAGGCCGGATGGGGCTTCATTCGCAGCTCCCAGTTCCACCGGCACATTTTCGTGAATCGGCGGGACGTCGAGCCGCAACTGGAGCAAGGCCACCCTGACTGGAACCTGTACCCGGGCGACTTGGTGTCCTACACCCGCCACCACAGGGAGCATGGGTGGTATGCCCTGGACGTCCACAGGGTGTTCAAAGGGGATGCCCCCACTCCCCTGCCCACAGAGGACCGGTCAGGCTCAGGTTTCAAGAATGAGCCTTTTCCTAAGTGGGGATACCGTTTCTGAGCAGCCCCGGAGGATGTACTTCCCTGTTGACTAAGTTACTGTTTTAAGTTGTTATGTTGTTTTTCCTCCTGATTTAAAGAGACATTTGTCCCTGCAGACGCTAAGCAGTAGACAGACTCACTTTGTAAATAGCTCTGCATCTCTTTAGGTGCTCCCTATTGGTTTTATGCAAAACCGCTCTACTACTACCTCAGACCTCGGAAGCAAAACCTGTCTGCAGTGGCTCTCCTGGAGGTCCAACCCAGGATCTCCATGCCCTACAGCCACCCCAGGGCCTACGTTGAGGGTTTGGGACAGGTCGCTCATGCTGCTGAACTGACTCTTTTCTACAATGTTTTCTACAGAACTGTCTACTTGCATAATGTCTCTTGAATGTCTCCCATGTGTGCATAATGTCTTTTATACATGCATAATGTCACTTAATATTTTTCTATATTTATATTGTATATATATTATTGCAACGTTCAAGAATTGAGCCTCCCATAAAGGGAAGATGGTTTTACTGTTATGCAAAAATTTAAAAAGTCTGTACCAATGCTTTGCTCTCTTTTCAGCCCGCGGACGTGCTGTGTTTCACCAGGGGGGAATGTGGCGCCCCCGAGGGTTCAGTCGCCACAGGGGTACTGCACCTCAGACTGAGGTGTGGTATGTCCTTTCCGAGGTAAGGGTGGAGCACCTCTCAGGACTCAGCCATCCATTCAACACTACACCACTCCCGTCCTGAGGGGGGCTTTAAGACACCATAGTGCTGCCCCAGCCAGGATAGAGGAGATGGGGGGAACCAAAAGATAGGTGGAACCATGTAGTGGGTGAGGGTGGAGGACGCACTTTAGGTTACATTCATTCAATCATATTTAATCAACGGCCATCTTAGGTTCATGGTCCTTTGATTGTGGTCTTCGTCACTGAACGTGGCTTTCCGGTGGAACCTGCAGCTGATTGAAGATACATGGTCCTCGTTCTCTGGCCTTGAGGCGAGAAGTGGGCCAGAGTTAACGGCTGTCTCTACCCGGTCAAGGTCCCTACCTAAGAAGGCCTGGAGGGGAGCAGAGGAGACAAGCTCGACAGGCAAAAGGATCCTAGGGGGATGCAGACGGAGCGGCATATGCCACCTGTCCTCACTATTCTGGCCTAGTCAGAGGGACTCCTGCAGCAAAAGGGGTACCGGCCCCCGATATCTGGCTTTGCTACTTCATGTCCTAGTCAGAAAAGCCCGGAGGCTTAGAGGATCCCGCCGGGTAACGGACGGAGCGGAGTCGCCACACATACCCTTGTTCTGTGTATAGCCAGAGGGAGACCCAGCCTTGTAACACGCACCACATACGGACAGGAGAGAACCTAGTGGGAAGGTCTAGGAACACTCTGGTGCAGGGGGTCCTGATTGATGCACCCGAACTACCCGGAGTGTGCTGAACCCCTTCCTGGTGGCCACAGCGCGCCGTGAGGAGCAAGGAGAAGCCTTGCAGCTGACACCTAACAACGTGAGTAAAGTTTGGAAGACTGCATCCATTGCCTCCGGTTCCTCATTTCAGCGCGACACCACACCGCAGTACCCACTACGACCCCCCTGATCCGTCTTCTCTGCCCTGAGGCCCAACTCCGCCTGTGGGGAGTAGTACCATCTTCTGCTGCCAAGACATCGCGCCTCAGAAGACTGCCGCAGCTCTGGTGGCGAATCACCAGGCACCACAGGTGGCGTAGTCATTACATCCACTCGATTACCACCGTCCCTCCTGGCCCTTACTTTTACTGTGACGACCCTGGGCTTGGACCGGGCCTAGGCCACGACTGCGTCCACCGTACACCAGGAGGCCCGGTTCCGAGTACCCCCATCTCTCAGGGTAGGGCCAGGGAGCGAGGCGTCACAGACCTTCTGGCTGTTGGAAGAAGTGGAGCACAGGTATTATCACTGCTCCTCCTAGTTGAGGCCAATCTGCCGGGAAATCTCCTAATTCAGTGTGTATTACTGCTTCTTTAGGCTCCTCCGGTATGATAAGAGGCACTTCTTCTTGGGGCTTTAGCAGGTCTGGACACAACTTCAGGTGGTCTCTAGATACCGTTGCAGTTGTTCTTCTCCCGTATTTGCTAATCAGACAAGTCTTTTTATAATCAAATCTTGAATTCAACACAGTGTAGGGTTCTCTCTCCCACTGGTCATCAAGTTTGTGGTTTCTTCTCTTTCTTTTTAACACTACCTCTCCAGGTGTGTAGAGTTCTGCTGGTGCACCTCTATTGTATTGGGCTCCCTGCTTGTCTCTCACCCGAGTGAGACTGTATTCGACACAGGCTTGTACTCTTCTGTACTGCTCCTGTCTGGACGTGTCCCAGTCCTCAGTGGTCACATCTGCTTCTGGTTCTTCAACACCAAGCTCCAGGTCCATGGGCAACTTTCCTGGTCTTGCTCGCATGAGATAAGCTGGAGTGCAATTGGTGGAACTTACAGGTATGTGATTGTACAGATCTACCAGGTCAGGTAGTAGGTCTGGCCACTGATTTCTCTCCTCAAGTGGTAAGGTCTTCAGCAGGTCGATGACGATGTTGTTCTTCTTTTCACAGAGACCATTGGCTTGGGGGTGGTACGGTGTAGTTCTTATCTTTTTAGACCCATACAGATGGCAGAACTCTTTGAACAGCTCGGCCTCAAAGGCTGGGCCTTGGTCCGTCAGCACCTGCTCAGGGTATCCATGGGGTCTGCAGAAATATGCTTGGAACGTCTTTGCTGCTGTCTCTGCCGTCAGGTCTTTGACGGGGGCGACCACCAGGAAACGTGAGTAGTAATCCACCATGGTCAGGGCATAGGAGTACCCTGACCTGCTGGGTGCCAGCTTGACATGGTCCAGGGCCACAATCTCTAAGGGCCGAGTCATCTTGATGGGTTGTAGGGGTGCCTTCTGACTGCTGTAGTCTTTTGTTCTGAGGCTACAGGGTCCACAGTTTCGGCACCACCTCTCCATGGAGCTGCACATTCCCACCCAGTAGAATCGACAATTCAGCAGGGTCTCTAGCTTTTTCCAGCCAAAGTGTCCCACCTGATCGTGGTAGGCCTCCAACACCATCTGGATGTGTGGCGCCCCTGAGGGTTCGGTCGCCACAGAGGTACTGCACCTCATAAAGAGGTGTGGTATCTCCTCCTACAGGTAAGGATGGAGCATCATACAGGACCCCACCTTCGCATTCAACACTACACCACTCCAGTTCTGTAGGGGGCCATATAGCACCAGGGTGCTGAACGGGGCCGGGATAGTGGAGATGGGGAGAACCAAAGTGAGGGGGAACCATGTAGTGGGTGAGAGTGGAGGACACACTTACTGAAGCACTTAATAGGAGCATATAAAATAGCCAGCCATCTTAAGTTCAAGGTGTTTGATTGTGAGGTCTTCAGTTGGGACTCAGCAAGTGTCTGTAGCTGGCTGAAGAGTCACGGCCCTCACTCTCTGGCCTTGAGACGAGGGGCAGGGTGGAGGTAACTAGAGCACCCTACCCTGGTCAGGGTCCTGAACTAAGAAGGGCTTGGAGGGGAGCAGAGGAGAGAGGCTCCACAAGCGAAAGGATCCCAGGGGGATACGGATGGAGCGGAGCCGCCACCTGTATTCTTCACTCTGGCCTAGTCAGAGGGACTCCTGCCGCAAAAGGGGTGACCGGCCCCCGATATCTGACTTTGTACTTTATGCCACTGTTGGAGAAGTCCGGAGGCTGAGAGGTTTCCCAGGGGGATACAGACGGAGCGGAGTCGCCACCTGTCCCTCACCACCTGCGTTTATCCAGTGGGACCCAGCCTTACACCACGTTCACACCACATACTGTCAGCAAAGGACTCAGTGGGAGAACTTACTACCAAAAAGGAACATTCTGGAGCGGGGTCTTGATAGGTGCTCCTGATCTACCCGTAGAGTGCCGAACCCCTACCTGGGGGCCTCAGTGCGCTGCAAGAGGCAGAGAGAAGCTTTGCAGCTGCCCCGTTCATTAACGTGAGTAAAAGACCGGGATGACTTCATCTACTGCCTCTGTCTGTCTTTATTGAGCGGCACCGCACCCACAATTCCCTCCACACTGTTCCACAAACTCTGCCCTGAGGCCTAGCTCCACCTGTGGGGAGCTATACCAACACCGCTGCCATAACACCGACCTCAGAGGACTGCTGCAGCACTGGTGGCCTTCACCAGACACCACAGGTGTCGTAGTCAAACTTTAACACTCAAATAAGACCATTGTTCATGTGACAGCCCTGGGCATGGACCGGGTCACGGCCACGACGACATCCCACCACCACCATACATTGGCCTGGTACCGAGTAACCTCTTCGCTCAGGGAGGGCGTCACAGATGTCTGTCTTGGGGACCACTATCTGTCATACCATCTCATGGGTCTTTGGGTTGACATACCTCCGGCACAGCTTCTCCCGATAGATAAACAGCCGGCTCCTCTCGATCCAGAGCTGTTTTGCTTTAAGAGATGCATCCTTCTCCAGGGAGGAACCTTCTTGGGTTATCAGCTCCTTAATACGGCTGACAACCGGGTCGCTGTCCTGGGTCTCTTTCCAGCTGTGGTGAGGCAAAGGGTTTAACGTCTTCCATGCTGCCACACGGAGGCTCGTTGCTCGTGGATCATGCCATTGCGGTGAAAGGCAGGTAGTTCAATCTCTTCCAGGTCATCCACTTCTTCTTCAGTGTCTGACTGGTGAGGCATCCTAGACAGGGCATCGGCGTTGGAATTCTTGCGGCCCGCCCGGTACTTTATTGTGAATTGGTAGTTTGACAGCCGAGCCAT
Organism: Phyllobates terribilis; assembly: GCF_046119375.1. NCBI lineage: Eukaryota > Metazoa > Chordata > Amphibia > Anura > Dendrobatidae > Phyllobates > Phyllobates terribilis. The sequence goes on along the minus strand of NW_027362769.1, from coordinate 220,744,607 downwards.
CCACAGTTGCTCCATGGCTCCTAGCTTGGCTGTTTCAAGATGGGTCAAGGGGTTATTGTCAGTGTAGGCAGTGAACTTGCTGGAGGCTAAGTAGTGCTTGAACCGTTCAGTGATAGCCCAGACCAGGGCCAGGAACTCTAACATGAAACTGCTATAGTTCTCTGGCTTCCTCTCAGTCGGACGGAGCTTCCTACTTGCGTATGCGATCACTTTCTCTTGGCCATTCTACTTCTGACTTAAGATAGCTCCTAATCCTTCATTGCTGGCATCAGTATACAGCAGGAACGGTTGGCTGTAGTCAGGGTAGGCTAGGATCTCTTCGCCAGTCAGGATCTCCTTCATCTCTTTGAATAATTCAGCTTGCTCTTTACCCCAGTGGAACGGGGGATTTCTGCCTTTGGGGGACTGTACTACCAAGAGGTCTTGCAGAGGCGCTGCTTTCTTGGTGTAATCTTTCACAAACCTCCGGTAGTATCCTACTAGTCCCAGGAACTGACGCACCTCCTTGAGGTTCTTTGGCTCCGGCCATTTCTGGATGGCAGTGACCTTCTCCGGGTCTGGTGCTACTCCTTCTGGACTGACAATGTTCCCCAGGTACTGTACCTTTCTCTTGAGCAGGTGGCATTTTGAGGGCTTCAGCTTCATCCCATACCGGGAAAGCGACTCAAATACCTCCGCCAGGTGCTTCAAGTGGTCCTTATACGTCTTGGAGTACACTATCACGTCATCCAGGTATAGTAACACTGTCTCGAAGTTGCGGTGTCCCAGGCAGCACTCCATCAATCTCTGGAACATCCTGGGGGCATTGCAGAGTCCAAACGGCATACTGTTGAACTCATAGAGTCCCATCGGGGTTGTAAATGCCGTCTTCTCCCGATCCTCCTCAGCCATAGCTACTTGCCAGTACCCACTAGTGAGGTCAAGGGTGGAAAAGTAATTTGCAGACTTCAAGGCAGCCAGGGATTCCTCTATACGTGGTAAAGAGTATGCATCTTTATGTGTAACGCGATTTACTTGTCTGTAATCTACACACATTCTCATGGTTCCGTCCTTCTTCCTGACTAGCACTAGGGGAGCTGCCCAGGGACTACAACTATCCCTTACTACCCCTGCCTTCTTCATGTCATGCAACATCTCCTTGGCTTTCTGGTAGTGTGCTGGAGGTATAGGCCTGTAACGTTCTTTGATGGGTGGGTGCTTGCTGAATACCTGTGCGTATTCCTGTACCACCCGGTGTACCCCCTGTTTCTCGTGGGCAGGCGTGGTGTCTGTCCCAACATGGATCTGTTGACACCAATCCTCCACCTGGGTTGCTGGGTCATTATCCTCCACTTGGTCTGGGGAGGTTAAGGAATGGAGTTGTTATTTACAGCGTGTAACTTGGCAACAGTGGCATAACGTGGTAATCTGACCTCGTCTTCCCCATAGTTGAGAAGACGGATGGGCACCCTCCCATTGCGTACATCCACTACCCCTCTGGCAGTTAAGAGTGTAGGTCTGTGCTTTGAGCTAAGGGATTCTACTACCGCCTGGTAGCTCTGTTCTTTGAGACCTAATGCTGCTCTACACCAAATAAGCATTTCACTCATTGGGGGAATCACAATGGGTATCGGGTCTGTTACCCGCACATTACCAATTTCACCACCGGATAGCTTTACTTGCTGCTGGTACATCAGGGCTCGGATCTCTTTCTGGATCGCTCTCCTCAAGCCCGGTTCTGGCAGCGTTAACGAGCTGTTGGAGCAAAAACAACACTTCCTCCAAACAGTTACCAACAATGTTAGTGCCTAGTACCATATACAGTCCATTCTCATCAGAGATAGTCTCTACTACAATGAGTCCCTGGTCCTTCAGCTCCACTCTCCCCACCTTTTCTGCCACATCCTTAACCCAAACTTGGTTAAGAGGGAGGCCGTTGGAGGCATAAACGGAGAGATCTGGATCTGGGGGTTGGAGATTGTCCATGGACCAGAATCTCTTGTAAAGGGCATCAGGCATTATGGTTACCTGAGAGCCAGTGTCCAGCAGGGTAGGTATCCCAATGATGTCCAGGATTGTGGACAGGAAAGGTCTTCCTCCCACGAACCTGCTGTGCCAGTCTGAGGGGCCTGCTGAGTCTATTCCTGGGTGTTGGCCCTCGGACCCAGGGTTTGCTCGTTTAAAGGACAATTGCGCACTGTGTGGCCTGCCTTCTGGCAGCGGTAGCAGACAAACTCTCGTTGAGGGTGGCGCTGGTTGCTGGTCCTTCCACGGGGTGGCGTTGTCCTCCTCCGGGGCGGCATTGTCCTCCTTCGGGGCGGCGGCGTCCTCCTCCGCCCTCTCATCCAGGGGACATCCTCAGGGCAGTTGGTTAGCAGGATCCTTCCCTCCGTCTCAGGCTCCATCTGTAGCTGCAGGGCTCTCATCACAGTGGCCAGGTTTTTAGTCAGCTGGCGCACTTCTGAGCGCAGACTGTCCAGCTCACTAGGGGGTGCTGCTTGCACATTGGCTTCAGTGGCCAGCGGGGAAAAGGTGGATGCTACGGGCGTTGGAGTGGCCACACCCTGGTAACGTTGGATAGCAGTATCTGCTGTTTCCAGGGGTTGCAGTCCCTTTATAGCCATGTTCTTAAGGGTGTCAAAGGTAGCATCTGTATGATCCAAGGACCACCAACGCACAGTCCTGCTCTCCTCTTGGGGCCTCAGCCCCCGGACAAACTGTTCTTTTAGCATTTTACTTTCATCAGTTATGCTGGTTGGACTAACCTGTTTCAGAGCTCGCAGGGCCCCTTGTAAACGGCAGGCATAGTCCCGAACACTGTCCTCCGGTTTCTGAGAGCAGTTGTAGTACCTCATCCGGAGGTCTGTCTCAGTGCGGTCCTCAAAGACAGTCTGTAGCTTTTTAAAGATGGCGGACACTGACTCCTGGTCTGCGGTCGACCAAGTCTCTACTTCCCTCTCCGCAGCACCAGTCAATTGTCCCAAAACAACAGAGGCTCTTTGTTTGCCCGTCATAGAGTACATGTCCAGTATGCTTCAAATTTTCAGCTTGAATTCAGACAGGGTGTCTGGTTTGCCGCTGCACTGGGGGAGCCACTTCGCTCAAGGTATGTACGGTAGGGTCATGAGTACGATAGGGGCTACAGGCCCTGGTGATGGAGCGGCTGCTCCGTCTTGCGCGGCGGCGCCCGCGGGTGGGTTATCGGGGCTGTCAGCCTGGGCCCCGGCATCGGACTGCCGCTGCGACATCCTGGCGCCCCCGTAGCGAACCGTGGCCTACCTTCTTTTCTGTAGGCTGCAGCTCCACAGGTGACGGTCTTTCGCTAGGACCTTTGTCGCTTTACGTCCTCCGTCAGAGCGCTCGCTGGGGCTTCCTGCCAGGACCTGACGCTGCATCAGTGCGTGGGGCGTGTCTCGGGCTTCGCACGCTTCTCCAGGTATGCCTCCAAGTTTACCGTGGTTACGCCCTTCTTCTCGCGCGGTGACGTAACAATGGCGGCAATCTTTGCCACAGTCAATATACAGTTTTTTGTTAAAGGCGCACAGTACCCGGTGGCAACGGGCACAACTTCCTCCGTTGCCGCGGGCACGCAATCCTGTTCATGACGCCAGTTTGAAGAGCACGTAGCACCCAGGGGATGGGGACAACTCGGCGCCAGGGCCTTGATGCCTGGTGTTAGGGGATGTCGCGATAGTCGGCTCCCGGGCCCGTACCCTGGGGTCTCTTCTAAAAAAGGGGATAATGAAAGTTCGTGATGCCACCTGCGGTTTCTGGTGAGGACCACCAGCGCTGCAGCAGTCCTCTGAGGCCGGTGTTCTGGCAGCTAAGATGGTATGGCTCCCCACAGGTGGAGCAGGGCCTCAGTGCAGCGTGGAAGCAGGGGTTGCAGGACAGAGGGGACCCAGCCGGGTCAGAGTAAGAACAGGGACACACACAATAGTCACTTCAGTACCTTTTACTGGTGGTATTCAAGGCACAATCTGGAGCACTGTAGGGTGAGGGGTGCATATCAGGACTCTCCCCAGTGAGCGGGTGTAGGGCCACCTGTCTCTTGCCTTTGCTTGGTAAGTTTCTGACCTGCCTGGAGATAGGCCTAACTTGTTCTCTGTCCTGCACCGGCTGACCTTGTTGTAGGGCCTTCTCTTGGAGTCCACACTCCCTGCTTGCGGGGCCTTCGTGTCTCCTGGCTCTGGTACGTATCAGCTCTTGGGTGATCCTGGGACCTGAAGTCTTCCAGGGGATTCCGGTTGTCTCTACAGGGGAATATATGGCCCTGTAGACGCGGACCCGGTGTCCGGTATATGTTTTCTGGGGTGAGCTGGTAAAGCTCCTCTGCCCCCAATGCTACTCACTCTACTAGCCTTCGGCCTACTCGGGGCCCTCACTAGGCTACACACTAGCAGCTGGCTATCTGCTTCTTCACCGCTCTTACGGCGTCGGCACGCCTTAGGCTTACTATTCTGAGCTTTCTGAGTTCACTGAGTCTGAACTAGAAACTGAGAGCTGTCTCTCTCTGACTCTGAGCAGGAACTCTGTTCTGAGCTGCCTAACTCCACCCTCCGTATATATATCCCTATCAGGGCTCCCTCTGGTGGTCTGAGGTGGTAGGATGGAGGTGTGTGTATGCTGTAAGGGCCTCTTGTGGAGAAATCTGTACATGCACCCCTCTGGGATCTGTGGCACCAATGTGTAGCAGCGCACCACAAATGTCCATATAACACACCGCTTTACCTTTGTCGGGTGTCAGCTGCTTCTTGCCTTCCAAGGCTCCTGGTATCCTCAAACCCAGGGATCCAGCCTTCGCCTTCAGGCTAGTAGAGTCCCTTACACAGGGACAAGGCTTCTTGCCTCACCAGGCCTCACTCCGTCCAAGGCTACTGGCATCCCACACACACCAAGGGATCCAGCCTTTGCCCTCCAGGACTACACAAGGCTTCACCAGGCTTCACCAGGCCTGGCTCTCTCTTCAGGCCACACTAGGCCTCACACTCTGCTCTGTTTCAAACCAGCAGGATTTATATATCCTTCTGTGCACACATGACCTGTGATGATGTCACAGTCATGTGATCAGTCACCTGAGGGGGAGGTACATGGTCAGTCAAAACACACTCCCTGGACCACTACAGTAATGCCGCAAGCCGCTGCATTACAATATATATATATATATATATATATATATATATATATATATATTACAGTACAGACCAAAAGTGTGGGCACACCTTCTCATTTAAAGATTTTTCTGTATTTTCACGACTATGAAAATTATACATTCACACTGAAGGCATCAAAACTATGAATTAACACATGTGGAATTATATACTTAACAAAAAAAGTGTGAAACAACTAAAAATATGTCTTATATTCTAGGTTCTTCAAAGTAGCCACCTTTTGCTTTGATGACTGCTTTGCACACTCTTGTCATTCTCTTGATGAGCTTAAAGAGGTAGTCACCGGAAATGGTTTTCACTTCACAGGTGTGACCTGTCAGGTTTAATAAGTGGGATTTCTTGCCTTATAAAAGGGGTTGCGACCATCAGTTGTGTTGTGCAGAAGTCAGGTGAATACACAGCTGATAGTCCTACTGAATAAACTGTTTGAATTTGTATTATGGCAAGAAAAAGCAGCTAAGTAAAGAAAAACTATTGGCCATCATTACTTTAAGAAATGAAGGTCAGTCAGTGTGAAAAATTGGGCAAACTTTGAACGTGTCCCCAAGTGCAGTTGCAAAAACCATCAAGCGCTAAAAAGAAACTGGCTCACATGAGGACCGCCCCAGGAAAGGAAGACCAAGACTCACCTTTGCTTCTAAGGTAAAGTTTATCCGAGTCACCAGCCTCAAAAATCGCAGGTTAACAGCAGCTCAGATTAGAGACCAGGTCAATGCCACACAGATTTCTAGCAGCAGACAAATCTCTACAACAACTGTTAAGAGGAGACTTTGTGCAGCAGGCCTTCATGGTAAAATAGCTGCTAGGAAACCATTGCTAAGGACGGGCAACAAGCAGAAGAGACTTGTTTGGGCTAAAGAACACAAGGAATGGACATTAGACCAGTGGAAATCTTTGCTTTGGTCTGATGAGTCCAAATTTGAGATCTTCGGTTCCAACCACCGTGTCTTTGTGCGACGCAGAAAAGGTGAACGGATGGACTCTACATGCCTGGTTCCCACCGTGAAACATGGAGGAGGAGGTGTGATGGTGTGGGGGTGCTTTGCTGGTGACACTGTTGGAGATTTATTCAAAATTGAAGGCATACTGAACCAGCATGGCTACTACAGCATCTTGCAGGGGCATGATATTCCATCCGGTTTGCATTTAGTTGGACCATCATTTATTTTTCAACAGGACAATGACCCCAAACACACCTCCAGGCTGTGTAAGGGCTATTTGACCTAGAAGGAGAGTGATGGGGTGCTACGTCTGATGACCTGGCCTCCACAGTCACGAGACCTGAACCCAATCGAGACGGTTTGGGGTGAGCTGGACCGCAGAGTAAAGGCAAAAGTGCCAACAAGTGCTAAGCATCTCTGGGAACTCCTTCAAGATTGTTGGAAGACCATTTCCGGTGACTACCTCTTGAAGCTCATCAAGAGAATGCCAAGAGTTTTTTGGGCTGCAATGTCTCCAGCGAGGGCTTTGAGATGGACGTGGTGAAGGTTCAGGCTGTGCAGGAATGGCCTAGGCCTATTGGTTTGAAATCTATACAGAGATTTTTGGGTTTCGCCAATTATTACAGGAAATTCATTAAGAATTTTTCTATAATTGTTAAGCCTCTGACCGAACTCACCAGGAAAGGTGCGAATACGGTCCAGTAGACTACTGAGGCCATTGAAGCATTTGTGTATCTCAAGGAGAGGTTCAGTTCTGCCCCTATCCTTATGCAGCCTGATGAGACCAAGCCTTTTTTGGTCGAGGTCGATGCTTCATCGGTGGGGATCGGTGCAGTTTTACCTCAGGAGAACAGAGATGGAGTACATCCTTGTGCTTTTTTTTCGAAAAAAATTTCGGAAACCGAACTCAATTATGATGTTGGAAATCGGGAGTTGCTGGCTAATAAACTCGCATTTGAACATTGGCGTCATTTCTTGGAAGGTGCTAGATTTCCTATTCAGGTTTTCACAGATCATAAGAATTTGATCTATCTGGATGCTGTCAAGCGCTTGAATGCCTGTCAAGCTAGGTGGGCACTTTTTTTTTCTCGGTTTCATTTTTCTGTTACTTATATCCCTGGTACTAAGAATGTTAAAGCCGATGCTTTATCTCGCAGCTTTTCTCCTACGGTGGGTGCCGAGGAGGAGGAGAGCATTTTACAGAAAGGAGTTGTGGTGGCGGCATTGGACTCCGTTTTGGAAGATGGGATTCTGAAAGCTCAAGATGATGCCCCATCTAACACTCCCCATGTGAGGTTGTTTGTGCCTAGAAACTTTAGGAGAGATTTGTTTGTGGAGTGTCATGAGCATAGGCGGATTATAATGAGGGCAATCCGGGCTACTGCCCGGGGCCCCGAGCCTGCAGGGGGCCCGCGGCTTCGGGCGGGGTGTCTAATGCCGGATTGCACTCATTATATGTGCGGGCTGCCGTGGCACATACCGGTAGCAGTGGCGGGAGGGGGGGCCCCGGACCGCTCCCCCAGCAGCGGCCGCCGCTACTTCTTCATTGGCCGGGCCAGCACTGCAGCAGTTAACTTCCATCTGCTGGCCCGGCCGCGTCACTGCTAGGAGACACGGCCTGTGCGCGGCTGTGTCTCCTAGCTGTGATGTCACGCAGTGCACACCCGGCCTGCAGTGCTGCAACGGAGAAGTCAGAGCAGGCAGGAGGAATGGAGCCAGGGGATGGTGAGTGAGTGTGTGTGTGTGTGTGTGTGTGTATGTATGTATGTGTGTGTGTGTGTGTGTGTGTGTATGTATGTGTGTGTGTGTGTATGTGTGTGTGTATGTGTAGGCAGATATCATTGTGTGATGTCTGTTTATATGTATTTTTGTGTTTCAAATGTGTTTATGCGTGTATGTATATGTCTGTATATGTTTTTCTGTGTGCGTGACTGCATGCGTGACTGCGTGTGGCCTCCTGCTGAGTATAGTTGGCGCCGTGCGGCCTCCTGCTGTCTCTGGGGGGGGGCGCTGTGCGGCCCCCTGCTGTGTATAGATGGCGCTGTGCGGCCCTCTGCTGTGTATAGAGGGCGCCGTGCGGCCCCCTGCTGTGTATCGAGGGTGCAGTGTGGCCCCCTGCTGTGTATAGATGGCGCCGTGCGGCCCCCTGCTGTGTATAGATGGCTCCGTGCGGCCTCCTGCTGTGTATAGATGGCGCCAAGCGGCCTACTGCTGTGTATAGATGGTGCTGTGCGGCCTCCTGCAGTGTATAGATGCTGCCGTAGCGGCCTCCTGCTGTGTATAGATGGCGTCGTGCGGCCTCCTGCTGAGTATAGATGGCGCCGTGCGGCCCCCGGCTGTGTATACATGGCACCGTGCGGCCTCCTGCTGTGTATAGATGCCGCCGTGCGGCCTCCTGCTGTGTATAGATGGCGCCGTGCGGCCTCCTGCTGAGTATAGTTGGCGCCGTGCAGCCTCCTGCTGTCTCTGGGGGGGGGCGCCGTGCGGCCCCCTGCTGTGTAGAGATGGCGCCGTGCGGCCCTCTGCTGTGTATAGAGGGCGCCGTGCGGCCCCCTGCTGTATATCGAGGTGCAGTGTGGCCCCCTGCTGTGTATAGATGGCGCCGTGCGGCCCCCTGCTGTGTATAGATGGCTCCGTGCGGCCTCCTGCTGTGTATAGATGGCGCTGTGCGGCATACTGCTGTGTATAGATGGTGCGGTGCGGCCTCCTGCAGTGTATAGATGGTGCCGTGCGGCCTCCTGCTGTGTATAGATGGCGTCGTGCGTCCTCCTGCTGAGTATAGATGGCGCCGTGCGGCCCGCTGCTGTGTATACATGGCACCGTGCGGCCTCCTGCTGTGTATAGATGCCGCCGTGCAGCCTCCTGCTGTGTATAGATGGCACCGTGCGGCCTCCTGCTGAGTATAGTTGGTGCCGTGCTGCCTCCTGCTTTCTCGGGGGGGGCGCCGTGCGGCCTCCCACTATGTATAGATGGCGCCGTGCGGCCCCCTGCTGTGTATAGATGGCGCCGTGCGGCCCTCTGCTGTGTATAGGGGGCGCCGTGCGGCCCCCTCCTGTGTATAGATGGCGCCGTGTGGCCTCCTGCTGTGTATAGATGGTGCCATGCGGCCTCCGGCTGTATATAGATGGCACCGTGCGGCCTTCTGCTGTGTATAGATTGCGCCGTGCGGCCTCCTGCTGTGTATAGATGGCGTCGTGCGTCCTCCTGCTGAGTATAGATGGCGCCGTGCGGCCCGCTGCTGTGTATACATGGCACCGTGCGGCCTCCTGCTGTGTATAGATGCCGCCGTGCAGCCTCCTGCTGTGTATAGATGGCACCGTGCGGCCTCCTGCTGAGTATAGTTGGTGCCGTGCTGCCTCCTGCTTTCTCGGGGGGGGCGCCGTGCGGCCTCCCACTATGTATAGATGGCGCCGTGCGGCCCCCTGCTGTGTATAGATGGCGCCGTGCGGCCCTCTGCTGTGTATAGGGGGCGCCGTGCGGCCCCCTCCTGTGTATAGATGGCGCCGTGTGGCCTCCTGCTGTGTATAGATGGTGCCATGCGGCCTCCGGCTGTATATAGATGGCACCGTGCGGCCTTCTGCTGTGTATAGATTGCGCCGTGCGGCCCCCTGCTGTGTATAGATGGCGCCGTGCGGCCCCCTGCTGTGTATAGATGGCGCAGTGTGGCCCCCTGCTGTGTATAGATGGCGCAGTGCGGCCCCCTGCTGTGTATAGATGGCGCCGTGCGGCCCCCTGCTGTGTACAGATGGCGCCGTGCGGCCCCCTGCTGTGTATAGATGGTGCCCTGCGGCCCCTTGCTGTGTATAGATGGCACCGTGCGGCCTTCTGCTGTGTATAGATGGCTACGTGCGGCCTCCTGCTGTGTATAGATGGCTATGTGCGGCCCCCTGCTTTGTATAGACGGCTACGTGCGGCCCGCTGCTGTGTATAGATGGCGCAGTGCGGCCTCCTGCTGCGCATAGATGGCTATGTGCGGCCTTCTGCTGAGTATAGATGGCGCCGTGCGGCCTCCTGCTGTCTCTGGGGGGGCGCCATGCGGCATCTATACTCAGCAGGAGGCCGCACGTAGCCATCTATACACGTATACTCAGCAGGACAACAAGCAGCTGAAAAAGTGACACATCGCTGGAATTAGGGTATCTGCCCCTATAGTGTGCTGCTCTCAGATGGGACAGCACAATTAATATTGTGCCAAATTAATTTCTCGTGAACTATCACATGATCTATCACAGGGGATCATGTGACATGTCATGTGATAAATCAGGTGTGTGTGTGTGGGGGGGCTGCGCCTTCTAAACTGCCCAGGAGCCTTGCTACTCTTAATCCACCCCTGGTCATGAGTCTCGGTTGGCAGGTCATCCAAGAATTTCTGAGACTAAGAGACTTATAAGTCGCAGTTTTTGGTGGCCTGGATGGCAGAAGGTAGTCATCAAGTGGGTGCGTCAATGTACGGTGTGTGCTAGGTCAAAGGCTTCACATACCCCTGCTGCGGGGTTGCTTTGCCCTCTGGAGGTTCCTAGTGCACCTTGGACGCATCTCACAATGGATTTTATTACTGATCTTCCTGTGTCCGAGGGTTTCACTGTCATCTGGGTGGTCGTGGACCGTTTTAGTAAGATGTGTCATTTGGTTCCATTCATTAAGTTGCCCTGCGCCAAGATACTCGCTAAGGCATTTGTTAAGGAGATTGTCAAGCTCCATGGCATTCCCACGGATATTGTTTCTGATAGAGGACCTCAGTTTGTGGCTCGCTTTTGGCGTGCTTTTTGTGACAGGTTGGGAGTCCATTTGTCATTTTCGTCTGGGTATCATCCTGAGTCTAATGGACAGACTGAAAGAAAGAACCAGGATATTGAACAGTTTTTGTGTTGTTTTGTGGCGGACAATCAAGAGGTGTGGTCTGAGTTTCTGCCTCTCGCAGAATTTGCTCTTAACAACCATACATCCTCCTCTGCTGGGTGTTCTCCTTTTTTTTGTTGTACTGGGAGACATCCATCTTTTGGTTCGTTCTCCAAATTGGGGTCGGCGGTGCCGGAGGAGGAGAATTTTTCTGGTGATTTGGAGAGAGTTTGGACTAATGTACGTTGCAACCTTCAAGAGGCTAACAAGAAGTCCAAAAAGTATTTTGACAGAAAACGTAAGGAGGTTTTGTTTACTGTGGGTGACATGGTTTGGTTGTCCTCAAAGAACCTGCGGTTGAGGATTCCCTCTAAAAAATTGGGTCCTAAGTTTGTGGGGCCATTTACGGTGCTTCAGGTGGTTAACCTGTCTGCTGTTAGGTTGGATGTCTTCCTGGAAGATTAATCCTGTGTTTCATGTTTCCTTGTTGAAAAAGGCTGATGTACACTACCGTTTAAAAGTTTGGGGTCATTTAGAAATTTCATTATTTTTGAAAGAAAAGAACATTTTTTTTTCAATGAAGCTAACATTAAATGAATCAGAAATACACTCTATACATTGTTAATGTGGTAAATGACTATTCTAGCTGCAAACGTCTTTTTTTTATTGCAATATCTACATAGGTGTATAGAGGCCCATTTCCAACAACCACCACTCCAGTGTGTTAATGGTACATTGTGTTTGCTAACTGTGTAAGAAGGCTAATGGATGTTTAGAAAACCCTAGAAAACCCTTGCACAAGTATGTTAGCCCAGCTGAAAATGGTTTGGCTGATTTGAGAAGCTATAAAATTGACCTTCCTTTGAGCTAGTTGAGAATCTGGAGCATTACATTTGTTTGTTCTATGAAACTCTCAAAATGGCCAGAAAAAGAGAACTTTCATGTGAAACTCGAGAGTCTATTCTTGTTCTTAGAAATGAAGGCTATTCCATGCGAGAAATTGCCAAGAAACTGAAGATTTCCTACAACGATGTGTACTACTCCCCGCTGGGGGGCCCCGCTGCACAACTGAGCAACAAGACAAGTACATTAGAGTCTCTAGTTTGGGAAATCGATGCCTCACAGCTCCTCAACTGGCAGCTTCATTAAATAGTACACGCAAAATGCCAGTGTCATCGTCTACAGTGAAGAGGCGACTCCGGGATGCTGGCCTTCAGGGCAAAGTGGCAAAGAAAGAGCCATATCTGAGACTGGCTAATAAAAGGAAAAGATTAATATGGGCAAAAGGACACAGACATTGGACAGAGGAAGATTGCAAAATAAGTTTTATGGACAGACAAATCAAAGTTTGAGGTGTTTAGATCACACAGAAGAACATTTGTGAGACGCAGAACTGAAAAGATGCTGGAAGAGTGCCTGACGCCATCTGTCAAGCATGGTGGAGGTAATGTGATGGTCTGGGGTGGCTTTGGTGCTGGTAAAGTGGGAGATTTATACAAGGTAAATGGGATTTTGAATAAGGAAGGCTATCACTCCATTTGGCAACGCCATGCCATACCCTGTGGACAGCGCTTGATTGGAGCTAATTTCATCCTACAACAGGACAATGACCCAAAGCACACCTCCAAATTATGCATGAACTATTTAGGGAAGAAGCAGGCAGCTGGTATTCTATATGTAATGGAGTGGCCAGCACAGTCACCAGATCTCAACCCCATTGAGCTGTTGTGGGAGCAGCTTGACCATATGGTACGCAAAAAGTGCCCATCAAGCCAATCGAACTTGTGGGAGGGGCTTCAGGAAGCATGGGGTGAAATTTCTCAAGATTACCTCAGCAAATTAACAGAATGCCAAAGGTCTGCAATGCTGTAATTGCTGCAAAGGGAGCATTCATTGACGAAAGCAAAGTTTGTAGGAGAAAAATATTCTGTCTAATAAAAATCATTATTTCTAACCTTGTCAATGTCTGGACTATATTTTCTAATTATTTTGCAACTCATTTGATAAATAAAAGTATGATTTTTCATGGAAAACACAAAATTGTCTGGGTGACCCCAAACTTTTGAACGGTAGTGTATCTGATAGGGATGCCACTGTCACAGTTCCTCCTGTGGTGGAAGACGGCGAATATGAAATTTCTCGTATCCTGAATTCGAGATGGCATAGAGGGAGATTGTAGTATCTCGTCGCATGGAAGGGGTTCGGTCCCGAGGATAACTCCTGGGTAAGGGCGGATGATGTTTTTGCCCCTAGACTTGTCAAAGCTTTCCACAGGAGGTTTCCGGATAGGCCTGGGCCTGGAGGATCTGGAGGATCCTCATAAAGAGGGGATACTGTTAGAACCCTCCTGTTTGTTTTCTTTTCCTTCCTGTGTTTTGCGGTCATGTGACCATTTGCCTTTATATTCCATCTCCGCCCTTTTGGCTGTGCTGGACTTCAGTTTTTGACTGCTTCTCTAGCCAGGTGCTTCTGTGCCGATCTGGCAGCTCGCTTGGTCCTTCTGGAACCTTTAGTACCTTTTTGTCAGTTTGTATTTTTGTGTTCTGCAACTACTTCTCTGTTTAGGAGGTGTCCCATTTTTGTCCCAAGTGCTTAGTTCTTTTAGGGAACCCTTCCTTAATGCTATAGGTCTCCGTTCAGACTAGCCGAGGACTAAGGCGGGTCTGTTCGCTGTAGCGCTGGCGTCCCTGTCCTCTGCTAGGCAGGGACGCTGTTCCCCTCACCTCTCTGCTCCGTGCCCGGCGTCCTCCTCCCGCTCTGCTGGCAGCGCGCGCTCCTTCCTGGCCACTGTGCTTAGGGCGCTCGCTCTCCCTCCCTCTTAAAGGGGCCGCGCGCGCCGTCCTAAGGAGTCCCCGGCCAATGGCCGGAGGACTTCACCATATATAAGGCACCTCCTCCAAAATGGAGGTGCCCGAGCAATGTTGTTGCACTGTTCACTACTCTGCTTCAGCCCTCAGGTCCCGTTGCCAGTTACCTGCCAGATACCTGCCAGATTCCTGCCAGCTTGCTGTCTTATTCCTGCCTGATATTCTGCTACCTGCCTGCTAGCCTGAGGTCCGACGGTCTGCCTTACTACTCCTGTCAGTCTGTCTAAGGACCAGCTTGCCCGCTCACCTGGGAGCGCACATCAACTACCTGCCTGCTTGCCTGAGGTCCGACGGTCTGCCTTCCAACTCTTGTCAGTCTGTCTATGGACCAGCTTGCCCGCTCACCTGGGAGCGCACATCTGCTACCTGCCTGCTAGCCTACCTGGAGGCTCTGCCGTCACGTGCTGTGACCACCTGCCTGTCCAGTGACTCCTGCCCGCTCACCTGGGAGCGCTCATCTGCTGCCTGTCTGCTAGCCTACCTGGAGGCTCTGCCGTCACGTGCTGTGACCACCCGCCTGTCCAGAGACTTCTGCCCGCTCACCTGGGAGCGCTCATCTGCCGCCTGTCTGTTGGTCTTCCTGGAGGCTCCGCCGTCACATGCTGTGACCACCCGTTTATCCAGAGACTCTCGCCTGCTCACCTGGGAGCTCACGTCTACCATCAGCCGCCACAGGTCGTACCAACCCTTTACCCAGAGACTGCCCCGGTCACTTGCCGTGACCATCTGCCCGTTCACCCAGAGACTGCCCCGGTCACTTGCCGTGACCATCTGCCCGTTCATCCAGAGACTGCCCCGGTCACTTGCCGTGACCTCCTGCCCATTCTTCTAGAGACTGTCCCGGTCACCTGCTGTGACTGCCTGCCTGGTCGCCACCCGCTCCCTTACAAGGACCGCCCCCTTGTATAGTAGCTCAGAGGTTCCGCCTCCCAGACCCGTTATAGTTTTGCTCAGGCCATGGAACCCGGTGGCACCCAAGCTCCCTCGCTCTCGGACCTGTGTCATGAACTGTCCCGTCAGAGGTCCCAACAGGAGTCCATCCTGGGTCACCTGCGGAATGTCAATTCTCGCCTGGACACTCTGACTGCTCCGCCAGCAACCTCCGCCAGTGCCATGACTCGCAATCCGGCAGCTCCGCTGTCCACTAATACCATGGTATCCTACCCCGGACCCCGGCTTTCTGCACCTCCTCGCTTCGGAGGCGACTCCGCCCAGGCTCGGGGCTTCATAAATCAGTGCACCCTGCACTTTGAACTCCTGTCCCACCAGTTTAACTCCGACCGGGCCAAAATTGCCTTCATCATGTCCCATCTCACCGGGGAGGCCCTGGCCTGGCTAAATCCTCTATGGGAGAGAGGAGACCCCCTGGTGTCCGACTTGCCTGCCTTTCTCATGGCTTTCCGGAAAGTCTTCGACAAACCCGGACGGAAGACCTCATCCGCATCATCACTGCTACGCCTCCGTCAGGGAAGTCTCACCGTGGGCCAATATGCCATACGGTTCCGTACCCTTGCCTCGGAGCTGGCCTGGGATAACGACGCTCTGGTATCCGTCTTCTGGGAGGGTCTGTCCGGCCGTATTAAAGATGAACTTGCCGGTCGGGACATTCCTACCACTCTCGATGACCTAATAACTCTTGCCACCCGGATTGACCTACGGTTCCAGGAGCGTGCCAAAGAGGTCACCCGTGAGAGGAGGTTTCCACGTCTAGCTCCTACTTTTCAGAAATCCGTCTCTCCCCAGGTACACTCTCCTGAGCCTATGCAGGTCGACCAGACCAAGATGGTCAAAACCCGTCAGGACTTACGCCGTGCCGAGGGGAGCTGCTTCTACTGTGGCAGTAAGGAGCACCGGATCCGTGCCTGCCCGGAGAGGTCGGGAAACGCCTGTGTCTAGGTTCGCTCAGAGAGGTCGACCTAGACAAGAATAAATCCTCTCCATCTCTGCTGCTGTCAGTCTCAATTGTCTGCGGGGAGAACCGTTATTTCGAACTAGCCCAACTTGACTCTGGAGCAGCCGGGAATCTTATTTCACAGTCCCTGGTAGAGAAATACCGCATCCCCACCAAACCTCTGGCTGTACCCTTGTCTGTTGCTGCCGTGGATGGGGGTCTCTTACCACGCCCCATCCAACTCATCACCGAATCCATTACTCTGCAGGTGGGAATGCTGCATTCTGAGAGTATCTCCTTTCATGTTCTGCCTGGACTCTCTCACGCCCTCTTGCTAGGTCTACCTTGGCTCCAGAGACATGCACCCGTGCTTGACTGGCAGACCGGAGAAGTCCTTCGCTGGGGACAGGACTGCCATAAGACCTGTCTGGTTCCCGTCCATCCCGTCCGTCCTTCTCCTACCCCAGCTAATCTACCTGGACTTCCGATTCCTTATTGGTCTTATGCTGATGTCTTTAATAAAAAGGAGGCAGAGACACTACCCCCTCATAGACCATACGACTGCCCTATCGACCTGTTACCTGGTACTACTCCTCCCCGTGGGCGTATTTATCCATTATCCGCTGCTGAGACCCGGTCGATGTCCGAATATATTGAGGAGAATCTGGCCAGGGGATTCATCCGGAAATCTACCTCCCCGGCGGGAGCAGGCTTCTTTTTCGTCAAAAAGAAGGACGGCTCTCTCCGTCCCTGTATAGACTATAGAGGCCTTAACCAGATCACGGTGAAGAATAAGTACCCCCTTCCGCTCATTCCGGAGTTATTTGATCGTCTGAGGGGGGCTAGAATCTTCACCAAACTGGACCTCCGTGGGGCGTACAACCTGGTTCGTATCCGTCAGGGGGATGAATGGAAGACGGCATTCAACACCCGGGACGGCCACTATGAATATCTGGTAATGCCCTTTGGTCTCTGTAACGCTCCTGCCGTCTTTCAAGAGTTGGTCAATGACATCTTCCGGGACCTTCTCTACTCCTGCGTAGTGGTGTACCTGGACGACATCTTGGTCTTCTCTCCGGATCTCCAGGCTCACCGGAGGGACGTTCGTCAGGTCCTGCTCAGGCTCAGGCAGAATCACCTCTTCGCTAAATACGAGAAGTGCCTCTTTGAGCAGACCTCGCTTCCGTTTTTGGGCTACATTATTTTTCAGACCGGCCTACGAATGGATCCAGAGAAACTGTCTGCCATCGAGAAATGGCCTCGACCGGAGGGGTTGAAGGCCATTCAGCGGTTCCTGGGCTTCGCCAACTACTACCGCCTCTTCATACCGCACTTCTCTTCCCGGACTGCCCCAATTTCCGCGCTCACCCATAAGGGTACTAATCCCAAAGAGTGGCCGCCCGAAGCAGAGGAGGCCTTTCTTTCCTTAAAACAGGCCTTCTCTTCCGCCCCGGTGCTGCATCGCCCGGACGGCAACAAGCAGTTCTTCCTGGAAGTTGACGCCTCCTCCTCTGGAGCCGGAGCGGTACTTACTCAAAAATCATCTTCCGGGAGGATGGTAACTTGCGGCTTCTTCTCTAAACTCTTTGTAGCGCTGGCGTCCCTGCCCTCTGCTAGGCAGGGACGCTGCTCCCCTCACCGCTCTGCTCCGTGCCCAGCGTCCTCTCCCCGCTCTGCTGTCAGCGCGCGCTCCTTCCCGGCGTCCTCCTCCCGCTCTGCTCTCAGCGCGCGCTCCTTCCCTGCCCCTGTGCTTAGGGCGCACGCGCGCGCGCTCCCCTCCTCTTAAAGGGGCCGCGCGCGCCGTCCTAAGGAGTCCCCGGCCAATGGCCGGAGGACTTCATCATATATAAGGCACCTCCTCCAAAATGGAGGTGCCCGAGCAATGTTGTTTGCACCTGTGTCTCACCTGTGCTTCAGCCCTCAGGTCCCGTTGCCAGTTACCTGCCAGTTACCTGCCAGTTTCCTGCCAGTTTCCTGCTAGTTTACCTGCCAGTTACCTGCCTGATTCCTGCCTGAATACTTGTTACCTGTCTGCCAGTCTGAGGTCCGACGGTCTGCCTTACTACTCCTGTCAGTCTGTGTAAAGGACCAGCCTGCCCGCTCACCTGGGAGCGCATATCAGCTACCTGCCTGCTTGCCTGAGGTCCGACGGTCTGCCTTACTACTCCGGTCAGTCTGTCTATGGACCAGCTTGCCCGCTCACCTGGGAGCGCTTCTCCGTTATCTGCCTGCTTGCCAGCCCGGAGGCTCCGTTGTCACGTGCTGTGACCACCAGCTATCTCAGAGACTCTTGCCCGCTCACCTGGGAGCGCATCTCCGTTACCTGCCTGCTTGCCAGCCCGGAGGTCCCGTTGTCACGTGCGGTGACCACCAGCTATTCCAGAGACTCTTGCCCGCTCACCTGGGAGCGCTTCTCCGTTACCTACCTGCCTGCCAGCCCGGAGGTTCCGCCGTCACGTGCCGTGACCACCTGCTATTCCAGAGACTCTCGCTTGCTCACCTGGGAGCACACATCTACCATCTGCCTGCTAGCCTACCCGGAGGCTCTGCCATCACAGGTCGTACCTACCCCTTACCCAGAGACTGCCCTGATCACTTGCCGTAACTCCCTGTCCGTTCACCCAGAGACTGCCACCCGCTCCCTTACAAGGGCCGCCCCCTTGTATAGTAGCTCAGAGGTTCCGCCTCCCGGACCCGTTACAGTTTGCTCGGGCCATGGAACCCGGTGGCACCCAAGCTCCCTCGCTCACGGACCTGTGTCATGAACTGTCCCGTGAAAGGTCCCAACAGGAGTCCATCCTGGGTCACCTGCGGAATGTCAATACTCGCCTGGACACTCTGACTGCACCACCTGCAGCCACTGCCAGTACCATGACTCGCAACCCGGCAGCTCCGCTACCCACTAATACCATGGTAACCTATCCCGGTCCCCGGCTGTCTGCACCTCCTCGCTTCGGAGGCGACTCCGTCCAGGCTCGGGGCTTCATAAATCAGTGCACCCTGCACTTTGAACTTTTGTGCCATCAGTTTAATTCCGACCGGGCCAAAATTGCCTTTATCATGTCCCATCTCACCGGGGAGGCCCTGGCCTGGCTAAATCCTCTATGGGAGAGAGGAGACCCCCTGGTGTCCAACTTGCCTGCTTTTCTCTCGGCTTTCCGGAAAGTCTTCGACGAACCCGGACGGAGGACCTCATCCGCATCCTCTCTGCTACGCCTCCGTCAGGAGGGTCTCACCGTGGGCCAATATGCCATACGGTTCCGCACCCTTGCCTCGGAGCTGGCCTGGGATAACGACGCTCTGGTATCCGTCTTCTGGGAGGGTCTGTCCGGTCGTATTAAAGATGAACTTGCTGGTCGGGACATTCCTACCTCTCTCGATGATCTGATAACCCTTGCCACCCGGATTGACCTACGGTTCCAGGAGCGTGCCAAAGAGGTCACCCGTGAGAGAAGGATTCCACGTTTAGCTCCTACTTTCCAGAAACCCGTCATTCCCTCCATCTCTCCCCAGGTACACTCTCCTGAGCCTATGCAGGTCGTCCAGACCAAGATGGTCAAAACCCGTCAGGACTCACGCCGTGCCGAGGGGAGCTGCTTCTACTGTGGCAGTAAGGAGCACCGGATCCGTGCCTGCCCGGAGAGGTCGGGAAACGCCTGTGTCTAGGTTCGCTCAGAGAGGTCCACCTAGACAAGAATAAATCCTCTCCATCCCTGCTGTTGTCAGTTTCGATCATCTACGGGGAGAACCGTTATTTCGAACTAGCCCAACTTGACTCTGGAGCAGCCGGGAACCTTATTTCACAGTCCCTGGTTGAGAAATACCGCATCCCCACCAAACCTCTGGCTGTACCCTTGTCTGTCGCTGCCGTGGATGGGGGCCTCTTACCTCGCCCCATTCAACTCATCACTGAATCCATTACCCTGCAGGTGGGAATGCTGCATTCTGAAAGTATCTCCTTTCATGTTCTGCCTGGACTCTCTCACGCCCTCTTGCTAGGTCTGCCCTGGCTCCAGAGACATGCACCCGTGCTAGACTGGCAAACCGGAGAGGTCCTTCGCTGGGGACAAGACTGTCATAAAACCTGCCTGGTTCCCGTCCATCCCGTCCGTCCCTCTCCTACCCCAGCTAATCTACCTGGACTTCCGATTCCTTATTGGTCTTATGCAGATGTCTTTAATAAAAAGGAGGCAGAGACATTACCACCACATAGACCATACGACTGTCCCATCGATCTGCTACCCGGTACTACTCCTCCCCGTGGGCGTATCTATCCTTTATCCGCTGCTGAGACCCGGTCAATGTCCGAATATATTGAGGAGAATCTGGCCAGAGGATTCATCCGGAAATCTACCTCCCCGGCGGGAGCAGGCTTCTTTTTCGTCAAAAAGAAGGACGGTTCTCTCCGTCCCTGTATAGACTATAGAGGCCTAAACCTGATCACGGTGAAGAATAAGTACCCCCTTCCGCTCATTCCAGAATTATTTGATCGCCTGAGGGGGGCTAGGATCTTCACCAAACTGGACCTCCGTGGGGCGTACAACCTGGTTCGTATTCGTCAGGGGGATGAATGGAAGACGGCATTCAACACCCGGGACGGCCACTATGAATACCTGGTAATGCCCTTTGGTCTCTGTAACGCTCCTGCCGTCTTTCAAGAGTTGGTCAATGACATCTTCCGGGACCTTCTCTACTCCTGCGTAGTGGTGTACCTGGACGACATCTTGGTCTTCTCTCCGGATCTCCAGACTCACCGGAGGGACGTTCGTCAGGTCCTGCTCAGGCTAAGGCAGAACCATCTCTACGCTAAATTTGAGAAGTGCCTCTTTGAGCAGACCTCGCTTCCGTTTCTGGGCTACATTATCTCTCAGACCGGCCTACAAATGGATCCTGAGAAACTGTCTGCCATCGAGAAATGGCCCCGACCGGAGGGGTTGAAGGCCATTCAGCGATTCCTGGGCTTCGCCAACTACTACCGCCTCTTCATACCACACTTCTCTTCCCGGACGGCCCCAATTTCTGCGCTCACCCGTAAAGGTACTAATCCCAAAGAGTGGCCACCCGAAGCAGAGGAGGCCTTTCTTTCCCTTAAACAGGCCTTCTCTTCCGCCCCGGTGCTGCATCGCCCAGATGGCAACAAGCAGTTCTTCCTGGAAGTTGACACCTCCTCCTCTGGAGCCGGAGCGGTACTTACTCAAAAATCATCTTCCGGGAGGATGGTAACTTGTGGCTTCTTCTCTAAACTCTTCTCCTCCTCTGAGCGCAACTATTCCATAGGAGACCGAGAGTTATTGGCCATCAAACTGGCATTGGAGGAGTGGCGTTACCTGCTCGAGGGGGCTCTTCACCCGGTAATAATTTACACTGACCACAAGAACTTGGCTTACCTCCAGCATGCCCAGAGACTTAACCCGCGCCAAGCCCGGTGGTCCTTGTTTTTTGCTCGTTTTGATTTTGTCCTTCATTTTCGCCCGGCTGACAAAAACGTCAAGGCGGACGCTTTGTCTCGGTCCTTTCTGGTGTCTGATCTCGAGGAGGATCCGAAACATATCATCGATCCCGCCAGAGTAATGCAGGTGGCTCCCGTGAGTCTAAATCGTCTTCCTCCTGGTAAGACGTTCGTACCAGTACCTGATCGGGAGAAGATCCTACACTGGGGTCATTCGTCTAAACTAGCTGGCCACGCCGGTCAGAAAAAGACCCTCCAGCTTATTACCCGGCACTACTGGTGGCCTAACCTGCACAAGGATGTAATAGACTTTGTTTCTGCCTGTGTGTCCTGCGCCCGCAACAAAGTTCCGAGACACCTGCCGGCCGGCCGCCTCCTACCTCTGCCAGTACCTGCTGCCCCCTGGCAGCATATAGCGATGGACTTCATTACTGATCTACCCGTCTCTGCCGGTTGTACGGTCATTTGGGTGGTCGCTGACCGCTTCTCCAAGATGGCTCACTTCAATCCACTGCCAGGTCTTCCGTCTGCACCCGAGCTGGCTAAAGACTTTATCCGCCACATCTTCCGTCTTCATGGCCTGCCCCGTCACATTGTGTCGGATCGTGGGGTACAGTTCACTTCCCGTTTCTGGAGAGCCACTTGTAAATTGCTGGACGTCACCCTGGACTTCTCCTCCGCTTACCACCCACAGTCTAATGGTCAAGTGGAGCGGATCAATCAGAACCTGACCAGTTACCTTCGGCACTTCGTTAATGCCCACCATTCTGACTGGGTGGATCTCCTGCCATGGGCCGAATTCTCGTACAACAATCACGAGAGCGAGTCTTCCTCCAAATCCCCGTTTTTTGTAGTCTACGGTCAGCATCCTCGGATCCCGTTTCCCGTCTCCACCTCGGCGGACAATCCGGCTGCGGAATCTCTTGTTAACAAATTTTCCTCCATATGGGAGAGTACCCGGTCCGCACTCCTTCTGTCATCCGAGCGTATGAAAAGACACGCTGACAAAAAACGTCTGGACCCTCCTCAATTCCGCCCTGGGGATAAAGTCTGGCTCTCGTCCAAATATGTCCGGCTCAAGATCCCTTCCTATAAGTTAGGGCCTCGGTTCATCGGCCCACTGGAGGTCATCAGTCAGATCAACCCGGTGGCCTATAAATTGAAACTCCCGGCCAACTTACGGATCCCTAACTCCTTCCATGTGTCTCTCCTCAAACCTGTGGTGCTTAACTCTTTTTCCAAGTCTACAGGTACGCCTCCTGCTCCGGTTTCTGCTGAGGACGAGTTTGAGGTAGAGAACATTCTTGCCACCAAAAGGGTAAGAGGAAAGACCTTTTTTCTGGTAGATTGGAAGGGGTTTGGTCCTGAGGAGAGAACGTGGGAGCCCCGGGAGAACATCCATGCCCCTCTCATCCTAGCTAAATTTCTGTCTGGCCTAAAAAAGGGGGGGCCTAAAGGGGGGGGTACTGTAGCGCTGGCGTCCCTGCCCTCTGCTAGGCAGGGACGCTGCTCCCCTCACCGCTCTGCTCCGTGCCCAGCGTCCTCTCCCCGCTCTGCTGTCAGCGCGCGCTCCTTCCCGGCGTCCTCCTCCCGCTCTGCTCTCAGCGCGCGCTCCTTCCCGGCCCCTGTGCTTAGGGCGCGCGCGCGCGCGCTCCCCTCCTCTTAAAGGGGCCGCGCGCGCCGTCCTAAGGAGTCCCCGGCCAATGGCCGGAGGACTTCATCATATATAAGGCACCTCCTCCAAAATGGAGGTGCCCGAGCAATGTTGTTTGCACCTGTGTCTCACCTGTGCTTCAGCCCTCAGGTCCCGTTGCCAGTTACCTGCCAGTTACCTGCCAGTTTCCTGCCAGTTTCCTGCTAGTTTACCTGCCAGTTACCTGCCTGATTCCTGCCTGAATACTTGTTACCTGTCTGCCAGTCTGAGGTCCGACGGTCTGCCTTACTACTCCTGTCAGTCTGTCTAAAGGACCAGCCTGCCCGCTCACCTGGGAGCGCATATCAGCTACCTGCCTGCTTGCCTGAGGTCCGACGGTCTGCCTTACTACTCCGGTCAGTCTGTCTATGGACCAGCTTGCCCGCTCACCTGGGAGCGCTTCTCCGTTATCTGCCTGCTTGCCAGCCCGGAGGCTCCGTTGTCACGTGCTGTGACCACCAGCTATCTCAGAGACTCTTGCCCGCTCACCTGGGAGCGCATCTCCGTTACCTGCCTGCTTGCCAGCCCGGAGGTCCCGTTGTCACGTGCGGTGACCACCAGCTATTCCAGAGACTCTTGCCCGCTCACCTGGGAGCGCTTCTCCGTTACCTACCTGCCTGCCAGCCCGGAGGTTCCGCCGTCACGTGCCGTGACCACCTGCTATTCCAGAGACTCTCGCTTGCTCACCTGGGAGCACACATCTACCATCTGCCTGCTAGCCTACCCGGAGGCTCTGCCATCACAGGTCGTACCTACCCCTTACCCAGAGACTGCCCTGATCACTTGCCGTAACTCCCTGTCCGTTCACCCAGAGACTGCCACCCGCTCCCTTACAAGGGCCGCCCCCTTGTATAGTAGCTCAGAGGTTCCGCCTCCCGGACCCGTTACACTCTTCTCCTCCTCAGAGCGCAATTATTCCATAGGAGACCGAGAGTTATTGGCCATCAAACTGGCATTGGAGGAGTGGCGTTACCTGCTCGAGGGGGCTCTTCACCCGGTAATAATTTACACTGACCACAAGAACTTGGCTTACCTCCAGCATGCCCAGAGACTTAACCCGCGCCAAGCCCGGTGGTCCTTGTTTTTTGCTCGCTTTGATTTTGTTCTTCATTTTCGCCCGGCTGACAAAAACGTCAAGGCGGACGCCTTGTCTCGATCCTTTCTGGTGTCTGATCTCGAGGAAGATCCGAAACACATCATCGATCCTGCCAGAGTAATGCAGGTGGCTCCCGTGAGTCTAAATCGTCTCCCTCCCGGAAAGACGTTCGTATCAGTACCTGATCGGGAGAAGATCCTTCACTGGGGTCACTCGTCTAAACTGGCTGGCCACGCCGGTCAGAAAAAGACCCTCCAGCTTATTACCCAGCACTACTGGTGGCCTACCCTGCACAAGGACGTAATAGACTTTGTTTCTGCCTGTGTGTCCTGCGCCCGCAACAAGGTTCCGAGACATCTGCCAGCCGGTCGCCTCCTTCCGCTTTCTGTACCTGCTGCCACCTGGCAGCATATAGCAATGGACTTTATAACTGACCTCCCAGTCTCTGCCGGTTGTACGGTCATTTGGGTGGTCGCTGACCGCTTCTCCAAGATGGCTCATTTCGTTCCCCTGCCAGGCCTCCCGTCTGCACCCGAGCTAGCGAAAGACTTTATTCGTCACATCTTTCGTCTTCATGGCCTGCCCCTCCACATCGTGTCGGATCGTGGGGTACAGTTCACCTCACGCTTCTGGAGAGCCACTTGTAAACTGCTAGACGTCACCCTGGACTTCTCTTCCGCTTACCACCCACAGTCCAATGGTCAAGTGGAGCGGATCAATCAGAACCTGACCAGTTACCTCCGGCACTTCGTTAATGCCCATCATTCAGACTGGGTGGATCTCCTACCATGGGCCGAGTTCTCTTATAACAATCACGAGAGCGAATCCTCCTCCAAATCCCCGTTTTTTGTAGTCTTCGGTCAGCATCCTCGGATTCCTTTTCCTGTCTCCACCTCTGTGGACAACCCGGCTGCGGAATCTCTCGTTAGCAAATTTTCCTCCATTTGGGAGAGTACCCGATCCGCACTCCTTCAGTCGTCCGAACGGATGAAAAGACACGCTGACAAAAAACGCCTGGATCCTCCACAATTTCGTCCTGGAGATAAAGTCTGGCTCTCATCTAAATATGTCCGACTCAAGATACCTTCTTACAAGTTAGGGCCTCGGTTCATCGGTCCTCTGGAGGTCATCAGTCAGATCAACCCGGTGGCCTATAAATTGAAACTCCCGGCCAACTTACGGATCCCTAACTCCTTCCATGTATCTCTCCTCAAACCTGTGGTACTTAACTCTTTTTCCAAGTCTACAGGTACGCCTCCTGCTCCGGTTTCTGCTGAGGACGAGTTTGAGGTAGAGAACATTCTTGCCACCAAAAGGGTAAGAGGAAAGACCTTTTTTCTAGTAGATTGGAAGGGGTTTGGTCCTGAGGAGAGAACGTGGGAGCCCCGGGAGAACATCCATGCCCCGCTCATCCTTGCTAAATTTCTGTCTGGCCTAAAAAAGGGGGGGCCTAAAGGGGGGGGTACTGTAGCGCCGGCGTCCCTGTCCTCTGCTAGGCAGGGACGCTGTTCCCCTCACCTCTCTGCTCCGTGCCCGGCGTCCTCCTCCCGCTCTGCTGGCAGCGCGCGCTCCTTCCTGGCCACTGTGCTTAGGGCGCGCGCGCTCTCCCTCCCTCTTAAAGGGGCCGCGCGCGCCGTCCTAAGGAGTCCCCGGCCAATGGCCGGAGGACTTCACCATATATAAGGCACCTCCTCCAAAATGGAGGTGCCCGAGCAATGTTGTTGCACTGTTCACTACTCTGCTTCAGCCCTCAGGTCCCGTTGCCAGTTACCTGCCAGATACCTGCCAGATTCCTGCCAGCTTGCTGTCTTATTCCTGCCTGATATTCTGCTACCTGCCTGCTAGCCTGAGGTCCGACGGTCTGCCTTACTACTCCTGTCAGTCTGTCTAAGGACCAGCTTGCCCGCTCACCTGGGAGCGCACATCAACTACCTGCCTGCTTGCCTGAGGTCCGACGGTCTGCCTTCCAACTCTTGTCAGTCTGTCTATGGACCAGCTTGCCCGCTCACCTGGGAGCGCACATCTGCTACCTGCCTGCTAGCCTACCTGGAGGCTCTGCCGTCACGTGCTGTGACCACCTGCCTGTCCAGTGACTCCTGCCCGCTCACCTGGGAGCGCTCATCTGCTGCCTGTCTGCTAGCCTACCTGGAGGCTCTGCCGTCACGTGCTGTGACCACCCGCCTGTCCAGAGACTTCTGCCCGCTCACCTGGGAGCGCTCATCTGCCGCCTGTCTGTTGGTCTTCCTGGAGGCTCCGCCGTCACATGCTGTGACCACCCGTTTATCCAGAGACTCTCGCCTGCTCACCTGGGAGCTCACGTCTACCATCAGCCGCCACAGGTCGTACCAACCCTTTACCCAGAGACTGCCCCGGTCACTTGCCGTGACCATCTGCCCGTTCACCCAGAGACTGCCCCGGTCACTTGCCGTGACCATCTGCCCGTTCATCCAGAGACTGCCCCGGTCACTTGCCGTGACCTCCTGCCCATTCTTCTAGAGACTGTCCCGGTCACCTGCTGTGACTGCCTGCCTGGTCGCCACCCGCTCCCTTACAAGGACCGCCCCCTTGTATAGTAGCTCAGAGGTTCCGCCTCCCAGACCCGTTATAGTTTTGCTCGGGCCATGGAACCCGGTGGCACCCAAGCTCCCTCGCTCTCGGACCTGTGTCATGAACTGTCCCGTCAGAGGTCCCAACAGGAGTCCATCCTGGGTCACCTGCGGAATGTCAATTCTCGCCTGGACACTCTGACTGCTCCGCCAGCAACCTCCGCCAGTGCCATGACTCGCAATCCGGCAGCTCCGCTGTCCACTAATACCATGGTATCCTACCCCGGACCCCGGCTTTCTGCACCTCCTCGCTTCGGAGGCGACTCCGCCCAGGCTCGGGGCTTCATAAATCAGTGCACCCTGCACTTTGAACTCCTGTCCCACCAGTTTAACTCCGACCGGGCCAAAATTGCCTTCATCATGTCCCATCTCACCGGGGAGGCCCTGGCCTGGCTAAATCCTCTATGGGAGAGAGGAGACCCCCTGGTGTCCGACTTGCCTGCCTTTCTCATGGCTTTCCGGAAAGTCTTCGACAAACCCGGACGGAAGACCTCATCCGCATCATCACTGCTACGCCTCTGTCAGGGAAGTCTCACCGTGGGCCAAT
Source organism: Phyllobates terribilis (assembly GCF_046119375.1). Classification (NCBI taxonomy): domain Eukaryota; kingdom Metazoa; phylum Chordata; class Amphibia; order Anura; family Dendrobatidae; genus Phyllobates; species Phyllobates terribilis. The sequence continues at coordinate 220,717,528 of NW_027362769.1, read as the reverse complement.
ATGCCATACGGTTCCGTACCCTTGCCTCGGAGCTGGCCTGGGATAACGACGCTCTGGTATCCGTCTTCTGGGAGGGTCTGTCCGGCCGTATTAAAGATGAACTTGCCGGTCGGGACATTCCTACCACTCTCGATGACCTAATAACTCTTGCCACCCGGATTGACCTACGGTTCCAGGAGCGTGCCAAAGAGGTCACCCGTGAGAGGAGGTTTCCACGTCTAGCTCCTACTTTTCAGAAATCCGTCTCTCCCCAGGTACACTCTCCTGAGCCTATGCAGGTCGACCAGACCAAGATGGTCAAAACCCGTCAGGACTTACGCCGTGCCGAGGGGAGCTGCTTCTACTGTGGCAGTAAGGAGCACCGGATCCGTGCCTGCCCGGAGAGGTCGGGAAACGCCTGTGTCTAGGTTCGCTCAGAGAGGTCGACCTAGACAAGAATAAATCCTCTCCATCTCTGCTGCTGTCAGTCTCAATTGTCTGCGGGGAGAACCGTTATTTCGAACTAGCCCAACTTGACTCTGGAGCAGCCGGGAATCTTATTTCACAGTCCCTGGTAGAGAAATACCGCATCCCCACCAAACCTCTGGCTGTACCCTTGTCTGTTGCTGCCGTGGATGGGGGTCTCTTACCACGCCCCATCCAACTCATCACCGAATCCATTACTCTGCAGGTGGGAATGCTGCATTCTGAGAGTATCTCCTTTCATGTTCTGCCTGGACTCTCTCACGCCCTCTTGCTAGGTCTACCTTGGCTCCAGAGACATGCACCCGTGCTTGACTGGCAGACCGGAGAAGTCCTTCGCTGGGGACAGGACTGCCATAAGACCTGTCTGGTTCCCGTCCATCCCGTCCGTCCTTCTCCTACCCCAGCTAATCTACCTGGACTTCCGATTCCTTATTGGTCTTATGCTGATGTCTTTAATAAAAAGGAGGCAGAGACACTACCCCCTCATAGACCATACGACTGCCCTATCGACCTGTTACCTGGTACTACTCCTCCCCGTGGGCGTATTTATCCATTATCCGCTGCTGAGACCCGGTCGATGTCCGAATATATTGAGGAGAATCTGGCCAGGGGATTCATCCGGAAATCTACCTCCCCGGCGGGAGCAGGCTTCTTTTTCGTCAAAAAGAAGGACGGCTCTCTCCGTCCCTGTATAGACTATAGAGGCCTTAACCAGATCACGGTGAAGAATAAGTACCCCCTTCCGCTCATTCCGGAGTTATTTGATCGTCTGAGGGGGGCTAGAATCTTCACCAAACTGGACCTCCGTGGGGCGTACAACCTGGTTCGTATCCGTCAGGGGGATGAATGGAAGACGGCATTCAACACCCGGGACGGCCACTATGAATATCTGGTAATGCCCTTTGGTCTCTGTAACGCTCCTGCCGTCTTTCAAGAGTTGGTCAATGACATCTTCCGGGACCTTCTCTACTCCTGCGTAGTGGTGTACCTGGACGACATCTTGGTCTTCTCTCCGGATCTCCAGGCTCACCGGAGGGACGTTCGTCAGGTCCTGCTCAGGCTCAGGCAGAATCACCTCTTCGCTAAATACGAGAAGTGCCTCTTTGAGCAGACCTCGCTTCCGTTTTTGGGCTACATTATTTTTCAGACCGGCCTACGAATGGATCCAGAGAAACTGTCTGCCATCGAGAAATGGCCTCGACCGGAGGGGTTGAAGGCCATTCAGCGGTTCCTGGGCTTCGCCAACTACTACCGCCTCTTCATACCGCACTTCTCTTCCCGGACTGCCCCAATTTCCGCGCTCACCCATAAGGGTACTAATCCCAAAGAGTGGCCGCCCGAAGCAGAGGAGGCCTTTCTTTCCTTAAAACAGGCCTTCTCTTCCGCCCCGGTGCTGCATCGCCCGGACGGCAACAAGCAGTTCTTCCTGGAAGTTGACGCCTCCTCCTCTGGAGCCGGAGCGGTACTTACTCAAAAATCATCTTCCGGGAGGATGGTAACTTGCGGCTTCTTCTCTAAACTCTTCTCCTCCTCAGAGCGCAATTATTCCATAGGAGACCGAGAGTTATTGGCCATCAAACTGGCATTGGAGGAGTGGCGTTACCTGCTCGAGGGGGCTCTTCACCCGGTAATAATTTACACTGACCACAAGAACTTGGCTTACCTCCAGCATGCCCAGAGACTTAACCCGCGCCAAGCCCGGTGGTCCTTGTTTTTTGCTCGCTTTGATTTTGTTCTTCATTTTCGCCCGGCTGACAAAAACGTCAAGGCGGACGCCTTGTCTCGATCCTTTCTGGTGTCTGATCTCGAGGAAGATCCGAAACACATCATCGATCCTGCCAGAGTAATGCAGGTGGCTCCCGTGAGTCTAAATCGTCTCCCTCCCGGAAAGACGTTCGTATCAGTACCTGATCGGGAGAAGATCCTTCACTGGGGTCACTCGTCTAAACTGGCTGGCCACGCCGGTCAGAAAAAGACCCTCCAGCTTATTACCCAGCACTACTGGTGGCCTACCCTGCACAAGGACGTAATAGACTTTGTTTCTGCCTGTGTGTCCTGCGCCCGCAACAAGGTTCCGAGACATCTGCCAGCCGGTCGCCTCCTTCCGCTTTCTGTACCTGCTGCCACCTGGCAGCATATAGCAATGGACTTTATAACTGACCTCCCAGTCTCTGCCGGTTGTACGGTCATTTGGGTGGTCGCTGACCGCTTCTCCAAGATGGCTCATTTCGTTCCCCTGCCAGGCCTCCCGTCTGCACCCGAGCTAGCGAAAGACTTTATTCGTCACATCTTTCGTCTTCATGGCCTGCCCCTCCACATCGTGTCGGATCGTGGGGTACAGTTCACCTCACGCTTCTGGAGAGCCACTTGTAAACTGCTAGACGTCACCCTGGACTTCTCTTCCGCTTACCACCCACAGTCCAATGGTCAAGTGGAGCGGATCAATCAGAACCTGACCAGTTACCTCCGGCACTTCGTTAATGCCCATCATTCAGACTGGGTGGATCTCCTACCATGGGCCGAGTTCTCTTATAACAATCACGAGAGCGAATCCTCCTCCAAATCCCCGTTTTTTGTAGTCTTCGGTCAGCATCCTCGGATTCCTTTTCCTGTCTCCACCTCTGTGGACAACCCGGCTGCGGAATCTCTCGTTAGCAAATTTTCCTCCATTTGGGAGAGTACCCGATCCGCACTCCTTCAGTCGTCCGAACGGATGAAAAGACACGCTGACAAAAAACGCCTGGATCCTCCACAATTTCGTCCTGGAGATAAAGTCTGGCTCTCATCTAAATATGTCCGACTCAAGATACCTTCTTACAAGTTAGGGCCTCGGTTCATCGGTCCTCTGGAGGTCATCAGTCAGATCAACCCGGTGGCCTATAAATTGAAACTCCCGGCCAACTTACGGATCCCTAACTCCTTCCATGTATCTCTCCTCAAACCTGTGGTACTTAACTCTTTTTCCAAGTCTACAGGTACGCCTCCTGCTCCGGTTTCTGCTGAGGACGAGTTTGAGGTAGAGAACATTCTTGCCACCAAAAGGGTAAGAGGAAAGACCTTTTTTCTAGTAGATTGGAAGGGGTTTGGTCCTGAGGAGAGAACGTGGGAGCCCCGGGAGAACATCCATGCCCCGCTCATCCTTGCTAAATTTCTGTCTGGCCTAAAAAAGGGGGGGCCTAAAGGGGGGGGTACTGTAGCGCCGGCGTCCCTGTCCTCTGCTAGGCAGGGACGCTGTTCCCCTCACCTCTCTGCTCCGTGCCCGGCGTCCTCCTCCCGCTCTGCTGGCAGCGCGCGCTCCTTCCTGGCCACTGTGCTTAGGGCGCGCGCGCTCTCCCTCCCTCTTAAAGGGGCCGCGCGCGCCGTCCTAAGGAGTCCCCGGCCAATGGCCGGAGGACTTCACCATATATAAGGCACCTCCTCCAAAATGGAGGTGCCCGAGCAATGTTGTTGCACTGTTCACTACTCTGCTTCAGCCCTCAGGTCCCGTTGCCAGTTACCTGCCAGATACCTGCCAGATTCCTGCCAGCTTGCTGTCTTATTCCTGCCTGATATTCTGCTACCTGCCTGCTAGCCTGAGGTCCGACGGTCTGCCTTACTACTCCTGTCAGTCTGTCTAAGGACCAGCTTGCCCGCTCACCTGGGAGCGCACATCAACTACCTGCCTGCTTGCCTGAGGTCCGACGGTCTGCCTTCCAACTCTTGTCAGTCTGTCTATGGACCAGCTTGCCCGCTCACCTGGGAGCGCACATCTGCTACCTGCCTGCTAGCCTACCTGGAGGCTCTGCCGTCACGTGCTGTGACCACCTGCCTGTCCAGTGACTCCTGCCCGCTCACCTGGGAGCGCTCATCTGCTGCCTGTCTGCTAGCCTACCTGGAGGCTCTGCCGTCACGTGCTGTGACCACCCGCCTGTCCAGAGACTTCTGCCCGCTCACCTGGGAGCGCTCATCTGCCGCCTGTCTGTTGGTCTTCCTGGAGGCTCCGCCGTCACATGCTGTGACCACCCGTTTATCCAGAGACTCTCGCCTGCTCACCTGGGAGCTCACGTCTACCATCAGCCGCCACAGGTCGTACCAACCCTTTACCCAGAGACTGCCCCGGTCACTTGCCGTGACCATCTGCCCGTTCACCCAGAGACTGCCCCGGTCACTTGCCGTGACCATCTGCCCGTTCACCCAGAGACTGCCCCGGTCACTTGCCGTGACCATCTGCCCGTTCATCCAGAGACTGCCCCGGTCACTTGCCGTGACCTCCTGCCCGTTCTTCTAGAGACTGTCCCGGTCACCTGCTGTGACTGCCTGCCTGGTCGCCACCCGCTACCTTACAAGGACCGCCCCCTTGTATAGTAGCTCAGAGGTTCCGCCTCCCAGACCCGTTACATTCGCTAGGAACAGGCAGCCCGCTACATCGTAGGGATTCAGGTTAGTCTTATTGTAGGGACAGCCTTCCTCATCTTTCCTTAGTTCATGTTGCAGATCATGACAGCAGAAGTTCCCCGGTCCTCCCTTCACACTTGCCGTCGGGAGATCAGCGGCCCTAGCCTAGCGACTGGCGCAACCTGGCCGCGAATTGGCGCCGGATTTGAAACACGCAGACCACCATCAGGAGATCAGCGGCGACGCAGCCGCGAGATGACCGGTGCTAGCCGGTCATCTCCTGGCTACTCGCAGCAGAAGTACCCCGACCGGCGGTTTCGCTCCGCGGTCCTCCCTTCACACTTGCCGTCGGGAGATCAGCGGCCCTAGTAGGGGGGCTGTGTGCACGCTCATACTGTATAGGGGGATGTCTTCTGAATTAATTCAGAATTAAGTATGAATTAATTTCAGCCTATTGGCTCGGCCCTCCACAAGTCACGGTGTCTCATGTGGCCCCAGGAAAAATTAATTGCTCACACCTGATCTAACCCAATGTTTCTACCAGTGGCAATTAAAACTATGTTCACACGTTGCGATTTTGCTGTGTTTTTTAAAGAAAATTTATGTAACATTATATGTTGCATTTTACAGTACCAGCAGAAAGCTATGAGATTTCTGAAATCTTATGCACACACATAAGATTTTTTTCCTGACTGCATTGGAAAACTGCTGCGTTTTTCAAAAAAAAAGCAGCATGTCACTTTTTTCAGAATTTTTGCAGCATTTTTTCACCCAAAGAAAGCAATTAGTAAGTGCAAAAATGCAGCAAAAAAAGCAAGTACCAGGTTTTTAGGTTTTTAGTGAAAAAAGCAGGTACAGCATTATGTGAAATACATTTATTTTTGTGATTTTCCCAAGTTTAAATCATGATGTCTTGGTGTCCTAACATGAGCATTGCAGTTAGGATTAGTACAGCTTAATTAAATTAGTGATATGTGAAAGGAATCATTGGCTCACCAAGGTGTGAAATTGAACAATACCTGAGCAACTCAAGGGCTTACCAAAGGGTGAAAGTAAACAGTGTCCTACAATCTCAATGCTTTGTCAATGTCTAAAGGAAAATATTTCCAACCAATTCACCTCCCTCAGGCTGTTACATTTGTAATTGTGTATTTTTTCATGAACTCATATGAGCTTTTTTGTTCACAATAGCTAGTTTAACATCCCTGGCAGCGTGCTGGCATGGCTTACCATCTCCCACCATGCAAGACCGCCAACTTACCTACCAGTCCAGCCTGCACACTATGCTCGTCTACCTGCTGTGTGCATGTCTCTTGTCTGCTGGCTTAGGGCGGCGGCGCTGGCACTTCCTGATTCTTAAAGTTACAGTGTGCACAGTCCTAATGCGTCCCCAGCCTATTGCTGTGAGTCACTGGATACTTAAACCTCCTCCACCCAGTGTGAGGTGCCTGAGCAACACTTTCTTTCAGTGTGTTCTGTGCAACTAAATTGCCAGGTCCTGTCCTGTATCTTATCTGTTTCCGCCACCCTGGGGGCTGAGTAACCAGGCCCGTTACCTGTATCTGTGACTTCTAGTCTATTACCGCCACACTGGGGGCTGAATGCCCAGGCTCGTTCCTGTATCTTTTTCCTGTGTCAGTTCCTGTCTGAACTGTGTCCTAGCCAGTTACCTGTTTGTCTCTATGTCCCTTTTCCTGCAGTGTCTGAACCAGCACCTAACTCCAACTCATCTCTGTACTTCTGTGTTTGAGTTTTGTGTCCACTCACTACTTCATAGCAAGTACCTTGTGTGTATCTGGTTCTGCTTGTCCTGTTTCCCTACCTCCTGTGTTCTAAGAGAATGTCGCGCCCAGGGGACGGGGATGACTCGGCGCCCAGGCCTTGTTGAGGCCTGACCTTGGGGGATGTCGCGGTGGTCGGTTCCCGGGCCCGTACCCTGGGCCTCTCTTTAAAAGGGGGTTGATGGATAATTATATGAGTTCGTGACGCCACCTGTGGTATCTGGTGAGGATCACCAGCGCTGCAGCAGTCCGCTGAGGCCGGTGATAAGGCAGCTTAATGGTATAGCTCCCCACAGGTGGAGCTGGGCCTCAGGGCAGCATATGGAGAGGGGGAATGCAGGACAGAAGAGACCCAGCAGGGACTACTGAAAGACAGGCAACCACACACAGTTCTCTTCTGTACCTTTTACTGATGGAAATTCAGGCACATCCCGGAGCACTGCAGGGTGAAGGGTGCATTTCAGGATTCTCCCCAGGGAGCGGGTATAGGGCCTCCTGATTCTTGCCTCTGTGTAATAAGTTCCTGACCTGCCAGAAGCTAGGCCTAACTTTGTCTCTGTCCTGCATCAGCTGTCTTTGTGGTAGGGTCTTCTCTTGGAGTGCACGCTCCCAGCTTACGGGGCCTATGGGTCTCCTGGCTCTGTTACGTATCAGCTCTCTGGTGATCCTGGGACCTGTAGTTCTCCAGGGATTCCGGTTATGTCCTACTGGGTCATAGAGATCCCAGTAAGCTCGGACCCGGTGTCCGGTATAAGCTTCGGGGTGAGCTGGTTAAGCTCCTCTGCCCCCACTGCTACTCACTTTCCACTCGCCTTCGGCCATGCTCGGGCCCTCTCTCACGGCGTCGGCATGCCTTGGGCTCTAACCTGAGTCTGGACTGGGCTTCAGGACCGCTGGAGGCCTAACTTGCCTCACACAGCAACCTGCGTGCTTCTCCTCACACAATAGCTCTTCACTCACTGTGAACTCCAGACTCTCTCTGCCTAGCTCCACCTTCCCTATTTATATCCCTAACGGGCTCCCTCTGCTTGTCTGAGGTGGAAGGTGGAGATGTGTGAATGTTTATGGGAGCCTCTTGTGGAGGAATCCGTTAATGCACCCCTCTAGGATCTGTGGCTCCAAGCGCAGCTTGGTGCCACATTCCCCCCTAGCAAAGCTCAGCACTCCCGGGCTGAAGTACATTTTGAATAAACATGAACAATAGCAATCTTCCCTTTATGGGAGGCACTTTTCTTAAACGTTGCATAAAAGACATTATATACACATTCAATTTGGTAAGCAACCCCAGAATTCAAGTCTCTTGTGGTGAGGTTCCCAGCCAGGATTTCCATCTCACAGGGCAGAGTATTTGGTAGCTTGAGGGACCTGTCCCAAACCCTCAACATAGGCCCTGGGGTGGCTGCAGGGCATGGAGATCCTGAGTTGGACCTCCGGTAGCGCCACTCCAGACAGGTTTTCCTTTTGAGGTCACCAACATGGGCACCCCAGGGAGTGCAATTATGTACATGAAGCAGTTTTTGGGCTGCACATAGTCCTCAGCCTCGGAGTTCTTAGATAAATAACAAAGAAAGTCATTACGCATAGTGTCCATATCACCTAAACTGTTCATCAATAAGGCAAAACACAAAGTAATATACATATGCATGAAAACACACAGAAATACAGTTCAATACCCCAGGGGTAACTATCTACATTTGTCAGAGTTTAGCTATCTTACTCAGTATATCTGACAGGGGGTTGACCTCGCGTGGTACGTGTTGATCTGCGTAAGACTGGGATGCATGAAGCACTAGTAGGTACACTACCTCCCAATGTGTCAGGACCAAGTGTGGAGGGGCTAGAAGACTGCATTGACCTCCCTACTGGACTAGCAAGCATACCATGGGCTGGGCTTTACTGCTCTGCTCCAACCGGGGATCCTTCTTCCGGGGACTCTGCTAGAGCAGGCTTTTCTGAAGCGCTTACAGGTTCTTCTTGCTGTGGGTAGAAAGTGAGTACAGCGATGATTACTGCTCCTCCTAGTTGGGGCCAATCTGCCGGGAAATCTCCTAAGTCAGTGTGTATCACTGCTTCTTTAGGCTCCTCCGGTACGGTGAGAGGCACTTCTTCTTGGGGCTTCAGAAGATCTGGACACAACTTTAGATGCTCCCTGGATACCGTCGCGGACGTTCTTCCTCCATCTCTACTGATTAAGCAGGTCTTCTTATTATCAAATCTTGACTTCAACACAGTGTAGGGTTCCTTCTCCCACTGGTCATCAAGTTTGTGGTTTCTTCTCTTCCTTTTCAATACTATTTCACCAGGTGTGAAGGGTTCTGCGGGCGCACTTTTGTTGTAGTGGGCCTCCTGCTTATTCCTCACCCGAGAGGGACTGTCCTCGACACAGGCTTGTCCCTCCTGTACTGCTCCTGTCTGGTCATGTCCCAGTCCTCAGTGGTCACATCCGCTCCTGGTTCTACTACACCAAGCTCCAGATCCATGGGCAGCTTTCCTGGTCTCGCCCGCATGAGATATGCCGGAGTGAAGGTTGGTGGAACTTACTGGTATGTGGTTGTACTGGTCTACTAGGTCAGGTAGTAGGTCTGGCCACTGATTTCTCTCCTCAAGTGGTATGGTCCTCAGCTGGTCGATGATGATGTTATTCATCTTTTTGCAGAGACCGTTGGTTTGGGGGTGGTACGGTGTTGTTCTTATTTTCTTACACCCGTACAAATGGCAGAACTCTTTAAACAATTCAGCCTCAAAGGCCGGGCCTTGGTCCATCAGCACCTGCTCAGGGTATCCATGGGGTCTACAGAAGCACGCCTGGAAGGTTTTTGCTGCTGTCTCTGCCGTCAGGTCCTTGACGGGAGCGACCACCAGGAATCTAGAGTAGTGGTCCACCGTGGTCAGGGCGTAGGAGCATCCTGACCTGCTGGGTGATAACTTGACATGGTCCAAGTCCACGATCTCCAGAGGCCGAGTCGTCTTGATGGGTTGCAGGGGTGCCTTCTGGCTACTGTAATCTTTTCTTCTAAGGCTACAGGGTCCACAGTCTCGGCACCACCGCTCAATGGAGCTGTGCATTCCTACCCAGTAGAATCGACACTTCAGCAGGGTCTCTAGCTTCTTCCAGCCAAAGTGCCCCGCCTGATCATGGTAGGCCTCCAACACCATTTGGATGTCCATCTTGGGGACCACTATCTGCCATACCATCTCATGGGTTTTTGGATTGACGTACCTCCGGCACAGCTTCTCACGGTAGATAAACAGCCGGCTTCTCTCGTTCCACTGCTGCTTTGCTTGGAGAGACGCTTCCTTTTCCAGGGAGGAACCTTCTTGGGTTATCAGCTCCTTGATACAGCTGACAACCGGGTCACTGTCCTGGGTCTCTTTCCAGCTGTGGTGAGGCAGGGGGTTTAACGTCTTTCCACGCTGCCTCCTTGAGGCTCGTTGCTCGAGGATCATCCCATTCTGGTGAAAGGCAGGTAGCTCAATCTCTTCCAGGTCATCCACTTCTTCTTCCGTGTCTGACTGGTGAGGCATCCTGGACAGAGCATCGGCGTTGCCGTTCTTGCGGCCCGCCCGATATTTAATTGTAAATTGATAGTTTGACAGCCGAGCCATCCATCGTTGTTCCGGTGCTCCTAGCTTGGCTGTTTCCAGATGGGTCAAGGGGTTATTGTCAGTGTAGGCAGTGAACTTGCTGGAAACTAGGTAGTGCTTAAACCTCTCAGTGATGGCCCAGACAAAGGCCAGGAACTCCAACTTAAAGCTGCTATAGTTCTCTGGGTTCCTCTCGGTCGGGCGGAGCTTCTTGCTTGCGTATGCGATTACCTTCTCTTGGCCATTCTGCTTCTGACTTAGGACAGTGCCCAGCCCTTCGTTGCTGGCATCTGTATACAGCAGGAACGGTTGGCTGTAGTCAGGGTAGACCAGGATCTCATCGCCTGTCAGGATCTCCTTCATCTCCTGAAATTACTCGGCTTGCTCCTTACCCCAGTGGAATGGGGGGTTTCTGCCTTTGGGGACTGCCCTACCAGGAGGTCTTGCAGAGGAGCTGCTTTCTTGGTATAGTCTTTTACGAACCTCCGGTAGTATCCTACTAGTCCCAGGAACTGACGAACCTCCTTGAGGTTCTTCGGCTCCGGACACTTCTGGATGGCAGTAACCTTCTCCGGATCTGGTGCTACCCCTTCTGGACTGACAATGTGCCCCAGGTACTGTACCTTTCTCTTGAGCAGGTGGCACTTTGAAGGCTTCAGCTTCATCCCGTACTGGGACAGTGACTCAAATACCTCCACCAGGTGTTTCAAGTGGTCCTCGTACGTCTTGGAATACACTATCACATCATCCAGGTAAAGTAACACTGTCTCGAAGTTGCGGTGTCCCAGGCAGCACTCCATCAATCTCTGGAACATCCCGTTGGCATTGCAGAGTCCAAACGGCATACTGTTGAACTCGTAGAGTACCATCGGGGTTGTAAAGGCCGTCTTCTCCCGATCCTCCTCAGCCATAGCTACTTGCCAGTACACACTAGTGAGGTCAAGGGTGGAAAAGTAATTTGCAGACTTTAAGGCAGCTAGGGACTCCTCTATGCGTGGTAAAGGGTATGCATCTTTATGTGTAATGCGATTTACTTGTCGGTAATCTACACACATTCTCATGCTCCCATCCTTCTTCCTGACTAGCACTAGGGGAGCTGCCCAGGGACTACAACTATCCCTTACTACCCCCACCTTTCTCATGTCGTGCAGCATCTCCTTTGCCTTCTGGTAGTGAGCTGGTGGTATGGGCCTGTACCGTTCTTTGATGGGTGGATGGTCACCTGTGGGGATATGGTGTTGAATCCCCTTAATCCTCCCAAAGTCAAGTGGGTGGTTACTGAACACCTGCACGTATTCTTGAACCACCCAGTGTACACCCTGTTTCTGATGGGCAGGAGTGGTGTCTGTCCCAACATGGAGCTGTTGACACCAATCCTCCACCTGTGTTGCAGGGTCATTATCCTCCATTTCGTCTGGTGAGGCTAAGGACTCCGCCTTGTGAATGGAGTTGTTATTTACAGCATGTAATTTGGCAACAGTGGCATAACGTGGTAATCGAACCTCATCGTCCCCATAATTAAGAAGACGGACAGGCACCGTCCCATTGCGTACATCCACCACTCCTCTGGTGGTTAAGAGCGTGGGTCTGTGCTCGGAGCAAAGGGGTTCTACTACCGCCTGGTAGCTCTGTCCTCTAAGACCTATGGCGGCTCTACACCAGATAAGCATTTCACTCATTGGGGGGGGATCACAATGGGTATGGGGTCTGTCACCGGCACATTACCGATTTCACCATCTGTTAACCTTACTTGCTGTTGGTACATCAGGACTCGGATCTCCTTCTGCAGCGCCCTTCTCTGTCCTGGTCTGGCAGTGTCAGCTATCTGTTGGAGCAAGAACACAACTTCTCCCAAACAGTTACCAACAATGTTAGTGCCAAGTACCATATACGGATTGGTATCATCAGGATTAGTCTCTACTACAATTAGTCCCTGGTCCTTCAGCTCCACTCTCCCCACTTTTACTGTCACATTCTTAACCCCGATTAGGTTAAGGGGGAGTTCATTTGAGGCATAAACAGAAAGATTTGGAGCTGGCGGACGTAGGTCATCCATGGACCAGAACCTCTTGTAGAGGACATCAGGCATTATGGTTACCTGAGATCCTGTGTCCAGCAGAGCGTGCGTCGGGATGCCGTCCAGCACAATGGACAGGAAAGGTCTTCCTCCAACGAACCTGTTGTACCAGTCTGATGGGCCTGGCTGAGTTACTCCTGGGTGTTGGCCCTCGGCCCCAGGGTTTTCTCGTTTAAAGGACAATTCTGGGCGGTGTGTCCTGTCTTGCGGCAGCGGTAGCAGGCAGGGTCCTTCTGTGGACGGCGCTGGTCACTGATCCTCGTAGAGGGTGGTGTTGTCCTCCTCCTCCTTCGCATCCAGGGGACATCCTCAGGGCTATCGGCTAACAGGATTTTCCCTTCTTCCTCGGGTTCCGTCCGCAGCTGCAGGGCACTCAGCACAGTGGTCAGGGTTTTGCTCAACTGACGCACTTCAGAGCGCAAGCTGTCCAGCTCTCCAGGGGACGTTGCTGGAACCTTGGCTTCAGCAGCCACTGGGGAAAAGGTGTGTGTAGCAGGCACTGGGGTAGCCCCACCCTGGTAACATTGGATGGCATTTGTTTCCAGGGGTTGCAGTCCTATTATAGCCATGTCCTTAAGATGGTCAGAGGTGGCATCTGGATGATCCAAGGACCACAAATGTACAGTCCTGCTCTCCTCTGGAGACCTCAGTCCCCGGACAAACTGTTCCTTCAGCATTTTTTTTCATTTTCGATGCTGGTTGGACTAACCTGTTTCAGAGCCCGCAGGGCCCCTTGTAGACTCCAGGCATAGTCACAAATATTGTCCTCCGGCTGTTGAGAACAGTTGTAGAACCTCATCCGGAGGTCCGCCTCAGTATGATCCTCAAAAACAGTCTGTAGCTTTTTAAAGATTGCAGACACTGACTCTTCGTCTGTGGCCGACCATGTTTCCACTTCCCACTCCGCAGCACCAGTCAATTGTCCTAATACTACAGTGGCCCTCTGCTTGCCTGTCATAGAGTACATGTCCAGGATACCGCTTATCTTCCATTTGAATCCAGACAGGGTATTTGGTTTGCCGCTGTACTGGGGGAGCCACTTTGCTCCAGGAATGTACGGTAGAGTTATGGGGATGACAGAAGTAACAGGGCCCGCTGGTAAGGCGGCCGCCTCGGCCTGCTCGGCATCGGGCGCGGGTTGAACATCAGGGCCGTTAACCGGTATTCCGGCGTCGTGCTGTCCCTCGGACATTCTGGCGCCCCCCTAGCGAACCGTGGCCTACCTTCATTTCTTTCAGTAGGCCGCAGCTCCGCAAGTGACGGTCTTCTTCAGGACCTTGCGTCGCTTGCGTCCTACGTCAGAGCGCTCACCGCAGCTCCTTCCTGGACCTGGCGCTTCCTGGTTCGACGTCAAGGCATAGGGCGTGTCCGGGGCTTCGCGCGCATTTGCGGGTACGCCCCTCAGTTTCCCGCGGTTACGCCCTTCTTCTTCGCGCACTACTGCGCGACAATGGCGGTCATCTTCACCACAGTTTAACACACAGTTTTTATTAAAGGCGCACAGTACCCGGTGGCAACGGGCATATCACTCCGTTGTTGCAGCGGGCACGAGATCCTGTTTGTGACGCCAGGGAAGAGAATGTCACGCCCAGGGGATGGGGAGGACTCAGCGCCCGGGCCTTGTTGAGGCCTGACCTTGGGGGATGTCGCGGTGGTCGGCTCCCGGGCCCGCACCCTGGGCCTCTCTTTAAAAGGGGGTTGATGGATAATTATACAAGCTCGTGACGCCACCTATGGTATCTGGTGAGGATCACCAGTGCTGCGGCAGTCCGCTGAGGCCGGTGATAAGGCAGCTTGATGGTATAGCTCCCCACAGGTGGAGCTGGGCCTCAGGGCAGCATATGGAGAGGGGGAATGCAGGATGGAAGAGACCCAGCAGGGACTACTGAAAGACAGGCAACCACACACAGTTCTCTTCTGTACCTTTTACTGATGGAAATTCAGGCACATCCCGGAGCACTGCAGGGTGAAGGGTGCATTTCAGGATTCTCCCCAGGGAGCGGGTATAGGGCCTCCTGATTCTTGCCTCTGTGTAATAAGTTCCTGACCTGCCTGAAGCTAGGCCTAACTTTGTCTCCATCCTGCACCGGCTGACTTTGTGGTAGGGCCTTCTCTTGGAGTGCACACTCCCAGCTTACGGGGCCTATGTGTCTCCTGGCTCTGTTACGTATCAGCTCTCTGGTGATCCTGGGACCTGTAGTTCTCCATGGATTCTGGTTATGTCCTACTGGGTCATAGAGATCCCGGTAAGCTCGGACCCGGTGTCCGTTATAACTTTGGGGTGAGCTGGTTAAGCTCCTCTGCCCCCACTGCTACTCACTTTCCACTCGCCTTTGGCCACGCTTGGGCCCTCATTAGGCTACTCACACTCACGGCAGCTTGCTGCGCTTCACCTCTCTTACGGCGTCGGCATGCCTTGGGCTCTAACCTGAGCTCCTTGAGTCTGGACTGGGCTTCAGGACCGCTAGAGGCCTAACTTGCCTCACACAGCAACCTGCGTGCTTCTTCTCACACACAGCTCTTCACTCATTGTGCACTCCAGACTCTCTCTGCCTAGCTCCACCTTCCCTATTTATATCCCTAACGGGCTCCCTCTGCTGGTCTGAGGTGGAAGGTGGAGATGTGTGAATGTTTCTGGGAGCCTCTTGTGGAGGAATCCGTTAATGCACCCCTCTAGGATCTGTGGCTCCAAGCGCAGCTGGGCGCCACACTGTGTTTCCCAGTCTGTTCCATGTGAACAGAGCTCTGCTCCGCTTGTCCTCGGCACCTGCGGCTCTGCTTGTCCTCGGCTCCGCTCTGCTCCGCTTGTCCTCGGCACCTGCGGCTCCGCTCTGCTCTGCTTGTCCTCGGCACCTGCGGCTCCGTTCCTGTATCCCAGTCTGTATTGGTCACTATCCAACCTGTTTACCTACCTGCCAGTAGCTGCCTGTCTGTATACCAGCCTAACCTGCCTGTTCCTGCATTCCCCGGTGTGGGTCAACAGCTGTGTGATCAGGGTCTGACCTGGAGTAGCACCTGGGCCACCTCCCTCGTTCCTCCTCAGACCACGGAGTCGATTAAGCTGCGGTGCATCTGTGGTCAGATCTGCTGAGGCCCCTAGCCAGGCCCCTCCAGGAACTCCTCGGTTCATGGCCCAGTGGGACCACTAACCACGTTCATGCCAAACAGTCCGGGCGTGAGCATAACAGCTAGAATAGTCACTATCTTTTCAGACATAAAGATCTTTTTCAAATAAATAATTTGATCAAATTGCACTTCTTTCCAAAAGTGGTTTTATGGTTTCACATATGTCTTGCATTGGTACCCTGTGTTCATGCTTCAGTGGTGGAAGCAAAGCTGAACTTTGGGATCCTGAAAAATCCAGCAAAAAAAATCCAGCAAAGCCTGCTTTTTGTAAGCACCTTCTTTACTGCCAAGAGAGCAGGTTTTGCCTGCAGAAAAAAATGCAGCAAAAATGGAACATGTGAACATAGCCTAAGTCTTACATAAAGGTTTTAACACTGACACACAGTGTAGGGATTGTACTCACTCAGGTGCGATGACAGGCAAAAAGGAGGCATGTTTCTTTAAATGTCCGTAGCGGTTTATTGGCTTCATAAACTGTGAAAAGAAAAATGCAAACAAACAGCCTTTAGTCCAGGCAAAAGCAAAACAGTCCTTTAGCAAAGTCTCTGGTAAACCAGACCTGTGGTCACACAGGCTGGTTCTCTGGTCCAGCACTCAGCTCAGTCTGGAGACAACAAACAGGAGACCTTCTCCCTCCAAACACAGCCCATGTGCCAAACAACAGCCTCCATTTTATAGGCTGTTAACCACACCCAGAGGTGAGGTATGTGGGTTGCTAGAGCTGCCCATTCTCTCCTAACAACCCGTAACCCGTCTCCCAGGTTCATCAATTAGTCCTCTTAGTGCATGCGTGCACTAGAGAAAACACTCTGGGTTACATTACAGAGACCAGCCATCTCTGTGATACATATGACTCGCCCCCTGGGCCGTGTGTGCACGTGTGTGGGTTACCCGGAGCCGGGTCTCTGGGGGGTTGTAGTCTCCGTGGCGGTGACCCGGTCCCGTGGCTCAGGGTGGTCAAACCAGTGGCAGTCTTTTATAGGGTTGTTATGATTTAATGTCCGACTACGCCACCCGTGGATTGCGGTCAGGGTGTACCGCCGCTGCGAAGCTGACCGCTGATGCTGGTGTGGTGTGCGCAGCAAAGGATGGGATAACTCCCCACGGGAAGAGTATAGCCTCAGGGCAGGGAATGTGGATGATGGGAGTGATGGTGCACGGGTGAAGCAGGAATGACTCAGAGTCTTTGCAGTGCAGTTCAGGGTCTTTACTGATGATAATAAGGCAGACCCTCCCGGGAGTACTGGCTAGCATAAGTGGCCCAGTCAGTCTGTGAGCAAACAGGAGTTCCCCTGGCCAGGTGGAGTTGTAGGCCTCCCCGTCTATCTGCATTCTTCCTGGCTACCTTGCTGTAAGCGACCAAGCAATGTGAACTGAGGTCTAAGATGGTAGACATGCAAGAATTAGGAGCATGTTCACACTAGCAAAAAGAAGCAAAACCTGCAAAAGACAAAAGACAAAAGACAAAAATATATCTCATACCCTACCATCATTATATATAAATGTAAAGCAAAGTTGCATAATAAATATAGGGTACTTAGTGAACTATTTTTGATCTAAAAAGTATACAAGCCGTCCCACCAGCGGCAAGGTGACCCTAAATTGGGACGGTACCTATACTGCCTATATTAAAAACCTTACTGTATATCAAAGTTGAAGCAATGCATATAAAAGGGTAGACAAATAGGACCGGGTCCCAACTCCAGACCACCCAGGCCCGTGGTAAGCTACATATATACCAGTCAGCTCAACAAAAGGGAATGCCACACCCTTAAATTGCACAGAATGCAAACAAGATAAAAAACCAAGCAATGTGAACTGAGGTCTAAGATGGTAGACATGCAAGAATTAGGAGCATGTTCACACTAGCAAAAAGAAGCAAAACCTGCAAAAGACAAAAGACAAAAATATATCTCATACCCTACCATCATTATATATAAATGTAAAGCAAAGTTGCATAATAAATATAGGGTACTTAGTGAACTATTTTTGATCAAAAAAGTATACAAGCCGTCCCACCAGCGGCAAGGTGACCCTAAATTGGGACGGTACCTATACTGCCTATATTAAAAACCTTACTGTATATCAAAGTTGAAGCAATGCATATAAAAGGGTAGACAAATAGGACCGGGTCCCAACTCCAGACCACCCAGGCCCGTGGTAAGCTACATATATACCAGTCAGCTCAACAAAAGGGAATGCCACACCCTTAAATTGCACAGAATGCAAACAAGATAAAAAACCAAGCAATGTGAACTGAGGTCTAAGATGGTAGACATGCAAGAATTAGGAGCATGTTCACACTAGCAAAAAGAAGCAAAACCTGCAAAAGACAAAAGACAAAAGACAAAAATATATCTCATACCCTACCATCATTATATATAAATGTAAAGCAAAGTTGCATAATAAATATAGGGTACTTAGTGAACTATTTTTGATCAAAAAAGTATACAAGCCGTCCCACCAGCGGCAAGGTGACCCTAAATTGGGACGGTACCTATACTGCCTATATTAAAAACCTTACTGTATATCAAAGTTGAAGCAATGCATATAAAAGGGTAGACAAATAGGACCGGGTCCCAACTCCAGACCACCCAGGCCCGTGGTAAGCTACATATATACCAGTCAGCTCAACAAAAGGGAATGCCACACCCTTAAATTGCACAGAATGCAAACAAGATAAAAAACCAAGCAATGTGAACTGAGGTCTAAGATGGTAGACATGCAAGAATTAGGAGCATGTTCACACTAGCAAAACCTGCAAAAGACAAAAGAAAAATATATCTCATACCCTACCATCATTATATATAAATGTAAAGCAAAGTTGCATAATAAATATAGGGTACTTAGTGAACTATTTTTGATCAAAAAAGTATACAAGCCGTCCCACCAGCGGCAAGGTGACCCTAAATTGGGACGGTACCTATACTGCCTATATTAAAAACCTTACTGTATATCAAAGTTGAAGCAATGCATATAAAAGGGTAGACAAATAGGACCGGGTCCCAACTCCAGACCACCCAGGCCCGTGGTAAGCTACATATATACCAGTCAGCTCAACAAAAGGGAATGCCACACCCTTAAATTGCACAGAATGCAAACAAGAAAACACTCTGGGTTACATTACAGAGACCAGCCATCTCTGTGATACATATGACTCGCCCCCTGGGCCGTGTGTGCACGTGTGTGGGTTACCCGGAGCCGGGTCTCTGGGGGGTTGTAGTCTCTGTGGCGGTGATCCGGTCCCGTGGCTCAGGGTGGTCAAACCAGTGGCAGTCTTTTATAGGGTTGTTATGATTTAATGTCCGACTACGCCACCCGTGGATTGCGGTCAGGGTGTACCGCCGCTGCGAAGCTGACCGCTGATGCTGGTGTGGTGTGCGCAGCAAAGGATGGGATAACTCCCCACGGGAAGAGTATAGCCTCAGGGCAGGGAATGTGGATGATGGGAGTGATGGTGCACGGGTGAAGCAGGAATGACTCAGAGTCTTTGCAGTGCAGTTCAGGGTCTTTACTGATGATAATAAGGCAGACCCTCCCGGGAGTACTGGCTAGCATAAGTGGCCCGGTCAGTCTGTGAGCAAACAGGAGTTCCCCTGGCCAGGTGGAGTTGTAGGCCTCCCCGTCTATCTGCATTCTTCCTGGCTACCTTGCTGTAAGCGAGTGGAAGTAGCCCACGTCCCTGAGTGTACCGTGTGGTGCTCACCCGTATGGCTGGTGACTTGGGGCCTTCTGATGGCCTCCGCTCCTCGATGGCGGTGCTGGTTCCTTGCTCGTGACTGAGCCTCCGGGCTTCTATGGCCAGAGGACCTGAAATCCCCTGCTGGGGGGTTTCTGCTGCTAGGTATATATAAGTCCCCACAGCCTCGGACTCCTGTGTCCTGTTCTTGGCGTCTTCTGCCAGGACGAACTCCGCTTAGCTCAAGTCCCTGGTCTTCAGCTCCTGCTCCTACAGAGCTCCTAGCTGTTTCTTTCCCTGTGTCTGGAACAAACTCCAGGCTCTGACTCAATTAACCCCGCCCCAGATCCAGTTTATATAGGGCAGGTCCCTCCCCTATCTGGTCTGGGACAGGAGGTGTTGCATGTTTAAGGGCTCCTGACCAGGAAACCTACCACTTGCTCTCAGACGTAATATTTCTATTACTGTGGTAACCAGACCCCTGGGGTGCCACATTCCCCCCTCGTGAAATTTAGTACTCCGGGACTAAACACATTTTTGAAACATAATATAACAGGGTATAAACAATATCAGGAAAAGTACATTTTGTATTGATGGTCACGGCATTTCCGTAACCGGGTGTCCATATCACCCAAGGTGAAGTTTTAGAACGGAATAGGGGACCTGTCCAAAGCAAACCCCAAACGTTGGCCCTGGGCGTGGCTGCAAGGCGAAGCGAACTACTTTGGACCACACGGGACCACGCCAGACAGGTTTTTCTTCTGTGGCCGTCTTCGCAAGAGGCACTAGGTGCAACTATTTACAATATAGTTCCGGTTATTCAGCGTCCATAACCTGTCAGTCCAAATAAACCTGCAGGGTAACTAGAGAAACATAATCAATGAACAGGCAACAAAAACATAAACCATTTTCAGCATTGGCAATTTACAAGCAAATTCACATTATATTTTAGATTCTCCAGCGAGCGGGCATCAAACCTCTAGTGCTCCTGGTGGACCTACGTAACCCACTATCTGGTTCTGCACTACAAGGTGTAGGAGGTGTTGTGGGTAGGCCTGGCAGCTTTCTGCGTACTCTTTGGCTTACTAGGGGCACGGCAGGCTCACTACTAGCAGAGGGTTGATTCTCCTTGGCTGCTGGTATGGGTTCTTCTGCCTCCTGGGCCGGCTGCTCTTCTGACACTCCCTGTTCTTCTGTAGGCCCTTGAGGGGTTTGCTGGAGAAAGGTGAGGATGGGTACCACGACTGCGTTGTTGATTTGAGTCCAGGACCGGGGAAAGTCTCCGAGTACGGTACTGATCATTTCTTCCCTTTCCTCTGCGGGTTGAGGGTTCTCTTGATCTTCGTCAGGGCTTTGCAGCTGCTCGGGACACTTTTTCAGGTGGTCTCTGGAGACAATGGCTGTGGTCTCTCCTCCATCCTTACTGATTACACAGACTTTTGGATTATCATGACTTGAAGGCAGTACTATGTACGGGTCCTTCTCCCACTGGTCGTCCAACTTGTGGAGCCGCCTCTTTCTCTTCAAGACCTGCTCTCCAGGTACCAGGGGAACAGCGGGAGCATGCTGGTTATAAGCCTTCTCTTGCCTTTCTCTTGCTTGAGACAGACTTTGCTCGACGCTCTCCTGTACTTTCCGATACTGCTGCTGCCGTTCTGTATCCCAGTCTGCCTCTGGCGAGGTGTCCTCAGGTGTCAGGGCTCCCATATCCAGGTAAATAGGCAGCTTACCAGGTCTTGCTCTCATTAGGTAAGCCGAGGTACAGTTGGTGGAACCTACGGGGATGTGATTATACAAGTCCACCAGATCAGGCAGTTTTTCAGGCCACAGACTGCGTTCTTCCAGGGGCAACGTTTTTAGCAAGTCTATCACCACCTGGTTCATTTTCTCACATAGTCCATTAGTCTGAGGGTGATAGGGCGTTGTTCTTATCTTCCTGCAGCCATACAGGTTGCAGAACTCCTGGAAGACCTCCGCTTCGAAGGCTGGTCCTTGATCCGTCAACACTTGCTCCGGATACCCGTGTGGACGGCAGAAGTGCAGCTGGAAGGCTCTGTCTGCTGTTTGAGCCATTAAGTCTTTGACAGGGACCACCACCAGGAACCAGGAGTAGTGATCTATGATGGTGAGGGCGTAGACGTACCCAAATTTGCTTGGAGCCAGTTTCACATCGTACAGGGCTACCAGTTCCAGTGGCTGCCTGGTGATGATGAGCTGCAGGGGAGTCTTCTGGCTAGCATGGTCTCTTCTTCTTAGGCTGCACGGGCCACAGTCTCTGCACCACCTCTCGATGGCTCCTCTCATGCCTACCCAGTAGAACCGTCCACGCAACAAGAACTCCAGCTTCTTCCATCCGAAGTGTCCTGCTCCGTCGTGGTATGCCTCCAGAACCATAGCCGCGTCTCGTCTTGGGACCACTACCTGTCAGGTCAGCTCATGTGTTCTAGAGTTGACCATTCTCCGGCACAGCTTCTCCTTGTAAAGAAACAGTTTACTTTTCTCCTTCCACAGTTGCTTGGTCTCCTCCGGAGCGTCTGGGTCAAGACGGGCATCAGCCTGTGTCAGCATTTCCTTCACCATACGGACTGCGGGATCACTGTCTTGTGTCTCCGCCCAGCTGTAGTGGGGTAAGGGATTGAACGTAGCAGAGCGCCTGTCCCTCACATGGTGGGAATACAGGGTAATCCCATGACAGTGGAACGCAGGGAGTTTGACTTCTTCCAGTTCTTCTGGATCTTCCCCCACGTCCGGTAAGTTTGGCATTCTGGACAGGGCATCCGCGTTGGCATTTGAGTGTCCCGCCCGGTATTTGATGGTGAATTCATAGTTGGACAGGCGGGCCATCCATCTCTGCTCCAGGGCACCAAGTTTCGCAGTGTCCAGGTGTGTCAACGGGTTGTTATCCGTGTACACGGTGAACTTGGAAGAGGCAAGGTAATGCTTGAAACGTTCGGTTACTGCCGACACCACTGCCAGGAACTCTAGCTTGAATGAGCTATAATTCTCAGGGTTTCTCTCTGTGGGCCGTAGTTTTCGGCTGGCGTAAGCGATTACCCGTTCTTTCCCCTGCTGGATCTGGGACAGTATGGCTCCTAGCCCGATGTTGCTCGCGTCCGTGTGGAGGATAAAGGGCTGGCCGTAGTCAGGGTACGCCAGGATTTCATCCCCCGTGAGGGCCATCTTCAGCTGGCGGAAGGACTCCTCTTCCAGCTTTTCCCACCTGAAGGGCGGCTTCTGGTTTTTGGCCTTCCTGGATTGACCTATCAGGAGGTCCTGCATAGGGGCTGCCATTTTGGTGAAACCGGGAATGAATCTTCGGTAGAAGCCTACCAACCCGAGGAACTGCCGCACTTCCTTTATGCTGGAGGGTCTTGGCCAGTCTTTAATCACGGTGATCTTATCGGGGTCGGGAGCCACTCCGTCAGCACTCACCACGTGTCCCAGGTACTGCACCTTTGGTTTCAGGAGGTGACACTTGGAGGGTTTCATCTTTAGGCCGTAGCTTGCCAGGGCGTCAAACACTTCTGCCAGGTGTTTCAGATGGTCCTCATAGGTTTTGGAATAAACTATGACCTCGTCCAGGTATAACAGGACCGTCTCGCAATTCCGGTGTCCCAGACAGCATTCCATCAACCGCTGGAAGGTTCCTGGTGCGTTGCAGAGCCCGAACGGCATACAGTTGAATTCGCTGAGACCCATCGGGGTGGTGAATGCAGTCTTCTCCTTGTCTGCCTCTGCTACAGGAACCTGCCAGTACCCGCTAGTAAGATCCAAAGTGGAGAAGAAGTTAGCAGATTTTAATGCAGCTAAAGATTCTTCTATTCTAGGTAATGGGTACGCATATTTGTGTGTGATACGGTTGACCTTTTTGTAGTCTACACACATTCTCATTGTGTTGTCCTTCTTTTTCACTAGAACTAGTGGAGCTGCCCAGGGACTACAGCTGTCCCTGATTACCCCAGCCTCCTTCATGTCCCGCAATATCCCCTTTGCATGCTGATAGTGTGCAGGGGGTACAGGTCGGTATCTTTCCTTTAATGGGTGGATGGTCTCCTGTGGGGATGTGATGTTCTATCCCCTTTACTCGCCCGAAGTCTAGCGGGTGTTTACTAAAGACTCTTTCGTACTCCTGAACCACCCGGTAGACTCCCTGTTTTTGGTGTGAGGGAGTGGAGTCAGTACCCAAATGCAGTTGCTGACACCAGTCCTCCATTTGTTTCTTAGAGCCGTTACCTTCCTCTGGTTGAGATGGAGACAAGGGTTCCACGGCCCTTACAGAATTTTGGTTTATGGTGAACAATTTGGCTAGCGTGGCATACCGGGGCAGGTATACTTCTCTCTCCCCGATATTTATGATGCGGACAGGTACCCTCCAATGGCGTACATCGACCACCCCCCGTGCTGTCAAAATGGTGGGCCTACTATCTGAGTAAACGGGTTCCACCATTGCTTGGTAGTCTCTACCTCTTAGACCAATAGCTGCCCGGCACCAGATCATCATCTCACTTTTCGGGAGCATGGCAATAGGGAACGGGTCACACATTCTCACGCTACCAATCTCACCACCAGATAGTTCCACCCATTGCCGTTTCATCAGTGCCCGGATCTCTTTTTGGAGAACACGCTGCTGGCTGGAACTGGCGTTCTTGGCAACCTGCTGTAAAATGAGAATTATCTCTGCAAGACAATTTTCAATCACATTAGTCCCCAAGGTTATTTTAGGGTGACTCTCATGACGGTCAATGTCCACAATTATCAGTCCTTGTGCCGCCAGTTCGACTTTACCGATCTTAATGGTCACCTCTTTGAATCCCACCTGCTGCACGGGCTGACCATTGCTGGCGATAATACTCAGGTTGTCATCTGGGTAGTGGGTTATGTCAGAGTCATTCCAATACCGCTTAAAGAGCACATAAGGGATGGTAGTTACCTGTGACCCGGTGTCTAGTAGGGCACTCATTGGAATGCCATCCAGTACCATGGGCAAGACTGGACGTCCCCATACATATTTATCACGCCAGTTTGAGGGGCCTGATGATCTTATGCCTGGGGGTTGGCCCTCTGCCCCAGGTTGTGCCCGTTTAAATGACAGTACCTTGCCATATGTCCGGGTTGATTGCAGCGGCGGCAGATGGGTTGTCCGTCCTCGTTGTATCTGTCGCTGGGTCTTCCTCTGGACGTTGGGATCCTCCTCTGTCAGCGCCACTGGACGTCCTCCGGTCCGGACGCCAGCTGGATCTTTCCTGGAGGAGAGACCTGTAAAGACTGCACAGTTCTGGTTAGCGCGGCTACTCTTTTAGTCAGCTCTTGGACCTGATAGTGCAGGTCTGTAGCTGGGTTGATATCCAAAGCCTGCGCACCAGCTCCTACAGACTCTGTAGACAAGGGTGCCGCTTCCTGATGATAGGTAATAGCAGGGCGCCGGTGGGTTACAGCGCTACCCGGTGCCGGTTCTCGGAGCACCCGGATGGTCCTGTCTTTGAACTTTGCAAAGTCTAAACCAGGGTTCTGCAAGGCCATTGCACGTAACTGGGTTCGGTGGGCGTTGGACAGCAGACCCTCATTGAATTGCTCAGTTAACAGTTCATCTGCATTCCGCACACTGTCAGGATCTGCCTTTTTAATGGCTCCCAGGGCCTCTTGCAAATTCAAAGCATAGTCTCTTATAATGTCTTGGGCCCACTGCTTGCACCCATAAAATCTCATTTTGATCTCGGCTGAGGTGCGGGTATCAAAAGTGTCCTTCAGGCGGGCCAAGATCTCCTTTACGGTCTCCTTGTCCCGGACTGGCCAGGACTTTACTTCATGCTGGGCTGCGCCGGTTAACTGGTCTATCAATATGCTCACTTTCTGTCCCTCCGTTAGGGGGTATACTTTAAATAGGCTGTACAGTCTCTCTTTAAAGTCACTTAGGGTATGCGACTCCCCTGAGTATTGGGGCAGCCAGGCCGCTCCGGGGATGTATGACATTGTGAACGGCATTACTGCGGCAGCGGCCGCGCTGGTGGTAGAGGGTCCCTCTGTGTCCGTCATCTTCCTCCGCCCTAGTTAAGTGTGGCCTACCTTTTGTTGCTTCTTCTCCGTAGGACGTGGCTCCGCAGACGATCGTCAGGGTGGAGGACCTTGCGTCGCACTCTGGTGACGTCAGCGTCGCTCCCTCTCCTTCCAGGACCTTGCGCAGCGTCGGTGTGTAGGGCGGAGCTTCAGATCTCGCGCGCTTTCGGCATCCACGCCCCTCTTCTTTCTGCGTCCCGAAGATGGCGTCCGATGGCGGGAAAACGACTGCGGATGGCGGGAAAACAGCTGCGGATGGCGGGAAACTTCACCACGGCAGGTATGACAGTCCCTTGAAGGCGCGCCGGTGGTTGCGGGCACGAAATCCTGCCGACTACGCCAAAGCTGACTCACCCCCTGGGCCGTGTGTGCACGTGTGTGGGTTACCCGGAGCCGGGTCTCTGGGGGGTTGTAGTCTCCGTGGTGGTGACCCGGTCCCGTGGCTCAGGGTGGTCAAACCAGTGGCAGTCTTTTATAGGGTTGTTATGATTTAATGTCCGACTACGCCACCCGTGGATTGCGGTCAGGGTGTACCGCCGCTGCGAGGCAGACCGCTGAGGCTGGTGTGGTGTGCGCAGCAAAGGATGGGATAACTCTCCACGGGAAGAGTATAGCCTCAGGGCAGGGAATGTGGATGATGGGAGTGATGGTGCACGGGTGAAGCAGGAATGACTCAGAGTCTTTGCAGTGCAGTTCAGGGTCTTTACTGATGATAATAAGGCAGACCCTCCCGGGAGTACTGGCTAGCATAAGTGGCCCGGTCAGTCTGTGAGCAAACAGGAGTTTCCCTGGCCAGGTGGAGTTGTAGGCCTCCCCGTCTATCTGCACTCTTCCTGGCTACCTTGCTGTAAGCGAGTGGAAGTAGCCCACGTCCCTGAGTGTACCGTTTGGTGCTCACCCATATGGCTGGTGACTTGGGGCCTTCTGATGGCCTCCGCTCCTTGATGGTGGTGCTGGTCCCTTGCTTGTGACTGAGCCTCCGGGCTTCTATGGCCAGAAGACCTGAAATCCCCTGCCGGTGGGTTTCTGCTGCTGGGTATATATAAGTCCCCACAGCCTCGGACTCCTGTGTCCGGTTCTTGGCGTCTTCTGCCAGGACGAACTCCGCTTAGCTCAAGTCCCTGGTCTTCAGCTCCTGCTCCTACAGAGCTCCTAGCTGTTCCTTTCCCTGTGTCTGGAACAAACTCCAGGCTCTGACTCAACTAACCCCGCCCCAGATCCAGTTTATATAGGGCAGGTCCCTCCCCTATCTGGTCTGGGACAGGAGGTGTTGCATGTTTAAGTGCTCCTGACCAGGAAACCTCCCAGACGTAATATTTCTATTACTGTGATAACCAGACCCCTGGGGTGCCACACATACCTCCCATCGACTACGCAACCATTAGCCACCTTACATCAGTAACAAACTTGCATTAATTTTCATGAACATTAGAGCAATTTTTAGTATATACTGTATTATGCAGGTTATAAGACGCACCCCAAATTTTGATAACAAACGTTCTACCCTCACCCGCCCACCACCAACAAATCAAAGCTTTAAGGCATAACTACAAGGCCTAAACATTTATTTTTTATTTTTTGAGGGCATTATTTTCACACTTCTTTCAAATTTCCAAACTAAAACCACAAGGGTAATAATAAAATATCTTTTCACATGACCATTCTTTTAACCAAATTAATTACATTTAAAATAAAAAAATGTGCTCAGTTAGATTAGACACTCCTAGTTTGTTTCTAAACATCATTTAAAAGGGTTATCCCTCCACCAACAACAAGATTATCACCTATGTATGTCCGGATTCTTGTTTTTGCCTCTCTTGCCAGTGGATATGAAAATAGACTGCAATATTAGAAGTGGAAGTGAAATATTGTACCATTGAAGCAGGTAACTTTTATGAAGCCACTGAACAATCGACAAGGCATACATACCATGGAGGGAGACGACGGGGCAGTTATAGTGCACTTGGTAATAGAAGGACCAGTCATGGTTGGTCCCATCTGTTTTGCTTTGAAAAGAAAGAAGCTGTGCAGGACCCTTCTTCAGAGATTCTCAGGTCCAGACTTGACAATCTGTATAATGTCATTTACCAGAAGGTCTGATCTGTTGAACTGTACAGCTGCTCCCAAAATTGTCCTGCTCTGATTCAGCAGTCTGTAGACCAACAATCCAAGGGAGCATTATTTCCGTCTTGCCCCATGAAGTGAAATAGAGTAAAGAGGAGACTGAGCTGAAAGGGATCCCTAATGAAAGAAAAAGATTGAATCTGCGATTATTCAGGTTATCATGACAGTTATGGCCAGATGCAACTCTCGCTTCCCATTTCGCTCCTTTTTAAGCCCCTTACTGTTTTCACTCACTACAATACACCTTTTGAGGCTCCATACAGTATAATGTTTCTAAGAATGCATCCAGCACACTGAATGATACCCCCACCCAACAGTGAATTCTCCCAAACACACATGAACTCCAAAACAGTATGATGTCCCCACAGTATATACCCCCACATAATGAGACCCCCATATCACCTCATATAGTATAATGGCCCTACCAGTACAATTCCCCCAAACACACATGAACGCTCCCACAATGGTCGCCATCACCAAAGAGTATGATGGCCCTATAAGTACAGACTGATAAAAAAAAATATCACTCACCTAGCCACGTTCCACTGCTGTGCTGCTCCATTCTCTGAAGCGCGTGAACTGAGGCTCTGTGCAGCAGGCTCCATCTTGTGATGTAATTGTGCCTGCTGTGCTGGGACTCAGACATACAAGCTGAATGAACCTGAAGGTCTGAACTGAAACGTAAGTTAATGTGCATGCAAAATGTAAATGCATGTTCACACAAGGCCATTAAACAGAGAGAAACCAAGGACAAGAAAAATACCCAAATAACTGAAAGTAGATGTATAAATCGCACAGTGCAAAAATAATAATAAATAATAAAGGGTATTTAGTTAACATAATTTTGATCAAAATAATGTGAAAGCCATCCCGCCACTTCACGGCAACCCTTATGGGACAGTCCTAACTCTAATATTAAAAACCTTACTATTTGTCAAGTGACATACATATGGACAAGGGCAGAGAGACTGATCCCTAGTGTAAGCATAAACCGAGGCGAAATGAGCGTCTCAGCCCAGACAAAGGGCGGCCACACCCTTTTATATGCACTAAAGCATACTGACTGCAAAGAAAAAACCTGAAGGTCTGAACTGAAACGTAAGTTGATGTGCATGCAAAATGTAAATGTATGTTCACACAAGGCCATTAAACAGAGAGAAGCCAAGAACAAGAAAAATACCCAAATAACTGAAAGTAGATGTATAAATCGCACAGTGCAAAAATAATAATAAATAATAAAGGGTATTTAGTTAACAAAATGGTAAGGTTTTTAATATTAGAGTAAGGACTGTCGCATAAGGGTTGCCGTGAAGTAGCGGGATGTCTTTCACATTATTTTGATCAAAATTATGTTAGCTAAATACCCTTTATTATTTATTATTATTTTTGCACTGTGCGATTTATACATCTACTTTCAGTTATTTGGGTATTTTTCTTGTTCTTGGTTTCCATACAAGCTGAATGGTAGAGAAAGGATCAGACAGAACCCTGTTGCACCATTTTATTCACTGTCGGACTGGGGTATATAGGCCCACCAGTGATATTAATTCTCAGAGTCCACCTTAGACCTATATGATAACAATGCTCTGGAAGTGTATAGAAAAGTACACATCACTTTAAGCCTCCACTTCTGATCATACAGATCGTTGTGGGTCAGGAAGTAGATGAGACATATGTGGCTATGCGCTACTTCCATGATGGGAAGCCAAATACGTTGTACATATGGTGTTCAGCTTCTCCTGCAGCCCTATACTGATCATTTGCAGATCTCCAGTGCCATGTCACTGATGATTCTATTTACATGGGCTGTAGATCACACAACCTGGACGCCCTAAGTGTCTTTTGCGGCTTGTCAGTGGTTTAAGGCTCAAGACCATGAAGCCAGTGATTGGCTGGAGATGTCACATGGGGCATCTGGGTTGAGATTTCTGCAGCAATTGTAAACAAAAGCATCAGGGAATGTGACACTAAAGCTGCCAGGAGTTAGGAAGATGAGAATCTATACATTTATTAAAGGGGTTGTCCAGGCAAAAGTGCTCATTGCCTGGAGGCCAGATTCTGTAAAGATAACGAAATAAATCATACTCAGCTACTGTCCCCCTCCTGAACTCAGTGCAGACAGCCCTATGGTCTGAAACATTAATTATGACACTGTTTTACCAGACACACGACTGCTACAGCTTGGGATGCATGCACTTCAAGTTACCTGACCGTTGCGGCCTATCACAAGCTGCAGTGCTCCTGTGTCTGGCAGAACGGTGACATTATTGTGACTTATCACAGATCAGTCTGCACTGAATCAAGGAGGGTGACTGCAGGTGAGTAAAGCTATGTGCCCACGATGCAGAAATGAAGCAGAAAATTTCTGCATCATTTCTGCATCTCCCTGGCAGAAAAAACGCATGCAGATTGTACATGTGTTTTTCCTGCGGAATACATGCGGATTCACATGCGTTTCCACATGCGTTTCCGCATGCGGATTGACAAGCGCTTTCCAGGCGATTTTAGCATCACTTGGAAAGTGCTTGACAACTAGGTCACACTTTATAAATCCATGCAACCGGCATAGATTTATATAGTGTGACCGTAAAAGAATGTTTAAAAATAAAAAAATAAAGCTATACTTACCCTCTGATGCCCCGGCGTGTGCTGCCACGTTCGTTCCTGGCTTGTTCCTGGCTGCTGGGATATAGCGAGACACTGCGCTGAAGGGCCTGCGGTCACATGACTGTGACGTCACCAAAGGTCCTTCAGTCTTGCACGCAAGCAGAGGGAAGGAGACCGGGGGCCGTCGGAAGGTGAATATATCTTATTTTTTATTTTATTCTTGTTTTAACAGCTTTTTAATGGTACCTGGGTGTGGAGGAGAGTCTCATCTTCTCCACACTCGGGTACCATCCGCACATTAGAACGCGCCAATAACGCAAGTACAAATGCAGTCTTGCGGTATTAGCGCGTTCTAATGCAAGTCAATGGCGGCGAAAGTGTCGCGTTTCCGCAAAGTTAATGGACATGCTGCGGATTTTTGAGCGCAGCATAAACGCTGCGGAAAAATCCGCAGCATGGGCACAGCACATGCGGATTATCATTGGGGAACATTGCTGCCCTTCTACCATGCATTTTTAATGCGTTTCCGCAGCTGCAAAAACGCTGCGGAAACGCATTAAAAACGCATCGTGTGCACATAGCCTAAGACTAATTTTGTTGTTTTTATTTTTACAAAATCAAAGGGTATGTGCCCACGATCCGGCTACAGCAGCGCTTTGGACACAGCGTATTTTCACTGTGTCTGAACCAGCAGGTAAATCCACATGTGAAATTAAAATGCTGCGGCTCGTAAAGCTGCACCACTGGTGAGTTTACGCAGCAGCAAATAGAAGCACAGTGGGCATGGGATTTCTATAAATCCATCCACTGTCCTTCTACTGTACAACGCAGCAGTTTGGACACAGTGTAGGTGAGCTGCGTCCAAACCGCTGCTACTCCAGATCGTGGGCACATACCCTAAGCCCTCATGAGAATCCTTTACCAGATAATCTCTTTAATGGACATGTCTTACTGCTGGGGTGCAGCGCTTTCATTATTTTGCATTACACCTTCAAATGCAACCTGACAGCTGACTCCCATCATCCACGGGCAGCAGGTATCAGGCACGGTACCAGATAATCTCTTTAATGGACATGTATTACTGCTGGGGTGCAGCAATTTCATTATTTTGCATTAGACTTTTAAATGGAACCTGACAGCTGACTCCCATCATCCACGGGCAGCAGGTATCAGGCAAGGGCTGTGACGCGCCCCCTGGGACATATTCCTTTTTGAGGGGAATACCCGGCACCGGATCAGATGGGGGGTTGTAGTCTCCGAGCGGCTGTGACCCGGCCCGTGCCCAGGGCGTCAAACTCAGTGTTATGTGGCAGTCCTACAGATGTTATTAAGAGTTCTTTTGTGTCGACTACGCCACCCGTTGTGATGCGGTCACTCTGGCCGCCGCTGCAGCAGGGTCCGCTGAGGCTGATGGTGGGTGCGCAGCTTGGTGGGATAACCCCCAACGGGAGGGGTATTGCCTCAGAGGGGACAGGTGCAGAGGATGGGGGTTGTGGTGGTGCAGTGCAGACGGCAATGAAGACAGAGTCGGGTTGTGCAGTTAAGGGTGTTTACTTACTGCAGATGTTGTACTGGTCACTCCAGCTTCGAGTGACCACCCGAGCCGTGCTGCGTCCACCAGGTCCTGGATCCAGCCAACCCCCAAACAAGTCCGGAGCGTGGCCCTGAGCTCTCCTTCTGTCCCGTTCTCTGGCCGTCCCCACCAGTGATCCACCTAGGTCCAGCTTCCTCGGGCCTTCTGTTGGGACACCCTTGGCCTTGGGTTCCCTGACCCTTCATGTGGTGTGCCTTCGGGGTGGATGTGATGGGTGACCGTGACAAACGCTGCCCACGGTCTCCGGTCTCTGGCTGGGGTGTGTTTTGCCCCCCACCAGCTTGGGTTCCGGTACCCTGTGCCGACTCTTCACCCGGGGATTTAAGTTGGGATCTTGGAGTCCTTTTCTGCTGTTTCCCCCTCTCTGGGTCTCTCTCTCTTTTCTCCTCTCTCACTCTGGGTCTTTCTTCTCTGCTCTCAGACTTCCTCTCTGCAACTGACCCTGTTCTTTGATGGTGCCCACCTTATATACACCCTCTATGTGTGAGCTCAGGTGACCAGCACCCAATGAGCTCCTATCTTTACCCAGGCTGCTCCCCCTATCTGCCCCTACACTACTTGGGATGTACCACCCCCCTCCCACTCCAGCCAGGAACAGACTCGGTCGTACCTGCACATTTCTAAGTGGGAGTACCGTCGGCCTGTTCCTCGGAAATGGGATGTATGTAGTGCATGCAGCCTACCGAGCTCAGTTCCACACTCCATCCTTACCCGGGAGTGGAATATCACACCTCTGGGTTGAGGTGCAATACCCCTGTAGCAGCCGAATCCTCAGGGTGCTACAGCTGTATGATCTGAGCCAGGTATGTCTGACTCTGGAACCCTGCGGTGTTTCCGAGAAGAACGTATTTTGAAAGCTGTTGGGGACTGAGCCGCACAGTGGATGTGTAACGCCCAGGGGATGGGGATTACTCGGCGCCCGGGCCTTGATGCCTGGTCTTGGGGGATGTCGCGGTAGTCGGCTCCCGGGCCCGTATCCTGGGGTCTCTTTTAAAAGAAAGGGGATAATGAAAGTTCGTGACGCCACCTGTGGTGTCTGGTGAGGACCACCAGCGCTGCAGCAGTCCTCTGAGGTCGGTGTTCTGGCAGCTTAGATGTTGTAGCTCCCCACAGGTGGAGCAGGGCCTCAGAGCAGTGTCGAGCCCAGGGGATGGGGATGACTCGGTGCCCGGGCTTTGGTGCCTGGCCTTGGGGGATGTCGTGGTAGTCGGCTCCCGGGTCCGTACCCTGGGGAAACTCCTAAAAGGGGGGTAAAGGAAATTTATAGAATGTTCTTGACGCCACCTGTGGTGTCTGGTGAGGACCACCAGCGCAGGACCAGAGGGGACCCAGCCGGGTCTGAAGAAGGATAGGCAAACACACTCAGTTTGCTTCACTACATTTTACTGGTGGAAGTTCAGGCCTATTCCGGAGCACTGTAGGGCGAAGAGTGCATATCAGGATTCTCCCCAGTGAGCGGGTATAGGGCCTCCTGTTTCTTGCCTTTGTGTAGTAAGTTTCTGACCTGCCTGGAACTAGGCCTAACTTTGTCTCTGTCCTGCACCGGCTGACCTTGTGGTAGGGCCTTCTCTTGGAGTACACACTCCCAGCTTGCGAGGCCTCCGTGACTCCTGGTTCTGGTACGTATCAGCTCTTGGGTGATCCTGGGACCTGAAGTCTTCCAGGGGTCTATGGTTGTTTCTACAGGGGAATATAGGGCCCTGTAGATGCGGACCCGGTGTCCGGTATATGTTTTCTGGGGTGAGCTTGTACAGCTCCTCTGCCCCCAATGCTACTCACTCCTCTAGCCTTCGGCCTCGCTCGAGGCCCTCACTAGGCTATACACACTAGCAGCTAGCTGGCTGCTTCTTCACCGCTCTTATGGCGGCGGCACACCTTAGGCTCACTAACCTGAGCTACTTGAGTCTGACTAGAAACTGACTGAGAACTGTTCTGCTCTGACTGTGAGCAAGAACTGAACTAGTACTCACTGAGCTTCACTGCAGTCTAACTTCTGCAGGAGCTACTCTCTGACTGCCTAACTCCACCCTTCAGTGCCCTATATATGTCCATATCCGGG
The DNA here is from genome assembly GCF_046119375.1 of Phyllobates terribilis. Taxonomy (NCBI): domain Eukaryota; kingdom Metazoa; phylum Chordata; class Amphibia; order Anura; family Dendrobatidae; genus Phyllobates; species Phyllobates terribilis. The sequence goes on along the minus strand of NW_027362769.1, from coordinate 220,684,003 downwards.
CTCCCTCTGGTGGTCTGAGGTGGTAGGGTGGAGGTGTGTGTATGCTGTAAGGGCCTCTTGTGGAGAAATCCGTCCATGCACCCCTCAGGGATCTGTGGCTCCATTGCGCAGCAGGGCGCCACATTCCCCCCTAGCAAAACTCAGCACTCCCGGGCTGAAGCACATTTTATGAAACAATAAAACAACAATAGCATAACAATCTTCCCTTACGGGAGACACATTTTCTTAAACGTTGCATAACAAAACATGGATAAATATATATATACATTGCAATAAGCAACCTAGAAGTCTAAGTCTCTTCCGGAGAGGTTGCTCAAAGGGGCACTCCAGGGAGCGCAAATATTCACAAGAAAAGTCTTTGGGCTGCACATAGTCCTCAGCCACAGAGTTCTTAGGTACCCATACGGGTAATGGGAAGTAAATGGGGTAAGTGTCCATATCATTTGAATTGTCCATTAGGGGGCAAAATATAAGTTAGTCAGCACATAAATCAATAAACACATGGCAATATACAAGATAATACAATATTGTACAATACAATGCTATATAATACCCCAGGGGCAACTATCTACATTTGTCAGAGTTTCTTCTTTACTCAGTGTACTTGACAGGGGGTTGACCTTTTGTGCTACGTATGGACCTGCGTAGTGCGGTGGTCTGTGTGGTATCAGTATTGTCAGCTACCCGGTTTGTTCTACTAGTGATGGTATTGAGAAAATGCCTTAACCTCCCTTTGGGCCTGGCAAGTTCACCATTGGCTGGGCCTTCTTGCTCTTCTCCTGCCGGGGATCCTTCGTCCGGGGATTCTTCTTGAGCTGGCTCTTCTGCAGCACTAGGCTCTTCTGCAGCACTTACAGGTTCAACTTGCTGTGGAGGGTCTTCTAGCTGTTGGAAGAAGTGGAGTACCGGGATTATGATTATGACTGCTCCTCCTATTTGAGGCCAATCTGCCGGGAAGTCTCCTAAGTCAGTATGGATTACTGCTTCTTCAGGTTCCTCCGGGATGATGAGAGGCACTTCTTCTTGGGGCTTTAGCAGGTCTGGACACAACTGCAGGTGGTCTCTAGATACCGTAGCAGTTGTTCTTCCCCCGTCTTTGCTAATCAGACAAGTCTTTTTATTATCAAATCTTGAATTCAACACAGTGTAGGGTTCTCTCTCCCACTGGTCATCAAGTTTGTGGTTTCTTCGCTTCCTTTTCAACACCACTTCTCCTGGTGTGAAGGGTTCTACTGGTGCCCTTTTATTGTAGTGGGCTTCCTGATTATCTCTCACCCGAGTGATACTGTCTTCGACACAGGCTTGTACTCTTCTGTACTGCTCCTGTCTGGTCCTGTCCCAGTCTTCAATGGTCACATCTGCTTCTGGTTCTACAACACCAAGCTCCAGGTCCATGGGCAATTTTCCTGGTCTTGCTCGCATGAGATATGCTGGAGTGCAATTGGTGGAACTCACAGGTATGTGGTTGTACAGATCTACCAGGTCAGGTAGTAGGTCTGGCCACTGATTTCTCTCCGCAAGTGGAAAGGTCTTCAGCAGGTCGATGGCAATGTTGTTCATCTTTTCACAGAGATCATTGGTTTGTGGGTGGTACGGTGTAGTTCTTATCTTTTTACACCCGTAGAGATGGCAGAACTCTTTGAACAGCTCAGCCTCAAAGGCCAGGCCTTGGTCCATCAGCACCTGCTCAGGGTATCCATGGGGTCTGCACAAATACGCTTGGAATGTTTTTGCTGCTGTTTCTGCCGTCATGTCTTTGACGGGGGCGACCACCAGGAACCTGGAGTAGTGATTCACCATGGTCAGGGCATGGGAGTACCCTGACCTACTGGGTGACAGCTTGACATGGTCCAGGACCACGATCTCCAGGGGTCAAGTTGTCTTGATGGGTTGCAGGGGTGTCTTCTGGCTGCTGTAGTCTTTTCTTCTGAGGCTACAGGGTCCACAGTTTCGGCACCACCGCTCAATGGAGCTGCGCATTCCTACCCAGTAGAATCGACATTTCAGCAGGGTCTCTAGCTTTTTCCAGCCAAAGTGCCCCGCCTGATCATGGTAGGCCTCCAACACCATTTGGATGTCTGTCTTGGGGACCACTATCTGCCATACCATCTGATGGGTTTTTGGATTGACGTACCTCCGGCACAGCTTCTCACGGTAGATAAACAGCCAGCTTCTCTCATTCCACAGCTGTTTTGCTTGGAGAGACGCATCCTTCTCCAGGGAGGAACCTTCTTGGGTTATGAGTAGTGTTGAGCGAACATGCTCGACACTGCTCGGTACTCGCCCGAGCATCACGCTACTCGGGATGTTCGGCGAGCACCGAGCATTTCCTGGTTACTCGGGCGGGAGCTCGGGTCTCCGCCCTGCATGTTTGGCGCTCTTTACAGAGCCAATGAACATGCAGGGATTGCCAGCCAGTCACTGTAATGCCGCAGCCATGTTGTTTGTGGGCATTACAGTGATTGGCTGGCCGCACAGCGTCACCTCCCAGACGATCAGTCCGTCATGATTTGTGTGTGTGGGTGTCTGTGCGTGTGTCTGCGAGTGTGTGCGGGGTGTCTGTGCGATGTCTGCGGGTGTGTGCGATGTCTGCGGGTGTGTGCGGTGTCTGTGCGATGTGTGCGGCTGTGCGCGGTGTTTGTGCGATGTCTTCGGTGTCTGTGCGATGTCTGCGAGTGTGTGTGGTGTCTGTGCGATGTCTGCGAGTGTGTGCAGTGTCTGTGCGATGTCTGCGAGTGTGTGCGGTTTCTGTGCGATGTCTGCGGGTGTGTGCATGTGACGCACCCCTGGGCCTGTGTCGCACAGCGTTGCGCATGCAGGAGCTTACCCGGAGCCGGATCTGTTGAGGGTTGTAGTCTCGTGGCGGTGACCCGGTCCGTGCCCAGGGAGTCAGACTAAGTGGCGTTGTATTAGCGGTAGATGTTGGACGACTACGCCACCCGTTGAAAGCAGCGAAGGAGCTGCCGCTGCAGGGCAGACCGCTGAGGCCGGTGGTAGGATTGTGCAGCGTGATAGTATCACCCCCAATGGGAGGGGTATGGCCTCAGGGCAGCCGACGTGGATGATGGGGGTAGCAGGAATCACTCAGAGACGATGCGGTGTAGTTCAGGGTCTTTACTGGTGATAAAGATAGACCCTCCCGGAGTACTGGCTAGCGATCGGGGCCTGGTCAGTCCTTGAGCAGATGGGATCTCCCCTGGCCAGGCGGAGTTGTAGGCCTCCCAAACTGACTGTACTCTTCTGGCTACCTTGCTAGAGGCGGGTATAAGTAGCCCACGTCCCTGAGTGTACCGTGTGGTGCTCACCCGTATGGCCGGTGACTCGGGGCCTTCCAGTGGCGTCCGCTCCACGACGGCGGTGCTGGTCCCACGCGTGTGACCGTGCCTTCGGGTTTCTTGGCCAGAGGACCTGAAATCCCCTGCCGGGCGGTTTCTGCTGCTGGGTAAAGATTAGTCCCCACAGCCTCGGACTCCGGGTCCGGTGATGGCTTCTCAGTCAGGGCGAGCTCTGCAACTGCCAGCCCCTGACTCCTTATAGCACTGCTCCCACAGAGCTCCTGATGTTCTTCTCCTATATCTGCTGCTCTTCTCCGTCTCTACTTCTTCTCTACTCACTAACCCTGCCTCAGCCCTAGGTTTATATAGGGGAAGTTCTTCCCCTCCCAGGACTGGGCAGGAGGTGTGGCATGCATAGGATCCCTGACCAAGAGACCTCCCACCTGCTCTCAGACGTAATATCTCTATCACTGTGGCAACCAGACCCCTGGGGTGTCACATTCCCCCCTAGTGAAATTTAGTACTCCGGGACTAAACATATTTTTAGAAAAACATAACAAGGTATAAACAAAAACAGTACAATAAAGAAAGACATTAGGATGGTCACGGCATGTCCGCAACCGGGTGCAGTCTTTGAAGAAAACAAAGGTGTCCATTTCACCAAAACAGGGAGAGGTAACCAGGTAGGGGTCTGTCCTGCCCCGAGTCCTTAACAGTCTTTTAGTCCATCCTGGGTTACGCTCCAACTAATTGTACAAGGATTCCCAGTAAATCCACCAAGGACTCCTAAAAATAACTAGAAACACATAATTATTTACAAGTAACAGACAGGTGACCACAAATAAAACAATTTAAACACTTCAAATCCTCCAACGTGCGGGTAACTGGCCTCTAGTGGCCCTAGTGGACCTACGGAGCTGACTGTCTGGCCCTGAACTACAGGGTGTAGGAGCTGTCAAGGGTAAACTGGGCAGCTGTCTACAGGCTCTTTGGCTCACTAGGGGTACGGCAGGCTCACTATGAGCAGAGGGTTGATCCTCCTGTTCTGCTTGTGTGGAGTCTGCTGCCTCCTGGACCGGCTGCTCTTACAGCTCCACCTGTTGCTCCGTAGGCACTTGGGATGCTGGTTGGAGGAACGTGAGGACGGGTACCACAACTGCACCATTGACTTGAGTCCAGGACCGAGGGAAGTCTCCGAGCACAGTACTAACCATATCTTCCCTTTCCTCTACGGGTCGAGGGTCTTCTTGCTCTCCTTCTGGGTTCCGTAGCTGCTCGGGACACTTCTTTAGGTGATCCCGGGATACAATGGCTGTGGTTTCCCCTCCGTCTTTACTGATGGTACAGACCTTTGGGTTGTCGTGACTTGAGGGCAGTACGGTGTACGGGTCCTTCTCCCACTGGTCGTCCAACTTGTGGAGCCGTCTCTTCCTCTTCAAGACCTGCTCTCCGGGTACCAGGGGAACAGCGGGAGCATACTGGTTGTAAGTTTTCTCTTGTCTTTCCCTAGCTTGACAGAGACTTCGCTCCACGCTCTCCTGTACTTTCCGGTACTGCTGCTGCCTCTCTGTGTCCCAGTCTGCTTCCGGTGAAGTGTCCTCGGGTGTCAGGACTCCCATCTCCAGGTCAACAGGTAGCTTACCAGGCCTTGCCCTCATTAGGTAAGCCGGGGTACAGTTGGTGGAACCTACAGGGATGTAGTTGTATAGGTCCACCAGGTCGGGCAGCTTCTCAGGCCACAGACTGCGTTCTTCCAGGGGCAACGTTTTCAGAAGATCCATTACCACCTGGTTCATTTTCTCACAAAGTCCATTAGTTTGCGGATGATAGGGTGTCGTCCTTATCTTCCGGCAGCCATACAGATTACAGAATTCCTGGAAGACCTCCGCTTCAAAGGCAGGTCCCTGGTCCGTCAGCACTTGGTCCGGGTACCCGTGTGGACGGCAGAAGTGCTGCTGGAAGGCTCTAGCTGCTGTTTGAGCTGTTAAGTCCTTAACGGGGACGACAACCAAGAACCGGGAGTAATGATCCACAATGGTTAACGCGTAGACGTAGCCACTTCTGCTTGGGGTCAGTTTTACATGATCCAAGGCTACCAGTTCCAACGGCTGCTTGGTGACGATGGACTGAAGGGGGGTCTTCTGGCTGGCACGGTCCTTCCTTCTCAGGTTGCACGGGCCACAGTCTCTGCACCACCTCTCGATGGTTCCCCTCATGCCTACCCAGTGGAACCGCCCGCGCAGCAGGAACTCCAGCTTCTTCCATCCGAAGTGTCCAGCCCCGTCGTGGTATGCCTCCATCACCATGGCTGCGTCTCTTCGTGGCACCACTACTTGCCAGATTAGTTCATGCGTCCGGGAGTTAACCATTCTGCGGCACAACTTCCCCTTGTAAAGGAACAGTCGACTCTTCTCAGCCCACAGTTGTTTGGCTTCCTCCGGAGCGTCCGGGTCAAGGCGAGCCTCTGGCCGAGTCAGCATCTCCTTCACCAGTCGGACGGCAGGGTCACTGTCTTGCGTTTCCTCCCAGTTGTAGTGAGGCAAGGGGTTAAACGTAGCGGCTTGCTTACTCCTTACCCGATGGGAATACTGGATAGTCCCATGACGGTGCAACGCGGGGAGTTCGACTTCTTCCAGTCCCTCTGGATCTTCTCCTACGTCCGGTAGGTTTGGCATCCTGGACAGGGCGTCCGCGTTGGTATTGGAGCGTCCTGCCCGGTATTTGATTGTGAACTCGTAGTTGGACAGACGGGCCATCCATCTCTGCTCTAGGGCACCGAGTCTTGCCGTGTCCAGGTGTGTCAACGGGTTGTTATCCGTGTACACGGTGAACCGGGAAGAAGCGAGGTAGTGCTTAAAGCGTTCGGTGACTGCCCACACCACTGCCAGGAACTCTAGCTTAAATGAGCTGTAATTCTCAGGGTTTCTTTCGGTGGGTCGCAGTTTTCGACTGGCGTAAGCGATTACTCGTTCTTTCCCCTGCTGGATCTGGGACAGTACGGCTCCTAGCCCGATGTTACTTGCGTCGGTGTAGAGGATAAAGGGCTGGCTGTAATCAGGGTACGCCAGGATTTCATCCCCCGTGAGGGCCATCTTCAGCTGGCGGAAGGACTCTTCTTCTAACTTCTCCCATTTGAAGGGCGGCTTCTGGTTCTTGGCCTTCCGGGACTGGCCTATCAGGAGGTCCTGCATAGGAGCTGCCTTTTTGGTGAAACCGGGGATGAATCTGCGGTAATAGCCTACCAACCCGAGGAACTGCCGCACTTCCTTTACACTGGAGGGACTTGGCCATTCCTTAATTGCGGTGATCTTATCAGGGTCGGGAGCCACTCCGTCGGCGCTCACCACGTGTCCCAGGTACTGCACCTTTGGTTTTAGGAGGTGACACTTGGAGGGTTTTACCTTTAGGCCGTAGTTTGCCAGAGCTTCGAACACTTCCGCCAGGTGTTTCAGGTGGTCCTCTTAAGTCTTGGAATATACGATGACATCGTCCAGGTACAACAGGACCGTCTCGAAGTTTCTGTGGCCCAGACAGCACTCCATTAATCGTTGAAAGGTTCCTGGTGCGTTACAGAGTCCGAACGGCATGCAGGTAAACTCGCTAAGTCCCATCGGGGTGGTGAATGCGGTCTTCTCCCGGTCCGCCTCTGCTACAGGAACCTGCCAGTACCCGCTAGTGAGATCCAAGGTAGAGAAGAAGTTAGCAGATCTTAAAGCAGTCAAAGACTCCTCTATCCTTGGTAAGGGGTACGCATCCTTGTGTGTGATACGGTTGATTTTCCGGTAATCTACACACATCCTCATGGTGTTGTCTTTCTTTTTGACTAAGACTAGTGGAGCTGCCCAGTGGCTACAGCTATCCCTGATCACCCCAGCCTCCTTCATGTCCCTAAGCATCCCCTTGGCGTGTTGGTAGTGTGCAGGGGGTACGGGTCGATACCTCTCTTTTATGGGAAGATGGTCTCCCGTAGGGATGTGGTGTTCTACCCCCTTGACTCGCCCGAAGTCTAACGGGTGTTTACTAAACACTCTCTCGTACTCTTGAACCACCCGATAGACTCCCTGTCTCTGGTGTGAGGGAGTGGAGTCAGTACCCAAATGTAGTTGCTGACACCAGTCCTCCATTGTTTCCTTAGAGCCGTTACCTTCCTCCGGGGAAGATGGAGGCAAGGGTTCTACAGACTGTATGGAATTTTGATTGATGGTATACAATTTGGCTAGCGTGGCATACCGGGGCAGGTACACTTCCCTCTTCCCGATATTTATTATGCGAACGGGCACCCTCCCATGGCGTACATTGACCACCCCCCGTGCTGTCAAAATGGTGGGCCTACTGTCTGAGTAAACTGGTTCTACCATTGCCTGGTAATCTCTACCTCTCAGACCAATAGCTGCCCGGCACCAAATCATCATTTCACTTTTTGGGGGCATGGCAATAGGAAAAGGGTCACACATTCTTACGCTACCAATCTCACCACCGGAGAGTTCTATCTGTTGCCGTCGCATCAGTGCCCGGATCTCTTTCTGGAGCACTCACTGCTGGCCGGAGCTGGCGTTCTTGGCAACCTGCTGTAAAAGGAAAATCACCTCTGCAAGACAATTTTCAATTACATTAGTTCCTAGAGTTATCTTTGGGTGACTCTCGTGCTTGTCAATGTCTACAATGATCAGTCCCTGGGCCGCCAATTCGACTCTACCGATTTTAATGGTCACCTCTTTAAATCCAATCTGTGGCACGGGCTGACCATTGCTGGCGATGATACTCAAATCGTCGTCAAGGTAGCGGGTGATATCCGAGTCATTCCAGTACTGCTTGAAGAGCACGTACGGGATAGTGGTAACCTGTGACCCGGTGTCCAGTAGGGCACTCATAGGGATGCCATCCAGTACCACAGGCAAGACTGGACGTCCTCCCACATATTTGTCGTGCCAGTTCGATGGGCCTGATGATCTTTTTCCTGGGGTTTGGCCCTCTACCCCAGGTTGTGCCAGTTTAAAGGACAGCACCTTGCCATATGTCCGGGTTGATTGCAGCGGCGGCAGATGGGTTGTCCGTCCTCGTTGTATAGGTCGCTGGGTCTTCCTCTGGCCGGTGGGGTCCTCCTTGGTCGACGCCACGGGATGTCCTCCGGTCCGGATGCCAGCTGGATCTTCCCTGGAGTGGAAACCTGTAAAGACTGCACAGTTCGGGTTAGCGCGGCAATGCTTTTAGCTAGCTCTTGGACCTGATGGTGCAGGTCTGGAGCCGGGTCATTGTTCAAAGCCTGCGCATCAGCTCCCACAGGCCCCGCCGACAAGGGTGCCGCCTCCTGGTGGTAAGTGGTAGTGGGGCGTCTGTGAGTCACAACGCCACCTGGTGCCGGTTCTCGGAGCACCCGGATGGCTCTGTCCTTGAACTGTGCAAATCCCAGATGAGGGTCCTGTAAGGCCATTGCCCGCAACTGGGTTCGGTGGGCATTGCAATATAAACCCTCTATAAATTGTTCAGTCAACAGCCTGTCCTCGTCTCCCACGCCGTCAGGGTCGGTCTGCTTAATGGCTCTCAGGGCCTCTTGTAGGTTCAGGGCATAGTCCCTTATACTCTCGTGTGCTCGCTGCTTGCACCCGTAGAATCTAAGCTTGATCTCAGCTGAGGTGCGGGTATCAAAGTTGTCCCTCAGCCGGGTTAGTATCCCTGCAACAGTCCTTCCCCCAGGTGGCCAGGACTTTACCTCCCTTTGGGCTGCCCCGGTTAATTGGGCCACCAGGATGCTCACTTTTTGCTCTTCTGTGAGGGGATACACCTGGAAGAGGCTATCCAGCTTTTCTCTAAAGTCATGCAGGGTATGTGACTCCCCTGAGTACTGGGGTAGCCAAGCCGCTCCCGGGATATAGGGCATGGTGAAAGGCATGACTGCAGCAGCGGTGGCGCTGGCGGGGGTTGAGGCAGTGAAGCTCTCCTCCGTATCCGACATCTTCCTCCCCCCTAGTGGACCGTGGCCTACCTTGCGATGATCCTCTTCCGTAGGCCGCGGCTCCGCAGTGGATCGTCAGGGTTGAGGACCTTCCGTCGCGCTCCTGTGACGTCGGCGTCTGCTGGGCTCCTTCCAGGACCTTACGCAACGTCCGGACGTGAGGCGGGGCTTCAGTTCTCGCGCGCTTTCGGAGTCCACGCCCCTCTTCTTCCCGCGCGGCGTCTTCAAGATGGCGTCCAACGGCGGGAAAACTCCACGGATGGCGGGAAGAAGGCAGAAGATGGCGCCGGATGGCGGAAAACCTCCACGGATGGCGGGAATCTTCACCACTGGTAAGTTTGAACAGTCTTTTTCAGGCACGCAGTACCCGGTGGTTGCGGGCACGAGATCCTGCCGACTACGCCAAAAGTTGACGCACCCCTGGGCCTGTGTCGCACAGCGTTGCGCATGCAGGAGCTTACCCGGAGCCGGATCTGTTGAGGGTTGTAGTCTCGTGGCGGTGACCCGGTCCGTGCCCAGGGAGTCAGACTAAGTGGCGTTGTATTAGCGGTAGATGTTGGACGACTACGCCACCCGTTGAATGCAGCGAAGGAGCTGCCGCTGCAGGGCAGACCGCTGAGGCCGGTGGTAGGATTGTGCAGCGTGATAGTATCACCCCCAACGGGAGGGGTATGGCCTCAGGGCAGCCGACGTGGATGATGGGGGTAGCAGGAATCACTCAGAGACGATGCGGTGTAGTTCAGGGTCTTTACTGGTGATAAAGATAGACCCTCCCGGAGTACTGGCTAGCGATCGGGGCCTGGTCAGTCCTTGAGCAGATGGGATCTCCCCTGGCCAGGCGGAGTTGTAGGCCTCCCAAACTGACTGTACTCTTCTGGCTACCTTGCTAGAGGCGGGTATAAGTAGCCCACGTCCCTGAGTGTACCGTGTGGTGCTCACCCGTATGGCCGGTGACTCGGGGCCTTCCAGTGGCGTCCGCTCCACGACGGCGGTGCTGGTCCCACGCGTGTGACCGTGCCTTCGGGTTTCTTGGCCAGAGGACCTGAAATCCCCTGCCGGGCGGTTTCTGCTGCTGGGTAAAGATTAGTCCCCACAGCCTCGGACTCCGGGTCCGGTGATGGCTTCTCAGTCAGGGCGAGCTCTGCAGCTGCCAGCCCCTGACTCCTTATAGCACTGCTCCCACAGAGCTCCTGATGTTCTTCTCCTATATCTGCTGCTCTTCTCCGTCTCTACTGAGAAGCGCAGGCATGCTTGCACTCCTCAGTGTCTCTCTGTGACTTCATAAAGATGAGCCGAGGTCATGTCCAATGAACTTGGCTCACCTCATGCACGTCACTGACAGCGTGGGAAAATTCTCCTGCACTCAGCATCCTATGGATGCGCCATTTCTGCGGCGGCTGACGGCTGGTGTTTCTAGCCTGGGAGGGGGCCAATATTCATGGCACCCTTCCTGGGCTATTAATATCAGCCCCCAGCTGTCTGCCTAGCCTTTGCTAGCTATTAAATTAGGGGGGACCCCACGTCATTTTTTTGAGGGGGTCCCCCATTTTAATAGCTAGTAAAGGCTAGGTATTCAGCTGGGGGCTGATATTAGTAGCCTGGGAAGCTCCGTGGGTATTACCCACTTCCCAGGCTTCAAACATCTGCAACAGCCGTCTGCTTAACCTCCACTAGAGACTAAAATTAAGGGAACCCCACGCCAATTTTTTTTTAAATAAATCCTTTATTTTAACACTAAATGACAAGTACAGTAATCAACACTGTCACTGTACTTCATATATATGTGACTGACATGTTTCTATCTATCTAATCTATGTATGATTCTCTATTCCTTCTATTCTAAATTGTCGGGTAAAGATGCTGAATTGCCGGCCGGCTTTTTTAAAGAGACGGTGCATGAAAACACTATTATATTTTTAAATAAATCCTTTACACTAAATGACAAGTACAGTAAGCAACACTGTCACTGTACTTCATATATATGTGACTGACATGTTTCTATCTATCTAATCTATGTGTGAAGCTCTATTCTGTCTGTTATAAATTGTCGGGTACCGCAGCTGAATTGCCGGCCGGCTTTTTTAAAGAGACAGTGCATGAAAACACAATTATTTTTTTAAATAAATCCTTTACACTAAATGACAAGTACAGTAAGCAACACTGTCACTGTACTTCATATATATGTGACTGACATGTTTCTATCTATCTAATCTATGTGTGAAGCTCTATTCTTTCTGTTGTAAATTGTCGGGTACCGGTGTATGCCGCTGATGAATTGCCGGCTTTTCGCGTAATACATTCTACATTATTCTTAGCTGTTTTACTTCATGTAGAATTAACCTACAAGGAAAGAAAGGGTTTATTTTCATTCCGATATTTGTGTCCCATTGACTTGCATTGGTTTCCGGTATTGGAATCGGCGATATCCGATACTTTTTGGGTATCGGTCCCATCCAATCCGATACGATATTTCCTGATATCGGAAGGTATCGCTCAACACTATCCTTAACATATTTCACAGGAAAAAAGTTTCAGTTTCGTTTTTGAACGTTTATTGTGAGCCTGTAAAAGTGGCTTAATACCTCTGACCACGTTGTTGACAGCAGTGACCTGGGGGTCAGAAATGCTTCCTGGGGCGATCCCCATGCTGTCCCCATGTCATTTGAGCACTGTCACTATCGTTTTGGGCACTTGTTAGGCTTTTAAAAGACTGCCGGGGGAGCCGCCACAAAAATGCTCGAGTCTCCCATAGACTAACATTGGGCTCGTTGCTCGGGTCGAGCACCCGAGTATCACGGCGAGCTCGGCCCGAGCTTCGAGCACCTGAGCATTTTAGTGCTCGCTCAACACTAGTTATGAGTTCTTTGATACGGCTGACAACTGTGTCACTGTCCTGGGTCTCTTTCCAGCTGTGGTGAGGTAAAGGGTTTAACGTCTTACCACGCTGCCTCCTGGAGGCTTGTTGCTCGTGGATCATCCCATTCCGGTGAAAGGCAGGTAGCTCAATCTCTTCCAGGTCATCCACTTCTTCTGTGTCTGACTGGTCAGGCATCCTGGACAGGGCATGGGCGTTGGCATTCTTGTGGCCCGCCCGGTACTTTATTGTGAATTGGTAGTTTGACAGCCGAGCCATCCATCGTTGCTCCATGGCTCCTAGCTTGGCTGTTTCCAGATGAGTCAAGGGGTTTTTGTCAGTGTAGGCAGTGAACTTGCTAGAGGCTAGGTAGTGCTTGAACCTGTAACGGGTCTGGGAGGTGGAACCTCTGAGCAACTATACAAGGGGGCGGTCCTTGTAACGAAGCGGGTGGCTCCCAGGGAAGACGGGCAGGTAGTCACGGCAAGTGACAGGGACAGTCTCTGGGTAGAAGGGCAGGTAGTCACGGCAAGTGACAGGGACAGTCTCTGGGTAGAAGGGCAGGTAGTCACGGCAAGTGACAGGGACAGTCTCTGGGTAGAAGGACAGCAGGCGGGTGACTGGTGAGCGCTCCCAGGTGAGCGGGCGAGAGTCTCTGGACAGGCAGGTGGTCACGGCAAGTGACGGCAGAACCTCCAGGTAGACTAGCAGACAGGTAGCAGGTGGACGCTCCCAGGTGAGCGGGCAAGAGTCTCTGGACGGGCAGGTGGTCACGGCAAGTGACGGCAGAGCCTCCAGGTCGGCTAGCTGGCAGGTAGCAGGTGAGCACTCCCAGGTGAGCGGGCAAGAGTCTCTGGACAGGCAGGTGGTCACGGCAAGTGACGCCAGAGCCTCCAGGTAGGCTAGCAGGCAGGTAGCAGGTGAGCGCTCCCAGGTGAGCGGGCAGGCTGGTCCATAGACAGACTGACAGGTGTCAGAAGGCAGACCGTCGGACCGCAGGCTTGCAAGCAGGTAAGCGGATATCATGCAGGTATCAAGCAGGAATCTGGCAGGTGACTGGCAGGTAACTGGTAGCGGGACCTGAGGACTGAAGCAGAGTGAAGGCTTTGCAACAGCATTGCTCGGGCACCTCCATTTTGGAGGAGGTGCCTTATATATGGTGAAGTCCTCCGGCCATTGGCCGGGGACTCCTTAGGACGACGCGCGCGGCCCCTTTAAGAGAGGGGGAGCGCGCGCGCGCCCTAAGCACCGTGGCCGGGAAGCAGCGCGCGCTGCCAGCAGAACGGGAGGAAGACGCCGGGCACGGAGCGGAGAGGTGAGGGGAACAGCGTCCCTGCCTAGCAGGAGGCAGGGACGCCGACGCTACAGTACCCTGCCTTTAGGCCCCCCCTTTTTTAGGCCAGAGAGAAATTTATCAAGGATGAGAGGGGCATGGATGTTCTCCCGGGGCTCCCACGTTCTCTCCTCAGGACCAAACCCCTTCCAATCTACCAGAAGAAAGATCTTTCCTCTTACCCTTTTGGTGGCCAGAATGTTCTCTACCTCAAACTCGTTCTCAGCGGAAACCGGAGCAGGGGGCGTACCTGTAGACTTGGAAAAAGAGTTAAGTACCACGGGTTTGAGGAGAGATACATGGAAGGAGTTAGGGATCTGTAAGTTGGCCGGGAGTTTCAATTTATAGGATTGATTTGTTTGACAACTTCCAGTGGGCCGATGAACCGAGGCCCTAACTTGTAGGAGGGAATCTTGAGCCGGACATACTTGGACGAGAGCCAGACTTTATCTCCAGGACGGAATAGTGGAGGATCCAGGCGTTTTTTGTCAGCATGTTTTTTCATCCGCTCGGACGACTGAAGGAGTGCGGATCGGGTACTCTCCCAAATGGAGGAGAATTCGCTAATGAGAGATTCCGCAGCCGGATTGTCCACCGAGGTGGAGACGGGAAATGGGATCCGAGGATGCTGACCGAAGACTACAAAAAACGGGGATTTGGAGGAAGATTCACTCTCGTGATTATTGTAAGAGAATTCGGCCCATGGTAGGAGATCCACCCAGTCCGAATGGTGGGCATTAACGAAGTGCCGGAGGTAACTGGTCAGGATCTGATTGATCCGCTCCACTTGACCATTGGACTGTGGGTGGTAAGCGGAGGAGAAGTCCAGGGTGACGTCAAGCAGCTTACATGTGGCTCTCCAGAAGCGTGAGTTGAACTTAACCCCACGATCCGACACGATGTGGAGGGGCAGGCCATGGAGACGGAAGATGTGGCGGATAAAGTCTTTAGCCAGTTCGGGTGCAGACGGGAGACCCGGCAGGGGAATGAAGTGCGCCATCTTGGAAAAGCGGTCAGCGACCACCCAAATGACCGTACAACCGGCAGAGACAGGGAGATCCGTTATAAAGTCCATAGCTATATGCTGCCACGGGGCAGCAGGTACTGGAAGAGGAAGGAGGCGACCGGCTGGCAAGTGTCTCGGAACTTTGTTGCGGGCGCAGGACACACAGGCTGAAACAAAGTCTATTACATCCTTGTGCAGGGTAGGCCACCAGTAATGTCGGGTAATAAGCTGGAGGGTCTTTTTCTGACCGGCGTGGCCAGCTAGTTTAGACGAGTGACCCCAGAGTAGGACCTTCTTCCGATCAGGTACTGTTACGAACGTCTTACCGGGAGGGAGACGATTTAGATTCACGGGAGCCACCTGCATTACTCTGGCGAGATCAATGATGTGCTTCGGTTCCTCCCCTAGATCAGACACCAGGAAGGATCGGGACAAGGCGTCGGCTTTGATGTTTTTGTCTGCCGGGCGAAAATGAAGAACGAAGTCAAAGCGGGCAAAAAACAAGGACCACCGGGCTTGGCGCGGGTTAAGTCTCTGGGCGCTCTGGAGGTAAGCCAAGTTCTTGTGGTCAGTGTAAATAATTACCGGGTGAAGAGCCCCCTCGAGCAGGTAACGCCACTCCTCCAGTGCCAGCATAATGGCCAATAACTCTCGATCTCCTATAGAATAATTGCGCTCAGAAGAGGAGAAGAGTTTGGAGAAGAAGCCGCAACTTACCATTCTTCCGGAAGGCGACTTTTGGGTAAATACCGCTCCGGCTCCAGAGGAGGAGGCGTCAACTTCCAGGAAGAATTGTTTGTTGCCGTCCGGACGATGCAGCACCAGGGCGGAAGAGAAAGCCTGTTTTAAGGAAAGAAAGGCTTCCTCTGCTTCGGGCGGCCATTCTCTGGGATTAGTGCCCTTACGGGTGAGCGCAGAGATTGGGGCAGTCCGGGAAGAGAAGTGCGGTATGAAGAGGCGGTAGTAGTTGGCGAAACCCAGGAACCGCTGAATAGCTTTCAACCCCTCTGGTCGGGGCCACTTCTGGATGGCAGACAGTTTCTCAGGGTCCATTTGAAGGCAGGTCTGAGAGATTATGTAGCCCAGAAACGGAAGCGAGGTCTGCTCAAAGAGGCACTTCTCATATTTAGCGTAGAGATGGTTCTGCCTGAGCCTGAGCAGAACCTGACGAACATCCCTCCGGTGTGTGGGGAGATCCGGAGAGAAGACCAAGATGTCATCCAGGTACACCACTACGCAGGAGTAGAGAAGGTCCCGGAAGATGTCATTGACCAACTCTTGAAAGACGGCGGGAGCGTTACAGAGACCGAAGGGTATTACCAGGTATTCATAGTGGCCGTCCCGGGTGTTGAATGCCGTCTTCCATTCATCCCCCTGACGGATACGGACCAGGTTATACGCCCCACGGAGGTCCAGCTTGGTGAAGATTCTAGCCCCCCTCAGACGGTCAAATAATTCCGGAATGAGCGGAAGGGGGTATTTATTCTTCACCGTGATCTGTTAGGGCCTCTATAGTCTATACAGGGACGGAGTGATCCGTCCTTCTTTTTGACAAAGAAGAAGCCTGCTCCCGCCGGGGAAGTAGATTTCCAGATGAATCCCCGGGCCAGATTCTCCTCAATATATTCTGACATGGATCGGGTCTCAGCAGCGGACAAAGGGTAAATGCGCCCACGGGGAGGAGTAGCGCCGGGCATCAGGTCGATTGGGCAGTCGTATGGTCTATGAGGGGGTAATGTCTCTGCCTCCTTTTTATTAAAGACGTCCGCATACGACCAATAAGGAGCCGGAAGACCAGGTAGATTGGCTGGAGTAGGAGAAGGACGGACAGGATGGATGGGAACTAAACAAGTCTTATGGCAGTCCTGTCCCCAGCGAAGGACTTCTCCGGTCTGCCAATCAAGCACGGGTGCATGTTTTTGAAGCCAAGGTAGGCCTAGTAAGAGGGCGTGAGAGAGTCCAGGCAGAACATGAAAGGAGATGCTCTCAGAATGCAGCATTCCCACCTGTAGAGTTAGAGATTCGGTGATGAGTTGGATGGGATGTGGTAAGAGGCCCCCATCCACGGCGGCGACAGATAAAGGTACGGCCAGAGGTTTGGTGGGAATGTGGTATTTTTCTACCAGGGATTGAGAGATGAGATTTCCAGCAGCTCCTGAGTCAAGTTGAGCCAGTTCAAAATAGCGGTTCTCTCCGCAGATGATAGAGACTGACAGCATCAGGGATGGAGAGGGTTTATTTTTGTCTCGGGCGACCTCTCTGAGCGATCCTAGACACAGGCGTTTCCCGACCTCTCTGGGCAGGAACGGATCCGGTGCTCCTTGCTGCCACAGTAGAAGCAGCTCCCCTCGGCACGGCGTAAGTCTTGACGGGTTTTGACCATCTTGGTCTGGTCGACCTGCATAGGCTCAGGTGAGTGTGCCTGGGGAGTAACGGAGGGAGTGACGGGTTTCTGGAAGATAGGGGCTAGACGTGGAAACCTCCTCTCACGGGTGACCTCTTTGGCGCGCTCCTGGAACCGGATGTCAATCCGGGTGGTAAGTGTTATTAAGTCGTCGAGAGTGGTAGGAATGTCCCGACCGGCGAGTTCATCTTTAATACGGCCGGACAGACCCTCCCAGAAGACAGACACCAGGGCGTCGTTATCCCAGGCCAGCTCCGAAGCAAGGGTACGGAACCGTATGGCATATTGGCCCACGGTGAGATTTCCTTGATGGAGGCGTAGCAGAGACGATGCGGATGAGGTCTTCTGTCCGGGTTCGTCGAAGACTTTCCGGAAAGACGTGAGAAAGGCTGATAGGTCGGACACCAGGGAGTCTCCTCTCTCCCATAGAGGATTTAGCCAAGCCAGAGCCTCCCCCGTGAGGTGGGACATGATAAAGGCTACTTTGGACCAGTCGGAGATAAACTGGTGGGACAAGAGTTCAAAGTGCAGGGTGCACTGGTTTATGAAGCCCCGAGCTTGAGCGGGGTCACCTCCGAAGCGAGGAGGTGCAGAAAGCCGGGGTCCGGGGCAGGATACCATGGTATTGGTGGGCAGTGGCGCTGCCGGGTTGCGAGTCATGACACTAGCGGTGGTTGCTGGTGGAGCAGTCAGAGTGTCCAGGCGAGAGTTGACATTCCGCAGGTGACTCAGGATGAACTCCTGTTGGGACCTCTGACGGGACAGTTCATGACATAGGTCCGAAAGCGAGGGAGCTTGGGTGCCACCGGATTCCATGGCCCGAGCAAACTGTAACGGGTCTGGGAGGTGGAACCTCTGAGCAACTATACAAGGGGGCGGTCCTTGTAAGGAAGCGGGTGGCTCCCAGGGAAGATGGGCAGGTAGTCACGGCAAGTGCCAGGGACAGTCTCTGGGTAGAAGGGCAGGTAGTCACGGCAAGTGACAGGGACAGTCTCTGGGTAGAAGGGCAGGTAGTCACGGCAAGTGACAGGGACAGTCTCTGGGTAGAAGGACAGCAGGCGGGTGGCTGGTGAGCGCTCCCAGGTGAGCGGGCGAGAGTCTCTGGACAGGCAGGTGGTCACGGCAAGTGACGGCAGAACCTCCAGGTAGACTAGCAGACAGGTAGCAGGTGGACGCTCCCAGGTGAGCGGGCAAGAGTCTCTGGACGGGCAGGTGGTCACGGCAAGTGACGGCAGAGCCTCCAGGTCGGCTAGCAGGCAGGTAGCAGGCGAGCACTCCCAGGTGAGCGGGCAAGTGTCTCTGGACAGGCAGGTGGTCACGGCAAGTGACGGCAGAGCCTCCAGGTCGGCTAGCTGGCAGGTAGCAGGTGAGCGCTCCCAGGTGAGCGGGCAAGAGTCTCTGGACAGGCAGGTGGTCACGGCAAGTGACGGCAGAGCCTCCAGGTAGGCTAGCAGGCAGGTAGCAGGTGAGCGCTCCCAGGTGAGCGGGCAGGCTGGTCCATAGACAGACTGACAGGTGTCGGAAGGCAGACCGTCGGACCGCAGGCTTGCAAGCAGGTAAGCGGATATCAGGCAAGTATCAAGCAGGAATCTGGCAGGTGACTGGCAGGTAACTGGTAGCGGGACCTGAGGACTGAAGCAGAGTGAAGGCTTTGCAACAGCATTGCTTGGGCACCTCCATTTTGGAGGAGGTGCCTTATATATGGTGAAGTCCTCCGGCCATTGGCCGGGGACTCCTTAGGACGACGCGCGCGGCCCCTTTAAGAGAGGGGGAGCGCGCGCGCGCCCTAAGCACCGTGGCCGGGAAGCAGCGCGCGCTGCCAGCAGAGCGGAAGGAAGACGTCGGGCACGGAGCGGAGAGGTGAGGGGAACAGCGTCTCTGCCTAGCAGGAGGCAGGGACGCCGACGCTACAGAACTTTTCAGTGATGGCCAAGACCAGAGCCAGGAACTCTAACTTGAAGCTGCTATAGTTCTCTGGGTTCCTCTCAGTCGGGCGGAGCTTCCTACCTGCGTGTGCGATCACTTTCTCTTGGCCATTCTGCTTTTGACTTAGGACAGCTCCTAATCCTTCATTGCTGGCATCAGTATACAGCAGGGACGGTTGGCTGTAGTCAGGGTAGGCAAGGATCTCTTCGCCAGTCAGTATCTCCTTCATCTCTTTGAATTATTCAGCCTGCTCTTTACCCCAATGGAATGGGGGATTTCTGCCTTTGGGGGACTGTCCTACCAGGAGGTCTTGCAGAGGCGCTGCTTTCTTAGTGTAATCTTTCACAAACCTCCGGTAGTATCCTACTAGTCCCAGGAACAGACGTACCTCCTTGAGGTTCTTCGGCTCCAGCCTTTTCTGGATGGCAGTGACCTTCTCCGGGTCTGGTGCTACTCCTTCTGCACTGACAATGTGCCCCAGGTACTGTACCTTTCTCTTGAGCAGGTGGCATTTTGAGGGCTTCAGCTTCATCCCATACCGGGACAGCGACTCAAATACTTCCGCCAGGTGCTTCAAGTGGTCCTCATACATTTTGGAGTACACTATCACGTCATCCAGGTATAGTAACACAGTCTCGAATTTGCGGTGTCCCAGGCAGCACTCCATCAATCTCTGGAACGGTCTGGGGGCATTGCAGAGTCCAAACGTCATACTGTTGAACTTGCAGAGTCCCATCGGGGTGGTGAAGGCCGTCTTCTCCCGATCCTCCTCAGCCACAGCTACTTGACACTACCACTAGTGAGGTCAAGGGTGGAGAAGTAATTTGCAGACTTAAAGGCAGCCAGGGATTCCTGTATACGTGGTAAAGAGTTCTATACGTGGTAAAGGGTATGCATCTTTATGTGTAATGCGATTTACTTGTCTGTAATCTACACACATTCTCATGCTTCCATACTTTTTCCTGACTAGTACTAGGGGAGCTGCCCAGGGACTACAACTATCCTCATGTCGTGCAACATCTCCTTGGCTTTCTGTTAGTGTGCTGGTGGTATAGGCCTGTAACGTTACTTGATGGGTGGATGATTGCCTGTGAGGATATGGTGTTGTACCCCTTTAATCCTCCCAAAGTCAAGTGGGTGCTTGCTGAATACCTGTGCGTATTCCTGTACCACCTGGTGTACCCCCCCGTTTTTGGTGGGCAGGCGTGGTGTCTGTCCCAATATGGATCTGTTGACACCAATCCTCCACCTGGGTTGCTGGGTCATTATCCTCCACTTGGTCTGGTGAGGCTAAGGACTCCGTCGTGTGAATGGAGTTGTTATTTACAGCGTGTAACTTGGCAACAATGGCATAACGTGGTAATCTGACCTCGTCTTCCCCATAGTTGAGAAGAGGATGGGCACCCTCCCATTGCGTACATCCACTACCCCTCTGGCAGTTAAGAGTGTACATCTGTGCTCTGAGCTAAGGGGTTCTACTACGGCCTGGTAGCTCTGTCCTTTGAGACCTATCGCTGCTCTACACCACATAAGCATTTCACTCATTGGGGGAATCACAATGGGTATCGGGTCTGTTACCCGCACATTACCAATCTTACCACCGGTTAGCTTTACTTGCCGCTGGTACATCAGGGCTCGGATCTCTTTCTGGAGCGCTCTCCTCTGCCCTGGTCTGGCGGCGTTAGCGAGCTGTTGGAGCAAAAACAACACTTCCTCCAAACAGTTACTGTTAGAACCCTCCTGTTAGTTTTTTTCTGTTTTGTTGGTCATGACTTTCTGCCTATATAATCCAGCTCCGCCCTTCTGGCCTTGCTGGACTTCAGTGTTACATTTACTCTTAAGCTAGCCAGGTGCCTTGTACCTTACTCTGTAGTTTGCTTGGTCTTTTCACCACTAGTACTTTTTGTTTGTTTGTCTTTGCTCTGCTACAATTTCTGCTAGGTGCTGTCCAACTATATCCCAGTCCTTAGTTCTTGTAGGGACCCCTCCCTTATATCTATAGGTCTGCGTTCAGACTAGCCGAGGACTTAGGCAGGTCTGTTCACAAGGAACAGGTCCGCCGCTGCATCGTAGGGAATCAGCTTAGTCCTATTGTAGGGACAGTTTTCCTATCTTTCCTTAGTGTTTGTAGCAGTTCATAACAGTAAGTCCAGCCCAAAATAAATAAAACAGTCTAAGGAAAGAAATCCAGATATCAGCATGGTGTCGGTTCAGGAGTAGGCTCAACGCCTGCAGGGACTGTATTTGGAGGTGGCCGAGCTCCAGCAACATGTGAGTAGCTGTCCTGGAGCGCATTTTGTCGAACCGAAGGTAGGACTGCCAGATTTTTTTTATGGTAAACAGCAAGATTTTTTTTCCTTTAAAAACGCTTGTTTATTATATTTTCGTTTAAGACCCAGATCCTCGGGGAATGAATCACAGCGCATTGGGTTTATAAAGTCACTTTTGCGCAAAGAACCACAGGGATTGGCATTTTCTTTACAACCTAATGATCCGTGTTTTAGATCTGTGGAAGATTTTTTTTCTGCTATGGGGTTGTTGTATGATGATCCTGATCGAGTCTCATCTGCTGAAACTGAATTAAGACGTTTGAAGCAGGGATCAGGTGATGTGGAAAATTATTGTACATACTTCAGAAGATGGTCGGCCGAAGTGGAATGGAATGACTCGGCATTAAAAAGTCTGTTTCTTGCTGGTCTAGGTGAAAGGGTTAAGGATCTGCTGATTGCCTTCCAAAAACCTGGATCCTTACAGGAGGCAATGCAATTAGCTATACGTGTGGACAGGAGACTGCGTGCTAGGATTAATGAAGAGAAATCTACTGCTATGGCAGCTCCTAGTTTTCAGAGGGTCTGCTCGGAAGGTGGAGAACCGATGGAGATTGGGGTGACGTCACCCCACTCTCAGGAAAAAGACCGCAGATTTGCTAAGGGATTATGTTTTTATTGCGGTAAATCTGACCACTTTATTAAGAACTGTGTGCTTCGTTTGAACAAAGAAAAAAAAAAGGTCAGTTACGCCCGTATAGCTTGTTTAAACTCAAAAGGAGTATTTCTTTCTGGAGGCACCTCATTCCAGGAGGAGTTGATTGAATTTCGAGTATTTGTGGATTGTGGTTCTTGTTATGTTCTGCTACCAGAGCTAAGGAAAGAGAGGAGATCTGTCCCTACGATAGAACTCAGCTGAATCCCTACGATGTAACAGGGAACCTGATCCTGCGATCAGACCTGCTAAAGTCCTAAGCTAGTCTGTACGGAGACCTATAGATGTGGGGAAGGAATCCCTACAAGTACTATGGACTGGGAGGAAAATGGGACACCTCCTAACAGAAACAGTAGCAGACAGACAAACAAACAAAATATAAAGAACAAAGAGGTCCGTAGACCAAGCAAACTAACAGAGTTAGATACAGAGCACAGGCTAGCTAGAAAGTAGTTATACAATGAAGTCCAGCAAAGCCAGAAGGGCGGAGCAGGATTAAATAGGCCAACGAGGTCATGTGACCAGCAAAGGAAAAAACCTAAGAGCAAGGTTCTAACAGTACCCCCCCTTCTAAGAGGATCCTCCGGATCCCCTAGGACCAGGCTTATCAGGAAATCTCCTGTGAAATGCTCTGATAAGTCTGGACGCGGAAACATCATCTGACCTCACCCAAGAGTTATCCTCGGGTCCGAAACCTTTCCAGGCCACCAGATACTGCAAACTACCTCTATACCGTCTAGAGTTAAGGATGCGAGAAATTTCATATTCCCCGTCCTCCACCACCGGAGGAACAGAGGCAGAGGCGTCACCATCCGACACAACAGCTTTTTTTAACAGAGAGACATGAAATACCGGATTAATTCTCCAGGAGGTAGGAACCTCCAACCTAACAGCAGATTGGTTGACAAACTGAAGCACCTTAAAGGGCCCTACAAACTTGGGACCCAATTTCTTAGAAGGAATCCTCAACCGCAGATTCCTAGAGGACAACCAAACCATGTCACCAACAGCGAACAAAACCTCCTGTCGTTTCCTATCAAAGTAGTCTTTAGATTTTCTGTTGGCCTCCTGAAGATTACCACGCTCATCCGTCCAAACTCTCTCCAAATCACCGGAAAAATTCTCCTCCTCAGGCACGGCAGATCCCAACTTGGAGAATGACCCAAACGACGGATGTCTCCCAGAACAACAAAAAAAAGGCGAACAACCAGCAGAAGAAGATGTATGATTGTTCAGAGCAAATTCAGCAAGTGGCAGAAACTCAGACCACCCCTCTTGATTGTCTGCCACAAAACAACGCAAGAACTGCTCAACATCCTGGTTTTTCCTTTCTGTCTGGCCATTAGATTCAGGATGATATCCGGACGAGAACGACAGATGAACTCCCAACCTGTCACAAAAGGCACGCCAAAAACGAGCCACGAACTGAGGACCCCTATCAGAAACAATGTCAGTAGGAACGCCATGAAGTCTGACAATTTCCTTGACAAAGGCCTTAGCGAGAGTTTTAGTGCAGGGCAGTTTGACGAAGGGAACCAAGTGACACATCTTGCTAAAACGGTCCACGACCACCCAGATGACAGTAAAACCCTCAGAGGGGGGAAGGTCAGTTATAAAGTCCATAGCCAAATGTGTCCAAGGAGCACTAGGAACCTCCAAAGGACAAAGCAACCCCGCAGCAGGAGTATGTGAGGACTTAGATCTAGCACATATAGTACATTGACGCACCCACTTAATGACTTCCTTCTGCCATCCAGGCCACCAAAAACTGCGACCCACCAGTCTCTTGGTCTCAGAGATTCCGGGATGACCTGCCAACCGAGATTCGTGACACTCAATAAACAAATCTCTCCTAAAGGTCCCAGGCACAAACAACCTCCCATGAGGAGTGTTAGATGGGGCATTCTCCTGTGCTTTAAGAATCTCATCTTCCAAAACGGAGTCCAAAGCAGCTATCACAATACCTTCTTGTAAAATGTTCTCCTCTTTCTCAGCACCGACTATGGGAGAAAAACTGCGAGACAAGGCATCCGCCTTAACATTCTTAGTACCAGGGATGTAAGTAACGGAGAAATTAAACCGCGAGAAAAACAGTGCCCACCTAGCCTGACGGGCATTCAGGCGCTTGGCAGCATCAAGATATATCAGATTTTTATGATCCGTAAGAACCCGAACGGGAAATTCCGCACCTTCCAAGAAGTGGCGCCAGTGTTCAAATGCGAGTTTAATAGCCAATAATTCCCGAGTACCAATATCGTAATTCAGTTCAGTCTCCGAAAAATTTTTTGAAAAAAAGGCACAGGGATGTAATCCATCCCAGTTATCCTGAGACAATACTGCACCAACCCCCACCGAAGAAGCATCAACCTCAACCAAAAACGGCTTAGTCACATCAGGCTGCATAAGGATGGGAGCAGAGGTGAACCTCTCCTTGAGATACACAAAAGCTTCAATGGCCTCAGAAGACCACTGAACCGCATCAGCACCTTTCCTGGTGAGATCGGTCAGAGGTTTGACAATACTAGAAAAATTTTTTATGAATTTTCTGTAATAATTGGCGAAACCTGAAAACCTCTGTATCGATTTCAAACCAATAGGCCTAGGCCATTCCTGTACAGCTTGAACTTTAACCGGGTCCATCTCAAAACCTTCGCTGGAGATAATGTAACCCAAAAAACTAATTCTCTATACAGCGAACTCACATTTCTCCAGCTTAGCAAAAAGCGAATTGTCCATTAACAATTGTAATACCTCACGTACGCTCCGCCAATGAGACTCCAGATCCGGCGAATAAATCAAAATGTCATCCAAATACACAACCACATTTTTGCCGATCAAAGGTCTAAGGATGTCATTAATAAGATTCTGAAAAAATGCAGGAGCATTAGTAAGACCAAAAGGCATAACCAGATTCTCAAAATGACCCACAGGAGTGTTAAAAGCAGTCTTCCATTCGTCACCCTCCTTCATGCGCAACAGATTGTATGCCCCCTTAAGGTCAATTTTAGAGAACCACTTGGCCCCCATTAACTGGTTAAACAGATCAGGAATCTATGGCAGTGGGTAAGGATTGCGTACAGTAATTTTGTTAATCTCACGAAAATCCAGACAAGGACGTAAACCGCCGTCCTTTTTTTTTACAAAAAAAAATCCAACCGCCACAGGAGACTTAGAGGGCCTAATGTGACCGGCGGTCAAACTTGTCTGTATGTATTCATCCAAAGCCTTCCTCTCAGGAATAGTAAGGTTAAATAAACGACTTTTAGGAAGAGTCGCTCCAGGGACAAATTCAATAGAACAATCATAGTCTCTATGGGGAGGCAAAACCTGCGATTCCTTCTCAGAAAAAACTCTCCAAAAATCCTGAATAGGAACAGGCAATTCTCCCCTATCCAAAGCTGCAATACGCCCGTTACAACACTTGTCATAACATTTATGGCTCCAGGATTTAATTTCATTGGTAGACCAATCCAGTACAGGATTGTGAAATTTTAACCAGGGCAATCCCAATATTACTGGAGAAGGCAAGTTATTCAAAACTACCAAATCCAATTTCTCATGGTGAACACCATTAATAGTGAGAGGAAATTCACAGACCTTGAGAGTAATATTCTTCAAAGGGGAACCATCCACAGAAACCACAGCAATGGGGGATGATAAAGGTTCGGGTTTTAAATTGAGTCTTTCCAAGAATCCCCCATCAATTACATTCAGAGTAGATCCACAATCAGCAAACACCCGAAATTCCATTAATTTTTCCTGAGCAATCGTGGAAGCAGCTAAAAATACACCCTTGGAATTTAAACAGGCAATACGGGCATGACTGACCATTTTTTTTTCTTTCTTCATACGAAGCTCACAGCCTTTAATCAAATGACCAGATTTTCCGCAATAGAAACACAAGCCTTCAGAAAATCGACGGTCTTTTTCTTGAGAGCGAGGTGCCACCGATCCATTCTCCATCGATTCACCACTGTTAGTACACACATTCTCATAACCAGAAACTGACATAGCAGAGGATTTGCTCTCATTAACCCTTGCACGCAGTCTCCTATCCACCCGTATAGCTAATTGCATAGCCTGTTGCAAATCTTCAGGTGTAGGATAAGCAATTAGCAGGTCTTTAACCCTTTCATTGAGCCCAGCAAGAAATAGACTTTTCAGGGCAGAATCGTTCCACCCTGTTTGAGTAGACCAACGCCGGAAATGAGTACAATATTTTTCCACATTACCTGATCCCTGTCTCAAACGTCTCAACTCAGTCTCAGCTGATGCGACACGGTCAGGATCATCATATAATAGTCCCAAAGCAGAAAAAAAACTATCCACTGATCTGAAGCATGTATCACTAGGTTGCAAAGAAAAGGCCCACTCCTGAGGCTCTTTGCGCAAAAGTGACATTATGAACCCTATGCGCTGGGATTCATCCCCAGAGGACTTGGGTCTCAAACGAAAATACAATAAGCAAGCATTTTTAAATGAAAAAAATTCTCGGTGTTCACCAAAAAATAAATCCGGCAAACATACCTTAGGCTCCAAGAAATGTGCTCCAGGATAGTTACTCACGTGCTGACGGAGCTCGGCCACCTCCAGAGAGAGTCCCTGCAGGCGATGAGCCAAATCCTGAACCGACACCATGATGGAACAGAAAAATCTTTCCTTAGAGAATTTGCAGGCTGGACTTACTGTTATGTTCTGCTACGAGAGCTAAGGAAAGAGAGGAGATCTGTCCCTACGATAGAACTCAGCTGAATCCCTACGATGTAACAGGGAACCTGATCCTGCGATCAGACCTGCTAAAGTCCTAAGCTAGTCTGTACGGAGACCTATAGATGTGGGGAAGGAATCCCTACAAGTACTAAGGACTGGGAGGAAAATGGGACACCTCCTAACAGAAACAGTAGCAGACAGACAAACAAACAAAATATAAAGAACAAAGAGGTCCGTAGACCAAGCAAACTAACAGAGTTAGATACAGAGCACAGGCTAGCTAGAAAGTAGTTATACAATGAAGTCCAGCAAAGCCAGAAGGGCGGAGCAGGATTAAATAGGCCAACGAGGTCATGTGACCAGCAAAGGAAAAAACCTAAGAGCAAGGTTCTAACAGTTCTACACTGAATGTGATTGATGAGGGATTTTTGGAAAAATTTAAATTAGAATCCAAACTTTTGTCATCTCCTATTTCTGTGGTTGCTGTTGATGGCTCTCCCTTGAAATGTATTACTCACAAGGTTTTTGAATTTCCCCTTACCATTAATGGTATTCACCAAGAGAATTTGGATTTGGCGGTATTAAATAATTTGCCTTCTCCAGTGGTTTTGGGGTTACCTTGGTTAAAATTGCACAATCCTGTACTGGACTGGTCTACCAATGAAATTAAGTCTTGGAGTCCTAAGTGTTATGATAAATGTTGTAACGGTCGCATTGCTGCTGTGGAAAGAGGGGAATTACCTGTTCAGGATTTTTGGAAGGTTTTTTTCTGAGGAAGAGTCGCAAGTTTTGCCTCCCCATAGGGACTATGATTGTACTATTGAGTTTGTCCCTGGAGCTACTCTTCCCAAGAGTCGCTTATTTAATCTTACTATCCCTGAGAGAAAGGCCTTGGAGGAATACATACAGACAAGCTTGGTCGCCGGTCACATTAGACCTTCTAAGTCACCTGTGGCTGTTGGATTTTTTTTTGTAAAAAAAAAGGACGGCGGTTTGCGTCCATGTCTGGACTTTCGCGAAATTAATAAAATTACACTACGCAATTCCTACCCACTGCCATTAATTCCCGACTTGTTCAACCAGATAGTGGGGGCCAAGTGGTTCTCTAAAATTGATCTCCGGGGGGCATACAATTTGTTACGTATGAAGGAGGGTGATGAGTGGAAAACTGCTTTATACACTCCGGTGGGTCATTTTGAGAATCTGGTTATGCCTTTTGGTCTTACCAACGCACCAGGATTTTTTCAGAACCTTATTAATGACATCCTAAGACCGTTGATTGGTAAGAATGTGGTGGTGTATTTGGATGACATTTTGATTTTTGCGCCGGATCTGGAGTCTCATTGGCAGAGCGTACGTGAGGTATTGCAGTTGTTATGTGACAATTCACTGTTTGCTAAGCTGGAGAAATGTGAGTTCGCTGTGCAGAGAATTAGTTTTTTGGGCTACATTATCTCCAGCCAGGGCTTTGAGATGGACCCGGTGAAAGTTCAGGCGGTGCAGGAATGGCCTAGGCCTATTGGTTTGAAATCGATACAGAGATTTTTGGGTTTCGCCAATTATTACAGAAAATTCATTAAGAATTTTTCTATAATTGTTAAGCCGCTGACCGATCTCACCAGGAAAGGTGCGAATACGGTCTAGTGGACAACCGAGGCCATTGAAGCTTTTGTGTATCTCAAGGAGAGGTTCAGTTCTGCCCCCATCCTTATGCAGCCTGATGAGACCAAGCCTTTTTTGGTCGAGGTTGATGCTTCTTTGGTGGGGGTCAGTGCTGTTTTGTCTCAGGAAAACAAGGATGGAGTACATCCCTGTGCTTTTTTTTCCAAAAAAATTTCTGAGACCGAACTTAATTACGATGTCGGTAATCGGGAATTGCTGGCGATTAAACTCGCATTTGAACATTGGCGTCATCTCTTGGAAGGTGCTAAATTTCCCATTCAGGTTTTCACTGATCATAAGAATCTGATCTATCTTGATGCTGTCAAGCGCTCGAATGCCCGTCAGGCTAGGAGGGCACTTTTTTTTTCGCGGTTTAATTTTTCTGTTACTTACATCCCGGGTACCAAGAATGTAAAAGCTGATGCTTTATCTCGCAGTTTTTCTCCCATGGTTGGTACCGAGGAGGAGGAGAGCATTTTACAGGAAGGTGTTGTGATAGCAGCATTGGACTCCGTTTTGGAAGATGGGATTCTGAAAGCCCAGGAGGATGCTCCATCTAACACTCCCCATGGGAGGTTGTTCGTGCCTAGAGCCTTTAGGAGAGATTTGTTTGTGGAGTGTAATGAGTCTCGGTTGGCAGGTCATCCAGGAATTTCGGAGACTAAGAGACTTGTAGGTCGCAGTTTTTGGTGGCCTGGGTGGCAGAAGGAAGTCATTAAGTGGGTGCGTCAATGTACTGTGTGTGCTAGATCTAAGTCTTCACATGCTCCTGCTGAGGGGTTGCTTTGCCCTCTGGAGGTTCCTAGTGCACCTTGGACGCATCTTGCTATGGATTTTATTACTGACCTTCCTGCCTCTGAGGGTTTCACTGTCATCTGGGTGGTCGTGGACCGTTATAGCAAGATGTGTCACTTGGTTCCCTTCATCAAACTGCCCTGCGCTAAGACACTCGCTAAGGCTTTTGTTAAGGAAATTGTCAGGCTCCATGGCGTTCCTACCGACATTGTTTCCGATAGGGGACCTCAGTTCGTGGCTCGTTTTTGGCGTGCCTTTTGTGACAGGTTGGGAGTTCATTTGTCATTTTCATCTGGATATCATCCTGAGTCTAATGGACAGACAGAAAGAAAGAACCAGGATGTTGAACAGTTTTTGCGTTGTTTTGTGGCTGACAATCAAGAGTGGTGGTCTGAGTTTCTGCCACTGGCTGACTTTGCTCTTAACCACCATACATCCTCTTCTGCTGGGTGTTCTCCTTTTTTTTGTTGTACTGGGAGACATCCGTCGTTTGGGTCATTCTCTAAATTGGTATCGGCTGTGCCGGAGGAGGAGAATTTTTCCGGTGATTTGGAGAGAGTTTGGACTGATGTACGTTGTAACCTTACTTTGACAGGAAACGTCAAGAGGTTTTGTTTACGGTTGGTGACATGGTTTGGTTGTCCTCTAAGAATCTGCGGTTGAGGATTCCTTATAAGAAATTGGGCCCGAAGTTTGTAGGGCCGTTTAAGGTGCTTCAGGTAGTTAACCAATCTGCTGTTAGGTTGGAGGTTCCTACCTCCTGGAAGATTAATCCGGTGTTTCATGTTTCCTTATTGAAAAAAGCTGATGTTTCTGATAGGGACGCCACTGTCTCTGTTCCTCTGGTGGTGGAAGACGGGGAATATGAAATTTCTCGCATTCTTAATTCTAGATGGCATAGAGGGAGATTGCAGTATCTCGTCGCTTGGAAAGCTTTCGGTCCCGAGGATAACTCCTGGGTAGGGGCGGATGATGTCTCTGCTCCTAGACTTGTCGGAGCCTTTCACAGGAGGTTTCCTGATAGACCTGGGCCTGGAGGATCCGGAGGATCCTCATAGAAGAGGCGGTACTGTTAGAACCCTCCTGTTAGTTTTTTTCTGTTTTGTTGGTCATGATTTTCTGCCTATATAATCCAGCTCCGCCCTTCTGGCCTTGCTGGACTTCAGTGTTACATTTACTCTTAAGCTAGCCAGGTGCCTTGTACCTTACTCTGTAGTTTGCTTGGTCTTTTGACCACTAGTACTTTTTGTTTGTTTGTCTTTGCTCTGCTACAATTTCTGCTAGGAGGTGTCCAACTATATCCCAGTCCTTAGTTCTTGTAGGGATCCCTCCCTTATATCTATAAGTCTGCGTTCAGACTAGCCGAGGACTTAGGCGGGTCTGTTCACAAGGAACAGGTCCCCCGCTGCATCGTAGGGAATCAGCTTAGTCCTATTGTGGGGACAGTTTTCCTATCTTTCCTTAGTGCTTGTAGCAGTTCATAACAGTTACCAACAATGTTAGTGCCTAGTACCATATACACTGCGTGCAGAATTATTAGGAAAGTTGTATTTTAGAGGATTATTTTTATTATTGATCAACAACTATGTACTCAATTAACCCAAAAGACTCATAAATATCCAAGCTTAATATTTTTGGAAGTTGGAGTGGGTTTTTTTTAGATTTGGCTATCTTAGGAGGATATCTGTTTGTGCAGGTAACTATTACTGTGCCGAATTATTAGGCAACTTAATAAAAACCAAATGTAATCCCATCTCACTTGTTTATTTTCACCAGGTAAACCAATATCAGTGCACAAAATTTAGAAATAAACATTTCTGACATGCAAAAACAAAAACAACAAAAATTAGTGATCAATATAGCCACCTTTCTTTATGATGACACTCAACAGCCTTCCGTACATAAATTCTGTCAGTTACTTGATCTGTTTTCGATCAACATTGCGTGCAGCAGCCACCACAGCCTCCTAGACACTGTTCCGAGAGGTGTACTGTTTTCCATCCCTGTAGATCTCACATTTTATGATGGACCACAGGTTCTCTATGGGGTTCAGATCAGGTGAACAAGGGGGTCATGTCATTATTTTTTCTTCTTTTAGACCTTTACTGGCCAGCCACGCTGTGGAGTAGCTGGATGCATGTGATGGAGCATTGTCCTGCATGAAAATCATGTTTTTCTTGAACGATACCGACTTCTTCCTGTACCACTGCTTGAAGAAGTTGTCTTCCAGAAACTGGCAGTAGGTCTGGGAGTTGAGCTCCACTCCATCCTCAACTCGAAAAGGTCCCACAAGTTCATCTTTGATGATACCAGCCCATACCAGTACCCCACCTCCACCTTGCTGGCGTCTGAGTCGGAGTGGAGCTCTCTGCCCTTTACTGATCCAGCCTCTGGCCCATCCATATGGCCCATCAAGAGTCACTCTCATTTCATCAGTCCATAAAACCTTTGAAAAATCAGTCTTAAGATATTTCTTGGCCCATTCTTGACATTTTATCTTATGTTTCTTGTTCAAAGGTGGTCGTTTTTCAGCCTTCCTTACCTTGGCCATGTCCCTGAGTATCGCACACCTTGTGCTTTTTGATACTCCAGTAACGTTGCAGCTCTGAAATATGGTAAAACTGGTGTCGAATGGCATCTTGGCAGCTTCACACTTGATTTTCCTCAATTCATGGGCAGTTATTTTGCGCCTTTTTTGGCCAACACGTTTCTTGCGACCCTGTTGGCTATTTGCCATGAAACGCTTGATTGTTCGGTGATCACGCTTCAAAAGTTTGGAAATTTCAAGACTGCTGCATCCCTCTGCAAGACATCTCACAATTTTGGACTTTTCAGAGCCCGTCAAATCTCTCTTCTGGCCCATTTTGCCAAAGGAAAGGAAGTTGCCTAATAATTAAGCACACCTTATATATGGTGTTGATGTCATTAGTCAACACCCCTCCTCATTACAGAGATGCACATCACCAGATTTACTTAATTGGTAGTTGGCTCTCAAGCTTATGCAGCTTGGAGTAGGACAACATGTATAAAAAGTATCATGTGATCAAAATACTCATTTGCCTAATAATTCTGCACACAGTGTACAGTCCATTCTCATCAGAGATAGTCTCTACTACAATGAGTCCCTGGTCCTTCAGCTCCACTCTCCCCACCTTTACCGCCACATCCTTAACCCCGACTAGGTTAAGAGGGAGGCTGTTGGAGGCATAAACGGAGAGATCTGGATCTGGGGGTTGGAGATTTTCCATGGATCAGAATCTCTTGTAAAGGGCATCAGGCATTATGGATACCTGAGATCCAGTGTTCAGCAGCGCAGGTATCGCAATGCCATCCAGGATTATGGACACAAAAGGTCTTCCTCCCACGAACCTGCTGTGCCAGTCTGAGGGGCCTGCTGAGTCTATTCCTGGGTGTTGGCCCTCGGACCCAGGGTTTGCTCGTTTAAAGGACAATTGCGCACTGTGTGGCCTGCCTTTTGGCAGCGGTGGCAGACAAACTCTTGTTGAGGGTGGCGTTCGTTGTTGGTCCTTCCACGGGGCGGCATTGTCCTCCTCCGAGGCGGCGTTGTCCTCCTCCGGGGCGGCGACGTCCTCCTCCTCCCTCTCATCCAGGGGACGTCCTCAGGGCAGTCGGCTAGCAGGATCCTTCCCTCCCTCTCTGGCTCCATCCGTAGCTGCAGGGCACTCATCACAGTAGCCAGGTTTTTAGTCAGCTGGCGCACTTCTGAGCGTAGACTGTCCAGCTCACTAGGGGGCGCTGCTTGCACTTTGTC
Organism: Phyllobates terribilis; assembly: GCF_046119375.1. Classification (NCBI taxonomy): domain Eukaryota; kingdom Metazoa; phylum Chordata; class Amphibia; order Anura; family Dendrobatidae; genus Phyllobates; species Phyllobates terribilis. The sequence continues at coordinate 220,651,331 of NW_027362769.1, read as the reverse complement.
TTGAGCGGCCAGTGGGGAAAAGGTGGATGCTGCGGGCATTGGAGTGGCCCCACCCTGGTAACGTTGGATAGCAGTATCTGCTGTTTCCAGGGGTTGCAGTCCCTTTATAGCCATGTCCTTAACCACTTCGCACCAGAGCCTGTTTTTGCCTTCGTGACCGGGCCAATTTTTTCAATTCTGACCACTGTCACTTTATGAAGTAATTACTCTGGAACGCTTCAACGGATCCCCCTGATTCTGAGACTGTTTTTTCGTGACATATTGTTCTTCATGATAGTGGTAAAATTTCTTCGATATCACTTGCGTTTATTTGTGAAAAAATCGGAATTTTGGCAAAAATTTTGAAAATTTTGCAATTTTCAACATTTGAATTTTCATGCCCTTAAATCAGAGAGATATGTCACACAAAATAGTTAATAAATAACATTTCCCACATGTCTACTTTACATCAGCACAATTTTGGAACCAAAATTTTTTTTTGTTAGGGAGCTATAAGGGTTAAAAGTTGACCAGCGATTTCTCATTTTTCCAACAAAAGGTACAAAAACATTTTTTTAGGGACCACATCATATTTGAAGTCACTTTGAGGGGTCTTTATGACAGAAAATACCTAAAAGTGACACCATTCTAAAAACTGCACCCCTTAAGGTGCTCAAAACCACATTCAAGAACTTTATTAACCCTTTAGGTGCTTCACAGGAATTTTTGGAATGTGGAAGAAAAAAAATTAACATTTAACTTTTTTCACAAAAATGTTACTTTAGACCCATTTTTTTTATTTTCACAGGGGTAACAGGAAAAAATGGACCCCAAAATTTTTTGTGCAATTTCTCTTGAGCGCGCTGATACCCCAAATGTGAGGGAAAACCACTGTTTGGGCGCACTGCAGGGTTCGGAAGGGAAGGAGCGCCATTAGACTTTTTGAATGTAAAATTTGTCTGAATAATTAGCAGACGCCATGTTGCGTTTGGAGAGCCCTTGATGTTCCTAAACAGTGGAAACCCCCCACAAGTGACACCATTTTTGAAACTAGACCCCTTAGGGAACTTATCTAGATGTGTGGTGAGCACCTTGAACCCCAAGGTGCTTTACAGAAGTTTATAATAATGAGCTGTAAAAATAAAATTTTCATATTTTTCCAACAAAAACGTTTTTCATCCAATAATTTTGCATTATCATAAGGGTAATAGGATAAATTGCACCATGAAATTTGTTGTGCAATTTCTCCTGAACACGCCGATACCCCATATGTGGAGGCAAACCACTGTTTGGGCGCACGGCAGGGTTTGAAGGGGAAGGAGCGCCATTTGACTTTTTGAATGTAAAATTTGTTTGAATAATTAACGGACGCCATGTTGCATTTGGGGAGCCCCTGACATGCCTAAACAGTGGAAACCCCCCACAAGTGACACCATTTTGGAAACTAGACCCCTTAGGGAACTTATCTAGATGTGCGGTGAGCACCTTGAACCCCAAGGTGCTTCACAGAAGTTTATAATAATGAGCTGTAAATATAAAATTTTCACATTTTTCCCACAAAAAATGTTTTTCATTCCCTAATTTTGCATTATTATAAGGGTAACAGGATAAATTGCACCATGAAATTTGTTGTGCAATTTCTCCTGAGTACGCCGATACCCCATATGGGGGGGGGGGGAACCACTGCTTTGTTGTACGGCAGGGTTCGGAAGAGAAAGGAGCTCTATGTTGGCTGGGATAGGTTGCAGACACCATGTCACATTTGAAGAGTCGCTGACATGCCGAAACAGCAGAAACCCCCACAAGTAACCCCATTTTGTAAACTACACCTCTCAAGGAATTCATCTAGGGAAGTAGTGAGTATTTTTTAATTTTTACATTTATACCATTGGGCAGTGAAAAAAGCATAATTATATTTTTACCACAAAAAAATGTTTTACCCTCAGATTTTACATTTTCACACAGGGCAATGGGTAAAAATGGTGCCGAAATGTGTCACACAAATTCTTCTAAAAGTGTCAATACCCCATATGTGGCTGTATCATACCGCTCAGCCATACGGCGAGATCTGGGGGGGACGGAGCGCTATTTGACAATTGGAGAACAAATTATTGTAGAATAGGCATTTGGATTTGGGAGTACAAAATTTTCTGAATTTCTTTTGGGGGGCAAGGGCCATTTCGCTTTTCCAGAGCCTTTCTGCTACCAGTAACTTGGAAGTCCCTTATATTTTTAACAGATGACGGACCTGAGTGGGGACTAGCTTTTTTTGAGGACTGAGTTGAAGCTTTTATTGGGAACATTTTACGTAACATTTATCCGGCGCTCTAGGCTGAGCACTTACATCGGTGTTTCCATCTAAATTTCCAAGTGATGTAATTCAGATGAAACCCCTGCGGGATCCATTCACTGTAATGAGGCAGCAGAGCTACTCTGGACTCCGTCTGGCCTCTGTTTAGCGGTGTCCTTTTTTCAGAAGTGCACAAAACTGTGGCCAACCGCACTTTTATGCACGCCTAAAAAAACTGACACCGTGGGATCACAGGCCAGACGGCATCCACAGTGGCCTATATCTGCCTCATTACAGGGAATCTTCTGTCATGGGTTCCATCTGAATCATGTATTTCAGAGATTTACACGGAAACTCTGGTGTAAGCGCTTAGCGCGGAGCGCAGGATAAATGTGAGCAGAACCTTACTGCGATCTTTGGGAGACATAATAAACAAATCAGTAGCAGGTGAAGAATTGGTTTTATTTATTTTTTACGCCGTTCCTCGTGTGATATAACTGATTAGATTACTTTATTCTTCGGGTCGGTGCGATTACAGAGATACCAGATTTATATCGTGTTTTTATGACTGACAGCTGTCACACACTAAGAGACGCTTTTTTTTGCAAAATCTAGGTTTTGCATCGCCATATTTTGAGAGCTATAATTTTTCCATATTTCGGCTGACAAAGTCATGTGATGGCTTGTTTTTTGCGGGATGAGTTGACATTTTTATTAGTACCATTTTTAGGTACGTGACATTTTTTGATTGCTTTCTATTCTGTTTTTTGGGAGGTAAAATTAACAAACACAAACAATTCAGGAATTGTTTTTTGAGGTTTTTTTTTATGCCGTTCTGCGTGTGGTAAAAGTGATCAGGCAGCGTTATTCTTCGGGTCGGTACGTTTACAGCGATACCACACTTACTGTATATTTTTTTTATGTTTTGGCGCTTTTACACAATAAAACAATTTTATAGAAAAAATATTTTTTTTGCATTGCTTTATTCTGAGCGCTATAACTTTTTTATTTTTCGGTTGATGGAGCTGTATGGCGGCTTTTTTTTGCTGAACAAGATGACGTTTTCAGCGGTACCATTTTTATTTCCATTTTGCTTTTTGATTGCATTTTTTTCCACTTTTTGTTTGGCGATATGATGAAAAGCATATTTTTTGCTCCGTTTTTTATTTATTTTTATTACGGTGTGCACAGAAGGAGTTAATTAGTGTGACAGTTTTATAGATCGGGTTGTTTCGGACGCGGCGATACCAAATATGTGTACTTTTTTAGGTTTTGCATAAATATACGGATTTATTGGTTTAATATTTTATTTATTTATTTTTATTTATTTTGTGATTTTTTTTAACAGTTTCAAAACATTTTTTTTTACTTTTTTTTACATTTTTACTTAGTCCCTGTATGGGACATTAATTTTTATTTTTCTGATCACTGATCTCATGTAATGTAATAGACATGTATTACATTACAGTGTCTCCTGCCAGGCTTCAGCTGCAGGCTGAGCCAGGCAGGACACCATATATGGCAGATCTGGAGGCGGTCATGTGACCTCCAGCTGCCATAGCAACGTCAGGTCCTGGAAGGTATAAGGGGGCCGTCGGAGAGGTAAGTGGACGACCCCCTCTCCTCCTGCTGTCTTCTATATGCCGCGATCACTATAGATCACGGCATATAGAAGACAGCAAAGGGTTAACATCATTGGGACCTGATCCAATCAGGTCCCGATGATGTCCCCTGTCAGAGCTAACGCTCTGCACCGGAATCACAGTGCTTGCAGGACCCTGGGGGTCCTGAGCGCTGCGAGACCACCCACCGTTTTTAAACGTCGGCGCTGCACAGAGCCCAGCAAGCGCCGACGTTTATCTACAGTGGGCGGTCGGGAACCGGTTAAGGGTGTCAAAGGTAGCATCTGGATGATCCAAGGACCACCAACGCACAGTCCTGCTCTCCTCTTGGGACCTCAGCCCTCGGACAAACTGTTCTTTTAGCATTTTATTTTCATCAGTTATGCTGGTTGGACTAACCTGTTTCAGATCTCGCAGGGCCCCTTGTAAACGGCAGGCATAGTCCCGAACACTGTCCTCCGGTTTCTGTGCGCAGTGATAGAACCTCAACCGGAGGTCCGTCTCAGAGCGGTCCTCAAAGACAGTCTGTAACTTTTTGAAGATTGTGGACACTGACTCCTGGTCTGCGGCCGACCAAGTTTCTACCTCCCGCTCCGCAGCACCAGTCAATTGCCCCAAAACAACAGCGGCTCTTTGTTTGCCCGTCATAGAGTACATGTCCAGTATGCTGCATATTTTCCACTTGAATCCAGACCGGGTGTCTGGTTTGCCACTGTACTGGGGGAGCCACTTCGCTCCAAGTATGTACGGTAGAGTCATGGGTACAACAGGGGCTACAGGTCCTGGTGATGGAGCGGTCTTTCGCTAGGACCTTCCGTAGCTTTACGTCCTCCGTCGGAGCGCTCGCTGGGGCTTCCTGCCAGGACCTGATGCTGCGTCAGTACGTGGGGCGTGTCTGAGACTTCGCGGGATTTTTAAGATACGCCTCCAAGTTTCCCGCGGTTATGCCCTTCTTCTCGTGCGGTGACGTAACAATGGCGACAATCTTCGCCACAGTCAATATACAGTTTATTGTTAAAGGCGCACAGTACCCGGTGGCAACGGGCACAACTTCCTCCGTTGCCGCGGGCACGCAATCCTGTTTGTGACGCCAGTTAGAGTTGTCGAGCCCAGGGGATGGGGATGACTCGGCGCCCAGGCCTTGTTGTTGAGAAACAATTGTCAGAAATTTAGGTGGAGGACCAGGGTGAGGAAGTGGAAGACGAGGTGGCGGATGATATCGTAACTGACCCAACCTTGCAGGGGGACATACAGAGCGAGGACAGCAGCACACAGGGGGAGAGAGGCGTAGCACCCCAACAGGCAGGAAGAAGCAGTGTGGTGGCCGCAGACAGAAGGCGGGCAACCGTTCCCTGTAACATCAACACAACGGAAGTTGCCAGTACAACTGTTAGGTCTTCCCGAGTCTGGTTGCTTTTTAAAGACATTGCTGATAAACCCAAATCTCTCCTTAGCTCACCTCTCCCTACACTGCCTGATTCCGGAGTGACTGTGACGAGCATAGCGGCACCAGGTCTGATATAGACCCGATGACACTGTGCGGCCAGCCAATCATTGTAATGCCACAACCAACAAGGCTGTGGCATTACAGTGTGTGGCAGACAATCCCTGCATGTTCGTTGGCTCTCTAAGGAGCGCCAAACATGCAGAGAGGGGGCCCGAGCTCCCACCGAGCAAGTCAGGAAATACTCGGCGAGCGCCGAGCATCTCAAGCAGTAAGATGCTCGGGCAAGTACCGAGCAGTAGCGAGCATGCTCGCTCATCATTAAATGAGACTTGTTCACATATGAATGTATTACAGTTTATGCACGTGCAATTCAGAAATAGGCAGAAAATTAGGATTAGTATCTAATATAATGTAGTTGGTCTGGGCTTTCATCACAAGTGACATGCTCCAATTTAGTTGTTCACCAGGTTTTTGCCTACAGTTCATTCATTCAGAGTCATACCTGGTGTAGCATCGGCGTCTCTGCCTCCTGCCCGGCAGAGACGCCGTCCCCCTTACCGCCGCGGTCCTGTTCCGGCGTCTTCCGGCCTCCCTGAAGCTGCTGCTGGTGCATGCAGCTTTCCCCGCTCTGAGCTTAGGGCGCACGCTCCCTCCCTCTTAAAGGGGCCGCGTGCGCCGTCCTGAAAAGTCCCCGAACAATGGCCGGAGGACTTCCCCTATAAAGGGCACCTCCTCCAATATGGAGGTGCCCATGCAAGGTTGTAGCTCTGTGTACTTACCTCTGCTTCAGCCCTCTGTGTACTTACCTCTGCTTCAGCCCTCAGGTCCCGCTGCTAGTCTGACTACCAGTCCTGTCCACCAGCCTGACCCCCCTTCTGCCCGACAGTCTGTCTACAGTCCAATCCGCCAGTCTGTCTATGGGCTCTGCCCGCCTGCTTACCTGGAATCACCTACCTGTTACCTTCCGTGCCTGCGAGCCTGCTTACCTGGAAGCAACTGCCTGTTACCTGCCGTGCCTGCCAGCCCGCTTACCTGGAAGCACCTGCCTGCAACCTCTTGTGCCTCCAGCTCATCTACCCGAATCACCCGTCAAGCCCACCTGCCGTGCTCATCTGCTGTACTGGTCAGTCCCTACCTTCTGACCCGTGGGAGTCACCTGCTCTCATACAAGGTCTGGCCCAGAGTAGCACCTGGTCCCCCTGCTTGGTCCTTCCCTGGTCACGGAGTCGATTGAGCCGCCGTACGACCCCGGTCAGTCCGGGTTGATACCTAGTTACACCCCTCTGGTCCCTCCTTGCACCGCTAGCACAGAGGTTTCACCACCCGGATCCATAACAGTTTGCACGGGCCATGGAACCCGGTGGCTTCCAGGCCCCTTCACCTGCTGACCTGTACCAGGAGGTTTCTCATCAGAGAACTCAACAGGAGACCATCCTGACCTACCTGAGGTCTGTCAACTCTCGCCTGGACTCACTGTCAGTCCCACCGGTGCCCGCCCCGAGCCGAGTGTCTACCGCTCCGGCGGCACCGCTGCCTACCAATACCACGGCATCCAGCCTAGGACCCCGACTTTCTGCGCCTCCTCTTTTTGAAAGTGACCCCGTCTTATGTCGGGGTTTCTTGAACCAGTGCACGCTGCACTTTGAATTTCTGGCACATCAGTTTCCCTCCAACTGGGCCAAGGTGGCGTTCATCATGTCTCACCTCACAGGGGAAGCATTGGCATGGTTAAACCCTCTATGGGAGAGAGGGGATTCCCTGGTTTCTGATTTTCCGGCTTTCCTCACGGCCTTCCGGAGGGCCTTCGATGAGCCCAGACGAAGGACTTCTACTGCCTCCTCATTGCTCCGTCTCCGCCAAGGGAGCCTCACCGTGGGCCAGTATGCCATACAGTTCCGTACCCTCGCTTCTGAGCTTGCCTGGGACAACGAGGCCCTGGTGGCCAACTTCTGGGAGGGCCTTTCTGGTCGGATTAAGGACGAGCTAGCCGGCCGGGAAATTCCTACGACCCTGGATGACCTGGTGTCGCTAGCTACCCGGATAGACACCCGTTTCCTAGAATGTGCTAAGGAGACTACCCGGGAGAGAAGATTTCCTCGTCTTGCTCCTGTTTTCCAGAAACCTGTCTTCCAACCAGCAACTCCCCAGTAGAGATGAGCGGTGTTCGACTAGAACTGTTCGCCAATCTCAAATTCGAGCTGTTTTGGACGGTGTTCGAGTTGTTCGACGAACCCGAACGATTTGCAAAAAATTCGGCTGTTCGAGGTTATGTTCGATAACTTTTCGTGCACCAAAAGCGTGTCCTGCATGTCTGGCGCTATTTAGAGCACCAATCATGCAGGGATTGTTTGCCAGTCACTGTAATGCCACAGCCATGGTGGTTGTGGCATTACAGTGATTGCCCAAATCGATGGGAACAGTGCTCACAGTGAAACATGAAAAGCCGGCAATTCAGCAGCGACATACACCGGTACCCGACAATTTAGATCCGAAAGAATAGAGCATCACACATAGATTAGTTAGATAGAAACATGTCAGTCACATATATAAGAAGTACAGTGACAGTGTTGGTTACTGTACTTGTCATTTAGTGTAAAGGATTTATTAAAAAAAATATTAGTGTTTTCATGCACTGTCTCTTTAAAAAAGCCGGCCAGCAATTCAGCAGCGGTACCCGACAATTTATAACAGAGAGAATAGAGCATTCCGATACTTTCCGTGTTGAGTAGTGTTGAGCGATACCTTCCGATATCAGGAAATATTGTAACGGATTGGATCGGACCGATACCCAAAAAGTATCGGATATCGCCGATTCCGATACCGGAAACCAATGCAAGTCAATGGGACACAAATGTCGGAATGACAATAAACCCTTTCTTTTCTTGTAGGTTAATTCTACATGAAGTAAAACAACTAAGAATAATGTAGAATGTATTACGCGAAAAGCCGGCAATTCTGCAACGGCATACACCGGTACCCGACAATTTAGAACAGAAAGAATAGAGAATCACACATAGATTAGATAGATAGAAACATGTCAGTCACATATATATGAAGTACAGTGACAGTGTTGCTTACTGTACTTGTCATTTAGTGTAAAGGATTTATTAAAAAAAATAATAGTGTTTTCATGCACCGTCTCTTTAAAAAAGCAGGCCGGCAATTCAGCAGTGGTACCCGACAATTTAGAATATAAGGAATAGAGAATCACACATAGATTAGATAGATAGAAACATGTCAGTCACATATATATGAAGTACAGTGACAATGTTGATTACTGTACTTGTCATTTAGTGTTAAAATAAAGATTTATTTAAAAAAAAATTGGCGTGGGGTTCCCCATAATTATAGGCTCTAGCGGAGGTTAAGCAGACAGCTGGGGCAGATGTTTGAAGCCTGGGAAGGGGTAATACCCCCGGAGCTTCCCAGGCTACTAATATCAGCCCCCAGCTGAATACCTAGCCGTTACTAGCTATTAAAATGGGGGACCCCCAAAAAAAATTATGTGGGGTCCCCCCTATTTTAATAGCTAGCAAAGGCTAGGCAGACAGCTGGGGGCTGATATTAATAGCCCAAGAAGGGTGCCATGAATATTGGCCCCCTTCCAGGCTAGAAACACCAGCCGTCAGCCGCCCCAGAAGTGGCGCATCCATAGGATGCGCCAATTCTGGCACTTAGCCTCGCTCTTCCCACTGCCCTGTAGCGGTGACAGTGGGGTAATAGGGCTGGGGTTGATGTCAGCTTATAATTCCAGCTGACATCAAGCCCAGGTTAGTAATGGAGAGGCGTCTATACGACACCCCCATTACTAACCCCATAGTCAAAGTTAAAAAAAACACAAACACCCAGAATAAAGTCCTTTAATTGAAATAAAGACACAATTCTTTATTGTTCTAAATTAAACCATACTTACCATCACGCCCATTCCAGCTGAAGCCAATGTCTTCTGCAATAAAAATAAAATAATAAAGCAACATCATCCTTACCTTTCCATGGTTCCCACGACGGCTTCAGCTCTGCTACATTCACATAACAGGCTGGATCGCAGCAGAACGCTGCCATCCAGCTTGCCGTGCCGCACACACTGAGAAGCGCAGGCATGCTTGCGCTCCTCAGTGTCTCGCTGTCAGTGACGTGCATGAGGTGAGCTGAGATCATTGGACATGAACTCACCTCATGCACGTCACTGACAGCGTGGGAGAATTCTCACTCTGAAGCGCTGAGTGCAGGAGAATTTTCCCACGCTGTCAGTGACGTGCATGAGGTGAGCCGAGTTCATTGGACATGAACTCGGCTCATCTGGATGCCGTCACAGCGAGACACTGAGGAGCGCAAGCATGCCTGCGCTTCTCAGTGTCTGCGGCATGGCAAGCTGGATGGCAGCTTTCTGCTGCGGTCCAGCCTGTCATCTCGATGTAGTAGAGCTGAAGCTGTCGTGGGAACCATAGAAAGGTAAGGATGATGTTGCTTTATTATTTTTCTTTTATTGCAGGAGATCGTTGGCTTCAGCTGGAATGGGCGTGATGGTAAGTATGGTTTAATTTAGAACAATAAAGATTTGTGTGTTTATTTCAATTAAAGGACTTTTTTCTGGGTGTTGTGTTTTTGTAAATACTTTACTAGAAATTCATGGTGGTCATGTCTAATATTGGCGTGACCCCATGAATTTCGGGCTTAGGGCCAGCTGATAATGCCAAGCTGGCCCTAACCCCTTTATTACCCAGTGAGCCACCGCACCAGGGCCCTGGATGAGTTGGGTACAGCGCCAGAAGATGGCGCTTCTATGAACGCGCCATTTTCCGGGGTGGCTGCGGACTGCAATTTGCAGCGGGGGGGGGGGGGGGGCAGAAAGCTTGGGCCTCCCTGCGCTGCAGATTCCAGTCCCCAGCTGCCTAGTTGTACCTGGCTGGACAAAAAAATAGGGCGAAGCCCCAAGTATTTTTTTTTTTTAATTATTTCATGAAATTCATGAAATAATTAAGAAAAAAAGGGCTTCCCTATATTGTTGTGTCCAGCCAGGTACAAATAGGCAGCTGGTGGTTGGGGGCAGCCCGTTCCTGCCTGCTGTACCTGGCTGGACAGAAATATAGTGCAAAGCCCCACGTCAATTTTTTTTTAATTATTTCAAGAATTTCCTGAAATTATTTAAAAAAATTGACGTGGGGCTTCGCACTATATTTCTGTCCAGCCATATTCTCCTGCACTCATCGCTTCAGTGTGAGAATTCTCCCACGCTGTCAGTGACGTACATGAGGTGAGCTGAGTTCATTGGACATGAGCTCACCTCATGCACGTCACTGACAGCGTTGGAAAATTCTCCTGCACTCAGCGCTTCAGCGTGAGAATTCTCCCACGCTGTCAGTGACGTACATGAGGTGCGCTGAGTTCATTGGACATGAACTCACCTCATGCACGTCACTGACAGCGTGGGAAAATTTTCACGCTGAAGCGCTGAGTGCAGGAGAATTTTCCCACGCTGTCAGTGACGTACATGAGGTTAGCTGAGTTCATTGGACATGAGCTCACCGCATGCACGTCACTGACAGCGTGGAAAAATTCTCACGCTGAAGCGCTGAGTGTAGGAGAATTCTCCAACGCTGTCAGTGACGTGCATGAGGTGAGCTGAGTTCATTGGACATGACCTCGGCTCATCTGGATGCCGTCACAGCCAGACACTGAGGAGCGCAAGAATGCCTATGGATGCGCCATTTCTGGGACGGCTGACGGCTGGGGTTTCTAGCCTGGGAGGGGGCCAATATTCATGGCACCCTTTCTGGGCTATTAATATCAGCCCCCAGCTGTCTGCCTAGCCTTTGCTAGCTATTAAAATAGAGGGGACCCCACGTCATTTTTTGGGGGGGGTCCCCCATTTTAATAGCTAGTAAAGGCTAGGTATTCAGCTGGGGGCTGATATTAGTAGCCTGGGAAGCTCCATGGGTATTACCCCCTTCCCAGGCTTCAAACATCTGCCCCAGCCGTCTGCTTAACTTCCGCTAGAGCCTATAATTACGGGGAACCCCACGCCAATTTTTTTTTTAATAAATCCTTTATTTTAACACTAAATGACAAGTACAGTAACCAACACTGTCACTGTACTTCTTATATATGTGACTGACATGTTTCTATCTATCTAATCTATGTGTGATGCTCTATCTTTCTGCTCTAAATTGTCGGGTACCGCTGCTGAATTGCCGGCTGGCTTCTTTAAAGAGACGGTGCATGAAAACACTATTATTTTTTTAAATAAATCCTTTACACTAAATGACAAGTACAGTAAGCAACACTGTCACTGTACTTATTATATATGTGACTGACATGTTTCTATCTATCTAATCTATGTGTGAAGCTCTATTCTTTCTGTTCTAAATGACAAGTACAGTAACCAACACTGTCACTGTACTTCTTATATATGTGACTGACATGTTTCTATCTATCTAATCTATGTGTGATGCTAAATTGTCGGGTACCGGTGTATGCCGCTGCTGAATTGCCGGCCGGCTTTTTTAAAGAGAGCGTCTTCTGAGCAGTTTGTCAGGTTTTGGACACCTTTGAAGGTGTTTTCTATGTGTTTCTATGTGTTTTTGTTTGCCTGCCATTGGTTTTAACGGTGTTCGATGGTGTTCTAAGGTGTTCGACGAACAGTTCGACGAACAGTTCCTTGAACATCCCGGTGTTCGACGAACCGAACCGAACACTACGAGGGTGGCTGAACACTACTCCCCAGTCACGCTCGCCCGAACCCATGCAGATCAACCAGACCAAGATGGTCAAGTCTCGCCAGGAAACACGCTGAGCTGAGGGGAGCTGTTTCTACTGTGGTAGTAAGGAGCACCTGATCCGTTCCTGCCCGATTAAGCCAGGAAACTCCAGTGTCTAGGTAAAAGTAAATCCTCTCCGTTCTTGACTTTATCTGTCGCTATTTCCTTTGGAGTAAACCGCTTCTTTGAAACCGCCCATCTGGATTCCGGAGCCGCTGGGAATCTCATTTCCCAGTCCCTTGTAGAGAACTATCAGATTCCTACCAAACCTCTGGCTGAACCATTGGCAGTCGTTTCCATGGATGGAAGACTCCTTCCGGTGACCGTCTTGCTAGTCACTGAACCCGTAACCCTTCAGGTGGGAATGTTGCACTCTGAGAGGATCTCCTTCCATGTGCTTTCCGGACTCTCTCACCTTCTTTTGCTAGGTCTACCCTGGCTACAGAGACATGAATACGTTCTGAATTAGCAATCCGGAGAGGTGCACCATTGGGGGCAGGATTGCCATGAGACCTGCCTGGCCCCGGTTTGCCCGGTCGGACCTCCGTCTACTCCAGCTAATCTATCTGGTCTTCTGGCACCTTATTGGTCCTATGCAGATGTCTTCGACAAGAAGGAGGCTGAGACGCTGCCACCTCATAGGCCATATGATTGCACTATCGACCTAGTACCCGGAGCCACTCCACCCCGTGGGCGTATTTACCCGTTGTCGTTGGCCGAAACCCGGGCCATGTTGGAGTATATCAAAGAAAATCTGGCTAGGGGATTCATCCAGAGATCTACCTCCCAGGTGGGAGCCGGATTCTTCTTTGTGAAAAAGAAAGACGGTTCACTACGCCCCTGTATCGATTATAGAGGACTCAACCAGATTACTATCAAAAACAAATACCCCCTGCTGCTCATCTCTGAGCTGTTTGACCACCTTAAAGGCGCAAGGATCTTCACCAAGCTCGATCTTCGAGGGGCGTATAACTTGGTCCGGATCCGCCAAGGAGACAAGTGGAAGATGGCATTCAATACCCGGGACATCCACTATGAATACCATGTGATGCCCTTCGGCCTCTGTAACGCTCCAGCTGTCTTCCAAGAATTAGTTAACGACATCTTCCATGACCTCTTATATTCTTGCGTGGTGGCATACCTGAACGACATCTTGGTCTTCTCTCCGGATCTACCCACACATCGGAGGGATGTTCGTCAGGTCCTGCTTAGGCTCAGGAAGAATCACCTATACGCAAAATTTGAGAAATGCCTCTTCGAGCAGACCTCTCTTCCATTTCTGGGCTATATTATCTCTAAGACAGGTCTACGAATCGACCCCGAGAAGGTCTTTGCCGTCTTAAAGTGACCCCGTCTGGAGGGGTTGAAGGCGATTCAGCGATTCCTGGGCTTCGCCAACTAATACCGTCTCTTCATCCCACATTTCTCTTCCCGGACAGCTCCCATCTCTGCACTCACCAGTAAGGGAGCAAATCCTAAGGAATGGTCGTCCGAAGCAGAGGAGGCCTTCCTCTCCTTAATACAAGCCTTCTCTTCTGCTCCAGTGCTGCACCGTCCGGATTACATCAAACAGTTCTTTCTGGAGGTTTATGCTTCCTCTTCCGGAGCCGGAGCGGAGCTTACCCAGAAATCTCCAACCGGGAGAATGGTTACCTGCGGCTTCTTCTCCAAGCTATTTTCCTCGTCCGAGCGCAACTACTCCATAGGGGACCGAGAGCGGCTAGCCATCAAATTGGCACTGGAGGAGTGGCGTTACCTGCTTGAGGGGGCTCTCCACCCGGTGGTCTTCTTCACCAACCACGAAAACCTGGCATATCTACAGAAAGCTCAAAGACTCAATCCGCGTCAGGCCCGGTGGTCTTTGTTCTTCGCCCGCTTCAACTTTACCCTACATTTCCACCCTGCGGTCAAGAACGTTAAAGCCGACGCCTTGTCCTGATCCTTCCTGTCTTACGATCAAGAGGAGGAGCCTACGCATATCATCGATTCCTCCAAAGTGATGAATGTGGCCCCCTTGGACCTGTCTCGTCTCCTTCCCGGTAAGATGTTTGTAGCGGTTCCGGATCGCAAGAGGGTTCTTCACTGGGGTCATTCATCTAAACTAGCCGGCCATGCTGGCCAGAAGAAGACCCTCCTGCTCATTACCCGGCATTACTGGTGGCCTACCCTGCACAAGGATGTGGTAGGCTTCGTCACGGCCTGTTCATCCTGTTCCCGCCACAAGGTTCCCAGACATCTTCCATCCGGTCGCCTCCTGCCTCTTCCCGTACCTGCTTCCCCATGGCAACACATTGCTATGGACTTTATTACTGATTTCCCTGTTTCTGCCGGTTGTACGGTCATATGGGTGGTCGCCGACCGCTTTTCTAAAATGGCTCACTTCATCCCTCTGCCTGGTCTCCCGTCTGCATCTGAGCTGGCTAAGGACTTCATCCATCACATCTTCTGTCTCCACGGCCTACCCCTCCACATTGTGTCTGATCGAGGGGTCCAGTTCACCTCGCGCTTCTGGAGAGCTACATGTAAGCTACTGGATGTCACCCTGGATTTTTCCTCTGCTTACCATCCGCAGTCCAATGGCCAGGTGGAACGAGTCAACCAGAACCTTACCAGCTTCCTCCGGCACATTGTCAACGCTCACCATACCGATTGGGTGGAGCTGCTACCATGGGCCGAGTTCTCCTATAACAACCATGAGAGCGAATCTTCTTCCAAGTCCCCATTCTTTGTGGTGTACGGTCAACATCCCTGGATTTCGTTCCCCGTCTACGCTTCAGTGGACAACCCTGCTGCAGAGTCTCTGGTCAGCGAATTTTCCACCATTTGGGAGGACACTAAATCCGCACTTCTCCAATCCTCCGAGCGGATGAAGAAACATTCTGAAAAGAGACGCCTGGACCCACCTCTATTCCGGCCCGGAGACAAGGTTTGGCTCTCCTCCAAACATGTTCGTCTCAAAATACCCTCCTATAAGTTGGGTCCACTGTTCATCGGCCCGTTTGAAGTTCTCAAGCAAATCAATCCAGTGGCCTGCAAGTTAAAACTACCGGCCACCTTACGGATTCCCAACTCCTTCCGCGTATCTCTCCTCAAACCGGTTGTTCTTAATTCTTTTTCCGATGATCCAGGTACCTCCCCTGCTCCGGTCTCCGCTGAGGACGTCTATGAGGTAGAGAACATTCTGGCCACCAAAAGGGTAAGAGGAAAAACCTTTTTTCTGGTGGATTGGAAGGGGTATGGCCCAGAGGAGAGAACTTGGGAACTAAGGGAGAACATTCATGCCCCTCTTCTTCTTAAAGAATTTCTTGCTGGCCTGAAAAAGAGGGGTCGCAAAGGGGGGGGTACTATAGCATTGGCGTCCCTGCATCCTGTCCGGCAGAGACGCCATCCCCCTTACCGCCGCGGTCCTGTTCCGGAGTCTTCCGGCCTCCCTGCAGCTACTGCTGGTGCACGCAGCTTTCCCCGCTCTGTGCTTAGGGTGCACGCGCCCGCTCCCTCCCTCTTAAAGGGGCCGCGCGCACCATCCAGAAAAGTCCCCGGCCAATGGTCGAAGGACTTCCCCTATAAAGGGTGCCTCCTTCAATATGGAGGTGCACGTGCAAGGTTGTAGCTCTGTGTACTTACCTCTGCTTCAGCCCTCAGGTCCCGCTGCTAGTCTGATTACCAGTCCTGTCCGCCAGCCTGATTACCAGTCCTGTCCGCCAGACTGACCCCCCTTCTGCCCGACAGTCTGTCTACAGTCCAGTCCGCCAGTCTGTCTATGGGCTCTGCCCACCTGCTTACCTGGAAGCACCTACCTGTTACCTGCCAGCCTGCTTACCTGGAAGCACCTGCCTGTTACCTGCCATGCCTGCCAGCCCGCTTATCTGGAAGCACCTGCCTGCAACCTCTTGTGCCACCAGCTTGTCTACCCGGATCACCCGTCAAGCCCGCCTGCCGTGTTCATCCGCTGTACCGGTCAGTCCCTACCTTCTGACCCGTGGGAGTCACCTGCTCTCATACAAGGTCTGGCCCAGAGTAGCACCTGGTCCCCCTGCTCGGTCCTTCCCTGGTCACGGAGTCGATTGAGCCGCCGTACGACCCCGGTCAGTCCGAGTTGATACACAGTTACGCCCCTCTGGTCCATCCTTGCACCGCTAACACAGAGGTTCCACCACCCGGATCCGTAACACCTGGTAGTATATGGCAGTACTGGTCAGTCTGTGAGCGAACAAGAGTCCCCCGGGCCAGGTGGAGGTATAGGCCTTCCCGTCTGACTGCACTCTTCCTCGCTACCCTGCTGTAGTCGTGTAGTAGCCCACGTCCCTGAGTGTATCGTGTGGTGCTCACCCGTATGGCTGGTGATTTGGGGCCTTTGGTTCCTTCCGCTCCTCGATGGCGGTGCCGGTCCCTTGCGTGCGACTGAGCCTCCGGGCTTTCTATGGCCAGAGGACCTGAAATCCCCTGCCAGGTGGTTTCTGCTGCTGGATGTAGATATCCCCACAGCCTCGGACTCCGGTGTCCGGTTCTCTGTGTCTTATGCCAGGATGAGCTCTATCAGCTCCAATCCCTGGCCTTCAGCTCCTGGCTCCCACAGAGCTCCTTGCTGCTGCTCTGTCCCTTCCTCTGGAACTAGACTCCCTAACCCCACCCCAGATCAAGTTTATAAAGTGCAGGTTCCTCCCCTACCTGGACTGGGGCAGGAGGTGTGGCATGCAATATTGCTCCTGACCAGGAAAACCCATGCTCGCTCTCAGACATGGTATTTCTACCACTGTGGCAACCAGACTCCTGGGGTGCCACACAACCACAACAAGCAAGTCACAAAAAGTTGGAACCACTTGGATTATCTCACTATGCTACAGGTTGTCTTCTATATAGTTTTATTTTTAAAAAATAAGCCTATTGTGGTCTGAAAATATGAAGAAAATAAATAGATACTCAACTACAAGACCGCTCCTTCACAGACCTACCCATACAGATCCCCTGTTTCTTCCTGGTTCAGATTGAATGTCAATGTTGCAGCCAATCAGTGGCTGCTGACTGCAGTGGCTCTACAGCAAGATACGCAGTCAGCAGGGTGGAGAAATGGCAGGGGTCAGGTAGTTGAATATCTATTTTTTCATTATATATATATATATATATATATATATATATATAAAAATATATAAATATATTATTTTAAAGCCAGCATACCCAGTTTTAAAGTATAAATAAAGTAATGCACAGGCCATTTAACTAGTTTTCTAATCTGTCTGTTCACCAGTAATCAAAAGTATGTTTATCTCAGCGGCTGATGAGGGGCTTGTAAAGGGGGCAGGGGTTCCTCATGAGCTGCTAACTGAGAACGATCTAAATGACTAATGCAACAAAATGACTCATCAATCAAAATAATGAGACATGAGTTCTTTAAATATTAAGAAGAAACTTAGATGACATTTGTATTAATTTCCTCTACAATTGGGAAAATAATATTAATGAGCCCATACCTGCAGGCTATATAATTTCCATCGATGACAGATACTGTAGGAAATACGGATCGGGTGCGCAGGATTTCAGCATGCAGAATCTTTCCTTTTCACAGGAGACAAAACAATCCTGAAGACCTTGGCAGCGGCTTATTCTCACGTTCAGCTGTACAAGTGCACGCTTGTCCGCTCCAGGAGTGCATGCATATGGGGGACTAGTGAGTGATGATAACTGTCAATCAAAGAAGTGTTTAAAGGGAATCTGTCACCAGACTATTATCATTTAATCTGACAGCAGCATAATGTAGGACCAGAGACCCCAATTACAGTGATGGAATGGGCTGTTTGCTGTAGTTTTTATAAAATTATTGAGTTCTCAGCAGATTATCACTAGAAGACTAGTAAACCTGCTGCCATGTAGTCCTCAACATTCATGAGCTCTGTATAACCCCGGCCACTCCACTGATTGGCTGCTTTCTGCCTATGCTCAGTGTACACAGAAAGCTGGCAATCAGTGGTGTGGGCGGGGTAATACACAGCTCAGCATTCAGAGACCTGATAGATCTGCAGCAGATAAAACCGTGATTTTATCCACTGCAATAAGCAGCACAGTAAGTGATACATGTCACGGGTGTGTTGCCACGAAGATCATCACGAGTACACAGCCTGACTTCGCGCAGCTGACTTGTTGGTGCTTTGTGTTTCTCGGCAGTGAGGGAGTTAATTCTCTCTCTCTCTCTGGGCTAGATGAGGTCCAGCCTCGCCCAGCTGCAATCAATACTTCTGTAGTGAGACTCCTTCATATACCTGCTGGTCTGTTTGGGAGGTGTCGGTGAAAGCATTTCATTCAGACTGACAGAGCGGATCGTGGTGTTTGGAGTTGCTGAGATAAGTGTATTTGGAAGTGTTTTTTCCCTTTCCTCGCTTTATCATTTATCTCCTTTCCCGTTGGTTTTCCCTCTGTTGTAGTTGAGAAGTTGTTTGTATGCAAGGTGGTTTTGGTTTTTCCCTTGTACTGTCTCGTTCGTCTAAATACTGTGTTTGGGCATATTATTTCTTGTTCCCTTTGGTTGTGATCGGGGTCCTTCTCAGGACTAGATTACTGAGGTGCAGGGATCTTCAGGAGGTAGGGGTTACGCTGGCGGCCTGGACCTCTGTACCTTTAACAGTACCTCCAGGTTGAGGGATTAGTCAGGGCCCCAGCTTAGGGTCAGCTTAGGCCCCCTACCTCCAGTATACAGAGACAGCGTGACATTTTCACCGACCCACTTAGTTTTTCTCCAGCTACTATGGATCCAGTAGCCGGTCTAGCTCGGCAATTGCAGAGTTTGTCCATGGAGCTGGCGGACGTTAGGTCCAAGGTTTGGCATCCTCAGGAGCAAGCCGGACCAGAACCTAAAGTAGCTCTCCCTGATAGGTTCACTGGGGGGCGGGACAAGTTTTTTGTTTTCCGGGAGGCATGTAAATTGTACTTTCGGCTGCGGCCTCGGTCATCGGGGAGTGAAGAACAAAGGGTGGGAATTGTCATCTCGCTCCTACAAGGGGACCCACAATCTTGGGCGTTCTCTCTTCCCCCGGGCTCCCCGGCTCTCCAGTCAGTGGATAGGTTTTTCGCTGCCCTGGGACTCGTATATGATGACCCAGATCGGATCTCCCTTGCTGAGTCTAAGTTACGTAGGATCCAGCAGGGAGATCGTCCGGCGGAGGAATTCTGTTCGGAGTTCCGTAGGTGGGCCACGGACACCCAGTGGAATGACCCGGCTCTTAGGAGCCAGTTTTGTCATGGTTTATCCGACAAATTACAGGATGTGTTGGCACAGTATGACTCTCCCGTGTCTCTGGAAGCCGCTATGGCCCTCGCTATTCGCGTGGACAGACGGCTTCGGGAGAGGTGCGGGATAACTCTACCCCCTGTGATGACTCCACCTCCTACAAGGTCCCCTCATATGGTGGTTCCCCTGGTCAGTCCAGAGGAGCCTATGCAATTAGGAGGGACATCATTTTGGGGGAGGGGACCGGTGGTGCGCCATAAGGCAGGAAGGTGTTTCTTCTGTGGGAGAAAGGGACATTTTATTGGGGGGTGTCCATCCCGTCCCTTGCAGAGTGAAGAGTCGTCGGAAAACTGTTGATCCCAGGTTGTGTGGTGGACGGCAATCTGGGAGTAGGTATTTCGTCCCTAGGTTCGTCTCAGTTTCTCGTACCGGCGGAGGTGGTGGTGGGTACGAGAACTGAGAGGATATCTGTTCTTCTGGATAGTGGGGCCGGGGCTAATCTGGTTGATGCTCGGTTTGCCCGGGTTCAAGGTATGCGGTTGAGTGAGTTGGCTAAACCCATCCCCATATTCTCGATCGATGCCAGGCCTCTCGGGCAGGGAAGTTTTTTGCAAGTTGTGCATGATGTAAAACTTCAAGTGGGGGCAATACATAAAGAACTGTTGTCTTGCTACGTGTTGGAGGGTCTTCCCACTCCTATTGTGTTGGGCCTTCCTTGGTTAGCTAAGCATAACCCGGTTATTAATTGGCAAACCAGGGAGATAAGCCAATGGAGTAAATTCTGTAATAAAAACTGCATGAACACGGTCATTGGTGCGGTTACTCCTTGGATCTTACCTCCATTTCTGGCGGACTTTGAGGATGTATTCTCGGAGAAAGGGTGTCAGGAACTACCTCCTCATCGCGTGTATGACTGTTCTGTAAAACTGCTCCCTGAGGCCAAGTTACCTAAAGCTAGGTTGTATAACCTTTCTGGTCCTGAGAGGCAGGCCATGAAGGATTATATTTCAGAAAGTCTGGCTAAGGGGCATATTAGACCTTCATCTTCACCGGTGGCTGCGGGGTTCTTCTTTGTTAAGAAGAAAGATGGAGGCCTACGCCCTTGCCTGGATTTCCGTGAACTTAATCGGATTACGGTCCGAGATCCGTATCCGCTCCCACTTATTCCCGATCTCTTTAATCAGATCGTGGGCGCCAAATGGTTTTCTAAGTTGGATCTCAGGGGGGCGTACAATCTGATTAGGATGAAGGAGGGGGATGAGTGGAAGACGGCGTTTAACACTCCGGAGGGGCATTATGAGAACCTTGTCATGCCATTCGGTCTGACTAATGCCCCGGCGGTGTTCCAACACTTTGTTAATGACATTTTTCGCCGCTTGGTGGGACAGTTTGTTGTCATATATCTGGATGATATCCTAATTTACTCGCCGGATCTGGTGTCTCATCAGGAGCACGTTAGGCAGGTGTTACAGATCTTGCGGGATAATAAACTGTATGCCAAGTGGGAAAAGTGTGTGTTCGCCGTACAGGAACTCCAGTTTTTAGGCTTCCTGGTTTCAGCGTCCGGTTTTCGTATGGACCCTGGGAAAGTGCGGGCAGTTCTTGAGTGGGATCGGCCAGAGAGTCTTAAGGCACTACAACGTTTCCTGGGGTTTGCTAATTATTACCGAAAGTTCATTCGTGATTTCTCGTCCATGGTTAAGCCTCTCACTGACATGACTAAAAAGGGGACGGATTTTTCTAGGTGGTCTGACAGGGCTTGTCAAGCATTCTCCTCTTTGAAAAGGTGTTTTGCCTCGGCGCCCATACTCATTCAACCTGATGCGTCTCAGCCATTCATTGTAGAGGTAGACGCTTCAGAGGTAGGGGTGGGAGCAGTATTGTCACAGGGTTCGTCCCCTGGTAAGTGGCATCCGTGCGCCTTTTTCTCTAAAAAATTGTCGTCCGCTGAGAGGAATTACGATGTCGGCAATAGGGAACTCTTGGCCATTAAGTTAGCTTTTGAGGAGTGGCGCCATTTTCTGGAGGGGGCAGTTCATCCGGTCACCGTCATCACCGATCACAAGAACCTGCTATATCTGGAGTCCGCGAAACGTCTGAATCCCAAACAAGCTAGGTGGTCATTGTTTTTTACCAGGTTTAATTTTGTCGGTACATATCGTCCTGGGTCAAAAAATGTAAAGGCGGATGCCTTATCTCGTAGTTTCCCGGGGGCCGGGAATACGGACGACCCGATTCCTATCCTTCAGGAGGGGGTGGTGGTTTCGGCAGTATGCTCTGAGCTGGAGGAGGAGGTATTGGAGGCTCAGGGGGACGCCCCTGTTGGACCTCCAGGGAGATTGTTTGTTCCAGATCAGTTGCGACAAAAGGTGATCGAGGCACACCATAACTCAGTTTTTGCAGGACACCCGGGGAGTAAAGCAACTGTGGATCTCCTCTCGCGTCGGTTTTGGTGGCCTAATTTACATAAGGAGGTGGTTACTTTTGTCGCGTCCTGTGGGGTTTGTGCGCGCTCTAAGACCTCACATACCCGTCCGTCTGGGGCCCTCTTACCTTTGAAGATCCCGGAGCGTCCTTGGACTCATCTGTCTATGGACTTTATTACGGACCTCCCTCCGTCTTCGGGTAAAACGGTCATACTCGTTGTAGTGGACAGGTTCAGCAAGATGGCACATTTTATCGCTCTTCCGGCTCTCCCTAATGCTAAAACTCTTGCGCAGGTGTTCATTGGGGAGATTGTGAGGCTTCACGGGGTACCCTCCGAGGTGGTGTCTGATCGGGGGTCTCAGTTTGTGTCCAAGTTCTGGAAGGCGTTTTGTGCACGGCGGGGGATGCAGTTGTCATTCTCATCGGCTTTTCATCCTCAGACCAATGGTCAGACGGAACGTATGAACCAGAGCTTGGAGACATATCTCCGGTGTTTTGTGTCAGAGAACCAGGAGGACTGGGCTTCTTTCTTACCTCTGGCAGAGTTTGCTCTTAATAATAGGCGGAGCGAGTCCACTGGTAAGTCCCCGTTTTTTGGGGCATATGGTTTTCACCCCCAGTTTTGTACTTTCAGTGGGGGGGGCTCTTCGGGGGTTCCTGAGGAGGAACGATTTTCCTCATCACTCGCTTCAGTATGGAGAGGGGTGCTGAAGAATCTGAATACTATGGGGAACCGATACAAACGTATGGCTGATAGGAGGAGAGTGTCTGGTCCGGACCTAAGTGTGAACGATCGGGTATGGTTGTCTACCAGGAATATAAAACTTAAGGTTCCCTCCTGGAAACTGGGTCCCAGGTTCATCGGGCCGTACAGAATCAGTTCTATTATTAATCCGGTGGCATTCCGTCTTGACCTCCCCCCTATGTTTAAAATTCACAACGTGTTTCACAGATCATTGCTTAAGAGGTATGTGGCGCCGGTGGTACCGTCACTTTTACCTCCCCCTCCAGTGGTTGTCAATGGTAACTTGGAGTTCCAGGTATCGAGGGTCATTGATTCACGCTTTAATCGCCGGTCCCTTCAGTACCTGGTTCATTGGAAGGGGTATGGTCCTGAGGAGAGGATGTGGGTTCCTGCGTCGGATATTAACGCAGACCGATTAGTTCGGGCCTTCCACACGACTCACCCGGATAAACCTGGCCCTGAGGGTCCGGAGGCCCCTCGTAGAAGGGGGGGTACTGTCACGGGTGTGTTGCCACGAAGATCATCACGAGTACACAGCCTGACTTCGCGCAGCTGACTTGTTGGTGCTTTGTGTTTCTCGGCAGTGAGGGAGTTAATTCTCTCTCTCTCTCTGGGCTAGATGAGGTCCAGCCTCGCCCAGCTGCAATCAATACTTCTGTAGTGAGACTCCTTCATATACCTGCTGGTCTGTTTGGGAGGTGTCGGTGAAAGCATTTCATTCAGACTGACAGAGCGGATCGTGGTGTTTGGAGTTGCTGAGATAAGTGTATTTGGAAGTGTTTTTTCCCTTTCCTCGCTTTATCATTTATCTCCTTTCCCGTTGGTTTTCCCTCTGTTGTAGTTGAGAAGTTGTTTGTATGCAAGGTGGTTTTGGTTTTTCCCTTGTACTGTCTCGTTCGTCTAAATACTGTGTTTGGGCATATTATTTCTTGTTCCCTTTGGTTGTGATCGGGGTCCTTCTCAGGACTAGATTACTGAGGTGCAGGGATCTTCAGGAGGTAGGGGCTACGCTGGCGGCCTGGACCTCTGTACCTTTAACAGTACCTCCAGGTTGAGGGATTAGTCAGGGCCCCAGCTTAGGGTCAGCTTAGGCCCCCTACCTCCAGTATACAGAGACAGCGTGACAATACATCACTGGAATCAGCGGCTCTGTCCCTGTATTATAAGGCTCTTAGATGGGGAAGCAAAGACCTGGTGACAGATTCCCTTTAACTGACATCTATCTAAGGTGTATGGCTGCCTTTACTCTGACTAAAAACAGAAAGTGTAAAACCAGTATGACCTACAACAGTTGTAGAAATGATGGGTTAGCTGGCTTTTTTTATCTTTTGGGCTACTTTACTATGTTTTGCAGCAATTGTATATTTCCAGGGTTCAGAAAATGTAGAATCCTGGCAAAAACAAACTCCAGAGTACAATGAAGACCTGCTTATATACACTATTTTACACTATATTTCATTTACATCATACATTACTTGGATTTTAAAAATAAGTCAACCCCTCTCCAAATGATGTATTATGGCAGTGGTGGGAAACCATCAGCTCGCAGGCCATTTACGGCCCAAGATTTCCTTTTCTCCCGCCCCCGGGCAGGTTCCTGGGGACTGCAGTACTTGGGCCGGGGATCGCAGCGCTCTGTGCTGACTGCCGCCACTACTGAATGCTGCGGTGCATAAAATAAATGATTACATCCTACTTTGTGGATGGTATCAGCGTACTCTGACCTCCGGTCCCACCCACAGCAGTAGCAGAAGCCCCTCCTGTGATGTATACTCTATCTATTACCCACCATGGACAAAACCTCCAGATACCACTGACCATCAGAATAAATAATATATGTGTAAGGTGCCTCAGCGAGGTAGTCGTGGGCGAGCTGTAGCCCCTGCTCACTCTGGCACCCTACAGGCAATACGTGTCCTCCCTCTGAAGTGTGGCTGTGTATGTGGTGCTCTCCACTTACTTCAAGCCATCCGATCGCGGCTGTCTCCAGGCATTTCTCTTCTGGGACCAGGGCAGCAATAAATTCAAAGGATACGATGTTCATAACCATAACTGTGACTTTACTTGGGGAAGAGGAATATGTACAATATTTACAGGCAGATATAATGGATAAGGCCCGACAGGTTATTATCTCCGTCACAGGCACTGGCAACATCTTCAGCCCTGGTTCCCTCTTTGAGTGAAGCATCTCTGTGACTCTCTCTCTAGCCCAAGAGACTCTTCTGCAATACCAACAGTGTTCCGGATCTGATATCTCCCCCACGTCTTAGCCTGGAGTCCTATTTATCTTCCTCTGCTACCTGCAGACTAGAAGTGCCCTGGGTCCTCAATATCTCCGTTGAGTTGCTCCGGCCGGCTAACAGGACTGTTGCGCAGGGAGACCTTTGCACTGGTGATCCCACTGTCTGAGGGTATGGAGCTCCCGTCTACCCTAGCAGCCACAATATAGTTAGGCTGCCCGTACAGTTCACTGTCCTAACTCTTTCTGGCCCATCACTTCCTGCTTCTGGGAACTAAGCAGGGATTTTCCTATTGTGCCCACCCTCTGTGGGCTGCCATCAGACAGCATTAACCCCATCACTGCCTGTAACACTGCTAGCAGACTCAATCTGACATCTGCACCCAGGACAGTGGCATCTTGTGGCTGGTTACAGGTACTGCAGCCCTCAAGGAATTATGCCAGGAACAAGCTGTATAACACTCAAGGCTTGATCAGGGCACTAAGTCCCCCCTCTACTCTACTGACTGAACCACTGAAGCTAACCCCTTAGCTTGGCCTAACAACAGTTCAGAGAGGTTTAACTACTTCAGTGTCAAGAGGAAGGCTACGTGAAGTGTTGGCATAAAATTTTACATAAATATACTTGGAAAAGGAGTAAATAAAAGAAGTTAAAGTGGACCTGTCACCAAATTTCGTGATACATTCTGAATACATTATCTTAGACTTTGAATATCCTTTTAAGATAGGCTGTATGATACTGTATGAAAGCTTTCCTGCCTAATTTGAAAATGAGTTTTTATGAGTCTAGGTCTAGCTGGACTCATAAAATGCTGTTTTAAATTTCAGAATTAGACAGCCATTTTGATATTGATTTACATGGTAAGCACACCAGTCTCATCAGCTTTAACAGACATGACTAACAGATCCACTCTTAAGGTGTATTCCCATCTTAGACAGTTGTGTCCATAGAATATGCCATAAATGTCTGACAAATGCCGTTTTCACATTTGTACTCCACACCTTTTTTCAGAATGGGTGTTCCCTCTCCTGCTTTTATATTTTTTTCCGTAACTCCCATGTAAATCAATTAAGAAGACCACGAATATGCACAATCATCTTTCTATTCATAGTAAATTGGAGTGCATCTATCAGACAGTGATGACATATCCTGTGGATAGGCAATAACTATTTATGTTGGAAATACCCTTTTATTAGACTGTTTAATGTTTAAAGGGGTTTTCTATGAGTTAAGAAATTCTTAGCCTGAAATGTTTTTGTGTTGGAAGTTATTTCAATGCATTTTCTCTTGATTTGATGTTTTTTCTGGTACCATTATCCTGGGCACATGCCTCTCATTGGCTTTCAGGTTTGAAGTCATGTTGCCAGTTCAGTTTACCATAATTATAACTTTACATTGTGGTATTCCATTCCCATCATCTTTATCCCACCACTATACCTCCTTTTTCCATCTATAACCACAGAATACCTTTCTTGCTGCACTAATATATTCTACTACCTATTGAGCCCGTTCTACGCCCGGGTGGTGAGCATTTTTTATTAATATATGGTCTCCCATGCTGGTATGTGCTGCCCCCATCTTGGTATTTGTGCTTCCCAATCCTGTTCCTAGAAAATAGCAAAAGGCAATGGTACTCACCAGCCAAGGTTTCAAGAAAAAATGCACACCACGGCTGGTGAGTACCATTGCCTTTTGCTATTTTCTAAAAATTCTGTCTATTGTTCTGGCTATGCTGTCTGTTTCCAATCCTGTTCCTCCATCCTGTTATGTGCTGCCCTCATCCCTATCCTGGTATGCATGGCACGCCTTATCCCTATCCTTGTATGCATGGCACCCCTCACCACTAATTTTGGTATGCATGGCACCCTCATCCCCAATCCTGGTATGCATGGCACCCCTCACCCCCAATCCTGGTATGCATGGCACCCCTCATCCCCAATCCTGGTATGCATGGCACCCCTCATCCCCAATCCTGGTATGCATGGCACCCCTCATCCCCAATCCAGGTATGCATGGCACCTGTTATGTTCTGCTACCAGAGCTAAGGAAAGAGAGGAGATCTGTCCCTACGATAGAACTCAGCTGAATCCCTACGATGTAACAGGGAACCTGATCCTGCGATCAGACCTGCTAAAGTCCTAAGCTAGTCTGTATGGAGACCTATAGATGTGGGGAAGGAATCCCTACAAGTACTAAGGACTGGGAGGAAAATGGGACACCTCCTAACAGAAATAGTAGCAGACAGACGAACAAACAAAATATATAGAACATAGAGGTCCGTAGACCAAGCAAACTAACAGAGTTAGATACAGAGCACAGGCTAGCTAGAAAGTAGTTATACAATGAAGTCCAGCAAAGCCAGAAGGGCGGAGCAGGATTAAATAGGCCAACAAGGTCATGTGACCAGCAAAGGAAAAAACCTAAGAGCAAGGTTCTAACAGTACCCCCCCTTCTAAGAGGATCCTCCGGATCCCCTAGGACCAGGCTTATCAGGAAATCTCCTGAGAAACGCTCTGATAAGTCTGGACGCGGAAACATCAACTGACCTCACCCAAGAGTTATCCTCGGGTCCGAAACCTTTCCAGGCCACAAGATACTGCAAACTACCTCAATACCGTCTGGAGTTAAGGATGCGAGAAATTTCATATTCCCCGTCCTCCACCACCGGAGGAACAGAGGCAGAGGCATCACCATCCGACACAACAGCTTTTTTTAACAGAGAGACATGAAATACCGGATTAATTCTCCAGGAGGTAGGAACCTCCAACCTAACAGCAGATTGGTTGACAACCTGAAGCACCTTAAAGGGCCCTACAAACTTGGGACCCAATTTCTTAGAAAGAATCCTCAACCGCAGATTCCTAGAGGACAACCAGACCATGTCACCAACAGCGAACAAAACCTCCTGTCGTTTCCTATCAAAGTAGTCTTTAGATTTTCTGTTGGCCTCCTGAAGATTACCACGCACATCCGTCCAAACTCTCTCCAAATCACCGGAAAAATTCTCCTCCTCAGGCACGGCAGATCCCAACTTGGAGAACGACCCAAACGACGGATGTCTCCCAGAACAACAAAAAAAAGGCGAACAACCAGCAGAAGAAGATGTATGATTGTTCAGAGCAAATTCAGCAAGTGGCAGAAACTCAGACCACCCCTCTTGATTGTCTGCCACAAAACAACGCAAGAACTGCTCAACATCCTGGTTTTTCCTTTCTGTCTGGCCATTAGATTCAGGATGATATCCGGACGAGAACGACAAATGAACTCCCAACCTGTCACAAAAGGCACGCCAAAAACGAGCCACGAACTGAGGACCCCTATCAGAAACAATGTCAGTAGGAACGCCATGAAGTCTGACAATTTCCTTGACAAAGGCCTTAGCGAGAGTTTTAGCGCAGGGCAGTTTGACGAAGGGAACCAAGTGACACATCTTGCTAAAACGGTCCACGACCACCCAGATGACAGTAAAACCCTCAGAGGGGGGAAGGTCAATTATAAAGTCCATAGCCAAATGTGTCCAAGGAGCACTGGGAACCTCCAAAGGACAAAGCAACCCCGCAGCAGGAGTATGTGAGGACTTAGATCTAGCACATATAGTACATTGACGCACCCACTTAATGACTTCCTTCTGCCATCCAGGCCACCAAAAACTGCGACCCACCAGTCTCTTGGTCTCAGAGATTCCGGGATGACCTGCCAACCGAGATTCGTGACACTCAACAAACAAATCTCTCCTAAAGGTCCCAGGCACAAACAACCTCCCATGAGGAGTGTTAGATGGGGCATTCTCCTGTGCTTTAAGAATCTCATCTTCCAAAACGGAGTCCAAAGCAGCTATCACAATACCTTCTTGTAAAATGTTCTCCTCTTTCTCAGCACCGACTATGGGAGAAAAACTGCGAGACAAGGCATCCGCCTTAACATTCTTAGTACCAGGGATGTAAGTAACGGAGAAATTAAACCGCGAGAAAAACAGTGCCCACCTAGCCTGACGGGCATTCAGGCGCTTGGCAGCATCAAGATATATCAGATTTTTATGATCCGTAAGAACCTGAACGGGAAATTCCGCACCTTCCAAGAAGTGGCGCCAGTGTTCAAATGCGAGTTTAATAGCCAATAATTCCCGATTACCAATATCGTAATTCAGTTCAGTCTCCGAAAATTTTTTTGAAAAAAAGGCACAGGGATGTAATCCATCCCCGTTATCCTGAGACAATACAGCGCCAACCCCCACAGAGGAAGCATCAACCTCAACCAAAAACGGCTTAGTCACATCAGGCTGCATAAGGATGGGAACAGAGGTGAACCTCTCCTTGAGATACACAAAAGCTTCAATGGCCTCAGAAGACCACTGAACCGCATCAGCACCTTTCCTGGTGAGATCGGTCAGAGGTTTGACAATACTAGAAAAAATTTTTATGAATTTTCTGTAATAATTGGCGAAACCCAAAAACCTCTGTATCGATTTCAAACCAATAGGCCTAGGCCATTCCTGTACAGCTTGAACTTTAACCGGGTCCATCTCAAAACCTTCGCTGGAGATAATGTAACCCAAAAAACTAATTCTCTGTACAGCGAACTCACATTTCTCCAGCTTAGCAAAAAGCAAATTGTCCATTAATAACTCTAATACCTCACGTACGCTCCGCCAATGAGACTCCAGATCCGGCAAATAAATCAAAATGTCATCCAAATACACAACCACATTTTTGCCGATCAAAGGTCTAAGGATGTCATTAATAAGATTCTGAAAAAATGCAGGAGCATTAGTAAGACCAAAAGGCATAACCAGGTTCTCAAAATGACCCACAGGAGTGTTAAAAGCAGTCTTCCATTCATCACCCTCCTTCATGCGCAACAGATTGTATGCCCCCTTAAGGTCAATTTTAGAGAACCACTTGGCCCCCATTAACTGGTTAAACAGATCAGGAATCAATGTCAGTGGGTAAGGATTGCGTACAGTAATTTTGTTAATCTCATGAAAATCCAGACACGGACGTAAACCGCCGTCCTTTTTTTTTACAAAAAAAAATCCAACCGCCACAGGAGACTTAGAGGGCCTAATGTGACCGGCGGCCAAACTTGTCTGTATGTATTCCTCCAAAGCCTTCCTCTCAGGAATAGTAAGGTTAAATAAACGACTTTTAGGAAGAGTCGCTCCAGGGACAAATTCAATGGAACAATCATAGTCTCTATGGGGAGGCAAAACCTGCGATTCCTTCTCAGAAAAAACTCTCCAAAAATCCTGAATAGGAACAGGCAATTCTCCCCTATCCAAAGCTGCAATACGCCCGTTACAACACTTGTCATAACATTTATGGCTCCAGGATTTAATTTCACTGGTAGACCAATCCAGTACAGGATTGTGAAATTTTAACCAGGGCAATCCCAATATTACTGGAGAAGGCAAGTTATTCAAAACTACCAAATCCAATTTCTCATGGTGAACACCATTAATAGTGAGAGGGAATTCACAGACCTTGAGAGTAATATTCTTCAAAGGGGAACCATCCACAGAAACCACAGCAATGGGGGATGATAAAGGTTCGGGTTTTAAATTGAGTCTTTCCAAGAATTCCCCATCAATTACATTCAGAGTAGACCCACAATCAACAAACACCCGAAATTCCATTAATTTTTCCTGAGCAATCGTGGAAGCAGCTAAAAATACACCCTTGGAATTTAAACAGGCAATACGGGCATGACTGACCATTTTTTTTTCTTTCTTCATACGAAGCTCACAGCCTTTAATCAAATGACCAGATTTTCCGCAATAGAAACACAAGCCTTCAGAAAATCGACGGTCTTTTTTCTTGAGAGCGAGGTGCCACCGATCCAATCTCCATCGGTTCACCACTGTTAGTACACACATTCTCATAACCAGAAACTGACATAGCAGAGGATTTGCTCTCATTAACCCTTGCACGCAGTCTCCTATCCACCCGTATAGCTAATTGCATAGCCTGTTGCAAATCTTCAGGTGTAGGATAAGCAATTAGCAGGTCTTTAACCCTTTCATTGAGCCCAGCAAGAAATAGACTTTTCAGAGCAGAATCGTTCCACCCTGTTTGAGTAGACCATCGACGGAAATGAGTACAATATTTTTCCACATTACCTGATCCCTGTTTCAAACGTCTCAACTCAGTCTCAGCTGATGCGACACGGTCAGGATCATCATATAATAGTCCCAAAGCAGAAAAAAAACTATCCACTGATCTGAAGCATGTATCACTAGGTTGCAAAGAAAAGGCCCACTCCTGAGGCTCTTTGCGCAAAAGTGACATTATGAACCCTATGCGCTGGGATTCATCCCCAGAGGACTTGGGTCTCAAACGAAAATACAATAAGCAAGCATTATTTAAATGAAAAAAATTCTCGGTGTTCACCAAAAAATAAATCCGGCAAACATACCTTAGGCTCCAAGAAATGTGCTCCAGTACAGTTACTCACGTGCTGACGGAGCTCGGCCACCTCCAGAGAGAGTCCCTGCAGGCGATGAGCCAAATCCTGAACCGACACCATGATGGAACAGAAAAATCTTTCCTTAGAGAATTTGCAGGCTGGACTTACTGTTATGTTCTGCTACCAGAGCTAAGGAAAGAGAGGAGATCTGTCCCTACGATAGAACTCAGCTGAATCCCTACGATGTAACAGGGAACCTGATCCTGCGATCAGACCTGCTAAAGTCCTAAGCTAGTCTGTACGGAGACCTATAGATGTGGGGAAGGAATCCCTACAAGTACTAAGGACTGGGAGGAAAATGGGACACCTCCTAACAGAAATAGTAGCAGACAGACGAACAAACAAAATATATAGAACATAGAGGTCCGTAGACCAAGCAAACTAACAGAGTTAGATACAGAGCACAGGCTAGCTAGAAAGTAGTTATACAATGAAGTCCAGCAAAGCCAGAAGGGCGGAGCAGGATTAAATAGGCCAACAAGGTCATGTGACCAGCAAAGGAAAAAACCTAAGAGCAAGGTTCTAACAGCACCCTTCATCCCCAATCCTGGTATGCATGGCACCCCTCATCCCCAATCCTGATATGTATGGTACCCAATACCTCATCCTGGTATGCATGGCTTCCTCATCTCGAATACTGGTATGCATGGTACCCCTCATCCCAAATCCTGGTATGCATGGCACTACTCATCCCTATCCTGGTATGTATGGTACCCCTCATCCTGGTATGCATGGCACCCCATCCCTCATCCTGGTATGCATGGTACCCCACATCCCTATTCTGGTATGTATGGTACCCCTCAACCTGGTATGCATGGCACCCCTCATCCCAATTCTGGTATGTATGGCCTCCTCATCCCTCAATCCTAGTATGCATGGTACCCCTCATCCCTATTCTGGTATGCATGGTACCCCTCATCCTAGTATACATGGCACCCCTCATCCCAATTCTTGTATGTATGGCCTCCTCATCCCTCAATCCTGGTATGCATGGTACCCCGCATTCCTATCATGGTATGTATGGTACCCCTGATCCCTATTCTGGTATGCATAGTACCCCTCATCCGAGTTTGCATGGCACCCCATCCCCCATCCTGGTATGCATGGCACCCCATCCCTCATCCTGGTATGCATGGTACCCCACATCCCAATTCTTGTATGTATGGCACCCCTCATCCTCCAATGCTGGTATGTATGGCCTCTTCATCCTCCAATCCTGATATGCATGGCACCCAACCACTCATCCTGGTATGCATGGCTCCCACATCACCAATCCTGGCATGTATGGCACCCTCATCCCTATCCTGGTATGCATGGCACTCCTCAGCCCCCAATCTTGGTATGCATGGCACCACATATTCCGATTCTGGTATGCATGGTACCTCTCATCCCTATTCTGGTATGCATGGTACCCCTCATCCTGGTATGCATAGCACCCCATCCATCATCCTGGTATGCATGGTACCCCGCATTCCTATCCTGGTATGTATGGTACTCCTCATCCCCAATGCTGGTATGCATGGCACCCTTCACCCCCCAATACTGGTATGCATGGCACCCCTCCCCCCCAATCCTGGTATGCATGGCCCCTCTCATCCCCCAATCCTAGTATACATGGTACCCTTCGTCCCCCAATCTTGGTATACATGGTCCACTCACCCCTCAATCCTGGTATGCATCGTCCCCTCACCCCCAATACTGGTATGCATGGTACCCCTCATCCTGGTATGCATGGTACCCCTCATCCTGGCATGCATGGCACCTCATCCATCATCCTGGTATGCATGGTACCCCACATTCCTATCCTGGTATGTATGGTACTCCTCATCCCCAATGCTGTTATACATGGCACCCCTCACCCCCCAATCCTGGTATGCATGGTACCCCTCATCCCCCAATCCTGGTATGCATGGTACCCCTCAACCCCCAATCCTGGTATGCATGGTCCACTCACACCGAATCCTGGTATACATGGTCCCCTCACCCCTCAATCCTGGTATGCATGATCCCCTCACCCCTCAATCCTGGTATGTATGGTCCCCTCATCCCCCAATCCTGGTATGTATGGTACCCCTCATTCCCCAATCCTGATATGTATCGTACCTCTCATCCCCCAATCCTGGTATGTGTGGCACCCTCATACCTCAATCCTGGAATGTATGTTACCCCTCATCCCCCAATCCTAGTATGTGTGGCCCCATCATCCCCCAATCTTTGTATGTGTGGCCCCCTCATCCCCCAATCTTTGTATGTGTGGCCCCCTCATCCCCCAATATTGGTATGTGTGGCCCCCTCACACCCCAATCCTGGTATGTATGGCACCCCTCATCCCTTTCACGCTGCACACATACAAAAAAAACACTTATACTCACCTTTCTTCCCTGTTCTCCAGCGTTGCAGTGTCATGTTCTGCTGGAGGCCAGGGGAGGAGTGAGCGCCGGAGTATGCGCATGCCCATACCACGCTGTCCGGTGCCATTTTGCTGAAGACACACTGCTAATGTGTCTTCAGTAAAATGGCGCCGGATAGCACTATGCGCATGCGCCAACTCCTTCACTCCTGCCACGGTGTCCCACAAGAAGAGAGGCACCGCGGCAACACTCTTCCCGGTCAGGTAAGTATGTAAGTATGGCGCCGGAGATCGCAGTATGCGTTCAGTGTCCACTCATACCGCGATCTCCGGTGCCATACACTCCTCTTACCTGTAACGGCTCCATGCGTTCTTCTGTCTGGAGCCAGACTGCACATCGCGCTTGCGCAGTCTATAGAGGTTTCAGACAGAGGGACACTTACAGAGTTATATTATAGATTCCCATTGCATCCCCTTGTACCAGGTCCACCTTTCCATATGTGATGGGCTGGAGGCTACTGAAATGGTGCACAGTTTGGAGTGACTGTGGGGTAAGTACAGTGACTAAGGAATATGACCGTTCTCAACATGAACTGTGATATGCAGGGAATTTAGTGGAGGAGACTATACTGGGGTTACAGAGCAGTAGCTGATGATGTTAGCCCTATCCCATGTGTGAAGTAGTGCTGTTGCTTCAAAAGCATCCAGCAACTAGAAGAGTTAACACAATCACAGGGACAGGAAGTGGTTTGCTTCAGAAGCATCCAGCAACTAGAGGGGTTAACACAGTCACAGGAAACAGGGAGTGGTTAGCAGATCCCCAGGGGATTGTGGGGAACTTGTTTACTATTCTGGCAGCAACCAAAGGGATGAGTGGTGTGTGATCTGTCTCTCACAGAAGTTCAGGCAAGTGAACCATAATGGAACAAGATTCCAGTACAGAGTGAAGCTGGGAAAAGGTCAGAATCACATTGTACTGCTAGTTGAGAAAGTCTATCATCGGGCAAGAAGATAAAGACTGAAAGGAATTGTGTCACAGGGATCATCTCCCTCACCAAACCCTCCCCCCTCCTCCATCTCACTGTACTATAAAGAGTGCTGTTGATTTCTGTGCCTTTGTGAAGAAGCTGTTTAATGTTGAAGAAGGACTTGATTTGTACTGGCTGTGCTTCTATATTAAATTCTACTGTCCACCTGATCATGAGGACTCTGTCAAGTGTGTCTGTGCCAGCAAGTGAATACATCTTATGCCTGAGAAAGCTGCAATGTATGGGCGCTCTGAGTAACTGTTATCCCAGGATTCCAAGAATTCATGAGACCTGTCTCACCCCAATCTAAACCTAGCGGCATGCACGTAACACATGTACAACATGTGGTTGATGATGTGGTGCATATTGGGGCAGTGATATTAGTTTGGGAAAGCCATATGACAGATGGCCATAACATCACTGTCATGATGGGAAAGAATCGGCAGCGAGATCATGTGACCCAACTCCCCACAAAAAAAAAGTTGAATTAACTCTAATTTTCTTGCCATGTGCATATTCACTACAGCAGTCAAAAATTAAATTAGTCACAGCGGAATGAACAGAATATAAAGAAGACACAGACACAATGAATAGAGTTTATTAATTTATTTTTATTCTCATCTATTATCAAATTTAGTTACATTTTCCATCCAGTGCCATTTATAGGATTTACTGCATAAAAAGTATATGAACCAGAGGAAGGCAAAACAACCCCATGTGTGGGGAAAAATTCCTTCCTGACCCCAAGCAGTGGCGATCGGCTAGTCCCTGGTTCACTGCAGTGTCAGCTCTGGATGGGACCCTGTCACACCTTTACATGGAATATTTTATATGAATCTAACACATATATGTCTATCTTATCTTTATATCTAGGCTATTTAAAGCTGATGTCTAACCAAGGGCACACTTACACTGGTCGATTTTTGGGAATTGGGGTTTACCTATACTTATTACATACCTATGCTTATCCTTTCTTACATATACTTTACTTAACGATGCTTATCCTTTTTTATTTTTTATTGAATGCTAAATATATTTATCCTTTTTTATCAGCACTTATCCTTTTTTACCTATTCTAATCCTTTCCCACTTATAATTCTCCTCTTTTACCTATACTTATCTTTTTTTTATTAAATTTTAAATATACTTCTTCATTACTTATTCATATCCTTTTTTTACCTATACTTATCTTACCTACACTTTTTTATCTATACTAATCCTTTTATTTCCTAAAGTTACCTATGCTTCGTTTTTTGCCTATATTTATCCTTTTTTATCTATACTTATTCTTCTTTACCTATACTTACATATACTTATCCTTTTTAACCTATAAATATACTTTCTTGCCTATTTTAAATCCTTTTTTGTCTACACTTATCCTTTCTTCTTACCAATACTTATACTTTCTTACTTATAGATGCCTATATTTATTCTTTCTTACCTATATTTACCTATACTTATACTTTCTTACCAATACTTACCTATAGTTATTCTATCTTACTTAGACTTATTATTTTTTCCTATACTTATCCTCTTGCACCTACACTTATCCTTACTTACCTATACTTATCTTTACTTACTTATATTTACCTATACTTATCCTTCCTTATATTTACCTACACTTATCATTTATAGATATATCTATGTGGAGGTTCCTGATGATGTTGGACGTCCTATCTTCTGGTCTTCTCTCCATGGTCTTCTGGAAGCTCAGGTACACAGCTTGCTCTGAGATTATTGAGCTGGTGTCTTGTTGAGGGTTTTCTAGTTGACAAATGAAAACCCTCTGAACACGGCCTGGTCCTTTGGTGTTATAGATAATGCAGCCTCTGCCGCTTGGATCTTGTCAAGCTTAAAAGCATGGAATCTGGGTTTAGGCTTAGTTGGCTATAGAAAAGATACAGAAAAAAGTAATGGTGAACTTGGTGACTAATCAAAACAGTCTTGACTTGAAGTATTGAAAAAAATGGCTCAATATTAAATGAATGTTTTCAAATGTAAATAAAATATCTTAGAGACAACACCAGCACCATGAGTATTGCAGCTCCAGTCGAGTCACTTCAAAGAGCTAATCATCTCTATGACCAATCATACTTCTGTCTCATCATGCATAGGATGCAGAATTATGTGCAGGTAGTACGAGAAGTTTCTAAATAGGTACAATCTGTACTTATTACTTCAACTCTGAACACTTTGACCTGTTAACAGACTCTTTCCAAATTGGTCTAGCTCCATCAGTATTTTTTTTTTAAAAAAATTGTTCATATTTTTTGTTTTATTTTTTCTTCTAGTCAAAATCAGCAGTGGAGACTATAAAAAGGAGAATTATTATTGAAAAATGTAAACTAATCTTTTTTAGATGCACTTCCAGGTTTGCCTGAAAAGTTATCAAAATTTTGTGAACTGGTCCTTATGGAGAGCTCATTTAAATTTTGTTTTAGCCTAGAATCTTCTTCTTTAGCTCCAGGTGCAGATCCCTTTGCAATGCTTTGCCAGATTAAATGGCTTGCACCTGACAGAACATATGACTAGTTATTTATTTGCATATAACCTGCAAGAGTCTGACAGAAGTACAATACTATAGACTAGATATGCACGCTAATAAATTAAATAGTCCAACCAGCCCAATCGTCTATAATAGTAATGTAAAGATTAGCGCTGTCTAAATCATTTTCCAACCATGACCTTAAACATAATGTATCACAGAGCCCAAAGCGTGGAAGCTTGTGGGAGAGTATCTTATTCAGATCCATGTAAAAATTCTGTACATTTACTTACTACAGGGATGTATGGTGGGGCCATCCTAAGGGCTTCCACTGAGACCCAATCGATTCGCTGGAAGAAGGGGTGTTCTCGGATGTTACTATTGACTCCTAATCGCTGGACAGGATCTTCCTGGAGGAGCTGTTCAATGATGTCCTTGGCGCCGGAGGAAGATTCATCAAAGAGTGTTGGATGGTAATTACACTCACTGGTCAGCATTTCGTTTAAGATGATTCCAAACGAATACCAGTCTACTCCAGCG
Source organism: Phyllobates terribilis (assembly GCF_046119375.1). Lineage (NCBI taxonomy): Eukaryota > Metazoa > Chordata > Amphibia > Anura > Dendrobatidae > Phyllobates > Phyllobates terribilis. The sequence goes on along the minus strand of NW_027362769.1, from coordinate 220,613,739 downwards.
TTATACTCCTCCATGTCCAGGATCTGCCATAGAGAAGCATTATTAGTAGTGCTACCTCTTGTATGTCACCGTACTTATATGTCACTCATATTATTATGTGATTCTACAGTAAATGACAGGAAGTCTTATAACTTAATCAAGAGACAAAAAGTATCTCTCATAATTATGCTCCATAAGTTAAATTAATAAAGGTTATTAAAAATCAGAATGAATGTAATATGTATGATTGTGATGGCACACACAACATTCAGCTCAGTGTATTACTGGCTCAGACTTTTACCTCTTCACCCTGGGTGATTTTTCATTTTTTCGCCCCCTTCTTACAATAGCTTTATTTTTTATCTACATAACCATATGAGGGCTTGTTTATTGCGGGACGAGTTGTACTTTTGAAGGACACCATTGATTTTATCATGTGATGCACTTGAAAGTGGTAAAAAAAAATCCAAATGTATTAAAATTAAAAAAAAAGTTCAATTTCAATATTTTTTTTTACATTTTTTTTATTTAGCATGTTCACTATACGGTGAATCTGATCTGGCAAAATGATTATCGAGGTCAGTACAATTACGCAGATACTAAACGTGATTACATTTTTACTGATACCATTTTGAGGTAGATACAATGTTTTGATCACCTCTTATTGCATTTTATTAAAATGTTGCAGAGTGATCGGACTTTTACCAACACAGCAATACCAGATATGTGTATTTTTACTTTTTTAATGTTTTTTTTATTTTTAATGGGGCAAATGGGTGGGTGATTTGAACTTTTCTGTGTTTTTTAGTTTCATCATATTTGTAAAATCATTTTTTACTTTTTACTGTATTTATTAGTCCCTTTAGGGGAATTAAAGCTGCGACTGTCTGATTGCTGATGCACTGCTATGTATAGTTAAAATCACAATCTCCAATTAAATCAGCCATCATCAGCCGGAAAAGATGCGGGCTCGGCGTGCGACCCCGCATCAAAGGCTGGGACATGACATATGACCAACATGTATGCCATATGTCATGAAGGGGTTACTTTTATATTGTTGATCAGAACAGGTCATCAATATAAGATTGGTGGAACACCCGGCAGTCCCACTGATTAGCTGTTATCTCCTCCGCCGGTGGTTGAAAATAACGAATAAACAGAGGTCACAGCTCCGTTTACTGGTTAGTGGCAGCTGCTGGTACTACAGATTAGCACCTACTGAAATGAACACGGACTGATCTGCAGATCTCGGTCCGGACCAATATACAGTACAGAGGTGTGATGTTCTGCTCTGATTACATCAGGTTGCAGTCAGAGATAAGAACAGCTAATCAGTGTGATCGGTCCCCCAATGATTTTATATTGATGAACTAGCCTAAATAAAGCTCATCAATGTGAAAGTATCCAAAGACCTTCTAAACACAAAAAATAAAAACATTCTATTCTCACCTCAGGAGCCATGTAACCCATGGTTCCAGCGAAACCGGTGGCTGTTCGGTCTCCATGCATGTTTTCAAGTGCGAGACCGTAATCCGTGATCTTAATGTGGCCCGTATCAGCCACCAGGATGTTCTCGGGCTTTAGGTCTCTGAAAGAAAAAATAAAAGTAACCTGAGTATAAAGTAAGTGTCATTATATCGGTGGTCATATGATGACATTCGTTAATAAACATATTTTCTCTTACTGCTGCACTTTCATCATTTGAGAACTCCTTTACAGTATGCCCTAAATGTATCACTGTAGGGATCACTGTATTATATGTGACGGCCGCTCAGCTGCAGCTTCCTGACAGTGATACCAGATAGGACTACTAGACCCCAGTTACAGGGCATCAGTCTGCGGATCACCAGGGTTGAGGAACTGAGTGCAGCCAAGCTTTAAGGGCTTGTACACATGACCGTATTTTTGGAAAGAGTGTGATCTGACAAAACATCGGATAGCACTTTGACCAATATTATTCTATGGGCCCGTGTACATGTCCGATTTTCTCCTCGGACCGATCGCAGCATGCCCGATTTGGAGAGAATATACGTTGGTGTGACCCAGCCTCACACTGACTACATTACCTGTGGATGACGCCCTTAGAATGGAGGAACTGGATCCCACACACTAGTTCGGCGGCATAAAATCTGACAAGGAGAAAATTAATAAGTATCAGATCCCATAAATAGTAAACTTAGGAATTCATATTAGTCAATAGGAGCATCATTCTATATTATTCTGTCATTGGACAATTTTCTGTCATTATTCTAAGCATTTTCATTTCAGATACTTTACACAACAATGAGAATGAATCTGAGCTCTTGACTGTTATAAAGTATTTCCACATTCAGAAGTAGAGAAAATCTCAGGAGTCAGGACCTGACATGTCAGGAGTGGAAGTAACACTGTGACCTACAGTATCTAACTGCCCTTTTATATACAACGTAACTTAGAGGGTTTTTTTAAGAGGTTATCTGGTCTCAGAAGAAAAGTCTGCAGTCACTCTATGTATGGGCATTGCACGCTTACACAATTTGGCAGTCTGCCATCATGTAGAGTGACTGCTAACCAGGGCCGGAGTCAGCACCCGGCGCACCCGGGCAAATGCCGGGGCCCTGAGCAGGCAGAGGGGCCCACTGGCGGTTGCGCACCCCGCTGGGCTATGGGCGGAGGAGAGCGGTGTTAGCGCCCGCCCTTCTCCGCCACTTGCTCAGGGCCCCGGCAGCTGGATACTTACCTCTTCCGTGCCTCCGCAGATCATCTGTCTTCCTGCTCTGCGCTCCCTTTGACGTCTCAGGTCAGAGGGCGCGGTGTAAAGACGTCCTTATATGGGGGCCAGTATTCCGTATGGAGCCTTATATGGGGGCCAGTATTCCGTATGGAGCCTTATATGGGGGCCAGTATTCTGTGTGGAGCGATTCACCGGTTTCTGAGCTATTGTGGAATTTACAATAGATATCACTCATGTAATGTAAGAAGTGAAATCTTTGCATTGTACTATATATATATATATATATATATATATATATATATATATATATATATATATATTCTCCGCCGTATCTCTGCATCATAAATCGTGGTATGTGTTAAAGGGGCCCACTGAGACTCTTTCGCCCGGGGCCCAGAAAAACCTGGAGCCGGCCCTGCTGCTGACTTTTCTTCTGAGACCGGACAACTCCTTTAACACATTACCTGGCACTGGTGAAGTCAAGCGGCCCCTTCCTGTGTAGAAGTTGGTAAAAGTCCCCGCAGCTCATGAATTCCATACCAAGAAAAACATTCATCTGTAACATGGAACATTCTCATTTATTATACAGTAAAGGCAAATACACAATTCAGTACTTTAAGGGGGTTTCCATCCAAGAAAGTTAAAGTATATTGCTAAGATATGTAGTCACTCAATAAAAAGGTGGTTTAACTGCTGCGACCCATAAAATTCTAAACAATGATATAGAAAATATTAATAAATTTAGAAATTCTTGTTTCAGCCAATGTTTGATAATAATTATTTTTCATTTAATTATAGACATAGTGTCACGGATGTGTCAGGTGTGACAGACAGTCGCTCTGGATCCAGCTGTAGAAGGTCACTGCGCTTGGCATTGCAGACACCTTCTTAGTCCTCTCATCTCTGCAGTATAGTTATATCCTTCTCCCTTCAGGACCCAGCAGCGACCTCCACCTTCTGCTGCTGATTGACACACCCTTGCTTGGTAGTTAAAAACTCTCAGTTTCTCCAGAGACTCGCCAGTGATAGCACTATGTACCTCTGTACAGGCTTGGAGTACTAGCAGTCAGCCAATCTCATTTTTGGTGCTCTTGGGGGACAGTTGGTGTTATCTTTCTGCTGTCTGCTCAAGCTAATTGTATCCCCTTTGTTTGTTTACCTTGTTGTCTTTAGTTTGTAGTGGGGCCTGACTAGTGATCACCCCGTCCCCTCCCTATCTAGGGCCTAGCTCTAGGGACATTCAGGGCTCAGGTTCCTGCTCAGCGATATGTGCAGAACCTATATAGGGACGATAGGGTAGGCAGGGTGATATTAGATCTGCATAGGGGTCTCCACTCCTCCTTTCCCTAGTTGTTGGGCTCCCCCTATTCTTCCCGTTGTTGTACACTTATTCCTTCGCTCACCTTGATTGACACAAAGGCCCAGATTCATAATTTGCATTTTTTTAATCACTTTACTTTTTTGTCTTGTCGCATTTGTTGCTGATTTTGGTGCTAAATTCTTCAAAATGGCGCACACAATTAAAGAATTTGGTGAAAAGTCAAAAATAGTCTTGTTTCTGCCTTGAACTGTTTTTGCAACTTTTTGGCCTCAAAAATCACACAAATTGCAAATTGGCCCAAAAATTTGGCCAAAAAACTGGCTTTCTCAAAAAATACGCCAAGGGGGACAGAAATGAAGACTGTGTCATATTTGCGACTTCACAATTGATGATTTAGATAAAATCATCTGGAATCACTAAACTCTGGCAAAAAAAAGTGGAAAAGCAGGCAAGCTCATATAAAATAGACTTCAAAAAAGGCGCTAATAAAGTGAAGAATTGAGTTCAAACAAAAGAAGGGGCAAAACCAGACAAAAAACAGACGTAAAGGCAATGATGAATCAAGGACATAATGTTATCTCTCTGTTTTGTATAAAGCTGCTATACAGTAGCTGTTTTCTGTGCATTGTGTTTCCCAAAAAGTGGAATGAGACTGTGTGACCACTATGCGTTTTTTACGCGTTTCCGCAGCAGAAACGCTTAAAAAACGCTTGGTAGAAAGTCTGCAATGTTCCCCAATGATAATCTGCTTGTGCTGTGCACATGCTGCGGAAATTTCCGCTGCGGATTATCATTGCCGAAAAATCCGCAGCACTGCCAATTATTTCGCGAAATCGCGGCGATTTTGCCGCCATTGACTTACATTGAATCGCTTAATATCCGCATGACTACGTGTGTACATGCGGATATTAAGCGATTCAACGTGTGAATGGTACCCGAGTCTGGAGAAAAGGAGACTCTCATCTAGACCCGGGTAACATAGTACCTGTAAAAAAAAAAAAGAATTTAAAATTAAAAATATACATTATACTCACCTTCCGATGGGCCCCGGTCTCCATAGCGATGCGTCCTGGCTCCCACGCTGACGTTGGCAGTCGTGTGACCTGTCACATGACTAAATGACGTCATGGAAGATGGAAGGTCCTTTTACACAACCGCGAGACACCAGGGAGACTGGACGCAACTGATAAGGAGACCGGGGGCCATTGGAAGATGAGTATATGTTTTTGTTTGTTTTTTTACCATTTATATTCTTTATTTTAACTAACTTGGTCACACTATATAAAAATCAATGCCAGTTGCATCGATTTATATAGTGTGACCAAGTTGTCAAGCACTTTCCAAGTGATGCTAAAATCGCTTGGAAAGCGCTCGACAACCCGCATGCGAAATCGCATGTGAAAAACGCATCACATACGCTTGTCCCTGGCAGGAAAAACGCATGTAAAATCCGCATGTACAATCCGCATGTGTTTTTTCTGCCAGGGAGATGCAGAAACGCTCAGGAAAAATCCGGAGCATTTCTGCATCGTGGGCACTTAGCCTAAAAGACAGTTATAAAGTCCTGTGTACTTCATAATAATACTAAAGTAAAGTCCAGGCTATGCAGAAAAAAACAGCTATGTTAATAACAACAACAAAGTAATGAGTCTTGTAAAACAGCAACACAAAAAAATGTTTGTTTGTTTTTTTGTTTGGTTTTATTTTTTCACTATGCTAATGTAGCAAAACATAAAAATTATATAAATCTGTTTTTTTCCATAATCCTAAAGACCCCGAGAATAAAGTTAACATATTATGTAAGTAGCATAAAACCCCCAAAATACTAACATACTTGCTATTTTTTTCAATCCAACCCTAGAAAATGAATAAATGTTATCCAGTACAATATGTGCACTCTAAAATGGTGCAATTAAAAATACAACACGTCATGCAAAATTAAATATAGACTTTCAAACAGCTATAGTGATAGAAGTATAGAAAAGTTGCACTTTTAGGTTATGTGCCCATGATGCAGAAATGCTGCATATTTTTTCCGCTTCTCCCTGGCAGGAAAAATGCATGTGGATTTTACATGCGTTTTTCCCGCCAGGTAGAAGCGTTTGTCAAGCGTTTTTCCATGCATTTCTGCATGCGGGTTATCAAGCGCTTTTCCAAGCGATTTTAGCATCACTTGGAAAGTGCTTGACAACTTTGTCACACTATATAAATCCATGCAACCGGCATGGATTTATATAGTGTGACCAAGTAATAGTTAAAAAAAAGAATAAGAATGGTAAAAAATAAAAAATAATGATTATACTTACCTTCCGATGGCCCCTGGTGTTTTCTCCGCTCTGTCCGGTCTCCCCGGTGTCTCGCGGTAGTGTGAAAGGACCTGCGATTACGTCATTGAGTCATTTGACAGGTCCTCACACCACCGCAAGGCGAGCAAGAGACCGGGCGCATCGCTGAGGAGGCCAGGGGACATCAGAAGGCGAGTATAATCTTTATTTTTTTAATTTTAAATTCTTTTTTTTTACAGGTTCTATGGTACCCGGGTCTGGAGGAGAGTCTCCTCTTCTCCAGCCCCGGGTACCATCCGCACATTGAAACGCTTAATATCCGTGTGTGCAAATGTGCTGACACGGATATTACGCGATTCAATGCAAGTCAATGGCGGCTATTACGCTGCGTGTCCGCAAAATTAATGGACATGCACAGCACATGCGGATTATTATTGGGACCATGGGGCACGTATAACCAAGCATTTAAGCGTTTTCGCTGTGGAAATTCTGCGGCAAAAATGCTTGAAAAACGCATAGTGGGCACGCAGCCTAAGACTGCAGAGATGAAAAAAAAAATGAAAATTGCTGCTCTCTTACAGCTTCTGCTCCTTCTTTATGGGGATAAAGGGGTTGTTCAGGTTAGGAAAAAGACTTGCTTTTCTTCCAGAAAAAAAGTATTTCTGCCCATGAGCTGCGCCTGGTATTTCAGCTTAGCCACATTCAAGATTATACAGAACCATTTTGCTCTGAACATTAATACCCCGTACATCACCTCTGTAGAGTTTGTCCCTGGCAGAGGTATTGTCCATTGAGCAGTGAAGCTTGTAGTACATGCAGTGACATTTGTTAAAGGGGTTTTCCACTCTTATGATGTACCTATCCTTAGAATAGGTCATTAATATCAGTTTTGTGGGGGTCCGATCAGCTGCTACCATCTCTGCCAAAAGCCGGATGTAAACAGTGTACAGAGCAAACAAGGTTTAGTGGTCGCTCCTGGTACAGCAGGACAGCTCCTATTTAGGCGAATAGGTCATCAACATAAGAGAAGTGGCTACTAAGTAGTCACAATTCTACCTTGGTCTGGAATCCAAAGTCCGCGTGGACGAGGAAGGGGCTTCCAGATGCCAGCTGAAGAACTCGCCTCTCCACCATGACATCCAGCCTATCACCTCCGGCTAGCAGGGCTCTTTTGCTGATGATCTTAATAGCAAATTCTTGGCGGGTTAAAGTATCTTCCGCCATCAGGACCTTTCCAAAGCTTCCGATGCCGAGCACATGGTGGAATAATAATCTCTCTTTGATGGAATGAGAGATTGTGCTGGAGCTGGATGGCCGAACACCGCTGCATCCTATCAGGGGAGAAAAATAGGAAATATTACAATAAATCTAACATTTACAGGACATTATTCAGACTGAGGAAATCTTATGTTCTAAGTAAAGCTTGTACTTCATTTTATAAATTGTCTTAATGGATTTTATTAGTAAGAAACTTAGTATTCATGTAATCAATCTGACATAGTTTTGTCTGTTAAAGAGGAGAAGTCATAAAATAATTCCATTTCCATTATACACTTGGTTGTGATTAGGTTGAACAATATGAACATTTAAAGGGTTTTTCCATAATGACACTTATCACTAGCGACAAATCGCATAGATTTTACCAGGACATTCGATTTACAGTGAATTTATACTCCTTAAATTCAATTTCCTTTATTAAGCTCTGGAGTACTGGGGTGTGGAAAGACTCCCAAAGCATAGTAAAGGTAAGATGTAGAAAAAAAGAACCCAAAAAACTAATACTCACCTAACTTCTCACCTTTCCTGCTCTCTGTCCCCCGCAAGGTCCTTGTCGCTGCTCCTTACCACCAGAGTGCACTGATGGAATCCGGTCATCTTCACACTAAGACCGGACTTCTGGCCGTGACTAGGCCTGGGATGTCCTTGCATGTGCGCAGGAATTTCCCGGGCCTACTCGCAGCTGGTAGTCCTGGTCTAGAGTCACGAAGCAAGTCATGATGTTACAACATGCGCCACGATCTTACGATGAGCGCTCTAGACCAGGACTTCCAGACACAGGGACATTCAGGGTCTACTCCCAACCTAGTGTGAAGAGGCATCAGTGCACGTTGATGGTAAGTACAGGTGTTGAGGACCGTACGGGAGAGAATGAGTAGCAGAGACATTCGTTTTTTAACCTTTTGTCGGCCCTGTACAGTTCAACAAGATGGTGGCCACCATTTTGCTGAATTCCTACAAGCTACAAAAATATGGAAAAGAATACTGATTTTTGTAAAATTCAACTTCACTTGAATAAATTATCCATTCTCTACTTATCACCTTTTCTGGGACCCTCATGATCACTAGAACAAGACACCTGCAGTCGACCAGTGCGAGGGGATTTGATAGGGTGGGGGTGAAACATGCGCACGGTCGGACTGGGGTATCTGGGGCCCACAGGGAAAATTGACTCTAAGGGCCCACCCTACAGCTATATGCAAATACCTGTTATCCGTTACCCCTGTTATAGTGGATCGTCGCCTGTAAAACACAGGCAGCTCCTGCACATCTACTGTGCACCATTATAACTGGGATGTACAATTCTGGTAGTTTATATTACAGGGGTTCTTTGATGAAAACAAGTTATCACCAATTCACAGGTTAGGTAGGAGATATCTTATTGATCGGTGGAATCCGACCATTGGAAACCGCACCGATCAGAAGAATGGGGAACTTTTATCCCTGACAGGACACTTTTATGCCCATTTTAAAATGGAGCTGCATGTGGGATATCTGACCGCAGCTCCATTTATTCTCTTTGGGGCTTCCAGAAAAAAACAAGAGCAGAGCTCACAGCCACTGAGGGAATGAATGGATCGGTGGTCGAGTTGCCCCTGAGCTCCAGTCTAATGGGGAGAAAAACTTTACATTCTGCAGATAGGTGCAGGTCCCAGCAGTCAGACCCCCACCAATCAATAACTTTTAGGTCACGTTCACAGAATTTTACATCACTTATTTGTAAGCCAAAACCAGGAGAGGAACAATCAGAGGAAAAGTATAATAGAATCAAATCACCACTTCCGTATTTATCACCCACTCATGGTTTTGGCTTACAAATAATGATGTAAAATCCTGACCAAATACTGAACGTGTGAATGTGGCCTTAGGTTAAGCGATTATGTGTTTCCACTGGAGAACCTCTCTAAGTGCATATTTGCTATTGTGTAATAGACACAGGATAGGGAGGGGTTAAATGTCAATGTAATTAATCTCTATTGAAAATAAAGGATCTTCTACTTATTGATATGAGAGAGAACAAGTGAATCCTCCAAACACAACGTAAACTCCTATACCAAGACCAATAATACCACATAGAAGGGGACAAATACTGTCACACTATGATCAGACCACATATTACCATCTTCTCCCCCCTCATCATGGACCCCTATGTAGCATCCTGTCCCTCCCAATCATGTGCCCCTATATAGCATCCTCTCCCTCATGTGCCCTTATATAGCATCATCTCCCTCATGTTCCTCTATATAGCATCATCTCCCTCATGTGCCCCTATATAGCATCCTCTCCCTCATGTGCCCTTATATAGCATCCTCTCCCTCATGTGCCCCTATGTAGCATCCTCTCCCTCATGTGCCCATATATAGCATCTTCTCACTCATGTGCCCCTATATAGCATCATCTCCCTCATGTGCCCCTATATAGCATCATCTCCCTTATGTGCCCCTATATAGCATCATCTCCCTCATGTGCCCCTATATAGCATCCTCTCCCTCATTTGCCCCTATATAGCATCATCTCCCTCATGTGCCCCTAAATAGCATCATCTCCTTCATGTGCCCCTATATAGCATCATCTCCCTCATTTGCCCCTGTATAGCATCCTCTCCCTCATGTGCCCCTATGTAGCATCATCTCCCTCATGTGCCCCTATATAGCATCATCTCCCTCATGTGCCTCTATATAGCATCCTCTCCCTCATGTGCCCCATATAGCATCCTCTCCCTCATGTGCCCCTATATAGCATCCTCTCCCTCATGAGCCCCTATATAGCATCAGCTCCCTCATGAGCCCCTATATAGCATCCTCTCCCTCATGTGCCCCATATAGCATCCTCTCCCTCATGTGCCCCTATGTAGCATCCTCTCCCTCATGTGCCCTTATATAGCATCCTCTCCCTCATGTGCCCCTATATAACATCCTCTCCCTCATGTGCCCCTATATAACATCCTCTCCCTCATGTGCCCCTATATAGCATCATCTCCCTCATGTGCCCCTATATAGCACCTCCCTCCCCATCATGTGCCCCTATATAGCATCCTCTCCTTCATGTGCCCCTATGTAGCATCATCTCCCTCATGAGCCCTTATAAAGCATCATCTCTCTCATGTGCCCCTATATAGCACCTCCCATCCCAACATGTGCCCCTATATAGCATCGTCTCCGTCATGTGCCCCTATATAGCATCCACTCCCTCATGTGCCCCTATATAGCATCATCTCCCTCATGTGCCCCTATATAGCATCATCTCCCTCATGTGCCCCTATATAGCATCATCTCCCTCCCCATCATGTGCCTCTATATAGCATCCTCTCCTTCATGTGCCGCTATGTAGCATCATCTCCCTCATGTGCCCTTATATAGCATCATCTCCCTCATGTGCCCCTATATAGCACCTCCCTCCCCATCATGTGCCCCTATATAGCATCGTCTCCCTCATGTGCCCCTATATAGCATCCACTCCCGCTTGTGCCCCTATGTAGCATCATCTCCCTCATGTGCCCCTATATAGCATCATCTCCCTCATGTGCCCCTATATAGCATCATCTCCCTCATGTGCCCCTATATAGCATCCACTCCCTCATGTGCCCCTATATAGCATCCTCTCCCTCATGTGCCCCTATATAGCATCATCTCCCTCATGTGCCCCTATATAGCACCTCCCTCCCCATCATGTGCCCCTATATAGCATCCTCTCCTTCATGTGCCCCTATGTAGCATCATCTCCCTCATGAGCCCTTATATAGCATCATCTCCCTCATGTGCCCCTATATAGCACCTCCCATCCCAACATGTGCCCCATATAGCATCGTCCCCCTCATGTGCCCCTATATAGCATCCACTCCCTCATGTGCCTCATATAGCATCATCTCCCTCATGTGCCCCTATATAGCATCATCTCCCTTATGTGCCCCTATATAGCATCATCTCCCTCCCCATCATGTGCCTCTATATAGCATCCTCTCCTTCATGTGCCCCTATGTAGCATCATCTCCCTCATGTGCCCTTATATAGCACCATCTCCCTCATGTGCCCCTATATAGCATCATCTCCCTTATGTGCCCCTATATAGCATCATCTCCCTCATGTGCCCCTATATAGCATCCTCTCCCTCATTTGCCCCTATATAGCATCATCTCCCTCATGTGCCCCTATATAGCATCCTCTCCCTCATGTGACCCTATGTAGCATCATCTCCCTCATGTGCCCCTATATAGCATCATCTCCCTCATGTGCCTCTATATAGCATCCTCTCCCTCATGTGCCCCATATAGCATCCTCTCCCTCATGTGCCCCTATATAGCAACCTCTCCCTCATGAGCCCCTATATAGCATCAGCTCCCTCATGAGCCCCTATATAGCATCCTCTCCTTCATGTGCCCCATATAGCATCCTCTCCCTCATGTGCCCCTATGTAGCATCCTCTCCCTCATGTGCCCCTATATAGCATCCTCTCCCTCATGTGCCCCTATATAACATCCTCTCCCTCATGTGCCCCTATATAACATCCTCTCCCTCATGTGCCCCTATATAGCATCATCTCCCTCATGTGCCCCTATATAGCATCATCTCCCTCATGTGCCCCTATATAGCATCATCTCCCTCATTTGCCCCTGTATAGCATCCTCTCCCTCATGTGCCCCTATGTAGCATCATCTCCCTCATGTGCCCCTATATAGCATCATCTCCCTCATGTGCCTCTATATAGCATCCTCTCCCTCATGTGCCCCTATATAGCATCCTCTCCCTCATGAGCCCCTATATAGCATCAGCTCCCTCATGAGCCCCTATATAGCATCCTCTCCCTCATGTGCCCCATATAGCATCCTCTCCCTCATGTGCCCCTATGTAGCATCCTCTCCCTCATGTGCCCTTATATAGCATCCTCTCCCTCATGTGCCCCTATATAACATCCTCTCCCTCATGTGCCCCTATATAACATCCTCTCCCTCATGTGCCCCTATATAGCATCATCTCCCTCATGTGCCCCTATATAGCACCTCCCTCCCCATCATGTGCCCCTATATAGCATCCTCTCCTTCATGTGCCCCTATGTAGCATCATCTCCCTCATGAGCCCTTATAAAGCATCATCTCTCTCATGTGCCCCTATATAGCACCTCCCATCCCAACATGTGCCCCTATATAGCATCGTCTCCGTCATGTGCCCCTATATAGCATCGTCTCCGTCATGTGCCCCTATATAGCATCCACTCCCTCATGTGCCCCTATATAGCATCATCTCCCTCCCCATCATGTGCCTCTATATAGCATCCTCTCCTTCATGTGCCCCTATGTAGCATCATCTCCCTCATGTGCCCTTATATAGCATCATCTCCCTCATGTGCCCCTATATAGCACCTCCCTCCCCATCATGTGCCCCTATATAGCATCGTCTCCCTCATGTGCCCCTATATAGCATCCACTCCCGCTTGTGCCCCTATGTAGCATCATCTCCCTCATGTGCCCCTATATAGCATCATCTCCCTCATGTGCCCCTATATAGCATCATCTCCCTCATGTGCCCCTATATAGCATCCACTCCCTCATGTGCCCCTATATAGCATCCTCTCCCTCATGTGCCCCTATATAGCATCATCTCCCTCATGTGCCCCTATATAGCACCTCCCTCCCCATCATGTGCCCCTATATAGCATCCTCTCCTTCATGTGCCCCTATGTAGCATCATCTCCCTCATGAGCCCTTATATAGCATCATCTCCCTCATGTGCCCCTATATAGCACCTCCCATCCCAACATGTGCCCCATATAGCATCGTCCCCCTCATGTGCCCCTATATAGCATCCACTCCCTCATGTGCCTCATATAGCATCATCTCCCTCATGTGCCCCTATATAGCATCATCTCCCTTATGTGCCCCTATATAGCATCATCTCCCTCCCCATCATGTGCCTCTATATAGCATCCTCTCCTTCATGTGCCCCTATGTAGCATCATCTCCCTCATGTGCCCTTATATAGCACCATCTCCCTCATGTGCCCCTATATAGCATCATCTCACTCATGTGCCCCTATATAGCATCCTCTCCCTCATTTGCCCCTATATAGCATCATCTCCCTCATGTGCCCCTATATAGCATCCTCTCCCTCATGTGCCCCTATGTAGCATCATCTCCCTCATGTGCCCCTATATAGCATCATCTCCCTCATGTGCCTCTATATAGCATCCTCTCCCTCATGTGCCCCATATAGCATCCTCTCCCTCATGTGCCCCTATATAGCAACCTCTCCCTCATGAGCCCCTATATAGCATCAGCTCCCTCATGAGCCCCTATATAGCATCCTCTCCTTCATGTGCCCCATATAGCATCCTCTCCCTCATGTGCCCCTATGTAGCATCCTCTCCCTCATGTGCCCCTATATAGCATCCTCTCCCTCATGTGCCCCTATATAACATCCTCTCCCTCATGTGCCCCTATATAACATCCTCTCCCTCATGTGCCCCTATATAGTATCATCTCCCTCATGTGCCCCTATATAGCACCTCCCTCCCCATCATGTGCCCCTATATAGCATCCTCTCCTTCATGTGCCCCTATGTAGCATCATCTCCCTCATGAGCCCTTATAAAGCATCATCTCTCTCATGTGCCCCTATATAGCACCTCCCATCCCAACATGTGCCCCTATATAGCATCGTCTCCCTCATGTGCCCCTATATAGCATCCACTCCCTCATGTGCCCCTATATAGCATCATCTCCCTCATGTGCCCCTATATAGCATCATCTCCCTCATGTGCCCCTATATAGCATCATCTCCCTCCCCATCAAGTGCCTCTATATAGCATCCTCTCCTTCATGTGCCCCTATGTAGCATCATCTCCCTCATGTGCCCTTATATAGCATCATCTTCCTCATGTGCCCCTATATAGCACCTCCCTCCCCATCATGTGCCCCTATATAGCATCGTCTCCCTCATGTGCCCCTATATAGCATCCACTCCCGCTTGTGCCCCTATGTAGCATCATCTCCCTCATGTGCCCCTATATAGCATCATCTCCCTCATGTGCCCCTATATAGCATCATCTCCCTCCCCATCATGTGCCTCTATATAGCATCCTCTCCTTCATGTGCCCCTATGTAGCATCATCTCCCTCATGTGCCCTTATATAGCATCATCTCCCTCATGTGCCCCTATATAGCACCTCCCTCCCCATCATGTGCCCCTATATAGGATCGTCTCCCTCATGTGCCCCTATATAGCACCCACTCCCGCATGTGCCCCTATGTAGCATCATCTCCCTTATGTGCCCCTATATAGCATCATCTCCCTCATGTGCCCCTATATAGCATCATCTCCCTCATGTGCCCCTATATAGCATCATCTCCCTCATGTGCCCATATATAGCATCTCCCTCCCCATCATGTGCCCCTATATAGCACCTCCCTCCCCATCATGTGCCCTATATAGCATCTCCCTCCCCATCATGTGCCCCTATATAGCATCTCTCTCCCCATCATGTGCCCATATATAGCATCTCTCTCCCCATCATGTGCCCCTATATAGCATCTCTCTCCCCATCATGTGCCCTATATAGCATCTCTCTCCCCATCATGTGCCCTATATAGCATCTCCCTCCCCATCATGTGCCCTATATAGCATCTCTCTCCCCATCATGTGCCCCTACATAGAATCACCCCCCCCCCCCATTCACTCACTACCCTGCCCATTCATTAAAATAAAAATACCTTCCTGTGCTCCCCACGTCCTCTGCAGCTTCATGTCGGTGTGGTCTTCTACAGGGCCGCCGACCGATCAGAGGCTGCTCGCTGGCTGCAGCCCGCCGTCCAGAGGCCTCTTCAGATCACTGCTATGCGTTGCGCACTGACATCAGCACCCGGCGCGTAGCAGTGACGTTCAATGTCCGCCGGCCTATCAGTGGCCGAACGCTGACGCGTGCGGCTTTGATTGGCCGGCGGCCTTTGAACGTCACTGCTATGCACCGTATGTGCGCAGCGCATAGCAGAAGACAACAGATGTCTGTGACTTCTATCTGAGTTCAGGATAACTTCTCGTTTGAGGTCAAGGGCTAAGAATTTACATATGAATCAATGGGCATATTTGTGAGATGTAATATCTTGTATATACAGTGGGTACAGAAAGTATTCAGACCTCTTTAAATTTTTCACTCTTTGTTTCATTGCAGCCATTTGGTAAATTCTAAAAAGTTCATTTTTTCTTCTCATGAAAGTACACTCTGCACCCCATCTTGACTGAAAAAAAAAACAGAAATGTAGAAATTTTTGCAAATTTATTAAAAAGAAAAACTGAAATATCACATGGTCATAAGAATTCAGACCCTTTGCTCAGTATTGAGTAAAAACACCCTTTTGAGCTAGTACAGACCTGAGTCTTCTTGGGAATGATGCAACAAGTTTTTCACACCTGGATTTAGGGATCCTCTGCCATTCTTCCTTGCAGATCCTCTCCAGTTCTGTCAGGTTGGATGATGAACATTGGTGGACAGCCATTTTCAGGTCTCTCCATAGATGCTCAATTGGGTTTAGGTCAGGGCTCTGGCTGGGCCAGTCAAGAATGGTCACAGAGTTGTTCTGAAGCCACTCCTTTGTTATTTTAGCTGTGTGCTTAGGGTCATTATCTTGTTGGACTTCGGCCAAGTCTGAGGTCCAGAGCACTCTGGAAGAGGTTTTCATCCAGGATATCTCTGTACTTGACTGCATTCATGTTTCCTTCAATTGCAACCAGTCATCCTGTCCCTGCAGCTGAAAAAAGCCCCATAGCATGATGCTGCCACCACCATGTTTCACTGTTGGGATTGTATTGGGCAGGTGATGAGCAGTGCCTGGTTTTCTCCACACATACTGCTTAGAATTATCACCAAAAAGTTCTATCTTCATCTCATCAGACCAGAGAATCTTATTTCTCATAGTCAGGGAGCCCCTCGTGTGATTTTGAGCAAACTCTATGCGAGCTTTCATATGTCTTGCACTGAGGAGAGGCTTCCGTCGGGCCACTGTGCCATAAAGGGCCAACTGGTGGAGGGCTGCAGTGATAGTTGACTTTTTGGAACTTTCTCCCATCTCCCTATTACATCTCTGGAGCTCAGCCCCAGTGTTCTTGGAGTTCTTCCTTACCTCTCTCACCAAGACTTCTCCCACGATTGCTCAGTTTGGCTGGACGGCCAGGTCTAGGAAGACTTCTGGTGGTCCCAAACTTCTTCCATTTAAGGATTATGGATGCCACTGTGTTCTTAGGAACCTTGAGTAATGCAGAAATTCTTTTATAACCTTGGCCTGATCTGTGCCTTGCCACAATTCTGTCTCTGACCTCCTTGGGCAGTTCCTTTGAGCTCATGATTCTCATTTGGTCTGACATGCACTGTGAGCTGTGAGGTCTTATATAGACAGGTGTGTGCCTTTCCAAATCAAGTCCTAACAGTTTAATTAAACACAGCTGGACTCCAATGAAGGAGTAGAACCATCTCAAGGAGGATCACAAGGAAATGGACAGCATGTGACTTAAATATGAGTGTCTGAGCAAAGGGTCTGAATACTCATGACCACGTGATATTTCAGTTTTTCTTTTTTAATACATTTGCAAAAATTTCTACATTTCTGTTTTTTTTGCAGTCAAGATGGGGTGCAGAGTGTACTTTAATGAGAAAAAAAATGAACTTTTTAGAATTTACCAAATGGCTGCAATGAAACAAAGAGTGAAAAATGTAAAGGGGTCTGAATACTTTCTGTACCCTCTGTATATCGACATTGAAGCATATACAATATTATATTGCTGCCTTGCTGACCTTTCTGCATATTTTGGACTTGAGATTGTCTCTTAGTCTTATATTATATATTGTTTTCATACCCTGCAGACATTGTTTCTATGTGGTTACAGTGGATGATTTATATATATATATATATATATATATATTTATAATCCTGTTACTATCATACTAGCCCTGTGCTATCCCTCTCTATTGGTGTTCAGGAACTTTTAGGGATAGACGACTTGTGAGTGGAGGCTTCATTGTCGTCAGGGCGGGCTCCAAGTTTTTGTCGGCCCTGGGCGAAAGAGTCTCAGTGGGCCCCTTTAACACATGCCACGATTCATGATGCACAGATACCGCAGAGAAATATATACTGTATATATAGTACAAGGCCAAAGAATTCACTTACATTACATGAGCGATATCTATAGTAAATTCCACAATAGCTCAGAAACCGGTGTATCGCTCGATACAATATTGGCCCCCATAAAATGCTCCATACAGAATACTGGCCCCAATATAACATTCCATACAGATACTGGCCCCCTTATAATGCTCCATACAGGATACTGGTCCACATATAATGCTCCATACAGAATACTGGCCCTCATATAACGCTCCATGCTGGCTGTGCCCCCACATAAAGCTCCATGCAGGCTGTTCCCCCTATATAATGCTTCATGCAGGCTGTCCCCCCCACATAATGCGCCACGCAGGCTGTTCCCCCTTATAATGCCGCATGCATGCTGTTCCCCCCCATATAATGCCCCATGCATTATGTCACCCCCCACTTATAATGCCCCATGCATTATGTCACCCCCCCCTTATAATGCCCCAAGTACACACCACATTTCTCACCTGCTGCCGCTGCTCAGCTCTGGACTCCAGCGTTGGCGGCATCTTCCCGCTGTGACGGTTCAGGAGAAGGCAAGGTGGAAAGATGTCACTGTGTGTCCACGCCCTTTGTCCTGAGACATCACAGTCAGAGTACGCGGAAGAGACTGGAGCTGCTGCGGAGGCACGGAAAGGGGTAAGTATTGTGCCGGCTGCCGGGGCCCTGAGTAAGCACTCTCCTCCGCTCACGGGTCCCATAGTGCGGCAGGGTGCCCCGAAGTCGAGTGGGCCCCCCCCCCCTGCCTGCTCAGGGCTCGGCACTTGCCCGGGTACACAGGGTGCTGGCGCCAGGCCTGATTGTTGTACAAATTCTAAGGTGCCAACCCCTGTGGTCAGGAAGGGTCATCCTAGAGGACAATAGGAGATGACTAGTATAATTGATATGTTATGATATTTATTCAGTCCCGCTATTATCATATTACGGGTGGACGAACCTTCTGTTCTCACCCTACACTTGCTCTCCAAGGTCCATAAGAATCTACAAGACACTCCGGGACGCCCCATTGTCTCCGGCAATGGGAGTCTATCTGAACCAATTTCTAGATTCTTGGATTACTATCTAAAACCTATTGCTATGGAACTTCCATCTTTCATCAAAGACAGTACAGAAGTTTTACAGAGATTGGATAATATTCATGTTGAATTGGATATGTTTCTCATCACGTGATGTAGAATCATTATATACTTGAATTTCACATGAATATGGATTATCCTCTAATAGGTTTTTGCTATCAGACTGCGTTTGGATGAATCTCTTGTGGATTTTCTCATGATTCTTTTGGAATATGTTTTGTTACATAATTATTTTGTATTCAAAGGTCACTATTACCTACAGAAGAGAGAAGTGGCAATGGGCGCTTGGGCCTCATCTTCCACAGAGGTGTATCTAGGCTTTCTGGCACCCGGGGTAACAGCTCAGTTTGGCGCCCCCCTCCCCCCAAGCACATATGCGATTTGCACACTTAGTCACGTGCCGATGAGCTGCTCTGCCTAATTCTCTCAATGTTCAGTGAAAAACTGAGAGAACCAGAAAGAGAAGCGAGTTGTCACATGACTGTAAGTATGAAAATCGCATATGAGTGAGGTATCCATGTGATGGCTGCTGGAACCTGCAAGCAGAGCTGAATCCTGACAGCGAGTATATTACACACAGTTAGGATTGGCTACAAGTCTTCATTGTATAATTAAAGGGCTTGTCCAGGTTTGAGATTAAAGTCTGCAGTCACTCTATGTGACTGCATGCTTCTGAATTCTCACAGAACATGCACTGCACACTTTTAGGATTCTGCCTTGAACAAGTATGTGACTTGTACACGTCTGGCCACATTCCGATTAGACGTGTCCGGCATCGCTCAATTCGTTGTCATTGAGTGAGGCCACGCATGTTTAGTCGGCATCTGACCGCAAGTATACAAATCGCCGGCACGAGAGAATCCTGATAATGTGCAGTGCGCACTGTGAGAAGTCAGAAGTCTGCAGTCACATAGAATGACTGCAGACTCATCACAAACTTAAATAACCCCTTTAATGCTTCTAACATAAATAAATCACAAAAAACATTTACATCCAGGTACCTGATAGATTACATTGTCTCTGGAATTGTTCTTTCTTCTTCATCTTGACCAAACGCCATGATGAGTTTTCTCATCCACAGCTCGTCTCTGTAGACTTTCATCTTCTCCGGTCTTCTGCAGCACATCCCCACACAATGCCCTTAAAGATAGCAGAAGCTCCTGAATAAAAATATCTGCCCTACGCTGAACCCCTGAATAAATAATTGCCCCTCACTATATTCTCTGCACAAAATATCACCCCCACACTGTCCCTCTTATGCTACTCTGGCACCCCAGGGGTCTGGTTTCCACAGTAACAAGCAATGTTATGTCTGAGAGCAGGTGGGAGGTCTCTTGGTCAGGAATCCTATGCATGCCACACCTCCTGCCCAGTCCTGGGAGGGGAAGGACTTCCCCTATATAAACCTGGGGCTGAGGCAGGGTTAGAGAGTTCAGAGGGAGAGTTCAGCCAGGAGGGCTGACAGGGAGCTGTGGCTCCGGCTGGGCCCAGCTCCTGGGCCATGCCAGAAGTAGAGAAGAGAAGCAGCATAGGAAGAAACAACAGGAGCTCTGTGGGAGCAGTGTTACAAAGAGTCAGGGGCTGGCAGCTGCAGAGCTCGCCCTGACTGAGAAGATTTCTTACCGGACCCGGAGTCCGAGGCTGTGGGGACTAACTCCTACCCAGCAGCAGAATCCGTCAGGCAGGGGATTTCAGGTCCTCTGGCCAAGAAACCCGAAGGCACGGTCACACGCATGGGACCAGCACCGCCGTTGTGGAGCGGAAGCTACTAGAAGGCCCCGAGTCACCGGCCATACGGGTGAGCACCACACGGTACACTCAGGGACGTGGGCTACTTATACTCGCTTCTAGCAAGGTAGCCAGAAGAGTATCGTTAGTTTGGGAGGCCTACAACTCCGCCTGGCCAGGGGAGATCCCATCTGCTCAAGGACCGACCAGGCCCCAATCGCTAGCCAGTACTCCGGGAGGGTCTATCGTTGTCACCAGTAAAGACCCTGAACTACACCGTACCGTCTCTGAGTGGTTCCTGCTACCCCCATCATCCACGTCGGCTGCCCTGAGGCCATACCCCTCCCGTTGGGGGTTATACTATCACGCTGCACAATCCTACCACCGGCCTCAGCGGTCTGCCCTGCAGCAGCAGCTCCTTAGCTGCATTCAACGGGTGGCGTAGTCGTACAACATCTACCGCTAATCCAGCGCCACTTAGTCTGACTCCCTGGGCACGGACCGGATCACCGCCATGAGACTACAACCCTCAAGAGATCCGGCTCCGGGTAAGCTCCCGCGTGCGCAACGCAGCGCGACACAGGCCCAGGGGCGCGTCACTACATGTCCTCCACATTTCCCTCACCTTACCATACTGGGCCTCCGCTTCACACTGCCCTCTCACACGGTGTCCCCCCTATAGGACCCAGTATCTATACTGTGCCCCCTCATCACACGCCCCCTCCTTGACTTACTGTCCCTTCCTGGTTGTACCCTTACACTGTCCGCCCATACTATACCCCCAACACTACTCAGTCTCTATTCTGTGTCCACTCTCACTTTTCTCCACCCATTATTTCCCCCTCCACCTCATACTGTCTTCTCTCACATCCCACTGCTAACCATACTGTCACCTCATATATTTACCCTCACACACACCCCTAATTCCCCATACTGTGTCTGCACACATCACCCTAGCTCCCCATGATGTGTCCGTATATATTCACCTCTTTCGCTCCCAATATTGCGCACGCACCCATTCTACCCATTCTGTGTCCGCACCAATCACCCACACACAAAATCTTCCCCACCCTCCCCCCACACTAAATCGCCCCACCCATACAATAAGTCTTCCCCCACACTAACTCTTCCCCAGCCATACAATAAATCTCCCCACATAGTAAATCTTCCCCAGCCATATAATAAATCTCCCCCAGCCATACCATAAATCTACCCCCATAGTAAATCTTCCCCCAGCCATATCATAAATCACCCATCATGGTATATCGCCCCCTGCCAAACAATAAATCTCCCCCCATAAATACAATAAATCTCCCCCTATAGTAAATCACCCCCCAGCCATATCATAAATCAACTCCTATAGTAAATCACCCCCCATAGTAAATCACCCCCCAGCCATGCCATAAATCACCCCCATAGTATATCACACCCCAGCCATACTATAAATCACCCCCCAAAGTAAATCACCCCCCAGCCATACCATAAATCACCCCCTAAGTAAATCACACCCCAGCCATATCATAAATCACCCCCTATAGTAAATCACCCCCCAGCCATACCATAAATCACCTCCATAGTAAATCAACCCCTAGTCATAACATAAATCACCCTGTATAGTAAATTACCCCAATGGTAAATCACCCCCAGCCATACCATAAATCATCTCCCATAGTAAATCACACCAAAGACATACCATAAATCACCTCCCTATATTATATCAAACCCCATCCATACAATAAATCACCCCAATACTAAATTATGCCCTAGCCATACCATAAATCATCCCGTATAGTAAATCACCCCCAGTCATATTATAAATCACCCACAGTAAATCACCCCCCAGACATACCATAAATCACCGCCCATAGTAAATCAACCCCCAGCCATACCATAAATCACCGCCCATAGTAAATCAACCCCCAGCCATACCATAAATCACCCCCAGCCATACCATAAATCAACCCCCAGCCATACCATAAATCACCCCCATATAGTATATCACCCCCCAGCCATACCATAAATCATCCCCAGTCATACCATAAATCACTCCCCATTGTAAATCACCCCCAAGCCATACCATATATCACCCCCCATAGTAAATCACACCCCAGCCATACCATAAATCACCCCTCATAGTAAATCATCCCCCAGCCATACCATAAATCACCCCCCATAGTAAATCACCCCCCAGCCATACCATAAATCACCCCTCATAGTAAATCACCTCCCAGCCATACCATAAATCACCCCTTACCCATACCATAAATCACCCCCCATAGTAAATCACCCCCCAGCCATACCATAAATCACCCCTCATAGTAAAACATCCCCCAGCCATACCATAAATCACCCCTCATAGTAAGTCACCTCCAGCCATATCATAAATCACTGCCTACAGTAAATCCCCCCTATCCATACCAAAAATCAGTCCCCATAGTAAATCACCCCTCAGCCATACAATAAATCACCCCCCAATACTAAATTACGCCCTAGCCATACCATAAATCATACTCTATAATAAATCACCCCCAGTCATATTATAAATCACCCCCCATAGTAAATCACCCCCAGCCATACCATAAATCAATCCCCATTGTAAATCACATCCCATAGTAAATTAACCCCCAGCCATACCATAAATCAATCCCCAGCCATACCATAAATTACCCCCCATAATAAATCACCCCCCAGCCATACCATAAATCACCCCCCATAGTAAATCACCACTCAGCCATACCATAAATCACCTCCCCAGCCATAGCATAAATCACCCCCCATTTTAAATCACCCATAGCCATAGCATAAATCACCCTCTATAGTAAATCACCCCCAGCCATACCATAAATCACCCCCCATAGTAAATCACCCCCAGCCATACAATAAATCACCCCCATAGTAAATCACCACCCAGCCATACCATAAATCACCCCCATAGTAAATTACCCCCAGCCATACTATAAATCACCTCCCATAGTAAATCACCCCCCAGCCATACCATAAATCACATCTCATAGTAAATCAATCGCCACTCAGCCATACCATAAATCACCCACAGCCACCCCATAAATAACCCCCTTATAGTAAATCACCCCCCAGCCATACCATAAATCACCCAACAGCCATACCATAAATCTACCCCCATAGTGAATCTTCCCCAGCCATACAATAAATCTCCCTCTATAGTAAATCACCCCCCATAGTAAATCACCCCTCAGCCATACCATAAATCACCTCCATAGTAAATCAACCCCTAGTCATACCATAAATCATCATGTATAGTAAATTACCCCCAGGGGAAATCACCCCCCTGCCATACCATAAATCACTCCCCATAGTAAATCAACCCCCAGCCATACCATAAATCACTCCCCAGCCATACCATAAATCACCCCAAAGTAAATCACCCCCCAGCCATACCATAAATCACCCCCCAGCCATACTATAAATCACCCCCATATAGTAAGTCATCCACCAGCCATACCATAAATCACCCCCATACTAAATCACCCCCCAGCCATACCATAAATCATCCCCCATAGTAAATCACCACCTAGCCATACCATAAATCACCCTCCAGCCATACCATAAATCACCCCCTATAGTAAATCACCCCCTACCACCCATGGCATAAATCACCCCCTATAGTAAATCACCCCCCGCATAAATCACCGTCCATAGTAAGACAACCCCAGCCATATCATAAATCACCCCCTATAGTAAATCACACCCCATTGTAAATCACCACCCAGCCATACCAAAAATCACCCCCCATAGTAAATCACCCCTCAGCCATTCCATAAATCAACCCCTATAGTAAATCACCCCCAAGCCATAACATAAATCAGCCCCCAGCCATTCCATAAATCACCCCCTCAGAGTAAATCACCCCCCAGCCATACTATAAATCACCTCCCAGAGTAAATCACCCCCCAGACATACCATAAATCACTCTCTATAGTAAATCACCCCTCATAGTACATCACCCCTTATAGTAAATCACTCCCCAGCCATACCATAAATCACTCCCCAGCCGTACCATGAATCACCTTCTATAGTAAATCACCACTAACCATTCTATAAATCACCCCTTATAGTAAATCACCCCCCAGCCATAGCATAAATCACCCACCCCCATTGTAAATCACCCCTAAACATTCCATAAATCACCGCCCATAGTAAGTCATCCCCAAGCCATACCATAAATCACCCCCTATTGTAAATCACCCCCCAGCCATACCTTAAATCACCCCCCATAGTAAATCACCCTCTAGTCATACCATAAATGACCCCCCGGCCATACCATGAATCACCCCTCATAGTAAATCATCCCCCAGCCATACCATAAATCACCTCCCATAGTAAATCACCCTCTAGTCATACCATAAATGACCCCCCAGCCATACCATGAATCACCCCTCATAGTAAATCATCCCCCAGCCATACCATAAATAACCCCCCATAGTAAATCACCCTTTAGTCATACCATAAATGACCCCCCAGCCATACCATGAATCACCCCTCATAGTAAATTACCCCCCAGCCATACCATAAATCGCTCCCATAGTAAATCACCCCCCAGCCATAATATAAATCACCCCCATAGTAAATTACACCCTAGCCATACCACAAATCATCCTCTGTAGTAAATCACCCCCAGCCATATTATAAATCACCCCCTATAGTAAATTACCCCCCAGCCATACCATAAATCACTCCCATAGTAAATAACCCCCCAGCCATACTATAAATCGCCCCCCATAGTAAATCACCCCCTAGCCATACCATAAATCCCCCCACAGCCATACCATAAATCGCCCCCTATAGTAAATCACTCCCCAGCCAGAGCATAAATAACCCCCTAGCCATACCATGAATCACCCCTATAGTAAATCGCCCCCAGCCATATTATAAATCACCCCCCATAGTAAATCACCGTTCAGCCATTCCATAAATCATCCCCTATAGTAAATCACCCCCCAGCCATACCATAAATCAGCCCCCAGCCATACCATAAATCACCTCCCAGAGTAAATCACCCCCCAGCCATACCATAAATCACCCTCTATAGTAAATCACCCCTCATAGTACATCACCCCTTATAGTAAATCACCCCCCAGCCATACCATAAATCACTCCCCAGCCATAACATAAATCACTCCCCAGCCATACCATGAATCACCTTCTATAGTAAATTACCCCCGTAGTAAATCACCACCCAGCCATACCATAAATCACCTCCCAGAGTAAATCACTCCCCAGCCATACCATAAATCACCCTCTATAGTAAATCACCCCTCATAGTACATCACCCCTTATAGTAAATCACCCCCCAGCCATACCATAAATCACTCCCCAGCCATAACATAAATCACTCCCCAGCCATAACATAAATCACCCCCAACCATACCATAAATCACCCCCATAGTAAATCACCCCCCCACCATACAATAAATCACCACCATAGTTAATCAACCCTTAATCATAGCATAAATCACCCCCTATAGTAAATCACCCTTCATAGTAAATCATCCTCCAGCCATACCATAAATCACCCCTCATAGTAAATCATCCCCCAGCCATACCATAAATCACCCCTCAGTCATACCATCTATCACCACCCATAGTAAATCACCTCCCCAGGCATAGCATAAATCACCCCCCCCCCATAGTAAATCACCCCTAACCATTCCATAAATAACCACCCATAGTAAGTCATCCCCAAGCCATACCATAAATCACCCCCCATTGTAAATCAACCCCCAGCCATACCATAAATCCCCCCCATAGTAAATCACCCTCTAGTCATACCATAAATCACCCCCCAGCCATACCATAAATCGCCCCCCATGGTAAATTACGCCCTAGCCATACCATAATCCATCCTCTATAGTAAATCACCCCCAGCCATATTATAAATCACCCCCCATAGTAAATTACCCCCCAGCCATACCATAAATCACTCCCATAGTAAATCACCCCCAGCCATACTATAAATCATCCCCCATAGTAAATCACCCCCCAGCCATACTATAAAGCACCCCCCATAGTAAATTACGCCCTAGCCATACCATAAATCATCCTCTATAGTAAATCACACCCAGCCATATTATAAATCACTCCCCATAGTAAATTTCGCCCCAGCCATACCATAAATCACTCCCATAGTAAATCACCCCCCAGCCATACTATAAATCAACCCCCATAGTAAATCACCCCCTAGCCATACCATAGATCTCCCCCAGCCATACCATAAATTACCCCCCTATAGTAAATCACCCCCAGCCATATTATAAATCACCCCCCATAGTAAATCACCCCTCAGCCATTCCATAAATCATCCCCTATACTAAATCACCCCCCAGACATACTATAAATCACCCCCCAAAGTAAATCATCCCTCAGCCATACCCTAAATCACCTACATACTAAATCAACCCCTATTCATACCATAAATCACACTGTATAGTAAATTACTGCCATGGTAAATCAACCCCCAGCCAAACCATAAATCACTCCCCATAGTAAATCACCCCCCAGCCATACAATAAATCACCCCTAATACTAAATTACTCCCTAGCCATACAATAAATCATCCCCTATAGTAAATCACCCCCAGTCATATTATAAATCACCCCCATAGTAAATCAGCCCCAGCCATAGCATAAATCACCCCCCAAGCCATAGCATAAATCACCCCCCATAGTATATCACCCCCCAATCATACCATAAATCATCCCCTATAGTAAATCACAACTCAGCCATACCATAAATCACCCCCCATAGTAAATCACCCCCACCCTACTATAAATCACCTCCCATAGTAAATCACCCCCCAGCCATACCATAAATCACCTCCCATAATAAATCACATCTCAGCTATACTATAAATCACCCCCCAGCCATACCATAAATCACCACTCATAGTAAATCACCTCCCAGCCATACTATAAATCACCCCCAGCCATAATATAAATCATCTCCCATAGTAAATGACCCCCAGTCATATTATAAATCACCCCCCATAGTAAATCACCCCTTAGCAATACCAAAAATCATCCCCATAGTAAATCCCCCCTGATATACCATAAATCACACCCCAGCCATACCATAAATCACCCCCATAGTAAATCACCCCTAGACATACCATAAATCACCCCCATAGTAAATCACCCCCATAGTAAATCACCCCTAGCCATACCATAAATCACCCTCTATAGTAATTCACCCCCCAGCCATACCATAAATCACCGCCATAGTAAATCACCCCAGACATACCATAAATAACCCCCTATAGTAAATCACCCCCCAGCCATACCATAAATGACCCCCCAACCATACCATAAATTACCCCCATAGTAAATCACCCCCCAGCCATACCATAAATAACCCCCTATAGTAAATCACCCCCCAGCCAAACCATAAATCACCCCCATAGTAAATCACCCCAGACATACCATAAATCACACCCCAGCCATACCATAAATTACCCTCCAGCCATACCTTAAATCACCCACTATAGTAAATCACCCCCCAGCCATATCATAAATCACCCCCACAGTAAATCACCCCCAGCCGAAACATAAATAAACTCCCATAGTAAATCACCCCCCAGCCATACCATAAATTAATACTCAGCCATACCATAAATCACCCTCTATAGTAATTCACCCACCAGCCATACCATAAATCAGCCCCCATAGTAAATAACCCACTAGCCAAAGCATAAATAACCCTCCTGTAGTAAATCACCCCCTGTCATACCATAAATCACCCCCAATGGTATATCACCCCCTAGCTATATAGTAAATCACCCCCCAGCCATACAATAAATCACCTCCCATAGTAAATCACCCCCCAGCCATAACATAAGTCATCCCCCATAGTAAATCACCTCCCAGCCACACCATAAATCAGCCCCCATAGTAAATCACCCCCCCAGCCATAGCATATGTCAACCCCCATAGAAAGTCACCCCCAAGCCATACCATAAATCATCCCCATAGTGAATCACCCCCAGCCATACCATAAATCATCCCCATAGTAAATCACCTCCTAGTCATACCATAAATGACCCCATCCATAACATAAAACAACCCCCTATAGTAAATCCACCCCCCCAGCAATAGCATAAATCACCCCATAGTATATCACCCCCCAGCCATACTATAAATCATCCCCCATAGTAAATCACCCCCAGCCATACAATAAATCACCCCCCCAGTGGTAAATTACGTCCTAGCCACACCAAAAATCATCCCCTATAGTAAATCACTCTCAGCCATATTATAAATCACCCACATAGTAAATCACCCCCAAGGAATACTATAAATCACCCCCCATAGTAAATCACCACCCCAGCCATAGCATAAGTCAACCCCCATAGAAAGTCACCTCCAAGCCATACAATAAATCTCACCCCAATAGTAAATTACGTCCTAGCCTTACCAAAAATCATCCCCTATAGTAAATCACCCTCAGTCATATTATAAATCACCCCCATAGTAAATCACCCCCCAGGAATACTATAAATCACCCCCTATAGTAAATCACCCCCAGCCATACCATAAATCACCCCCAGTCATACCATAAATTACCCCCATTGTAAATCACTCCTCAGCCATACCATAAATCACTCGCCCATAGTAAATCACCCCCCATAGTAAATCACCACCCATAGTAAATCACCCCCCAGCCATACCATAAATCCCCTCCTATAGTAAATCACCCCCAGCCAACCATAAATCACCCCCCATAGTAAATCACCACTCAGCCATACCATAAATCACCCCTTAGTCATACCATAAATAACCCCCCTATAGTTAATCACCCCCCCAGCCGTAGCATCAATCACCCCCTATAGTAAATCACCTCCCCAGCCATAGCATAAATCACCTCCCATAGTAAATCACCCATAGCCATTCCATAAATCACCCCCATAGTAAGTCACCCCCAACCACACGATAAATCACCCATCAGTCATAACATAAGTCACCCCCATATTAACTCACCCCAAGCCATACTATAAATCACCCACTATAGTAAATTACCCCCCAGCCATACCATAAATCACCCCCCATAGTAAATCACCCCCCAGCCATATCATAAATCACCCCCTTAGTAAATCACCCCTAGCCATTCCATAAATCACTGCCCAGCAATACTATAAATCACATCCCATAGTAAATCACCCCCTAGCTATACCATAAATCACCCCCATAGTAAATCACCTTCCAGCCACTCAATAAATCACCCCCCAATAGTAAATTACGCCCTAGCCATATCATAAATAATCCCCTATAGTAAATCACCCCAGTCATATTATAAATCACCCCTCAGCCAAACCATAAATCACCCACCATAGTAAATCACCCCCAAGCCATACCATAAATCACCCCCCAGCCATACTATAAATCACGCCCCTATAGTAAATCACCCGCCAGCAATACCATAAATCACCCCCCAGCCATTCCATAAATCACCCCCATAGTAAATCCTCCCCTGACACACCATAAATCAGCCCCAGCCATACCATAAATTACTCCCCAGTCATACCATAAATAACCCCCCTATAGTAAATCACCGCCAGCCATAGCATAAACCACCCTCTATAGTAAATCACCTCCCCAGCCATACCATATATCACCCCTCATAGTAAATCACCCTCCAGCCATACCATAAATCACCCACCATAGTAAATCAACCCCCAGTCATACCATAAATGACCTTAAATAGTAAATTACCCCCATAGTAAATCACCCCCCAGCCATACCATAAATCACCCCACAGTCATACCATAAATCACCCCCTAGCCATACCATCAATCACTCCTCAGTCATACCATAAATCAACACCCATAGTAAATCACCGCCTAGCCATACCATAAATCACCACCCATAGTAAATCACCCCCTAGCCATACCATAAATCACCTCCTATATTAAATCACCTCCCCCTCCATAGCATAAATCACCACCCCCATAGTAAATCACCCCCTAGTCATACCATAAATCACCCTCTATTGTAAACCACCCCCAGCCATAGCATAATTCACCCCCATTGTAAATCACCCCCTAGCCATACATAAATCACCCTCTATTGTAAATAACACCCCAGCCATACCATAAATCCCCCCATAGTAAATCACCCTCCAGCCAATACCATAAATCACCCCTATAGTAAATAACCCCCCCAGCCATAGCATAAATCATCCCCTATAGTAAATCACCCCCAGCCATATTATAAATCACCCCCATAGTAAATTACCCCCAAACATGCCATAAATCACCCCTCAAAGTAAATCACCTCCTAGCCATACCATAAATCACCCCCCATAGTAAATCATCCCCCAGCCATACAATAAATCATCGCCTATAGTAAATCACCCCCTAGCCATACCATAAATCACCCCCCATGATAAATCTCCCCCCCAGCCATACCATAAATCACCCCCTATAGTAAATCACCCCCCATAATAAATTACTCCCCAGCCATGCCATAAATCACCCCCCATAATAAATCACCTCCTAGCCATACCATAAATCAACCACTATAGTAAATCATCCCCCCAACCATAGCATAAATTACCTCCCATATTAAATCACCCTAGCCATTCCATAAATCACCCCCCATAATAAGTCACCCCCAAGCCATAACATAAATCATCCCCTTAGTAAATCAACCACTAGTCATACCATAAATGACCTCCAGCCATAGCATAAATCATTCCCTATAGTAAATCACAACTCAGCCATACCATAAATCACCCCCCATAGTAAATCACCCCCCAGCCATACCATAAATCACCCATCATAGTATATTGCCCCCAGCCAAACAATAAATCTCCCCCATAAATAAAATAAATCTCCCCTTATAGTAAATCATCTCCAGTCATATTATAAATCACCCCCATAGTAAATCACCCCCAAGTCATACTATAAATTACCCCCTATAGTAAATCACCCCCTGCCATACCATAAATTACTCCCCCATGGTAAATCACCTCCATAGTAAATCACCCCACAGCCATACCATAAATCACCTCCCATAGTAAGTCACCCCTAGACATACCAAAAATCACCCTCTATAGTAAATCACCCCTCATAGTAAATCACCCCTAGCCACAGCATAAATCATCCCCCAGCCATACCATAAATCACCCCCCATAGTAAATCACCCCCCAGCCATACCATAAATCACCCTCCATAGTAAATCACCCCCCAGTCATACTATAAATCACCTCCCATAGTAAATCACCCCCTAGTCATACCATAAATCACCCTCTATAGTAAATCACCCCTCATTGTAAATCATCCCCCACCCATGCCATAAATCACCCCTCATAGTAAATCACCCCCCAGCCATACCATAAATCAACCCCCAGCCATGCCATAAATCACCCATCAGCCATACCATAAATCACCCATCAGCCATACCATAAATCACCCTCCAAAGTAAATCACCCCCCATCCATACAATAAATCAACCCCCAAAAGTAAATTACGCCCTAGCCATACCCAAAATCATCCCCTATAGTAAATCACCCCCAGTCATATTATAAATCACCCCATAGTAAATCACACCCCTGCCATACTATAAATCACCCCCATATTAAATCACCCCCCAGCCATACCATAAATCATCCCCTATAGTAAATCACCCCCCAGCCAAACCATAAATCACCTCCATAGTAAATCACCCCCAGCCATACCATAAATCACCCTGTATAGTAACTTACCCCCATGGTAAATCACCCCCCAGCCATACTATAAATCACGCCCATATTAAATCACCCCCCCAGCCATACCATAAATCATCCCCTATAGTAAATCACACCCAGTCATAATATAAATCACCCCCAATAGTAAATTATCCCCCAGCCGTACCATAAATCACCCCTTATAGTAAATAACCCCCCCAGCCATACCATAAATCACACACATAGTAAATCACCCCATATCTATACCATAAATCACCCCTAATAGTAAATCACCCCCAGCCATACCATAAATCACTCCTATAGTAAATCATTCCCCAGCCATACCATAAATCATCCACCATAGTAAATCACCCCCTAGTCATACCATAAATTACCCCCTATAGTAAATCAACCCCCCAGCAAAAGCATATATCACCCCCAATAGTAAATCACTACAAGTCATACCATAAATCATCCCTATAGTAAATCACCCCCTAGTCATACCACAAATGACCCCAGCCATACCATAAATCACCCCTATAGTAAGTTACACCCCCAGCAATAGCATAAATCACCCCCATAGTAAATCACCCCCCAGCCATACTATAAATCACCCCCCAAAGTAAATCACCCCCAGCCATACCATAAATCACCCCCATAGTAGTAAATCACCCCTCAGCCATACCATAAATCACCCCTCATAGTAAATCACTCTCAGCCATACCATAAATCACTGCCTATAGTAAATCATCCCCCAGCCATACCATAAATCATCCCCCATAGTAAATCACCCCTAGCCATACCACAGATCTTCCACTAGCCATACCATATATTACCCCCTATAGTAAATCAACCCCCAGCAACAGCATAAATCACCCCCCATTGTAAATCACCACAAGCCATACCATAAATTATCCCCAAAGTAAATCACCCCCTATCCATACCATAAATCATCCCTTATAGTAAATCACCCCCCATAGTAAATCACCCCTCAGCCATACCATAAATCACCCTGTATTGTAAATTACCCCCATGGTAAATCACCCCCATAGTAAATCACCCTACAGCCATACAATAAATCACCCCCAATAGTAAATTACACCCTAGCCATACCAAAAATCATCCCCTATAGTAAATCACCCCCAGTCATATTACAAATCACCCCTATAGTAAATCACCCCCCAGCCATACTATAAATCACCCCCTACAGTAAATCACCCCCAGCCATACCATAAATCACCCCCCAGCCATTCCATAATTCACCCCCATAGTAAATCCTCCCCTGACACACCATAAATCAGCCCCAGCCATACCATAAATTACTCCCCAGTCATACCATAAATAACCCCCCTATAGTAAATCACCCCCCAGCCAGAGCATAAATCACCCTCTATAGTAAATCACCTCCCCAGCCATACCATAAATCACCCACCATAGTAAATCAACCCCCAGTCATACCATAAATGACCTTAAATAGTAAATTACCCCCATAGTAAATCACCCCCCAGCCATACCATAAATCACCCCCCAGCCATACCATCAAACACTCCTCAGTCATACCATAAATCAATCCTCAGTCATACCATAAATCACCACCCATAGTAAATCACCGCCTAGCCATACCATAAATCACCACCCATAGTAAATCACCCCCTAGCCATACCATAAATCACCTCCTATAGTAAATCACCTCCCCCTCCATAGCATAAATCACCACCCCCATAGTAAATCACCCCCTAGTCATACCATAAATCACCCTCTATTGTAAACCACCCCCCAGCCATGGCATAATTCACCCCCATTGTAAATCACCCCCAGCCATACCATAAATTACTGCCTATAGTAAATCATACCCCAGCCATACCATAAATCATCCACCATAGTAAATCACCCCCTAGCCATACCACAGATCTTCCCCCGACCATACCATAAATTACCCCCTATAGTAAATCAACCCCCCAGCAACAGCATATATCACCCCCCATTGTAAATCACCACAAGTCATACCATAAATCATCCCCATAGTAAATCACCCCCTAGTCATACCACAAATGACCCCAGCCATACCATAAATCACCCCTATAGTAAGTTACACCCCCAGCAATAGCATAAATCACCCCCATAGTAAATCACCCCCCAGCCATACTATAAATCACCCCCCATAGTAAATCACCCCCAGAGATACCATAAATCACCCCCATAGTAGTAAATCACCCCTCAGCCATACCATAAATCACCCCTCATAGTAAATCACTCTCAGCCATACCATAAATCACTGCCTATAGTAAATCATCCCCCAGCCATACCATAAATCATCCCCTATAGTAAATCACCCCTAGCCATACAACAGATCTTCCACTAGCCATACCATATATTACCCGGTATAGTAAATCAACCCCCAGCAACAGCATAAATCACCCCCCATTGTAAATCACCACAAGCCATACCATAAATTATCCCCAAAGTAAATCACCCCCTATCCATACCATAAATCACCCCTATAGTAAATCACCCCCCATAGTAAATCACCCCTCAGCCATACCATAAATCACCCTGTATAGTAAATTACCCCCATGGTAAATCACCCCCCATAGTAAATCACCCTACAGCCATACAAGAAATCACCCCCAATAGTAAATTACGCCCTAGCCATACCAAAAATCATCCCCTATAGTAAATCACCCCCAGTCATATTATAAATAACCCCTATAGTAAATCACCCCCCAGCCATACTATAAATCACGCCCCTATAGTAAATCACCCCCAGCCATACTATAAATCACGCCCCTATAGTAAATCACTCGCCAGCAATACCATAAATCACCCCCCAGCCATTCCATAAATCACCCCCATAGTAAATCCTCCCCTGACACACCATAAATCAGCCCCAGCCATACCATAAATTACTCCCCAATCATACCATAAATAACCCCCCTATAGTAAATCACCCCCAGCCATAGCATAAATCACCCTCTATAGTAAATCACCTCCCCAGCCATACCATATATCACCCCTCATAGTAAATCACCCTCCAGCCATACCATAAATCACCCACCATAGTAAATCAACCCCCAGTCATACCATAAATGACCTTAAATAGTAAATTACCCCCATAGTAAATCACCCCCCAGCCATACCATAAATCACCCCACAGTCATACCATAAATCACCCCCCAGCCATACCATCAAACACTCCTCAGTCATACCATAAATCAATCCTCAGTCATACCATAAATCACCACCCATAGTAAATCACCGCCTAGCCATACCATAAATCACCACCCATAGTAAATCACCCCCTAGCCATACCATAAATCACCTCCCCCTCCATAGCATAAATCACCATCCCCATAGTAAATCACCCCCTAGTCATACCATAAATCACCCTCTATTGTAAACCACCCCCCAGCCATGGCATAATTCATCCCCATTGTAAATCACCCCCTAGTCATACCATGAATCACCCCCTATAGTAAATCACCCCCCCAGCCATATTATAAATCACCCCCATAGTAAATCACCCTAGCCATACCATACATCACCCCCCATAGTAAATCATCCCCCAGCCATACAATAAATCATCCCCTATAGTAAATCACCCCCTAGCCATACCATAAATCACCCCCCATAATAAATCTCCCCCACAGCCATACCATAAATCACCCCCCACAGTAAATTAATCCCCAGCAATGCCATAAATCACCCCCCATAAAAAATCACCTCCTAGCCATACCATAAATCAACTACTATAGTAAATCATCCCCCCAACCATAGCATAAATTACCTCCCATATTAAATCACCCCTAGCCATTCCATAAACCACCACCCATAATAAGTCACCTCCAAGCCATAACATAAATCATCCCCTTAGTAAATCAACCACTAGTCATACCATAAATGACCTCCAGCCATAGCATAAATCATTCCCTATAGTATAGCACAACTCAGCCATATCATAAATCACCCCCATAGTAAATCACCCCCCAGCCATACCATAAATCACCCATCATAGTATACTGCCCCCAGCCAAACAATAAATCTCCCCCATAAATACAATAAATCTCCCCCTATAGTAAATCACCCCCAGTCATATTATAAATCACCCCCATAGTAAATCACCCCCAAGCCATACTATAAATTACCCCCTATAGTAAATCACCCCCTGCCATACCATAAATCACTCCCCCATGGTAAATCACCCCCATAGTAAATCACCCCACAGCCATACCATAAATCACCTCCCATAGTAAGTCACCCCTAGCCATACCAAAAATCACCCTCTATAGTAAATCACCCCTCATAGTAAATCACCCCTAGCCATAGCATAAATCATCCCCCAGCCATACCATAAATCACCCCCCATAGTAAATCACCCCACAGCCATAGCATAAATCACCCACATAGTAAATCACACCCAGCCATACCATAAATCACCCCCATAGTAAATCACCCCCCAGCCATACCATAAATCACCCCCCATAGTAAATCACCCCCCAGCCATACCATAAATCACCCTCCATAGTAAATCACCCCCCAGTCATACTATAAATCACCTCCCATAGTAAATCATCACCTAGTCATACCATAAATCACCCTCTATAGTAAATCACCCCTCATTGTAAATCATGCCCCACCCATGCCATAAATCACCCCTCATAGTAAATCACCCCCCAGCCATACCATAAATCAACCCCCAGCCATGCCATAAATCACCCATCAGCCATACCATAAATCACTCCCCATCCATTCCATAAATCACCCTCCATAGTAAATCACCGCCCATCCATACAATAAATCAACCGCCAAAAGTAAATTACGCCCTAGCCATACCCAAAATCATCCCCTATAGTAAATCACCCCCAGTCATATTATAAATCACCCCATAGTAAATCACACCCCTGCCATACCATAAATCACCCCCATATTAAATCACCCCCAGCCATACCATAAATCATCCCCTATAGTAAATCACCCCTCAGCCATACCATAAATCACCTCCATAGTAAATCACCCCCAGCCATACCATAAATCACCCTGTATAGTATCTTACCCCCATGGTAAATCACCCCCCAGCCATACCATAAATCTCCCCCATATTAAATCACCCCCCAGCCATACCATAAATCATCCCCTATAGTAAATCACACCCAGTCATAATATAAATCACCCCCCAATAGTAAATTACCCCTCAGCCATACCATAAATCACCCCTTATAGTAAATAACCCCCCCCAGCCATACTATAAATCACACCCATAGTAAATCACCCCCTATCTATACCATAAATCACCCCTAATAGTAAATCACCCCCAGCCATACCATAAATCACTGCCTATAGTAAATCATACCCCAGCCATGCCATAAATCATCCACCATAGTAAATCATCCCCTAGCCATACCACAGATCTTCCCCCAACCATACCATAAATTACCCCCTATAGTAAATCAACCCCCCAGCAACAGCATATATCACCCCCCATTGTAAATCACCACGAGTCATACCATAAATCATCCCCATAGTAAATCACCCCCTAGTCATACCACAAATGACCCCTGCCATACCATAAATCATCCCTATAGTAAGTTACACCCCCAGCAATAGCATAAATCACCCCCATAGTAAATCACCCCCCAGCCATACTATAAATCACCCCCCATAGTAAATCACCCCCAGCCATACCATAAATCACCCCCATAGTAGTAAATCACCACTCAGCCATACCATAAATCACCCCTCATAGTAAATCACTCTCAGCCATACCATAAATCACTGCCTGTAGTAAATCATCCCCCAGCCATACCATAAATCATCCCCCATAGTAAATCACTCCTAGCCATACCCCAGATCTTCCACTAGCCATACCATATTTTACCCCCTATAGTAAATCAACCCCCAGCAACAGCATAAATCAGCTCCCATTGTAAATCACCACAAGCCATACCATAAATTATCCCCAAAGTAAATCACCCCCTATCCATACCATGAATCACCCCCTATAGTAAATCACCCCCCATAGTAAATCACCCCTCAGCCATACCATAAATCACCCTGTATAGTAAATTACGCCCATGGTAAATCACCCCCCATAGTAAATCACCCTACAGGCATACAATAAATCACCCCCAATAGTAAATTACGCCCTAGCCATACCAAAAATCATCCCCTATAGTAAATCACCCCCAGTCATATTATAAATCACCCCTATAGTAAATCACCCCCCAGCCATACCATAAATCACCCCCTATAGTAAATCAACCGCCAGCCATACCATAAATCACCCCCCAGCCATTCCATAAATCACCCCCATAGTAAATCCTCCCCTGACACACCCTAAATCAGCCCCAGCCATACCATAAATTACTCCCCAGTCATACCATAAATAACCCCCCTATAGTAAATCACCCCCCAGCCATAGCTTAAATCACCCTCTATAGTAAATCACCTCCCCAGCTATACCATATATCACCCCTCATAGTAAATCACCCTCCAGCCATACCATAAATCACCATAAATACCATAAATCACCCACCATAGTAAATCAACCCCCAGCCATACCATAAATGACCTTAAATAGTAAATTAACCCCATAGTAAATCACCCCCCAGTCATACCATAAATCACCCCCCAGTCATACCATAAATCACCCCCAAGCCATTCCATCAATCACTCCTCAGTCATACCATAAATCACCACCCATAGTAAATCACCGACTAGCCATACCATAAATCACCACCCATAGTAAATCACCCCCTAGCCATACAATAAATCACCTCCTATAGTAAATCACCTCCCCCTCCATAGCATAAATCACCACCCCCATAGTAAATCACCCCCTAGTCATACCATAAATCACCCCCCATAATAAGTCACCCCCAAGCCATAACATAAATCATCCCCTTAGTAAATCAACCACTAGTCATACCATAAATGACCTCCAGCCATAGCATAAATCATTCCCTATAGTAAATCACAACTCAGCCATACCATAAATCACCCCCCATAGTAAATCACCCCCCAGCCATACCATAAATCAGCAATCATAGTAAATTGCCCCCAGCCAAACAATAAATCTCCCCCATAAATACAATAAATCTCCCCCTATAGTAAATCACCACCAGTCATATTATAAATCACCCCCATAGTAAATCACCCCCAAGCCATACTATAAATTAGCCCCTATAGTAAATTACTCCCTGCCATACCATAAATCACTCCCCCATGGTAAATCACCCCCATAGTAAATCACCCCACAGCCATACCATAAATCACCTCCCATATTAAGTCACCCCTAGCCATACCAAAAATCACCCTCTATAGCAAATCACCCCTAGCCATAGCATAAATCACCCCCTAGTCATACCATAAATCACCCCCCATAGTAAATCACCCCACAGCCATAGCATAAATCACCCACATAGTAAATCACCCCCAGCCATACCATAAATCACCCCATAGTAAATCACCCCCCAGTCATACCATAAATCACCCCCCATAGTATATCACCCCCCAGTCATACTAGAAATCACCTCCCATAGTAAATCACCCCCTAGTCATACCATAAATCACCCTCTATAGTAAATCACCCCTCTTTGTAAATCATTCCCCACCCATGCCATAAATCACCCCTCATAGTAAATCACCCCCTAGCCATACCATAAATCAACCCCCAGCCATACCATAAATCACCTCCCATAGTAAATAACCCCCCCCTGCCATACCATAAATCACACTCATAGAAAATCACCCCCTATCCATACCATAAATCACCCCTAATAGTAAATCACCCCCAGCCATACCATAAATCACTGCCTATAGTTAATCATCCCCCAGCCATACCATAAATCACTGCCTATAGTAAATCATCCCCCAGCCATACCATAAATCATCCACCATAGTAAATCACCCCCTAGCCATACCACAGATCTTCCCCCAACCATACCATAAATTACCCCCTATAGTAAATCAACCCCCCAGCAACAGCATATATCACCCCCCATTGTAAATCACCACAAGTCATACCATAAATCACTCCTATAGTAAGTTACACCCCCAGCAATAGCATAAATCACCCCCATAGTAAATCACCCCCCAGCCATACTATAAATTACCCCCCATAGTAAATCACCCCCATAGTAGTAAATCACCCCTCATAGTAAATCACTCTCAGCCATACCATAAATCACTGCCTATAGTAAATCATCCCCCATAGTAAATCACCCCTAGCCATACCACAGATCTTCCACTAGCCATATCATATATTACCCCCTATAATAAATCACCCCCCATTGTAAATCACCACAAGCCATACCATAAATTATCCCCAAAGTAAATCACCCCTCAGCCATACCATAAATCACCCTGTATAGTAAATTACCCCCATAGTAAATCAACCCCCTCATAGTAAATAATCTTCTTTTTTTAAAATCTTTTTATTTTTATATAGTGCTAACATATTCCCCAGCGCTTTACATACAGTACATTATTGTCACTGCTCACAATCTAAATTCCCTATCGGTATGTCTTTTGAGTGTGGGAGGAAACCAGAGAAACCGGAGGAAACCCACGCAAACACGGGGAGAACATACAAACTCCTTGCAAATGTTGTCCTTGGTGGGATTTGAACCCAGGACCCCAGCGCTGCAAGGCTGCAGTGCTAACCACTGCGCCACCGTGCCGCCCATCACCCCTAGTCATTCTATAAATCACCCTCCATAGTAAGTCACCCCAAGCCATACCATAAATCACCCCCCATTGTAAATCCCCCCACCCATACAAAAAAATTTCCCCCAGCCATACAATAAATCTCCCCCCATAGTAAATTACCCCCCAGCCATGCCATAAATCACCCATCATAGTAAATCACAGCCTAGCAATACCATAAATCAGCTCCTATAGTAAGTCACTGTAACATACCTGGCGGCGTCCTTGCATGGTGGTCCATCTCCCACTGTGCAAGAGGGCGCACTTGATCTCCTGTCCAGAATGTCTCTCTGGCTTCCCTCCATGCTGTCTGTTTGTGTCTGTTTCTGCTGCTTAAGGGCGGCGCCCGATCACTTCCTGCCTTTTGTACCTGCTGTGGGTCACACCCCTTGTGCGTCCTCAGCCTATTGCTGTCTGTCACTTGGTATATAGCTCAGCAGCTCCCTTCTATCCCTGCCTGAGCATAGTGTTTCCTTCAGTGTGTGCTTGCACTCTGAAGGTGCCAGGTCCCGTCTTTGTTTCCTTGTCTGCCTTTCCTGGAGGCTGTATTTCCAGGCCTGTCTGAACTTAGTCCTGTATGTCTCCTGCTTTGCGGTATCAGCTCCCGTGTCTGAACTGTGTCCTGTATGTCTCCTGCTTTGCGGTATCAGCTCCTGTGTCTGAACTGAGTCCTGTATGTCTCCTGCTTTGCGGTATTAGTTCCCGTGTCTTAACTGAGTCCTTTCTGTGTATCTTGTCTGTCCTGTCTGAACACGCTCCTAGCCTGTTCCTCCTGCCTTCTAGGGGCCGATTACCTAGACCCGCTCCTGTATCTTGTCTGTCCTGTCTGAACACGCTCCTTGCCTGTTCGTCCCGCCTCTCTGGGGGCAGTATTCCCAGACCCGCTCCTGTATCCCGCTGCAGTGTCGGTCTCCTCCGTACACTCAGTTCCAGTCTGAACTCTCTCCTATCCTTTACCTGTTTTGCCTCTATGTCTGTTCCCTTCCTTTTTCTGCAGAGTCTGAACTCGTACCTAACTCCTGCTTGTTGTCTCTGCAAGTACTGTGTGAGTATCTGGCTCTGTCTTTCCCTTCCTGTCTGTTCCGTGTGAACAGAGCCCTGTCCTCCCTGCTCAGCCTTGTCTGCACTCTAGCTGTGCTTGCCTGTAACCCTCTGCCTGTATTGTTCCTGAGTCCCGGTGTGTACTGGGTCCTATCCCGCCTGTGTTCCTACCTGCTAGTGCCTCCCTGTCTGCATACCCGCCTGCCTGCATACCAGTCGTGCCTGCCTATACCCACCAGTCTGTGTGCCAGCCTACCAGCCTGTTCCTGTATTCCCCTGTGTGGGTCAACAGCCGTGTCCGGGGTCTGTCCTGGAGTAGCACCTGGTCCCTCTGCTCGGTTCCTCCTTGGTGCACTGGCGTCGTATGCCGTCGTGCGACCCTGGTCGGATCGGGTGAATACTTAGTCACGCCCCTCCAGGCATTCACTCTCCGGCACGGTCCAGTGGAATCACTACCAATCACACGCACACGCCGCTTAGCCCGGGCGTGTGCATAACAGTCACCCCCAAGCCATACCATAAATCACCCCCATTGTAAATCCCACCCACCCATACCATAATTCACCCCCCACACTAAATCTTTCCCCAGCCATACCATAAATCTACAACCATAGAAAATCTTCCCCTAGCCATATCATAAATCAACCCCCATAGAAAGTCACTCCCAAGCCATACCATAAATCACCCCCCATAGAAAATCACCCCTCATAGTAAATCATCACCCAGCCATACCATAAATCACCCCCATAGTAAATCACCACCCAGTCATATTATAAATCACCCCCCAATAGTAAATTACCACCCAGCCATACCATAAATCACCCCCTTATAGTAAATCACCACCCCCAGCCATAGCATAAATCACCCCACATAGTAAATCACCCTCCAGCCATACCATAAAAAAAAAACATAGTAAATCACCCCCTGCTATACCATAAATCACTGTCTATAGTAAATCATACCCCAGCCATACCATAAATCACCACCCATAGTAAATCACCCCCTAGCTATAAGATAGATCTTCCCCAGCTATACCATAAATTAACCCCTATAGTAAATCAAACCCCCAGCAACAGCATAAATCAACCCCCATTGTAAATCACCACAAGCCATACCATAAATCATCCCCATAGTATATCACCCCCTAGACATACCATAAATGACCCCAATAGTAAATTACGCCCTAGCCATACCAAAAATCATCCCCTATAGTAAATGACCCCCAGTCATACCATAAATCACCCCCCAGCCTTACCATAAATCACCCCCCATATTAAATC
The DNA here is from genome assembly GCF_046119375.1 of Phyllobates terribilis. Taxonomy (NCBI): domain Eukaryota; kingdom Metazoa; phylum Chordata; class Amphibia; order Anura; family Dendrobatidae; genus Phyllobates; species Phyllobates terribilis. The sequence continues at coordinate 220,570,513 of NW_027362769.1, read as the reverse complement.
ACCCCCCCAGCTATACCATAAATCACCCCCAGCCATACCATAAATCACTCCCCATAGTAAATCACCACCTAGCCATAGCATAAATCACCCCCCATAGTAAGTCACTCACTAGCCATACCATAAATCACCCCCAGCCATACCATAAATAACCCCCATAGTAAATCACTCCGCAGCCATAGCATAAATCACCCCCATAGTAAATCACCCCCCAGCCATACCATAAATCACCCCTCATAGTAAATCATCCCCCAGCCATACCATAAATCACCCCTCAGCCATACCATAAATCACCTCCCATAGTAAATTACCCCCCATAGTAAATCACCCCCCCAAGCCATACCATAAATCACCCCTCAGTCATACCATAAATCACCTCCCATAGTAAATCACCTCCCCAGCCATAGCATAAATCACCCCCCATTGTAAATCCACCCCACCCATACAATAAATCCGCCCCCACACTAAATCTTCCCCCAGCCATAAAATAAATCTCCCCCCATAGTAAATCTTCAATAACCATACAATAAATCTCCCCCCAGCCATAGCATAAATCTACCCCCATAGTAAATCTTCCCACAGCCATATTATAAATCACCCCCCAGTCATGCCATAAATCACCCATCATGGTATATTGCCCCCAGCCAAACAATAAATCTCCCCCATAAATACAATAAATTACCCTATAGTAAATCACCCCCCATAGTAAATCACCCCCCAGCCATACCATAAATCACCCCTCAGCCATACCATAAATCACCTCCCATAGTAAATTACCCCCCAGCCATACTATAAATCACCCCTCAGTCATACCATAAATCACCTCCCATAGTAAATCACCTACCCAGCCATAGTATAAATCCCCCCCCATTGTAAATCCCCCCCCACCCAGACAATAAATCTTCCCCCAGCCATACAATAAATCTCCCCCCAGCCATAGCATAAATCTACCCACATAGTAAATCTTCCCCCAGCCATATCATAAATCAACCCCCAGCCATGCCATAAATCACCCATCATGGTATATTGCCCCCAGCCAAACAATAAATCTCCCCCATAAATACAATAAATTACCCTATAGTAAATCACCCTCCATAGTAAATCACCCCACAGCCATACCATAAATCACCCCCCATTTTAAATCACCCCTCAGCCATACCATAAATCACCTCCATACTAAATCAACCCCTAGTCATACCATTAGTCACCCTGTATAGTAAATTATCCCCATGGTAAATCACCCCCCATCCATACCATAAATCACTCCCCATAGTAAATTAACCCCCAGCCATACCATAAATCACTCCCCCATAGCAAATCACCCCCCAGCCATACAATAAATCACCCCCAATACTAAATTACGCTGTAGCCATACAATAAATCATCCCCTATAGTAAATTACCCCCCAAGCCATACCATAAATCACCCCCCAGCCATACCATAAATCACCCCCCATAGTAAATCACCCCCCAAGCCATAGCATAAATCACCCCCCCTAGTAAATCACCCCCCAATCATACCATAAATCATCCCCTATACTAAATCACCCCCAGTCATACCATAAATCACCCCCCATAGTAAATCACCCCCCAGCCATACTATAAATCACCTCCCATAGTAAATTACCCCCAGTCATATTAAAAATCACCCCCAACCTTACCAAAAATCACCTCCCATAGTAAATCACCCCCAGCCATACCATAAATCACCCCCCAGCCATACCATAAATTACCCCAATAGTAAATCCCCCCCTGACATACCATAAATCACGCCCCAGCCATACCATAAATAACCCCCCTATAGTAAATCACCCCCCAGCCATAGCATAAATCACCCTCTATGGTAAATTACCTCCCCAGCCATTCCACAAATCACCCCTATAGTAAATCAACCTCAGCCATACCATAAATCACTCCCCAGTCGTACCATAAATCACCTCCCATAGTAAATCACCCCCCAGCCATACCATAAATTAACCCTCAGCCATACCATAAATCACCCCCCAGTCATATCATAAATAACCCCTATACCATAAATCCCCCCCAACCATACCATAAATCACTCCCCAGCCATACCATAAATAATCCCCTATAGTAAATCATCCCCCAGCAATACCATAAATCACCCCCCAGCCATACCATAAATCACTCCCCAGCCATACCATAAATCACCCCCATAGTAAATCACCCCTAGCCATATCACAAATCACCCTCTATAGTAATTCACCCCCAGCCATACCATAAATCACCCCCATAGTAAATCACCCTCTAGTCATACCATAAATGACCCCCCAGCCGTACCATAAATCAGCCTCCATAGTAAATCACCCCCTAGCCAAAGCATATTCACCCTACTATAGTAAATCACCCCCAGACACACCATAAATCACCCCCAATGGTATATCACCCCCTAGCCATAGCATATATCACCCACATAGTAAATGACCCCCCAGCCATACAATAAATCACCCCCCCATAGTAAATCACCCGCCCAGCCATAATGTAAGTAATCCCCCATAGTAAATCATCCCCCAGCCATACCATAAATCGCCCCCATAGTAAATCACCCCCTCAGCCATAGCATAAGTCACCCCCCATAGAAAGTCAAAACCAAGCCATACCATAAATTGCCCCATAGTAAATCACTCCCTAGTCATACATATATGACCCCACCCATACCATAAATCATCCCCTATAGTAAATCACCTCCAGCCAATTTTATAAATCGCCTTAGTAAATTAGCCCCCAACCACACCATAAATCACCCATCAGTCATACCATAAGTCACCCCCCATATTAAGTCATCCCCAAGCCATACCATAAATCATCCCCTTTAGTAAATCACCCCCAGCCATACCATAAATCACCCCCACAGTAAATCACCCCCAGCCATATCATAAATCACCCCCTTAGTAAATCACCCCTAGCCATTCCATAAATCACTGCCCAGCCATACTATAAATCACCTTCCATAGTAAATCACCCCCTAGCCATACCATAAATCACCCCCCAGCCATACTTTAAATTACCCCCATAGTAAATCACACCCCAGCCATACCATAAATCATCCCCTATAGTAAATCACTTCCCAGCAATACCATAAATCACCCCCCAGCCTTTCAATAAATCATTCCCAGCCATACCATAAATCATCCCCATAGTAAATCACCCCCAGCCATATCATAAATCACCCCCTTAGTAAATCACCCCTAGCCATTCCATAAATCACCAACCATAGTAAATCACCCCCAAGCCATACAATAAATCACCCTCCATCCATACCTTAAATTAGCCCCATAGTAAATCACCCCCCAGCCATACCATAAATCATCCCCTATAGTAAATCACCCCCCAGCAATACCATAAATCACCCCCAGCCTTTCCATAAATCACTCCCAGCCATACCAAAAATCACCCCCATAGTAAATCCTCCCCTGACAAACCATAAATCAGCCCCAGCCATACCATAAATTACGCCCCAGTCATACCATAAATAACCCCCTCTAGTAAATCACCCCCCAGCCATAGCATAAATCACCCCCTATAGTAAATCACCTCCCCAGCCATACCATATATCACCCCTCATAGTTAATCACCCCCCAGCCATACAATAAATCACCCACCATAGTAAGTCACCCCCAAGCCATACCATAAATTACCCCCCAGTCATACCATAAATCACCCCATATAGTTAATCACCCCTCCAGCCATAGCATAAATTACCCCCTATAGTAAATCACCTCCCCAGCCATAGCATAAATCACCCCTTATAGTAAATCACCCCCAGCCAAACCATAAATCACCCCCATAGTAAATTACCCTCAGCCATACCATAAATCACTCCACAGCTGTACCACAAATCACCTCCCATAGTAAATCACCCCCCTGCCATACCATAAATTAACCCTCAGCCATACCATAAATCACCTCCCAGTCATTCCATAAATAACCCCTATACCATAAATCCTGCCCAACCATACCATAAATCACTCCCCAGCAATACCATAAATCACCCCCCAGCCATACCATAAATCACTCCCCAGCCATACCATATATTAACCCCATAGTAAATCACCCCCCTGCCATATCATAAATCACCCCCCAGCCATACCATAAATCACCCCCCATAGTAAATTACCCCCCAGCCATACCATAAATCAACCTCCAGCATACCCTATGTCACCACCATAGTAAATCACCCCCCAGCCATACCATAAATCACCCGCCAGCATACCCTAAATCACCCCCATAGTAAATCACCCCCCAGCCATACCATAAATCACCCCCCAGCATACCCTAAATCACCCCCATAGTAAATCACCCCCCAGCCATACCATAAATCACCCCCCATAGTAAATCACCCGCCATGCCATAAATCACCCCCCATAGTAAATCACCCCCAGCCATACCATAAATCACCCCCCAGCCATACCATAAATCACCCCCAGCCATAGCATAAATCACCCCCAATTGTAAATCACCCCCCAGCCATACCATAAATCACCCCCCATAGTAAATCACCCGCCATGCCATAAATCACCCCCCATAGTAAATCACCCCCAGCCATACCATAAATCACCCCCAGCCATAGCATAAATCAACCCCAATTGTAAATCACCCCCCAGCCATAGCATAAATCACCCCCCATAGTAAATCACCCCCCAGCAACACCATAAATCAACCCCCATAGTATGTCACTCCCTAGCCATAGTATAAATCACCCCCAATAGTAAATCACTCCCTAACCATACCATAAATCACCCCCCAGCCATACCATAAATCACCCCCTATAGTAAATCACCCCTCCAGCCATAGCATAAATCACCCCCCACAGCAAATCAGCCGTCAGCCATACTATAAATCACCCCCCACAATTAATCTTCACCTCTATTCCATCTTCGGTGTCTTCAGCTCTGAAGCACAGAGCAGTTTTCACCAATGGCCGCCTCTGCAGCTGCCCACCAGCGAGCGACATTAGCAGCGTGATCACATGACCTGAGGTCAGAGCTTCAGCGCTGGGAGCCGGCACAATGCAGCTACTCTGAGCGCGGTCTCTGCTCAGAGAACTGCCGACTCCCAGTCTGGGGGGTGGCAGAACGCAGCCGCCGGCAAAGAAGACACATCGAACCGACTGCGCCACACCTAGATATGCCTCTGTCTTACGTCAATCTCTTCTTGAGATTTTGGGAGCGTGAATACATCCCAAACATTGAACATAAGTCATTGGCATCAGTGATATCTTGGATGAGATTCATAGACGATGTGTTGTTTATTTGGCAGGGCTCCTGTGAGGAACTTGAAAAATTCTTAAAACATCTCAATGACAAATGCATGGAATATTAAACTAACCCATCACATTGAGCTAAAGAAAAGTGATTTTCTGGATTTGGATATTCGTGTTGATGACCATGGACAGTTGCATACAAATATTTATTGCAAGAAAACTAGTGTCAATGCTTTCTTGCATGCCAAATCACATCTGGCACATGTAATACGGGCAATACCGACCAGCAATTTATTAGGGCACATCGTATTTGTGACCAAGACAAAGCTTTTGAAGAGCAGGCATGTGATATTACATCGTGGGAACAAAATGTAAAATATTCAACAGGCCTACTATCGGGCCAAACACACCAATAGACAATCTCTTCTCATTACTAAAAGGAAAAGGGAATCTTATGGGCATGTTCGATCAATCAAGAATTATCATTCAAGGTGGAAGGAGATGACCAATATCATCTCCAAATTTTGGCCAATTCTCCAACAGGATCAGACAATAATTCCTTTTCTATCAAATCGTCCATTAATTACGGCTAAACGTAATAAGACACTACGTGATATATTGGTTCATAATCATCATGTACATGATACGTCTTCATATATCTTTGCCTCAAAGGGCCCCAAATGGGGCACATGGAAGTGTGGCAACTGCAAAGTGGGCAGATATATTGAAAAAACGGATACCTTTCAGGATTCGATGTGTGAGCAGATTTACAAGATCCTGCATTTCATCAATTGTAGAACATCTATGGTCATCTACCAAGCCACATGTTCCTGTGGACTCTTGTATATTGATATGTTAACTCAGGAGCTGAGGGTACATACTTTGTAACACATCAAACATATTAGAGCAGCGAGAAAATTTCTCAAGATGAGGTGGGTGCTATTTCTAAACTTAAACCTTTGGCGAGACACTTTCGGGGTTGCCACCCTCATCAATGGCATCTCTTACGTGTCAAAGGGATTGACCATCTGTATCCTGGGAATAGGAGGGAAAATCTAGCCAAAAAACTGGCCCAGATTGAATGTAAATGGATCACCACTCGAAGAAGTATGACCCTCAGAGGTTTAAACGAACAGTGGGGTTTTTCGAGTTTTCTTTAAGTATACACTTGGATTTTTTGGTATATTCTCATTTTCAGTGTCTTGTCCTTATTATCAATCGAATCATATAATCTATATAGTCATAGTGGATTTGATTGAATAATATAATATATACATGTATTATTGGTTTTATTGTATATATAAATGGTGGTTTATGAGTTTGTGGAGGTATTTTTATGGGACATATGTGGATACTAATTTTTATTATCTCTTTCAGACTGGAGGACTCTTTGTATCATCATCATCATCGACCAAACAGCCATACAGTTTCACATGAATTCCGTCACTAAGTATAACATTGGATATATATTTTTTGTATTATCCTCTCTATCATGATCACGTCTCTTTTTCATATATATATTCTTATTATATTTTATGCTTTTTTAATTTTCGTATATACACATATATAACTATCACTTACATACACTTATACATTGAATTAAGGATATTAAATTATCACATATAAATAGCTGCTAGTATATTCATTCACCTCTATACATACACAAGGTAATTAGATATATTCATTTGTAGATGTCATATTTTTGTGGGATTGTACAAGAATCAACATTTTAATACATACAGTCATACTATATTATGGTTGGTTTGTCTCCATCTTTGCTCTGATTTAAACTGGCTGCGCTGGCGCTGTGTGTTATATTACGCATGTGCTGCACAGAGTATTTAAGCAAATTATTCACCTGTATCATATACATGGTGAGAGTTTATAGTGTGTTTATTCACTTTGACATATACACATTATATATGGCATTATATTGTGTGCGCGCACATTAACTATGTTATATAGAGATCTTTTTCTGTATGTCATACAGTTCTATTTTGCTGTTCTAATTATATTTCGGCTTTGATGTTGAACCACACTTTTGGCCTTTTCTACTATGGCTGCAGGGTTGCTGTGCGCCACACTGCGCATGCTCCGGTGTGCTCTCGCGTCCGATACTGGGGTCTGGTCATTGAACTGCGACCTTTGGTCGCGCTTCGGTGATGCACATCCGGTCGCAGACAGGACAGCTATCCGGACGCGAGGGACAGTAATGGCGCCTGATAACATGGCACCCTTGATTTGTAAGTAACCACAGCTGTAATCCCCCTATAAAACATCGCCCCTTCCTCCTCCACCTCACTCCCTGACGAAGCGGTAGCGAAACGTGCGTTGGAGCAGGTTGAGAGGGTGATGATGTGCCTCTGGTCAGTACCTATTCATATGCACAAATGAAACTTACTATGATCTTATTGCTCTTTGATTATTTTTTGCATTATGACATTTGATATTACATGGTGATCACTTTTACTGTTCACCATGTGGTTTGGATATGTATAGTTCCTTACATACATACATTTGTATTTTTGCGTAAATAATTTAAATATATTTGGATATGCACATGCATATATATAACATGCACAATGCACTTTTTGGATAAAATCCATTTTATAAATAGCAGATTTTTGTGCATTAACAGTGGAATTACGTTTGGACATGCAGACATATATATAACATGCATTATGCATATTTCTTGGGTTATATCCATTGGATGAACAACAGTTTTTTTGCACATAGGTATATATAATCTAAGCATTAAATCTTTAGACTTAATATAATACTTGTTTGTGCAATATATCTTTTTTTTGGTCTATATTTATTAAAAATAAAATGATATTGATATTATTCAGTGGGGTCAATGAAGTTATGACATTAAGATTTCGTATATGCACTTTAAATTTAATCATATAATGTATAATATTATTTTATGCAATTTATCATATATGGACATTTTGTAATTGGTATTCCCTGTATGTAGCATGGAGTGCATACTCATCCCCTCCCCCTATAACATCATTTTATTCCTTTTCACCTCGTTCTTTCCTCTCCTCATTATTTTTTATTACATTCATTTATGTTTTGTGTTTTTAATTGATTTAATAAAGAGATACATATTTTACAATATACTCTTGTTGCCTAATTTATGGATATAGTTTTCTAGGTTTATATTATCATATTAGCCCTAATATATTGCTCACTATTAGGCCGGTTTCACACGTCCATATATATTACCGGTACCGGATATATCCGTGTCCCGTGTGTGTCACACGTGTGGCACCCATGTGCCGCATCAGGATTACATGCGCCTGTGAATCAGCGGTACAGTTAGCGCTGTTCCCAAGCACCAGGTGCTGAAAGCTGCCCTCATCCTGGTTCCCTGCCGGCGCTGTGATCAGCCCCGGCAGGGAAAATGATGAGGGTAGTAGTAGTCGGCTTCCGCAGTGTCCCTGTGTAAAAATAAGAATAAAATAATAAAATCCATGTACTCACCTGTCCTAAGTGTCTCTGACGCCGAGGTGCCCTTATCTATTGCTCACTGTTGATTACACTTATAGGTACTTTGAGGGATAGACGACTTGTGAGTGGGGCGTCATTGTCGTACTATATTTTCGGGTGCCAAGCCTTGCGGTCAGGAAGGGTCATCATAGGTGAAAAAAGGAGCAGACTAGTTCCCATTGATACAGTATATTGTGTATCATCCACATACTTTTGTATTTTTATATCACTAGTTTTGCACATTTATTATTTTTCACTTTGATCTTCGGGATATTTGTTTCTATGGATAATTGTAATTATTTTTAATTAAGGTTACATTTTAAGGGTTTTATATGCAAATAATATTTATTCACCCTTTGTTTGATATGCTATTAGTTGGTCAAATAAAAAAAAAATAAAATAAAAATTCAAATCACCTCTTTTCCCCCATTGAAAGTAAAGAGATTAAAATAAAAAATACACATATGTGGTTTCATTTTTTTAGTCTCTGCAATTCCACAAAAATGCTGTAACAAGCGATCAAAAAGTGACATTGATCACAAAATGGTATTAATAACAATGTCTTCTTACATCGCAAAAAAAGTCATCAGACAGCTCCATCGACTGAAAAATCAAAATGTTAGTGGTCTCGGAAAATGACGACAACCCATAATTTTTATTTTTTTTTGGGGGGGGGGACTTCTGATTTTTTTTTTTCACCCCTAAAAAAATTGGATGTGTTGGGTATCGCTGTAATTGCATTGATGAGGAGAATAATACTGCAAGGAAATTTTTACTGCAAAATGTACACCATGAAAACAATTCCCAAAAAGCAATGTCCAAATTGCGTTTTTTTCCACAATTTCACCACATTTGGAATTGTTTCCCATTTTCGAGTACACTAGTGGTAAAATGAATGGTCTCATTCAGAAGTAAAACTAGTCCCACAAAAAACAAGCCCTTATACGTGAGTGTGGACAGAAAAATAGTTATGGCTCTGGGAAGAAAGGGAGGAAAAATAGAATCACAAAAACGGAAATTATCTGCGACGTGAAGGGGTTACGTCACAAAGAAGCAACGGGTGCATGAGACTTCAGGATTCTCATTCATTTTGCTGGCATCAGGAAACTCTTCAGGTTTTGTGACAAATCTGCACTGAAAAGAAACGCAGCAAAAACACAACGTGTGCACACAGCCTTACAGTAGGAGTGTGTATTTTGCCCATAACAACCAATCAGAGATCAGCTTTCCTTTTACCAAAGCAGGTTGAGAAATGAAAGCTGAGCTCTGGTTGGTTGCTATGGGCAACAAAGACAATGTAATGAACAGTTTGATAAATGAGGCTCTGAGACCCTGCATTACACATCAGGGGACTGCAGCTCTATGTCACTGATCTACCACTGCTGTCAGGAGATGGGATCAAGGACAATTGATGAGAATCTAGCAATATGGATGATGTGGTCTGCATTACAGGAACCATATAGGAGAAGACCTCAATATGGCGGATAACGCAGACATGGCACATCCGCTACAGCAGGTACACAAGAATTTCTAGATGTACGGCGTATGGTGCTGAGGAGAAACTGCAATGCTCATGAAATAAATCTCCTAAGAGATGGACAATCCTCTACAATTATCACTAGGATTATTATTATTTATTATTATAGCGCCATTGAATCCATGGCACTTTACATGTAAGAAGGTGTATACATAGTAAAGACAAGTACAATAATCTTGAATAATACAAGTCGGCGACTGGTCCAGGAGGAGAGAAGACCCTGCCCGCGAGGGCTCACAGTCTACAAGGGGTGGGTGAGGATACAGTAGGTGAGGGTACAGCTGGTCATGCAGCAGTATGGTGGAGCGAGGGTTACTGCAGGTTGTAGGCTTGTCAGTAGAGGAGGGTCTTCAGGTTCCTTTGAAGGTTTCCTGGTAGGCGACAGTCTGATATGTTGGGGTAGAGCGTTCCAGAGTAGGGGGGATGCACGGGAGAAATCTTGTATGCGATTGTGGGAAGAGGAGATAAGAGGGGAGTAGAGAAGGAGATTGCAATATTCTAACATTTGCACAAATTTGGCAACTTTTGGGACAGTTTTCTGCAGAGAAAGTCACTTAAGGGGTTTTCCACTACTGATCAACCTCCTCTGAAATGCTAGAGTGCAACAAATAAAGTAAAAACACTTCATATTTTCCTCAGCGCCAACAACGTTGGAATAGCGCCATTGCAGGAGCAGAGTTGCCAACCGTCCAGAAATTCCAGGACAGTCCTTAAAAAATAGGACACTTTTTTAGACCTTGTTCGTAAAAAAAAGTAAGGTGCCCGTGATTTTTTTGAAGAAACTTATACAGATTATTTTGACTGTAATTGTCATTATTTTACAGTGTACAGATAAAGCAGCTGATGTTATTATCAGAATTATGGGCTGTAGACATGTGTCGCTTATAATCGTAATGATTTATTATGGTTTTCCAATGTGTCTGTCAAAATATTGTCCGTCCATGATTGTTTGATAAGCTGTCCAGAAAAAATAAAAAGTAATTTGGCATAACTGTCCAGGAGGTATGTGTTTTTATTTTATTTCAGGCACTGCAGCATTTAAAGGGACTATGTCTCCAAGGTTTTGACAAGTAATCTAAGCTATAATATACAGTATATAGAGATATACTGTATAGATATATAATATATAGAGATAAATGTGTCACTTATTGGGCTGCTTGCTGAAGCTTTGATAAAATCACAGCTTTATCAGCAGGAGATTATCTCTAGAGGACTGCTGCCAGGTAGTCATCCATATTCATGAGTTATGTATAACCCGCCCCCCACCACTGATCGGGAACTTTCTGCCTATGCATGGGGTACACATACACAAAGCTTCCGATCAGTGTTGTTAGCAGGGTTATGCAGAGCTCAGCATTCAGAGAACTGGTAAATCGGTAGCAGATAAAACTGTAATTTTATCAAAATTATACCATGTAGCCCAATGAGTAGTCTCGGTCCCTATTTCATGCTGTTCTCAGATAGGGTAAAAAAAACATCTGACAGATTCCCTTTAAAAAGGTGTCAGCAGTTTCCATGTCTTGTGGTAAATCTCAGCAGAACTGAACCTGGACATTACACAATGATAAGAACATTTCACCATGATTTGGGAACAGATAACTCTGACCACTTTGTATTGGTAAACTGCCTACAACCCCTGTAATCATCTGCTCTAATATAAAACTGTTTTTGATAATTTTTCATTATAAAGGTAGATTTGGAATCATTTTGCTGACTTTATCCCTGGATTACATGTGGAGGTATAAACATGTACAATAATGTTCCTTAGAATTATTAGTTACATTTCTCTACTTACCTGAGCCTCCCACGTCTTCTTTCTTCTGGCTATTAGCCTGGATTGATGGTGTCTTTCCTTCCTCTGAACAGTCCAGGCTGATTCTTCTGTTCTTCGGTCCTTTACTCTGGGCAATGACGTCTTCATCCACTCGCTCCATCTCTGGGGTGGGAGACATCTTCCGTCCTGAGTCTGGTTTCTTCCTCTTTTTTCCCTTCATTTTGGGCTTCTTGATTGAAGACTTCTCATCAGCCGATGAGTCCAAATGTCTTCTCTTCTTCAGTTCTTCACTCTGGGCAATGACGTCTTCATCCACTCGCTCCATTTCTGGGGTGGGAGACATCTTCCGTCCTGAGTCTGGTTTCTTCCTCTTATTTCCCTTCATTTGGGGTTTTTTGATTGAAGACTCCTCATCTGCCGATGAGTCCAAATGTCTTCTTTTCCTCACTCTCTTCCTCCCTTCAACCTCCTCTTTCTCCATATTAACGTTTTGCTCACAATCCTAGACAGCTTCTTCACTATCACCAGTCAACTCCTCAACTGTCACTTTCCTCAACTGTCAACTGAGCGCACGGGCACCTGGATGGCACTGGTCATGTGATCAGTAACTGACCAATAAGATTCCAAGGTGTATGCTACAGTATAAGTATTGGACTGTATCAGTTTGATACAAGGGTTGTAATAAAATTAAATCTGTTTCTGTTCTACTGTTTTTAATTAGTTGATTTAAACTTTATTTTTTCTATTTTCCATCACTTCAGTATTATCTCACAGATAATTTTAGGATTTTAGGGCCCATTTTAACAATATGCTGTATTATTTATCCACATGAAAATCAATGAACTAAATATCTGACCATTGTATTTATTGAGAAAGAGTTGAGAGCTCTACTTTGTTTGCATCGAGTGGCTGCGAACAAAGCAAGCAAAATGAGTTTCTAATCCACTCCTGTACTCAACTTATGCAGCGGCTGAAATGATAAAGCTAAGTGCAATAATGTTTGTTTTGATTGCTGCCTATGCAGAGCGCAAAAGTCTATGATAAACTCATTTCGACTTCAGTGCTATGTATAAGCAGTGATCAAGATGAAAGGAAATGAGCAGCTAATTATTGAAGACAGCTATAATCATGTGCTGTGCATATAACCAATGTTCATTCATTCGCTACTGAGTTTCTGTTGTCTCAGTCTCTGCCTATGTAGAGTGAAGCACTCGAGATGAGTTTGCCATAGGCTGTTGTGCTCTGCATAGGCAGAAACTTATATGATAAAGCTCATTTCATTATACTAAGCATTGTAATTTCCATCTTTGCTTATGTAGAGAGCAGCAGCCGCTCATGGCAAACTCATCTCTTCTTCTGTGCTCTGCATAAGTAGTGTTGGTTGGGCATTTGCTTTGCTGCTCAATACTGTCTTCATTTATTACTTAGAGCTGCGTTTATAGTTTTACATTTTTTCTCACCCGAACTTGTGTTACAAGTAAGGCAAGGGACTGGTTTAGGATTAGGCTTATGGTTAGGGCTAGAGCCAGGCTTAATGCTGGGGTTAGGGATCAAGTTAGGAATAGGGTTAAGGATAGAATTAGGATTATGGTTAGGGTTAGGAATAAGGCTAATGTAATAAAATAGTTACATAAAAAATATAATAAGAAAATAAAAAGCAATCAAATAAAATAATGTATAAAGTTTTATATTTTTAAAATTTGAGATCTGATTTCAGCAAAAAGTAGAAAAAAATTAAGAGATGAAAATGCAAAGTATAATTACATCAGTATTTTCCTTTAATTGCAATACATGTGCAATACTGGGCTTTTGGAAAGGACTCAAGGAGTGCTGATGATTCATAGTTAGGGGGGGACATACTTGTCTTGTCCTGGTGCTTGCAACCCATGCTGTGACAATGCGCTATCAGCATAGTGGACATCAACCAGCAAGTTTTCTTATTTAACATTTTTTTCTGCATTTTTTCTTCTGTAACCTAAAAGACAAAAGTTAAATATTAAATGCACTACAAACTTCAGTCTTTTTTATTGAGTGAAAGCTCACTTTAGGAGTGTTTTTTGACAAGCCCTAAGTGAGTATGAGTATGCATATAATGATATGATGAGTATGTCTTATTATTTTTTTCATGTGTATGGTATATTTGTATGTATATAAGGGATCCAGCCTTCGCCTTCAGGCTAGTAGAGTCCCATACACAGGGACGAGGCTTCTTGCCTCACCAGGCCTCACTCCGTCCAAGGCTACTGGTGGATGAATAGCGCTACCTTACATGAGATTATATATATAATCTCATGTAAGGTAGCGCTATTCATCCCCCTGGGGGACACTCGCTTCACCGGGTCAATTAAAGCATACATGCCACGTTTTCCGGTAACACGACATCCAGCAGTTTATTACACTTCATAACTGCACATAACATAGTGCATCTCAGTGGCTCACCGGCATGGTTATACACATAACATCCAGGAGACCTTTCCAGTGGCAGATGTAGCACCCTGAGGATTCGGCTGCTACAGGGGTATTGCACCTCAACCCAGAGGTGTGATATTCCACTCCCGGGTAAGGAAGGAGTGTGGAACTGAGCTCAGATAGACTGCATGCACTACATACATCCCATTCCAGAGGAGCAGGCCGACGGTACTCCCACTTAGAAATGTGCAGGTACAACCGAGCCTGTTCCTGGCTGGAGTGGGAGGGGGGGGGTACATCCCATGTAGTGTAGGGGCAGATAGGGGGAGCAGTCTGGGTAGTGATAGGAGCTCATTGGGTGCTGGTCACCTGAGCTCACACATAGAGGGATATATAAGGAGGGCACCAACTTAGATCAGGGTCAGACGCTGAGAACAAGTCAGTTGGAGAGGAGAGAGAAGGAAACAGCAGCCCTGGAGAGAGAGAGAGTGGAGCAGAGAAAGACCCAGAGGGGGAAGACTGAAGGGACCCAAGAACCCAAATTAGAGCACCGGGTGAGGAGTCAGCAAGAGGGTACCGGAACCCAAGCTGGTGGGGGCAAAGACATTCCCCAGCCAGAGACCGGAGACCGTGGGCAGTGTCTGTCACGGTCACCCACCACATTCACCCCGAAGGCACACCACATGAAGGGTCAGGGAACCCAGGGCCAAGGGTGTCCCAAAAGAAGGCCCGAGGGAGCTGGACCTAGGTGAATCACTGGTGGGGACGGCTGAAGAAAGGACAGAGGGAGAGCTCAGGGCCACGCTCCGGACTTGTTTGGGGGTTGGCTGGATCCAGGACCTGGTGGACGCAGCACGGCTCGGGTGGTCACTAGCAGCTGGAGTGACCAGTACAACATCTGCAGTAAGTAAACACCCTTAACTGCACAACCCGAGTCTGTCTTCATTGCCGGCTGCACCGCACCACCACAACCCCCATCCTCTGCGCCTGTCCCCTCTGAGGCTATACCCCTCCCGTTGGGGGTTATCTCACCAAGCTGCGCACCCACCATCAGCCTCAGCGGACCCTGCAGCAGCGGCGGCCACAGTGACCGCATCACAACGGGTGGCGTAGTCGACACAAAAGAACTTTAATAACATCTGTAGGACTGCCACATAACACTGAGCTTGACGCCCTGGGCACGGGACCGGGTCACAGCCGCTCGGAGACTACAACCCCCCATCTGATCCGGTGCCGGGTATTCCCCTCAAAAAGGAATATGTCCCAGGGGGCGCGTCAACTTTGGCGTAGCCGGCAGGATTACGTGCCCACAACAACCGGGTACTGCGTGCCTGAAGAAAAGTGCAAGTTTACCTCAGAAAGAAGTCTCCTGCCGGTTCCGGAGGGTCCCCGCCATCGGACTCCATCACCAGTCGTTTCCCGCCAATTGTCCGCCATTTCCAACTTGTTCCCGCCATCTGCAGAGTTTCCCGCCACTGGGCGAAGCTTCCCGCCAAAACCGCAGATTTCCCGCCTTGGAAGAGCAGCGGACGCCATTATGGGCGTGCCAAAGGAGGGCAGGAGGCCGCCTCCCATCGTGGGCCAGGACAGAAAATGGCGCCAAAAATGGAAACCGCCCCCACCAACAGAGACTGTGATGCTGGAGGTGTCTGTCAGCGTGAAAGAACTCCCCCTGGAGCTGACAGTCACCGAGTTGCCCCGGGACCGCCCTCGAAGTGGGAGGAGACGAAAGAGAAGAACAAAGATGGGTGTCGCTTGGAGCAGTCTGGAGCGAGCGCACCCGGAGGCAAGAGGTCTAACGAGGAGTAGCGGAGGAGCTCACCCGGAGATGGAGAAAAAGCAGAACAGCACCGGCCCGCTGGCCAGGAGTCTGCTAGAGACCGAGGAAGGAGGGCAGAGCAGCACCGGCCCGCTGGCCAGGAGCCTGCCGGAAGCCGAGCAGAGCAGCACCGACCCGATGGTCAGGAGCCTGCTAGAGTCCACAACCCCGCTAGGTCTAGCGGAGATCCTAGCGCAGCTCCCCCGAGACCGGGAGTGTGCACAAACTGCCCTGGAGGGCCTCGCAAGGAGGATGGCCCGGGTACAGCGCGAGATACTGGCGGAGTGGAGCCGGGAGATGACCCAGCAAGCAAAGACCAGTCAACGGAGCACGCTACCCTGGAAGAGGAAGCAGACCGCCTCTGAGGATGGCGCGGGAGGACCCAAGGCCGGAGACGGCGCCGAGGAGGGAGCCGAACGCATGGAGGCAGGTAAAGGGGACGCCTATACCCCAAGCCGTGACACCGCTTACCTGCCCCAGCTCCCCGTCGCAGAGCCCGAAAGTCCCCCTGCTGTGCCCGAAAACGCCATGTCACCGACGCAGACTAGGCCCCAACCGGAAGCCGCCGCCGCGACCCCTGTGACGTCACGCGCCTCGACCCGGAGCGTGACAAAGCAGGAAATACCACCAGCCTGGTCGCAAGGCCTAGTACCCCCGGGCGCCGCATCACCAACAGCGCCCCCTACCTCCGCGGAGCCTCCGGCCTGGTCGCAAGGCCAGGTAGCACAGGGCGCCGCCGTATTTACGGTGCCCTTCACCTTCCAGATACCCCAGGCCTGGCCGCAAGGCCCGGGCAACCCGGGCGCCAACACCACCGCGCCCATAGCCAGAGGACCCGGACGGGTCTGAAGAAACATCATATCAAGAAAGAGCAGGAGGAAGACGCCGTTGAGTGCGGCAGAGAAGGAGCTGTAAATAGTTACCCAATCGGGGTATATAGAAACTGAAACTGTTGCTGCTAAAATAGTCCCCGTTGGGACCAGTGAACTGTTTTACCCGTTAACCCCTTCATCCTACAGGCTGAGGACTGTGAGCAGCCATTCCCTTTCCTCTACCTGGCCGAGGACTGAGAGCGGCCAACTTCCAACTTCCCCTGTATATAGTTGCGCGTCCTAAAGCGCCCCCTACCGGCTTTATAAGAAAACCAGATTTTTCTAAGAGACTGTCGCACTTTTCCCGGACACACGTTGCACAGTGTCCGGAGGAGGAACCAGAGACAAGAGAAGTCTACGAGAATGTTTATATAAAAAGTTTTATATATATAATGTTTATATGTTTTATATGTTCATATAAAAATTTTGTATGTTTTGGTGTTTTATGTCTTACAGCCCGAGGACGTGCTGTGATTTACCAGGGGGGAATGTAGCACCCTGAGGATTCGGCTGCTACAGGGGTATTGCACCTCAACCCAGAGGTGTGATATTCCACTCCCGGGTAAGGAAGGAGTGTGGAACTGAGCTCAGATAGACTGCATGCACTACATACATCCCATTCCAGAGGAGCAGGCCGACGGTACTCCCACTTAGAAATGTGCAGGTACAACCGAGCCTGTTCCTGGCTGGAGTGGGAGGGGGGGGGTACATCCCATGTAGTGTAGGGGCAGATAGGGGGAGCAGTCTGGGTAGTGATAGGAGCTCATTGGGTGCTGGTCACCTGAGCTCACACATAGAGGGATATATAAGGAGGGCACCAACTTAGATCAGGGTCAGACGCTGAGAACAAGTCAGTTGGAGAGGAGAGAGAAGGAAACAGCAGCCCTGGAGAGAGAGAGAGTGGAGCAGAGAAAGACCCAGAGGGGGAAGACTGAAGGGACCCAAGAACCCAAATTAGAGCACCGGGTGAGGAGTCAGCAAGAGGGTACCGGAACCCAAGTTGGTGGGGGCAAAGACATTCCCCAGCCAGAGACCGGAGACCGTGGGCAGTGTCTGTCACGGTCACCCACCACATTCACCCCGAAGGCACACCACATGAAGGGTCAGGGAACCCAGGGCCAAGGGTGTCCCAAAAGAAGGCCCGAGGGAGCTGGACCTAGGTGAATCACTGGTGGGGACGGCTGAAGAAAGGACAGAGGGAGAGCTCAGGGCCACGCTCCGGACTTGTTTGGGGGTTGGCTGGATCCAGGACCTGGTGGACGCAGCACGGCTCGGGTGGTCACTAGCAGCTGGAGTGACCAGTACAACATCTGCAGTAAGTAAACACCCTTAACTGCACAACCCGAGTCTGTCTTCATTGCCGGCTGCACCGCACCACCACAACCCCCATCCTCTGCGCCTGTCCCCTCTGAGGCTATACCCCTCCCGTTGGGGGTTATCTCACCAAGCTGCGCACCCACCATCAGCCTCAGCGGACCCTGCAGCAGCGGCGGCCACAGTGACCGCATCACAACGGGTGGCGTAGTCGACACAAAAGAACTTTAATAACATCTGTAGGACTGCCACATAACACTGAGCTTGACGCCCTGGGCACGGGACCGGGTCACAGCCGCTCGGAGACTACAACCCCCCATCTGATCCGGTGCCGGGTATTCCCCTCAAAAAGGAATATGTCCCAGGGGGCGCGTCACAGACATGCCCACTTGGCTCAAGTTACAGCTTTCAGCAAAGTAACTATATCAGTTTGAAGAGCATGTAGCACCCAGGGGATGGGGATGACTCGGTGCCCGTGCCTTGATGCCTGGTGTTAGGGGATGTCGCGGTAGTCGGCTCCCGGGCCCGTACCCTAGGGTCTCTTCTAAAAAAGGGGATAATGAAAGTTTGTGACGCCACCTGTGGTTTCTGGTGAGGACCACCAGCGCTGCAGCAGTCCTCTGAGGCCGGTGTTCTGGCAGCTAAGATGGTATGGCTCCCCACAGGTGGAGCATGGCCTCAGGGCAGCGTGGAAGCAGGGGTTGCAGGACAGAGGTGACCCAGCCGGGTCAGAGTAAGAACAGGCACACACACGATAGTCACTTCAGTACCTTTTACTGGTGGTATTAAAGGCACAATCCAGAGCACTGTAGTGTGAGGGGTGCATATCAGGATTCTCCACAGTGAGCGGGTGTAGGGCCTCCTGTCTCTTGCCTTTGCTTGGTAAGTTTCTGACCTGCCTGGAGCTAGGCCTAACTTGTTCTCTGTCTTGCACCGGCTGACCTTGTTGTAGGGCCTTCTCTTGGAGTCCACACTCCCTGCTTGCGGGGCCTTCGTGTCTCCTGGCTCTGGTACGTATCAGCTCTTGGGTGATCCTGGGACCTGAAGTCTTCCAGGGGATTCCAGGTTGTCTCTACAGGGAAATATATGGCCCTGTAGATGCGGACCCGGTGTCTGGTATATGTTTTCTGGGGTGAGCTGGTAAAGCTCCTCTGCCCCCAATGCTACTCACTCCACTAGCCTTCGGCCTACTTGGGGGCCTACACTAGGCTAAACACTAGCAGCTAGCTGGCTGCTTCTTCACCGCTCCTACAGCGTCGGCACGCCTTAGGCTCACTATTCTGAGCTTTCTGAGTTCACTGAGTCTGAACTAGAAACTGACTGAGAACTGTCCCTCTCTGACTCTGAGCAGGGACTCTGTTCTGATCTGCCTAACTCCACCCTCCGTATACATATCCCTATCCAGTCTCCCTCTGGTTGTCTGAGGTGGTAGGGTGGAGGTGTGTGTATGCTGTAAGGGCCTCTTGTGGAGAAATCCATCCATGCACCCCTCTGGGATCTGTGGCACCAATGCGTAGCAGGGCGCCAAATTCCCTACTAGCAAAGCTCAGCACTCCCAGGCTGAAGTAAATTTTATAAACAATAACAATAACCATAACAATTCTTCCCTTTATGGGAGGCTCAGTTCTTAAACGTTGCATATAAACATAGGTAAGTAATAAATAGATATATACAGTGCAATAAGCAACCTTGAAAGTCCAAGTCTCTTCCGGAGAGGTTGCTCAAAGGGGCACTCCAGGGAGTGCAAATATTTACAGGCAAAAGTCTTTGGGCTGCACAAAGTCCTCAGCCACAGAGTTCTTAAGTACCCATACGGGTAATGGGAAGTAAATGGGGTAAGTGTCCATATCACTTGAATTGTCCATTAGGGAAAAATATAAGTTAATATGCATACATAGGAAAAGACACAATATGACACACAATATAATATAATACAATATTATACAATACCCCAGAGGTAACTATCTACACTTGTCAGAAGTGTAACTATTCAGTATATCTGACAGGGGGTTGACCTCTCGTGTTACGTGTTGATCTGCGTAGTGCAGTGGCCTGTGTGGTATCTGTATTTTCAGCTACCCGGTTTGCTCTACATGTGATGGAATTGTAAATCTGCCTTAACCTCTCTCTGGGCCTGGCAAGTGTAGCATTGGCTGGGCCTTCTTGCTCTTCTCCTGCCGGGGATCCTTCGCCCGGGGATTCTTCTGGAGCTGGCTCTTCTGCAGCACTTAAAGGTTCAACTTGCTGTGGAGGGTCTGTGGTGCCCCTGAGGGTTCAGTCGCCACAGGGGTACTGCACCTCAGACTGAGGTGTGGTATCTCCTCTCTGAGGTAAGGGTGGAGCACCTCTCAAGACTCAGTCATCCATTCAACACTACACCACTCCTGTCCTGAGGGGGGCTTTAAGGCACCATAGTGCTGCCCCAGGCGGGAGAGAGGAGATGGGGGGAACCAAAAGATAGGGGGAACCATGTAGTGGGTGAGGGTGGAGGACGCACTTTAGGTTACACTCATTCAATCATATTTAATCAACGGCCATCTTAGGTTCATGGTCCTTTGATTGTGGTCTTCATCACTGAATGTGGCTTTCCGGTGGAACCTGCAGCTGATTGAAGATACACGGTCCTCGTTCTCTGGCCTTGAGGCGAGGAGCGGGCTAGAGTTAAAGGATGTCCTCACTATTCTGGCCTAGTCAGAGGGACTCCTGCTGCAAAAGGGGTACCGGCCCCCGATATCTGGCTTTGTTACTTCATGTCCTAGTCAGAAAAGCCCGGAGGCTTAGAGGATCCCGCCGGGTAACAGACGGAGCGGAGTCGCCACACATACCCTTGTTCTGTGTATAGCCAGAGGGAGACCCAGCCTTGTAACACGCACCACATACGGACAGGAGAGGACCTAGTGGGAAGGTCTAGGAACACTCTGGTGCAGGGGGTCCTGATTGATGCACCCGAACTACCCGGAGTGTGCTGAACCCCTTCCTGGTGGCCGCAGCGCGCCGTGAGGAGCAAGGAGAAGCCTTGCAGCTGACACCTAACAACGTGAGTAAAGTTTGGAAGACTGCATCCATTGCCTCCGGTTCCTCATTTCAGCGCGACACCACACCGCACCACCCACTACGACCCCCCTGATCCGTCTTCTCTGCCCTGAGGCCCTGCTCCGCCTGTGGGGAGTAGTACCATCTTCTGCTGCCACGACATCGCGCTTCAGAAGACTGCCGCAGCGCTGGTGGCAAATCACCAGGCCCCACAGGTGGCATAGTCATTACATCCACTCAATTACCACCGTCCCTCCTGGCCCTTATTTTTACTGTGACGACCCTGGGCACGGACCGGGCCTAGGCCACGACTGCATCCACCGTACACCAGGAGGCCTGGTTCCAAGTACCCCCATCTCTCAGGGTAGGGCCAGGGAGCAAGGCGTCACAGACCTTCTGGCTGTTGGAAGAAGTGGAGCACAGGTATTATCACTGCTCCTCCTAGTTGAGGCCAATCTGCTGGGAAATCTCCTAATTCAGTGCGTATTACTGCATCCTTAGGCTCCTTCGGTATGATAAGAGGCACTTCTTCTTGGGGCTTTAGCAGGTCTGGACACAACTTCAGGTGGTCTCTAGATACCGTTGCAGTTGTTCTTCCCCCGTCTTTGCTAATCAGACAAGTCTTTTTATAATCAAATCTTGAATTCAACACAGTGTAGGGTTCTCTCTCCCACTGGTCATCAAGTTTGTGGTTTCTTCTCTTTCTTTTTAACACTACCTCTCCAGGTGTGAAGGGTTCTGCTGGTGCACCTCTATTGTATTGGGCTTCCTGCTTGTCTCTCACCCAAGTGAGACTGTATTCGACACAGGCTTGTACTCTTCTGTACTGCTCCTGTCTGGACGTGTCCCAGTCCTCAGTGGTCACATCTGCTTCTTGTTCTACAACACCAAGCTCCAGGTCCATGGGCAACTTTCCTGGTCTTGCTCGCATGAGAT
The DNA here is from genome assembly GCF_046119375.1 of Phyllobates terribilis. Lineage (NCBI taxonomy): Eukaryota > Metazoa > Chordata > Amphibia > Anura > Dendrobatidae > Phyllobates > Phyllobates terribilis. The sequence goes on along the minus strand of NW_027362769.1, from coordinate 220,548,104 downwards.
ATGCTGGAGTGCAATTGGTGGAACTTACAGGTATGTGATTGTACAGATCTACCAGGTCAGGTAGTAGGTCTGGCCACTGATTTCTCTCCTCAAGTGGTAAGGTCTTCAGCAGGTCGATGACGATGTTGTTCATCTTTTCACAGAGACCATTGGCTTGGGGGTGGTACGGTGTAGTTCTTATCTTTTTACACCCATACAGATGGCAGAACTCTTTGATCAGCTCGGCCTCAAAGGCTGGGCCTTGGTTCGTCAGCACCTGCTCAGGGTATCCATGGGGTCTGCAGAAATACGCTTGGAACGTCTTTGCTGCTGTCTCTGCCGTCAGGTCTTTGACGGGGGCGACCACCAGGAAACGTGAGTAGTGATCCACCATGGTCAGGGCATAGGAGTACCCTGACCTGCTGGGTGCCAGCTTGACATGGTCCAGGGCCACAATCTCTAAGGGCCAAGTCGTCTTGATGGGGTGCAGGGGAGCCTTCTGACTGCTGTAGTCTTTTGTTCTGAGGCTACAGGGTCCACAGTTTCGGCACCACCTCTCAATGGAGCTGCGCATTCCCACCCAGTAGAATCGACAATTCAGCAGGGTCTCTAGCTTTTTCCAGCCAAAGTGTCCCGCCTGATCGTGGTAGGCCTCCAACACCATCTGGATGTGTGGCGCCCCTGAGGGTTCGGTCGCCACAGAGGTACTGCACCTCATAAAGAGGTGTGGTATCTCCTCCTACAGGTAAGGATGGAGCATCACACAGGACCCCACCTTCGCATTCAACACTACACCACTCCAGTTCTGTAGGGGGCCATATAGCACCAGGGTGCTGCCCCGGGCCAGGATAGTGGAGATGGGGAGAACCAAAGTGAGGGGGAACCATGTAGTGGGTGAGAGTGGAGGACACACTTACTGAAGCACTTAATAGGAGCATATAAAATAGCCAGCTATCTTAAGTTCAAGGTCTTTGATTGTGAGGTCTTCAGTTGGGGCTCAGCAAGTGTCTGTAGCTGGCTGAAGAGTCACGGCCCTCGCTCTCTGGCCTTGAGACGAGGGGCAGGGTGGAGGTAACTAGAGCACTCTACCCTGGTCAGGGTCCTGAACTAAGAAGGCCTTGGAGGGGAGCAGAGGAGAGAGGCTCCACAAGCAAAAGGATCCCAGGGGGATACGGACGGAGCGGAGCCGCCACCTGTATTCTTCACTCTGGCCTAGTCAGAGGGACTCCTGCCGCAAAAGGGGTGACCGGCCCCCGATATCTGACTTTGTACTTTATGTCACTGTTGGAGAGGTCCGGAGGCTGAGAGGTTTCCCATGGGGATACAGACGGAGCGGAGTCGCCACCTGTCCCTCACCACCTGCGTTTATCCAGTGGGACCCAGCCTTACACCACGTTCACACCACATACTGTCAGGAAAGGACTCAGTGGGAGAACTTACTACCAAAAAGGAACATTCTGGAGCGGGGTCTTGATAGGTGCTCCTGATCTACCCATAGAGTGCCGAACCCCTACCTGGTGGCCTCAGCGCGCCCCAAGAGGCAGAGAGAATCTTTGCAGCTGCCCCGTTCATTAACGTGAGAAAAAGACCGGGATGACTTCATCTACTGCCTCCGTCTGTCTTTATTGAGCGGCACCGCACCCACCATTCCCTCCACACTGTTCCACAAACTCTGCCCTGAAGCCTAGCTCCACCTGTGGGGAGCTATACCAACACCGCTGCCATAACACCGGCCTCAGAGGACTGCTGCAGTGCTGGTGGCCTTCACCAGACACCACAGGTGTCGTAGTCAAACTTTACTACTCAAATAAGCCCATTGTTCATGTGACAGCCCTGGGCACGGACCGGGTCACAGCCACGACGAAATACCACCACCACCATACATTGGCCCGGTACCGAGTAACCCCTTCGCTCAGGGAGGGCGTCACAGATGTCTGTCTTGGGGACCACTATCTGTCATACCATCTCGTGGGTCTTTGGGTTGACATACCTCCGGCACAGCTTCTCCCGATAGATAAACAGCCGGCTCCTCTCGATCCAGAGCTGTTTTGCTTGAAGAGATGCATCCTTCTCCAGGGAGGAACCTTCTTGGGTTATCAGCTCCTTAATACGGCTGACAACCGGGTTGCTGTCCTGGGTCTCTTACCAGCTGTGGTGAGGCAAAGGGTTTAACGTCTTCCATGCTGCCACATAGAGGCTCGTTGCTCGTGGATCATCCCATTCCGGTGAAAGGCAGGTAGTTCATCTCTTCCAGGTCATCCACTTCTTCTGTGTCTGACTGGTCAGGCATCCTGGACAGGGTATCGGCGTTGGAATTCTTGCGGCCCGCCCGGTACTTTATTGTGAATTGGTAGTTTGACAGCCGAGCCATCCACCGTTGCTCCATGGCTCCTAGCTTGGCTGTTTCAAGATGGGTCAAGGGGTTATTATCAGTGTAGGCAGTGAACTTGCTGGAGGCTAAGTAGTGCTTGAACAGTTCAGTGATGGTCCAGACCAGGGCCAGGAACTCTAACATGAAGCTGCTATAGTTCTCTGGGTTCCTCTCAGTCGGACGGAGCTTCCTACTTGCGTATGCGATCACTTTCTCTTGGCCATTCTGCTTCTGACTTAGGACAGCTCCTAATCCTTCATTGCTGGCATCAGTATACAGCAGGAACGGTTGGCTGTAGTCAGGGTAGGCTAGGATCTCTTCGCCAGTCAGGATCTCCTTCATCTCTTTGAATAATTCAGCTTGCACTTTACCCCAGTGGAACGGGGGATTTCTGCCTTTGGGGGACTGTACTACCAGGAGGTCTTGCAGATGCGCTGCTTTCTTGGTGTAATCTTTCACAAACCTCCGGTAGTATCCTACTAGTCCCAGGAACTGACGCACCTCCTTGAGGTTCTTCGGCTCCAGCCATTTCTGGATGGCAGTGACCTTCTCCGGGTCTGGTGCTACTCCTTCTGGACTGACAATGTGCCCCAGGTACTGTACCTTTCTCTTGAGCAGGTGGCATTTTGAGGGCTTCAGCTTCATCCCATACCGGGACAGTGACTCAATTACCTCCGCCAGGTGCTTCAAGTGGTCCTCATACGTCTTGGAGTACACTATCACGTCATCCAGGTATAGTAACACTGTCTCGAAGTTGCGGTGTCCCAGGCAGCACTCCATCAATCTCTGGAACATCCTGGGGGCATTGCAGAGTCCAAACAGCATACTGTTGAACTCGCAGATTCCCATCGAGGTGGTGAAGGCCGTCTTCTTCCGATCCTCCTCAGCCACAGCTACTTGCCAGTACCCACTAGTGAGGTCAAGGGTGGAAAAATAATTTGCACACTTCAAGGCAGCCAGGGATTCCTCTATACGTGGTAAAGGGTATGCATCTTTATGTGTAACGCGATTTACTTGTCTGTAATCTACACACATTCTCATGCTTCCGTCCTTCTTCCTGACTACCACTAGGGGAGCTGGCCAGGGACTACAAATATCCCTTACTACCTCTGCCTTCTTCATGTCATGCAACATCTCCTTGGCTTTCTGGTAGTGTGCTGGAGGTATAGGCCTGTAACGTTCTTTGATGGGTGGGTGCTTGCTGAATACCTGTGCGTATTCCTGTACCACCCGGTGTACCCCCTGTTTCTCGTGGGCAGGCTGTGACGGGGTATGCGGCAGAGCAAGAAGAGACCACCAGACTAAGAACGATCCAACGGGGTTTATTAAGTCGGGCAGCATACCAAATCAAAAATCCATGTTATTCCTAAGGTCCATAATAAGTCCACAATCACCAACGGGCGTGAGGTCTTGCCGCAGCTAAGAGCCCCCACTCTTCTTCCTCCAGAGATCTCCCAACACAACACTGGTCACGCATAAGTCCATTGTCTTGGGCTACCAGGAACAGCCCAAGGGTAGGGGAGGAGAGGTTTCCCCCCTCCTAGTCGATGGTTTAGTCCATGGCATGGCTCCGATGTGTCTATAAAGATGTGTACTGTGAGTTCTCCCCCTGCTTAAGAGAACAATGGGGAGTCCTCTAGCGGTGTTGACACAAGCCCAAGTTAAATTATGGTTGAGGAACAAAGATCTGGGAAAGGCCATGGGTACTTACATCACATCATGACATTTTATACAGAAATGCAGGACAGGGAAAACTATGTACCATGACACAGGCGTGGTGTCTGTCCCAACATGGATCTGTTGACACCAATCCTCCACCTGGGTTGCCGGGTCAGTATCCTCCACTTGGTCTGGGGAGGTTAAGGACTCCACCATGTGAATGGAGTTGTTATTTACAGTGTGTAACTTGGCAACAGTGGCATAACGTGGTAATCTGACCTCGTCTTCCCCATAGTTGAGAAGACGGATGGGCACCCTCCCATTGCGTACATCCACTACCCCTCTGGCAATTAAGAGTGTAGGTCTGTGGTTTGAGCTAAGGGATTCTACTACCGCCTGGTAGCTCTCTCCTTTGAGACCTAATGCTGCTCTACACCAAATAAGCATTTCACTCATTGGGGGAATCACAATGGGTATCGGGTCTGTTACCCGCACATTACCAATCTCACCACCGGATAGCTTTACTTGCTGCTGGTACATCAGGGCTCGGATCTCTTTCTGGATCGCTCTCCTCAAGCCCGGGTCTGGCAGCGTTAGCGAGCTGTTGGAGCAAAAACAACACTTTCTCCAAACAGTTACCAACAATGTTAGTGCCTAGTACCATATACAGTCCATTCTCATCAGAGATAGTCTCTACTACAATGAGTCCCTGGTCCTTCAGCTCCACTCTCCCCACCTTTTCCGCCACATCCTTAGCCCCAACTTGGTTAAGAGGGAGGCCGTTGGAGGCATAAACGGAGAGATCTGGATCTGGGGGTTGGAGATTGTCCATGGACAAGAATCTCTTGTAAAGGGCATCAGGCATTATGGTTACCTGAGATCCAGTGTCCAGCAGGGCAGGTATCGCAATGCTGTCCAGGATTGTGGACAGGAAAGGTCTTCCTCCCACGAACCTGCTGAGTCTATTCCTGGGTGTTGGCCCTCGGACCCAGGGTTTGCTTGTTTAAAGGACAATTGCGCACTGTGTGGCCTGCCTTCTAGCAGCGGTGGCAGACAAACTCTTGTTGAGGGTGGCGCTGGTTGTTGGTCCTTCCACGGGGTGGCGTTGTCCTCCTCCGGGGCGGCGTTGTCATCCTCCGGGGCGGCGGCGTCCTCCTCCTCCCTCTCATCCAGGGGACATCCTCAGGGCAGTCGGCTAGCAGGATCTTTCCCTCCGTCTCAGGCTCCATCCGTAGCTGCAGGGCACTCATCACAGTGGCCAGGTTTTTAGTCAGCTGGCGCACTTCTGAGCGCAGACTGTCCAGCTCGCTAGGGGGTCCTGCTTGCACTTTGGCTTCAGTGGCCAGCGGGGAAAAGGTGGATGCTACGGGCGTTGGAGTGGCCCCACCCTGCTAACGTTGGATAGCAGTATCTGCTGTTTCCAGGGGTTGCAGTCCCTTTATAGCCATGTTCTTAAGGGTGTCAAAGGTAGCATCTGGATGATCCAAGGACCACCAACGCACAGTCCTGCTCTCCTCTTGGGACCTCAGCACCCTGACAAACTGTTCTTTTAGTATTTTACTTTCATCAGTTATGCTGGTTGGACTAACCTGTTTCAGAGCTCGCAGGGCCCCTTGTAAATGGCAGGCATAGTCCCGAACACTGTCCTCCAGTTTCTGAGAGCAGTTGTAGAACCTCATCCGGAGGTCTGTTTCAGTGCGGTCCTCAAAGACAGTCTGTAGCTTTTTAAAGATGGCGGACACTGACTCCTTGTCTGCGGCCGACCAAGTCTCTACTTCCCTCTCCGCAGCACCAGTCAATTGTCCCAAAACAACAGAGGCTCTTTGTTTGCCCGTTATAGAGTACATGTCCAGTATGCTGCATATTTTCCGCTAGAATCCAGACAGGGTGTCTGGTTTGCCACTGCACTGGGGGAGCCACTTCGCTCAAGGTATGTACGGTAGGGTCATGGGTACGATAGGGGCTACAGGCCCTGGTGATGGAGCAGCTGCTCCGTCTTGCGCAGCGGTGCCCGCGGGTGGGTTATCGGGGCTGTCAGCCTGGGCCCCGGCGTCGGGCTGCTGCTGCGACATCCTGGCGCCCCCTAGCGAACCGTGGCCTACCTTCTTTTCTGTAGGCCGCAGCTCCACAGGTGACGGTCTTTCGCTAGGACCTTGCGTCGCTTTACGTCCTCCGTCAGAGCGCTCGCTGGGGCTTCCTGCCAGGACCTGACGCTGCGTCAGTGCGTGGGGCGTGTCTCGGGCTTCGCGCGCTTCTCCAGGTATGCCTCCAAGTTTCCCGCGGTTACGCCCTTCTTCTCGCGCGGTGACGTAACAATGGCGGCAATCTTCGCCACAGTCAATATACAGTTTATTGTTAAAGGCGCACAGTACCCGGTGGCAACGGGCACAACTTCCTCCGTTGCCACTGGCACGCAATCCTGTTCGTGACGCCAGTTTGAAGAGCACGTAGCACCCAGGGGATGGGGACGACTCGGCGCCCGGGCCTTGATGCCTGGTGTTAGGGGATGTCGCGGTAATCGGCTCCCGGGCCCGTACCCTGGGGTCTCTTCTAAAAAAGGGGATAATGAAAGTTCGTGATGCCACCTGTGGTTTCTGGTGAGGACCACCAGCGCTGCAGCAGTCCTCTGAGGCCGGTGTTCTGGCAGCTAAGATGGTATGGCTCCCCACAGGTGGAGCAGGGCCTCAGGGCAGCGTGGAAGCAGGGGTTGCAGGACAGAGGGGACCAAGCCAGGTCAGAGTAAGAACAGGGACACACACGATAGTCACTTCAGTACCTTTTACTGGTGGTATTCAAGGCACAATCCGGAGCACTGTAGGGTGAGGGGTGCATATCAGGACTCTCCCCAGTGATCGGGTGTAGGGCCACCTGTCTCTTGCCTTTGCTTGGTAAGTTTCTGACTTGCCTGGAGATAGGCCTAACTTGTTCTCTGTCCTGCACCGACTGACCTTGTTGTAGGGCCTTCTATTGGAGTCCACACTCCCTGCTTGCGGGGCCTTCGTGTCTCCTGGCTCTGGTACGTATCAGCTCTTGGGTGATCCTGGGACCTGAAGTCTTCCAGGGGATTCCGGTTGTCTCTACAGGGAAATATATGGCCCTGTAGACGCGGACCCGGTGTCCGGTATATGTTTTCTGGGGTGAGCTGGTAAAGCTCCTCTGCCCCCAATGCTACTCACTCTACTAGCCTTCGGCCTACTCGGGGCCCTCACTAGGCTACACACTAGCAGCTGGCTGGCTGCTTCATCACCGCTCTTGCGGCGTCGGCACGCCTTAGGCTCACTATTCTGAGCTTTCTGAGTTCACTGAGTCTGAACTAGAAACTGACTGAGAACTGTCTCTCTCTGACTCTGAGCAGGAACTCTGTTCTGAGCTGCCTAACTCCACCCTCGTATTTATATCCCTATCCGGGTTCCCTCTGGTGGTCTGAGGTGGTAGGATGGAGGTGTGTGTATGCTGTAAGGGCCTCTTGTGGAGAAATCTGTCCATGCACCCCTCTGGGATCTGTGGCACCAATGCGTAGCAGGGCGCCACAAATGTCCATATAACACACCGCTTTACCTTTGTCGGGTGTCAGCTGCTTCTTGCCTTCCAAGGCTCCTGGTATCCTCAAACCCAGGGATCCAGCCTTCACCTTCAGGCTAGTAGAGTTCCATACAGGGACGAGGCTTCTTGCCTCACCAGGCCTCACTCTGTCCAAGGCTACTGGCATCCCACACACACCCAGGGATCCAGCCTTTGCCCTCCAGGACTACAAGAGGCTTCACCAGGCTTCACCAGGCCTGGCTCTCTCTTCAGGCCACACTAGGCCTCACACTCTGCTCTGTTTCAAACCAGCAGGATTTATATATCCTTCTGTGCACACAGGACCTGTGATGATGTCACAGTCATGTGATCAGTCACCTGAGGGGGAGGTACATGGTCAGTCAAAACACACTCCCTGGACCACTACAGTAATGCCGCAAGCCGCTGCATTACAATATATATATATATATATATATATTACAGTACAGACCAAAAGTGTGGACACACCTCATTTAAAGATTTTTCTGTATTTTCATGACTATGAAAATTGTACATTCACACTGAAGGCATCAAAACTATGAATTAACACATGTGGAATTATAAACTTAACAAAAAAGTGTGAAACAACTAAAAATATATCTTATATTCTAGGTTCTTCAAAGTAGCCACCTTTTGCTTTGATGACTGCTTTGCACACTCTTGGCATTCTCTTGATGAGCTTCAAGAGGTAGTCACCGGAAATGGTTTTCACTTCACAGGTGTGCCCTGTCAGGTTTAATAAGTGGGATTTCTTGCCTTATAAAAGGGGTTGCGACCATCAGTTGTGTTGTGCAGAAGTCAGGTGAATACACAGCTGATAGTCCTACTGAATAAACTGTTTGAATTTGAATTATGGCAAGAAAAAAGCAGCTAAGTAAAGAAAAACAAGTGGCCATCATTACTTTAAGAAATGAAGGTCAGTCAGTGTGAAAAATTGGGCAAACTTTGAAAGTGTCCCCAAGTGCAGTTGCAAAAACCATCAAGCGCTAAAAAGAAACTGGCTCACATGAGGACCGCCCCAGGAAAGGAAGACCAAGAGTCACCTCTGCTTCTAAGGTTAAGTTTATCCGAGTCACCAGCCTCAGAAATCGCAGGTTAACAGCAGCTCAGATTAGAGACCAGGTCAATGCCACACAGAGTTCTAGCAGCAGACAAATCTCTACAACAACTGTTAAGAGGAGACTTTGTGCAGCAGGCCTTCATGGTAAAATAGCTGCTAGGAAACCACTGCTAAGGATGGGCAACAAGCAGAAGAGACTTGTTTGGGCTAAAGAACACAAGGAATGGACATTAGACCAGTGGAAATCTGTGCTTTGGTCTGATGAGTCCAAATTTGAGATCTTCGGTTCCAACCACCGTGTCTTTGTGCGACGCAGAAAAGGTGAACGGATGGACTCTACATGCCTGGTTTCCACCATGAAACATGGAGGAGGAGGTGTGATGGTGTGGGGGTGCTTTGCTGGTGACACTGTTGGGGATTTATTCAAAATTGAAGGCATACTGAACCAGCATGGCTACTACAGCATCTTGCAGTGGCATGCTATTCCATCCGGTTTGCATTTAGTTGGATCATCATTTATTTTACAACAGGACAATGACCCCAAACACACCTCCAGGCTGTGTAAGGGCTATTTGACCAAGAAGGAGAGTGATGGGGTGCTACGCCTGATGACCTGGCCTCCACAGTCACCAGACCTGAACCCAATCGAGACGGTTTGGGGTGAGCTGGACCGCAGAGTAAAGGCAAAAGGGCCAACAAGTGCTAAGCATCTCTGGGAACTCCTTCAAGATTGTTGGAAGACCATTTCTGGTGACTACCTCTTGAAGCTCATTAAGAGAATGCCAAGAGTTTTTTGGGCTACATTGTCTCCAGCGAGGGCTTTGAGATGGACCCGGTGAAGGTTCAGGCTGTGCAGGAATGGCCTAGGCCTATTGGTTTTAAATCTATACAGAGATTTTTGGGTTTCGCCAATTATTACAGGAAATTCATTAAGAATTTTTCTATAATTGTTAAGCCTCTGACCGAACTCACCAGGAAAGGTGCGAATACGGTCCAGTGGACTACTGAGGCCATTGAAGCATTTGTGTATCTCAAGGTTCAGTTCCGCCCTTATCCTTATGCAGCCTGATGAGACCAAGTCTTTTTTGGTCGAGGTCGATGCTTCATCGGTGGGGGACGGTGCAGTTTTGTCTCAGGAGAACAGGGATGGAGTACATCCTTGTGCTTTTTTTTCGAAAAAAAATTCGGAAACCGAACTGAATTATGATGTTGGAAATCAGGAGTTGCTAGCTATTAAGCTCGCGTTTGAACATTGGCGGCATTTTTTGGAAGGTGCTAGATTTCCTATTCAGGTTTTCACAGATCATAAGAATTTGATCTATCTGGATGCTGTCAAGCGCTTGAATGCCTGTCAAGCTAGGTGGGCACTTTTTTTTTCTCGGTTTCATTTTTCTGTTACTTATATCCCTGGTACTAAGAATGTTAAAGCCAATTCTTTATCTCGCAGCTTTTCTCCTACGGTTAGTGCCGAGGAGGAGTAGAGCATTTTACAGAAAGGAGTTGTGGTGGCAGCATTGGACTCCGTTTTGAAAGATGGGATTCTGAAAGCTCAAGATGATGCCCCATCTAACACTCCCCATGGGAGGTTGTTTGTGCCTAGAACCTTTAGGAGAGATTTGTTTGTGGAGTGTCATGAGCATAGGCGGATTATAATGAGGGCAATCCGGGCAACCGCCCGGGGCACCGAGCCTGCAGGGGCCCCGTGGCTCCGGGCGGGGTGTCTAATGCCGGATTGCCCTCATTATATGCGCGGGCTGCCGCGGCACATACCAGTAGCAGTGGCGGGAGGGGGGGCCCCAGACCACTCCCCAAGCAGCTGCCGCCGCTACTTCTTCATCGGCCGGGCCAGCACTGCAGCAGTTAACTTCCCTGTGCTGGCCCGGCCGCGTCACTGCTATGAGACACGGCCCTGTGCGCGGCCGTGTCTTCTAGCTCTGACGTCACGCAGTGCGCGCCCGGCCTGCAGTGCTGCAACGGAGAAGTCAGAGCAGGCAGGAGGAATGGAGCCGGGGGATGGTAAGTGAGTGAGTGTGTGTGTGTGTGTGTGTGTGTGTGTGTGTGTATGTATGTGTGTGTGTGTGTGTGTGTATGTATGTGTGTGTGTGTGTGTGTGTGTATGTGTGTGTGTATGTGTAGGCAGATATCATTGTGTGATGTCTGTTTATATGTATTTTTGTGTTTCAAATGTGTTTATGCGTGTATGTATATGTCTGTATATGTTTGTGTGTGTGCGTGACTGCATGCGTGACTGCGTGCGGCCTCCTGCTGACTATAGTTGGCACCGTGCGGCCTCCTGCTGTCTCTGGGGGGGGTGCCGTGCGGCCCCCTGCTGCGTATAGATGGCGCTGTGCAGCCCTCTGCTGTGCATAGAGGGCGCCATACGGCCCCCTGCTGTGTATAGATGGCACAGTGCGGCCCCCTGCTGTGTATAGATGGCGCCGTGCGGCCCCCTACTGTGTATAGATGGCTCTGAGCGGCCTCCTGCTGTGTATAGATGGCGCCGTGCGGCCTCCTGCTGTGTATAGATGGTGCCGTGCGGCCTCCTGCTGTGTATAGAAGGTGCCGTGCGGCCTCCTGCTGTGTATAGAAGGTGCCGTGCGGCCTCCTGCTGTGTATAGAAGGTGCCGTGCGGCCTCCTGCTGTGTATAGATGGCGCCCTGCGGCCCCCTGCTTTGTATAGATGGCGCCGTGCGGCCTCCTGCTGGTATAAATGGCTACGTGCGGCCCCCTGCTGTGTATAGATGGCTACGTGCGGCCCCCTGCTGTGTATAGATGGCTGCGTGCGGCCCCCTGTTGTGTATAGATGGTGCCGTGCAGCCCCTTGCTGTGTATAGATGGCACTGTGCGGCCCCCTGCTGTGTATTGATGGCGCCGTGCGGCCCCCTGCTGTGTATTGATGGCGCCGTGCGGCCTCCTGCTGTGTATAGATGGCGCCGTGCGGCCTCCTGCTGTGTATAGATGGCTACGTGCGGCCTCCTACTGAGTATAGATGGTGCCGTGCGGCCTCCTGCTGTCTCTGGGGGGGCGCCGTGTGGCCTCCCGCTGTGTATAGATGGCGCCGTGCGGCCTCCTGCTGTGCATAGATGGCTACGTGCGTCCTCCTGCTGTGTATAGATGGCGCCGTGCGGCCTCCTGCTGTCTCTGCGGGGGGGCACCGTGTGGTATCTATACTCAGCAGGAGGCCACACGTAGCCATCTATACACGTATACTCAGCAGGAGGCCGCACATAGCCATCTATACGGTGCCATCTATACACAGCAGGAGGCCGCACGTAGCCATCTATACACAGCGGGAGGCCGCACGTAGCCATCTATACACAGCGGGAGGCCGCACGTAGCCATCTATACACAGCGGGAGGCCACACGGCGCCATCTATACACAGCGGGAGTCTCAGTGCTTTGCAAGAGCAGTCAATAAATTCTGCTTGAGTTATTCTGAGCACCATAAAGTCTGGTTCGCTTCTAACCTGCTGTCTTCATTTTCAGCTTGCTGAATTCTAACTCATTTACTGTCATTCGAGACGATGCCTTTGCTGGTCTCTTTCACCTCGAATACCTGTAAGTGCTCCACTTAATGTCATATTTTTGATTCTGTTCTTCTTCATCTTTTGGCATGTGCAATTGTATGAGGAAGTATTCATATGAATTTATGACCTACTTAAACCTTGGAGGACCTTAAATTTTAATCAATCAAATTTTTTTCCAGTTTAAAACTATGGGACATATATGTGCCTTGGTCCTCAAAGGGTTTTTAAAGGGGCTGCAAACATAAATACGAAAAAAAATTCAATTAGTGCTTTTTGTGTTCATTTAATTTTTATTTGAAGTCCATTTTTTTTATATACCTTGAAATTAAGCCCTACCTACATGACATCTGAGAGCTACATGGATCCCGCTTGTGAGGTGCCTGTCCGTCACTACTATTCAGTTTTAGGGTCCACTCACTAAGCCATATATTCTCTCATGCAAGAGAATAGGGCCAATTATGCTAATGACACTCGGCTCAAACTCTGTCTGAGTTTCAACTGAGTGTGATCCGATTCTCTCGCAGCACAGATATGGAGAAGATGGAGAACTTAATTTCTCCATCTTCTCCATAGTCTCTGTGAGTGTTCATCGGACTGCACTTGGATGACATCCGAGTGCAGTCCAATGTTTTACGTGCACCCATAGACTTGTATGGGAGCACATGGTCCGAATATCGAATGAGATTATTTTCTCATGCCAATAATCGCAGATCTGCACTGTCCCATAGTATAACATAGGGCCGAGTCCTATCCGATAAAACATCACATAGCATTCGGCCGTGTTATACGACAGTGTGAGCGAGCCCTTAGAGTCAAGGAATATTTACATGCAGATGATGATATTACTCTCCAAGTGTCAAATGCCTATTCTACAATAATTTGTTCTCCAATTGTCAAATAGCACTCCGTCCCCCCCAGATCTCGCCGTATGGCTGAGCGGTACGATACAGCCACATATGGGGTATTGCCACTTTTAGAAGAAATTGTGTGACATATTTCGGCACCATTTTTACCCGTTGCCCTGTGTGAAAATGTAAATTCTGAGGGTAAAACATTTTTTTGTGGTAAAAATATAATTATGCTTTTTTCACTGCCCAATGGTATAAATTTAAAAATTAAAAAATACTCACTACTTCCCTAGATGAATTTCTTGAGAGGTGTAGTTTACAAAATGGGGTCACTTGTGGGGGTTTCTGCTGTTTCGGCATGTCAGCGACTCTTCAAATGTGACATGGTGTCTGCTGCCTATCCCAGCCAACATAGTGCTCCTTTCTCTTCCGAACCCTGCCGTACACCAAAGCATTGGTTTTCCCCCACATATGGTGTATCGGCGTACTCAGGAGAAATTGCACAACAAATTTCATGGTGCAATTTATCCTGTTACCCTTATGATAATACAAAATTAGGGAATGAAAAACATTTTTTATGGGAAAAATGTGAAAATTTTATTTTTACGGCTCAATATTATAAACTTCTGTGAAGCAGCTGGGGGTGCAAGGTGCTCACCACACATCTAGATAAGTTCCCTAAGGGGTCTAGTTTCCAAAATGGTGGCATTTGTGGGGGGTTTCCACTGTTTAGGCACATTAGGGGCTCCCCAAATGCGACATGGCGTCTGCTAATTATTCAAACAAATTTTACATTCAAAAAGTCAAATGGCGCTCCTTCCCTTTAAAACCCTGCCATGCGCCCAAACAGTGGTTTGCCTCCACATATGGGGTATCGGCGTGTTCAGGAGAAATTGCACAACAAATTTCATGGTGCAATTTATCCTATTACCCTTATGATAATGCAAAATTAAGGGATGAAAAACGGTTTTGTGGGAAAAATGTGAAAATTTTATTTTTACAGCTCAATATTATAAACTTCTGTGAAGCACCTTGGGGTTCAAGGTGCTCACCACACATCTAGATAAGTTCCCTAAGGGGTCTAGTTTCCAAAATGGTGTCACTTGTGGGGGGTCTCCACTGTTTAGGCACATCAGGAGCTCTCCAAACGCAACATGGCATCTGCTAATTATTCAGACAAATTTTACATTCAAAAAGTCTAATGGCGCTCCTTCCCTTCCGACCCCTGCAGTGCGCCCAAACAGTGCTTTTCCCTCACATATGGGGTATCAGCACGCTCAAGAGAAATTGCACAAAAAAATTTGGGGTCCATTTTTTCCTGTTACCCCTGTGAAAATAAAAAAAATTGGGTCTAAAGTAACATTTTTGTGAAAAAAGTTAAATGTTAATTTTTTTCTTCCACATTCCAAAAATTCCTGTGAAGCACCTGAAGGGTTAATAAAGTTCTTGAATGTGGTTTTGAGCACCTTGAGGGGTGCAGTTTTTAGAATGGTGTCACTTTTGGGTATTTTCTGTCATAAAGACCCCTCAAAGTGACTTCAAATATGATGTGGTCCCTAAAAAAATGTTTTTGTAAATTTTGTTGGAAAAATGAGAAATCGCTGGTCAACTTTTAACCCTTATAGCTCCCTAACAAAAAAAAGATTTGGTTCCAAAATTGTGCTGATGTAAAGTAGACATGTGGGAAATGTTATTTATTAACTATTTTGTGTGACATATCTCTCTGATTTAAGGGCATGAAAATTCAAAGTTTGAAAATTGCAAAATTTTAAAAATTTTCGCCAAATTTCCGATTTTTTCACAAATAAACGCAAGTTATATCAAAGAAATGTTACCACTATCATGAAGAACAATATGTCACGAAAAAACAGTCTCAGAATCAGGGGAATACGCTGAAGCGTTGCAGAGTAATTACTTCATAAAGTGACAGTGGTCAGAATTGAAAAAATTGGCCCGGTCACGAAGGCAAAAACAGGCTCTGGTGCGAAGTGGTTAACAATGAAAAAAGTTAATTTCACAAATGGCTTGTATTATTTTAATGCAAACTTTTTTTGTGTTTACTGCTCCTTTAAAGGGAATCTGTCATCAGGTTTTTGCCACCTAATCTGAGAGCAGCATAATGTAGGGTTAGAGGCACTGATTCCAGTAATGTGTCACTTACTGGGCAGCTTAGTGTTGTTTTGATAAAATCATTGATTTGTCAGAAGGTAATTATCACTAGATGACTAGTAAGTTCTGTAGGACCCCACCCCCATCACTGATCAGTAGATTTCTGTGTACACTGAGCATGGGCAGAAAGCTGCCAATCAGTGGTGTGGGTGGGGCTATACAGAGCGCTGCATTTAGAGAGCTGCTAGATCTGCAGCAGATAAAACAGTGATTTTCTCAAAATGACAACAAGCAGCTGAAAAAGTGACACATCGCTGGAATCAGGGTATCTGCCCCTATATTGTGCTGCTCTCAGATGGGGCAGCACAATTAATATTGTGCCAAATTAATTTCCCGTGAACTATCACATGATCTATCACAGGGGATCATGTGACATGTCACGTGATAAATCAGGTGTGTGTGTGTTGGAGGGGACCCGCGCCTTCTAAACTGCCCGGGGCCCTTGCTACTCTTAATCCACCCCTGGTCATGAGTGTCGGTTGGCAGGTCATCCAGGAGTTTTTGAGACTAGGAGACTTATAAGTCGCAGTTTTTGGTGGCCTGGATGGCAGAAGGAAGTCATCAAGTGGGTGCGTCAATGTACGGTGTGTGCTAGGTCAAAGGCTTCACATACCCCTGCTGCGGGGTTGCTTTGCCCTCTGGAGTTTCCTAGTGCGCCTTGGATGCATCTCACAATGGATTTTATTACTGATCTTCCTGTGTCCGAGGGTTTCACTGTCATCTGGGTGGTCGTGGACCATTTTAATAAGATGTGTCATTTGGTTCCATTCATTAAGTTGCCCTGCGCCAAGACACTCGCTAAGGCGTTTGTTAAGTAGATTGTCAAGCTCCATGGCGTTCCCACGGATATTGTTTCTGATAGAGGACCTCAGTTTGTGGCTCGCTTTTGGCGTGCTTTTTGTGACAGGTTGGGAGTCCATTTGTCATTTTCGTCTGGGTATCATCCTGAGTCTAATGGACAGAATGAAAGAAAGAACCAGGATATTGAACAGTTTTTGCGTTGTTTTGTGGAAGACAATCAAGAGGTGTGGTCTGAGTTTCTGCCTCTCGCAGAATTTGCTCTTAACAACCATACATCCTCCTCTGCTGGGTGTTCTCCTTTTTTTGTTGTACTGGGAGACATCCATCTTTTGGTTCGTTCTCCAAATTGGGGTCGGCGGTGCCGGAGGAGGAGAATTTTTCTGGTGATTTGGAGAGCATTTGGACTAATGTACATTGCAACCTTCAAGAGGCTAACAAGAAGTCCAAAAAGTATTTTTACAGAAAACGTAAGGAGGTTTTGTTTACTATGGGTGACATGGTTTGGTTGTCCTCAAAGAACCTGCGGTTGAGGATTCCCTCTAAAAAATTGGGTCCTAAGTTTGTGGGGCCATTTAAGGTTCTTCAGGTGGATAACCTGTTTGCTGTTAGGCTGGATGTCCCTACTTCCTGGAAGATTAATCCTGTGTTTCATGTTTCCTTGTTGAAAAAGGCCGATGTACACTACCGTTCAAAAGTTTGGGGTCAATTAGAAATTTCATTATTTTTGAAAGAAAAGAACATTTTTTTTCAATGAAGCTAACATTAAATGAATCAGAAATACACTCTATACATTGTTAATGTGGTAAATGACTATTCTAGCTGCAAATGTCTTGTTTTTATTGCAATATCTACATAGGTGTATAGAGGCCCATTTCCAACAACCACCACTCCAGTGTGTTAATGGTACATTGTGTTTGCTAACTGTGTAAGAAGGCTAATGGATGTTTAGAAAACCCTAGAAAACCCTTGCACAAGTATGTTAGCCCAGCTGAAAATGGTTTGGCTGATTTGAGAAGCTATAAAATTGACCTTCCTTTGAGCTAGTTGAGAATCTGGAGCATTACATTTGTTTGTTCTATGAAACTCTCAAAATGGCCAGAAAAAGAGAACTTTCATGTGAAACTCGAGAGTCTATTCTTGTTCTTAGAAATGAAGGCTATTCCATGCGAGAAATTGCCAAGAAACTGAAGATTTCCTACAACGATGTGTACTACTCCCTTCAGAGGAGAGCACAAACAGGCTCTAACCAGAGTAGAAAAGAAGTGGGGGCCCCGCTGCACAACTGAGCAACAAGACAAGTACATTAGAGTCTCTAGTTTGAGAAATCGATGCCTCACAGCTCCTCAACTGGCAGGTTCATTAAATAGTACACGCAAAATGCCAGTGTCATCGTCTAAAGTGAAGAGGCGACTCCGGGATGCTGGCCTTCAGGGCAAAGTGGCAAAGAAAAAGCCATATCTGAGACTGGCTAATAAAAGGAAAAGATTAATATGGGCAAAAGGACACAGACATTGGACAGAGGAAGATTGCTAAATAAGTTTTATGGACAGACAAATCAAAGTTTGAGGTGTTTAGATCACACAGAAGAACATTTGTGAGACGCAGAACAACTGAAAAGATGCTGGAAGAGTGCCTGACGCCATCTGTCAAGCATGGTGGAGGTAATGTGATGGTCTGGGGTGGCTTTGGTGCTGGTAAAGTGGGAGATTTATACAAGGTAAATGGGATTTTGAATAAGGAAGGCTATCACTCCATTTGGCAACGCCATGCCATACCCTGTGGACAGCGCTTGATTGGAGCTAATTTCATCCTACAACAGGACAATGACCCAAAGCACACCTCCAAATTATGCATGAACTATTTAGGGAAGAAGCAGGCAGCTGGTATTCTATATGTAATGGAGTGGCCAGCACAGTCACCAGATCTCAACCCCATTGAGCTGTTGTGGGAGCAGCTTGACCATATGGTACGCAAAAAGTGCCCATCAAGCCAATCGAACTTGTGTGAGGGGCTTCAGGAAGCATGGGGTAAAATTTCTCAAGATTACCTCAGCAAACTAACAGAATGCCAAAGGTCTGCAATGCTGTAATTGCTGCAAAGGGAGCATTCATTGACGAAAGCAAAGTTTGAAGGAGAAAATTATTCTTTCTAATAAAAATCATTATTTCTAACCTTGTCAATGTCTGGACTATATTTTCTAATTATTTTGCAACTCATTTGATAAATAAAAGTATGAGTTTTCATGGAAAACACAAAATTGTCTGGGTGAACCCAAACTTTTGAACGGTAGTGTATCTGATAGGGATGCCACTGTCACAGTTCCTCCTGTGGTGGAAGACGGCGAATATGAAATTTCTCGTATCCTGAATTCGAGATGGCATAGAGGGAGATTGCAGTATCTCGTCGCATGGAAGGGGTTTGGTCCCGAGGATAACTCCTGGGTAAGGGCGGATGATGTTTTTGCCCCTAGACTTGTCAAAGCTTTCCACAGGAGGTTTCCGGATAGGCCTGGGCCTGGAGGATCTGGAGGATCCTCATAAAGAGGGGATACTGTTAGAACCCTCCTGTTTGTTTTCTTTTCCTTCCTGTGTTTTGCGGTCATGTGACCATTTCCCTTTATATTCCATCTCCGCCCTTTTGGCTGTGCTGGACTTCAGTTTTTGACTGCTTCTCTAGCCAGGTGCTTCTGTGCCTATCTGGCAGCTCGCTTGGTCCTTCTGGGACCTTTAGTACCTTTTTGTCAGTTTGTATTTTTGTGCTCTGCAACTACTTCTCTGTTTAGGAGGTGTCCCATTTTTGTCCCAGTCCTTAGTTCTTTTAGGGAACCCTTCCTTAATGCTATAGGTCTCCGTTCAGACTAGCGGAGGACTAAGGCGGGTCTGTTTGCTAGGAACAGGCAGCCCGCTACATCGCAGGGATTCAGCTTAGTCTTATTTTAGGGACAGCCTTCCCCATCTTTCCTTAGTTCATGTTGCAGATCATGACAGCAGAAGTTCCCCGGTCCTCCCTTCACACTTGCCGTCGGGAGATCAGCGGCCCTAGCCTAGCGACTGGCGCAACCTGGCCGCGAATTGGCGCCGGATTTGAAACACGCAGACCACCATCAGGAGATCAGCGGCGACGCAGCCGCGAGATGACCGGTGCTAGCCGGTCATCTCCTGGCTGCTCGCAGCAGAAGTACCCCGACCGGCGGTCTCGCTCCGCGGTCCTCCCTTCACACTTGCCGTCGGGAGATCAGCGGCCCTAGTAGGGGGGCTGTGTGCACGCTCATACTGTATAGGGGGATGTCTTCTGAATTAATTCAGAATTAAGTATGAATTAATTTCAGCCTATTGGCTCGGCCCTCCACAAGTCACGGTGTCTCATGTGGCCCTAGGAAAAATTAATTGCTCACACCTGATCTAACCCAATGTTTCTACCAGTGCCAATTAAAACTATGTTCACACGTTGCGATTTTGCTGTGTTTTTTAATGAAAATTTATGTAACATTATATGTTGCATTTTACAGTACCAGCAGAAAGCTACGAGATTTCTGAAATCTTATGCACACACATAAGATTTTTTTTCCTGACTGCATTGGAAATCTGCTGCGTTTTTCAAAAAAAAGGCAGCATGTCACTTTTTTCAGAATTTTTGCAGCGTTTTTTCACCCAAAGAAAACAATTAGTAAGTGCAAAAATGCAGCAAAAAAAAGCAAGTATCAGGTTTTGCAGCGTTTTTAGTGAAAAAAGCGGGTACAGCATTATGTGAAATACATTTATTTTTGTGATTTTCCCAAGTTTAAATCATGATGTCTTGGTGTCCTAACATGAGCATTGCAGTTAGGATTAGTACTGCTTAATTAAATTAGTGATATGTGAAAGGAATCATTGGCTCACCAAGGTGTGAAATTGAACAATACCTGAGCAACTCAAGGGCTTACCAAAGGGTGAAAGTAAACAGTGTCCTACAATCTCAATGCTTTGCCAATGTCTAAAGGAAAATATTTCCAACCAATTCACCTCCCTCCGGCTGTTACATTTGTAATTGTGTATTTTTTCATGAACTCATATGAGCTTTTTTGTTCACAATAGCTAGTTTAACATCCCTGGCAGCGTGCTGGCATGGCTTACCATCTCCCACCATGCAAGACCGCCAACTTACCTACCAGTCCAGGCTGCACACTATGCTCTTCTACCTGCTGTGTGCATGTCTCTTGTCTGCTGGCTTAGGGCGGCGGCGCTGGCTCTTCCTGATTCTTAAAGTTACAGTGTGCGCAGTCCTAATGCATCTCCAGCCTATTGCTGTGAGTCACTGGATACTTAAACCTCCTCCAGCCAGTGTGAGGTGCCTGAGCAACACTTTCTTTCAGTGTGTTCTGTGCAACTAAATTGCCAGGTCCTGTCCCGTATCTTATCTGTTTCTGCCACCCTGGGGGCTGAGTAACCAGGCCTGTTACCTGTATCTGTGACTTCTAGTCTATTACCGCCACACTGGGGGCTGAATGCCCAGGCTCGTTCCTGTATCTTTTTCCTGTGTCAGTTCCTGTCTGAACTGTGTCCTAGCCAGTTACCTGTTTGTCTCTATGTCCCTTTTCCTGCAGTGTCTGAACCAGCACCTAACTCCTACTCATCTCTGTACTTCTGTGTTTGAGTTTTGTGTCCACTCACTACTTCATAGCAAGTACCTTGTGTGTATCTGGTTCTGCTTGTCCTGTTTCCCTACCTCCTGTGTTCTAAGAGAATGTCGTGCCCAGGGGATGGGGAGGACTCGGCACCCAGGCCTTGTTGAGGCCTGACCTTGGGGGATGTCGCGGTGGTCGGCTCCCGGGCCCGTACCCTGGGCCTCTCTTTAAAAGGGGGTTGATGGATAATTATATGAGTTTGTGACGCCACCTGTGGTATCTGGTGAGAGTCACCAGCGCTGCAGCAGTCCGCTGAGGCCGGTGATAAGGAAGCTTGATGGTATAGCTCCCCACAGGTGGAGCCGGGCCTCAGGGCAGCATATGGAGAGTCGGAATGCAGGACGGTAGAGACCCAGCAGGGACTACTGAAAGACAGGCAACCATACACAGTTCTCTTCTGTACCTTTTACTGATGGAAATTCAGGCACATCCCGGAGCACTGCAGGGTGAAGGGTTCATTTCAGGATTCTCCCCAGGGAGCGGGTATAGGGCCTCCTGATTCTTGCCTCTGCATAATAAGCTCCTGACCTGCCTGAAGCTAGGCCTAACTTTGTCTCCGTCCTGCACCGGCTGACTTTGTGGTAGGGCCTTCTCTTGGAGTGCACGCTCCCAGCTTACGGGGCCTATGGGTCTCCTGGCTCTGTTATGCATCAGCTCTCTGGTGATCCTGGGACCTGTAGTTCTCCAGGGATTCCGGTTATGTCCTACTGGGTCATAGAGATCCCGGTAAGCTCGGACCCGGTGTCCGGTATAAGCTTCAGGGTGAGCTGGTTAAGCTCCTCTGCCCCCACTGCTACTCACTTTCCACTCGCCTTCGGCCATGCTCGGGCCCTCATTAGGCTACTCACACTCACGGCAGCTTGCCGCGCTTCACCGCTCTTACGGCGTCGGCATGCCTTGGGCTCTAACCTGAGCTCCTTGAGTCTGGACTGGGCTTCAGGACCGCTGGAGGCCTAACTTGCCTCACACAGCAACCTGCGTGCTTCTTCTTACACACAGCTCTTCACTCACTGTGCACTCCAGACTCTCTCTGCCTAGCTCCACCATCCCTATTTATATCCCTAACGGGCTCCCTCTGCTGGTCTGAGGTGGAAGGTGGAGATGTGTGAATGTTTATGGGAGCTTCTTGTGGAGGAATCCGTTAATGCACCCCTCTAGGATCTGTGGCTCCAAGCGCAGCTGGGCGCCACACTGTGTTTCCCAGTCTGTTCCATGTGAACAGAGCTCTGCTTCGATTGTCCTCGGCACC
Organism: Phyllobates terribilis; assembly: GCF_046119375.1. NCBI lineage: Eukaryota > Metazoa > Chordata > Amphibia > Anura > Dendrobatidae > Phyllobates > Phyllobates terribilis. The sequence continues at coordinate 220,526,217 of NW_027362769.1, read as the reverse complement.
TGCGGCTCTGCTTGTCCTCAGCTCCGTTCGGCTCCGCTTGTCCTCGGCACCTGCAGCTCCGCTCTGCTCTGCTTGTCCTCGGCACCTGCGCCTCCGTTCCTGTATCCCAGTCTGTACTGGTCACTATCCAACCTGTTTACCTACCTGCCAGTAGCTGCCTGTCTGTATACCAGCCTAACCTGCCTGTTCCTGCATTCCCCGGTGTGGGTCAACAGCTGTGTGATCAGGGTCTGACCTGGAGTAGCACCTGGGCCACCTCCCTCGTTCCTCCTCAGACCACGGAGTCGATTAAGCCGCCGTGCATCTGTGGTCAGATCTGGCGAGGCCCCTAGTCATGCCCCTCCAGGAACTCCTCGGTTCGTGGCCCAGTGGGACCACTAACCACGTTCACGCCAAACAGTCCGGGCGTGAGCATAACAGCTAGAATAGTCACTATCTTTTCAGACATAAAGATCTTTTTCAAATAAATAATTTGATCAAATTGCACTTTTTTCCAAAAGTGGTTTTATGTTTTCACATATGTCTTGCATTGGTACCCTGTGTTCATGCTTCAGTGGTGGAAGCAAAGCTGAACTTTGGGATCCTAAAAAATACAGCAAAAAAAATCCAGCAAAGCCTGCTTTTTGTAAGCACCTTCTTTACTGCCAAGAGAGCAGGTTTTGCCTGCAGAAAAAAAAACGCAGCAAAAATGGAACATGTGAACATAGCCTAAGTCTTACATAAAGGTTTTAACACTGACACACAGTGTAGGGATTGTACTCACTCAGGTGCGATGACAGGCAAAAAGGAGGCATGTTTCTTTAAATGTCCGTAGCGGTTTATTGGCTTCATAAACTGTGAAAAGAAAAATGCAAACAAACAGCCTTTAGTCCAGGCAAAAGCAAAAGTAAGACAGTCCTTTAGCAAAGTCTCTGGTAAACCAGACCTATGGTCACACAGGCTGGTTCTCTGGTTCAGCACTCAGCTCAGTCTGGAGACAACAAACAGGAGACCTTCTCCCTCCAAACACAGCCCATGTGCCAAACAACAGCCTCCATTTTATAGGCTGTTAACCACACCCAGAGGTGAGGTATGTGGGTTGCTAGAGCCGCCCATTCTCTCCTAACAACCCGTAACCTGTCTCCCAGGTTCATCAATTAGTCCTCTTAGTGCATGCGTGCACTAGAGAAAACACTCTGGGTTACATTACAGAGACCAGCCATCTCTGTGATACATACCTCCCATCGACTACGCGACCATTAGCCTCCTTACATCAGTTACAAACTTGCATTCATTTTCATGAACATTAGAGCAATTTTTAGTATATACTGTATTATGCAGGTTATAAGGCGCACCCCAAATTTTGAGAAGGAAAATAGGAAAAAAATGTTTTTAATAAAATGGTGGTTCATCTTATAGTCTGCTTTTACGATAGCTTACCGGGGGGAGGGAAACTGTGGTGGATCAGGGTCCGAGAAGGTTGGGTCACTGGTGCAGGAAGTGGAGCCTCCACACTTCCCATGGTTTTCAATGCATTAAACTTCGGGTCTCACTGTAATAATGTTCATCATCCTGGCCTCTTCCCGTAACAATGTCCCCCATACTGGGTCTCTTACTATAATGATAATAATATCTCCCATCCTAATTCCTTTCTGTAACAATGTCCCCCATCCTCTAACCATGTACCAGTTTGATAACAAACGTTCTACCCTCACCCGCCCACCTCCAACAAATCAAAGCTTTAAGGCATAACTACAAGGCCTAAACATTTTTTTTTTATTTTTTGAGGGCATTATTTTCACACTTCTTTCAAATTTCCAAACTAAAACCACAAGGGTAATAATAAAATATCTTTTCACATGACCATTCTTTTAACCAAATTAATTAAATTTAAAATAAAAAATGTGCTCAGTTAGATTAGACACTCCTAGTTTGTTTCTAAACATCATTTAAAAGGGTTATCCCTCCACCAACAACAAGATTATCACCTATGCATGTCCGGATTCTTGTTTTTGCCTCTCTTGCCAGTGGATATGAACATAGCCTGCAATATTAGAAGTGGAAGTGAAATATTGTACCATTGAAGCAGGTAACTTTTATGAAGCCACTGAACAATCGACAAGGCATACATACCATGCAGGGAGACGACGGGGCAGTTATGGTGCACTTGGTAATAGAAGGACCAGTCATGGTTGGTCCCATCTGTTTTGCTTTGAAAAGAAAGAAGCTGTGCAGGACCCTTCTTCAGAGATTCTCAGGTCCAGACTTGACAATCTGTATAATGTCATTTACCAGAAGGTCTGATCTGTTGAACTGTACAGCTGCTCCCAAAATTGTCCTGCTCTGATTCAGCAGTCTGTAGACCAACAATCCAAGGGAGCAATATTTCCGTCTTGCCCCATGAAGTGAAATAGAGTAAAGAGGAGACTGAGCTGAAAGGGATCCCTAATGAAAAGAAAAAGATTGAATCTGCGATTATTCAGGTTATCATGACAGTTATGGCCAGACGCAACTCTCACTTCCCATTTTGCTCCTTCTTAAGCCCCTTACTGTTTTCACTCACTACAATACACCTTTTGAGGCTCCATACAGTATAATGTCTCTAAGAATGCATCCAGCACACTGAATGATACCCCCACCCAACAATGAATTCTCCCAAACACACATGTACTCCAAAACAGTATGATGTCACCACAGTATATGACGCGCCCCTGGGCCTGTGCCGAGTAGCGTTGCGCACGCGGGGGCCTACCCGGAGCCGGATCTGATAGGGGTCGTAGTCTCGTGGCGGTGACCCGGTCCGTGCCCAGGGAGTCAAACTGAGCAGCAGTATTTAGCAGTAGATGTTAGAATGTTCGACTACGCCACCCGTGGATTGCGGTCACGGAACCGCCGCTGCACGGCAGACCGCTGAGGCCGGTGTTGTTTGTGCAGCTGAGAATGAGATGACTCCCCACGGGAAGAGTATGGCCTCAGGGCAGATCTGTTAGAGATGATGATGGGAGTGATGGTGCGGACGTCCCAGTGCCGATGGTGCAGGTGTGACGACGGAACACGGAGGCGGGAAGTGCAGTTTCAAAAGCTTTACTCACAGTTCTTTATCAGGTCCCTTGTGCTCCGTAGGACCACCCGAGTCGTGCTGCGTCCACCAGGTCAGGGACTCGGCCAACTCCCAGGCAATTCCAGAGCATGGTCCAGAGCTCCCCTCTCTTCCTTCCTACTGGCCGTCCCCACCAGGGACCCACCTATGTCCGGCTTCCTCGGGCCTTATGGGGGCAAAACCTCTCTCCGGTTTCCCTGACCCTATGTGGCGTGCCTTCCTGGTGGATGTGGCGAGGGGTCGTGCCAAAGCTTGACCACGACCTCCGGTTCCTGGCTAAGGATGATTAACCTCCACCAGTTTGGGATCCGGTACCCTTCTCTGCCAACCCTTCACCCGTTTTAGTTCTCTCGTGGGATCTCAGGGTTCCCTCTATGCTTGCGTCTCTGGGCCTTTCTCTGTGTTCCTCTTCTTCCTTCTCTCTCTCTCTCTCTCTCTCTCTGCTTCAGGCCCGGCTCTGGAGCTGGGCCCAGTCGGGGCCGCAGCTCCCTGTCAGCCCTCTCTGGCTGAGCTCCTCTCTGAACAGAGCAGACCCAAAAAGACCCTGTCTAAAGATGGTGCCCACCTTATATACTCCCTCTGACACCCGAGCCCAGGTGACTAGGACCCAATGGGCTCCTACCTATGCCCAGAGTCCCTCCCCTATCTGCTCCTACACTACTGGGATGTTCCTCCCCCCCCCCACTCCAGCCAGGGACAGACGCTGTCGTACCTGCACATCTATCTGGTGGGAGTACCGTTGTTCTGTCCCCCGGAAATGGGGTGAGTGTAGTGCATGCAGCTATCTGAGCTCTGTCCCACACTCCATCCTTACCCGGGAATGGAATACCACACCTCTGGTCTGAGGTGCAATACCCCTGTAGCAGCCGAGTCCTCGGGGTGCTACATATATACCCCCACATAATGAGACCCCCATATCACCTCATATAGTATAATGGCCCTACCAGTACAATTTCCCCAAACACACATGAAAGCTCCCACAATGGTCCCCATCACCACAGAGTATGATGGCCCTATAAGTACTGACTGATAAAAAAAAATATCACTCACCTAGCCACGTTCCACTGTTGTGCTGCTCCATTCTCTGAAGTGCGTGAACTGAGGCTCTGTGCAGCAGGCTCCATCTTGTGATGTAATTGTGCCTGCTGTGCTGGGACTCAGACATACAAGCTGAATGGTAGAGAAAGGATCAGACAGATCCCTGTTGCACCATTTTATTCACTGTCGGACTGCGGTATATAGGGCCCACCAGTGATATTAATTCTCAGAGTCCACCTTAGACCTATATGATAACAATGCTCTGGAAGTGTATAGAAAAGTACACATCACTTTAAGCCTCCACTTCTGATCATACAGATCGTTGTGGGTCAGGAAGTAGATGAGATATATGTGGCTATGCGCTCCTTCCATGATGGGAAGCCAAATACGTTGTACATATGGTGTTCAGCTTCTCCTGCAGCCCTATACTGATCGTTTGCAGATCTCCAGTGCCATGTCACTGATGATTCTATTTACATGGGCTGCAGATCACACAACCTGGACGCCCTAAGTGTCTTTTGCAGCATGTCAGTGGTTTAAGGCTCAAGACCATGAAGCCAGTGATTGGCTGGAGATGTCACATGGGGCATCTGGGTTGAGATTTCTGCAGCAATTGTAAACAAAAGCATCAGGGAATGTGACACTAAAGCTGCCAGGAGTTAGGAAGATGAGTATCTGATGCGCCCCCTGGGCCAGTGCTGTTAGGGATACCCGGAGCCGGATCAGATGGGGGTTGTAGTCTCCGAGTGGCTGTGACCCGGTCCGTGCCCAGGGTGTCAAACTCAGTGTGTGGCAGTCCTACAGATGTTATTAGAGTTCTTTGTGTCGACTACGCCACCCGTTGATTTGCGGTCAAAAGGCCGCCGCTGCAGGAGGGTCCGCTGAGGCTGTTGGTATGTGTGCAGCTTTGGTAGTATAACCCCCAACGGGAGGGGTATAGCCTCAGGGGGTCAGCCGTGGAGGATGGTGGTTGTGAAGGTGCAGCAAGGAGACTCAGAGGCATAAAATGCAGTTCCAGGGTTTTACTTACTGGTGTTGCTCGGGTCACTGTGTACAGCAGTGACCACCCGAGCCGTGCTGCGTCCACCAGGTCCTGGACTCGGTCAACTCCCAGGCAACTCCGGAGTGTGGTCCTGAGCTCCTTTCTGACTCTCCCTTCTTCTGGCCGTTCCCACCAGGGATCCACCTAAGTCCGGCTCCCTCGGGCCTCTTGTTGGTAAACCCTTGTCTCTGGGTTCCCTGACCCTATTCTTGGTCTGCCTTCCGGGTGGATTTAGTGGGTGGTCGTGGCAGATCCTGCCCACGACCTCCGGTCTCTGGCTGAGGATTAGTGCTGTGGCCTCCACCAGCTTGGGATCCGGTACCCTGTTGCCGACCCTTCACCCTATTAGCTCTCTTATGGGCTCTTGGGGTCCCCTCTGCGCCTCTGGGTCTCTCTTCCTTCTCCTCTGCTCTGCTTCTCAGGCTCTCAGACAGACTGTCTGACTGGCTGACTGACAACTGACTGACTGACTGACTGACCCTGATCTAAGATGGTGTCCACCTTATATACTCCCTCTATGTGTGAGCTCAGGTGACCAGCACCCAATGAGCTCCTAGCTTTACCCAGGCTGCTCCCCCTATCTGCCCCTACACTACTGGGATGTTCCACCCCCCCTCCCACTCCAGCCAAGGACAGACTCGGTCGTACCTGCACATTTATTAAGTGGGAGTACCGTCGGTCTGTCCCCCGGAAATGGGATGTGTGTAGTGCATGCAGCCTACTAGCTCAGTTCCACACTCCATCCTTACCCGGGAGTGGAATACCACACCTCTGGGTTGAGGTGCAATACCCCTGTAGCAGCCGAATCCTCAGGGTGCTACATATCTATACATTTATTAAAGGGGTTGTCCAGACAAAAGTGCTCATTGCCTGGAGGCCAGATTCTGTAAAAATAACAAAATAAATCATACTCAGCTACTGTCCCCCTCCTGGACTCAGTGCAGACCACCCTATGGTCTGCGACTACATTAATTATATCACCGTTCTACTAGACACACGACTGCTACAGCTTGGGATACATGCAGTTCAAGTTACCTGACCGTTGCGGCCTATCACAAGCTGCAGTGCTCCTGTGTCTGGTAGAACGGTGACATTATTGTGACTCATCACAGATAAGTCTGCACTGAATCAAGGAGGGTGACTGCAGGTGAGTATGACTAATTTTGTTGTTTTTATTTTTACAAAATCCAAGGGTATGTGCCCACGATCCGGCTACAGCAGCGCTTTGGACGCAGCGTATTTTCACTGTGTCCGAACTAGCAGGTAAATCCACATGTGAAATGAAAATGCTGCGGCTCACCACTGGTGAGTTTACGCAGCAGCAAATAGAAGCACAGTGGGCATGGGATTTCTATAAATCCATCCACTGTGCTTCTACTGTACAACGCAGCAGTTTGAACGCAGCGCAGGTGAGCTGCGTCCAAGCCGCTGCTACTCCAGATCGTGGGCACATACCCTAACCCCTCATGAGAACCTTTTACTAGATAATCTCTTTAATGGACATGTCTTACTGCTGGGGTGCAGCGATTTCATTATTTTGCATTACACCTTTAAATGCAACCTGACAGCTGACTCCCATCATCCATGGCATCAGGTATCAGGCACGGTACCAGATAATCTCTTTAATGGACATGTATTACTGCTGGGGTGCAGCGCTTTCACTATTTTGCATTACACCTTTATAAGGAACCTGACAGCTGACTCCCATCATCCACGGGCAGCAGGTATTAGGCACGGGCTGTATGATCTGAGCCAGGTATGTCTGACTCTGGAACGCTGCGGTGTTTCCGAGAAGAACGTATTTTGAAAGCTGTTGAGGACTGAGCCGCACAGTGGATGAATTGGTCAGACATAACCCTGCGGCTTCTCCCCACCGGCTGCCAGTAACTGACAAGTCGTCAGTATTACTGCATGCGTGATTGAGAGACCAGTCAGTCACTGGTAGCGGGTGGGAAAAGCCACCGGGTCACGTCTGTCCAACTAGTCTACCGCGCGGCTTGTTCCATGGTGCCTTTTAAAGTATGTTTTGTAACTGAAACTCCGCCACGTTTCAGGGTAAAACATACTGGCTGAGATCATCCTGCCAGTGCCTGTGGATGGAGTAGCCGTTGCCTGTGGATGGAGCAGCCGGTGACTGTGGATGGAGCAGCCGGTGCCTGTGGATGGAGCAGCATGTATCATGTCAGGTTCACTTTAGGGCGTGATGCACCACAGACATCATGAAATGTATTTATTCACTTGTATGTTTATATGTGGCACTTCAGCCCCACCACACCGGGTCTTTCTCAAAGTTTTAATCGAGCTGAAATGTCACATATGAACACAGGAGAATACATGGATGTACCATAGATAAATGTGGCGCCCCTGAGGGTTCAGTCGCCACAGGGGTACTGCACCTCATAAAGAGGTGTGGTATCTCCTCTTCCAGGTAAGGATGGAGCACCACACAGGACCCCAACTTCACACTCAACAATGCACCACTCCAGTTCTGTAGGGGGCCTAGGTGCACCGGGGTGCTACCCTGGGCCGGGATGGAGGAGTTGGGGGGAGCCAGGGTGAGGGGGAGCCAGGTGGTGAGTGAGGGTGGAGGAAGCACTTACCAAAAGCACTTTATTAGATTCTTTATAACTGGAGGCCATTTTAAGTTCAAGGTCTTTGGTTGTGGGCTCTTTGCACGGCAAGTCAGCATAAGGCTGCAGCTGGCTTAGGGTCCACGGTCCCCGGTCTCAGGCCTCGAGACGGGGAGCGGGGCAGAGTTATAATCGGCTCTGTCCCCGGTCAGGGTCCATGCAAGAAGGCCCAGGAGGGGAGCAGAGGAGATAGGCTCCACAGGCGAAAAGAACCCAGGGGGTGCGGACGGAGCGCAGTCGCCACCTGTATACCCTATTCTGGCCTAGCCAGAGGGATCCTGCCGCAAGAGGGGTGACCGTTCCCCGATATCTGACTTTGTACTTCACGTCACTGTTGGAAAAGTCCGGGGGCCTAGTGGATCCCAGGGGGATACGGACGGAGCGGAGTCGCCACCTGTATGCCCTAATCTGAGTTTATCCAGAGGGACCCGGCCTTACGCCACGTTCTCATCACAAGTCACCAAAGAGGGACATTGCAATACTCGTACGGTACTCTGTGGGCGACACAGCAAGAGAGGAACACACTAGAGCGGGGTCTTGACAGGTGCTCCTGAAATACCTGGGAAGTGCTGAACCCCACCCTGGCGGCCGCAGCTCGCCGTGAGACAGCAGAGAGAAGCTTTGCGGCTGATAAAACATGAAAGTGAGTAAAGACCTGGATGACCTCACCTACCGCCTCTGTCTGTTCTTTACTACGCGGCACTGCACCTGCCATCGCTCTACTCATCTCAACTAATCTGCCCCGAGGCCTACTCCACCTGTGGGGAGTAATACCAACTGAGCTGCCTGCACACCGGCCTCGGAGGACTGTCGCAGCGCTGGTGATCCTCACCAGGTACCACAGGTGGCGTCACGAACATTCCCCTTTCCCTTATCCTACAACCCCTCCAACAAAACAACCTTTGCTGTCCGCCCTGGGTAACGGACACGGGCCAGCCGTCGTGACACCCATCTTCCCACCTGACCATCAAAGAGGGCCCGTGTCTCTGAAGTACCCCAAGGCCCAGGGGGCGCGCGACATAAATACATGGACATCACATACACATATGTACACAAATACATTGAGATGACATATAACACCCCTCTATACAAACATATTACACATACATATGTGGCACCCCAGGGGTCTGGTTACCACAGTAATAGAGATATTATGTCTGAGAGCAAGTGGGAGGTTTCTCTGGTCAGGGACCTTAAGCATGCAACACGGCCCGCCCAGACCTGGGAGGGGAGGAATCTGCCCTTATAAACTGGGTCTGGGGCGGGATTAGTGAATGAAGCTGCAGACAGGGAAAGATACATCAGGAGCTCTGTAGGAGCAGCAGCAGAAGGCCAGGGGCTTTGAGCAGAGATATAGCTCGCCCTGGCTGAAGTTACTAAAACCGGACACAGGAGTCCGAGTCTGTGGGGACTGATATATATACCCAGCAGCAGAAACCAGCCGGCAGGGGATTCCAGGTCCTCTGGCCATAGAAGCCTGGAGGCTCAGTCACAAAGAAGGGACCAGCGCCGCCATCCAGGAGCGGAGGCTAACAGAAGGCCCCAAGTCACCAGCCATACGGGTGAGCACCACACGGTATACTCAGGGACGTGGACTACTTGTAACCGCTGACAGCAAGGTAGCCAGGAAGAGTGCAGATAAACGGGGAGGCCTACAACTCCACCTGGCCAGGGGAACTCCTGCTTGCTCACAGACTGACCAGGCCCCTTATGCTAGCCAGTACTCCCGGGAGGGTCTGCCTTGTACCATCAGTAAAGACCCTGAAATGCACCACACGTCTCTGTGATTCCTTGCCGCACCAGCACCATTAGCACTGGGACGCTCACACCATCACTCCCATCATCTCTCACATTAGCTGCCCTGAGTCAATACTTCTCCCGTGGGAAGTTATCCCATACTCGGCTGCGCAAACAACATCAGCCTCAGCGGTCGGCAGCGCAGCGGCGGTCCCCACTGACCGCAATCCACGGGTGGCGTTGTCGGACATTGTTATTACCTAAGACTGCCACTGGTTTGACCGCCCTGGGCACGGACCGGGTCACCGCCACGGAGAACTACAACCCCCAGCATCTCAGCGATCCGGCTCCGGGTATCCCCCTGCACAGCACAAGCCCAGGGGGCGCGTCACATACATATAATTACCGTATATACCCACACATTACACATGGACTTACCCTCCCTGCAGATGATTGCACATGGAGGCACAGTGGGTGCGGAAAGTATTCAGACCCCTTTAAATTTTTCACTCTTTGTTTCATTGCAGCCATTTGGTAAATTCTAAAAAGTTAATTTTTTTTCTCATTAAAGTACACTCTGCACCCCATCTTGATTGAAAAAAAAACAGAAATGTAGAAATTTTTGCAAATTTATTAAAAAAGAAAAACTGAAATATCACATGGTCAGAAGTATTCAGACCCTTTGCTCAGTATTGAGTAGAAGTACCCTTTTGAGCTAGTACAGCCATTAGTCTTCTTGGGAATGATGCAATAAGTTTTTCACACCTGGATTTGGGGATCCTCTGCCATTCTTCCTTGCAGATCCTCTCCAGTTCCATTAGGTTGGATGGTGAATGTTGGTGGACAGCCATTTTCAGGTCTCTCCAGAGATGCTCAAGTGGGTTCAGGTCAGGGCTCTGGCTGGGCCAGTCAAGAATGGTCACAGAGTTGTTCTGAAGCCACTCTTTTGTTATTTTAGCTGTGTGTTTAGGGTCATTGTCTTGTTGGAAGGTGTACCTTATGCCAAGTCTGCGGTCCAGAGCACTGTGGAAGAGGTTTTCATCCAGGATATATATGTACTTGGCCGCATTCATGTTTCCTTCAATTGCAACCAGTCGTCCTGTCCCTGCAGCTGAAAAACACCCCCATAGCATGATGCTGCCACCACCATGTTTCACTGTTGGGATTTTATTGGGCAGGTGATGAGCAGTGCCTGGTTTTCTCCACACATACCACTTAGAATTATCACCAAAAAGTTCTATATTCATCTCATCAGTCCAGAGAATCTAATTTCTCATAGTCTGGGAGTCCTTCATGTGTTTTTGAGCAAACTCTATGAGGGCTTTCATATGTCTTGCACTGAGGAGAGGCTTCTGTCGGGCCACTCTACCATAAAGGCCCGATTGGTGGAGGGCTGCAGTAATAGTTGACTTTGTGGAACTTTCTCCCATCTTCCTACTGCATCTCTGGAGATCAGCCACAGTGATCTTGGGGTTCTTCTTTACCTCTCTCACCAAGGCTCTTCTCCCACGAGTGCTCAGTTTGGCTGGACAGCTAGGTCTAGGAAGACTTCTGGTGGTCCCAAACTTCTTCCATTTAAGGAGGCCACTGTGCTCTTAGGAACCTTGCGTAATGCAGAAATTCTTTTATAACCTTGGCCAGATCTGGGCCTTCCCACAATTCTGTCTCTGAGCTCCTTGGGCAGTTCCTTTGAGCTCATGATTCTCATTTGATCTGACATGCACTGTGAGCTGTGAGGTCTTATATAGACAGGTGTGTGCCTTTCCAAATCAAGTCCTATCAGTTTAATTAAACAAAGCTGGACTCCAATGAAGGAGTAGAAACATCTCAATGAGGATAACAAGGAAATGGGCAGCATGTGACTTATATATGAGTGTCTGAGCAAAGGGTCTGAATACTTCTGACCATGTGATATTTCAGTTTTTCTTTTTTAATAAATTTGTAAAAAATTCTACATTTCTGTTTTTTTCAGTCAAGATGGGGTGCAGAGTGTACTTTAATGAGAAAAAAATGAACTTTTTAGAATTTACCAAATGGCTGCAAAGAGTGAACATTTTAAAGGGTCTGAATACTTTCCGTACCCACTGTACAGTCTTCAGAGAGAAGAACCTGCTGAATGCACCATCTTCTCTGTGGTGCAGCCTCCCCTCCTCTGGGGCACGACTTCAGAGCTGGCTCCTCTCTTGCTATAATTACAGGCAGTAGCATACCACCAATGGCAGCAGGCCACGCGACTGCTATGGGGCCCGTGAGCCGTTGGGGCCCCATAGTAGTCCAGCTTCTCCCTGCACACGGCGCCCAGGGAGCGATCCCTACAGCTTCGCTGCTGACAGGAGAAGAATAGCAGCGGAGCTGGAGGGATCCGTCCTCTGCTTTCTCCCTGACCCAGGCGCGCGCAGCTTGATGACGTCATCATGCAGTGCGCTCTTGGGTCAGGCAGAATGCTGCCGGCAACCAGGAGGATGCTGCAGGGGAGCGAGCTGAGGTAAGTTGTTGTCTTTTTTTTTGGTTTGTTTTACTGAAACGTTGGGAAGGTGAGGTGACAGAGAGCAATTATGGGATGGTGGGGCTGGGGAGAGGAATTATGGGATGTTGGGGCTGGGGAGAGCAATAATGGGGCTGGGGAGAGGAATGATGGGATGGTGGGGCTAGGGAGAGCAATAATGGGACTGATGGGGCTGGGGAGAGGAATGATGGGGCTGGGAAGAGCAATAATGGGGCTGATTGGTCTGGGGAGAACAATGATGGCATGTTGGCGTGGAGGAGAGCAATAATGGGGCTGGACAAAGGAATGATGGGATGGTGGGGCTGGGAAGAGCAATATTGGGGCTGATTTGGCTGGGGAGAGCAATAATGGGATGGTGGGGCTGGGAAGAGCAATAATGGGGCTGTAAGGGCTAGGGAGAGCAATGATGGGGCTTGGGAGAGCAATGATGGAGCTGGGGAGAGCAATGATGGGACTGATGGGGCTGGGGAGAGCAATAATGGGGCTGAGGAGAGCAATCATGGGGCTGGGTAGAGCAATGATGGGGCTGATGGGGCTTGGGAGAGCAATTATAGGGCTGGGGAGATCAATTATGGTATGGTTGGGCTGGGGAGAGCAATAATGGGGCTGGGGAGAGGAATGATGGGATGGTAGGGCTGGGGAGAGCAATAATGGGGCTGATGGGGCTGGGGAGAGGTATGATGGGGCTGATGGGGCAGTAAAGAGCAATAATGGGACTGATTTGTCTGGGGAGAGCAATGATGGGATGGTGGTGTTGAAGAGAGCAATAATGGGGAGGGAGAAAGGAATGATGGGATGGTGGGGCTGGGAAGAGCAATAATGGGGTTGATTGGGCTGGGGAGAGCAATGATGGTATGGTGGGGTGGGGAGAGCAATAATGGGGCTAGGGAGAGCAATGATGGTGCTGATGGGGCTGGGAAAAGCAATAATGGGGCTGTAGTGGTTCCAAAGAAGGATGTGCCGATGGTCCTGGAAGCTTACCACAACGGAGCAGGACACTTCGGGTGGAAGAAATTGGAGGTCCTGATCCATGAGCGTTTCTTCTGGATGGGCATTAGAAGTTCCATCGAGAGGTGGTGCCGAGAGTGTGGCCCATGCAATCTAAGACGAAGAGATCGTGGTAGCCAGAGAGCCAGAGTGCCCCTTTACAACCCATCAACACAAGACAACCACTTGAAATCGTGGCCCTGGACAATGTGAAGCTGTCTCCGAGTCGGTCGGGATACACCTACGCCTTAACGATTGTGGACCACTCCTCCCGTTTCCTAGTAGTTGTACCAGTCAAGGACCAGATGGCGAGGACAGCTGCTAAAGCCTTTCAAGAGCACTTCTGTCGACCTCATGGCTATCCTGAGCAAGTCCTAACAGACCAAGGCCCAGCTTTGGAAGCGGAGATATTTCAAGAATTCTGCAACCTGTACGGCTGTAAGAAAATTCGGACAACACCTTATCACCCGCAAACTGTGCGAAAAGATGAACCAAGTAGTGATTGACTTGTTGAAAACCGTACCTCTGGAAGAGCGCAACCAATGGCCCGAAAAGTTACCAGACTTGGTGGACCTGTACAATCAGATTCCGGTGAATTCGACCAACTGTACCCCAGCTTACCTGATGCGGGCAAGACCGGGTAACTTCCCATCGATCTGGACATGGGTGTCCTAATACCAGCAGCAGTACAGCTAGACACAGACTGGGACACTGAAAGACAGCTACAGTACTGTAAAGTCCAACAGTGTGTGGAAGAGAGTCTATTGTGAGCCAGACAGAAACAAGAGAAAGATTACAATCAGCAAGCCCCTGGAGAACTCATAACCTGGATTACAAGTGGGAGGCTGAGCCGTATACCATCTTGCCCTCGCACTTTGATAACAGTAAGGTTTGCCTCATTACTAAAGATGGAGGGAGAACTTCTGCGACTGTATCTAGAGACCACCTGAAGGTGTGCCCGGATCAACTGTGTGACAGAGGTAAAGGTCAAGACACTCCTCAACAGATAGAAGAGGTTGAACGGAAGGTCCGCACCGTATTAGGAGAATTTCCTCAGTCTTGGACTCAGGTAAACCAGGCAGTGGTAGTACCAGTCTTGACATTTCCACCGATGACTACACGAGAAACAACAGACACCTTGGGTCCTCGTGAAGACCAGTCGGCTTCAGAAACAGATGCCTCATCAGCAGCGGATCAGGAGAATCTACCCCCTGCTAGCGGCGAGTCTGTCGTGCCCATGGTGAGTCAAAGAGGTCATAGAAGACTACCAAGCTTACCTGTGCTACGTCATACTAACCGTAGTGTAGCCCAAAGTGAGCCTACCACACCAGCAGTAGACACCTCAGATCAAGAAGGGTCAACAGAACCACCAGTGTTAGTAGATCACAGCGTAGTACACTAGGTCAGACCCCAGTTCGTTACAAGCATGGTTTATAGAGTATTATAAGAGTTAGTGTGGCACCCCAGGGGTCTGGTTTCCACAATAACAGCAATGTTATGTCTGAGAGCAGGTGGGAGGTCTCTTGGTCAGGAATCCTATGCATGCCACACCTCCTGCCCAGTCCTGGGAGGGGAAGGACTTCCCCTATATAAACCTGGGGCTGAGGCAGGGTTAGTGAGTAGAGAAGAAGTAGAGACAGAGAAAAGAAGCAAATATAGGAACAGAACATCAGGAGCTCTGTGGGAGCAGTGTTACAAGGAGTCAGGGGCTGGCAGCTGCAGAGCTCGCCCTGACTGAGAAGATTTCTTACCGGACCCGGAGTCCGAGGCTGTGGGGACTAACTCCTACCCAGCAGCAGAATCCGTCAGGCAGGGGATTCCAGGTCCTCTGGCCAAGAAACCCGATGGCACGGTCACACGCATGGGACCAGCACCGCCGTCGTGGAGCGGAAGCTACTAGAAGGCCCCGAGTCACCGGCCATACGGGTGAGCACCACACGGCACACTCAGGGACGTGGGCTACTTTTACCCGCCTCTAGCAAGGTAGCCAGAAGAGTACAGTTAGTTTGGGAGGCCTACAACTCCGCCTGGCCAGGGGAGATCCCATCTGCTCAAGGACTGACCAGGCCCCAATCGCTAGCCAGTACTCCGGGAGGGTCTATCTTTGTCACCAGTAAAGACCCTGAACTACACCGTACCGTCTCCGAGTGGTTCCTGCTACCCCCATCATCCACGTCGGCTGCCCTGAGGCCATACCCCTCCCGTTGGGGGTTATACTATCACGCTGCGCAATCCTACCACCGGCCTCAGCGGTCTGCCCTGCAGCGGCAGCTCCATAGCTGCATTCAACGGGTGGCGTAGTCGTCCAACATCTACCGCTAATACAGCGCCACTTAGTCTGACTCCCTGGGCACGGACCGGGTCACCGCCACGAGACTACTACCCTCAACAGATCCGGCTCCGGGTAAGCTCCCGCGTGCGCAACGCTGCGCGACACAGGCCCAGGGGTGCGTCAACTTTTGGCGTAGTCGGCAGGATTTCGTGCCCGCAACCACCGGGTACTGCGTGCCTGAAAAAGACTGTTCAAACTTACCAGTGGTGAAGATTCCCGCCATCCGGCGCCATCTTCTACATTCTTCCCGCCATCCGCGAAGTTTTCCCGCCATCCGGCGCCATCTTCGGCCTTCTTCCCGCCATCCGTGGAGGTTTCCCACCATTGGACGCCATCTTGAGGACGCCGCGCGGGAAGAAGAGGGGCGTGGACTCCGAAAGCGCGCGAGAACTGAAGTCCCGCCTCACGTCCGGACGTTGCGTAAGGTCCTGGAAGGAGCCCAGCAGACGCCGACGTCACAGGAGCGCGACGGAAGGTCCTCAACCCTGACGATCCACTGCGGAGCCGCGGCCTACGGAAGAGGATCATCGCAAGGTAGGCCACGGTCCACTAGGAGGGAGAAGGATGTCGGATACGGAGGAGAGCTTCACCGCTTCAACCCCCACCAGCGCCACCGCTGTTGCGGTCATGCCTTTCACCATGCCCTATATCCCGGGGGCAGCCTGGCTACCCCAGTACTCAGGGGAATCGCATACCCTGCATGACTTTAGAGAAAAGCTGGATAGCCTCTTCCAGGTGTACCCCTTTACAGAAGAGCAAAAAGTGAGCATCCTGGTGGCCCAATTAACCGGGGCAGCCCAAAGGGAGGTAAAGTCCTGGCCACCTGGGGGGAGGACTGTCGCAGGGATACTGGCCCGGCTGAGGGACACCTTTGATACCCGCACCTCAGCCGAGATCAAGCTCAGATTCTACGGGTGCAAACAGCGGGCACATGAGAGTATAAGGGACTATGCATTAAACCTACAAGAAGCCCTGAGAGCCATTAAGCAGACCGACCCTGACGGCGTGGGAGACGAGGACAGGCTGTTGACTGAACAATTTATAGAGGGTTTATATTGCAATGCCCACCGAACCCAGTTGCGGGCAATGGCCTTACAGGACCCTCATCTGGGATTTGCACAGTTCAAGGACAGAGCCATCCGGGTGCTCCGAGAACCGGCACCAGGTGGCGTTGTGACCCACAGACGCCCCACTACCACTTACCACCAGGAGGCGGCGCCCTTGTCGGCAGGGCCTGTGGGAGCTGATGCGCAGGCTTTGAGCAATGACCCGGCTCCAGACCTGCACCATCAGGTCCAAGAGCTAGCTAAAAGCGTTGCTGCGCTAACCCGAACTGTGCAGTCTTTACAGGTTTCTACTCCAGGGAAGATCCAGCTGGCATCCGGACCGGAGGACATCCCGTGGCGTCGACCAAGGAGGACCCCACCGACCAGAGGAAGACCCAGCGACCGATACAACGAGGACGGACGACCCATCTGCCGCCGCTGTAATCAACCCGGACATATGGCAAGGTACTGTCCTTTAAACTGGCACAACCTAGGGTAGAGGGCCAACCCCTAGGAAAAAGATCATCAGGCCCATCGAACTGGCGCGACATATATGTGGGAGGACGTCCAGTCTTGCCTGTGGTACTGGATGGCATTCCTATGAGTGCCCTACTGGACACCGGGTCACAGGTCACCACCATCCCGTACGTGCTCTTCAAGCAGTACTGGAATGACTCGGATATTACCCGCTACCCTGACGACGACTTGAGTATCATCGCCAGCAATGGTCAGCCCGTGCCACAGATCGGATTTAAAGAGGTGACCATTAAAATTGGTAGAGTTGAACTGGCAGCACAGGGACTGATCATTGTAGACATTGACAAACACGAGAGTCACCCAAAGATAACTCTAGGAACTAATGTAATTGAAAATTGTCTTGCAGAGGTGATTTTCCTTTTACAGCAGGTTGCCAAGAACGCCAGCTCCGGCGAGCAGCGAGTGCTCCAAAAAGAGATCCGGGCACTGATGCGACGGCAACAGGTGGAACTCTCCGGCGGTGAGATTGGTAGCGTGAGAATGTGTGACCCTTTCCCTATTGCCATGCCCCCAAAAAGTGAAATGATGATTTGGTGCCGGGCAGCTATTGGTCTGAGAGGTAGAGATTACCAGGCAATGGTAGAACCAGTTTACTCAGACAGTAGGCCCACCATCTTGACAGCACGGGGGGTGGTTAATGTACGCCATGGGAGGGTGCCCGTTCGCATAATCAATATCGGGAAGAGGGAAGTGTACCTGCCCCGGTACGCCACGCTAGCCAAATTATATACCATTAACCAAAATGCTATACAATCTGTGGAACCCTTGCCTCCATCTCACCCGGAGGAAGGTAACGGCTCTAAGAAAACAATGGAGGACTGGTGTCAGCAACTACATTTGGGTACTGACTCCACTCCCTCACACCAGAAACAGGGAGTCTATCGGGTGGTTCAAGAGTACGAGAGAGTGTTTAGTAAACACCCGTTAGACTTCGGGCGAGTCAAGGGGGTAGAACACCACATCCCCACGGGAGACCATCCTCCCATAAAAGAGAGGTATCGACCCGTACCCCCTGCACACTACCAACACGCCAGGGGGATGCTTAGAGACATGAAGGAGGCTGGGGTGATCAGGGATAGCTGTAGCCCCTGGGCAGCTCCACTAGTCTTAGTCAAAAAGAAAGACAACACCATGAGGATGTGTGTAGATTACCGGAAAATCAACCGTATCACACACAAGGATGCGTACCCCTTACCAAGGATAGAGGAGTATTTGGCTGCTTTAAGATCTGCTAACTTCTTCTCTACCTTGGATCTCACTAGTGGGTACTGGCAGGTTCCTGTAGCAGAGGCGGACCGGGAGAAGACCGCATTCACCACCCCGATGGGACTTAGCGAGTTTACCTGCATGCCGTTCGAACTCTGCAACGCACCAGGAACCTTCCAACGATTAATGGAGTGCTGTCTGGGTCACAGAAACTTCGAGACGGTCCTGTTGTACCTGGACGATGTCATCGTATATTCTAAGACTTATGAGGACCACCTGAAACACCTGGCGGAAGTGTTCGAAGCTCTGGCAAGCTACGGCCTAAAGGTGAAACCCTCCAAGTGTCACCTCCTGAAACCAAAGGTGCAGTACCTGGGACACGTGGTGAGCGCTGACGGAGTGGCTCCCGACCCTGATAAGATCATCGCAATTAAGGAATGGCCAAGTCCCTCCAGTGTAAAGGAAGTGCGGCAGTTCCTCGGGTTGGTAGGCTACTACCGCAGGTTCATCCCCGGTTTCACCAAAAAGGCAGCTCCTATGCAGGACCTCCTGATAGGCCAGTCCCGGAAGGCCAAGAACCAGAAGCCGCCCTTCAGATGGGAGAAGTTGGAAGAAGAGTCCTTCCACCAGCTGAAGATGGCCCTCACGGGGGATGAAATCCTGGCGTACCCGGATTACAGCCAGCCCTTTATCCTCTACACCGACGCAAGTAACATCGGGCTAGGAGCCGTGCTGTCCCAGATCCAGCAGGGGAAAGAGCGAGTAATCGCTTACGCCAGCCGAAAACTGCGACCCACCGAAAGAAACCCTGAGAATTACAGCTCATTTAAGCTAGAGTTCCTGGCAGTGGTGTGGGCAGTCACCGAACGCTTTAAGCACTACCTCGCTTCTTCCCGGTTCGTCGTGTACACGGATAACAACCCGTTGACACACCTGGACACTGCAAGACTCGGTGCCCTAGAGCAGAGATGGATGGCCCGCCTGTCCAACTACGAGTTCACCATCAAATACCGGGCAGGACGCTCCAATACCAACGCGGACGCCCTGTCCAGGATGCCAAACCTACCGGACGTAGGAGAAGATCTAGAGGGACTGGAAGAAGTCGAACTCCCCGCGTTTCACCGTCATGGGACTATCCAGTATTCCCATCGGGTAAGGAGTAAGCAAGGCGCTACGCTTAACCCCTTACCTCACTACAACTGGGTGGAAACGCAAGACAGTGACCCTGCCGTCCGGCTGGTGAAGGAGATGCTGACTCGGCCAGAGGCTCGCCTTGACCCAGACGCTCCGGAGGAAGCCAAGCAACTGTGGGCAGAAAAGAGTAGACTGTTCCTTTACAAGGGGAAGTTGTGCCGCAGGATGGTTAACTCCCGGACGCATGAACTAATCTGGCAAGTAGTGGTGCCACGACGAGACGCAGCCATGGTGATGGAGGCATACCACGATGGAGCTGGGCATTTCGGATGGAAGAAGCTGGAGTTCCTGCTGCGCGGGCGGTTCCATTGGGTAGGCATGAAGGGAACCATCGAGAGGTGGTGCAGAGACTGTGGCCCGTGCAACCTGAGGAGGAAGGACCGTGCCAGCCAGAAGACTCCCCTGCAGTCCATCGTCACCCGGCAGCCGTTGGAACTGGTAGCCTTGGATCATGTAAAACTGACCCCAAGCAGAAGTGGCTACGTCTACGCGTTAACCATCGTGGATCATTACTCCCGGTTCTTGGTTGTCGTCCCCGTCAAGGACTTAACGGCTCAAACAGCAGCTAGAGCCTTCCAGCAGCACTTCTGCCGTCCACACGGGTACCCGGACCAAGTGCTGACGGACCAGGGACCTGCCTTTGAAGCGGAGGTCTTCCAGGAATTCTGCAATCTGTATGGCTGCCGGAAGATAAGGACGACACCCTATCATCCGCAAACTAATGGACTTTGTGAGAAAATGAACCAGGTGGTAAGGGATCTTCTGAAAACGTTGCCCCTGGAAGAACGCAGTCTGTGGCCTGAGAAGCTGCCCGATCTGGTGGACCTATACAACCACATCCCGGTAGGTTTCACCAACTGTACCCCGGCTTACCTAATGAGGGCGAGACCTGGTAAGTTACCTGTTGACCTGGAAATGGGAGTCCTGACACCCGAGGACACTTCACCAGAAGCAGACTGGGACACAGAGAGGCAGCAGCAGTACCGGAAAGTACAGGAGAGCGTGGAGCGAAGTCTCTGTCAGGCTAGGGAGAGACAAGAGAAAACTTACAACCAGTATGCTCCCGCTGTTCCCCTGGTGCCCGGAGAGCAGGTCTTGAAGAGGAAAAGACGGCTCCACAAGTTGGACGACCAGTGGGAGAAGGACCCGTACACCGTACTGCCCTCAAGCCACGAGAACCCGAAGGTCTGTACCATCAGTAAAGACGGAGGGGAGACCACAGCCATTGTATCCCGGGATCACCTGAAGAAGTGTCCTGAACAGCTACGGAACCCTGAAGAGGAACAAGAAGACCATCGACCCGTAGAGGAAAGGGAAGATATGGTTAGTACTGTGCTCGGAGACTTCCCTCGGTCTTGGACTCAAGTCAATGGTGCAGTTGTGGTACCCGTACTCACCTTCCTCCAACCAGCATCCCAAGCACCTACGGAGCAACAGGTAGAGCTGGAAGAACAGCCGGTCCAGGAGGCAGAAGACCCCACACCAGCAGACCAGGAGGATCAACCCTCTGCTTGCAGTGAGCCTGCCATATCCCTAGTGAGCCAAAGGGCCCGTAGACCGCTGCCCAGTTTACCCTTAACAGCTCCTACACCCTGTAGTTCAGGGCCAGACAGTCAGCTCCGTAGGTCCACTAGGGCCACTAGAGGCCAGTTACCCGCACGTTGGAGGATTTGAAGTGTATAAATTGTTTTATTCGTGGTTACCTGTTTTTCTTGTTGCTTGTGTATAATTATGTGTTTCTAGTTGTTTATAGGAGTCTTTGGTGGATTTACCGGGAATCCTGTGTACATAGTTGGAGCGTAACCCAGGACGGACTAAAGACTGTTAAGGACTCGGGGCAGGACAGACCCCTACCTGGTTACGTCTCCCTGTTTTGGTGAAATGGACACCTTGCTTTCTTCAAAGACTGCACCCGGTTACGGACATGCCGTGACCACCTTTATGTGTTTCTTTATTGTATAGTTATTGTTATATCTTGTTATGTTTTTCTAAAATATGTTTAGTCCCGGAGTACTAAATTTCACTAGGGGGGAATGTGGCACCCCAGGGGTCTGGTTTCCACAGTAACAGCAATGTTATGTCTGAGAGCAGGTGGGAGGTCTCTTGGTCAGGAATCCTATGCATGCCACACCTCCTGCCCAGTCCTGGGAGGGGAAGGACTTCCCCTATATAAACCTGGGGCTGAGGCAGGGTTAGTGAGTAGAGAAGAAGTAGAGACAGAGAAAAGAAGCAAATATAGGAACAGAACATCAGGAGCTCTGTGGGAGCAGTGTTACAAGGAGTCAGGGGCTGGCAGCTGCAGAGCTCGCCCTGACTGAGAAGATTTCTTACCGGACCCGGAGTCCGAGGCTGTGGGGACTAACTCCTACCCAGCAGCAGAATCCGTCAGGCAGGGGATTCCAGGTCCTCTGGCCAAGAAACCCGAAGGCACGGTCACACGCATGGGACCAGCACCGCCGTCGTGGAGCGGAAGCTACTAGAAGGCCCCGAGTCACCGGCCATACGGGTGAGCACCACACGGCACACTCAGGGACGTGGGCTACTTTTACCCGCCTCTAGCAAGGTAGCCAGAAGAGTACAGTTAGTTTGGGAGGCCTACAACTCCGCCTGGCCAGGGGAGATCCCATCTGCTCAAGGACTGACCAGGCCCCAATCGCTAGCCAGTACTCCGGGAGGGTCTATCTTTGTCACCAGTAAAGACCCTGAACTACACCGTACCGTCTCCGAGTGGTTCCTGCTACCCCCATCGTCCACGTCGGCTGCCCTGAGGCCATACCCCTCCCGTTGGGGGTTATACTATCACGCTGCGCAATCCTACCACCGGCCTCAGTGGTCTGCCCTGCAGCGGCAGCTCCATAGCTGCATTCAACGGGTGGCGTAGTCGTCCAACATCTACCGCTAATACAGCGCCACTTAGTCTGACTCCCTGGGCACGGACCGGGTCACCGCCACGAGACTACTACCCTCAACAGATCCGGCTCCGGGTAAGCTCCCGCGTGCGCAACGCTGCGCGACACAGGCCCAGGGGTGCGTCATTAGCAGATGTACATATTAAGTTAAAATGTTGAAAAACCTTGTGCCCAACCGGACTAAGTAGTGTAAGACTCAGTAATCACTACGCGTAAACTACCTACAGAGGCTACTGTATGAACTTCTAAGCTAAATTGAATAAGTGTACATACTAACCTGTTAATGGACAATTGGGCCATAGGACTAGGTGTGGCCAGGACAATGAAAAAGAAAAAAAAAAAAGGTGGTTTGCATTCAACCCTGACCTAAAAAAAAAAAAAACTGTCGGCATGGCCGAAGAACCAGGTCAAACCATGGTCTGTGTGCCCTGTAGCCACGCCCAGGGATGAAGTTTGAGGTGGTTTGGGGTGGTTCCCACCATGCTGCACTACAAACCTGTGAGGTGACGCTCTGAATAGGCGTTATAACGGGCACATTGTTGAATGATTTATATTTTGCATTTTTATGATGTTTTTGTACTTTTTGCATTCTTTGATAATAATGTATCGTTTAAGAAATGTGCCTCCCCAAAAGGGAAGAAACTGTTCATGTTAACTTGTACCTTATGTCTTTACAGTCCGGGACGTACTGTGCTTCACTAGGGGGGAATGTAGCGCCCCATGGGCCGGTTGCCACAGTAGTGCTGCCTCCTTCACAGGAGGTGATATTACTCTTGCAAGCAGGAGGAGCTCCCCGCGTCAGGTAAACCCCACATTCACACACAAGTTCTGATCCGTTAGCTGAAGAGGGAGCTCTACACCCTTTTTTGGGGAGCTGCCTTTTCTGGTTGGGGGGAGGAGTTAGTCAGTGAGTGTGAGAGGGAAGGGAGAGGAGGAGAAAGTAGCAGAGGGAGAGAAGGAGAAAGTTCTGGGGAGCAGAGCACGTGAAGAGCTCACCCCAGGCAGCGGAGCAGAGGATGCGAGAGTCCTGGGTTGTACAGGGATTGCACGTCCCAGCAACCGAATCTGGGGGACAGGAGACTGCAAGTTTTCTGGCCACAAGCAGAAGCCCGGCAGCACAGCGGCATAACTAGAGCCTGGAGATGCACCCAAGACGGCAGTACCCATTATAGGTTCGCACCGCCTGCTAGTACGGAGCTTAGAGCAGGAGTGAAGAAGAGGGATCACAGAGTAGCTCACAGGCAGTGTGGCCCGCAACGGAGAAGTGGGATACCTAAGGTCCTGCGATGCCTGCACATGAGGTAAGAGAGATAGCGAATCAAAAATACTATACTACATTTCTAATTGGAGATATTTGCTAATATTATTATTATTATACCTACTACATATTGGGATAGGATTTTGGAGATGGGAATACCCCTTTAAGTGAATGTCTCCTCGAGAGCACATAGGAGCAAGGGTGTGGGGAAGTGAAGGACGTTTGCATACTGCCTGAAGGATCTGTAAGAGCCAACTGTCTGGGTGAGCAGAGCTGAGGGAGAATGCAAGCTTATCTGAACTGGCCCATCCAATTGTGCATCATGAGAGTATACAGAGCAGAGACAAAAAAGCAACTTATGCAAAGAGCAGATGCAAGTACCGACGTGTATGTATGTAGGTCTCACTGGAACTGGAGACAAGTAATTGTCAGTGAATAATACCACCTGTCGACACGTGCTCAGGTACACCAAGACAGGTGGAGAGACTAAAGACTGTATGTATTTTTGGAAACGTTCTACTGTTGCGCAATGTTTAAACTATAGGCAGCACGGTGGTGCAGTGGTTAGCACTGCAGCCTTGCAGCGCTGGGGTCCTGGGTTCAAATCCCACCAAGGACAACATCTGCAAGGAGTTTGTATGTTCTCCCTGTGTTTGCATGGGTTTCCTCCCACACTCCAAAGACATACTGATAGGGAATCTAGATTGTGAGCCCCAACAGGGACAGTGCCGATAATGTCTGTAAATTGTCTGAATTGTAAACTGCTGTGGAATATGTTAGCGCTATAGAAATAAAAAGATTATTTATTTATAAACTGCCTCCCTATTGGACGTCTATAAATAAAGCTTTGTTGGAAGTATTCCTTTCATTTAATTTCTTGCTTGTTACTCTCTACAAAGAGAAGAGCTACCCCTTAGACCCCAGCCCAGAGCCCCTCGCCCAGCCAAATCAGATCTCATACTTTGCACTGATTAGAGGCAACACGCCAAAACACTGTTTGTTTCTGCAAATTGAGATTCTGGTTTGGCTTTTATCCTAAATCATATTTGTCACGAAAACAACACCCACTCTTGGGTCAGACCGTGCAGCTCTCTGGCGCCCCCTTATCCTGCTGGTCAAACACGAGGATTGACAGAGGATAAGCACGGGTGCCGCTGCTCTCATTTATGTCGACTATTGCGGCACGTGATGTGACAGGACGTATATATACCACCAGTTCCTTCCAGGAACGTATATATACCTCCGACCAGCCACCCTCAAACCACAATATCACATAAATACTGGTATACTGCCACCACCGATCGCTTAACAGGTGGATCGGGTACCTGGTAGGCCCACACAGTCAGACTCTACCGGCCCTTCTCCCTGCGAGTGGCGGTTGTCTATCGCCCCCCAGGTCCCCTCCGTCAATTCCTGGATCACTTTGCTGCCTGGCTTACAAATTTTCTATCCTGCGACATCCCCACGATAATCATGGGAGACTTTAACATCCCAATTGGCGATCCTCTTTCCCCATCTGCCACGCATCTTTTATCATTAACCTCCTCCTTCGGCCTTTCACAGCTTGCTAATTCTCCTACACATGAGGACGGGAACACATTGGACCTGATCTTCTCCCGGCTTTGCTCAGTACATGACTTTACTAACTCTCCCCTTCCACTCTCTGACCATAATCTTCTTTCATTCTCTGTCAAGAACTGTGACTCTACTCAAGACACTCCCACCGTCCACACTTATAGAAATTTACGCGCCATTAACACCCAGAAATTTATAAAAAAGTTGAAATCATCATTGGCCCCAATCTCCTCCCTCTCATGTCCCGAATCTGCATTGAAGCATTATAACAAAATAATGCTATGCGCCCTGGATGAAGCCGCACCTCCTACACAAAGAACAATTCGGCATAGACGGCGACAACCCTGGCACACGCCTCAAACACGTCTTCTCCAGAGGTACTCCAGGTGCGCTGAAAGGCTGTGGAGAAAATCAAATCTGCCCGAAGATTTCCTCCACTATAAATTTATGCTGAAAACATATAACTCTGCCCTTCACCTCTCCAAACAAACCTACTTTAACAACCTCATCATCTCACTTTCCAATAATCCTAAACGACTCTTTGACACGTTTCATTCTCTCCTCAATCAAACAGCACAGGCCCCGACCACCGACCTCAGCGCTGACGATCTGGCTAACTATTTCAAAGAAAAAATTGACCATATCCGACAGGAAATTTTCTCCCAATCCCCAAATGTTATGCATGCTCCCCCCCGCCACATTGTATCTTGCTCATTTTCTGACTTCGAACCAGTCACGGAAGATGAAGTGATCAGGCTCCTTGCATCTTCTCGCCCTACCACCTGCACCAGCGACCCTATTCCCTCACATCTCCTTCAGTCCCTTGCTCCAGCTGTCACCTCTCACCTAACTAAAATTTTCAACCTTTCCCTCTCATCTGGTATCTTTCCCTCTTCTTTTAAACACGCCAGCATACAACCATTACTTAAAAAACCATCCCTCGACCAGAACTGCACGGCCAACTACAGACCTGTTTCCAATCTTCCCTTTATCTCTAAACTCCTGGAACGCCTGGTCCACTCCCGTCTAATCCGCTATCTCTCAGACAACTCTCTTCTTGACCCTTTACAATCTGGTTTCCGCTCTTTACATTCTACTGAAACTGCCCTCACTAAAGTCTCTAATGATCTACTAACAGCTAAATCTAATGGTCACTACTCCCTGCTGATTCTACTGGATCTCTCTGCAGCATTCGACACTGTGGATCATCAGCTCCTCCTCACTATGCTCCGCACTATTGGCCTCAAGGACACGGTTCTCTCCTGGTTCTCCTCTTATCTCTCTGACCGCTCCTTCTCTGTGTCTTTTGCCGGCTCCTCCTCCTCCCTACTTCCTCTTACTGTCGGGGTTCCTCAAGGATCAGTCCTAGGCCCCCTTCTTTTCTCCTTATACACCGCTCCTATTGGACAAACAATCAGTAGATTCGGTTTTCAGTACCATCTCTATGCTGATGACACCCAATTATACACCTCTGCTCCGGACATCACCCCTGCATTACTACAAAAGACCAGTGATTGTCTTTCTGCTGTTTCTAACATTATGTCCTCCCTCTACCTAAAACTGAATCTGTCAAAAACTGAACTCCTCGTCTTTCCTCCCTCCATTAATCTACCTGTGCCCGATATTGCCATCTTCGTTTGTGGCTCAACCATTACTCCCCAGCTACAAGCCCGCTGTCTTGGGGTCATTTTTGATTCAGATCTTTCTTTCACTCCTCACATCAAATCACTCGCTCGTTCATGTCATCTACACCTCAAAAACATCTCAAGAATCAGGACTTTTCTCACCTTTGACTCGGCAAAAACTCTTACTGTCGCTCTTATTCATTCTCGTCTTGACTATTGCAACGCTCTACTAATCGGTCTCCCTCTTACTAAACTCTCCCCTCTCCAATCCGTCCTGAACGCAGCAGCCAGGATCATATTCCTCGCCAACCGCTACTCAGATGCCTCTTCCCTGTGCCAGTCATTGCATTGGTTGCCCATCCAATATAGAGTTCGTTTTAAACTTATCACGCTTACCCACAAAGCGCTCCATGCTTCAGTACCCCCCTACATCTCCTCCCTTGTCTCAGTCTACCACCCTACACGTGCCCTCCGTTCTGCAAATGACTTGAAACTAAAATCCTCCATAATCCGAACTTCCCACTCCCGTCTCCAAGATTTCTCGCGTGCTGCGCCAATTCTCTGGAATGCACTACCCAGGACAGTTCGATTAATTCCCAATACCCACAGTTTCAAGCGAACCCTAAAAACACATTTCTTTAGACTGGCGTATCACCTAAACACACTCTGTCCATCCCAGCTTTCCCCCATATTAAAATCTTCTTCAACTTCGGGTTCAAACCAACCATGCACATAAAAGCCTCTGTCAGGACTGCACACATACTGGCTGGCGACCAGTCCATGTATTATTATTTATCCTATTCAGTATATCAAGGCTGCATTATACAATATATGTACTTTTTACCTTTTGTGTCTCCCCCACTTCCTCATAGACTGTAAGCTCGCGAGCAGGGCCCTCACTCCGTTCGATATGAGATATGCTTATTCTGTATTGTCTGTATAAGTCCCCCCTAAAATTTGTAAAGTGCTGCGGAATATGTTGGCGCTATAAAAATAAACTATTATTATTATTATTATTATTATTATATTGCAAGGCTCGTTAAAGAGCCGATATTAACTTTTAGGATCGCTGCTTCCAATTGGTGGCGCTAGAGTTCTAGTCCTCTTCCTCTCTGAACATAAAATTTGCATATTTAATTTCCCGGAGGAGCATGTATGGCTTATAAATCTCCTCACTCCGACATGCCAGGCTTGACATGTCACTCTCCATGAGTAGAAACGTTACCCCTTATAACACAGTCCAGAGTCTCTCACCTAGCCAAACTAAATCTCATACTTTGCACTCATGAGGGGCAACATCTCGAATCACCGTGTTTGCAAATTGAGATTCTGGTTTGGCTTTTATCCTAAGTCATGTGACAAGGCTTGTTAAAGGGTCGATATTGACTTTTTAGGATCGCTTCCAATGGGTGGCGTTAAAGTTCTAGTCCTCTTCCTCTCTGAATAGACAATTTGCGTATTTAATTCTCCTCTTTAGACCATGACTGAGGAACATGGCAAGCTTCTATTTACAATCTAAAAGTGAAACATTAGTTTATGTAATGAGATGGCGCCCTCTAAAGTGACTAAAGTATAATGCAGTTAATATACAACTCAATAGTGTCCAGACTGCTGTCCAGAGTAGCGATCAAAGATGTAAGGACACTAGGGAACATTCACTTTAAAAATGTAATGAAAGTAATATAATCTCTGCAAATATTGTTAGACATGCAAAATAAAATATAATAATGTCATGACACTATTAAAAATAATTGGCCTTGCCACAAAACATCTGAAACTATAATGTAATACCAGATCTATGAATTATAAATCACTCAAATTAGACAACAAGCACAAAGTGAGATAAGCAGATGTGCTTTATTAATCTGCTCGGGTGAGTCATGAATTCGCTGTAGTTGTTTTGTTAAAAGGAAGATAGGAAAGAAAAACTGAGCAAAACTAAGAACTTGCTCAGGCGAAGAGATATGCAAAATGCAGTGTGAAATTTGTCAAAGGCTGTGCCTGTACATCATCACAGGGCAGCAGGTATGTCACCATTGGAAATTCTCGATTTCTGAACAATACACATTTCTATGTGCCACACAAGATATATGTTTATCTATGTTATCATTTATGTTCTTGGTATATTTTATTTTTTTTTACAAGTTTATAGTTACTTTCAGGATTTGCTATAACCCCTTCACCCCCGGGCCATTTTCCGTTTTTTTTTTGTGCTTTCGTTTTTGGCTCCCTTTCTTCCCAGAGCCATAACTTTTTTATTTTTCTCAATATGGCCAAGTTGTACTTTTGAACGACACCATTGGTTTTACCAAATCGTGTACTGGAAAACAGGAAAAAAATTCCAAGTGCGGTGAGATTGCAAAAAAAAAAGTGCAATTCCACAGTTGTTTTTTGTTTGTTTTTTATCATGTTCACTAAATGCTAAAAATGAGCTGCCATTATGATTCTCGAGGTCATTAAGAGTTTGTACATACCAAGCATGTATTGGTTCACTTTTATTTAAGTGGTGAAGAAAAAATCCATTTTTTTTAACTTTTTACCTGCTTCAATAGTCTCCATGGGAGTCTAGAAGCTGCGATCATCAGATCACCTGTATGCAGCAGAAATGCTCACTGGCTATGAGCGTCAACCGCCGGGCGACGCTCATAGCATTCCGGCAATGACAACCACAGGGGTCTCCTGCAGACCCCGAGTCGTCATGCCAACACATCGGCGACCCGCGGTCATGTAACATGGGCAACGATGGGCGGGACTTATGACGTCCTTCCGCCGTGGTCATGTTAAATGCCGTTAAATGGGAATAGTAGCTTTATAGGAAGCTGGTATCTTCTTGCACTGATTCAGTTAATCACAGCAATGAGTTCGACATCTTCCAGCAGGGCATTGGTTAATCAAAGATATAACAAAGAGGTAGTGCAGACTGGTATCTTCCAGCAAGTAAATGGTTAATTGAAGCAATATAGCAGCTGTATTTAACAACAGCAAGGCACAAAAATAAGTGCACTGCAGGATGCCTCATGATAAAAGCTGAGGCAGCATAAGTGTGAAATACTAATGAAACAACCATTCACACACCTACCATTCATGGAGGGGGTGGTTGCCTAATATTATAAATGCACATGTATAGGGCGCCAGTCACACAGATAAGTGTAGTGATTAGTTTATGGCTTAGTAACATTCATACTATTAGATCAGATCATCCAGCACTATATAAGTGCACTACACAAGGAAAGAAAATGTTCAATGAAAAAGATGTTTAAAATGCTTGAGGTATTGGTCAATATTTTGGCCAAAATATGCATGCTCGCAACCAACGTCAAGGGTCCTCATTGTCTTGCGAATCACTACAAAACTAAAATTCAACTCACCCCATGATTGCAGCACAATGGCAATGAGGTTAAAGAAGGTGATCGCTTCATCTCACAACCATCTAGATGGAGCAATCATATTGACTGCAGTAGCTAGAGCATGGCACTGATCACGGCTGTTTGGGCAACAGGTCAGCAGGCTGAGCTTCCTCAGTGATTGTGCTCTTGTGCCTGTGACGCGCCCCCTGGGCCTGTGCTGTGCAGGGGATACCCGGAGCCGGATCGCTGGGGGTTGTAGTCTTCCGTGGCGGTGACGGGGTCCGTGCCCAAGGTGGTCAAACCAGTGGCAGTCTTAATGTTGTAACAAGTGTCCGACTAAGTCACCCGTGGATTGCGGTCAGTGGGGACCGCCACTGCGCTGCAGACTGCTGAGGCTGATGTTGTATGCGCAGCCAAGTATGGAATAACTCCCCACGGGAGAAGTATTGCCTCAGGGCAGCTAGTGTGGAAGATGGTGGGAGTGATGGTGTGAGCGTCCCAGTACTAATGGTGCTGGTGCGGCGATGAAACACAGAGACGTGCGGTTGCAGTTTCCAATGCTTTACTCACAGTTGTTATTCGTGTCAATCCTGCAGGCGATGACTGCCCAAGCCGTGCTGCGTCCACCAGGCAAGGGACTCGACCAACTCCCAGGCAATTCCAGAGCGTGGCACAGGGCTCCCTTCCTTTCCTTTCTCTGGCCGTCCCCACCAGTGACCCACCTTTGTCCAGCTCCCTCGGGCCTTCTGTTGGCGAAACCTATCTCCGGTTTCCCTGACCCTATGCGGCATGCTTTCCTGGTGGATGTAGTGGGGGGTCGCACCAAGATGTGGTGACGACCTCCGGTCTTTGGCTGAGGAATCTGTTGCCTCCACTAATTTGTGTTCCAGTACCCTGCTCTGCCAACCCTTCACCCTGTATCTCCTGGGCATATGGGGTTCCTTCTTTACTCGCGTCTCTGGGCCTTTCTCTGTGTTCCTTGCTTCCTTTCTCCTCTGTTCCAGTTCCTTTCTTACTTTCCTTTCCGTTCCTTCTCCTCTCTCTTTCTGCTGTTTCTGGCCTCCACTCCAAGCCTGCCTCTGGAGCTGGGCCCAGACTGAGCCACAGCTCCCTGTCAGCCCTCTCTGGCTGAACTCCTGACTGAACTGAACCGAACTGAACACTGTCCTAAGATGGTGCCCACCTTATATACCTCCCTCTATGTGTGAGCCCAGGTGACTAGCAACCAATGGGCTCCTACCTATGCCCAGAGACCCACCCCTATCTGCTCCTACACCACTGGGTGTACTTTCCCCTCCCCACTCCAGCCAGGGACAGATGCTGTCGTGCCTGCACTCCTGTCTCGTGGGAGCACCGTTGACCTGTCCCTCGGAAATAGGGTGTGTGTGGTGCATGCAGCCTAACGAGTCCTGGTCCACACTCCATCCTTACCCGGGAGTGGAATATCACACCTCTGGTTTGAGGTGCAATACACCTGTAGCAGCCGAGCGCTCGGGGTGCTACACCTGCGTGATCATCATCATGTACAGGTATATCCATTTGTGGAAACACCTTCCCAAGTAAGACGTAATATTACATCTAAGGTTGGGAGGGAGTGAAAGGGTAGGGTCACGTTAGAAAAACATGTCTACTTTCTTCAAAAAACAGTGCTGCTCTTGTCCACAAGGTCAACCCCAAATACATTAAAATTACATAACACACTAATGAATCTATTTTGATAAGACTAAACATAGAAACTGGACACCCTGTAGATTTGGTCATCAATATCAGACTGGCTGTGCTAATTTGGAAGATGTTCAGCAGTGCCATCAGCTCAGAACTGGCAGCAACCAGTGGGACTCAGCTACACGTATCTACTGTTTGGTAATGTCTGGCTATAAATGGTCTCCATGGAACAATTGCAACCAAGAGGCCATACCTTCGACATGGAAACAAGGCCTTGCGAATTGTTAATTTATAAAAATAAATTATTAACCCTTCTGTTTTGGAAAGCTTCTTACTTTGCATCATTTTTTCCATACCTGCCAGAAACTTTTGCACAGCACTGTATATATAGATAACACATGATCACACTATTCAGAATCAGTAGTGGTCTCAGCTCACCTCCTCCCCCTTCCTCTCTGCACAGGTCAATCAGCATGTCTAAAAAAAACCTCTCATTTAAAAGTAATCTCTAAACTATTTGTGTATATAGTCCATGTAGCTGCAGTAAAGCATATCTCTAACTAATTGCACAAACAAGATGGCAGCTGCATAATCATGTACAGATAATGAAATTAAATAAAATGACAATTAGAAAATTGAAACAGATAAGAAAAAAAATAATGTTTTAATGTCAGATTTTAATTGTTAAAAATACATTCCCTGTAATTGTGGCACCCCAGGGTTCTGGTTACCACAGTAATAGCAATATTACGTCTGTGAGCAGGTGGGAGGTCTCCTGGTCAGGAATCCTAAGCATGCCACACCTCCTGCCCAGTCCTGGGAGGGGAAGAACTTCCCCTACATAAACTGGGGCTGAGGTGGGGTTAGAAAAGAACACAGACAGAGACAGAGACACAGTCTGGTCTGGTGTGGATCAGTTACAGGGAAAATAAGAACAGGAGCTCTGTGGGAGCAGTGATAAAGGAGTCCGGGACTGGAAGCTGTAGAGCTCGTCCGGACTGAAGAGATCTCACCGGACACGGAGTCCGAGGCTGTGGGGACTGTTCCATACCCAGCAGCAGAAACCGACCGGCAGGGGATTTCAGGTCCTCTGGCCAAGAAACCCGAAGGCACGGTCACACGCAAGGGACCAGCACCGCCGTCGTGGAGCGGAGGCTACCAGAAGGCCCCGAGTCACCGGCCATACGGGTGAGCACCACACGGTACACTCAGGGACGTGGGCTACTTTTACCCGCTTCTAGCAAGGTAGCCAGGAAGAGTACAGTTAGTTGGGGAGGCCTACAACTCCGCCTGGCCAGGGGAGATCCTGTCTGCTCACGGACTGACCAGACCCTGACCGCTAGCCAGTACTCCCGGGAGGGTCTATCTTTGTCACCAGTAAAGACCCTGAACTACACCGCACCGTCTCTGAGTGGTTCCTGGTGCCTGCGTGCAAATCCGCTATCCCCATCATCCACGTCTGCTGCCCTGAGGCCATACCCCTCCCGTTGGGGGTTATACTACCCACGCTGCACAACTGTACCACCGGCCTCAGCGGTCTGCCCTGCAGCGGCGGTTTCGTAACCGCATTCAACGGGTGGCGTAGTCGAACAATATAACAACTTATACTAAAATCCGCCACTGAGTTTGACACCCTGGGCACGGACCGGGTCACCGCCACGAGGACTACTACCCCCAACAGATCCGGCTCCGGGTATTCCTCAAACATGGCCCAGGGGGCGCGTCAACTTTTGGCGTAGTCGGCAGGATTTCGTGCCCGCAACCACCGGGTACTGCGTGCCTGAAAAAGACTGTTAAACTTACCTGTGGTGAAGATTCCCGCCATCCGACGCCATCTTTTGCCTTCTTCCCGCCATCCGTGGAGTTTTCCCGCCATCCGACGCCATCTTTTGCCTTCTTCCCGCCATCCGTGGAGTTTTCCCGCCGTTGGACGCCATCTCGAGGACGCCGCGCGGGAAGAAGAGGGGCGTGGACTCCGAAAGCGCGCGAGAACTGAAGCCCCGCCTCACGTCCGGACGTTGCGTAAGGTCCTGGAAGGAGCCCAGCAGACGCCGACGTCACAGGAGCGCGACGGAAGGTCCTCAACCCTGACGATCCACTGCGGAGCCGCGGCCTACGGAAGAGGATCATCGCAAGGTAGGCCACGGTCCACTAGGGGGGAGGAGGATGTCGGATACGGAGGAGAGCTTCACTGCCACAGCCACCGCCAGCACCACCGCTGCTGCGGTCATGCCTTTCACCATGCCCTACATCCCGGGGGCAGCCTGGCTACCCCAGTACTCAGGGGAGTCACATACCCTAAATGACTTCAGAGAAAGGCTGGATAGCCTCTTCCAGGTGTACCCCCTCACAGAAGAGCAAAAAGTGAGCATCCTGGTGGCTCAATTAACAGGGGCAGCCCAAAGGGAGGTAAAGTCCTGGCCACTTGGGAGGAGGAGGACTGTCGCAGAGATACTAGCCCGGCTGAAGGACACCTTTGATACCCGTACCTCAGCCGAGATCAAGCTTAGATTCTACGGGTGCAAGCAGCGAGCACATGAGAATATAAGGGACTATGCACTAAACCTACAAGAGGCCCTGAGAGCCATTAAGCAGGCCGACCCTGACGGCGTGGGAAACGAAGACAAGCTGTTGACTGAACAGTTTATAGAGGGTCTACATTGCAATGCCCACTGAACCCAGTTGCGAGCAATGGCCTTACAGGACCCTCATCTGGACTTTGCACAGTTCAAGGACAGAGCCATCCGGGTGCTCCGAGAACCGGCACCAGGTGGCGCTGTGACCCACAAACGCCCTGCTACCATTTACCACCAGGAGGCGGCGCCCTTGTCGGCAGGGCCTGTGGGAGCTGATGCGCAGGCTTTAAACAATGACCCGGCTACAGACCTGCACCATCAGGTCCAAGAGCTAACTAAAAGCGTTGCCGCGCTAACCCGAACTGTGCAGTCTTTACAGGTTTCTACTCCAGGGAAGATCCAGCTGGCATCCGGACCGGAGGATATCCCGTGGCGCCGACCAAGGAGGACCCCACCGGCCAGAGGAAGACCCAGCGACCGATACAATGAGGACGGACAACCCATCTGCCGCCGCTGCAATCAACCCGGACATATGGCAAGGTACTGTCCTTTAAACTGGCACAACCTGGGGTAGAGGGCCAACCCCTAGGAATAAGATCACCAGGCCCATCGAACTGGCGTGACAAATACGTGGGAGGACGTACAGTCTTGCCTGTAGTACTGGATGGCATTCCTATGAGTGCCCTACTTGACACCGGGTCACAGGTCACCACCATCCCGTACGTGCTCTTCAAGCAGTACTGGAATGACTCGGATATAACCTGCTACCCAGACGACGACTTGAGTATCATCGCCAGCAATGGTCAGCCCGTGCCACAGATCGGATTTAAAGAGATGACCATTAAAATCGGTAAAGTCGAACTGGCAGCACAGGGACTGATCATTGTGGACATTGACAAGCGCGAGAGTCACCCAAAGATAACTCTAGGAACTAATGTGATTGAAAATTGTCTTGCAGAGGTGATTCTTATTTTACAGCAGGTTGCCAAGAGCGCCAGCTCCGGCCAGCAGCGAGTGCTCCAAAAAGAGATCCGGGCACTGATGTGACGGCAACAGGTGGAACTCTCCGGTGGTGAGATTGGTAGCGTGAGAATGTGTGACCCTTTCCCTATTGCCATGCCCCCGAAAAGTGAAATGATGATTTGGTGCCGGGCAGCTATTGGTCTGAGAGGTAGAGATTACCAGGCAATGGTAGAACCAGTCTACTCAGATAGTAGGCCCACCATTTTGACGGCACGGGGGGTGGTTGATGTACGCCATGGGAGGGTGCCCGTTCGCATAATAAATATCGGGAAGAGGGAAGTGTACCTGCCCCGGTATGCTACGCTAGCCAAATTGTATACCATCAACCAAAATTCTGTACAGTCCGTGGAACTCTTGCCTCCATCTCATCCAGAGGAAGGTAACGGCTCTAAACAACAAATGGAGGACTGGTGTCAGCAACTGCATTTGGGTACTGACTCCACACCCGCTCACCAAAAGCAGGGAGTCTACCGGGTGCTCCAGGAATACGAGAGAGTGTTCAGTAAACACCCGCTAGACTTCGGGCGAGTTAAGGGAGTGGAACATCACATCCCCACGGGAGACCATCCTCCCATAAAGGAGAGGTATCGTCCCGTACCCCCTGCACACTACCAACACGCCAAGGGGATGCTTAGAGACATGAAGGAGGCTGGGGTAATCAGGGATAGCTGTAGCCCCTGGGCAGCTCCACTAGTCTTGGTTAAAAAGAAAGACAACACCATGAGAATGTGTGTAGATTACCGGAAAATCAACCGTATCACACACAAAGATGCGTACCCCTTACCAAGGATAGACGAGTCTTTGGCTGCTTTAAAATCTGCTAACTTCTTCTCCACTTTGGATCTCACTAGCGGGTACTGGCAGGTTCCTGTAGCAGAGGCGGACCAGGAGAAGACCGCATTCACCACCCCGATGGGACTTAGCGAGTTTACCTGCATGCCGTTCGGACTCTGCAACGCACCAGGAACCTTCCAACGATTGATGGAATGCTGTCTGGGACACCGGAACTTTGAGACGGTCCTGCTGTACCTGGACGATGTTATAGTTTATTCCAAAACCTACGAGGACCACCTGAAACACCTGGCGGAAGTGTTTGAAGCCCTGGCAAACTACGGTCTGAAGGTGAAACCGTCGAAGTGTCACCTGCTAAAACCAAAAGTGCAGTACCTGGGACACGTGGTGAGTGCTGATGGAGTGGCTCCCGACCCTGATAAGATAACCGCGATTAAGGAATGGCCAAGACCCTCCAGCGTAAAGGAAGTGCGGCAGTTCCTCGGGTTGGTAGGCTACTACCGAAGATTCATTCCCGGTTTCACCAAAAAGGCAGCTCCTATGCAGGACCTCCTGATAGGCCAGTCCAGGAAGGCCAAGAACCAGAAGCCGCCCTTCAGATGGGAGAAGCTGGAAGAAGAGTCCTTCCGCCAGCTGAAGATGGCCCTCACGGGGGATGAAATCCTGGCGTACCCTGATTACAGCCAGCCCTTTATCCTCTACACCGACGCAAGTAACATCGGGCTAGGAGCCGTACTGTCCCAGATCCAGCAGGGGAGAGAACGGGTAATTGCTTACGCCAGCCGAAAACTGCGACCCACCGAAAGAAACCCTGAGAATTACAGCTCATTCAAGCTAGAGTTCCTGGCAGTGGTGTGGGCAGTCACCGAACGCTTTAAGCACTACCTCGCCTCTTCCCGGTTCACTGTGTACACGGATAACAACCCGTTGACACACCTGGACACTGCAAGACTCGGTGCCCTGGAGCAGAGATGGATGGCCCGCCTGTCCAACTATGAGTTCACGATTAAATACCGGGCAGGACGCTCCAATACCAACGCGGATGCCTTGTCCAGAATGCCAAACCTACCGGACGTAGGGGAAGATCCAGGGGAACTGGAAGAAGTTGAACTCCCCGCGTTTCACCGTCATGGGACTACCCAGTATTCCCACCGTGTAAGGGGTAAGCAATCCGCTACGTTCAACCCCTTACCTCATTACAACTGGGCGGAAACGCAGGACAGTGACCCCGCCGTCCGACGGGTGAAGGAGATGCTGACTCAGCCAGATGCCCGCCTTGACCCAGACGCTCCGGAGGAGACCAAGCAACTGTGGGCTGAGAAGAGTCGACTGTTCCTTTACAAGGGGAAGTTGTGCCGCAGAATGGTTAACTCCCGGACGCATGAACTGATCTGGCAAGTAGTGGTGCCAAGAAGAGACGCGGCTATGGTACTGGAGGCATACCACGACGGAGCTGGGCACTTCGGATGGAAGAAGCTGGAGTTCCTGCTGCGCGGGCGGTTCCACTGGGTAGGCATGAGAGGAACCATCGAGAGGTGGTGCAGAGACTGTGGCCCATGCAACCTAAGAAGGAAGGACCGTGCCAGCCAGAAGACTCCCCTGCAGTCCATCGTCACCAGGCAGCCGTTGGAACTGGTAGCCTTGGACCATGTAAAACTGACCCCCAGCAGAAGTGGCTACGTCTATGCGTTAACCATCGTGGATCACTACTCCCGGTTCTTGGTTGTAGTCCCCGTCAAGGACTTAACGGCTCAAACAGCAGCTAGAGCCTTCCAGCAGCACTTCTGCCGTCCACACGGATACCCAGAGCAGGTGCTGACGGACCAAGGACCTGCCTTTGAAGCGGAAGTCTTCCAGGAGTTCTGCACTCTGTATGGCTGCCGGAAGATAAGAACAACACCCTATCATCCGCAAACCAATGGACTCTGCGAGAAGATGAACCAGGTGGTGATAGACCTTCTGAAAACATTGCCCCTGGAAGAACGCAGTCTGTGGCCTGAGAAACTGCCTGATCTGGTGGACCTATACAACCACATCCCGGTAGGTTCTACCAACTGTACCCCGGCTTACCTAATGAGAGCAAGACCTGGTAAGCTGCCTGTTGATCTGGATATGGGAGTCCTGACACCCGAGGACACTTCACCAGAAGCAGACTGGGACACAGAGAGGCAGCAGCAGTACCGGAAAGTACAGGAGAGCGTTGAGCGAAGTCTCCGTCAAGCAAGAGAAAGACAGGAGAAGACTTACAACCAGTATGCTCCCGCTGTTCCCCTGGTACCTGGAGAGCAGGTCTTGAAGAGGAAAAGACAGCTCCACAAGTTGGACGACCAGTGGGAGAAGGACCCGTACACCGTACTGCCATCAAGCCATGAAAACCCGAAAGTCTGCACAATCAGTAAGGATGGAGGAGAAACCACAGCCATTGTCTCCCGAGATCACCTGAAGAAGTGTCCCGAGCAGCTACGAAACCCTGAAGAAGATCAAGAAAACCCTCGACCCGCAGAGAAAAGGGAAGAGATGGTCAGTACTGTACTCGGAGACTTCCCTCGGTCTTGGACACAAGTAAATGGCGCTGTTGTGGTACCCGTCCTCACCTTCCTCCAGCCAGCATCCCAAGTGCCTACGGAAAAACAGGTAGAGCTGGAAGAGCAGCCGGTCCAGGAGGCAGAAGACCCCACACAAGCAGACCAGGAGAATCGACCCTCTGCTTGTAGTGAGCCTGCCGTGCCCCTAGTGAGCCAAAGAGTCCGTAGACAGCTGCCCAGCTTACCTTTGACAGCTCCTACACCCTGTAGTGCAGGACCAGTTAGTGAGCTCCGTAGGTCCACTAGAGCCACTAGAGGCCAGTTGCCCGTACGTTGGAGGATCTAAAGTGTTTAGACTGTTTTATTGGTATTTACCTGTTTACTGTTGCTTGTAAATAATTATGTTTTTCCAGTTATTTTATAGGTATCTTTTGTGGATTTACTAGAACTCTGTTGTATATATGTTTGGAGCGTAACCCAGGAACGGACTAAAGACTGTTAAAGACTCGGGGCAGGACAGACCCCTACCTGGTTACGGCTCCCTGTTCTTTGGTGAAACGGACACCCTTTTGCTTCAAAAATTGCACCCGGTTGCGGACACTCCGTAACCACCCTAACGTGTTTTTCCTTATTGTATTGTTCCTGTTTATACCCTGTTATGTTTTCAAAAATATGTTTAGTCCCGGGGTACTAAATTTTACTAGGGGGGAATGTGGCACCCCAGGGTTCTGGTTACCACAGTAATAGCAATATTACGTCTGTGAGCAGGTGGGAGGTCTCCTGGTCAGGAATCCTAAGCATGCCACACCTCCTGCCCAGTCCTGGGAGGGGAAGAACTTCCCCTACATAAACTGGGGCTGAGGTGGGGTTAGAAAAGAACACAGACAGAGACAGAGACACAGTCTGGTCTGGTGTGGATCAGTTACAGGGAAAATAAGAACAGGAGCTCTGTGGGAGCAGTGATAAAAGGAGTCCGGGACTGGAAGCTGTAGAGCTCGTCCGGACTGAAGAGATCTCACCGGACACGGAGTCCGAGGCTGTGGGGACTGTTCCATACCCAGCAGCAGAAACCGACCGGCAGGGGATTTCAGGTCCTCTGGCCAAGAAACCCGAAGGCACGGTCACACGCAAGGGACCAGCACCGCCGTCGTGGAGCGGAGGCTACCAGAAGGCCCCAAGTCACCGGCCTTACGGGTGAGCACCACACGGTACACTCAGGGACGTGGGCTACTTTTACCCGCTTCTAGCAAGGTAGCCAGGAAGAGTACAGTTAGTTGGGGAGGCCTACAACTCCGCCTGGCCAGGGGAGATCCTGTCTGCTCACGGACTGACCAGACCCCGACCGCTAGCCAGTACTCCCGGGAGGGTCTATCTTTGTCACCAGTAAAGACCCTGAACTACACCGCACCGTCTCTGAGTGGTTCCTGGTGCCTGCGTGCAAATCCGCTATCCCCATCATCCACGTCTGCTGCCCTGAGGCCATACCCCTCCCGTTGGGGGTTATACTACCCACGCTGCACAACTGTACCACCGGCCTCAGCGGTCTGCCCTGCAGCGGCGGTTTCGTAACCGCATTCAACGGGTGGCGTAGTCGAACAATATAACAACTTATACTAAAATCCGCCACTGAGTTTGACACCCTGGGCACGGACCGGGTCACCGCCACGAGGACTACTACCCCCAACAGATCCGGCTCCGGGTATTCCTCAAACATGGCCCAGGGGGCGCGTCATAATCAACTCTTAATAAACCATAAATGTAAGGTAAAGAACCCAAATGCAATGGTTAAGGACATAGCTCTGAAACGCTTTTGCAACTTTTAACTTTTGTTTGATTTATTCTTAGTTGCTTTGCTGCCTTTTAACAAGGCATGAGTTGTACTGCTGGATCTTATCTCTTTCTACAAGGACCCACATGTCCAATTGTAGGGACATACATGCAAATACCATATGCCTGCATGGATAACAATTTAATATAGAGCATTGTAGCTTATTAATTACCGTACTTAACATAAAGCTTAAAAAAAATATTGGTCAGGTCATATACCATACTTACAGTATATGTACATTAGAAGTAAAATAAAACAAGGTCAAGATGGACTGTGCAGAACAGAAGTGCCAGAGGGCCAGACACCTGCTGGAAACACTCGGTTGAGCAGAACACTTTGTGCTGCAGTGATAACTTAGAAAGGTTGTCCACTACTCGGACAACTCTTTCTGAATCAATATCTTTGCCCCAGTAAAATAATAGCACTTATACTCACCTTCGGTGGCGACAGTATTCCAGGGGTTTCAGCACTGGCTCTCCCAGATATTGCGTGACATTGTTACGTCACACGATCCCTGTGGCCAATCACATCCGGAGAAAGTGAGAGAGCAGCAGCTCTCACTTCCTCCGGATGTATGTGCTTTGTCTGAAGGCAGGGAGAGTGAAATGGCCGCTGATTAGCTGCAGAGATCGCGTGACGTAACGATATCATGAGATCCTTGGGAGAGCCAGTGTCGACACTGCTCGAACAATGTCGGTCTCGCAGGAGAGTATAAGTGTTATTATTTTACTGGGAGAAAACATATGGATTGAGATGGGGTTGTTCGAGTAATTGGACAACCCTTTTAAGTCACCCAAGTGCAACACAATAATGTATAGTAACACTGAAGAATGAAGTATGGTCCACAGAAAACAACACCTTTTTGTTTTGCAGCTCCTGGGACAATGTAATAGAATATTCATGGCATCATCTACCATTACTCATCTTAAGCACTTAGAATCCTAATTTCTGGACTACTCAAGTTAGGAAGGTAATGTTAAAATAAAAATATATTGTAGACACCTTGTAAATAACTTTTAGGAAATGTGCAGTATAGTTCCCTGACAAGCTAAAAGTTATGATTCTTCTTCACATGTTGGATGAAACCTTTCCCGCAAAGTGTACCCCCATTTATGAAGCAGGCAGCCAGCTAGGGAGGGTACTCAGTCATGCATTCCAGATGGTGGTGAAGGGGCCAACAATCCACTTTGCCTTAGTCTGGATATTTAAATATAGAAGTAAAAAGCAGCAAGCTGAACCTTTCACTTAGATGAAGGAAAGCCTAGCCTCCACTTTGTCTGGAGAACATCAAGCATGGCTTAAATGAGTTGCAATGCATACTATATGCAGATTAGCTCTTAAAGAATTCTTGGAAAAAGTCTGCAAATTAGCTCTATCTACCCTTGGAACACTGCCATGAGCCTGTAAACAGTTGGTCTCCTTTGACAATCCAGCCCCTCACCCATAAAATGCATAAAGGGCATCTCGGCCTATCATCTAAACCTTGTTCTACACTGATGAGTGGCATGTACCCAGAAAACATTGTCAGCAGATTGGATTTTGGCAACTCTAGCCAGATTTCAAGACTCTTTAAAGAGTTGAACCTTCTCTTATAGGGTAGATACCTCCAGTAGGAGGCATGAGCAATGTTCTCTTTCTTTCTGGGTGAGAATTAATTTGCAGATCTTTTTCCCATGGAGCATTCCCATACACAACTGCTCCTCCGCCTCCCCCCCAAAAAAATGATACCGACAGTGATTTGTCATCAAGTTTTAGATAAAGTAATACATTAAAAATGGAAATTCTGCAAAGGAGGTAATAACAATGTATTGTTGTGGCCTAACATAGTAATAACACGTACAACAGGTACAAAGCATTTGGTGTCTTCTGGTGTCTTCATCCATGGCAGAACATTGAGATGTTATATTTCTATAAAAGCTTCGCCCCTCACACCTGGTCCAGGATTAATACAAGCAGATGTTTTTGTGGTGACGAGAATAGCTGCTCCTTCCTCTACAGCCGGCAAAGGAAACAAATAATCAGACAGAGCGTTGCCATAGATGTTGTAACCCCCTGGAATGACTACGTCTTCATTTTCTGCCACTGGTTTCTTTATTTCTTCACATGAAGCTTGTTCTAAATCTGCACCTTTCAAACTGCTTTTAGTAGTGATCTTGCCACAGACCTCGCCAAAAGAACCTGAGAACATAATAATACAAGGTAAATATAAACTAAATAACCTAAGGTCCCATAATAA
Source organism: Phyllobates terribilis (assembly GCF_046119375.1). Taxonomy (NCBI): domain Eukaryota; kingdom Metazoa; phylum Chordata; class Amphibia; order Anura; family Dendrobatidae; genus Phyllobates; species Phyllobates terribilis. The sequence continues at coordinate 220,483,524 of NW_027362769.1, read as the reverse complement.
GAGATAATATACCATATGGTTAGTATAGTGGGAAAATAAATAGGAAAACATTAGGTTGGGACAATTTTATTTCAATGGTTCCTTCATCCTAAAGACAATTTCCCATAAAAATGTCAAATCATGTTGATATAAGTACCGTAAATCAGAGAATTTACAGAAGTTAAGATTTATAAATAAGTGATATTGGCATTTTTTTCTCTCTGCTACGGCAGACATTTTTGGCAAAAGTGACAACAAAAAGTGCATAAGTAACAAATCTGTTAATTCATAATGGGTCTCCATGGCCAAACTTGGCATTTGCCACTACTCTTGTCAGAGCATGACAGTTTCCTGGTTTTCACCCTTTAACTTCTATACAGGTATCTGGTCTTTGATGCAGGGGCCCAGGGTTGTGTCTACTGAGTAGCTGCTAACCAGTGGAGTAAACTGCAGGAATTAACTAAACTAGCTGGATTGGTACCAGAGAGATGGAGATAATGACAGAATTAGATCCAAATAAAGGTGCATCTCACTAAATTGGAATATCATCAAAAAGTTTATTTATTTCAGTTGATCAATACAAAAAGTGAAACTCATATACAGTATTATATAGAGTCATTACAAACAGATGAGAGACACCAGACCCAACAATGCAGACAAGCTGAAGGCTGCTTTCAAAGCAACCTTGGCTTCCATAACACCTCAGCAGTGCCACAGGCTGATCGCCTCCATGCCGCGCCACATTGAGGAGGTAATTGATGCAAAAGGAACTCCGACCGAGTATTGAGGGCATTTACTGAACATACATTTCAGTAGGCCAACATTTCGGATTTTAAAAACATTTTTCAAGCTGTTGTTAAAGTATTCTAATTTACTGAGATAATGACTTTAGTGTTTTCATTGGGTGTAAGCCATAATCACCAACATTAACAGAAATAAACACTTGAAATAGATAACTCTACCTCTTGACAATACCCTATGGGGTTAAGGTCAGGCGAGTTTGCTGGCCAATCAAGCACAGTGATACTGTTGTGTGTAAACCAGGTATTGGTACTTTTGGCAGAGTGGACAGGTGCCAAGTACTGCTGGAAAATGAAATTTCCATCTCCAAAAAGCTTGTCGGCAGAGGGAAGCATGAAATCCTCTAAAATTTCCTGGTAGACAGCTGCTCTGACTTTGGTCTTGATAAAACACAGTGGACCTACACCAGCAGATGACATGGCTCCCCAAACCATCATTGATTATGGAAACTTCACACTAGACCTCGAGCAGCTTGGATTGTGGCCTCTCCGCTCTTCCTCCAGACTATGGGACCTTGATTTCCAAATGAAAATTGGAACTATGGGACCTTGTGGAGTGTGTCAATGACTGCCTTCTGGACATCTGTCAAGTCAGCAGTCTTCCCCATGATTGTGGAGCCTACTGAAACAGACTAAGGGACCTTTTTAACCCCTTTCCAATGACGTCAGTAATAGTACGTAGCTGCGCCCTGGGACTTATGGATCAGCTACGTACTATTACTCGTAATGCGATCGGGCCCGCACACAAGTGGGTTGATCGCCACCGGGTGTCAGCTGATTGTCACAGGGAGATTTAAGAACAGCATCATGAGCATGGATTAGCCATCAAACCTGTCTGCTGAGTGGTCCGTTGACCACTCATGACTGGTCAACCAGACGCTAATTAGTCCAAACTACTGTCTGTTTGGGCAGTGCTTGGAGGAACGTAGTAACAGAGGTCATTGGTTGTCACTTATCAATTAGCTTTTCTAAAGGTCACAACCTTTATGCCAGCACTTCTTGTTGTCACTTTTGCAAACAGATGCTGCCACAACAAAATTAAAAATGCCTCTAAGTAAATGAAATTATAAACTTTTGCTTCAGCACAACTTTTTTGGTATTAAAAAACATAAACGTACATAGTGAACAGCAAGTAGGAATCTGATGGATTATTTGTCAAAGTTTCTTCACTATAGAACAGAAGTAATGTTATGCAAATACCGACAGATTTATCATCTGAGAATTCCCACAGCTTTCGATCTGAGTTACCTCAAAACACCGAAAGCTGTACTGCGTGCTTTCAGAAGAGTGTGCCTAATTCAGTGAATCTCCTCTCACAAGCGCAATGAAGCCCACTGTCTGAGTCAATGCTCCTTATTTTGTGCACCTTTAATGCACCCTTGATTGGTAAGTACTTTGCACACCTAAAAACTATAGCATTTGTGTTTTTTATTTTTAATAACTCTACTTTTTTTATTATCTCAACAGCTCTCAGTGCAGCGGAGGGATGAATACCCACTTCACAGCCTTCCAGAGGGCTTGGAACAGACTGCCCTGAACTTCTCTCAGGTTGCCGAGGAAAATGGTCTCTCTTATTTCCATGGTTGGTCAGGATACCCGATCTGTCCTGGATCCCCGATCTGTCCTGGATCCTCTTACCTGTGGCATCCCACCGCAACTTACTAGGGCGGGCCATAAGTGGTCACCTGAATGTACTGTTGAACTGGCCTGGTTGGTGACCTAGTCACCCCGACCACCTTCTCCTCTGCTGCCCATTTAGGTTGGACCGATCTCTTTTTCTCCACGACCTATCTTTGTGGCAGGCAGCTTTTTCCTGAGATACATCCATCTTCTAGAACCCTAAACTGGGCCTGCTTAGCCCACTCGCTAGGCTTTGACTTGGGAGCTCTCTTCATTCCAGTCATCTCCCTTCGCTTCACATGTTGCTGGGTATTGGGCCTCCATATTCTTTTTCACAGGAGCGCATCACTGCTGCTTCTGCCTCTTCTTACCGTTGCAGAATGGCGCTGGCTCCAACTTCCACGCGGTCCTTTTCGGCCAACCCTGGAAGAGGCATCCTCTGTGTCATGTGTCACACTTCCTGCACTCGCCGTTCTTCATTTTTCACCGTACCCTCTCATCTTGGGCCGGGTCCAGGCTGCAGTGCATACCCTCTTCTGGGCCAACATTCCAGTGGGCTGGGCACATTTTCACGCTCCAAGGCTCCATCCACTCCCGCGAAAGGTGAATCTTCTTCTCAGCTTACTAGCCGTCACCATCTTTGGACACGTGCTTCTGTCCACCACCTTGGGCCATCTATCTACAGGTGCCCTCTCATCTTTGCCACGGGTCTTCTTTACCCCAAATTCTTCTTTCAGGGAAACATCATCCTGCCAACTATGCTACTTTTGGTGTAAGGAACTTCCCTGGCCGAGGATTACTTCAGAAGCCCTAAACAACAAAGAGATGGGTCCTAGGGTGTGTGCACTAATGTTCTTTACAATAAACGTCACTCTCAAGATGGACTCTGCTTTGTCATGGTAGAGCTGGGGATCCTTCACATTCTTGTAGAATAAACCAGACCGTTTTAGAAGCATAAACTCTTCTTTACTAGATGTTGGAACTATATACAGATAGTAGCAGGTACAGTTCTCAACTACATTTTCTTCTGTCTCGCAGGACAGAGGCACATATGTGGCGGTTATGGATGGTGGCACATTACTTATGGTGAACGTTACAGTCAAATTGGGTAACTCCATCTTCCTGGTGCAGGGCCAAATGGGTCAATGTGTTGCACTGTGACCACTGCACCCTAGCTGCATTCTTGTGAGACACTGCACCCTAGCTGCACTCTTGTGAGACTCTCACTAGCTACCACCTTACTAACGTGCCCCAGCCTGGCTGACCCCGTATTCCTTCATTGCTGATCTCCAGGTCTGGCTAACACCACTGCTTCCTTTAGGTTTTCCAGTTAAGTGCCCCAATTTGCCTGCTATGCGGAACTGCCACCACTGAAGATCACTTTCCGAAACTTGCTCTCTTTTGCTTGTCTTGGCTGCCACATACACACCAGGACTGATTACCTTTCTCTGAGGGTGTCCTTTCTTCTCTCTTGCTCACTAAAAACTCCCAAATTGACTCTCAACCAGGAACTAACACACAGGTCCCTATTGCTCCTCCCCAACTATGGACCAGCCCTACTGTTAACCCTGTCCTTTCTGCTTAATAGGACACTGCAGCCCACAAGGGGGTAAAATACATATAGTAAAATACATTCCACGTAAAATACAATAACAGTGTCTTCAGAGAGAGTGCATGAGCTCTTCTCCACCTTTATAATGGTAGCTCTTTATCTGTTATGAATTGTAACTATGATTTAGTCGCCCCTACATTACTGAAGTGTGTAGGGATGAGGTTGGGGCTAGACAGTACAGGTCGCATAGGGACAGATCACTATGTGCCACTGCTACATCACAACGTAATGCAGGGGAATGGGGTCGCAACGTGACCTCCTAGAGTATGATAACCATGACAAAGAAGTTGCAAAAAGTTGGACCTTGTTGGATTTTTTATGACTTGCTTGTCACATTACTCAAGGGGTCGCGGTGTGACTCCATTCACTTGCATTACACTGCGATGTATCCTTGGCTCCGCAACCTGTTTGTAGGCCAAAGTCCCTGTGTAGCCCTAGCCTAATTGTATGCCTGTGTACCTTTTTTTGCTGTATAGAATAGTGTAGTGGACCACGCTATTCTATACAGATGAATCATGTACAAATTATTTAGCATGGGAGTCTATTGGCAACATAGGTGACTGTATGTCTATAAGCCAGAGACATCTGTCAGAGGCGTATGTTGGGAAATACTCTTGATGTATACCTTTGCATTCACAGCAAGTGTATTGTCAATGTACCCTTACATGTGAAAGAAAAGGTTGAGATTGCCCTGGGCAGGAGGGTCATGCTAATGTTGAGGCTTCTTCTTCTGCTCTCATGGCTGCAAAGTGCAAACAAGTCAACTCAAGTTTTACAGAGTCTACCTGTTTTCAGCCAACTACTCCTGGTTACCTGCAAGATACATCTACCCCCTCTTTTTGAAGTCCAACAGTTACAATAATAATAACAAAAAAGTGAGAAAAAAAAACAAGTAAAAAAAAGTCAGTGTATGGTGTTTATGCAGAAAGGACCCTTCATAGTTGCAGAGCTTTGCAACTTTCTAATCAGGAGGGCAGATAGAGAGTGACAGACACCCACTACACATGAAGGACATGTCAAAAGGTACAGAAGTCAGATAGAGAGAGAGAAAGACCCCCACTACACATGGAGGACACGTGAAAAGGTACAGAAGTCAGATAGAGAGAGAGAAAGACCCCCACTACACATGGAGGACACGTCAAAAGGTACAGAAGTCAGATAGAGAGAGAGAAAGACCCCCACTACACATGGAGGACACGTCAAAAGGTACAGAAGTCAGATAGAGAGAAACAGACCCCCACTACACATGGAGGACATGTCAAAAGGTACAGAAGTCAGATAGAGAGAGACATACCCCCACTACACATGGAGGACATGTCAAAAGGTACAGAAGTCAGATACAGAGAGACAGACCCCCACTACACATGGAGGACATGTCAAAAGTTACAGAAATCAGATAGAGAGTGACCGACCCCCCACTACACATGGAGGACATGTCAAAAGGTACAGAGGAAACATAGAGTGTGACATACCCCCACTACACATGGAGGACATGTCAAAAGGTACAGAAGTCAGATACAGAGAGACAGACCCCCACTACACATGGAGGACATGTCAAAAGTTACAGAAAACAGATAGAGAGTGACAGACCCCCCACTACACATGGAGGACATGTCAAAAGGTACAGAGGAAACATAGAGTGTGACAGACCCCCCCACTACACATGGAGGATATGTCAAAAGTTGCAGAAGTCAGATAGTGACAGACCCCCCACTACACATGGAGGACATATCAAATGCTACAGAAGTCAGAGAGTGACAGACCCCCACTACACATGGAGGACATGTCAAAAGGTACAGAGGGAAAGTAGAGAGTGACAGATCCCCCACTACATATGGAGGACAAATCAAATGCGACAGAAGTCAGATAGAGAGTGACAGACCCCCCACTACATATGGAGGACAAATCAAATGCTACAGAAGTCATATAGAGAGTGATAAACCCCCACTACACATGGAGGACATGTCAAAAGGTACAGAGGGAATGTTTTGAGTAACAGATACAGTGCTGGCCAAAAGTATTGGCACCCCTGCAATTCTGGCAGATAATGCTCAGTTTCTTCCTGAAAATGATTGCAATCACAAATTCTTTGGTATTATTCTCTTCATTTAATTTGTCTTCAATGAAAAAAACACAAAAAGAATTGTCCTAAAGCCAAATTGGATATAATTCCACACCAAGCCTAAAAAAGGGGGTGGACAAAAGTATTGGCACCCTTTGAAAAATCATGTGATGCTTCTCTAATTCGTGTAATTAACAGCAGCTGTAACTTACCTGTGGCACCTAACAGGTGTTGGCAATAGCTAAATCACACTTGCAGCCAGTTAACATGGATTAAAGTTGACTCAACCTCTGTCCTGTGTCCTTGTGTGTAACACATTGAGCATGGAGAAAAGAAAGAAGACCAAAGAACTGTCTGAGGACTTGAGAAACCAAATTGGGAGGAAGCATGAGCAATCTCAAGGCTACAAGTCCATCTCCAAAGACCTGAATGTTCCTGTGTCTTCCGTGCGCAGTGACATCAAGAAGTTTAAAGCCCATGGCACTGTGGCTAACCTCCCTAGATGTGGACGGAAAAGAAAAATTGACGAGAGATTTCAACGCAAGATTGTGTGGATTGTGGATAAAGAACCTCGACTAACATCCAAACAAGTTCAAGCTGCCCTGCAGTCCGAGGGTACAACAGTGTCAACCCGTACTATCCGTCGATGTCTGAATGAAAAGGGACTGTATGGTAGGATACCCAGGAAGACCCCACTTCTTACCCCGAGACATAAAAAAGCCAGGCTGGAGTTTGCCAAAACTTACATGAGAAAGCCTAAAACGTTTTGGAAGAATGTTCTCTGGTCAGATGAGACAAAAGTAGTGCTTTTTGGGAAAAAGCATCAACATAGAGTGTACAGGAAAAAAAAAGAGGCATTTAAAGAAAAGAACACGGTCTCTACAGTCAAACATGGCGGAGGTTCCCTGATATTTTGGGGTTGCTTTGCTGCCTCTGGCACTGGACTGCTTGACCGTGTGCATAGCATTATGAAGTCTGAAGGCTACCAACAAATTTTGCAGCATAATTAGGGCCCAGTGTGAGAAAGCTGTGTCTCCCTCAGAGGTCATGGGTCTTCCAGCAGGACAATGACCCAAAACACACTTCCAAAAGCACTATAAAATGGTTTGAGAGAAGCACTGGAGACTTCTAAGGTGGCCAGCAATGAGTCCAGACCTAAATCCCATTGAACACCTGTGGAGAGATCTCAAAATGGCAGTTTGGAGAAGACACCCTTTAAATATCAGAGACCTGGAGCAGTTTGCCAAAGAAGAATGGTCTACAATTCCAGCAGAGCATTGTAAGAAACTCATTGATGGTTACCGGAAGTGGTTGTTTGCAGTTATTTTGGCTAAAGGTTGTGCAACCAAGTATTAGGCTGAGGGTGCCAATACTTTTGTCCGGCCCTTTTTTGGAGTTTTGTGTGAAATGATCAATGATTTCATTTTTGCTTCATTCTCTTTTGTGTTTTTTCCTTGCAAGCAAATTAAATGAAGAGAATAATACCAAAGAATTTGTGATTGCAATCATTTTCAGGAAGAAACAGAGTATTATCTGACAGAATTGCAGGCGTGCCAATACTTTTGGCCAGCACTGTAGGTTAGATACTTGTAGTGCTTGGATGTAGAATATGTTGTGCATACTGTGTATCTATGAGAATAATGCCAGATCCACTCTAGAACACAATTCACACGGCATGATCTGAACCACAAATTGATTGAGATTGGTATGTCTTAAAGAGAAACCTCATTACTTAGCGATACTAGTGAGTGACACTTGCATAGCTGCTAAAGAGCTTCTATAAAGATCTGGTAGCATCATTAACTATTTTGGAGATAAATGTATTGTGGTCTTTTAAAAACATAATTTCTAATAACTTACCGATTAGTGATGAGCGAGTATGTTCTGTTAACCCTTTCGGCGAGTACGCTCGGGCCGAGCTCCGAGTATTTACAGCTGCTCGGTGTTATGTTTGAATCGCTCCCGTGCACATGATTTGCAACTGTTTGACAGTTTTAATACATGTGAGGAATGTCTATTTCTTACACATTTCTCACATGTAATAAAGCTGTCAAATCATGCACACCGGAGTGATTCAAACATATCACCGAGCAGCGGTAAATACTCGGAGCTCGGCCCCAGCATACTCGGAACAGAACATACTTGCTCAACACTATTACCGATACAGTGTGGTTATGAAAGCTGCACCATTCTCATAATATCAGTGCCAGGCTCCAGTGTCCCATAACTTTCACTACCAATTTGTTTGTTACATTGAAGAGTGATTTTTCCAACCTCCTTGTGTTGGCCCATGACTAATGATGTGTATGAAAACAGCTCTTTGGCTTATTTTAAAAGTGAAGACCCCTTCCATGTAATGACTGATGTAGGAACTTAGAAGGGGGCAGGCTTTGTACTTCAACTGAACCAAACACCCAGCCCTCCTCATTCACAGCGCTGGTTGGTGCCCACACAAGGAGGCAGAAGTAAACTCTTTCCTATTTAGAAAACAAAGCAGAAGTTTTGGTTCCCCATTCTAGTGATGCTAATGTAGTCTGTACTGGAGCGAGGTGCATTACTGCCAGTGACTTTAGATTCTTCTACTATTTCATCACATACCCTACCTTTTTTTAACACCTTTAATCAACATATAAACTTTCTTTATCCCTTTACATCAATTTACATACAATATGTATGTAGATACATATATAGTGTATTAAAGGGGACATCCATTTTTCAATGTCCCCATTGTGCTGAGTAAAATTAATAAAAAAAACATACTTACCTCCCGTACCATCGCTGCGGCCTATTCACTCTCTTGACAATCTGTGACATTGTTTATGGTCTTATGTTTTTATAGCTTCCCTTGCTGGGTGTCCACAGTTGGGCCCCGGTCCTACTTGGCCCTTATTCACATCAGCATCACTTTGACACATGGTAAGGTTTTAATACCAGAAGTTAGGACCGTCCCGATTGGGTCACCTTGGTGCTGGTGGGATGACATGTATGCATTTTTTAATCAAAAACAATGTTTACTAAGTATTAGTGATGAGCGAGTATGTTTTGTTAACCCTTTCGCAGAGTATGCTCAGGCGAGCACCGAGTATTTACACCTGCTCGGTGTTATGGTTGAATCGCTCCCGTGTGCATGATTTGCGACTGTTTGACAGCTTTAACCCCTTAAGCCCCGAGGGTGGTTTGCACGTTAATGACCAGGCCAATTTTTACAATTCTGACCACTGTCACTTTGAGGTAATTACTCTGGAACGCTTCAACGGATCCCCCTGATTCTGAGAATGTTTTTTCGTGACATATTGTACTTCATGATTGTGGTAAAATTTCTTCGATATCACTTGCGTTTATTTGTGAAAAAAACGGAAATTTGGCGAAAATGTTGAAAATTTTGCAATTTTCAAAATTTGAATTTTTATGCCCTTAAATCAGAGAGATATGTCACACAAAAGAGTTAATAAATAACATTTCCCACATGTCTACTTTACATCAGCACAATTTTGGAACCAAAATTTTTTTTTGTTAGGGAGCTATAAGGGTTAAAAGTTGACAAGTGATTTCTCATTTTTTCAACAAAATTTACAAAACCATTTTTTTAGGGACCACATCACATTTGAAGTCATTTTGAGAGGTCTTTATGACAGAAAATACCTAAAAGTTACACCATTCTAAAAACTGCACCCCTCAAGGTGCTCAAACCCACATTCAAGAACTTTATTAACCCTTCAGGTGCTTCACAGGAATTTTTTGAATGTGGAAGAAAAAAATGAACATTTAACTTTTTTCACAAAAATGTTATTTTAGACCCAATTTTTTTTATTTTCACAGGGGTACCAAGAAAAAATGGACCCCAAAATTTGTTGTGCAATTTCCCCTGGGCACGCAGATACCCAATATTTGGGGAAAAAACACTGTTTGGGCGCACGGCAGGGCTCGGAAGGGAAGGAGCGCCATTTGACTTTTTGATTGTAAAATATGCTTGAATAATTAGCGGACGCCATTTTGTGTTTGGAGAGCCCCTGTGTGCCCAAACATTGGAGCTCCCCCACAAGTGACCCCATTTTGGAAACTAGACCCCCCAAGGCACCTATCTAGATGCATAGTGAGCACTTGGAACTCCCAGGTGCTTCACAAATTGATTTGTAAAAATGAAAAAGTGAAAAAAAAAAACACTTTTTCATTTTTATGAATCTATTTGTGAAGCACCTGGAGTTCCAAATGCTCACTATGCATCTAGATAGGTGCCTTGGGGGGGTCTAGTTTCCAAAATGGGGTCACTTGTGGGGGAGCTCCAAAGTTTGGGCACACAGGGGCTCTCCAAACGCAACATGGTGTCCGCTAACAATTTGAGCCGATTTTCCATTCAATTTGTTAGCGGACACCATGTTGCGTTTGGAGAGCCCCTGTGTGCCCAAACTTTGGAGCTCCCCCACAAGTGACCCCATTTTGGAAACTAGACCCCCCAATGCACCTATCTAGATGCATAGTGAGCACTTGGAACCCCCAGGTGCTTCACAAATTGATTCATAAAAATGAAAAAGTGAAAAAAAAAACACTTTTTCATTTTTATGAATCTATTTGTGAAGCACCTGGGGTTCCAAGTGCTCACTATGCATCTAGATAGGTGCCTTGGGGGGGTCTAGTTTCCAAAATGGGGTCACTTGTGGGGGAGCTCCAATGTTTGGGCACACAGAGACTCTTCAAATGCAACATGGTGTCCGCTAACAAATTGTCGGCTCAAATTGTTAGCGGACACCATGTTGCGTTTGGAGAGCCCCTGTGTGCCCAAACATTGGAGCTCCCCCACAAGTGACCCCATTTTGGAAACTAGACCCCCCAAGGCACCTATCTAGATGCATAGTGAGCACTTGGAACCCCCAGGTGCTTCACAAATTGATTCATAAAAATGAAAAAGTGTTTTTTTTTTCACTTTTTCATTTTTATGAATCAATTTGTGAAGCACCTGGGGGTTCCAAGTGCTCACTATGCATCTAGATAGGTGCCTTGGGGGGGGTCTAGTTTCCAAAATGGGGTCACTTGTGGGGGAGCTCCAATGTTTGGGCACACAGGGGCTCTCCAAACCCAACATGGTGTCCGCTAACAATTTGAGCCGACAATTTGTTAGCGGACACCATGTTGCATTTGAAGAGTCCCTGTGTGCCCAAACATTGGAGCTCCCCCACAAGTGACCCCATTTTGGAAACTAGACCCCCCAAGGCACCTATCTAGATGCATAGTGAGCACTTGGAACCCGCAGGTGCTTCACAAATTGATTCATAAAAATGAAAAAGTGAAAAAAAAAACACTTTTTCATTTTTATGAATCAATTTGTGAAGCACCTGGGGGTTCCAAGTGCTCACTATGCATCTAGATAGGTGCCTTGGGGGGTCTAGTTTCTAAAATGGGGTCACTTGTGGAGGAGCTCCAATGTTTGGGCACACAGGGGCTCTCCAAACGCAACATGGCGTCCGCTAACAATTTGAGACGATTTTCCATTCAATTTGTTAGCGGGCACCATGTCGCGTTTGGAGAGCCCGTGATGTGCCTAAACAGTGGAGCTCCCCCACAAGTGACCCCATTTTGGAAACTATACCCCCCAAGGATTTTATTAAGGTGTATAGTGAACATTTTGAACCCAGAGGTACGACACAGAATTTGTTTACATTAGGTCATCATATTGAATAAGTTGTCATTAGTCTTGAGCGCAAGTGCTCGCTACTTGAGTTTGCATTGGGTACTCAGGTATGCACCATGTACAGCGTGTGCTCGAGTGACATGCTCTAGTCCCTGCTCCGCATGTTTCACGGTTATTAGACACCCAAAAAAAAACATGCGGGGATCGCTCGTGCATGGCAGGCAATCCCCGTAAAGTTTTTTTGGCCGCGAAGCATATGGGGCAGAGACTCGAGCATGTCACTCAAATACCCACGATACTCAATGCATACCAGAGCACCCGATGCAAACTCAAGTAGCGAGCACTTGCGCTCAACACTAGTCGCCATATCGTCATCTTTTTTTCTTACTTTTGAAAAAAATCCCAACCCCATCACAACCCCAGCCCTAACCCCAGCCCTAACCCTAGCATAACCCTAACCGTAGCACAACCCTAACCCTAGCACAACCCTAACCCTAGCACAACCCTAGCCCCAAACCCAGCCCTAACCCTAGCCCAATCCTAACCCAAGAGTTTATTTTTGACGCCGTTCCTTGTGCGGTATAAGTGATTAGACGACTTTTTTCTTCGGGTCGGTGTGATTACAGCAATACCAGAATCATATGGAGTTTTTATGACTGACAGCTGTCACACACTAAAAGACGCATTTTTTGTAAAATCTAGCTTTTGCATCGCCATATTTTGAGAGCTATAATTTTTCCAGATTTTGGCAGACAGTCATGTGACGGCTTGTTTTTTGCAGGATGACTTGACATTGTTATTGGTGCCATTTTCAGGCACGTGACATTTTTTGATCGCTTTCTATTCCGATTTTTGGGAGGCAGAATAAACAAAGACCAACAATTCAGGAATTGCTTTTTTTTTTTTTTTTTTATTCTGTTCCGCGTGTGGTAAAATTGATAAGGTAGCTTTATTCTTCGGGTCAGTACGTTTACAGCGGTACCACATTTATATCGTTTTTCTATGTTTTGCACTTTTACATAATAAAAGCAATTTTAAAGAAAAAAATATTTTTTAGCATCGCTTTATTCTGAGAGCTATATCTTTTTTATTTTTCGGATGATGGAGCTGTATGGCAGCTTGTTTTTTGCGGGACGAGATGACGTTTTCAGCGGTACCATTTTTATTTATATTTGTCTTTTTGATCGCGTGTTATTCCATTTTTTGCTTGGCGATATGGTGATAAAGCATTGTTTTTTGCTTCGGTTTTTTTTTACCATGTTCACTGAAAGGGTTAACTAGTGGGACAGTTTTATAGGTCAGGTTGTTCCGGACGCGGCGATACCAAATATGTGTACTTTTATTGTTTTTTTTGTTTTTTTTTTATAATAATATTTATTGATGGGTACATTATATTTTTATTTTTGGTGGATTATTTTTTTTATTTTTTTTTTATATTTTTGCAATTTTTTTTTTTTTTTCACTTTCTGGAAGCTTATATAGTTTATTACTTTGTCCCACTCTGGGACTTTCACTTTTTTTTCTCTGATCGCCTGCATGGCACAGGAATGCAGCACCATCCCTGTGCCATGCAGGCTGTCAGCGCCAGACAGGGAGAAGATTGTTTGGAGATGCACTGCGCATGTCCAAACAATCTTCCTGCTGTCTGGTGACCCGGATTTTGTCATGACGACATCGGGTCGTCATGGCAACACCCGGGAAGCCTTTTCAGACAGCGCTGGAAGCCGGAAGAGGAGGTGAGTATCTGCGATCACCTCCCCTTGCCCCCGCAATGCTGCGATCGACTTCGATCGACTTCGATCGCAGCATCGCGGGGGTTAATGTGCTGGGAGCGGTGCAGGACCGCTCCCTGCACATAGTATCGGGTGTCAGCCGTGACAATCAGCTGACACCCGGCGGCGATCGCGCCCGCACAGCCTGTGTGGGCGCGCGATCGCCATGACGTACTAATACGGGTCTGGCTCTTAAGTCCCAGGGCACAGACGCGTATTAGTACGTCAGATGTTATTAAGGGGTTAATACATGTGAGGAATGTGTAAGAAATAGACATTCCTCACATGTATTATAGCTGTCAAACAGTCGCAAATCATGCACATGGGAGCAATTCAAACATAACATCGAGCAGGTGTAACTACTCGGTGCTCGCCCGAGCATACTCGGCGAAAGGGTTAACAAAACATACTCGCTCATCACTACTAAGTATCCTATGTTATTTATATTCACTATTGCTTTTTACTTACAGCAGGGTATATATTCATTTTGCTTTTATTTTAGGTTTTGTTTTATTGTTTATTGCCTTCAGCCTTCACATTTCCATCAGCTGATCGGCTGCAGCACTCACATGACATACACAATGTCACTAAATAGCCAAGGACGCAGAGCCGTCATTAGAGTGGTGGCACCAGTCGGGGAGGTATTTATGTTTTTTTTTTATTTTATGCAACATACTGGGGGCACTGAAATGGGGTGGTCCAGTTGTGGAAAAACCCTTTAATTTTGAGCTATGACAATTTATCAGGCCATTCAGCAAGAAGTTACATTTCATGTGCTACAATTTGTAGATAGCATGATAAATGTAAGTTGTTATGATCTGTAAACAAGTACTAAGGAAAGAAGGGGAAAGCTTACCCTACAGTAAGACTAAGCTGAATCCCTACGATGTAGCGGGCTGCCTGTTCCTAGCGAACAGACCCGCCTTAGTCCTAGGCTAGTCTGAACGAAGACCTATAGAATAAAGGGAAGGGTTCCCTAAAAGAACTAAGAACTGGGACAAAAATGGGACACCTCCTGAACAGAGAAAGTTGTTGCAGAACACAAAAGATAAACTGACGAAAAGGTACTAGAGGTCCCAAAAGGATCAAGCGAATTGAGAGGTATAGGCACAGAAGCACATGGCTAGCAAAACAGTCGAACAACACTGAAGTCCAGCACAGCCAAAAAGGCGGAGCTGGAATATAAAGGCAGATGGTCACGTGACTGCAAAACACAAGATGGAAAAAACAAACAGGAGGGTTCTAACATAAGTCTCCTTACCTGCATGCAGCTTCCGCTTTCTGTGCAGCATAATCGTCACAATTAATACTACTGACACCACAACAACCAGAACCAACACCAGCCAAATTATGTAGTTTGAGTTACTTGTAACCAAAGGATTATCGGGACCTAAAAAATATATAATAAAAAATCTTAATACACAGGAATCCGTCATAATTACATGATATCAGTTTGCATATATGTGCCATATTTTCTGGGATAAATCCAGCGTGGCAGTACTCGGATTGGTGCCAAAACACGTTATCAACACGCAAAGAAAATATGTTTGTTGCCATTACAACTAATGAATTATTACAGTATAAAGTAGGATAATTATGAAACTGTTCAGAAACTCTGCATGAAAGTGGTGGATTTCAGCCCAACTGAGGGATCGCATTACACAGAGCAGAGCTGGTACGGGAAGATCTATGATGTCATTAAGGTTAGTAGACTTGTGGATAGGAAGGAACTTACAGGCTTGGACTGGCCCACAGGAGAACGCGAGAATCCTCCAGTGGGCCACCACTACAGACAAAGGCAGCATCTTATTAATTATTAATCTACCCAGTTCATTGTTATATAAATTTGTGATTGAGGATAATGTCTCATTTTCATGTAGCTGAAAAGTGGAGCCTGCGGTTGGTTACTGGTGAGCCCTTGGCACCCCAGTTCGACACTGTGCACACGTAATTGTTTGCTAACATTTTATCATGTTTTGGCCAATTAAACAGGATTTTGGCAGTTTTATGATCGTGAGGATGTGTTATGAAATCAGTCTGTATTTCTCATTATCAATCCTTACGAGGCATATAGTATTTTTTTTTTTATAAATCAATATGCCTGTTTCTGAATAGTACCATGCGTACACGTCAAACTGAAATCTTTAGTCAAAGACATTTTGGGAGTATTCCAAAATGTTTTCATCTTCCTAATTACCTTTTGTTTTATATATGGTTGTGGGCCCGGCACTTGTTGGCGGGACCTCTTTGTGCATCACTGGGTAATTTGTAGTCCCTATGCCGAATAATAAAAGGAAAATTAGAAGTAGAACTAACATACAGCAGACGCAATGATTTTTATGGAGTGTGTAAGTATTAAAGAGATATGACTGGTGAGCGGATTGAAAACTATGTCCTACGAGGAACAGTTATCTCCCTCTACTCCTCCTTGGTCAGACCTCATCTGGAATACTGTGTCCAGTTCTGGGCATCACATTTTAAAAAAGACACTGAAAAACTGGAGCAAGTTCAGACATTCGCTATCAGGATCGTGAGAGGATTGTAAACTATGTCCTATTAGGAATGGTTAGAGGATTTGGGAATGTTTAGCTTGCAAAAAAGAAGACTAAGAAAAGACTTTATAGCAGTCTACAAATATCTGAAGGGATGTCACAGTGTAGAGGGATCATCCTTATTCTCATTTGCACATGAAACACGAGAAGCAATGGAATAAATCTGAAAGGGAGAAGATACATATTAGATATTAGAAAAAACTTTTGACAGTGAGGGTGATCAATGAGTGGAACAGGCGGCCACGGGAGGTGGTGAGTTCTCCTTCAATGGAAGTCTTCAAACAGAGGCTGGACAGACATCTGTCTGAGATGGTTTAGTGATTCCTGCATTGAGCACGATGAACCTGGAGGTCCCTTCCAACTCTAACATGCGTACACGTCAAACTGAAATCTTTAGTCAAAGACATTTTGGGAGTATTCCAAAATATTTTCATCTTCCTCATTACCTTTTGTTTTATATATGATTGTGGGCCCGGCACTTGTTGGCGGGACCTCTTTGTGCGTCACTGGGTAATTTGTAGTCCCTATGCCAAATAATAAAAGGAAAATTAGAAGTAGAACTAACAGCAGACGCAATGATTTTTATGGAGTGTGTAAGTATTAAAGAGATATGACTGGTGAGCGGACTGAAAACTATGTCCTACGAGGAACAGTTATCTCCCTCTACTCCTCCTTGGTCAGACCTCATCTGGAATACTGTGTCCAGTTCTGGGCATCACATTTTAAAAAAG
Organism: Phyllobates terribilis; assembly: GCF_046119375.1. Taxonomy (NCBI): domain Eukaryota; kingdom Metazoa; phylum Chordata; class Amphibia; order Anura; family Dendrobatidae; genus Phyllobates; species Phyllobates terribilis. The sequence goes on along the minus strand of NW_027362769.1, from coordinate 220,466,770 downwards.
ACACTGAAAAACTGGAGCAAGTTCAGACATTCGCTATCAGGATGGTGAGAGGATTGTAAACTATGTCCTATATGGAGTGGTTAGAGGATTTGGGAATGTTTAGCTTGCAAAAAATAAGACTAAGAAAAGACTTAATAGCAGTCTACAAATATCTGAAGGGATGTCACAGTGTAGAGGGATCATCCTTATTCTCATTTGCACATGAAACACGAGAAGCAATGGAATAAATCTGAAAGGGAGAAGATACATATTAGATATTAGAAAAAACTTTTGACAGTGAGGGTGATCAATGAGTGGAACAGGCGGCCACGAAGGTGGTGAGTTCTCCTTCAATGGAAGTCTTCAAACAGAGGCTGGACAGACATCTGTCTGAGATGGTTTAGTGATTCCTACATTGAGCACGATGACCCTGGAGGTCCCTTCCAACTCTAACATGCATACACGTCAAACTGAAATCTTTAGTCAAAGACATTTTGGAAGTATTCCAAAATATTTTCATCTTCCTCATTACCTTTTGTTTCATATATGATTGTGCGCCCGTCACTTGTTGGCGGGACCTCTTTGTGCGTCACTGGGTAATTTGTAGTCCCTATGCAAAATAATAAAAGGAAAATTAGAAGTAGAACTAACAGCAGGCGCAATGATTTTTATGGAGTGTGTAAGTATTAAAGAGATATGACTGGTGAGCGGACTGAAAACTATGTCCTACAAGGAACAGTTATCCCCCTCTACTCCTCCTTGATCAGACCTCATCTGGAATACTGTGTCCAGTTCTGGGCATCACATTTTAAAAAAGACATTGAAAAACTGGAGCAAGTTCAGTGATTCGCTATCAGGATGGTAAGAGGACTGTAAACTATGTCCTATCAGGAACGGTTAGAGGATTTGGGAGTGTTTAGCTTGCAAAAAAGAAGACTAAGAGAAGACTTAATAGCGGTCTACAAATATCTGAAGGGATGTCACAGTGTAGAGGGATCATCCTTATTCTTATTTGCACATGAAACATGAGAAGAAATGGAATAAAACTGAAAGGGAGAAGATACAGATTAGATATTAGAAAAAACTTTTGACAGTGAGGGTGATCAATGAGTGGAACAGGCGGCCACGAGAGGTGGTGAGTTCTCCTTCAATGGAAGTCTTCAAACAGAGGCTGGACAGACATCTGAGATGGTTTAGTGACTCCTGCATTGAGCACGATGACCCAGGAGGTCCTTTCCAACTCTAACATTCTATCATTCTATGACTGAAGTGCAGTTATGCAGCCCTTGGCTCTTTTGGTTGCCTAAAACACTTTGTTGTACATAATAAGCAAGCAAGGAATCGGCAAACAGGGGTCACTATACATTTTACCCACACGGTGTCAATCCAAACAGATGTTTAGGGTTACTAATATTCAGAATACTTGGAATCTAGAATATTGATATTTCCACTCTATGATTTTGACGTGCGCCCTGGGCCGTGGGGTACTCGGTGCCGGGCCGGTTGGTGCTGGGGATGTCACAGTGACAGTGACCCCGTCCATGACCCAGGGCGGTCAATAAAAGGGGATTATTGAAAGGGGAATATAGTTTTTATATATATATTGTTTGTGATGCCACCTGTGGTATGCGGCTATATGGGGCCGCCTCTGCGGTACAGACCCTCTGGAGCTGATGGTGATGCAGCAGAATTAGTTCAGCTCTCCACAGGCAGAGCTTAGCTCCAGGGCAGGATGTAGTGATACTATAGGGTAGATGTGGTTAGTGCAGTGTAATGCAGGTGATGGCGCAGATAATAATTCTAGGACACAGTGGGGTGCAGTCTTCAGATTTACTCACAGTTGTCAGACTCCAGGTTACCAGCGCCAGGGTAACCTCCCACGCCGTCCTGTGTTCACCAAGGGAGGGGTTCAGCAATCTCCCAGGTATTTCAGGAATACTTAACGGGACCCCATTCTGTGTGCCTTCCTTGGTCGTCTTCCTGCGCTGGCTCTCACCCTCCTGCCCTGCGCCTCGCAACCAGTGTCCCAAGCCGGTAGCCTTGGATTTTGGCGGGCAACGTGCAGTCCCATGAATCCTATGCGGCCACCTTTTTGGCGATATAGTTGCGGTAGTGAGCAGCTGCACCCTGAAAGTACAGTATCCTCCGGTTTCTAGCTGAGCCTGGTTGTTCTCCACTAGTTAGGGGCCGGTCCCCTTTGAGGCCTGATCCCTCCACATTCTTGTAGATTCGGGCACACGGGTGGCTTCCGCACTCGCCATGCCCCTGGGACCCTCTCTCTTCATGGAGCCTTCCCTCTGCTCCCGTCCTCTTCCAGCCTGTCCTCCTGGGCCTCTCAGTCTAGGCCCGCTCCTCTCTCCTCTCTTTCTGAGCAGAGCTCCTACAGAGCTCCTGCTCCCACTCCTTCTCCTCTCAGACTGGACGGTCTCCCTCAAGATGGTTCCCTTTTTATACTCCTACTGAAGGTGCTCCCTTGTTTTGCTTCCTCCACCCACACCCACTACATGGTTCCCCCCACTTCCAACCAGGGACAGGGCTCAGCAATAAGCCAGTGCATCTTGCCCCGCCTGCTGGTCTGGAATGGTGTAATGTTGGATGCAGGTGGGTGGGTCCCGGGCAGTACTCCTTCCTTACCTGAGAGTGGGGCACCACACCTCTGGTTGAGATGCAGTACCTCTGTGGCGACTGAACCCTCATGGGCGCCACAATTTCAGTTATCAGACTTTTCTGAATGGGACTAGTTATGAACTTTAGTGCAGTTGGCCTGATAATGAGTCATCAACAAAAATTGGCTAATGCTTTTAAAATGTATCATCTAAGAGATTTATGACCTATCTACAGGAAATTACTTAAATATCTGGTACAGTAGGTGCTCCCCCTCAGAGGTGGGATGTGCATCTATCTCTATCATGGCCATCCCGGGATGTGCATAAGGAGGTAACTGCTTCGTCCACTGTTAGAAATGAATGGAGGGAGCCATGCATACACCTCCAACTATCAAATCACATATACCATGAGATGGGGGTACAGAACCCCTATTCTAGAGGTGGGATATGCCATATCTATACACACAAACAAACATACTTTGTATATCTGTGGAATAGCTCCAATGTGATTTATACATAGCAATAAAGTGTTTTTTATCCATTCTTTACTAGAAGTAGAAATAAAAAAACATATTGTTCTGAAGAATAGATAACCTGACACAGAATATGCAGTGGTCTTCCATATCCTGACCATTACATTAGTCCATGCTACATGGTACAGCAGGCAAACAGCTGCCAATCCATCACACTGTCGCACAAACTCCTACGAGAATGTTTCGCCTGCTATAGCTTTGTCTGGGGTCCTCACATTGCAGCAGACTGGGACTTGTCACTGAACAACAACCTATGTGTGAGACCGATAGCAACTTGTGCGATTCATCCAGGAACATTTCTATGTGCGGACTGGCAGCAGGAATTCTAACTGCAAACAAACATCTCCACCCCATAGGCAGCAGCGATGAATGCTGGATGGGAGCGAGACAAGGTGAATAGAGGTGAACAAAGCAATTCATAGGACTCTGATCCAGTGGCCATGGCTGCCGGATGGGAGCCCTGTGAACTTCCTCCTACCGGTGCTTTTATTAATTTGTAGCACAACATTATTATTTAAGAGTGACACATCCATGACATTATTGAAGGAGCCGGGTTTTCTGGCTGGTAGGAGGAGGTTCACAGGGCTCCCGTCCAGTACCCACTGAATACTGACCTGTCCGGCAAATCAATTTGCTTATCTCTTTATTAATTTCGGCCAACCCTTATCGGCAGGACAGAGCTTTGGACAAATATTCGCCAGGATTGCCATTAACAATTTTGAACAGTTCCGTTAAATTTGGGAGTGTTGGCAACTAGGCTGTTGTTTCAGGCAGTCAAAGTTCCGTTATCATTTCTTCTACTACTCTGAAAAAAATAATGGCTGCATTATGATTGGGATGCTGTGGGTAATAAGGGTAATTTTAATAAATGAGAACCATAGTAATTACTAATTATAGTGTTTGTGATATGAGAAAAATTCATATACAATGCCCAGACACATTATATCCCATAATATAAAATGATTTGTCATGATGAAAACTGCATTATGGCAAATATATTTGTGTTTGCATAAATTCATAGGGATTGAATATGAAAGAGAATATTTTTTTTTTACTTTTTTTAAGATATAAAGCCCTATTGGTTTGTTTGTTTATTTATTTTTTTTAAATCGGTATAAGTTCTATTAAGGTGTTACGTATAAAGTATAGAGACAGTATGGTGCTAAATCATCAGCACTGCTATTCTATACGCCAGTCTTGATGAAAATTGTGCTGGAGGAAAAATGCACCAAATTCATTAAGGCGCACAAATGCCGCTTACTAAATTTGGCTCATCTTTCAATTGCCGTGCAGCATCGCAACAGTATACTCCAGTCAAATGCACACTTGTGGCATAAATTATGATGAATATGTTGGCCATGATCAATCACAAAGGTGGCAGGGACGGTTGGTAAAGCTTGCAAGATGCACAAAAAATTGTGACATTTTAAGCAGCTTTATGCCAGAAAACTGGTGTAAACTGCTTGATGAATCGGGCTCTATGTGTTTTGGGAAAAATAGTTAACAGCCCAGAGCCCATTTAGCCTTAAGTACAATATTGATTAGGATTGTCCAACAACCAGACCAGAATGGCACATTTGCCTAATTATGAAATAATACATGGTGTGATACTGTATATTTCACCATGCAAATTTTCAATTTGGAGAACAGACATGTGAAAAACCATTTCCCTCCCTTTAGACACTCTGTTATAACATTTGTCACATTGAATGGTTACAAATCTTTAAACACAAGGCCTGCACAGAGCTCTGATTTCAATATCATCCAGTCTGGGATTTCATGGAAAGACAGAAGACAGAAAGGTTTGCACAAACGACATCCACAGAAGATCTGTGGTTAGTTCTCCAAGATGTTTGGCGCAACCTCCCAGCCGAGTTCCTTCAAAATCTTTTTTTCTTTCTCTTTGCATTTTGTTAATTGCTAAATATAAACTATTAACACTTCTATTTTTAAAACCTCACCTTCCTGTATGTGTGATATATATATATATGCGTATATATATATATATATATATATATATATATATATATATACATATAGGAAAGTGAGGATTCTTTCAAAAATAGAAGTAATAGTTTATACTTATCAATTAACAAGATGCAAGCAGAATGAACAAAAGTTTTTGAAGGAACTCGGAAGGGAGGTTGTTCCAAACATCTTGGAGAACTAACCACAGATCTTCTCCGGATGTCGCTCATGCAAATCCTTCTGTCTCTCCATGTAATATATATATTTTATATACAATATATATTTTAATGCCACTTAGGAACCAGGTGGTATTTTCATCTCTTTATGTTTATTTCAGGATATGACAGTGGAGCCTAAGTGGCATGAGTTGTTCATTTTGTACCACAGGAGACCTTCAGAAGTGTTCTGGATGAATTAAAGCTATTTTGGGAGCACATGGAGAACCAACACAATATAAAGCAGGTGGATTTAAAGCTCTGGCTATATGGAAACTTCTGTAACTTGTACAGCTGTTTTTCATATTATTGCTGCACAGAATTGTCACTGAATGTCAGAGCAGAAGTGAGATTCAATTTGCCTATAGTCCAAAGGGCTTCCCTGCACATGGGGAAATTCCTCTGACATCACATCTGTGACATCATATGAGTTACTGTAAATAAAGTAAATGCTTACTGTCACATACGGTAAACCTCACTGTATTTAGTGATAAATGATTACTAATAGTTAATATAGTTAATAGTTAATATATAGTAAAAAAAAATATGCAGCAAAGTGGAAGAGAGTTTACTAAGACAGGCAAAATCCACATGAAAATTGACCTATGGTGCAAATTTTAAATCCACAACATCTTCAATTTATGTTTTAAATCAATTGCAGATTTTCTACATATTTTCCATATTGAGTTAAATGGGGATGTCAAAATTTGCAACAAACCCAATTTGCTGCACATCACCTAAGAATCACCAGCAAAATCTGTGACTCCTAAAAAAAAATAATTTTTCAATGTTTAAGGGTAAAGTGACAGCTGATACACACTGCCCGATCCACAGCTCGATTTTGTGGCACTCACTGATGTATAAATATTACCGGTTCTTCTGTTCTCAAAATGGTATTAGATTTTATTGGATGGGCATGTGACCAGACCTGGCCATAAGCCTCGTCCAACTGAAAAACGGCTTTCCTATGTAAACTGTTTGACCACTGGAGGAGGGTGATGGACAGGTCTGATCACCTGCTCCTCCATCAGCAGCCTACCTTGAGAACAGGACGAGCTGTGCAGTCAGTGGAGAAGGTTTTACTAAGAAGTAAGGCGGAGAACAACCTGTAAGGGCTCATGTTGACAACTGTATCTTTGATCCGAGTGCGATCTGACAAAACATCGGATCGCACGTGGACCACTGTTATTCTGTGGGGCCGTGCACTTGTCTGAGTTTTTCAATGGACCGAGTGTTCCAAGGAAAAAAAATTGTAGCATGCACGATTTGCATCCGTAAATTGGATCGCAGTCGGCAATGCAAGTCAATGGGTCCTTCAAAAAAATCGGACCACATTCGGTTGACATCCGACTGCTGTCTGATTTCAACGGAGTGACACAATGGAGAAGATGGAGAAATGTATTTTTCCATCTTCTCCGCAGTCAAGAAAATTGAATCACGCTATGATCACACTCTGATCAAACTCTGATCAGAGTGTGATTAGTATAATCGGCCCAATGTTCTCGGATGAGAGAAAGCCTAATACTTTAATATATTAGTAAGTGCCACAAAATCATGTCCCCAGCACATTTGTTAAAACAAAATAAAGACAAAGTAGACAACCCCTTTAAGCTCAGTGATAAAGCAAAGGATAAAACACACTGAAAGAGGGTGATCCAAAAACTAAAAGAATCCAAAGCTTTAACAATACTGCAAAAAAATAATAATAGAAAATAATAACTGGTGAAGTCTAGATAATAAACTCAAACGATGTCTACGAGATGATACAGAATCCTTAACACATTTCCTCAAAATATTAAAGAAAAAAATGCGACTTACGTGAACAAGGATTAAACTTGATACAAACTTCAGGAAGGTTCGAGCATCGAAGTTTACAGGGCTGACAGTATTGCAGTAACCCATCATAATACTGACTTGTTGGACAACGTTTACCCATTTGTGATCTCCTTCACGACCATAAACTAAATTGTGCTTGTGTATCGTGAGGAGACGCTCAAATACTCGACATGCAAATGGTTTAGATAATTAGTCTCTGTGAAGTTATGTCATGTTTCAGTGCAGGTGCCTGAGATTTACAGATACATTTGACTAAGTTCTGCTGATGAATCCTACAGAATACACATGGGACCGGAGACGTCATCATTAATACCTCGTCTATTTTAAATTGGGGAAAAATGCAGTCAAGCAAGTAAAAAACAACTGAAGTATTTTTTAAGCCAGTTTTATAGCCTATAGTACAGCCAGATTTTAGCATCCATATAATGCCCAGACCACAACTTACCTACTGAACGAAACTTAGATAACTACGTGTGATATAAAGGGTATGTTTAGGCATAAAGATAAAGAGTTTTTTTAGGAGATTTTGAAACAGAAACTGAGTAAAATCCTACTCAAAAATGCAAAATTCCTCAGATATGTGGAAGTTCTGCTCAGTTCTCTCTCCCAAAAAGATGAGCAAAAAGTCTTTCTGTGCACATCGAGCGGAAACTTAACATTTTTGAGGAATTTTGAGATTTGGAGGAGGACTTGGAGAGTTTTGGCTCCGTTACGGCTCCAAAAACTCCTAGAAAAACTCCATGTGCACATAGTCTTACACTGATTTTTTTTTAGGACTTTTTATAGTGAGGATCTTCTTCAAAATCTCCCTTAAAAACTGCTTCAAAAACTCATGAAAAACTCTTCCAATTAATTTCTGAGAAATCCATTTTGCTATTCATGGCTATGTGCATGTGGCGTAGCCACCAGAGTTTTCAGTCAAAGCCGCTTCAGAAAAAGCTGGCAGCTTCTTCTTGGAGTGGATCTGCCAGCGGTTTGTCATAGTTTTTGTGGCGGCTTTTTACTATACGTACATTAAGAGCGAGGGGCTTCTGTCCGGATGTCACCCAAATGAACATGTTACTTCTTTTAATTGCTCCAGACTTTCCAAGCCCTGCAGTGGTGGAAAGACATAGTAAAAGACTGAATAAGTAGTTTTTCATAGACGTGCATATGTTCATTTTTTTGAATAATTTTTGAAAGCTTTCCAGACAGCTTTCCATGTTGGAAACTGCTTGAAAATGACGTCATGTGAACATACCCTCATTTGCATATTAAATAAACGTGGATTTTTCAGCAAATGTTACATTAAACTGTATACACCTGGTATGATTTTTATTTGGGCTAAATTCCCTATTATAAAGGTTTATGCAGTTTAATTGGCATTTTGTAGGTGACAATCTTCCTTTAAGTAAGCTGAAAAATTTCACCTTATGAACAAAGTTTTTGCTTCTGCATCTGGTATTTGACAGCCTGTTTAGGTAGACCGAATTGGCTGTATTGTAAATTCACCTTAAAGAGTACCACTCTTGAGCTGCAGCTCCAGAGCCGCTCATTCTCCCCGGCTCCTCTACAGCAGTGGTCGCATGGATTACAGCGGGGACACCTAGGAGAGGTGAGTACATGGATTTTATTATTTTATTCTTATTTTTACACAGGTGGACACCGGGAGAAGACTACTACTACCCTCATCATAGTCCCTGCTGGTGCTGATCACAGCACCGTCAGGGAACCATAATGTGGGCAGCATTCAGCACCGGTGCTTGGGAACAGAGCTAACTGTACCGGTACGTGTCACACGGATGACACACGGATGTCATCTGTGTGGTACATTTTGTAAACCGTGTATCTGCAAAAAAACGGACTTGTCTCCGTGTAGAGCACACAGAAACACGGTCTGTGAAAACACACTGAGGTGTGTCATTTGAATGGGTCTGTGTGTGTCGGTGTCTCCGGTACGTGTGGAAACTGTCACCACTCATACTGGAGATACTGACTTGTGAAAGAGCCCTAACTAAAGTTTGAGAGATTATTTTATATGTTTTAGGAACATTAATTCTGAACAGATCTGTGGGGAACCCAGTCCTGAGTCCCCCCAACAATCGCTCAAAAGACCTCTTAGAAAAGGGCAGCTCATGAGACAGGAGAGCACACAGAGCATAGCAGATGCACTAGAAAGTCATAGTCCTGTCTCCTGAGCTGTACACTTCTAAGAGGTCTTTAGAGCAATTGATTGGGGTCTCAGAACACGTTGCCACACAAATCTGCTCAGAATTAGTGGACCTAAAACATATACGATATTTCCCAAAAGTTAAGGTACTCTTTAAATGTTTACTTGGGCTACTGTCTGCAGCTAATCAGTACTGTGGTTCCTGTATGGTCTGCAGTCTGATTATGACTGGTAACAACAACTGCAATCATCTCTTTACCATTGTTAAGGACATACTGGGAGTTACAGTTTCATGCTATATAAGTGTATATGCTGGGGCTAACTACATTGCAAGTGATCGCTGTACTAACCTTGGTGATGTATTCATGTATTGACGGTGGTTCTGGTGCTGTATTTCTGTACTGATGATTGTTTTGGTGATGTAGTCATGTACTGACTGTAGTTTTGGTGATGTAGTCATGTACTGACGGTGGTTTTGATAATATATTCATGTACTGACGGTGGTTCTGGTGATGTATTTATGTGCTGATAATTAGTGATGAGCGAGTATGTCTCATTAACCCTTTGACAGGCAATCTCTGCATGTGTCACATCTGTCTAACAGCCGTGACACATGCCACTGCGGCAACAGTGAAAGAAATGCAGAGCACGCCAAAATACTCGGCGAGCACCCATAAGTATTAATGAGACATACTTACTTATCACTACTGATAATAGTTCTGGTAATGTAGTCGTGTACTGACAGCTGTTCTGTTGATTTATTAATGTACTAAAATGTAAAGTGCTCTGAAATATGTTGGCGCTATAGAAATAAAAATTATTATTATTATTATGATTATAGATGTTGTAATCTTTAATTTGTTAGACACAATACTTGATTACTTGATCATATTAGGGTCAGTGTGCCGTTAGACCTCCTCAACCCATGCAGGGATTGCTTATTTATTAGGGAATCCTCACACGTGTTGAAGCTGTCTTTCAGCCATGAATCATGCAGACGCAGGGACTTGAACATAATATATGAGCACACCGAAGCTACTCGGTAACCACCCGAGCATGCTAGGTTAAAGGGTTAAACGAGCAAGCTCGCTCAACACTACTAACTAGTCAATGTACAATCAAAAGGCTGGAAAGATCGCTTCAGAAAAAAAAACTTCCAAAACTCTGCAAAACCTCATCAAAACAACTTCAGGGAAAGAAACACTCCTCCAAAAACTCCCCCAAACCAGAGAATTTCCTGAACAGGTTTCTGTTTTTATAAAATTGTGTGTTTTGAACTCCTGAAAAAACTTAGTGTGAACATAGCTAAAGAGTTTTTACCAAGACTGGAATTCATCCCCTATCCATGGTACAGGGTTGAAACTCCTGATCACTGGGGTTCTGATCATTAGGCCATGGCCCCACTATCAGTATTTGGTCAGTATTCGGTCAGTATTTTTTCTCAGGAGTAGGAGCCAAAACTAGGTGAGGAACTGTGGCACCCCAGGGGTCTGGTTTCCACAGTAACAGCAATGTTATGTCTGAGAGCAGGTGGGAGGTCTCTTGGTCAGGGATCCTGTGCATGCCACACCTCCTGCCCAGTCCTGGGAGGGGAAGAACTTCCCCTATATAAACCTAGGGCTGAGGCAGGGTTAGTGAGTAGAGAAGAAGTAGAGACAGAGAAGAGAAGCAGATCTAGGAAAAGAACATCAGGAGCTCTGTGGGAGCAGTGCTATAAGGAGTCAGGGGCTGGCAGCTGCAGAGCTCGCCCTGACTGAGAAGCTATCACCGGACCCGGAGTCCAAGGCTGTGGGGACTAACCTTTACCCAGCAGCAGAAACCGCCCGGCAGGGGATTTCAGGTCCTCTGGCCAAGAAACCCGAAGGCACGGTCACACGCGTGGGACCAGCACCGCCGTCGTGGAGCGGACGCCACTAGAAGGCCCCGAGTCACCGGCCATACGGGTGAGCACCACACGGTACACTCAGGGACGTGGGCTACTTATACCCGCCTCTAGCAAGGTAGCCAGAAGAGTACAGTCAGTTTGGGAGGCCTACAACTCCGCCTGGCCAGGGGAGATCCCATCTGCTCAAGGACTGACCAGGCCCCGATCGCTAGCCAGTACTCCGGGAGGGTCTATCTTTATCCCCAGTAAAGACCCTGAATTACACCGCATCGTCTCTGAGTGATTCCTGCTACCCCATCATCCACGTCGGCTGCCCTGAGGCCATACCCCTCCCGTTGGGGGTGATACTATCACGCTGCACAATCCTACCACCGGCCTCAGCGGTCTGCCCTGCAGCGGCAGCTCCTTCGCTGCATTCAACGGGTGGCGTAGTCGTCCAACATCTACCGCTAATACAGCGCCACTTAGTCTGACTCCCTGGGCACAGACCGGGTCACCGCCACGAGACTACAACCCTCAACAGATCCGGCTCCGGGTAAGCTCCCGCGTGCGCAACGCTGCGCGACACAGGCCCAGGGGTGCGTCAGAACAATCAGAGAAAAGGTATAATAGAAACAAGTCACCAATTCTGCATTTATCACCCACTCCTAGTTTTGGCTCCCAGATTGCCCTCATTATAATTTGCCTATGACTGTATGTAACGTTCTATTATATACAGTACAGACCAAAAGTTTGGACACACCTCATTTAAACATTTTTCTGTATTTTCATGACTATGAAAATTGTACATTCACACTGAAGGCATCAAAACTATGAACATGTGGAATTATATACTTAACAAAAAAGTGTGAAACAACTGAAAATATGTCTTATATTCTAGGTTCTTCAAAGTAGCCACCTTTTTCTTTGATGACTGCTTTGCACACTCTTGGCATTCTCTTGACGAGCTTCAAGAGGTAGTCACCGGAAATGGTCTTCCAACAATCTTGAAGGAGTTCCCAGAGATGCTTAGCACTTGTTGGCCCTTTTGCCTTCACTCTGCGGTCCAGCTCACCCCAAACCATCTCGATTGGGTTCAGGTCTGGTGACTGTGGAGGCCAGGTCATCTGGCGTAGCACCCCATCACTCTCCTTCTTGGTCAAATAGCCCTTACACAGCCTGGAGGTGTGTTTGGGGTCATTGTCCTGTTGAAAAATAAATGCTGGTCCAACTAAACGCAAACTGGATGGAATATCATACCGCTGCAAGATGCTGTGGTAGCCATGCTGGTTCAGTATGTCTTCAATTCTGAATAAATCCCCAACAGTGTCACCAGCAAAGCACCCCCACACCATTGCACCTCCTCCTCCATGCTTCACGGTTGAAACCAGGCATGTAGAGTCAATCCGTTCACCTTTTCTGCGTCGCACAAAGACACGGTGGTTGGAACCAAAGATCTTAAATTTGGACTCATCAGACCAAAGCACAGATTTCCACTGGTCTAATGTCCATTCCTTGTGCTCTTTAGCCCAAACAAGTCTCTTCTGCTTGTTGCCTGTCCTTAGCAGTGGTTTCCTAGCAGCTATTTTACCATGAAGGCCTGCTGCACAAAGTCTCCTCTTAACAGTTGTTGAAGAGATGTGTCTGCTGCTAGAACTCTGTGTGGTATTGACCTGGTCTCTAATCTGAGCTGCTGTTGACCTGCGATTTCTGAGGCTGGTGACTCGGATAAACTTATCCTCAGAAGCAGAGGTGACTCTTGGTCTTCCTTTCCTGGGGCGGTCCTTATGTGAGCCAGTTTCTTTGTAGCGCTTGATGGTTTTTGCAACTGCACTTTTCCCAATTTTTCGGACTGACTGACCTTCATTTCTTAAAGTAATGATGGCCACTCGCTTTTCTTTACTTAGCTGCTTTTTTCTTGCCATAATACAAATTCTAACAGTCTATTCAGTAGGACTATCAGCTGTGTATCCACCTGACTTCTGCACAACACAACTGATCGTCCCAACCTCATTTATAAGGCAAGAAATCCCACTTAATAAACCTGACAGGGCACACCTGTGAAGTGAAAACCATTTCCGGTGACTACCTCTTGAAACTCATCAAGAGAATGCCAAGAGTGTGCAAAGCAGTCATCAAAGCAAAAGGTGGCTACTTTGAAGAACCTAGAATATAAGACATATTTTCAGTTGTTTCACACTTTTTTTGTTAAGTATATAATTCCACATGTGTTAATTCATAGTTTTGATGCCTTCAGTGTGAATGTACAATTTTCATAGTCATGAAAATACAGAAAAATCTTTAAATGAGAAGGTGTGTCCAAACTTTTGGTCTGTACTGTACACTCGTTCATAATGTTCTTATTATTTAGAAGTTAAACGACTGTTAATGCCTTTATGTCTCAGCTTAACGAGTGTCACTCTTAGTACTAGACCCGTCCCCTTTGGAGTCTCTGTAAGCTCCTCTGATTGTTACACTGGCCCTAGCGGGGGTCACCAGCATTTCCCGCTAGGCCGCAAGTCCTAGATATGTGAGTCACTGGGTATACAGTGTGCTTGTCACACTGGCGGTCTCTGTTCTCTGAATTGCGGCCCCAGCCCACACCAGGTACCATACGTCTACGCTGGAATTAACGGCCCATAGGAACAATCCTCTGCTACATCCGGATCGTCTCCCGAGCCTGGTTCGGATCTGTTCATGATCTTCTACTGGCACTGCTTACAGTCTTCTACTGGCATTAGTCACAGATCTTTCTCACAGCTCAGGCCTTCACAGGCAACAGTCACGGTCTCTCATGTGGCCCCTCGGGAAAATTAATCTCTCACCCCTGCTCTATTATATATAGTGCTATGTTATGTATAGGGCTGTACATAATGGAAAAAAAAATTCTCTAATTTTCCATCTACAGGTGAGAACCAGAGCATCTGTGTGTTATTCACATGACCTATCAAAGGGGATCATGTGACATGCCGCGTGATACATTGGGTCCCTGGGGGGGCCCACGCCTTCTAAACTGTCCGGGGGCCTGGCTACTCTTAATCTACCCCTATTATATTTAGTCACATCGCTGTGTTCTGATAGTGTCATAACTAGTGTTGAGCATTCCGATACTGAAATATCGGGTATTGGCCGATATTCGCAGTATCGGAATTCCGATACTTAATTCCGATACTTTTACAATATCGAATACCGGAATCGGAAGTTCCCATAATGCCTGCGCTCTGCAGTGTCTCTGAAGTATGACAAGCTGGATGGCAGCGCTCAGCTGAGATCCAGCCTGTCATCAGAATGCCATCCCAGCGTGGGAGAATTCTCCTGATCGTTTAAAAGCCGGCGGGCGGTAAAAAGCCGCCGGCTTTTAAACAATCACACAGCCCCATACTGCTTCCCCGCAGCCTCCCACCCCGATCCTCCGCTCCCCTCGCCACCTCCCATCCCGATCGTAAGTTAGGACCGGGCGGGGAGCGCAGCACCAAGAAGCGGGGAGCGAAGGACCCGGGTGGGGAAGCAGGCAGTGAAAAGACTTCACCGCCAGCTTTCCCGTTCTGTGCTGCGCTTTCCCGCCGGTTATTTCAAATGAACAGCTGAGGTATCAGGTGATGCTGATCAGAGGGTTCACGTGAGTTCATGCTTGACTGCATTGCATGAACTCACATGAACTTTCCCACGGCCGCACAGGTCAGCCTCACCTCCCAGACGATCAGCCCGTCATGATTGGTGTGTGTGGGTGTCTGTGCGTGTGTCTGCGAGTGTGTGCGGGGTGTCTGTGCGTGTGTCTGCGAGTGTGTGTGGGGTGTCTGTGCGATGTCTGCGGGTGTGTGCGATGTCTGCGGGTGTGTGCGGTGTCTGTGCGATGTGTGCGGGTGTGCGCGGTCTCCGTGCGATGTCTGCGAGTGTGTGCGGTGTCTGTGCGATGTCTGCGAGTGTGTGCGGTGTCTGTGCGATGTCTGCGGGTGTGTGCGGTGTCTGTGCGATGTCTGCGAGTGTGTGCGGTGTCTGTGCGATGTCTGCAGGTGTGTGCGTGCAGGCAGACATAGGTCGATGTGACACTACTACTCCCATCGGCCTATGTCTGTCCCCCGTCCACTCGTGCCAGCAGGATCAGCTCGATGGGAGCAGTAGTTCCCATCAGCCTGATCCTGCTATTTAAATTGCCCTACTGTGTCCCCAATAAATTTTAAATACATGTCATTGGTGGCCAGTGGTTGCCTACAATAAATTAGTTCATACATTACCTGTCCCCGCCGATCGCCACCTAAAATAAAGTAAAAAATAAAAAACTACACCTATACTCACCTAGACACCTAATTCCCCGAAGCCATCGATCTCCTGTAATAAAATATAAAATAATAAACCACAACCTTATCCTTACCCCTCCGTAGTAGTCCACGAGTGTCCCACGATGATCTCCAGTTTAGAGCAGCCACATAGAGTGTGACCGCTCTGAACCGCTGCCGCCGCTAGAATGCTGGGGCCGTAAAGCAGCCCCGTCATTGCATAAGCGGGTTCGCCGGAGTTCAGGCAGCGCTGCTCCGGTTAGCTCCTTTACGGCCCTGCTGTATCGTGAGAAATTCCCACGGTACAGCAGTGCCGTAAAGGAGGTCTCCGGAGCTGCGCTGCCTGAATGCACTCCGGTGACCTCAGTCAGTGGCTCCCGCTGCCGGGAGCGGACGTGTTCCCGGCAGTGTGAGCTTACAGCAGCCATGCACAGCTGTCACCATCTCCAGATGTGACAGCTGTGCATGGGAGATCAGCGCAGGAACGTGGACAGGTAACTTTTTTTTTTTAGTAAACTAAGAATTAAATAAAATTGTGTGTTTTATTTCAAATAAATTATTTTTTTCTGGGTGTAGTGTGTTTTTTCTTTTTAACCCTTTGTAGGTTAGTAATGGGGGTGTCTTATAGACGCCCATCATTACTAACCTGGGCTTCATGGCAGCTGGCGCTGACATGAACCCCAACCCTATTACCCCCTGCCACCGCACCAGGGCAGCGTGGAAGAGCGAGGCTAAGTGCCAGAGTTGGCGCATCCTATGGATGCGCCATTTCTGGGGCGGCTGACGGCTGGTGTTTCTAGCCTGGGAGGGGGCCAATATTCATGGCACCCTTCCTGGGCTATTAATATCAGCCCCCAGCTGTCTGCCTAGCCTTTGCTAGCTATTAAATTAGGGGGGACCCCACGTCATTTTTTTCAGGGGGTCCCCCATTTTAATAGCTAGTAAAGGCTAGGTATTCAGCTGGGGGCTCATATTAGTAGTCTGGGAAGCTCCATTGGTATTACCCACTTCCCAGGCTTCAAACATCTGCCCCAGCCGTCTGCTTAACCTCCGCTAGAGCCTAAAATTATGGGGGATCCCACACCAATTTTTTTTTTAAATAAATCCTTTATTTTAACACTAAATGACAAGTACAGTAACCAACACTGTCACTGTACTTCATATATATGTGACTGACATGTTTCTATCTATCTAATCTATGTATGATTCTCTATTCCTTCTATTCTAAATTGTCGGGTACAGATGCTGAATTGCCGGCCGGCTTTTTTAAAGAGACGGTGCATGAAAACACTATTATATTTTTAAATAAATCCTTTACACTAAATGACAAGTACAGTAAGCAACACTGTCACTGTACTTCATATATATGTGACTGACATGTTTCTATCTATCTAATCTATGTGTGATTCTCTATTCTTTCTGTTCTAAATTGTCGGGTACCGGTGTATGCCGTTGCAGAATTGCCGGCTTTTCGCGTAATACATTCTACATTATTCTTAGTTGTTTTACTTCATGTAGAATTAACCTACAAGGAAAGAAAGGGTTTATTTTCATTCCGATATTTGTGTCCCATTGACTTGCATTGGTTTCCGGTATCGGAATAGGCGATATCCGATACTTTTTGGGTATCGGTCCGATCCAATCCGATACAATATTTCCTGATATCGGAAGGTATCGCTCAACACTAGTCATAACATACTGTATTAACCTTGCTGCTGTTACCCATAATGTAGTGTTACTTGTGTATGTATATATATATAAACATACACAGACACTTATAGATAGATTTTCTTTTTGCGTTGGTCAAATAAATAGTGTAGGTTAAGCACCACTGTCTCCTCCTTGTCTGTGCTGTTGCATCCAAGTAACCTGTTTACAATTGTAGTATCTACAGTATAGTATAGACACTGGGGCACATGTAATATCTGGTAAACTATTTATTACAATGGCTCATGCTAGATGATAAATTTGGCTCATCATTATTTATTTATTTATTTATTTATTTTACTCACTTATCTAGCGCCATTAATTCCACAGTGCTTTACAGACATTATGGGCACTGTCCCCATTGGGGCTCACAATCTCCATTCCCTATCAGTATGTCTTTGGAGTGAGAACCTGGAGGAAACCCACGCAAACACGGGTAGAACATACAAACTCCTTGCAGATATTGTCATTGGTGGGATTTGAACCCAGGACCCCAGCACTGCAAGGCTGTAGTGCTATCCACTGAGCCACCATGCTGCCCTACTTTAGACACTTTGGTCCCAATTCATCAAGACTGGCTATTTTAACATTGTTCTTGATGAGCGGGTGTGGTGGAGTCTTCATGAACCTGGAGCGTCTGAGAAGTGGCATGCACTTTTGCGGAACATCACAGCTTGTCATGAATTAGACGAGTTGAGGTATCAAGTCCTCGCTTCGCCCCTCATCATGCCCCAGCTCCCATTGAAAATGCCAAAAGTCGCAAAATTTTCACACAACTACAAGTTGCTCCAAAATTTTGTGACTTTTCAAAAGCAATTTACACCAGAATTGAATTGGAGCGTTTTTTTTTTCTAACTTTACCCCACTTTTTGCACCACCTTTCTCACATACATCGTGGCACTATTTGCTGCCTTTTTTTTTTTGCAGTTTTCACCCATACCCCATTTTTTGTAAGTCACACTACTTGGCTTTGGGGTACCAGTACTAACTTTAGACAATACATGTATATCTGTACAGAAAATGAAATAAACTGATGCAAGGCACCCTACTTATTAGTGCCTGGGGACAAATAATGTGCTGCCCTTGTCACACAAAACACTATGTCGGTTTCTGACATTGTAATGAGTTGAAATGTCTTCCAAGCTATCAGCCATACTTATCTCACGGAAGTTATTTTAAGATAAAACTTTCTAGAATGTGCAAGCAGAGCTGAAATATGACATCTCATAATGCGAGATAAATGGAAGGAGCAGAAATAATATCCAGAATGGGTGATGGCCTCAGTCATTTCTGTAGAATTCAATAAACTCGTTTTCTTTTTTTCTGCAAATAATGAATGACTGCAATACATTTTGAAGCCACCAGCACAGTGATGACTATTAGCTATAAAGGAAGGGATAGGTCAGTGTGAACAAAGAATATACTCCCAGAGGAACCAACTACTGATTCACTTCTTCAATGATATCTACATGGCTAAATGATATCTTTTCTTCCTAAATCATATATTAAAAGAGCTCAAATAACATTAACGTATAGTGAGCAAATAACAGTTCTATACATGTAATGTAATATCTGCCCACGGTCCCTCTTGAAGAAACAAGTATATTGTTGTAATTAGTGTTGAGCGAACAAGCTCGACACTGCTCGGTACTCGCCCGAGCATCACGCTACTTGGGATGTTCGGCGAGCTCCGAGCATTTCCGGGTCACTCGGGCGGGAGCTCGGGTCTCCGCCCTGCATGTTTGGCGCTCTTTACAGAGCCAATGAACATGCAGGGATTGCCAGCCAGTCACTGTAATGCCGCAGCCATGTTGGTTGTGGGCATTACATTGATTGGCTGGCCGCACAGTGTCACCTCGAGTATTTAAAACCAGGCGCCACCATCTTGCACACAGATGGCTGGGATCAGACAGTGTAGGGACAGCGCTGCTGATTTAGGGAGAGATATATACTGCAAAATAGTTAGTGTAGGGTCTGTAAAGGCTGCCAGATCAAACAAACAGTCCTTCTCAGGACTAATATCCATCCCAGATATCAGGCAGACAGGCTGTATAGGAGACGCAGTGGTTATACCAGCAAACGCTGCATTACAGTCCTGTGTGCTCCTGTTGCTGAAATTGCTGGACTTAGCTCCAGGTCTCGGGGGCCAGGAAAAATCCTTTTTTTTTCATCTAAATCCTCTTTTTTTTTCCTCCTTCACACTGTACAAATACCCGTCTTATTAACCTTTTGGTGTCCCCTCCCAAAAAAAAAGTGTGTCTGTGACAGTTCAGACACAAATATATCTGTTGAAAATAGTCTGGTGTAGGCCAGAGAAACAGAAGTGTGGTTTTGCTGTTCCACGGTTCAAGCCTCTGTATTATCCACTTTTGGGCCATTTGTATCTAAAACAAAACAGTTTGAGTGTGTCGCTCACTGTTGAGCCGCAAATATATATATTTAAAAAAGTCTGGTATACACCAGTAAATTATAACTGTAGTTTTGCTGTTCCACGGTAAAAAATCTCTATTATCCTGCTTTTGGCATTTTTTGCCGTAAAAAAAAAACTAATAGTGTCTCCCTGATTTTTCAGACACAAATATATCTGTTGAAAATAGTCTGGTGTAGGCCAGAGAAACAGAAGTGTGGTTTTGCAGTTCCACGGTTCAAACCTCTGTATTATCCACTTTTGGGCCATTTGTATCTAAAAAAAAACAGTTTGAGTGTGTCGCTCACTTTTCAGCCGCAAATATAAATATTTTAAAAAGTCTGGTATACACTAGTAAATTATAACTGTGGTTTTGCTGTTCCACGGTAAAAAATCTCTGTTATCCTGCTTTTGGCATTTTTTGCAGTAAAAAAAAAGCTAATAGTGTCTCCCTGATTTTTCAGACACAAATATATCTGTTGAAAATAGTCTGGTGTAGGCCAGAGAAACAGAAGTTTGGTTTTGCAGTTCCACGCTTCAAACCTCTGTATTATCCACTTTTGGGCCATTTGTATGTAAAAAAAACAGTTTGAGTGTGTCGCTCACTGATCAGCCGCAAATATATATATTTAAAAAGTCTGGTATACACTAGTAAATTATAACTGTGGTTTTGCTGTTCCACGGTAAAAAATCTCTATTATCCTGCTTTTGGCATTTTTTGCCGTAAAAAAAAAACTAATAGCTTCTCCCTGATGTTTCAGACACAAATATATCTGTTGAAAATAGTCTGGTGTAGGCCAGAGAAACAGAAGTGTGGTTTTGCAGTTCCACAGTTCAAACCTCTGTATTATCCACTTTTGGGCCATTTGTATCTTAAAAAAAGACAAAAACAGTTTGAGTGTGTCGCTCACTGTTCAGCCGCAAATATATACAGTACAGACCAAAAGTTTGGACGCACCTTCTCATTTAAAGATTTTTCTGTATTTTCATAACTTTGAAAATTGTACATTCACAGTGAAGGCATCAAAACTATGAATTAACACATGTGGAATTATATACTTAACAAAAAAGTGTGAAACAACTGAAAATATGTCTTATATTCTAGGTTCTTCAAAGTAGCCACCTTTTTCTTTGATGACTGCTTTGCACACTCTGGGCATTCTCTTGATGAGCTTCAAGAGGTAGTCACCGGAAATGGTTTTCGTTTCACTGGTGTGCCCTGTCAGGTTTAATAAGTGGGATTTCTTGCCTTATAAATGGGGTTGGGACCATCAGTTGTGTTGTGCAGAAGTCAGGTGGATACACAGTTGATAGTCCTACTGAATAGACTGTTAGAATTTGTATTATGGCAAGAAAAAATCAGCTAACTAAAGAAAAACGAGTGGCCATCATTATTTTAAGAAATGAAGGTCAGTCAGTCCGAAAAATTGGGCAAACTTTGAAAGTGTCCCCAAGACCAAGAGTCACCTCTGCTTCTGAGGATAAGTTTATCCGAGTCACCAGCCTCAGAAATTGCAGGTTAACAGCAGCTCAGATTAGAGACCAGGTCAATGCCACACAGAGTTCTAGCAGCAGACACATCTCTACAACAACTGTTAAGAGGAGACTTTGTGCAGCAGGCCTTCATGGTAAAATAGCTGCTAGGAAATCACTGCAAAGGACAGCAACAAGCAGAAGAGACTTGTTTGGGCTAAAGAACACAAGGAATGGACATTAGACCAGTGGAAATCTGTGCTTTGGTCTGATGAGTCCAAATTTGAGATCTTTGGTTCCAACCACCGTGTCTTTGTGCGATGCAGAAAAGGTGAACGGATGGACTCTACATGCCTGGTTCCCACCGTGAAGCATGGAGGAGGAGGTGTGATGGTGTGGGGGTGCTTTGCTGGTGACACTGTTGGGGATTTATTCAAAACTGAAGGCATACTGAACCAGCATGGCTACCACAGCATCTTGCAGCGGCATGCTATTCCATCCGGTTTGCGTTTAGTTGGACCATCATTTATTTTTCAACAGGACAATGACCCCAAACACACCTCCAGGCTGTGTAAGGGCTATTTGACCAAGAAGGAGAGTGATGGGGTGCTACGCCAGATGACCTGGCCTCCACAGTCATCAGACCTGAACCCAATCGAGATGGTTTGGGGTGAGCTGGACCGCAGAGTGAAGGCAAAAGGGCCAACAAGTGCTAAGCATCTCTGGGAACTCCTTCAAGATTGTTGGAAGACCATTTCCGGTTACTACCTCTTGAAGCTCATCAAGAGAATGCCAAGAGTGTGCAAAGCAGTCATCAAAGCAAAAGGTGGCTACTTTGAAGAACCTAGAATATAACACATATTTTCAGTTGTTTCACACTTTTTTGTTAAGTATATAATTCCACATGTGTTAATTCATAGTTTTGATGCCTTCAGTGTGAATTTACAATTTTCATAGTCATGAAAATACAGAAAAATCTTTAAATGAGAAGGTGTGTCCAAACTTTTGGTCTGTACTGTATATTTTAAAAAGTCTGGTATACACCAGTAAATTATAACTGTGGTTTTGCTGTTGCTCGGTAAAAAATCTCTATTATCCTGATTTTGGCATTTTTTGCCATAAAAAAAAACTAATAGTGTCTCCCTGATTTTTCAGACACAAATATATCTGTTGAAAATAGTCTGGTGTAGGCCAGAGAAACAGAAGTGTGGTTTTGCAGTTCCACGGTTCAAACCTCTGTATTGTCCATTTTTGGGCCATTTGTATCTAAAAAAAAACAGTTTGAGTGTGTCGCTCACTGTTCAGCCGCAAATATATATATTTAAAAAAGTCTGGTATACACCAGTAAATTATAACTGTGGTTTTGCTGTTCCACTGTAAAAAAATCTCTATTATCCTGCTTTTGGCATTTTTTGCCGTATAAAAAATACTAATAGTGTCTCCCTGATTTTTCAGATACAAATATATCAGTTGAAAATAGTCTGGTGTAGGCCAGAGAAACAGAAGTGTGGTTTTGCAGTTCCACGGTTCAAACCTCTGTATTATCCACTTTTGGGCCATTTGTATCTAAAAAAAAAACAGTTTGAGTGTGTCGCTCACTGTTCAGCCGCAAATATATATATTTTAAAAAGTCTGGTATACACCAGTAAATTATAACTGTGGTTTTACTGTTCCACGGTAAAAAATCTCTATTATCCTGCTTTTGTTATTTTTTCCGTAAAGAAAAAGGCTATGAGCCCACGATGCAGAAATGAAGCAGAAAATTTCTGCAGCATTTCTGCATCTCCCTGGCAGAAAAAACGCATGCAGATTGTGCATGCGTTTTTCCTGCAGAATACATGCGGATTCACATGCGTTTCCGCATGCAGATTGACAAGCGCTTTCCAGGCGATAGCATCACTTGGAAAGTGCTTGACAACTAGGTCACACTGTATAAATCCATGCAAACAGCATGGATTTATACAGTGTGAACCGTAAAAATTAAAACAAATAAAGCTATACTCACCCCCGATGCCCGGCGTGGCTGCAGCGCTCGTTCCTGTCTGGTTCCTGGATGACGGCATATCGCGAGACAGAGCGGTGAATGGCCTGCGTTCACATGACTGTGACGTCACCGCAGGTCCTCAAGCGATGCCGGCATTCAGAGAAAAGCCTTCGGAAAGGTGAGTATAAACTTTATTTGTTATTTTATTCTTTTTTTACAGGTACAATGGTACCCAGGTCTGAATGAGAGTCTCCTCTCCTCCAGAACTGGGTACCATCCGCACATAGAGACGCATAGAAGCCGCTTGTACAAATGTACAGTCGCGGTTTCTATGCGTCTCAATGCAAGTCAATGGCGGGAGTTCCGCTGCGCTTCCGCAAAATTAAATGACATGCTGCGGATTTTTGTATGCAGCATAAACGCTGCGGAAAAATCTGCAGCATGTGCATAGAACATGCGGAATCCCCTTGGGGACCATGGGGTGCGGATTACCTAGCGTTTCACAACCGTTTATGCTGCGGAAATTCCGCAGCATAAACGCTTGAAAAACGCTACGTGGGCACCCAGCCAAACAGTAAAGGTTTCTCCCTGATTCTTCAGATTGTTTAAAAGAGTCAGGTGTAGGCCAGAGAAATAGAACTGTGGTTTTCCTCTTCCACGGTTCTAATCTACTTTATATTACAATTTTTCCATTGATAGTGCGAGTGTAAGCTATTTTACTTCCTTTACAATGGGCAAGTCGACGCTGGCAATTTGTCACAAGAGGTGGACGATGACGAGACACAATTGCCAGGAACTGAGGAGGAGGATCGTGGTGCGCAAGTGGAAGAGGAGGAGGTGGTGGATGATCTAGTAACTGACCCAACGTGGCAGGAGGACATGTAGAGCGAGGCCAGCAGCACACATGGTGAGGGAGGCAGAGTACCCCAACAGGCAGGAAGAAGCAGTGTGGTGGCCGCACACAGAAGGCAGGCAACAGTCCCCGTAACACCAACACGAGGGACGTTGCCAGTACAACCTGTAGGTCTTCCAGAGTCTGGAATGTTTTTAAAGACTCAGCTGATAACCCCAAAAAGGCCATTTGTACCGCCTGCCATGCCAGCATCAGCAGGGGTGACAAAACTACCAGCCTGACCACCACCAGCATGATCAGGCACATGGCAGCAAAGCACCCGACTTTATGGGGCGAACCCCAGGGTCCACGACCAGTGTCAGCGGGTGTCACCACTGCTTCTTCCGCTGTTGTGCGTGCAATAGAACCCCTTGTTGTGTGTGCAAGGAAATCCCCTGTCCATACTGCATGCAAAGATGCCCCCTTTTCTCAGTCTTCACTTGTTATGGCAGCTTCTCAAGAAACAGCATCAACGTCAACGTCCACGTCCCACCGCTGCGTTCAATTGTCCATATCCCAGACCTTTGAACGAAAACGGAAATTCGCAGCTAACGCCCCACAGGCCACAGTCCTAAATTCGCACATTTCACGACTGCTTGCGTTGGAAATGCTGCCTTTTAGGCTGGTGGAGACGGAATCCTTCTGCAACCTTATGGCGGTGGCCGTCCCTCGGTACTCGGTCCCCAGCCGACACTATTTTGCCCGGTGTGCCATCCCCGCACTACATAAGCACGTGTCCCAAAACATCTGCTGTGCCCTCAACAACGCAGTTACTGGGAGAGTCCACCTGACAACGGACACGTGGACAAGTGCTTGTGGCCAGGGACGGTACATCTCCCTGACGGCACACTGGGCAAACATAGTGGAAGCCGGGACCCAGTCGGACCTTGGGACGGAACACATCCTCCCCACACCGAGGATTGCGGGTCCTATGTCAGTCAGAGCTGCCCCCACAGTGTACAGTTCCTGCGCATCATCCTCCTCCTCCTCCTCATGTTCAGCCTCCATCTCAGATATCACCACATCAGTTACAAGCTGGAAGCACTGCAGTGCTGCCTCCGCCAAGCAGCAACAGGCTGTGCTGAAACTCATAAGCTTAGGTGAGAAACCGCACACTGCTTGTGAGTTGTGTACAGCTGCGAAAGAGCAGGCAGATCTGTGGCTGACACCGCTGAACCTACATCCAGGCATGGTCGTGTGTGACAATGGCCGTAACCTGGTGGCGGCTCTGAGGCGAGGCGAGATCACACACGTACCATGCCTGGCTCATGTGCTTAACCTCGTGGTTCAGCGGTTTCTTAAATCGTACCCCAAGTTGCCAGATCTGCTCGTCAAAGTACGCCGCCTGTCAGCTCATTTTCGCAAGTCGGCTACAGCTTCCGCCGCCCTTGCTGTGTTGCAGCAGCGTTTGCAGCTTCGTCACACCGACTGGTGTGTGATGTCCCCACACGTTGGAACTCTACCCTCCTCATGTTGCAAAGGATTTGTGAGCAGAAGAGAGCAGTTGTGGACTACCATCTGCAACAAGGCCGTCGATATTCAGGTCAGACTCCACACATAAGACCTCAGGAGTGGACCTGGATGTCTGACATATGTACCATCTTGATAAACTTTGAGGAGTCCACCAAGATGGTGAGTGGCGATGACGCCATCATTAGTGTCAGCATTCCACTTGTCTGTCTTTTGCAACGCTCTCTGCAGAGAATTAAAGAGGAGGCATTGCAGCCAGAGTATGATGAGATGGATCAAGAAGCCGAAGAGGTCGATTACACACAGCCCAGCCTCATCTCATCCCAACGTGCATTGAGGGACAATGAGGGAGAGGAGGAGGAGGAAGAACATTAGCTTGTATCATGCGCTGTAGACGGTAGTACCTGTACAACTGTCATACCGTCGGTTCAGCGTGGGTGGCCTGAGGACAGGGGGGAGGAGGAGAAGGAGAGAATGGTCAGTCGTCATCTTGGTGAGGACACGGAAGTCTTGCCCGTTACCAGTCTGGCACGCATGGCTGACTTTATGTTACGCTGCCTTAACCGTGAATCTCGCGTTGTCAAATTGTTGGGTGACAGTCATTACTGGTTGATGACACTTTTAGACCCCCGCTACAAGGAGAACTTTCACTCTCTTATTCCTGAGGTGGAGAGGTCTACAAAAATGGGGCAGTACCAGAAGGCCCTTGCTGCAGAACTGTTAAAAAAATTCCCATCTGAACACGCTAGCGGCAGAGGTCACAGTTCGTTGCCCAATCAAGGCGTACATGCGAGAGAGACGCAACTCCAATCCAGCAGAGGCAGGGGAACACTGTCAACGTTCTGGGACAGTTTTCTCAGACCCTCCCTTCGGACAGACCCTGAGGCGCGGGGTACTCTCACAAGGAGTGAGGGAGTACCTTGCCGACTGTACCGGCATCCTCCGTGATTCCTCTGTGCCTTTTAATTATTGGGTATCCAAGCTGGACACTTGGAATGAACTCGCTCTATACGCCTTGGAGGATCTGGCCTGCCCTGCCGCTAGCGTGTTATTGGAGCGTGCCGCTGGGGGAATTATAACTGATAAGCGCACTCGCCTGTCAACTGACAATGCTGACAAGCTGACCCTTATCAAAATGAACAAGGGCTGGATTGGGCCAGACTTCTCATCAACACCAAATGACAGCAGAGTAACATAAAGTCAAATCCACTGTGTTATTTCGGGAGGTGTATTCACATGCACCGCTTCACACCCACACATGGGTATACGCTTCCTCATTTCGGCTGTTTTATGTTCTTCTCCTTATCCTCAGCCTCCACCACCACTATACCACCAGGGTGACCGTGGTCCGTGTGTCACACTGTCACAGAATACTGGAGGTAGGGGGCCTAAGCTGACCCTAAGCTGGGGCCCTGACTAATCCCTCATCCTGGAGGTACTGTTAAAGGTACAGAGGTCCAGGCCGCCAGCGTAACCCCTACCTCCTGAGGATCCCTGCACCACAGTAATCTAGTCCTGAGAAGGACCCCGATCACAACAATTGGGAACCAGCAATAATATGCCCACACACAGTATTTAGACGAACGAGACAGTACAAGGGAAAAACCAAAACCACCTTGCATACAACTTCAACACAACTACAACAGAGGGAACACCAACGGGAAAGGAGATAAATGATAAAGCGAGGAAAGGGAAATAAAACTTCCAAATACACTTATCTCAGCAACTCCAAACACCACGATCCGCTCTGTAAGTCTGAATGAAAAGCTTTCACCGACACCTCACAAACAGACCTGCAGGAATATAAAGGAGTCTCACTAACGAAGCATTGATTGCAGCTGGGCGAGGCTGGACCTCAGCTAGCCCAGAGAGAGAGAGAATTAACTCCTTCACTGCCGAGAAAACACAAAGCACCAACAAGTCAGCTGCGAGAAGTCAGGCTGTGTACTCGTGACGATCTTCGTGGCAACACACCCGTGACAGTACCCCCCCTTCTACGAGGGGCCTCCGGACCCTCAGGGCCAGGTTTATCCGGGTGAGTCGTGTGGAAGGCCCGAGCTAATCGGTCTGCGTTAATATCCGACGCAGGAACCCACATCCTCTCCTCAGGACCATACCCCTTCCAATGAACCAAGTACTGAAGGGACCGGCGATTAAAGCGTGAATCAATGACCCTCGATACCTGGAACTCCAAGTTACCATTGACAACCACAGGAGGGGGAGGTAAAGGTGGCGGTACCACCGGCGCCACATACCTCTTAAGCAATGATCTGTGAAACACGTTGTGAATTTTAAAAGTAGGGGGGAGGTCAAGACGGAATGCCACCGGATTAATAACAGAACTGATTCTGTACGGCCCGATGAACCTGGGACCCAGTTTCCAGGAGGGAACCTTAAGTTTAATATTCCTGGTAGACAACCATACCTGATCGTTCACACTTAGGTCCGGACCAGACACTCTCCTCCTATCAGCCATACGTTTGTATCGGTTCCCCATAGTATTCAGATTCTTCAGCACCCCTCTCCATACTGAAGCGAGAGATGAGGAAAATCGTTCCTCCTCCGGAACCCCCGAAGAGCCCCCCCTACTGAAAGTACAAAACTGGGGGTGAAAACCATATGCCCCAAAAAACGGGGACTTACCAGTGGACTCGCTTCGCCTATTATTGAGAGCAAACTCTGCCAGAGGTAGGAAAGAAGCCCAGTCCTCCTGGTTCTCTGACACAAAACACCGAAGATATGTCTCCAAGCTCTGGTTCATACGTTCCGTCTGACCATTGGTCTGAGGATGAAAAGCCGACGAGAATGACAAATGCATCCCCCGCCGTGCACAAAACGCCTTCCAGAACTTGGACACAAACTGAGACCCCCGATCAGACACCACCTCGGAGGGTACCCCGTGAAGCCTCACAATCTCCCCAATGAACACCTGCGCAAGAGTTTTAGCATTAGGGAGAGCCGGAAGAGCGATAAAATGTGCCATCTTGCTGAACCTGTCCACTACAACGAGTATGACCGTTTTACCCGAAGACGGAGGGAGGTCCGTAATAAAGTCCATAGACAGATGAGTCCAAGGACGCTCCGGGATCTTCAAAGGTAAGAGGGCCCCAGACGGACGGGTATGTGAGGTCTTAGAGCGCGCACAAACCCCACAGGACGCGACAAAAGTTACCACCTCTTTATGTAAGTTAGGCCACCAAAACCGACGCGAGAGGAGATCCACAGTTGCTTTACTCCCCGGGTGTCCTGCAAAAACTGAGTTATGGTGTGCCTCGATCACCTTTTGTCGCAACTGATCTGGAACGAACAGTCTCCCCGGAGGTCCAACAGGGGCGTCCCCCTGAGCCTCCAATATCTCCTCCTCCAGCTCAGAGCATACTGCCGAAACCACCACCCCCTCCTGAAGAATAGGAATCGGGTCGTCTGTATTCCCGGCCCCAGGGAAACTACGAGATAAGGCATCCGCCTTTACATTTTTAGACCCAGGACGATATGTAACGACGAAATTAAACCTGGTAAAAAACAATGACCACCTAGCTTGTCTGGGATTCAGACGTTTAGCGGACTCCAGATATAGCAGGTTCTTGTGATCGGTGATGACGGTGACCGGATGAACTGCCCCCTCCAAAAAATGGCGCCACTCCTCAAAAGCTAACTTAATGGCCAGGAGTTCCCTATTGCCGACATCGTAATTCCTCTCAGCGGACGACAATTTTTTAGAGAAAAAGGCGCACGGATGCCACTTACCAGGGGACGAACCCTGTGACAATACTGCTCCCACCCCTACCTCGGAAGCGTCTACCTCTACAAAGAATGGCTGAGACGCATCAGGTTGAATGAGTATGGGTGCCGAGGCAAAACATTTTTTCAAGGAGGAGAATGCTTGACAAGCCTTGTCAGACCACCTAGAAAAATCCGTCCCCTTTTTAGTCATGTCTGTGAGAGGCTTAACCATGGACGAGAAATTACGAATGAACTTCCGGTAATAATTAGCAAACCCCAGGAAACGTTGTAGTGCCTTAAGATTCTCCGGCCGATCCCACTCAAGAACTGCCCGCACTTTCCCAGGGTCCATACGAAAACCGGACGCAGAAACCAGGAAGCCTAAAAACTGGAGTTCCTGTACGGCGAACACACACTTTTCCCACTTGGCATACAGTTTATTATCCCGCAAGATCTGTAACACCTGTCTAACGTGCTCCTGATGAGACACCAGATCCGGCGAGTAAATTAAGATATCATCCAGATATATGACAACAAACTGTCCCACCAGGTGGCGAAAAATATCATTAACAAAGTGTTGAAACACCGCCGGGGCATTAGTCAGACCGAATGGCATGACAAGGTTCTCATAATGCCCCTCCGGAGTGTTAAAAGCCGTCTTCCACTCATCCCCCTCCTTCATCCTAATCAGATTGTACGCCCCCCTGAGATCCAACTTAGAGAACCATTTGGCGCCCACGATCTGATTAAAGAGATCGGGAATAAGTGGGAGCGGATACGGATCTCGGACCGTAATCCGATTAAGTTCACGGAAATCCAGGCAAGGGCGTAGGCCTCCATCTTTCTTCTTAACAAAGAAGAACCCCGCGGCCACCGGTGAAGATGAAGGTCTAATATGCCCCTTAGCCAGACTTTCAGAAATATAATCCTTCATGGCCTGCCTCTCAGGACCAGAAAGGTTATACAACCTAGCTTTAGGTAACTTGGCCTCAGGGAGCAGTTTTACAGAACAGTCATACTCGCGATGAGGAGGTAGTTCCTGACACCCATTCTCCGAGAATACATCCTCAAAGTCTGCCAGAAATGGAGGTAAGACCCAAGGAGTAACCGCACCGATGACCGTGTTCATGCAGTTTTTATTACAGAATTTACTCCATTGGCTTATCTCTCTGGTTTGCCAATTAATAACAGGGTTATGCTTAGCTAACCAAGGAAGGCCCAACACTATAGGAGTGGGAAGACCCTCCAACACGTAGCAAGACAACAGTTCTTTATGTATTGCCCCCACTTGAAGTTTTACGCCATGCACAGCTTGCAAAAAACTTCCCTGACCGAGAGGCCTGGCATCGATCGAGAATATGGGGATGGGTTTAGCCAACTCACTCAATCGCATACCTTGAACCCGGGCAAACCGAGCATCAACCAGATTAGCCCCGGCCCCACTATCCAGAAGAACAGATATCCTCTCAGTTCTCGTACCCACCACCACCTCCGCCGGTACGAGAAACTGAGACGAACCTAGGGACGAAATACCTACTCCCAGATTGCCGTCCACCACACAACCTGGGATCAACAGTTTTTTCGACGACTCTTTACTCTGCAAGGGGCGGGATGGACACCCCCCAATAAAATGTCCCTTTTTCCCGCAGAGGAAACACCTTCCTGTCTTATGGCGCACCACCGGTCCCCTTCCCCGAAATGATGTCCCTCCTAATTGCATAGGCTCCTCCGGACTGACCAGGGGAACCACCATATGAGGGGACCTTGTAAGAGGTGGAGACATTACAGGGGGTAGAGTTATCCCGCACCTCTCCCGAAGCCGTCTGTCAACGCGAATAGCAAGGGCCATAGCGGCTTCCAGTGACGCGGGAGAGTCATACTGTGCCAACACATCCTGTAATTTGTCGGATAAACCATGACAAAACTGGCTCCTAAGAGCCGGGTCATTCCACTGGGTGTCCGTGGCCCACCTACGGAACTCCGAACAGAATTCCTCCGCCGGACGATCTCCCTGCTGAATCCTACGTAACTTAGACTCAGCAAGGGAGATCCGATCTGGGTCATCATATACGAGTCCCAAAGCAGCGAAAAACCTATCCACTGACTGGAGAACCGGGGAGCTTGGGGGAAGAGAGAACGCCCAAGATTGTGGGTCCCCTTGTAGGAGCGAGATGACAATTCCCACCCTTTGTTCTTCACTGCCCGATGACCGAGGCCGCAGCCGAAAGTACAATTTGCATGCCTCCCGGAAAACAAAAAACTTGTCCCGCCCCCCAGTGAACCTGTCAGGGAGAGCTACTTTAGGTTCTGGTCCGGCTTGCTCCAGAGGATGCAAAACCTTGGACCTAACGTCCGCCAGCCCCATGGACAAACTCTGCAACTGCCGAGCTAGACCGGCTACTGGATCCATGGTAGCTGGAGAAAAACTAAGTGGGTCGGTGAAAATGTCACACTGTCACAGAATACTGGAGGTAGGGGGCCTAAGCTGACCCTAAGCTGGGGCCCTGACTAATCCCTCATCCTGGAGGTACTGTTAAAGGTACAGAGGTCCAGGCCGCCAGCGTAACCCCTACCTCCTGAGGATCCCTGCACCACAGTAATCTAGTCCTGAGAAGGACCCCGATCACAACAATTGGGAACCAGCAATAATATGCCCACACACAGTATTTAGACGAACGAGACAGTACAAGGGAAAAACCAAAACCACCTTGCATACAACTTCAACACAACTACAACAGAGGGAACACCAACGGGAAAGGAGATAAATGATAAAGCGAGGAAAGGGAAATAAAACTTCCAAATACACTTATCTCAGCAACTCCAAACACCACGATCCGCTCTGTAAGTCTGAATGAAAAGCTTTCACCGACACCTCACAAACAGACCTGCAGGAATATAAAGGAGTCTCACTAACGAAGCATTGATTGCAGCTGGGCGAGGCTGGACCTCAGCTAGCCCAGAGAGAGAGAGAATTAACTCCTTCACTGCCGAGAAAACACAAAGCACCAACAAGTCAGCTGCGAGAAGTCAGGCTGTGTACTCGTGACGATCTTCGTGGCAACACACCCGTGACACCGTGTTGCCATTATTGAAAGTTCCTCCGTCCTTATTTTTGTCAGCTTTTGCTTGGAAGGCATAAGCAAAGACGGTGGGAGACCCACTCCCCAATAATGGGAATAATATTTTTAAGATGCTGTACTGTATGGCTCTTGTCAGGGGCATTAAAACCATCTTGTTAAGCTACTGCGACCTCCACCACTTTTCCAAGGTGCATTAAAACCGTCTTGTTAAGCTACTGTGACCTCCACCACTTTTCCAAGGGGCATTAAAACCGTCTTGTTACGCTACTGGGACCTCCACGTCTCTTCCGAGGGGCATTAAAACCATCTTGTTAAGCTACTGCGACCTCCACCACTTTTCCATGGGGCATTAAACTGTCTTGTTAAGCTACTGTGACCTCCACCACTTTTCCAAGGGGCATTAAAACCGTCTTGTTAAGCTACTGGGACCTCCACGTCTCTTCCGAGGGGCATTAAAACCGTCTTGTTAAGCTACTGTGACCTCCACCACTTCTCCAAGGGGCATTAAAACCGTCTTGTTAAGTTACTGGGACCTCCACCACTTTTCCAAGGGGCATTAAAACCATCTTGTTAAGCTACTGGGACCTCCACGTCTCTGCCGAGGGGCATTAGAACTATCTTGTTAAGCTACTGGGACCTCCACGTCTCTTCCGAGGGGCATTAAAACCGTCTTGTTAAGCTACTGTGACCTCCACCACTTTTCCAAGGGGCATTAAAACCGTGTTGTTAAGCTACTGGGAACTCCACGTCTCTTCCGAGGGGCATTAGAACCGTCTTGTTAAGCTACTGGGACCTCCACGTCTCTTCCGAGGGGCATTAAAACCGTCTTGTTAAGCTACTGTGACCTCCACCACTTTTCCAAGGGGCATTAAAACCATTTTGTTAAGCTACTGGGACCTCCACGTCTCTTCTGAGGGCATTAAAACCGTCTTGTTAAGCTACTGTGACCTCCACGTCTCTTCCGAGGGGCATTAAAACCGTCTTGTTAAGCCACTGTGACCTCCACCACTTTTCCAATGGGCATTAAAACCGTCTTGTTAAGCTACTGTGACCTCCACCACCTTTCCAAGGGGCATTAAAACCGTCTTGCTAAGCTACTGCGACCTCCACCACTTTTCCAAGAGGCATTAAACGGTCTTGTTAAGCTACTGGGACCTCCACATCTCTTCCGAGGGGCATTAAAACCATCTTGTTAGGCTACTGCGACCTCCACCACTTTTCCAAGGGGCATTAAAACCGTCTTGTTAAGCTACTGGGACCTCCACAAGTCTTCCGAGGGGCATTAAAAGCGTCTTGTTAAACCACTCTGAACTCCACAGCTCTTCCATGGGGCATTGAAATGTTTTTTTTAATCAACTCTAACCTCCACGATGTAACGGGTCTGGGAGGTGGAACCTCTGTGCAACTATACAAGGGGGCAGTCCTTGTAAGGAAGCGGGTGGCTCCCAGGGAAGACGGGCAGGTAGTCACGGCAAGAGACAGGGACAGTCTCTGGGTAGAGGGGCAGGTAGTCACGGCAAGTGACAGGGACAGTCTCTGGGTAGAGGGGCAGGTAGTCACGGCAAGTGACAGGGACAGTCTCTGGGTAAAAGGACGGGTACTCACGGCAAGTGACAGGGACAGTCTCTGGGTAGAAGGACAGCAGGCAGGTGGCTGGTGAGCGCTCCCAGGTGAGCGGGCGAGAGTCTCTGGACGGGCAGGTGGTCACGGCAAGTGACGGCAGAGCCTCCAGGTAAGCTAGCAGACAGGTAGCAGGTGAGCGCTCCCAGGTGAGCAGGCAAGAGTCTCTGGACAGGCAGGTGGTCACGGCAAGTGACGGCGGAGCCTCCAGGTAGGCTAGCAGGCAGGTAGCAGATGAGCGCTCCCAGGTGAGCAGGCAGGCGGGTCCATAGACAGACTGACAGGTGTTGGAAAGCAGACTGTCGGACCGCAGGCTTGCAAGCAGGTAAACGGATATCAGGCAGGTATCAAGCAGGAATCTGGCAGGTAACTGGCAGGTAACAGGCAGGAATCCGGCAGGTGACTGGCAGGTAACAACCAGGAATCTGGCAGGTGACTGGCAGGTAACAGGCAGGAATCAGGCAGGTGACTGGCAGGTAACTGGAAACGGGACCTGAGGGCTGAAGCAGAGTGAAGGCTTTGCAACAACATTGCTCGGGCACCTCCATTTTGGAGGAGGTGCCTTAAATATGGGAGGTCCTCCGGCAATTGGCCGGGGACTCCTTAGGACGGCGCGTGCGGTCCCTTTAAGAGAGGGGGAGCGCGCGCGCCCTAAGCACACTGCCGGGGAAGGAGCGCATGCCGGAAGCAGCGGGGAGAGAAGCGCTGGAGGACGCCGCGCCAGGAGCGGGGAGGTGAGAGGGACGGCGTCTCTGCCTAGTTCGGGGCAGAGACGCCGATGCTACAGTACCCCCCCCCTTTAGGCCCCCTCTTTTTTGGCCAGAAAGAAATTTTTCAAGGAGAAGCGGGGCGTTGATGTTCTCCCTGGGTTCCCAAGTTCTCTCCTCAGGACCAAACCCCTTCCAATCTACCAGAAAAAAGATCTTTCCTCTTACCCTCTTGGTGGCCAGAATACTCTCTACCTCAAAGACGTCATCAGCGGAAACCGGAGCAGGAGGGGCACCTGGATTATTGGAAAAAGAGTTAAAGACAACGGGTTTGAAGAGAGATACGTGGAAGGAGTTGGGAATCCGTAGGGTGGCCGGGAGTTTTAATTTGAAGGCCACAGGGTTAATTTGCCTGAGGACTTCGAAGGGACCGATGAATCGAGGACCCAACTTGAAGGAGGGTACTTTGAGCCGCACATGTTTGGACGAGAGCCAAACCTTGTCTCCCGGACGGAATTGAGGCGGATCCAGACGTCTCTTATCAGCATATCTCTTCATCCGCTCAGAGGACAGAAGAAGAGCGGACCTGGTACTCTCCCAAATAGTAGAAAATTCGCTGACAAGAGACTCCGCACCAGGGTTGTCCACAGAAACGGAGACAGGGAGCGGAATCCGGAGGTGCTGGCCATAGACAATAAAGAACGGAGACTTGGAAGAGGATTCGCTCTCGTGGTTATTATAAGAGAACTCGGCCCAAGGAAGGAGGTCCACCCAATCAGAATGGTGGGCATTAACAAAGTGCCGGAGATAGCTGGTAAGGATCTGATTGATCCGCTCCACTTGACCATTGGACTGAGGGTGGTAAGCGGAGGAGAAGTCCAGGGTGACGTCCAGTAGTTTACATGTGGTTCTCCAGAAGCGTGAGGTAAACTGAACCCCTCGATCCGACACGATGTGGAGGGGTAGGCCATGGAGACGGAAGATATGGCGAATAAAGTCCTTAGCCAGCTCAGGTGCAGACGGAAGACCAGGCAAAGGAATGAAGTGGGCCATTTTAGAGAAGCGGTCCGCGACCACCCAAATGACAGTACACCCGGCAGAGACAGGAAGATCGGTAATGAAGTCCATAGTGATGTGTTGCCACGGGGCAACAGGTATGGGAAGCGGCAGGAGATGACCAGCTGGTAAGTGTCTGGGAATTTTGTTGTGGCCACAAGATGAACAGGCAGAGACGAAGTCTACCACATCCTTACGCAGGGTAGACCACCAGTAATGCCGGGAAATGAGTAGGAAGGTCTTCTTTTGGCCGGCATAGCCAGCTAGTTTAGAAGAATGACCCCAGCGAAGAACCCTCTCACGGTCTGGAGGCGCCACGAACGTCTTGCCGGGTGGAAGACGAGTCAAATCCAAGGTGGCCACATTCATCACCTTGGAGGGGTCGATAATGTGCATAGGCTCCTCCTCTTGGTCGGAGGACAGGAAGGATCGGGACAAGGCATCAGCTTTGACATTTTTGTCCGCCGGGCGGAAATGAAGGATGAAATCGAGGCGGGCAAAGAACAAAGACCACCGGGCTTGATGTGGATTAAGTCTCTGGGCATTTTGGAGATATGCCAGGTTCTTGTGATCCGTATAGATGATCACCGGGTATAGGGCCCCTTCAAGCAGGTAACGCCACTCCTCCAGCGCCAATTTAACAGCAAGCAGTTCTCGGTCTCCTATGGAGTAATTGCGCTCAGAGGAGGAGAAGATTTTAGAGAAAAAGCCGCAGGTTACCATTCTCTCGGAGGAAGACTTCTGGGTAAGCACCGCTCCGGCTCCAGAGGAGGAGGCATCAACCTCCAGGTAGAACTGTTTGTTGCAGTCCGGACGGTGCAGCACAGGGGCAGAGGAGAAGACTTGTTTCAGGGAAAGGAAGGCCTCCTCAGCTTCGGATGACCATACCTTGGGATTTGCTCCGTTACGGGTGAGTGCAGATATGGGCGCAGTCCGTGACGAGAAGTGAGGAATGAAGAGACGATAGTAATCAGCGAAGCCCAGGAATAGCTGTATCGCCTTCAAGCCCTCCGGACGGGGCCACTTTAGGACAGCAGAGAGCTTCTCGGGATCCATTCGCAAGCCTGTCTGGGAGATAACATAGCCCAGGAAAGGAAGAGAGGTCTGCTCAAAAAGGCACTTCTTGTATTTAGCATAGAGGTGGTTCTGCCTGAGCCTAAGCAGGACCTGACGAACATCCCTCCGGTGTGTGGGAAGATCCGGAGAGAAGACCAAGATGTCGTCCAGGTATACCACCACGCAGGAGTAAAGAAGGTCACGGAAGATGTCGTTGACCAGTTCTTGGAAGACGGCGGGAGCATTGCAGAGACCGAAGGGCATCACACGGTACTCATAGTGTCCGTCCCGGGTATTAAATGCTGTTTTCCACTCGTCTCCCTGACGGATACGGACCAGGTTATACGCTCCACGTAGATCCAGCTTGGAGAAGATCCTGGCGCCTTTAAGACGATCAAATAACTCAGAGATGAGCGGAAGGGGGTATTTATTTTTAACCGTGATCAGATTGAGTCCTCTATAGTCAATACAGGGGCGTAGCGAGCCGTCTTTCTTTTTGACAAAGAAGAATCCGGCTCCAGCCGGGGAGGTAGATTTCCAGATAAATCCCCTAGCCAGATTCTCTTCAATGTACTCAGACATGGCCCGGGTCTCGGCTGCAGACAACGGGTAGATACGCCCACGGGGAGGAGTGGTGCCAGGTACCAGGTCGATCGGGCAGTCATATGGCCTATGGGGTGGCAACGTCTCTGCCTCCTTCTTACCGAAGACGTCCGCATAGGGCCAGTAAGGAGCCGGGAGACCTGGTAAATTAGCTGGAGTAGGCGGAGGGCGAACAGGGCGGACCGGAACTAGGCAGGTCCTATGGCAGTCTGGACCCCATCGGAGTACTTCACCGGATCGCCAGTTCAATACGGGTTCGTGTGTCTGGAGCCAAGGTAGACCTAGCAACAGGGAGTGAGAAAGTCCGGACAACACATGGAATGAGATTTCCTCAGAGTGCAGCATTCCCACCTGCAGGGTTATGGGTTCAGTGACGAGCAGGATGGTCTCCGAGAGAAGTGTTCCATCCACGGAGGCAACTGATAATGGTTCAGCCAGGGACTTGGTGGGAATACGGTATCTCTCTACCAGAGACTGGGAGATGAGGTTTCCAGCAGCTCCAGAATCCAGGTGGGCAAGTTCAAAGTGACGGTTTTCTCCCCAAGCAATAGAGAATGGTAAAGTCAGAGACGGAGAGGGCTTACTTTTGTCTAGGACGACCACTCCGAGCGGTCCTAGACACTGGCGTTTCCCGGCTTCTCCGGGCAGGAACGGATGAAGTGCTCCATACTGCCACAATAGAAACAGCTTCCCTCGGCTCGGCGATATTCTTGGCGAGATTTGACCATCTTGGTCTGGTCGATCTGCATAGGTTCAGGCGAGGGCGCCCGCGGAGTGACTGATTGAGAGGCAGGTCTCAGGGAAGTAGGAGCAGAGCAAGAAAAGTCTTTCTCCCAGGTAGTCTCTTTGGCACGTTCTTGGAACCGGATGCCAATCCGGGTAGCTAGTGACACCAGGTCATCCAGAGTGGTAGGAATGTCCCGGCCAGCTAACTCGTCCTTAATCCGACCGGAAAGACCCTCCCAGAAGACGGACACCAGAGCCTCATTTTCCCAGGCAAGCTCAGAAGCGAGGGTGCGGAACCGTATGGCATATTGGCCCACGGTGAGACTCCCTTGGCGGAGACGTAGCAGTGAGGAGGCAGAAGAGGTTTTCCGTCCAGGTTCATCGAAGACTTTCCGGAAAGCGGCTAGAAAAGACGGCAGGTCGGACACCAGGGGATCCCCTCTCTCCCACAGGGGATTTAGCCATGCCAGTGCCTCCCCAGTAAGATGGGACATGATGAAGGACACCTTGGCCCGGTCATAGATGAACTGGTATGCCAATAGCTCAAAGTGCAGGGTACACTGGTTTATGAAACCCCGAGCTAAAGTAGGTTCGCCGGCAAAGCGTGGAGGTGCCAGAAGCCGAGGTCCATAGTCGGGTACCATGAAGGGACTGGATTGCGGTACCGCAGGAATGGGCACGGCTGGACCAGAGGTAGACATAGACAAGTCACACAATGCGCCTAGACGAGAGTTAACGGACCGTAGATAGGACAATACCACCTCCTGCTGAGTTTTCTGACGTAAGACTTTCCTGGTGCAGATCGGAGATCTGGGGGCCACCGGGTTCCATGGCCCAAGCAAACTGTAACGGGTCTGGGAGGTGGAACCTCTGTGCAACTATACAAGGGGGCAGTCCTTGTAAGGAAGCGGGTGGCTCCCAGGGAAGACGGGCAGGTAGTCACGGCAAGTGACAGGGACAGTCTCTGGGTAGAGGGGCAGGTAGTCACGGCAAGTGACAGGGACAGTCTCTGGGTAGAGGGGCAGGTAGTCACGGCAAGTGACAGGGACAGTCTCTGGGTAAAAGGATGGGTACTCATGGCAAGTGACAGGGACAGTCTCTGGGTAGAAGGACAGCAGGCAGGTGGCTGGTGAGCGCTCCCAGGTGAGCGGGCGAGAGTCTCTGGATGGGCAGGTGGTCATGGCAAGTGACGGCAGAGCCTCCAGGTAGGCTAGCAGACAGGTAGCAGGTGAGCGCTCCAAGGTGAGCAGGTAAGAGTCTCTGGTCAGGCAGGTGGTCACGGCAAGTGACGGCGGAGCCTCCAGGTAGGCTAGCAGGCAGGTAGCAGATGAGCGCTCCCAGGTGAGCGGGCAGGCTGGTCCATAGACAGACTGACAGGTGTCGGAAAGCAGACCGTCGGACCGCAGGCTTGCAAGCAGGTAAACGGATATCAGGCAGGTATCAAGCAGGAATCTGGCAGGTAACTGGCAGGTAACAGGCAGGAATCTGGCAGGTGACTGGCAGGTAACAAGCAGGAATCTGGCAGGTGACTGGCAGGTAACAGGCAGGAATCTGGCAGGTGACTGGCAGGTAACTGGAAACGGGACCTGAGGGCTGAAGCAGAGTGAAGGCTTTGCAACAACATTGCTCGGGCACCTCCATTTTGGAGGAGGTGCCTTAAATATGGGAGGTCCTCCGGCAATTGGCCGGGGACTACTTAGGACGGCGCGCGCGGTCCCTTTAAGAGACGGGGAGCGCGCGCGCGCCCTAAACACACTGCCAGGGAAGGAGCGCGTGCCGGAAGCAGCGGGGAGAGAAGCGCTGGAGGACGCCGCGCCAGGAGCGGGGAGGTGAGAGGGAC
This sequence comes from Phyllobates terribilis, assembly GCF_046119375.1. Taxonomy (NCBI): domain Eukaryota; kingdom Metazoa; phylum Chordata; class Amphibia; order Anura; family Dendrobatidae; genus Phyllobates; species Phyllobates terribilis. The sequence goes on along the minus strand of NW_027362769.1, from coordinate 220,426,999 downwards.
GGCGTCTCTGCCTAGTATGGGGCAGAGACGCCGATGCTACACACGACTCTTCGAACGGGCATTGCATTTCCTCCTAATTTTTGGAGCTTTTGCTTGGAAGGCATAAGCAAAGACTATGGGAGACCCACTCCCCAATAATGGGAATAATGTTTGTAATATGTATGCTGTACTGCATGGCTCTTGTAAGGGGCATTGCAAGTTCCTCCGTCCTAATTTTTGGCAGCTTTTGCTTGGACGGCATAAGAAAAGACTATGGGAGACCCACTCCCCTATAATGGGAATAATGTTTTTAAGATGCTGTACTGTATGGCTCTTGCAAGGGGCACTAAAACCGTCTTGTTAAGCTACTGGGACCTCCACGTTTCTTCCAAGGGGCATTCAAACCGTCTTGTTAAGCTACTGGGACCTCCATGTCTCTTCCGAGGGGCATTAAAACCGTCTTGTTAAGCTACTGGGACCTCCACGTCTCTTTCGAGGGGCATTAAAACTGTCTTGTTAAGCTACTGTGACCTCCACGTCTCTTCCGAGGGGCATTAAAACCGTCTTGTTAAGCTACTGTGACCTCCACCACTTTTCCAAGGGGCATTAAAACCGTCTTGTTAAGCTACTGGGACCTCCACCACTTTTCCAAGGGGCATTAAAACCGTGTTGTTAAGCTACTGTGACCTCCACGTCTCTTCCGAGGAGAATTAAAACCATCTTGTTAAGCTACTGTGACCTCCACGTCTCTTCAAAGGGGCATTAAAAGCATCTTCTTAAACCGTTCTGAACTCCACAGCTCTTCCAAGGGGCATTGAAATGTTGTTTTTAATTACCTCTAACCTCCACGACTCTTCCAACGGGCATTGCATTTCCTCCTAATTTTAGTCTGCTTTTTCTTTTCAATGCATAGGCGAACACTAAGGGAGACCCACTCCCCAATAATGGGTAGAAGGTTTTTAGTACGCTGTAATCCACGTCTATTTCAAGGGGCATTGCAGTTCCTCATAATTTTTGGAAAGCCTTCCATTCGCTGCTTAGGCCAACAGTGTACAGGAGACCCAGTTGCTATAAATGGAAAAAACGGTTTAGTTAAGGCCCTCTGACCTTCATGTCATTTCCAAGGGGCATTGGTGTGCCTCGAAATTTTTGGTAGGCATTGCACTCACTGTATGCCCTATAACTGTGTAGCCGAACTGCTCCTTTTGGTACAGAAACATATCCTACAAGACATATGTGGTTGACTGGCCTGATATTGATGTGAATGGTCCCTGTTCCTCCTGCTCTTTCTCCTTTGCCACCACCTCATCCATCATTTATCACCTGAAGCTTTGTTTTAACGGTAGTCATAGAACTGGGATAGTAGCAGGAAAACATCCAGCAATCCTCGGAGGAGGTAGGATATGCGCCAAAACGCTGACCACCTCAGGCCTAGCCGCTACTACATACATGCGCTTGCATTAAAAGAAAACAAAGCAGAAGCTAACTTCTATCATCATCATCATGCTCCTCACCTTGGCAGTCTCAACTCCCCTGATGGAGAAGCCAGGGCCCACCGGAGGAGTCTGGTTCTCTGGTGGGCTCGTCCAATGCTGCCCTAAAGCAGGCCAGGCTAAGAAAAGTGTGTGGGAAGGTGACAGGAGAAATAGGGGTGGCTGGGGACCATTTATGGACACCCGGCCGCTCCCAGGCGGCTGGGGACTGAGTATGGATACCAGGCCGCCAACGCAGCCATGACGTGGTGGCCAGATTCCGCCTCCACATGCCTAAAAGGCCCAATTTAAAGTGCAAGCAAGCAAGCAGTATGGTATTGCAGCCTGGGGGTGGGTGGGTGGCAAGCTGCATTCTTGCGCTTGCATTGCAAGGAATGGGAGAGGTACAACTGAACACTGCCCTGGGACAAGGACTTAAACGGGGATAGTTGCAATGACAGGTGCAGGGTGGGAGGCATCTTCGCATGTACCATGAACATGGGTTTGGTATGCACGCACTACAGTGGAATAGTCTGTCCTTCCCACTAAATGCACTGGGGAGGGCACAGGTAATGTTTTGGTATGCGCGCTTAATCTTATGTATAAGGCACACCGGGACAAATAGGCGCGGCTGGGGACTGAGTATGGATACCTCGCTGCCGAAGCAGCCATGAAGTAGTGGCCAGCTTCGGCCTCCTCCAAACTAAAAGGCTCCATTTCAAGAGCAAGCTAGCAGTATGGTATTGCAGCCTGGGGGTGGGTGGGTGGCAGGCTGCACACTTACGCTTGCATTCCAAGAAAACAAAGCAGATGCTAACTTCTATCATCATCATCATGCTCCTCACCTTGGCACTCTCAACTCCCCTGAAGGAGAAGCCAGGGCCCACCGGAGGAGTCTGGTTCTCTGGTGGGCTTGTCCAATGCTGCCCTAAAGCAGGCTAGGCTAAGAAAAGTGTGTGGGAAGGTGACAGGAGAAATAGGGGTGGCTGGGGACCGTTTAGGGACACCCGGCCGCCCCCTGGCGGCTGGGGACCGAGCGTGGACACCCGGCCGCCGGTCGGCTGGGGACTGAGTATGGATACCTCGCTGCCGAAGCAGCCATGAGGTAGTGGCCAGCTTCGACCTCCTCCAAACTAAAAGGCCCCATTTCAAGTGCAATCTAGCAGTATGGCATTGCAGCCAGGGGGTGGGTGGGTGGCAGGCTGCACACTTACGCTTGCATTCCAAGAAAACAAAGCAGATGCTAACTTCTATCATCATCATCATGCTCCTCACCTTGGCACTCTCAACTCCCCTGATGGAGAAGCCAGGGCCCACCGGAGGAGTCTGGTTCTCTGGTGGGCTCGTCCATGAGGTAGTGGCCAGCTTCGGCCTCCTACAAACTAAAAGGCCCCATTTCAAGTGCAAGCTAGCAGTATAGTATTGCAGCCTGCGGGTGGGTGGGTGGTTTTTTGCATATTTGCACTTGCATTGCAAGGAATGGGGGAGGTACAATTGAACACTGCCCTGAGACAAGAACTTGCACGGGGATAGTTGCAAGTCTGCATCTTCTGATGCGGCAAGGATCACTTCTGATGGGCACACTTTTAGGCAGTGACCTGGGTGTCAGAGATGCTTCCAGGGGTCTTTCCCATGCTGTTCCCATGTCTTTTCAGCACTGTATGCATGTGTCACACAGCACATGACCAGATAAGGTTGTAAAATGTTAAAATGACATTTCCCAGTGAATGCATTTGTCACGGTTGAAAGCAATACAAAAGTGCAAAAACGCATTAAAAATGCTACTTGTGAACATAGCCCAAGGTGTGGAGGAGTATTTTTTTTTGGTTATTTATTTTACCTTATACACAAGTCTTTACCCTGGAAAGGAACTTCCTTAACATATTTCACAGGAAAGCAGTTTCAGTTTCGTTTTTGAACGTTTTATTGTGAGCCCTTAAAAGTGGCTTAATACCTCTGACCACGTTGTTGACAGCAGTGACCTGGGGGTCAGAAATGCTTCCTGGGGCTATCCCCATGCTGTCCCCATGTCATTTGAGCACTGTCACTATCGTTTTGGGCACTTGTTAGGCTTTTAAAAGACTGCCGGGGGTGCCACCGCAAAAATGCTCGGGTCTCCCATAGACTAACATTGGGCTCGTTGCTCGGGTCGAGCACCCGAGTATCAGGGCAAGCTCGGCCCGAGCTTCGAGCACCCGAGCATTTTAGTGCTCGCTCAACACTAGTTGTAATGTGAATTTTGATGTGCATTAAAGGTGTTAGTAATATTAATAATGAATGTGGAGGTTGACAGTAGGGATAGAGAGAATTAATGTTTGGGACTAGCCCAGAATGTGGAGGGACTAGCCCAGAGTGGGAGGGGCTATATTGAAGGGAAAGTGAAATTTCCTGGTAATGAGGCAGATAGGGCCTGTACTGCATAGAAAGAGGACCAAAGGTCCATTTTGAGAGATGCTGCATTCTGGGGTATCCTTAAAGTGAGAGGAGACCGAAGGAAAGAGATAGCGAGATCTGAAGCAGAAGTGACTGAGAGACAGACTGGTTTTCCGTAGACAGGTCCTGTGAGAGTACTCCTAGCAAAAAGACCAAAAGTTAATAACTCTTGAAGGTAATGGGTCTATACAGGACTGAGCATGCAAGCCTCAGGCGGGAGCTTCAAAGAATCAGCATCAGGGGAGATAAGTACTGGCCATACTGGCACTCTTAGGGGAAAGAAGACGCATAACTGCGGGTCGAGTAAAGGATTCTTGCTTACACCCTGCTTGCCGCATTTTCTGAATCCTGGCTCCTGCTCCACACAGATCCTCCTTGACATGATGACATCAAAGAGATATTACGTTTTACGTTATTGCTCTACTAGATTGCTCTACTAGATTTCTGCCTACCTGTGCCCACATCAGATGTCCTTGACAAAGACATTGTTTGACAAGGTTTCGAAACTTTGAACAAGATCTGTTTTTGACTCCTTGCAGGATCTAAATAAATTTACACTGCAGCAAGACCCACAGTCTCATTTCATTTTCTATTATGGTGCTGAGGTTCCAACCTCAATAAGTCTGGACTACGAGTCTTCTCCTCAAGTACACAATTTTTTCAAAAGGACAGTGTCCCGGTCTTTCTCCTTCTAATCTCCTTAGGGGAAAGAAGAAGCATAACTGCTGGTCGAGTAAAGGACGGTAGTGTTGAGCTGGATTGTGGTGAAGTATTGAGAAACAGTGGAGACAAGACAAGTAGAGCAAGTAAAGAGGAAAGGTGAATATAGAGAAAAGAAGGAAGGAAACTGCTTCGAGTTGTAAAGGAAACTTCATAAGACTGTGTACACGCTATCTCTTGTATACATTCCCTACCAAGTTCCTGTTCATTAAAAAGTTTAGTTTTGACTGGTGGTCTCCCTCATTGAACTGTTAAACACCTGATCCTGGCAAACCAGCAACATCAGTTACATGTGGCCTACACGGGCGTAGTGCCCTCACAGCACAAGTCCACATACCCAGCAAGGACCCCCACCTTCATGTAACGTGCTGGGGCGCAAGCACCTCGTCCACGGCTACCGCCCCATGCCACGTTACACTAGATTATTAGTGGCCATAAATCTCCTGTGCCAGACAATCTATGACAACTCTTTCATTAGAGGTAGCCAAAAATTAGCTGGAACATGATTCTCCAGGTTACTAAGTTTAGAAAGATATCAAAATTATATATTTTTTTTAATTAAGTGGTGAAAAAAGTGGGAAATTTCTTAAAAAAAATTGGATTGTGACTCCATTTTTTGAGACCCCAAACTTTTTTTTTTTTTTTCCATCAATGCAGCTGTGTGAGGGTTCTTTTTTTTACTTGGAGAGTTGGCACTTCTTTATTTATATGATATATGGTATATACATACAATATTTTTATCTTGTTATTGCTTTTTTTATGTAGGTGTTAAAATTCTGGAGTTTCTTTTTTTTCTCTTTATGGCATGTACCGCACCAGTTTATTAATTCTATATCTTGATAGATCGGAACTTTACAAATGTGACATTACCAAATATGTTTTTTTTTATATCCCTTTACTTTTAAATTTTATATATATTTTTTTAATAACACTTTTTTTTTAGTCTCCTTAGGGGACTTGAACCTGCGTGCTGTATATAGTATATACAAGCATATACAGTGGGTACGGAAAGTATTTAGACCCCTTTAAAATTTTCACTCTTTGTTTCATTGCAGCTATTTGGTAAATTCTAAAAAGTACAATATTTTTCTCATTAAAGTACACTCTGCACACCATCTTGACTGAAAAAAAAACAGAAATGTAGAAATTTTTGCAAATTTATTAAAAAAGAAAAACTGAAATATCACATGGTCATAAGTATTCAGACCATTTGCTCAGACACTCATGTTTAAGTCACATGCTGTCCATTTCCTTGTGGCACACAGGATCGCTGAGCTGCAGCACGAAGCCGGCGGCTGCAACTGATACTGCGCGCGCTATTAAAGAAAATGAATATTCACTCCACTCACATGGGTGTGGAGAAGAGTGAATATTCATTTTCTTTAGCAGCAGGCACACGTGGTAGCTGCAGCAGCTGGCTACTGTCTGTGCCCCGCTCCTCTGCCGCCGCAAGACCCCCCACCACCTTCCACAGCGGGAATGTAAGCATATAATCGAGTATAAACCAAGGGGGGCTTTTTCAGCATAACAAATGTGCTGAAAAAGTCAGCTTATACACGAGTATATACGGTAAGTGAAAAAAGCAACGTGGGGTCCCGCCTATTTTTGGTAACCAGCAAAAGTAAAGAAGACAGCTGTGGGCTTATATTATCAGACTGGGAAGGTCCTTGGTTATTGGGTCCTTCCCAGTCTAAAAATACCAGCCCACAGCCACCCTAGAAATGGCGCATCACATTAGATACTTTAATTCTGGTGCCTTGCCTTCACTCTTCCTAATGCCCTGGTGCAGTGGCAATCGGGGTAAAGGGTCTTGGCATTAATGTCAGCTGTGAAGTATCCAAAAACATAGCTGGCATCAACCCCTGGTGTTAGTAAGGGAGAGGTGTCTATCAGACACCCCCATTACTAACCCAGTAATAACAAGGAAACACATACAAAAAAATACTTTATTGAAATAAACACTCCCCGGCGCTTTCCCTAGATCACCACTTTTTTTAAAAAAAAATCCCATGCAGGTCTGACCCCATATCGTTTTTTTCATTTATTTATTAGGTTAATAGATGTACAGTAATCAACACACACAAGGCACTAATTATATCTGATGGATATCTATCTATTATCTTTGCACATCTCTAACACATAAAAAAACAAATATTTCTTGAATGCATTTAATTCCAGTACGTGTCACACGGATGTCAACCATGTGCTGTACGTGTGCTGTACGTGTTTACATGGACCCATAGACTTTTATTGGCCCTTGTCATCTGTGCTGGCAGTAAAAAAGGGACATATCTACGTTTGGGTCACACAGACACATGGTCCGTGTGAAAAAACAGAAATGTGCTCAGCTCCATGGGTTATAATGGGTATGTGTGGATACGTGTCTTGTGAAGAAGGCCTAAAAGAATTGATATAATTTATTGTCCTGATCCTTCTCAAACTTCTGAATACAAAATAATCTTCTAGAACTTCAATAAAGTCTGAACCTGTTACAGAATTGACACTGAACAAGAGTCAAGAACCTGGACACATCTCAAAAGGAAGATTAAAGTGTTTTTGAGTTTAGTTCCGTTTATAGATGAGTCATTTTGACACTGTCAGATTATAGAGAACCTGACGGCTTAGCTTTCCTCAATGATATCGGCTGAACACCTTCTTCTTCAGGTGTTTATGGTCGTCATCCCGGGAGCTGTGCACATCATTGACTCCTCTGAAAAATGCAGTATTAAAAAATGAATCAATGGAGGACCATAAGTACCCTGCAGATGACTCACAGACAGTGAGATTACCTCGCTGCTGAGCTAAATTGTTTTTGCAGCAGTTGGACATTTAAGTTCTGATAAAATGTTATTTCCAGATAACTACAAGTTGGAACAAAGTCATAGCGAGAGATAAGTTTAACATTCTACAATTTTGCTCACCCTTGTGACTTAAATGAATATATTTTTTTCCATTATTACAAATGTGGCATTTTTTTAAGTTTTTTTTCTAGTCCAGTAGCAAACTATTTAAATATTTTGTTTTTGTGGATTGTATTTTTTTTTATATAATAATGTATTTTTTTTCTTGTAACTCTTTACAATAAATATAAAAACATATTTGAGGCAGCAAAGGTGACTCATTGGTTACAATTCAAATCTGACCAAAGACAATATCTGTTTGGAGCGTGTATGTTGCATGGGATTTTCCCTAGTACTGCAGTTACCCCCCTCCCTTTAAAAATATAGTAATAGTAAAGAGCCCATTTACATTTGCCAATAATTGGGAAACGTGCTTTCTTAGAAACTTTTGATCATTATTATTGGCCTGTTTAGACTGGCAATCACTTGACAAGCAAAATGCTTGTTTCTGTTGAAATGATTTGTAAGCTTGCTAAAAGGGATGGTCTGAAATCCTAATTAATTTGGATTTCGGACAGCCCCTTTAAAAATGATTCTTCTCGGAAGCACATCATCCTGTGTAAATAGGAATTGTGCTGCCATGAAAATGAAATATTAACGATCATTCTGTGGGCATGGAAGTGTGGTTCACCTTTAAATGACTGCCCAATTCACGGCCTAGCTGCACAATTGCAGTCAGCTATGTTTTTTTTTCCGAAACGCTGTGGTATTTCAGAGAAAACCTAGTTTGAGGAGTCGGCTGGGGGCTATAGGGAGAGACAAAACTAGTCCAGCACCACACCCGGACAGCATTTCCCTGCACGATCTAGTTGATCGACAGGTCTCTCCAATGTGTGTACATAGGGAGAGACCTGTCAATTCAATCAAATAGAGTGATGCAAGGTGAAACCGCTGGGGGTGGTGACACACTAATCATCTTTTGAAATTTACCAAGTTCAACAAATTTTTCAAAAACAATTCTATTTGCCGCTAATCAATTTTGCAAAGCACGCAATTGCCCTGAAAAGACACATGTAACAATCTGAAGTCTCCTTGGACAGTACCCATCCAATTTCAAGCTTTTTAATATAAACACAGCCTTAGTAATGTCATGATATACAAAGATGGTAACCCGATTATAAATAGCCCTTTACTGACAGATTTTTGATGCTTTTTTCAATAAAAAAATCCAAAAATATTCCTGCTTAGTCATTTGAGATCAGGCAGACTCATACTGATGGTGTTGCTGTCAGAGGTAACATCATCCTGTTGTGGCTGTGAGGAGTGATGTGCCATATATTCCATAATGCCTCCCGCTTCCCTCTAGCCACTGCCATTACTACTCTTTCTTTTACCATACATTTTGTACAACACTATAACTAACTTTTGACAACCCTTTCAACCCCAACTATGCAACCTTTGCCACAAAGGACATAATAAAAAATGCTAGATAGGTAGGTACATGTACAGGAAACAAAACTTGGCAGTAAGCTGCAGTATAGGTGTGGTGTGTACAGATGTCAAATTGAACTAGTAAAACAAGTATGCAAAAACAGATACACACAGTTAATTGACTACATATTTTTTCCAAAATGTACCTCCTTCCCAAAAATTATGTAATAAGAAATGCTAGGTAACGCACATGTCCAAAAAGCCAGCACCAGTAATAGGGCACTGTACTTGTGCGCTGTGTATGGGCGTAAGATTTGACTAGTAAAACAGATGTACAAAAAAAGTAGTTTTTGACATGCTCACTTTGTGAGTTACACAGTTGCAGTTAAATTTCTGGATGCCGGGGAATTTCCTTTTAAATTTAGAAAACAAACAAACAATTATTTCCCCCCTTTACAAAAAGGATTGCACAAGAAATACAATAACACAGTACAGTTGCTTGTGACAAGCAAGCACATAGTCTGACACTGATTTCAGATTATTTATTCCTCTGGCTTGCTGCATTCCCTGTCTCAGCTTTTATACAGACTGTTATAATCCCTCCTCATTGGCTGCGTTATATCATTTGATGTGTTGCCTTATGGTGATGACTTTGCAAAGTCCAGATATATCACATCTGCCGCATGACCAACATCCAGATTTGGAATTATCTCCTCATAGAAACCCGACATGTTGGTTAGACACGACTTGTAGTTCATAAAACCATGCTGGCTGTCAGTTATTAAATTGTTCCCTGCAATATACTTTTGAAGGTCATCTCTTATAATGCCTACAAAAAATTTGCACAAAACCTTACCCTTCTTCAATATTGGTTCCACATCAGCCCATCTGCAATCTCGTGGCACTGATATTGATAGAAGAGAGTCTAAAAAGGTAAAATACAGCGTTCTATCAATTACCGAGCTCAACTCCCTTAGAATCCATGGATGAATATTATCTGATCTAAGATAGTGATATTGAATGGTGAATCTTGATTGCCATGCTGTTGAATGATACCTAGCACAGGCAGTTCATTGGTGAACACAGCTGAAAAGTACATGTTTAATATCTCAGCCTTTCCTTCATCCTCTGCCATTATATATTCCCATAGTCGTCTTTTAACCCCTTCATGACCTTTTCCGTACATTTACATCAAAGGTCTTGTCTCTGCCTTTGATGCGGGCTCAAACGCCAAGCTCACATCTTTCCCCACACATGATGACTAATTTAATCAGCCATCATGTGCCTTCAACAGCTGCGGTTCACTGACAGCAGGATTTAACACGCACCAGCCAGAAGTGCATCATTCATCTCACTCATCGGCACCCCCGTCAAGTGATCTCGGGGCATTCATATGAGAGTGTGATTTCTGCTATACGTACAATAGCAGTGCTGAAGAATTGCTATGTACAGCACAAGCGATCGCAGCTTAAAGTCCCCTAAGACCACTATTTATTACAGTAAAAAGTGAGAAAAAAAAAAGTTTATAAAAATATGAAAAAAATAAAAAAAACACAAAAGTTGAGATCACTCCCCTTTTGCACCATTAAAAATAAAATTTAAAAAAACATACACATATTTGGTATCACTGTTCGTAAAAATACAATCAAAATATAAACTAAAATAATTCAATCTCTAAATTGTGTAATGAGAATAAAATCAAAATGCCAGAATTTTCGAGCCGCCAAAACATTGCAATAAAATGGAATTAGAGGCAATTAAAACATTGTGTATACCCCAAAATGGTATCAATAAAAACGTCAGTTCATGGAGCAAAAAATAAGCCCTCAACCAGCCCCAGATCCCCAAAAAATTAAAATGTTACTGATCTCAGAAAATATCGACAGAACCAACATTTTTTTTTTCTTACAAATTTCCGAATTTGTTTTCACCACTTAAAAAAAAAAAAACTATACATGTTTGGTATCTGCGTACTCATACTGACCCGGAGAGTCATATTGCCATGTCACATTTACAATGTGGTGAACATGGTAAATAAAAAAAACAGCAAGCAATTGTGGAATTGCACTTTTTTTGACATGTCACCGCAATTGGTTTTTTGTTCCCCGCTTTCCACTACACTATTTGGTAAAATCAATGGTGTCATTCAAAAGTACAACTTGTCCTACAAAAAACAAGCCCTCATGCTGCTGCTATGGGGACAGAAACATAAAAAAGTTATGGCTCTTCGAATAAGGGGAGGAAAAAACAAAAGCCCAAAAAAATGGAAAATTGCAAGGTCATGAAGGGGTTGACGGGCAAATAGCATAATTTTTTTTTGCGTTAATATACTTGGAAAACTTTCTTTGGATTGCTTGATTTCATTTTTACATTTCCCGTGGAGATCTTTATAGTCCTGGAAGGCTATTTCTGACCACTGAGCCTTCAAAATTCTGTTTGCTCCTTCGACAGGTGATCGACAACCTGTTTACACTGCACAATTTTCAGGTAAAAATCTTTCCTTGGAGTTCTCTTTCCCGATAATCCTACAGTGTAAATACACCTTTGGTCAATTGAATTCAGCTTTTCAAAAGTTTTAGGTTTTTATATTTTCCCTTTGTAATGTTCTCCTTGTTGAATATTACTTTGAAACCATATTATGGTATTATGGTCACTGCTGCCTGAGTGCTCATGGACCTGCAGTCCTGAAATTATACCTTGTCTGTTTGACAGGACCAGATCCAAGTGCTGATTATAGAGCAGTTCGAGAAGCGAGTATAGTTTATTTTTTTCCCTTCTTAGGGTTACTAAAGAGGAGAGGACCTTTCAACAAATTTTACATATTAAATTGGACACACAATGTAATCGTGGCTGCAGAGTGTAATATATATATTTTTGTGTTGCGGAGATATTATCAATCAAAGTATTTGTCAAGTAATGCGTTAACTTTGGTTAAGTCCAAGTGGGTGTTATCAGATAGCTTTCATTTGGGGCAAGAACTTCTTCTCCCTTTATAAATTGCTATCTGATAACTAACAAATATACTTTGATTGATAATATCTCTGTAACGGAGAGACTAAATTAAAATTAAAAAAAAAAAAAAAAATTAAATTCTGCTCTGCAGCTACTATTACATCATGTGTCCAATTCAAGTGGAAAAGTTTGGTGAAAGGTCCTTTTTAATAAGAGGTTCTCCAGTAGTTAATAACCTCTTCAATTAGCTTTCTATGCCTGGGTGTCTAAAATAGAGAAAATAAACCTAAACGGTCATGTATTAGCTGGAAGTGCAAAACATAACAAACCTACAAAAAATACTTCCATGCGAGAACTTGTTTAAATAGTAAATCTTTATTTATATACATAGAAGATAAAAACAAATAAAAAGGATATACTGCAGAATGAAAACAGCCGGTATACAAAACCTACGTGTGTCACATGCATAGAATAACTCCAGATTTTATAACGTATAAATATGTTCACTTGTATGCAGAGAGACATATCTACACACACATGCCCACTAGAAAAATACAAGTAAATATAAATAAGCCACTATAAGTAAAACATCAATAGAGAAAGACCATGTATATTGATGGAAGTTAGAACTCCGTTATGCAGGGAAAACGTCACTTGAAAACATTGCCTAGGCATTTAACTTAATAAAAAATGCAAGTGCATATATCAGTAAACTCTAAGGCAACCATAAGTACTCCTTAATAAGACAGATAAATATATATACATGTGAGAAGGTCCACACCATAGTTACCAGACATAGCCCTCTAATGTACGTTTTGCGTGTCTTGCTTCCTCAGAAAGGGCGTATAAACTAGTTGTGGATCAGGTGGATTATATCCAGACTGCGCATACCAGTCAAGCAGCTGTGTGTTTCCCATCCCATTCAGCGCTATCACGGGATAATCAGCCAATATGGCGTCCAGGTCACGTGAAAACACGCCCACTCTCACCGTGAGGGAACACGGTACCCAGAGAATGGGCAGTGCCAGCACGCAACCAGGAGGACAAAATATCCCAAATGCCAGAGTTGTGTGGAAAAAGGGCCCAGCAGACCGGGTGTAGCAAGCAGGCTAGATAAATATTCAGCCGAAGGGACGCGTTCCCATGGCTACACCCGGATCATGTGACGCCGCGCCCAGCTGACCGGAAGTGGTCATTGGTGGAGGCACTTATTTAAGTATACGGCCAAACAGGGACATGACTGCACCCAAGTGGTGTAATAATGGGAGCTTTGATGCAGATCACTCCATCACCAAGAAAGAACCCATATACCTAGAACTGGATATAAATAGGCGATTTAAAGTATGTATAGGGGTACATATATGATCTTTTACCCAAGATAACCATAGAGACCAAAGAGACCTTAGTCACCCAATAGGACACATATACAGCAGAATAAGATGAAGATCAACATTAAATATTTATACATAATTAGATCAAACATACAAAAACAGAATCCATCAATTAATCATATCCCAGACAAATGTGACCAAACCCATCATTAGTCATATCCAAAAGCAATTAAATGGCAATATCATTAAAAGTCTTTATAATAAAGGCATGACTTAAGTGCAATGGAAAAGCTTTATCTATGAAAAAATAATATAAAAAATAAAATTGATAGTGGCCACTCCCAAAAAAGTTTTTGAAATAAAATACAAAAGTGTGCGTAGTGAACAAAGAAAAAATACATATAGAGGAACAAAGTAATATAAATAGAGCCTATATAGGACATATTAAATAAATCTATATACTGTATATGTATATCATGATTGATAAATACCATAAGATCTAATTGTAGATTGTAAATAATTATATTGGACATAACAGTCATCCATACATTTGTCCCTACAGCACACAAACACATATATACCAAATTACTTTTTTCTTTTACAGATCAAAGAGGCGAAACCAGAAAAAGGATGTGAATAAACCAAGGTAAGACCCCGTACTATTCAGGGATAAGTGAGAATAATCGTGAAGTGTAAACCAAAACAATATGTGAAATGTGCAACAAAAAGGTGAAAGGTGACACATAAAAGGAATCATTAAAATAATTTTTTTTTTTTTAATTTAAATTTTTTTTTCGATTTAATAAAAACATTATTTTTTACGTGAACAATATACTTTATTAAGAACATATACGTTATTTTTTATGTGATCAATATACTGCATTAAAGTGTTAGCCATAATATATGACCAAGAGCCTCACGTGCAGGAAAATATATGTATACTTCATTTATCATTTAAAAAAAATATATATATAATATATAAAGAGTTGCATGGGTAATATACATGCAACTGCAACAAAATTGTGCAACAGTGCAGAAAGTGACGAGTGATAATACTTTACCAGTCAAGAACCACAGGTACACAGAGAAATCCTATGATATATAATAATAAAGACAAAAGAACAAAAAAATAATAAAGAACATAATATCTGGAGACATGACTCTATATCTCTCTCTCAACAAACAAACTATGCAAAAAAGCCTATTCTTGGTTCCATATCCATGTCCATGTTGTTGTTCCTCCCGGTCAAGATCATTCATCCTCATCCAAGGCTGCAATACCCAGACCGACTGGAAAATGTGGGAAAAATAAATTAAAAAAACGTAAAACCTAACCCACTAAAAAATATATACATATCTATAAGAAAGGGGCAAAGCTTAGAATCTCATTGCGACCATCAGGACGCAATTTCTTCATTCGCCAATGTAGCATCGGCATCTCTGCATCTTGCGAGGCAGAGACGCCGTCCCCCTTACCGCCGCGCTCCTGCTCCGGAATCTTCCGGCCTCTCTGCTGCTGCTGGTGCACGCAAATTCTCGGGCACTGTGCTTAGGGCGCGCGCGCCTCCCCCCCTCTTAAAGGTGCCGCGCACGCCGTCCTAAAAAGTCCCCGGCCAATGGCCGGAGGACTTTCCCTATTTAAAGCACCTCCTCCAATATGGAGGTGCCCGTGCAAGGTTGTTGCTCTGTTACTCTTACTTTGCTTCAGCCCTCAGGTCCTCTGCAAGTCAGTCCTGTCTGCAGTCTGTTCTTCAGTCCAGTCTGCCAGTCTGACTACTTTCCAGCCCGCTTGCCTGGAAGCACCTGCCAGTCACCAGCCCGACAGTCTGCCTACAGCTCAGTCCGCCAGTCTGTCTATGGGCTCTGCCCGCCTGCTTACCTGGAAGCACCTGCCTGTTACCTGCCGTGCCCACTAGCCTGCTTGCCTGGAAGCACCTGCCTGTTACCTGTTGTGCCTGCCAGCTTGCCTACCTGGAGCTCCTGTCCGGCTACCAGCCGAATCAGCCTGCCTGCCTACCTGGACCACCCATCAGCCTGCCTGCCGTGCTCTTCCGTTGTACCGGTCTGCTCCTGCCTTCAGACCCGTGGGAGTCACCTGCTCTCATACAAGGTCGATCCCAGAGTGGCACCTGGTCCCTCTGCTCGGTCCCTCCCTTGTTCATGGAGTTGACTGAGCCACCGTGCGACCTTGGTCAGGCCGAGTAGATACTTAGTCACGCTCCTCTGGTCCCTCCTTGCACCGCAGCACAGAGGTTCCACCACCCGGATCCGTAACAGTTTGCACGGGCCATGGAACCCGGTGGCCCCCAGGCTCCTTTGCTCTCTGACCTGTACCAGGAGGTCTCACGTCAGAGGTCCCAACAGGAGACTATTTTGTACTACCTGCGGATTGTCAACTTCTGCCCACACGCTGTCCACCCGTCTGTATCCGTCTCCAGCTGAGCGGCACCCGCTCCGGCGGCACCTCAACCTACTGGTGCTATGGCACCCGGTCCTGGACCCCGGCTCTCTGCGCCCCCACGATGGATCACGAGAAGGTTTCTGCCGTCTTAAAATGGCCCCGGCCAAAGACCTTGAAGGCGATTCAGCGATTCCTGGGCTTCGCAAATTATTACCGCCTCTTCATCCCTCATTTCTCCTCCCGGACTGCACCCATCTCTGCGCTCACCCGTAAGGGAGCAAATCCCAAGGAGTGGACTTCCAGAACGGAGGCCTTTGTCTCCCTAAAACAAACCTTCTCCTCCGCCCCTGTGCTGCACCATCCGGATTGCAACAAGCAGTTCTTCCTGGAGGTTGATGCTTCCTCCTCCGGAGCCGGAGCGGTGCTCACCCAGAAATCCCCGTCCGGAAGAATGGTAACCTGCGGCTTCTTCTCTAAGCTCTTCTCCTCATCCGAGCACAACTACTCCATAGGACATCGTGAGTAGCTGGCCATCAAATTGGCGCTGGAGGAGTGGCGCTACCTGCTGGAAGGGGCTCTGCACCCGGTAGTCATCTACACAGACCATAAAAACCTGGCCTATTTACAAAATGCCCAGAGACTCAATCCACGTCAGGCCCGGTGTAGCATCGACGTCTCTGCCTCCTGCCCGGCAGAGACGCCGTCCCCCTTACCGCCGCGGTCCTGCCCCGGCGTCTTCTGGCCTCCCTGCAGCAGCTACACGCAGTTTCCCTGGCCCTGTGCTTAGGGCAAGCTCGCGCTCCCGCCCTCTTAAAGGGGCCACGCGCGCCATCCTAAGAAGTCCCCGGCCAATGGCCGGAGGACTTCCCCTATAAAAGGCACCTCCTCCAATATGGAGGTGCCCGTGCAAGGTTGTTGCTCTGTATGCTAAACTCTGCTTCAGCCCCCAGGTCCCGCTGCCTGTCTGACTACCAGTCTAGTCCGTCTGACTATCAGTCCAGTCGGCCAGCCTGATTACCAGTCCAGCCCGACAGTCTGCTTACAGCCCAGTCTGCTAGTCTGTCTATGGGCTTGGCCAGTCCGCTTATCCAGAGCCTCCACCTGCTACCTGTCTCAGCCTGCCAAGGACACTCTCCAGCCCGACGGTCTGCCTCCGGTCAAACCCGCCAGTCTGTCTATGGGCTAGGCTAGCCTACCTACTTGGAGAACTTGCCTGTTACCTGGAGGCTCCTGCCTGCACCTGCCATGTATACCTGACAGCCTACCTAGAGGCTCCTGCCTGCACCTGCCATGTATACCTGACAGCCTACCTAGAGGCTCCTTCCTGTCACTTGCCGTGACCACCTGACAGCCTACCTAGAGGCTCCTGCCAGTCACTTGCCGTGACCACCTGACAGCCTACCTAGAGGCTCCTGCCTGTCACTTGCCGTGACCACCAGACAGCCTACCTAGAGGCTCCTGCTAGTTACCTACCGTGCCTGCCAGCCTGTCTGCCCGGATCTCCCGTCAGCCTGCCTGCCATGCTCATCTGCTGTACCGGTCATTATCTGCCTTCTGACCCGTGGGAGTCACCTGCTCTCATACAAGGTCGGTCCCCAGAGTAGCACCTGGTCCCTCTGCTCGGTCCTTCCCTGGTCATGGAGTCGATTGAGCCGCCGTACGGCCTTGGTCGGTCCGAGTTGATACCTAGTTACACCCCTCTGGTCCCTCCTTGTACCGCAGCACAGAGGTTCCACCACCCGGATCCGTAACACTTTGTACAAACACCTGTTTGAGCTAAGCATTTCATCTATATAGCTTCCCATGCGCAGGTGTCTGAACAATTGGACCCCGATCCTGTTCTGCCCCCATCTATATTGAGGTCGAAGGACACAAGGTGAGGTTTTAATGCTAGATTCGGACCGTCCCGATTGGGTCACCTTGTCGTGGTCTGATGGTCTTTAAGTTTTTTTCTGATCAAAATAGTGTTAACTAAGTACCCTATGTTATCTACATGTACTTTTACTATTCACTTACTACAGGGTATATGTTAATTTTGTTTTTATCTTAGGTTTTGGATGATATCAAGTTAGTAGCATCGACCTTCTCTATACCGTACTATTTATGAAATGAGTTGTTTAAAAATAAAATAGCATTATGAAGTTTCCGCATACAAGGTTTTCCTACCGTTAAAAATTATCTTATCACAATAAAGTTGTTTTCGTCCAGATAAATATCATCTGTGTCCTCATGCTTGGAAAGAATGTGACTATGTCACTGACAGATTATCTAAATGAATAGTTATATTAATGCAGCGTGACAGGCTTTCATATTCTGCCAGCGTCTGTACAGATAGTAAAATAGATTAGTCTAAATGTTTCATCTGATCCAATTACAAGATTCACAGCGTGATACAAATGATAAACACATTAATGGACACTTTTTACTTGATTTACTTACGCCTCTTTTTATGCAGGTATAAATCATTTATCCAAACAGTTAGCATCCTCAGGAGAGATTGGGCTTGTAAAAGTAAGAAAATAGAATTAAGGAGAGTAAGGCCATGTTCACATCACGTTTTTGTTTACGTTTATGGTATATGAATAAGATCTCGATGTGATGTATGCACTAAAAGGAGACTGATGGAAACCAACCTCTCACGATATATGCAAGATATATACGGACTCCACAGATGTATACAAACTACACGAAAAAGTAAAGAGAAGATCAAATCTATTATAGCCCCATTAGTCTGTGAACCATTGGCCTTTTGATACGTAAAGAATAGCTATCGTTTTAATTTTTATTCCATTAATCAGTAGTACACATGAAAAGAAGTCACTTTGTAACATATCTTAATCAGAGAAATCTGCTTGTTTCTCCTCCTGGGATTCATCTTAGATTCTCAATTCATGGGTACATTTTGTATTCAGGGAAAACAGATTTCCCCATTACTAAGAAAGGAGATGAGAGTTGGTGCTTATAAGATTCTATGGAAAGGGGAAGGAAGATGAGGAGGAGGGAGGAGCTAGACAATGACAAGCTCTATATAACATTATAAGCACCAACTGTCATCTTCTATCTCAAATCTGTATTCACTGAAGACAGATTTTACCCATGAATTGAGAATTTTGAGAATGGATGATCAGTCCAGGTGTTATGCTCACCAGGAGAGGTGGATCCTCTAACCCTCATGTCTGTTTGGGCGCACAGACCCCTTGCGTTCATTCACCATGCAGGAAGGCAAGTGGGATGCGAGGACTTGACACACTCAGGAATCTCAGGAGCAGTAGGACAGATGAAGTGCAACCCAGCTGGTATGTAAGCAAGTTAAAACACAGTATGCACAGAAAGTGGAGCACACCAAACATAGAAGTCTAGAGTGTCAATCTCAAGACACAGGTATATGACTTAATTGGCCTTAAAGAGGCCTAGAGAGTTGATGCAATAGAATCATAGAATGTTAGAGTTGGAAGAGACCTCCTGGGTCATCGTTTCACTAAACCATCTTAGCCTCTGTTTGAAGACTTCCATTGAAGGAGAACTGACCACCTCTCATGGCAGCTTGTTCAACTCATTGATCACCCTCACTGTCAAAAAGTTTTTTCTAATATCTAATCTGTATCTTCACCCATTCAGTTTCTTCCCATTGCTGAGTGTGAGAAGACCTGTGCCGGGCAACATGCAAAACCCAACGAGGAGCACAACAGAGGGCAGCGGACCCAGGGTAAGGAAACAGAGTCCAGGATACCTGGGCCAGGTGTGTAACACCAGGACACTGCTGATCTAGCGGCATGTGGCCAGCACTAAGTATGGTGCACTGTGACCAGGGCCGCCATTAGGGCATTACTGCCCTTACTAGTGTATGGGGCCCGGTGAACTGAAGCAAAAAGGGGGGGCCCGAACACGCCGGCAGCCTGGGGCCCCCTCTCTTTGCTTCCCTCATTGGGCCCCAGAGGCAACAGTTCAGGGCCGCCACAGCGCCGCAAGCCAGGTGCATAACAGCACTGTATAGTTAAATCACCTAAGGTGATTTAAAGATACAGCTATAGTGTTGTTAATGCACTCGGTGGCAGGAATTGGGAGATGTACCTTTAAGCCGCACCCGGGCCCGGGAGCATCATGGTCCTGTCGTAGCATGCTCATGTGACACCCGCGTGACGCCCATCTTGAATCCTGAGCAGCATTGGAGACAGGCATAAATGGAGGCTGCGGCAGCAGCGGGCAGGCAGACTGAGGTGAGCAGTGTGAGGAAGATGTAGGTGGGCTGGCCATGTGGGGAGGTTGGTGGACAATGTGAGGAAGCGACGTGTGGGGTGGTTGTGGAGGCTGCTAGACAGTGTGGGGAGGCTGCTTGACAGTGTGGGAGGCTGCTGAGGAGGGGAGGTTGCTGGACAGTGTGGGGAGGTTGCTGAGGGGAGGCTGCTCGGCAGTGTGGGAAAGCTGCTGGACAGTGTGGGGAGGATACTGGACAGTGTGGGGAGGCAGCTGAGGTGGGGAGGCTGCTGGACATTGTGGGGAGGCTGCTGAGGGCAGGCTGAGGAAGGAAGGCTGCTGGACAGTGTGAGGAGGCTGCTGAGGGGAGGCTCCTGGACATTGAGGAGAGGCTGCTGAGGGCAGGCTGAGGAGGGGAGGCTGCTGGACAGTGTGGGGAGGCTGTGGGACAGTGTGGGGAGGCCGCTGGACAGTGTGGGGAGGCTGCTGGGGGCAGGCTGCTGGACAGTGTGGGGACGCTGAGGAGGGGAGGCTGTTGAAGGCAGGCTGCTGGACAGTGTGGGGAGGCTGCTGAGGGCAGGCTGCTGGACAGTGTGGGGAGGCTGAGGAGGGGAGGCTGTTGAGGGCAGGCTGCTGGACAGTGTGGGGAGGCTGCTGAGAGCAGGCTGCTGGACAGTGTGGGGAGGCTGAGGAGGGGAGGCTTCTGAGTGCAGGCTGCTGAACAGTGTGGAGAGGCTGCTGAGAGGAGGCTGCTGGACAGTGTGGTGAGGTTGCTGAGTAGAGGCTGCTGGACAGTGTGGGAAAGCTGCTAACGGTAGGCTGAGGAGGGGAGGCTGATGGACAGTGTGATGAGGCTGCTGAGAGGAGGCTTTTGGACAGTATTTGTTCCTTGTATGTGGTATTATTCGGTCACTATGTGGTGGTAATATGTGGTCCAGCCATGGTGTGATGGTATTTCACTCTTGTATGTGATATTATTGGTCATTTTAAAAAATGGATGTGACACATTCCCTTAAAGAGACAAAAATAAAAATATACTTAAAGAGTATTGGGTATTATAAGAAATGTTTAATAGGTTTGAGAAGAGTAGGGCTCAGCCAGAAGAGTCTCCTTGTCCTGGTGGCGGCTTAAAAAATCTTTTGGTCAAAACAAAAGGTGCTGGCTATGTGTGTGATATGGTGTTCATTGGGAACTGTTAGGCCACATTCACACATTCAGTATTTTGTCAGTATTTTAGCTCAGTATCTGTAAGCCAAAACCAGGAGTGGGTGATAAATACAGAAGTGGTGACATGTTTCTATTATACTTTTCCTCTGATTGTTCCACTTCCACGGCCTTAATATGTGATTGGTGAGGACGTGGTGCAGAAGTGGAGTTTTTCCAAGAGTGGGTGGTGGGACTGTGGAAGGTTCGATGAGTGGGGGGGAGCTTGGGTAGAGCCTGGGCGGGGTCTCAAGGGGGCCAAAATTTTTGCCAGTATGGGGCCCTGAAATCCCTGGTGGCAGCCCTGACTGTGACATGCAATTTGTATGTTGATGTGTGTGGCTTGGCACTACATTATAGATTCCAAAAGCTTTTGCTGTTTGAGGTGCTGTTATTGTCACTTTTTTACTCTCAAGATTGCATTGTTAATGGTTTCATCCCTATTAATGCTTTATAAATATATACGGGAGATGGCTAATACTTTATTTACTTGGAGAGTTGTTCGGCAGTCAGGTTTCTGACTCCCTCCTAAGCAGATAGCCAAAAAAGTAGTATTACATGGAGATCAATCAGACTAATGGTCATCCAAGCATGTAATACATAGACAGCTTGGGTCTACCAGATAGACTACTCGTGGAAATTAAAGGTACATTTAAGCACAGAAAGAGAATTGTAAGGAACACCGTAACCAAGAATATAGATGTGGATAGCGTAGATAAGTGATTAGACTAAGAATGCTCGCTTACATTAGATGTATGCTAAGCCGAACGTGCATGTGTATGAGGGAGTCTGGGGGATAGATGATAGACAGAGTCATAGAGCAAGAGGAGAAAGAAGAACTATAGAAGAGCTGTAGAAATAAGGCTGAATTCAGAAGTCTACGAATCACGGTTTAAGTGCAGACCTCGATTTCCTATGGCTGTTAACTTTAGGTCAGAAAACCTGCGGCTGGTCCATAAATCATGGTCCGTATTTGCATCGTTATAAGTTGCTCTCTATATTCATCTCAAGGCCACATTCACAGGTCCGTGTGACACGTCCTAGTGCTTTCCTTTGTATTCTCAGACAGCGCCTGGTCCATGAGACTCAGACCATGTCCTATTCTCATCCCTTAAAATTTATGGAGATTCGTGAGAAATGGATGAATCTAGCAAGACAGATTTTGTACTTCAGAATTCCATCCAAGTTACATCTGTTTTTAATTGATACATTGTTAAGAATTAATTAATAACAAACATTCAGTCTGACTACTTCAGTAAAATAAAACAGATGTGAATTTTTTTTAAAAAAATAGGATGCAACTAGTATGACACCTGAGGAAAAAAATGGTCCATTTCTCTTGGGTGGTAGCACTCACATGGATGTGTGGCTATAGCCTAAATAGTAGAACAATCATAAAAAGATCAGGGTGGTAAATAAAAGTGCAGCAAAGATTTTGTTCATCTTCTGACACTGATACATTTTAGGCTTTTTTATTTTTATACGTGATTTCTGGTTAAAAAAAACATATGTGGACATAATGCAACAATTATGTTCGTGACAACAATTAACCGAATTTTAGAAAGTTGTGCAACTTTTCTGTAACTGACCAGACATTTTTCAAGCAACATAAATCCGATACTGTAAAAAAGAGGAACTGCAACTATAGCTTGTTTCTTTATATAGACTCAGATGTCCTATTTCTTACATCTCACCTCAATATACCTAATACTCAAACTGCACAAATCATACATTTTTATACAGTGTAATGTAGTATAAGTCCTTTAGACGATTTCTGTAAAGGCTTCAGTTGTAGGTATTGTGCTATTAATCTATTCTTGCTTGATTAAAGCACTGCTCTCTATTCGGTGGCCTTATGTAGTCTAATGTCCATCGCCTAAAATTCTTTAAACTGTATCTTAATATTCAAATGTCAAAGATTTATGATATTTTCCCACCAGATTGCTTCCAGTACTGGACTTTAAAATGTTATTCTCCACTTGTCCTTTGAGCAACTCACAGCTTTTCTGCCTCTTTCATTTCCTAGTTTCTGACAGGGCTGGCACTCCTCCTTGCATGACAGTTATGTGAGAAGCAGTATTAGTAGAACTATAAAGCTCAGCACAAGTCCTCTAGTAAAGCATTCAGATATCAGTGGTTTGTTCTGAGTCTACACTATCACTTTATATAGATATAGTGATAAGAATGCATTTGAACAAGCATACAGCTCTGAACAGTGAGAGCCGTTATTAGGAGACTTGCTCTGCAATCTGCGGATGGTGGGGGCTGGTGATTTAGTAAGACTTATAACAGCAGCTTGTCAAGAGTTAAGAGGGAGGGGGAGGGACGTGAAGCAGTTAACTGTTGTATATAAATCAATGGTCGGGAAAGAGGTAGCTGGTATGTTAGGAGTTAACCCTTCTCCTGGAATGTAACTACTGCATACACTCAGCCAGGGTGTGGGCAAGTGCTAGTGTCATGGCTTGGTTTCAGAATTTGATTCGGTGATCTTTTGCTGTGTGGTAGATTTCCCTCTCTGCTGGGCTTCTGTCCTTTTCGTTTTTGTCCAAATGCTGTTGGTTTCTTTTGTCTTAGTTTTCCTTTCTTGGTTGTCTTTTCTCCATGTGTTTTCCATTTTCCCTTTTGGCTCTGTGCTATCACATTTTGGGATGGTCTTTATAGGTTCAACTTTCACTTACCTCACTTGCTGGCTATACTTCCATATAGATTGGTGTTTGGAGTTCCAGCTCCTCAGCTAGGGGTTTATCTTGTCTGGAAAGCCCCAGTTGTTTTTCCTGCTGCAATTCTGTGAGCTTTCCTCCCCAGCACCTTTCCCTTCTTTTCCACGTTTGGGGGTCTAGGAGGTTTCACTTATTCTCTTTATTTTTTGGCTCTCCTTATATATACCTGTCTATCCTTTGTGAACGTGTTTAGTTTCTTACACGCTGCACGCTTTCCTCTACCTTTGTTGGATTTGTTGGATTTCTAGTTCCTCAAGAGGTACGAGAAACCCCTCCACAGCCTTTTAGGGAGCCAGACCCAAGGCGGTGTTTCTAGTCGTGCAGCTAGGGCCTTTGCTAGTCTGTACAGGGACCAGTTGGGTACAGGTGCGGATTCTCTCTTTGGTAGTTCTTTCAAGTGTGACTACGATCATAACATTATAGCCAGCCCATTTACTGTGTGCTGGGATGTCAGCATGGAGTAAGTTAGCGTCTTGGCTGCACAACTACAGGCGTTTTCCTTTGAGGTTGCGGACATCAAGTATTAGCAGCACAGACCTTTTGCTGCCACAAATGACTCAGGCCATCAGAGCGTCACAGTGGAGCCCAAGGTAAAATTGCCGGATTGCTTTGACGGGGGCAGAAGTAAGTTTTCTATCTTTTCTGCCTTGTGTAAGTTATATTTTCTCATATCTTAGGTATCGTCTGGGTCCATGAGTCAGCAAGTAGGCATTGTTTTGTCTTTACTTCGTGGAGATTCACAGGCTTGGGCATTTACTTTGCTTGAAGATTCCCCGGCGTTGTCTTCTGTTGAGGCATTTTTCTCGGCTCTTGGCCTCATTTATGACGACCCTGACAAAGTCATGGTGGCTGAAACCAAGATCTGTCTATTGGTTCAATGAAGTCATAGAGCTGACGACTACTGCTCTGAGTTTAGACACTGGGCAGTAAAGCCTCCTGGAATGACCCCACTCTTTGGAGTCAGTTCTGCCAGGGACTTTTGGAACAAATTAAAAACATGATGACTTACAGTTCCTGTCCACAGTCCCTAAAAGAAGCTATGGCACTCGCTGTTCATTTACACAGATGCCTGAGAGATAAATACACATTTAAAGGTGTTTCAGTGGCATCTTCCCGGTTACTTGAAACTGGTGAACCTATGCAAATTAGTGCTTGCAGAAATCCCAGAGACTGCAAAGACCTTGGAGAATCAGCTCTTTTTTGTTTATATCATGGTCGTTCTGGTCATGTAATAGTTTAATGTTTCAATACTGAATTTCTAAAGAAAAAACAGTAGGAGACTCTAAAGTGTAAAGATTCAGGTTCCAAGAGTTTGAGATTGTCTCTTGTACAGTATGGTAAAGCGACTTGCTCGGCTGGGTGTGGGGATAGAAAAGGAACACTGTTTCTTTAAATTTCAGGTTGATTTATGTAGCGTCGGCGTCTCTGCCTCCTGCCGGGCAGAGACGTCATTCCCCTCACCGCCGCGGTCCCGATCCGGCGTCCTCCAGCTCCCCTGCTCCTGCCGCTGCTGTTGCGCGCAGCTTCCCGGGCACTGTGCTTAGGGCGCGCTCCCTCCCTCTTAAAGGGGCTGCGTGCACCGTCCTAAAGAGTCCCCGGCCAATGGCCGGAGGACCACTCCTATATAAAGCACCTCTTCCAAAATGGAGGTGCCTGTGCAAGATTGTTGTTTGTGTGCTAACACTCTCCTCAGCCCTCAGGTTCCAGTGCCCGCCAGCCTGTCTATCAGCCGTGCCCGCCAGCCTGTCTGTCAGCCGTGCCGGCCAACCTGTGTCAGCCGTGCCCGCCTGCCTGTCTACCTGGATTACCTGTCAGGCCACCTGCCGTGTCCACCTGCTTGCCCACCCGGAGCACCCGTCTGGCTACCTGCCGTGCCCACTTGCTTGCCAACCTGGATCACCTGTCAGGCTACCTGCCGTGCTCTCCCACTGTACCTGTCAGCTTCAGCCATCTGACCCGTGGGAGTCGCCTGCTCTCACACAAGGTCGGTCCCAGAGTGGCACCTGGTCCACCTTCCCGGTCCCTCCTTGGTTCACGGAGTGGACTAAGCTTCCATGCCAGGGTCGGTCCGAGTATGCACTTAGTTACGCCCATCTGGTCCCTTCTTGCATCCCAGCACAGAGGTTCCACCACCCGGATCCGTAACAATTTATTAAACGTCATAAATCAACCTGGAGTCCATAAAGTAAACACGGCTCATTTGACATAACGGCAAAACAAAATACAAAGATGCAACACAGTCCATATCTCGGCCAAGTTCTGGCCATTCAGGGTTAGGCACACACGGTTCAGCACAATACGTGCAAGCTCCTCTCTGGAGCAGGTTTCCCCAGACACTGAACACACCTGAGTGTAAAGGCTGGCTATTTAAAGCCCAGGCCACTCACATGAGTGGAGATATGGTGGATGGTTTCCCGCCCTGCACTTAGCCATCCATGTAAAAACATGCCCTTGTAAACCTGGCTCATTAACCCTCTCTGCACTTAATATGCAGGAGCAGCTTCCATGTTTCACATCACTGAGGCTAACAGCCTCAGTGAAACATATCTCCCCACTGAGACTCTGCCAGTGACTTTGTCACAACAGGCTTACGTTTTTTTTCTTACAGGGATCCCTGGAAACTAACTCAGGTTTTATTTTTCCACCTGCATTTGTGAATTCAGGTTGAATCTAATTGATCATGATTTCACTGTGAACTGTGGTTATGATATCTCTACTCTCGGCCTTCCCATTTAAGTTTCTGCTATTGACAATTCTCCTTTTTCACAAAGTCATGATCCTTTGAAGGTTGACAATGTATGTATGAAGGAAGGAGTGTTACACACTGAGTCCATTTCATTCATGGTTTTTCCTTCTCTACCTGAAAAGTTAGTATTGGGCCTACCATGGTTAATTAAGTACAAACCTGTTATCAATTGGGAGACTCAAGAGATTAGGTCTTGAAGTGACTCTTATTTTTCTGGATGTCTGTCGAGATCCTTGGCTTCTGCAAAGTCTCACCTTCCAGAATTCATTCAGGACTTCGGTGAGGTTGAGTGTGATGTTCTGCCACCGCATAGGTCATATGATTGTGCTATCGACTCCATAACAGGAGCTAAAATGCCTAAATCTAATTTTTTTACCTTTCTCTTCCAGATAAAGAGGCCATGAAAGAATATATTCAAAAGAGTCTGGCTAAGGGTCACAAACGGCCATTTATGTCTCCAGTTGCTGTGGGATTTTTTTTTGTTAAAAAAAAGATGGAGGGTTGCGTTGGATTTTAGAGAGATTAATAAGATCAAGATTCGCAATCCCTATCCTTTACCCCTCATACCTAACCTGTTTAACCAATTGTTTGGAGCTAAATGGCTTTACAAACTTGACTTGAGAGGGGCATATAACCTCATACGCGATCAGCAGTGTGTCAAATGGAAGACCGTTTTCAATACTAACAAGTGACACACCGCTGGAATCAGGGTCTTTGTCCATACAGCATGCTGCCATCAGATAACATAGCAAAAAACTGGTGACAGGCTCCTTTAAAGGGAATCTGTCAGTAGGATCAACCTCCTAAGCCTTCTATATGGGTATGTAGGTCATTGAAAGTTGAATAAAATTACTTTGATATCTGCAATCCAATGTCTCATGCCAGAGAAATTTATGTTTTCTTAATATGTAAATGAGCTGTTAGAATTTATGAGCTGGTCATAGATTTCTCTAATAGAATGACTAAGACCTAACGAGTCGAAACGCGTTGATCTGGAACGCCATGAAGGGTGCATGGTGTAACATCCCTGGCGGCGTGCTGGCATGGCTTACCACCTCCCACCATGCAAGACCGCCATCTTACCTATCAGTCTAGGCTGCACACTTTGCTCCAGTACCTGCTGTGTGCATGTCTCTTGTCTGATTGCTTACGGCGGCGCGGTTACTGCCTGATTCTTATAGTTACTGTGTGTGCACTCCTAATGCGTCCCCAGCTTATTGCTGTGAGTCACTGGATACTTAAACCCCCTCCACCCAGTAGGGGGTGCCTGAGCAACACTTTCTTTCAGTGTGTTCTGTGCAACTGAGTTGCCAGGTCCTGTCCTCTATCTTGTCTGTTCCGCCACCCTGAGGGCTGTATACCCAGGCCCGTTACCTGTATCTGTGACTTCTAGTCTGTTTCCTCCACCCTGGGGGCTGAGTTCCCAGGCTCGTTCCTGTATCTTGTTCCAGGTTCAGTTCCTGTCTGAACTGTTCCCTAGCCCGTTACCTGTTTGTCTCTATGTCCGTACCTTCCATTTTCCTGCAGTGTCTGAACCTGCACCTAACTCCAACTCGTTGTCTCTGTACTTCGGTTTATGAGTTTTGTGTCCACTCGCTACTTCATTGTAAGTACCTTGTGTGTATCTGGTTCTGCTTGTCCCGTTTCCCTGCCTCCGTATCTACCTCCTGTGTTCTAACTATCTTCCTGTATTTTCCAGTCTGTTCCATGTGAACAGAGCCCTGTCCTGTCTGCGTGCACCTTCTGCTCTGTTCTGCTTGTCCACCGCACCTGCGGTTTTGCTCTGCTCTGCTTGTCCACTGCATCTGCGGTTTTGCTCTGCTCTGCTTGTCCTACGCATCTGCGGTTTCGCTCTGCTCTGCTTGTTCACCGCACCTGCGGTTTTGCTCTGCTCTGCTTGTTTATCGCACCTGCGGTTTCGCTCTGCTCTGCTTGTTCACCGCACCTGCGGTTTCGCTCTGCTCTGCTTGTTCACCGCACCTGCGGTTTCGCTCTGCTCTGCTTGTTCACCGCACCTGCGGTTTCGCTCTGATCTGCTTGTTCACCACACCTGCGGTTTTTCTTCCTCTGCTTGTTCACCGCACCTGCGGTTTCGCTCCGCTCTGCTTGTCCACCCCACCTGCGGTTTCGCTCCGCTCTGCTTGTTCACCGCATCTGCGGTTTCGCTCTGCTCGGCTTGTTCACCGCATCTGCGGTTTTGCTCTGCTCTGCTTGTCCACCGCACCTGCGGTTTCACTCTGCTCTGCCCCGTTTGTCCTCAGCGCCTGCGGTTCTGCTCTGCTAGTCCACCGCACCTGCGGCTCTGTTCCTGTATCCCAGTCTGTACTGGTCCCTATCCAGCCTGCGTTCATACCTGCCAGTATCTGCCTGTCTGCATACCAACCGTGCCAGCCAGTACCCGCCTGTCTGCTTACCAGCTGTGCCTGCCAGTACCGGCCTGTCTGCATACCAGCCGTGCCTGCCAGTACCCACCTGTCTGCATACCAGCCATGCCTGCCAGTACCCACCTGTCTGCATACCAGCTGTACCTGCCTGTTCCTGCATTCCCCGGTGTGGGTCAACAGCTGTGACTGGGGTCTGACCTGGAGCAGCACCTGGTCCCTCTGCTCGGTTCCTCCCTGGTTCACGGAGTCGACTGAGCCGCCGTGCGACCTTGGTCGGACCGAGTTGATACTTAGTCACGCCCCTCCTGGCACTCCTCGGTTCATGGTCCAGTGGGATCACTAACCACGCTCACGCCAGTCAGTCCGGGCGTGAGCGTAACACATGGTAGTTGCTTTTGACTGTATCCACTGGATTATCTTTTAAATTTTACTCAATAAAGAGAAATTTATTTTTATTAACAATATCATCGCTGGATAAATCTTCTTTTCCTCTCTAAGAATCTACCTCTAGAGATAATTTTAAAGGAAAGGGGGCATTACCAGTGTGAAACATATAGATCAGGAGAGCAGACTATTAGTCATTACATGTCTCACACTGGTAACGCCTCCTTTCATTTATAATAAGCTCTGGAGGCAGATTCTCAGGGAGATCTGTGTCCGGCCCAGAGATCTTAGCAGCTCATTTACATATAATAAAAACATAAATTTCTCTGTAATAAGACATTAGATCGCATATATTAAGGCATCACTTTATTCAGCATCCTATGACCTACATGCCCATATAGATGGCTTAGGAGGGTAGATCCTACAGACAGATTCCCTTTAAATAAATTAAATCTTTTTTTGTTATTTTCTCCTCAGTGCTAAATATCAGAGTATCAAGTTGAGTACAAAAGGTCCCAGGATCATCATAATGTACATCAGGGTTATTTCATGTAACTTTCAATTTTCTGGAAGTGGCTCTAAGATTGAGTGCGACTGAATAGTTTTGGTGCACAGCGATTTCTAGAAGGATAATTCACTACCATTCCAAGCATGAATAGATTGCAGAAGGCAGAGCAGAACATTTTTAAGTTACCATACTGTAATTTCTGCTTTGCACAAATTTAACCTTTTCTTGATAGTTCCTTTAGAAAGTAGGAACAGATTTAGATAGAAAGGCTGACATCTAGTGGGGGAAGTGGAATTAAGGTTTGACAAAGAAAGTGTTTCTAGGTAAACACAGATGATATAACAGTACATAGGTATATAATAGGCTCTGACTTCTTAAAACATTTCTGAAACACAGATTCTATGATTTATTGCAAAGAAATCCACTCTATGGACAAAAGTACAAGTTCACGTTACACCCACACAAGCTTTTATGCCATCCCTTCCTAGATCCATAGGCATTAAATGAGTTTTAGCAATGGGTAATATTGAAAAGTGCTTGTAAAAACAAGAAGCTTTGCAATTTACTTCATGTTAAAAATCCTCTCAAGAACAGAAGGATTTTTTATTCTAAAGTGTACAGCTTATTGTCTAGGTCACCGGCCAAACTCCAATCCTTGAAAGGCCTGATAACTGGGCAAGAAGTGAGATCTATGCTTTACAGACTGCTTGCGCTGCTCTGAAGCTGACCGGATTGCTGGATTTGACCAGTCTCTGTCCCCTGCGCTTCTCCCAAGATTAATGTTGTGAAAACCTCTTTAACCCCTTTACCCCCGAAGGTTGTTTGCATGTTAATGACCAGGTCAATTTTTACAATTCTGACCAGTGTCAGTTTATGAAGTAATAACTGTGGAATGATTCAACGGATCCCATTGATTCTGAGATTGTTTTTTTCGTGACATATTGTACTTCATCATAGTGGTAAAATATATTTGATGTGACTGGTGTTTGAACCCTCAAGTGTTTCACAAAAGTTTATAACGTAGAGCTGTGAAAATAAAATAATCACTTTTTTTCCACAAAAATTATCTTTTAGCTCTAATTTTTTTATTTTCACAAGGGTAACAGGAGAAATTGGACCCCAAAAGTTTTTGTGCAATTCCTCCTGAGTACGCTGATACCCCATATGTGGGAGAAAACTACTGTCTGGGCGCACAGCAGGGCTCGGAAGAGAAGGAGTGATGTTTTGGAATGCAAACTTTGATGGAATTGTCTGCTGGCATCATGTCGCGTTTGCAGAGCCCCTGATGTGCCTAAACAGTGGAAATGCCCAACAAGTGTCCCCTTTTTGGAAACTAGACCTCCCAATGAATTTATCTAGATGTGTGGTGAGCACATTGGTGCTTCACAGAAAATTATAACGTTGACTTAATAAAAGAAAATCACATTCTTTCCACAAAAATGTTATTTTAGCCCAAAAAATATATTTTCACAAGGGTAAAAGGAGAAATTAGACCCCAAAATTTGTTGTGCAATTTCTTCTGAGCATGCAGATCCCCAATATGTGGTTGAAAGCTACTTTTGAGGCACAGTGCAAAGCTCAGAATAGAAGAAGCGCCATATTGGATGGAGTTCATATTTTGCTGGGCTGGTTTGAAGGTGCCATGTCCTATTGGCAGAGCCCCTAATGTGCCAAAACAGCAGAACCCCCCATAATAGACCCCATTTTACAAACTACACCTCTCAAAGAATTCATCTAGGGATGAAATGAGCATGTTGACACCACATGTGCCTCACAGAATTTTACACCATTGGGCTGTGAAGAAAGAATAATTACATTTTTCCACCAAAGTTTTGTTTTAGCCCCAGATTTTATATTTTCACACTGGGAAATGGGTAAAAATGGCACCAAAATTTGTCACAGTACAGTACTGCTTAGCCACACGGCGAGACTCAGGAGGGACAGAGTGCTATCTGCTTCCTGGAGCGCAGATTTTCCTAGAATAGTATGCAGACTCCATATACACAGCTCCTACGTAATTCAGATAAAACCCCCAAGGGATCCATTCACTATAGTGAGGCAGCAGAGTTAGGCCTCTTTCACATGTCAGTGTGTCCGGTACGTTTGGTGACAGTTTTTATTTGAGGTGACTGGCATTTATTTGTGAAAAAAATCAGTAATCTGGTGAAAATTTCAGATTTTCAAACTTTGAATTTTCATGCCCTTAAATCAGAGATATGTCACACAAAATAGTTAATAAATAACATTTCCCACATGTCTGCTTTACCTCAGCACAATTTTGGAAACATATTTTTTTTTGTTAGGTAGTTATAAGGGTTAAAAGTTGACCAGCGATTTCTCATTTTTCCAACAAAATTTACAAACACATTTTTTTTTGTGCAATTTCTCCTGAGTAAGCTGATACCCCGTATGTGGGGGAAAACCACTGTTGGGCACATGGCAGGGCTCGGAAGGGAAGTAGCGCCATTTGACTTTTTGAATGTAAAATTTGCTTGAATAATTAGCGGACGCGATGTCGCGTTCGGGGAGCCCCTGATGTAACTAAACAGTGACCCCCCACAAGTGACCCCATTTTGGAAATTAGACCCCTTAAGGAACTTATCTAGATATGTGGTGAGCACTTTGAATCCCCATGTGTTTCACAAAAGTTTATAACGTAGAGCCGTGAAAATAAAATAATCACTTTTTTTCCACAAAACTTATCTTTTAGCCCCAATTTTTTTATTTTCACAAGGGTAACAGGAGAAATTGGACCTCAAAAGTTATTGTGCAATTTCTCCTGAGTACGCTGATACCCCATATGTGGGAGAAAACTACTGTTTGGGCCACATCAGGACTCGGAAGGGAAGGAGTGACGTTTTGGAATGCAGACTGATGGAATGGTCTGCAGGTGTCATGTCGCGTTTGCAGAGCCCCTGATGTGCCTAAACAGTGGAAATGCCCAACAAGTGCCCCCTTTTTGGAAACTAGACCCCCCAATGAATTTATCTAGATGTGTGGTGAGCACATAGAACCCCCAGTTGCTTCACAGAAAATTATAACGTTGACTTAATAATAAAAAAATCTAATTTTTTCCACAAAAATGTTATTTTAACCACAAGGGTAACAGGAGAAATTAGGCCTCAAAATTTGTTGTGCAATTTCTGCTGACCTCGCAGATCCCCCATATGTGGTCAAAAACTACTTTTGAGGCACAGTGCAAAGCTCAGAAGGGAAGAAGCGCTATATTGGAGTTCATATTTTGCTGGGCTGGTTTGACGGTGCCATGTCCCATTGGCAGAGCCCCTAAGGTGCCAAAACAGCAGAACCCCCCATAAGAGACCCCATTTTACAAATTACACCTCTCAATGAATTAATCTAGGGGTGCAGTGAGCATGTTGACACCACATGTGCCTCACAGAATTTTACACCAATGGGCGGTGAAGAAAGAATAATTACATTTTTACCACCAAAGTTTTGTTTTAGCCCCAGATTTTATATTTTTGTGGAGGTTTCACCAATTTAAGAAACACTGGGTAACTGCTCTCCTCCAAATTAAATATGTCCGAGTGCATGCAAAGAAGCTAATTAGCCAAATTTGCTAATCTGGTTGAAAAACTTCACTCAGAGACGGAACCACGCAAAATGACATACTTTATTATGTAGACATGGGGTTATATAGTATTCTACTTCTAGGTGGGATTAGTAAAATTCATTGCTCCTTCTGATAACTTGGCACACTGCAATTTGCTCATCCATGTATCTCCTGGCCTCAGTAACGCCTTAGGAATTCTGATGGGAAGGGTGAAGTCGTCTCTCAGCGCCATCTTTGCCAACTCTACATGAATCTCTCTGTTATCAGCCATGCACATGCATACGTCATTCCCAGGAAATCATTTAGTTGTTCATGTCTACAATAAGAACAGAAACTGTTAGTTATATATTCATTAACTATTAACATAATCCATGTGCATATACACATTTGCATACATACATACACATAGATTATTTCATCATCTCTATATTAATACACACTGATTAGGTAATCTATTAAAAGAAACTAATTGATTTTCTATAATATATTTTACCTTGACAGAACCCCCTAAAATCAATTATTTGCTTTTAATATCCATATGCTAAAAATCAGCGGGGGAGAAGGAATTGACTCTATGTTAAGGCTATTCTGGAACCCTACGATGTGGCGGGCGCCCCGTCCCTTTTAGACGGACCCACCGACGTTTCCTAAATCTAACTCAAACGAAGACCTACAGGAAAGGGATGGAGACCCTAAAAGATCTAGTGACTGGGTAATCGAGGGCCACCCCTAACACAGAAATACGGATATTAACTTTACAAACCCATTTACTTTCGGTAATCTCTTTAGTACAACACCTTTGTTCTAAGGGGAACTGTTTGTTCATAGGCCTCTTCATTAGATTCTTCAGACAAGAAGCTGACAGGTACTGCTGCATCTACTGTTTTGGCAATTAACCTCTTGACACAGGGAATCACACAGATTAGCAATACACTAATTAGAATTATCACACTTAGTAAAATAATTCCCCCCTTGGATTAATCAACTCTTCCAATCTCTCATCCAAGAAAAATATTTATCCCAGGGATCAATCACACCTGAATTCCATTACAGTTCTTCACTTAAATCTGTCAATTTTTTGAGAGCCTTAGTAACTTTCCCCATGGGGCCGGTATTGTCTGGGATATAAGTACAACAATGCTCAAGTATCATTTTGCATACCCCTCCTTTTTCTGCAAGTAACATATCCAGAGCTATTCTGTTTTGGAAGGCCATGGTAGATGTGGGTGCTAGTTGGTCAGCTATCCCTTGTAAGGCATCTTTGGTGTAATTGACAAATCTTTGTTGGTTATAATATATGTAATTTATCCAATCTACGTTCTTGTTAACGGTTATTATGGGTATTATGGTATCAAATCTCGCCTTCACTTGGTCTCGGGTCTTGAATTCGTCTGGCACCCCCCTAGGCACTTCGAGAACATCAATATATACAGTACAGACCAAAAGTTTGGACACACCTTCTCATTTAAAGATTTTTCTGTATTTTCATGACTATGAAAATTGTACAGTACAGACCAAAAGTTTGGACACACCTTCTCATTTAAAGATTTTTCTGTATTTTCAGGACTTTGAAAATTGTACGTTCACACTGAAGGCATCAAAACTATGAATTAACACATGTGGAATTATATACTTAACAAAAAAAGTGTGAAACAACTGAAAATATGTTTTATATTATAGGTTCTTCAAAGTAGCCAACTTTTGCTTTGATGACTGCTTTGCACACTCTTGGCATTCTCTTGATGAGCTTCAAGAGGTAGTCACCGGAAATGGTTTTCACTTCACAGGTGTGCCCTGTCAGGTTTAATAAGTGGGATTTCTTGCCTAATAAATAGGGTTGGGACCATCAGTTGTGTTGTGCAGAAGTCAGGTGGATACACAGCTGATAGTCCTACTGAATAGACTGTTAGAATTTGTATTATGGCAAGAAAAAAGCAGCTAAGTAAAGAAAAACGAGTGGCCATCATTACTTTAAGAAATGAAGGTCAGTCAGTCCGAAAAATTGAGAAAACTTTGAAAGTGTCCCCAAGCGCAGTTGCAAAAACCATCAAGCGCTACAAAGAAACTGTCTCACATGAGGACCGCCCCAGGAAAGGAAGACCAAAAGTCACCTCTGCTTCTGAGGATAAGTTTATCCGAGTCACCAGCCTCAGAAATCGCAGCTTAACAGCAGCTCAGATTAGAGACCAGGTCAATGCCACACAGAGTTCTAGCAGCAGACACATGTCTACAACAACTGTTAAGAGGAGACTTTGTGCAGCAGGCCTTCATGGTAAAATAGCTGCTAGGAAACCACTGCTAAGGACAGGCAACAAGCAGAAGAGACTTGTTTGGGCTAAAGAACACAAGGAATGGACATTAGACCAGTGGAAATCTGTGCTTTGGTCTGATGAGTCCAAATTTGAGATCTTTGGTTCCAACCACGTGTCTTTGTGCGACGCAGAACAGGTAAACGGATGGACTCTACATGCCTGGTTCCCATCGTGAAGCATGGAGGAGGAAGTGTGATGGTGTGGGGGTGCTTTGCAGGTGACACTGTTGGGGATTTATTAAAAATTGAAGGCATACTGAACCAGCATGGCTACCACAGCATCTTGCAGCGGCATGCTATTCCATTCGGTTTGCGTTTAGTTGGACCATCATTTATTTTTCAACAGATCAATGACCCCAAACACACCTCCAGGCTGTGTAAGGGCTATTTGACCAAGGAGGAGAGTGATGGGGTGCTACGCCAGATGACCTGGCCTCCACAATCACCAGACCTGAACCCAATTGAGATGGTTTGGGGTGAGCTGGACCGCAGAGTGAAGGCAAAAGGGCCAACAAGTGCTAAGCATCTCTGGGAACTCCTTCAAGATTGTTGGAAGACCATTTCCGGTGACTACCTCTTGAAGCTCATCAAGAGAATGCCAAGAGTGTGCAAAGCAGTCATCAAAGCAAAAGGTGGCTACTTTGAAGAACCTAGAATATAAGACATATTTTCAGTTGTTTCACACTTTTTTGTTAAGTATATAATTCCATATGTGTTAATTCATAGTTTTGATGCCTTCAGTGTGAATGTACAATTTTCAAAGTCATGAAAATACAGAAAAATGTTTAAATGAGGTGTGTCCAAACTTTTGGTCTGTACTGTACGTTCACACTGAAGGCATCAAAACTATGAATTAACACATGTGGAATTATATACTTTACAAAAAAGTGTGAAACAACTGAAAATATGTCTTACATTCTAGGTTCTCCAAAGTAGCCACCTTTTGCTTTGATGACTGTTTTGCACACTCTTGGCATTCTCTTGATGAGTGGAGCTCCACTGGCTGTCTTGTAGCCCCTCAGGGCCCATATCAGGCCCAAGTTGTGGGCAATCCCGAATCCGTACCTCGAGTCCGTGTAGATATTGGCCACTCGACTCTCTGCGCACTTGCAGGCTTCGGTCAGAGCATACAGTTCGGCCTCTTGAGCTGACATATAAGATGGCAGTGGTCCAACAGGAAAAAACGTTGGTGGGGACACCACTGCATATCCGGTATGGTAAGTTCCATATTCATCTGCGTATCTGGACCCGTCAGAGTACAGTATCAGATCCGCTTCAGGCAGTGGCTGTTCAGAGACAGTAGGTAGGTGAGAGGTTTCTGCCTTCATGACCTCAAGGCAATCATGGTCACTCGAATCAGGGTATTCATGGTCTTCTGAGGTCCCCCCTAAGTCTTCAGAGCAGTCCCCCCTTGACAGAGGAAGCAGAGTGAAGGGGTTCAAGACAGTACATCGCCGAAGAGCTATATTTTCTGGTAAAAGGAGCTCACATTGGATTCTGACACAACGTTGCATAGATAGATGGTTGTGCTGGGTTTGTGCAAGGATAGCTTTCAAATAATGAGGGGCCAGTATAGTTGCAGGATGGCCAAGTACAACATCTGCTGTTCTGTGGAGGAGTTCTGTAGCTGCCAGCACTGCTTTGAGACATGTTGGAGCTGTTTGCGCCACTGGATCCAAGTTACTGGAATAATATCCGATGGGTCTCATGTGGCCTTCATGTTTTTGTGCCAGAACTCCCGATGCATGGCCACATGCTTCAGAGACAAATAGAAAGAATGGAAATTTATAGTTGGGAATCCCCAGTGCAGGGGCTGAAATGATGAGTTCTTTCAACTGGTCCATTGCATCCACAGCTTCTTGGTCAAACTGCATGTCAAGCTCAGAAGAGTGGACCCGATCATATAGAGGTTGCATGAGAACTGATGCGTTAGGGATCCACTGCCTGCAGTATGTGACCATTCCCAGGAAAGCTTGGAGTTGTTTGACAGTTCTCGGGTATGGGATGTCAGGGATAGCAGTTTTCCACTCTTCAGTGAGATGCTTGGTACCTTGGGATATGCAATGACCCAAAAACACAACTTTGGTACAACACCATTGTAGCTTTCGCAGAGTAACTTTGCATCCGATGGTGGCCAGAAATTGGAGCAAAGAATAGCTGAACCTGTGGCAAGTTTGGTCATCGGGACATCAGAAGAGTAGATCATCAACATATTGTATCAATGTGACTTCAGGGTTCTCACTCTTCCAGGGTTGGAGACAGGTAGTTAAGGCCAGTGTGAAGTGATGAGGAGAGTTCTGAGCTCCTTGAGGCATAACGGTCCAGGTGTACTGTACTCCTCTGTGTGTAAAAGCAAAAAGATACTGACAGTCTGGATGCAGAGGCACACTGAAGAAGGCGTTTGCCAAGTCGATTACTGTAAAATGCGTTGCCTCAGGGGGAATTTCACGGAGTAATGTATGTGGATTTGGCACCACTCGGGTCTCCAGGATTGTAACTGCATTCACAGCTCTCAGATCTTGCACCATCCTAAATTTATCCGGGTCTCCTCTTGCAGTTTTCTTCTTCACTGGAAACAATGGAGTATTAGCAGGAGAAACACAGGGAATTAATGCTCCTTTCTTGAGTAATTCTTGGATCTGGGCATCTAATGACGCTTCTTGGGCGGCTTTCAGTGGGTACTGTGTGAGTCTGGGAATCCGTGCACCTTCTTTCAGGAAAACTTGGACTGGCGGGACAGGCAGCCGGCCTATGTCATCAGGACTTTGAGACCAGAGTTCAGATGGTATGCAGTCAAGATAATGCTGTGATATGGCGGTTGTTGCAAATTGGATGTCACACAATGGGAGGGCATGTACCTTTCTTTGTTCCTCTAATGATAACGGAGTAGAGACATCTAGATGCATTTCATTCTCATCATATGATATCTGAGCATTTAACTTCTGCCCAACAAATTAAGTGGGCAGGTGTCTGAAACGAGCAATCTGGCCAGCAGCTTCTGTTCTTTCCCAATAGGCAATGGAAATGTTAGTCGGGATGAGTGTGGTTTTCCATCCACTCCCACACATGAAAGGAAATCATCAGAAATAAGCAATTCATAGGGTAAATCTCTTGAGCGGGTGCTGGAGCAGGCTCTGGAGCAGGCCTTGGTACAGCATTCAATTGTTTCTGTATAGCTTTAGCAATAAGGAGTACCTTCTGCGAGGACATATCCACGTATTCTGGCCTGGAGTCTGTAAGCTTCGCTGAGATTTCCTCTCTGAGTCCCCTAATAAATGAAGTGACTAGCAGATTCTGTTGGATCCTCTGTCCTTCATAGAACCCTTGATCCTTGAACAGAGTATAGATTCTGGTG
This sequence comes from Phyllobates terribilis, assembly GCF_046119375.1. Taxonomy (NCBI): domain Eukaryota; kingdom Metazoa; phylum Chordata; class Amphibia; order Anura; family Dendrobatidae; genus Phyllobates; species Phyllobates terribilis. The sequence goes on along the minus strand of NW_027362769.1, from coordinate 220,388,061 downwards.
TAAAATTTTTCGACATTCTCCCCTGATTCTTGAGTACAGTCCAATACACTGGTAGATGAGTCTGTGAGCCGGTCCTTGGCCCACTGCTGAAGTTGTTGACAAAAGGCTCCTCCTGATTGGTAAGTCTCCTTGTCTGTAACTTGGCTGTCATTCAGAGCTACTTGAATTATTGGCCAAAAGGCATCTCCCGCTTTAATGCTAGTGATTTCATGAAGATCTTTCCAAGTGGCTGAATAAGTTTGTTGAATTTGTCTGATTCTTCTATAGAACGCCATAGGGTGTCTGTCTGGGTCAGGTAGTTGACTAATCACTTGATTAACTTGTGAGGGTGTGAATGCCACATATCTATTATGGTGATCTGGCACTGGAGATTCTGACTGAGAAGATGTTGAGGGAGATACCGGCAACACAGCAACAGGAGTTGGGCTTGTTTGTCTAGGAAATAGTTCATTTGGGTTATCTTCTGAGGTCATCTGGCGGCTGAGTGAATCTGATCTAGCTGTGGCACTTTCCACAGCTCGGGTGAGAATTTGAGATTTATGGTAGTCATTGCTGATTATTCTTATCTCCTCCAATGTAGTTAGTCCTCTATACTCCCGTATAGCTTGGACTATTGCTTGGGCACAGGCTTGCATAGGAAATCTATACATTCCAGAATTTATAGCAGGAAGAGCAATAGAAGTAAGGTTCCTTGTTCCAGCATAGTTCAGAATATTGTTGATTGTAGCTCTATGCTGTGACACACACTGATCATGATGATCTTCATCATACACTGGACCTACTGCATGAATGATGAGCCTGCAAGGTAATCTCCCTGGTCTGGTGGCTACCAGGTCTGTTGCCTCGACCGGTCCTGAAAAATGTACAATGCTGTTACAGTCTTCCTGAATAGCATTACCTCCGGCTTGCACAATAGTCTTAGCCACTCCTCCCCTATGTTGTAATCTAGGGTTTGCTGCATTAACTATAGCATCCACCCGCTGTGTTACCAGATCCCCCAGACCTGCTGTTAGTACCGTTAATGACTTCCAAATCATTCTTTCTGTCCATGGTTTCCACACCTGTGGGTATTCTTCATCTGAAAGGGTGGCACGGGAATCCTCCCGATCTGGAGAGAATTCTGATATTGGTGTACGAAATGTCACACGAGCCGGTTTACCTTCTGGATCGCTTATAGGTGTGGACACTGATGGTGGTGGTGGCGGTGCTGCTGCCTCTTCATGCCACGGCTCCTCCGGTTCAATAGTATTTCTCCTTCGGTTAAGGGCCTGCCGGAACTCTGGACTATTACCGTATTTTTCGGACTATAAGACGCACTTTTTCCTCCAAAACTTTGGAGGAAAATGGGGGGTGCATCTTATAGTCCGAATGTTGGGGGGGTGTATATATATGTGGGGTGTGGGGGGAGCGGTATCGGTGGAGGAGCGGGGCACAGGAAGCAGCAGCCACCCGCTGCAGCCTACACTGTCCCCGCTGCTAAAGAAAATGAATATTCACTGCTCCCCACGCCCATGGGGCGTGGGGAGCACTGAATATTCATGCTACTTAATAGTAGCACACACGTGTAGCCGCGCTGCGGCTCCTGCTGCTGCCGGGATCGCCTGTGCCCGCTGTTAAAGGGCATGAATATTCACCCCTTTCCATGCCCATTGGCGTGGGGAGGAGGTGAATATTCATGCCCTTTAATAAGCGGGCACACGAGGTAGCCGGCAGCAGCAGGAACCGCAGCACGGCTACGCTGTGTGCCGGCTATGAAGGAGAGTGAAGTCACTGCTCCCCGCACACACAGTCCCGGAGTGGGGAGCAGTGACTTCCGGCAGCTGATCTCTCCTTGTGAGCCGCGCATGGCAGTGACACCATGCGCGGCTCACATGGAGAGATCAGTGTGGGCAGACAGGACGCAGCGCTGGAGGAGAGAAGAAAGGTGAGTAGGAGTGTTTATTTTTTTTATGTGCAGCATGTTGGGGATTAGGGGGACCATGCATACTAGGCTAAGGATGAGGGGGCCATACATACCAGGGTAAGGATGAGGGGTGCCATGCATACCAGAATAGGGATTAGGGGTGCCATGCATACCAGGATAGGGATTAGGGGTGCCATGCATACCAAGATAGGGATTAGGGGTGCCATCCATACCAAGATAGAGATTAGTGGTGCCATGCATACCAGGATAGGGATTAGGGGTGCCATGCATACCAGGATGGGGATTAGGCATGCCATGCATACCAGGATGGGGATTAGGGGTGAATGCATACCAGGACAGGGATGAGGGGTGCCATGCATACCAGGATGGGGATGAGGGGTGCCATGCATACCAGGATGGGGATTGCTGTGCCATGCATACCATGATGAGGATTGCTGTACCATGCATACCCGGATAGGGATTAGGGGTGCCATGCATACCAGGATAAGGATGAGGGGCCATGCATACCAGGACAGGGATGAGGGGTGCCATGCATACCAGGATAGGGATGAGGGGTGCCATGCATACCAGGACAGGGATGAGGGAGCCATGCATACCAGGATAAGGATGAGGGAGCCATGCATACCAGGATGGAGGGGTTCCATGCATACCAGGATGGGGATGGGGACCACGTATAAAAGGAAGGGGGGGGCATATATACCAGGATGGGGGATATTGGCAGAATTGGGGGACATTACCCCTATACCAGTGTCAGCAGAAGACCCCCTCCCCCTTAAAAGTGCATCATGAACACATTTTTGGCTTAAAATTTTTTTTTTATTTTCCTCCTCTAAAACCTATGTGCGTCTTATGGTCCGGTGCATCTTATAGTCCGAAAAATACGGTAAATAGAGTTTTGGCACTAGGCAAATGAGGATAGAGAGGGACATAGTCTTTTGGGACATAGGACGCACCATCCGGAGTGACAAAAGGACACACTGGTATAGTAGTAAATGTTGTGGTTGATGTTCCGGGTGTAGTGTGTATTGTGGCGTGCATTCCGGGTGCGCCAAGATGGCCGCCACCGGAAGGAAGCACGCTACAAGAAGGGTGTGTGCCACTGGGAAGGAGCACACCCACTGACATCTGGTCAGAGGCCGGAGGTGATGCAATGGGTGTAGCAACATGGCCGCTGCAGGAAGGGTTGGAACTTTGGGCGAGCATAGGTATAACGGATGAGGATGGGGCACTAGGAGTGGCTTGGGTAGTAGCGAGGGATGGGCCTCCTGGACAGGGCGCGTGACATGCAACACAATAATCTGCTGATAATGGATTCTGCTGGCCACAATTAGAACACACCCAACAATTCATTGCGCCGCCATTATAGGGCGGTGGCGGAGGCATCGCTCTAACATAGAAATAACCAGTTATGTTCCCTTTGTTATCCCTCTCCTCAATTTCCACAATCCCTTCTTTCAATAAACTCAGCGCAACCTTTTTCCACATGTATACACTTTGCAACAACCCATTATCTTCCAGTTGTCCCCTGTTTTCACAAATTGCTGCATTCAACATCTCGTACTGTAATCTACCCCCCAACACAACCCACACAATGACAATACTTTTTTAGTTTTCTCTACATATTTCCTTCCTTCTCTTCTAGCAACTATATCTTTGGGGTCCAGTCGCTCCTGATCGAGCGACCCCTGCGACACAAACAATGTCTTTAGTTTTTCCATGATTTTGGCTCCAGGTGTCCCATCCCCTTAGATCAGACCACGCAGCTGATTCACAAGTAGAATTGTAATAGGTCCCTATACTCCCTACCAAGCACTGAATTGATTCTTTTACGACTTAATGAAGCCCTGAACACCCTGCGCACCCGCGTCCTAGTGACGTCTTAATATATGGCTTAACGATGCAGTTGGCTCCCCGCGTATTCCACGTCTTAATAGAGGATTGGTTGACCCCGCGTGCCAGCGTCCTAATGGCGTCTTAATACACGACTTATCAGTAACTTCACTCTTCGCGTGTCCCACGACTTAATACACGACTTAATAGAGGATTGGTTGGCCCCCCGCGCCCTAATGGCGTCTTAATACACGACTTATCAGCAACAACGTCACTCCCTGCGTGCCTGCGTTATAAACAAAGACATTTTCCTAAATTCTCAAGTGTATACTTGTACGCTGCTGCGTACAAAGATCGTTGTAATGGGACGGAACACCTCAGAAACCACAGAACAGCAGTTAGCAAGGAGCAACTACACACCAGAGTTCTTGAAATCACACAGCGAGGACCCGCCCAGTCGCACGGGCTGTCCCTAAGGGCCAATGTAGACACCACAAACTCACCAGAGACCGCTCAAAATACGAATAAGCACTACGAATTCATTAAATCTGCATACTTACCGTATTCAGTGATGAGAGTTGATCAGGCTCTCGCTTTGAGCAGTCCCGGCTTGTCCGTAGGTGGTCCGGTGATGGGCACCCCAAGACCTAGAGTCCCCTCGAGTGTGATCCGAGTCACGGCACCATTTGTGGAGGTTTCACCAATTTAAGATACACCAGGTAACTGCTCTCCTCAAAATTAAAGATGTCAGAGTGCACGAAAAGAAGCTAATTAACCAAATTTGCTAATTTGGTTGAAAAACTTCACTCAGAGACTGAACCACGCAAAATGACATACTTTATTACGTAGACAAGGGGTTATATAGTTTTCTCCTTCTATGTGGGATTAGTAAAATTCATTGCTCCTTCTGATAACTTGGCACACTGCAATTTGCTCATCCATGTATCTCCTGGCCTCAGTAACGCCTTAGGAATTCTGGTGGGAGGGGTGAAGTCGTCTCTCAGCGCCATCTTTGCCAACTCGACATGAATCTCTCTGTTATCAGCCATGCACAAGCATACGTCATTCCCAGGAAATCATTTAGTTGTTCATGTCTACAATAAGAACAGAAACTGTTAGTTATATATTCATTAACTATTAACATAATCCATGTGCATATACACATCTGCATACATACATACACATAGATTATTTCATCATCTCTATATTAATTCACACTGATTAGGTAATCTATTAAAAGAATCTAATTGATTTTCTATAATATATACAGGGTGGTCCAAAAGTAGGTGGACAGAAAATAATATTTATTTTGATTTATGTATAAAATTATATTTACTAACACAAGCATAACATTGACAATTAAATTTTATTCTGAACAATAAGGGTATGTGCACACGATGCAGAAATGCTCAGGATTTTTTCCTGAGCGTTTCTGCATCTCTCTGGCAGGAAAAAACGCATGCGGATTGTACATGCGGTTTCCTGCCAGGGACATGCGGAAATGAAGCGGTCTTTCACTTTCATTTCCGCATGCGGGTTGACAAGCGCTTCCCAAGCGATTTTAGCATCACTTGGAAAGTGCTTGTCAACTTCACACTATATAAATCCATGCAGCCGGCATGGATTTATATAGTGTGTGATGTCAAAAAATAAAAAATAAATCTATACGTTACCATCTGATGGCCCCCGGTGTCCTGCTTCATCGGTCCCGGCTGCCGGCAGTGAAGACTGTAGGACCTTCCGACGTCAGCGTCACGTGACCCGTCACATGACTCTGACGTCAGCGAAGGTCCTTCATTCAACCGCGAAGTGCGCGGGAAGCCGGCAGGACGCAGCGCGGGCCGTCAGAAGGTGAGAATATATATATTTTTTATTTTATTCTTTTTTTTTTAATGGTACCTGGGTCTGGATGAGAGTCCTCTCATCCACACACGGGTACCATCCGCACATTAGACCGCATGAAAAGCGCATCAACATATACAGTGATGCGGATTCCATGCGGTCTAATGCAAGTCAATGGCGGCAAAAGAGCAGCGTTTCCGCAAAATTAATTGACATGCTGCGGATTTTTGACCGCAGCGTTTACGCTGCGGAAAAATCCGCATCATGGGCACAGCACATGCGGATTTCCATTGGGGAACATTGCTGCCCTTCTACCATGCGTTTTTCATGCGTTTCCGCGGTGTTTACGCAACTGCAAAAACGCCGCGGAAACGCATGAAAAACGCATCGTGTGAACTCAGCCTAATACAAAAGCCCTTAAATTTTATCAACGCAGGTGCTCAAACTATTTTCCATTACAAGTTGTACAGCTTTGAAGTCTGCCTCTTACGCTTCGACAAACTTTTTTGCACAAGTCTCTTTGGGTATTAATTTCTTGAAATGCATCTCTTATGTAATTTTTCAAATCACTGAGACTTTTTGGTTTTCGACTATAAACTTTGTCCTTGAGTACTCCCCAAAAGAAAAAATCCATTGGGGTCAAGTCTGGTGAACGTGAAGGCCAATCAAGTGGGCCTCTTCGGCCAATCCATTTATAAGGAAATGTTTCATCAAGATACTCGCGGACTACTCTTGAATAATGTGGAGGGGCCCCATCTTGTTGGAAATAAAGGTCACTTGAATTAGGCTGTTGCTGTAACTGGGGAACAACTTGATTCATTAGAATTTCGAGATACTTATCTCCTGTGACTGTTCCATAACCTTCATAGCCTTATTACACTTTCTGTCCACCTACTTTTGGACCACCCTGTATATTTTACCTTGACAATTTCACACTGGAAAATGTGTAAAAATGGCAGCATAATTTGTTACTGTATAGTACTGCTTAGCCACACGGCGAGACTCAGGTGGGACAGAGTGCTATCTGCCTCCTGGAGCGCAGAGTTTCCTAGAATAATATGCAGACTCCATATACACAGGTCCTACATCATTTAGATGAAACCCCCAAGGGATCCATTCACTATAGTGAGGCAGCAGAGTTAGGCCTCTTTCACACGTCAGTGTGTCCAGTACGTGTGGTGACAGTTTCCACACGTACCGGAGACACATACACACGCAGACTCATTGAAATGAATGGGTCTGTGCACATGTCAGTGTGTTTCCACGGACTGTGTATCCATGGGCAAAACACGTTGACATGTCTGTTTTTTGCGCTGCATGGGCCGCACAACGTCCCACACTGATGATACGCGGATGACATCCGTGTGTCATAAGTGTGACACATACAGGCACCTGGGAATCAGTGTACAGTTAGCGCTGTTCCCAAGAGCCGGGTGCTGAACGCTGCCCTCATCATGGTCCCCTGCTTGCGCTGCGATCAGTGTGAGCAAGGGACAATGATTAGAGTAGTATTCTGCTTCTGCTGTGTCCTGGTGTAAAAATAAGAATAAAATAAAAAAATCCTTATACTCACCTGTCCAAAGATGTCCTCCGCTGTAATCCACCTGACCGGTCACGAAGAGGAGTTGGGAACAATGGCTCTTTAGTGAACACGGTAAAAAAATAAAATAAAAAACGAAGCAAAAAACAATGCTTTATCATCATACCGCCAAACAAAAAATGAAATAACAAGCAATCAAAAAGACGAATATAAATAAAAATGGTACCGCTGAAAACGTCATCTTGTCCCGCAAAAAACAAGCCGCCATATAGCTCCATCAGCTGAAAAATAAAAAAGTTATAGCTCTAAGAATAAAGCGATGCAAAAAAATATTTTTTTCTATAAAATAGCTTTTATTGTGTAAAAGCGCCAAAACATAGAAAAACTATATAAATGTGGTACCGCTGTAAACGTACTGACCCAAAGAATAACGCTGCCTTATCAATTTTACCACACGCGGAAGAGCATAAAAAAAAAACCATAAAAAAATTCTGGAATTGCTGTTTTTTGTTTATTCTGCCTCCGAAAAGTCGGAATAGAAAGCGATCAAAAAATGTCAAGTGCCTGAAAATAGCACCAATAAAAACGTCAAGTCATCCCGCAAAAAAACAACGACTCTGTCGGCCAAAATCTGGAAAAATTATAACTCTCAAAATATGGCGATGCAAAAACTAGATTTTGCAAAAAAATGCGTCTTTTAGTGTGTGACAGCTGTCAATCATAAAAACCTGATATGATTCTGGTATCGCTGTAATCGCACCAACCAGAAGAATAAAGTTGTCTAATCTCTTATACCGCACGAGGAACGGCGTAAAAAATAAACGCTAAGGCTGGGGTTGGGGTTGTTTTAGGGTTAGGGTTGTGTTAGGGTTAGGGTTGGGCTAGGGTTAGGGTTGGGCTAGGGATTTTTTTCAAAAGTAAAAAAAAAAAGATGACGATATGGCGACTAGTGCTGAGAGCAAGTGCTCGCTAATTCAGTTTGCATCGGGTGCTCAGTAATGCACTGAGTATCGCGGGTGCTCAAGTGACATGCTCGAGTCTCTGCCCCATATGCTTCAAGGCCAAAAAAACCTCACGGGGATTGCCTGCCATGCACGAGTGATCCCCGCATGTTTTTTTTGGGGTGTCTAATAACCATGAAACACGCGAGCGGGGACTCGAGCATGTCACTCGAGCACCTGTGATACATGGTGCATACCTGTGTACCTGATGCAAACTCAAGTAGCGAGCACTTGCGCTCAAGACGAATGACAACTTATTCAATATGATGACCTAATGTTATCAAATTCTGTGTCGTACCTCTGGATTCAAAATGTTCACTATACCCCTTGATAAAATCCTTGAGGGGTGTTGTTTCCAAAATGGGGTCACTTGTGGGGGGTTTCCACTATTTAGGCACATCAGGGGCTCTCCAAACGCGACATGGCGTCCGCTCTCAATTCCAGCCAATTTTGCGTTCAAAAAGTCACACAATGCTCCTTCCCTTCTGAACTCTGCCGTGCGCCCAAACACTGTATTTTCCCCACATATGGGGTATTGGCGTACTCAGGAGAAATTGCACAACAGTTTTTGGGGTCCATTTTCTCCTCTTACTCTTGTGAAAATAAAAAAATTGGGGCTAAAACATTATTTTTGTGGAAAAAGTTTGATTTTTTTATTTTCACGGCTCCAGGTTATAAACTTCTGCAAAGCACTTGGGGGTTCAGGGTAATCACCACACATCTAGATAAGTTCCCTGAGGGGTCTACTTTCCAAAATGGTGTCACTTGTGGGGTTTTTCCACTATTTAGGCACATCAGGGGCACATCCGCTAATTATTCAAGCAAATTTTACATTCAAAAAGTCAAATGGTGCTCCTTCCCTTCCGAACCCTGCCGTGCGCCCAAACAGTGTTTTTCCCCCACATACGGGGTATCTGCTTACTCAGGAGAAATTGCACAACAAACTGCATGGTGCAATTTTTTCTGTTACCCTTATGAAAATGCAAAATTGGGGGCTGAAAAACATTTTTGTGGGAAAAATGTGAAAATTTTATTTTTACGGCTCAATATTCTAAATTTCTGTGAAGCACCTGGGGGTTCAAGGTGCTCACCACACATCTAGATAAGTTCCCTGAGGGGTCTAGTTTCCAAAATGGTGTCACTTGTGGGGGATTCCACTGTTTGGGCACATCAGGGGCTCTCCAAATGCAACATAGCATCCGCTAATTATTCAAGCAAATTTTACATTCAAAAGTCAAATGGCGCTCCTTCTCTTCTGAGCTCTGCCGTGCGCCCAAACAGTGGTTTTCCCCCACATATGGGGTATCTGCTTACTCAGGAGAAATTGCACAACAAACTTCATGGTGCAATTTCTCCTGTTGCCCTTATGAAAATGCAAAATTGGGGGCTGAAAAACATTTTTGTGGGAAAAATGTGAAAATTTTATTTTTACGGCTCAATGTTCTAAACTTCTGTGAAGCACCTGAGGGTTCAAGGTGCTCACCACACATCTAGATAAGTTCCCTGAAGGGTCTCATTTCCAAAATGGTGTCACTTGTGGGGGGTTTCCACTGTTTAGGCACATCAGGGGCTCTCCAAATGCAACATGACGTTCGCTAATTATTCAAGCAAATTTTACATTCAAAAAGTCAAATGGCGCTCCTTCTCTTCCGAGCTGTGCCGTGTGCCCAAACAGTGTTTTTTCCCCACGTATGGGGTATCTGCGTGCTCAGGAAATTGCACAACAAATTTTGGGGTCCATTTTTTCCTGTTACCCCTGCGAAAATAAAAAAAAAATGGGTCTAAAGTAACATTTTTGTGAAAAAAGTTAAATGTTAATTTTTTTCTTCCACATTCCAAAAATTCCTGTGAAGCACCTGAAGGGTTAATAAAGTTCTTGAATGTGGTTTTGAGCACCTTGAGGGGTGCAGTTTTTAGAATGGTGTAACTTTTGGGTATTTTCTGTCATAAAGACCCCTCAAAGTGACTTCAAATGTGATGTGGTCCCTAAAAAATGGTTTTGTAAATTTTGTTGGAGAAATGAGAAATCGCTGGTCATCTTTTAACCCTTATAGCTCCCTAATAAAAAAAAAGGGCATAAAAATTCAAATTTATAAAAATTGCAAAATTTTCAAAATTTTTGCCAAATTTCCGTTTTTTTCACAAATAAACGCAAGTGATATCAGAGAAATTTTACCACAATCATGAAGTACAATATGTCACGAAAAAACAATCTCAGGATCAGGGGGATCCGTTGAAGCGTTCCAGAGTAATTACCTCATAAAGTGACAGTGGTCAGAATTGTAAAAATTGGCCCGGTCATTAACGTGCAAACCACCCTCGGAGGTAAAGGGGTTAACTAGTGGGACCGTTTTATAGGTCAGGTCGTTCCAGACGCGGCAATACTAAATATGTGTACTTTTATTGCTTTTTTGTTTTGTTTTTCATAATAATATTTATTTATGGGTACAATATATGTATATATATTTTTTTATTATTTTTTAATTTTTAAAAAAATATTTTTAAAACTTTTTACTTTTTTACTTAGTCCCAATATGGGACTTTCACTTTCTGCAGGCTGATCGTAATTATAAGGTATAGCAGTGCAGGATCACTGCTATACCTTGTAACTTGTCAGCCCTGCACTGCGCATGATCAAACGAGCTAGCTAGTGCCTGGTGACCCGGATGTCTTCATGACGTCATCGGGTCACCATGCCAATGATCGGGACCCCACAATGACAAGGGGCTGGGTGCCGGGTGCCGCTCCTGGCACTGAGTGTGGGTTGTCAGCTGTCAGAATTAGCTGACACCCGGCGGCGATTGTGCTCGCTCTGCTTTGCCGTAATAATAAGTACATTTTCCATAAAGTCCAGGGCACAGGGACGTATTATTACGTAGCATGTCAGAAAGGGGTTAATATGAAGTGTGTACCCCTTTTGCAGGTGTAACAGCTTTTACTGTTTTGGGTATTTTTTCTGTGAGGTATAATAGTGTGCATGTGGGAGTTTTTGCTCATTTATCCAAAAGGGCATTTGTAAGGTCAGACGGTGATGTTATAGGAGAGGGCTGGGCTTAGAATCTCCATTCTAGTTCATCCCAAGGCCATGTTCACACGTTCAGTATTTGGTCAGTATTTTACATCAGTATTTGTAAACCAAAATCAGGAGAGGAACAATCAGGGGAAAAGTATAATAAAAATACGTCACCACTTCTGTATTTTTCACCCACTCCTGGTTTTGGGTTCTAAATACTGATGTAAAATATTGACCAAATACTGAACGTGTGAACGAGGCCTAAAAGTATTGGAAGGGGTTGAGGACAGTTCTCTGTGCAGCAGTCATGTTCTTCCCCACCCATGCCTTTATGGATCTTGCTTTGTGCACTGTGGTCAGTTATAGGTAACAGAAAAGAGCTTTCCCCAAACTGTTCCCACAGGCATACAATTGTAGAAAATGTTTTTGTATGCTGAAGCATTAGGCTGTGTGCCCACGATGCGTTTTTTAAGCATTTCCGCAGCGGCAAAAACGCTGCAGAAATGCTTAAAAAATGCAGTGCACATGCTGCGGAAATTCCCGCTGCGGGTTATCATTGCGGAAAAATGCGCAGCACTACCAATTATTTTGTGGAAGCGTGGCATTTTCGCCGCCATTGACTTTCATTGGAACGCATGGAATCCGCATCACTGGATCTGTACATGCGGAATCCAAACGTTTCAATGTGCGGATGGTACCCGGGTGTGGAGAGGAGGAGACTCTCCTAAGGACCCGGGTACCATAGAACCTGTAAAAAAAAAGAATAAAATAAAAAATAAATATTATATTTACCTTCTGATGGCCCCGGTCTCCTTGTCTTCGCTTGCCGGCAGAGCACAGTGGACTGAAGGACCTGCGCTGACGTCAGTCATGTGACAGCAGGTCCTTCAGTGTAGTGTACCGCGAGCTGCCGGCAAGCCAGGACAGAGCAAAGCAAGACTGCGGGGGCCATCGGAAGGTAAGTATATATTTATTTTTTTACATTCTCTCGGGTCACACTATATAAATCCATGCTGTTTGCATGGATTTATATAGTGTGACCAAGTTGACAAGCACTTTCCAAGTGATGCTAAAATTGCTTGGAAAGCGTTTGTCAAACCGCATGCGGAAATGAAAGTGAAGAACGCTTCACATCCGCATGTCCCTGGCAGGAAAAACGCATGTACAATCCGCATGTACAATCCGCATGTACAATCCGCATACGTTTTTTTCTGCCAGGGATATGCAGAAACGCTCAGGAAAAAATCCTGAGCATTTCTGCATCGTGGGCACATCGCCTTAAAGGGATTGTCCACTACTAGGACAACCCCTTCATAATCTGAATGTTTGCTCTGGTTAAAATAAAAATAGTTGTACTCACCTCTGGTGACGGTGCTGTTCCAGCGGTGACGGTGCTGTTCCAGCTGTGTTTGCGCTGTTCCAGCAGTGTCGGCACTCGCGTTCCTGGGGCTCATGTGAGGTTGTTACGTCACGTAAGCCCTGTGCCCAATCAGCGCTGGCGTCACTGTCCCCGCCTTCGGACATATAAGTAATCAAGGGAAAGTCAGAGCTGTGGCTGGCGCTCGGACTTCCATTAAAGGAGCATTGTCATTTCAGATTTCATGGCATATCCACATAATATGCTTTAAATATGTTTCTAGCAGGTCCCACCTTCTGTGTATATGTAAGAAAAGTCTGAGATTGCAATATCCCTTTAAGTGCATCAGCCACAATGACAGTCTTATACATTCTTTAATGAATTAATTCAATCTCATTAAAAGTTTAAAAATGTATGAAATGCTGATAATTGTACTTCAGTAACCATAGAAACATCAGCCTAAAAAATCTAAAAAAAACTAAGGCAACAAATCACGTGAAAACCAATATTTGTGTCATTCTCAAAACTTATGGTCACGACTGTATACAGCAGGGGTCTCAAACACGTGGCCCGCGGGCCGTATGTGGCCCTTTAGGCTGCTTCATGCGGCCCGCAGGCATCATAGACCCCGATCGCGGCCCGGTCCAGGAGCTGCCGGCAGCTGCGCTTCAGTTCAGTGTATTGCCGGTCTCTGCGCGGCAATACACTGAACTGAAGCGCAGCTGCCGGCAGCTCCTGGACCGGGCCGCGATCGGGGTCTATGGTGCCTGCGGGCCACAGGTGCATAAAGGACGCTGAGGGAATGGAGGACAGGTGAGAAGAATCTTTTTTTTTTCTCTTGTATGTGTAGAACCGCACAAAGGACAGTCCTCCAAGATGGGGACCAGGCTGGGGACAGTCCTAAAAGCTGGGGACAGTCCTAAAACATGGGGACCAGGCTGGGGACAGTCCTAAAACATGGGGACCAGGCTGGGGACAGTCCTAAAACATGGGGACAAGGCTGGGGACATTACTACAAGAGGGGGACCAGGATGGGGACATTCCTAGAAGATGGGGACATTACAACAAGATGGGGACCAGGATGGGGCATTACTACAAGATGAGGACATATCTACAATATGGGGACCGGTATGTGACATTATGACAATATGGGACCCAGGATGGAATATTACTACAAGATGGGGGACATTACAAGATGCAGACCAGGGTGGGGCACATTACTACAAGATTTTGGCAGAAAAACTTCAAAATAAAGTATGAAAAAATATTTTGCCACGAAACATGCTGCTTTATATCTAAACTAAAGTAAACAAAAAAAGTGCATGTTTTATTATCGCCACATCCATAATGACCCAAGCTACAAAAATAAAACAGCAAAAATGTTCAAAAGGTGTATAAAAAAAATGGTATCACTAAAAATGTCACTTTGTCCTGCAAAGAATGCGGCCCCCCAAATGAAATTTTTTTCCGTGTGCAGCCCATATACCCAGCCGAGTTTGAGACCCCTGGTATACAGCATCACATTCTGGAAAAAGGTTTGAGGGATTTTTATGGGGAGGATCTAAAAAGTATTAAACAGGCGTGGTAGGACATTCATCTTTGAAATTGCACACTTAACATTCCAATTGAATACACAAGTGAACCAGCGTGACAAGTCAAGACGGATCTTCTGCAGAAGTGTGCAGTTGTGCTTAAACAAGCTGGAAAGAATTGGGGTAAGACACCTAGATATTGTAATCAAGTGATGGACCTTTTAAAAGGGAAGTCCTGCACTTCTTGTCTCTTAAAAGCCTTTGATTTTGAAGCATTAATTTTAAAATTTGAGAGGGGAGCATCCACGAAATTCCTCCAAAAAGGGAGAAGACAGCCATTTATCTTAACGGCCATAGAGGGTCTCAAATGGAGCGCATTGATCCAGCCAAGAATGGTGGGGCTACACGCACAAGTTTCATGGATACATACCAAGCCAACTTGAGCTAAGGTTTTTCCACATCGATGGATAAAAACATAAGTAGAAGCTTAGACAAACGTACTTGGTAGATTGGATTAACTGCACAAGTTGTTTGGTCCCGAGTTTTGCGAGTTGGAATTAATGCAACTTGGTCCTCATGGATCAATTTGTCTAGTTAAGGTGGAAGTCTGGGAACCAATACTTTGGCAAATAATTTCATATCAATATTAAGGAGAGATAATGGGCGGTAGCTCCCACAGAATGATCTTTACCTTCTTTGGGTTATATTGAAATATGTGCCATTCATTTAGTCCACTCGAAAAGAATGGCCATTGGGAAATGAGTTCATGAAGGTAACAAAATGTGGAAGTATGGTATCTGCAAAGTTGGAAGGGGCCCAGAGGTTTGCCCAACTGAGTAGTCTTGATAGCTTGTCTTAACCCCAGGTTCTCGAGGACCTCCTTGGGCAGTGAGGGAAGGCCAGAATCAGTAAGGTATTGTCAGAGGACATCATGGTGTATAGAGTTGGAATCATACCCAGTGGACTGTTGTAAATTACAGAAATGGGAGTAAAACTCATTTAATACCTCTGATTTTTATCAGGAAGGAGATAGTATACCCCCAGATTGGGATGTCATTTCAGGAATTCAGGAGCGAGCTTGTGGCAATCTCAAAGCTCTGGCCAGAAATTGACTTGGTTTGTTTCTGTGTTCATAGAATTGCTGCCTACATTTTACCAGATTAAAAAAAAGGGGGTAACCAAAGGCGCTGCTGATTTATGAAGTGAAGAAAGGCAGAAATGGAAGAAGCAGATTATCTTTTCGCACTGGACCAGTGCCTTCCTCAGGCCATAGTCCTGTTGACAATCATCAGGAATTTATATACGCAATAAGACAGAAAAAGAAAATTACATCATAGGGTTGGATTAAAGATCATGAGGCCACAGAAAAATAAATAAATATAAAAAAAAACAACTTTAAGTTGGATTAGAACCCAGGCTTACAACCTTAGGAAGATCACGCTATTACTCACAGTGCCACTATGCCAGATCCTACAATTGTGCTTTGCTTATTGCTAATGAACGTAATAACAGTAAGACAAGTAGTGAAAGCAATCAATCCCTTTGTATGTATGTATTTAAAGAAACAAATTACATTTGTAAGATTTGGCTTAGTGGCACTACCTTCTTAAGGTAGTATCCTGGGTTCTAATCCAACCTAAGGTGTTTTAAAAATAATTATTCATTTTTCCGTAGCATCATGACTTTTGACCCATCCCTATGATGTTATTTCCTTTTCCTGTCATGTATATAAACTCCTGAGGAAGCCGTTAGGTCAGTGGTGAAACGTGTAGTTGGTTTTTTATCCTGATTCACCTGTTACTTCCATTTCTGCCAATCTTCATAAAGTAGCAGCGTCATTTATCGGAGAGCAGAGGGAAAAGGTAAGAATTGCCCCTTGATACATCCCAAAGTAGGCAAAGGCTATGTTAAAAGGGCTGTCATTTCAGTATTTATTTAACTGAAGCTGCTCTGGTGATCAATTAATTGATTTTTTTTTTATTTTTTTATTATCCCTGGTAATTAGCTGTTATCTTTGGGGAAATGTCAGGCACTAGCTCACTTTCCCAGGCAATATTACATGGCTCTCATTCAAATGAATAGGGAAGGATGTAACATAACTTTTGGCGTCTTCACACGAGAACATTGCTGGTCTTGATGTGTGTTTTTTGTTGGGGTTTTTTTTTTTTTTTCTTTTTTGGAAGCGGGTCTGCTCAAACCCCCCCCCCCCCCCCCCAAAAAAAAAAAAACCCACAAGACTGAAAAATTACTCAAGAACAGCATGACTCATGGTTGCCAACTTGACGTTTTATTTTTCTCGGGCAGCTTATCAAAAAAAATCAATATTTTTTACGGACACAATGGAAAACTATAAACAATCATTGTGATTATAAGTGATACATATCTACAGCCCAGAATTCTGATCTGTAAACATCAGCTGCATTCATTTTAAACTCTAAAATTATAATTGCAAAAAAAATGTTCTGTAAGTTTCTTCAGCTTCAAAAAAAATCATGGATGCCTTCAAATTTTATTTTTGTTTTATGCATAGGGTTAAAAAGTGTTTTTTTTTTTTTTTTTTTTTGTTTTTCTGGACAGCTGGCAACCCTGGCTTAACTCTTCCTAATTTTTATTGAAAAATGACTTAATGTTCAGTCTTTGCAGAGTTTTTATTTGGCTTCTGGTATCCAAAAACGCCAAG
This sequence comes from Phyllobates terribilis, assembly GCF_046119375.1. NCBI lineage: Eukaryota > Metazoa > Chordata > Amphibia > Anura > Dendrobatidae > Phyllobates > Phyllobates terribilis. The sequence goes on along the minus strand of NW_027362769.1, from coordinate 220,371,342 downwards.
TGGCTATGTGCACACGATATCTTTTTAACCTCAGGCTAACCTGACGAGCTTTTCAAGTAGATGTTTCTGAAAATTCTGGAGCTTGTTTTCCTGAAGTGTCTTTTGATTTGTTTTTTGAGCATTTTTCCAACAGTTTTGGCCAACAGCGATTGAGGGTTTTTGTGAAGTTTTTTTTTTTTTTCACTTCACTCCATTGAATAACCTTTGAAGCCAGTAGCATTTTTTTAAAGCAAAAAACTATGGCAAAATGTCTGATCGCCATCCGGATGTCTTTTAATATTTTCCATTGACTTGTACTGTAAAGTGCAGAGCGTCTTCTGAAGAATAAGAATGAATGTCACTTTTTTTTTTTTTTAACCGGTTGGCGGTTTTAAAAGATGTTTAAAAGCATGAACATATACACAAGGGTATAAATTGAAAAAGGAAAAAAAAAGGTCTTCAGGCAGTTTTCGAGTCAAAATCCGCCTGGAAAAGGCGTCTTGTGCATATACCCGAATGTTCAAAAATAGAGACCAGACCATTCTTTAGGCCTTTTCAACCATGAGGCCGCTCCATACTTTACTATAGAAGTCCATGGGAAGGCTTCAAAGTTGCCACAAAGACGCCTGAACATATTTTGAGACTGTTTTGTGGCATTTTCTGACATTAGTGTTTTATTCACTGCTCAATGGACTTAAAAATGAGGAAATAGCCTACTTAAAAAAAATAAATAAAAAAACACTCCAGGAAAAATGTCAACAAAACGATTCAGTAAATGTTACGTGTATGTTCACATTGAGTTTTTGGGGCAGAAACTCTCCAAATCCGCTTTACAAACTCCGCTAAAAGACTCAGTGTTAGGCTGGAGTCACATGATCGTATAAAAAAATCACTCCGATTTTCAGCCCTGAGAGATGTCCGAGTGAAATTAGTTTTTTATTGTGTGTGTGTGTGTGTGTGTGTAATGAGTGCAAGCCGAGTATTTTTTATTTTTCTTCTCATGTATGCCATCTGTATGCAATGCGTTTTTAACATGATCTTTTCCATACTATGTGAAATTAAGCAATTTAGCCAAAAAATTAAAGCAAGCTTATATAAAGATATTGATATAAAAATGATTAGCTAGCTAAATAAATAGAATGATCTGACATTACAAAGCTGACATCAACTATTACCCCGATTGCCAACGCACCAGGGCAATCGGGAAGTGCCAGAAGCTGCGAGCTTGTATTTTTAGGCTGGGAAGGAGCCAATAACCAGGGAACTTCCCAGCCTGATAATACAAGCGCGCCGCTGTCTGCTTTACCTTGGCTGGTTATTAAAAATAGAGGGGACCCCACGTAATTTTTTTTTTTTTTTTAATGATTTATTTAATAAGGCTAAACATTCTTTAGTGCCACATGAAAGGCACTGAAAGATGCAAGTTTATTATATGTATGGGGCTTATGAAATATTGATCTATTTATTCTATTCATGTATTGTCACGGTTCTAGCTGTGAATTTACTGTACTCGGCTGATGACATGTCGGGTTTCCTTTGAGATGTGGGTGTAAAAATAGGACGGCACAAGCATGGTCCGTGTGCCGTGCGATTTTTATTTTTCTCACACCCATTGACTGGCATTGGCGAGTGCGATCCGATTCTCGGATACAGCTGTATTATAACATAAAAGTTACTGATCCGATTCTCATATCCACTCGCAGCATGCTGCGATTTTTTTTTTTTTTTTTTCCCCTGAGTCCGATTTAGAGCTGAGGAAAAACTCACAGATGAGCACCTCCTCATTTACTAACATTGATCAGAGAGCAATGTGATGTTTCCTCGCATTATACTCGTCCGGTTTATACGTTCGTGTGAGCGAGCCCTAAACCAAATAGACATTTCAAAACACTAACAATAGTGCAGGCCCAAAAAAAAGCCTGGAAAATACCAGAGTTTCTTGAAGAGGTTTCCGCATGAAAAACTAGTTTTTTGACTGCTTCTAAAAAGTTGTGTGCACATACTTTTGGAAGGGTGTGTTTTTTTTTTTTTTTTTTTCTTTCTATGTGGGTTTTGGAGAAGATTTGCTTCAAAATATACCTCCAAAAAACGCCATGTGAACATAATGCATAAGAATGTCACTTTTTTATGAAAGCACACAGCACCTAAAACTCATAGTGGGAACTTGGCCTAAGGCAACATACACACCTTCAGTGTTTGATCAGTTTTTTACCTCAGTATTTGTAAGCCAAAATCAGGAGTGGAACAATCAGAGGAAAAATATAATAGAAACACGTCACCACTTCTGTATTTGTCACCCACTCCTGGTTTTGACTTAGAAATACTGAGGTAAAAAATTTAAATACTTAAAGTGTGAACGTGGCCATGGAATCTGACCGAAAAAAACCACGGCAAAAAATAAATATAATTCACAGCAATGTAAAAACATCATGACGTGCACATGTTCAGTCCTCTAATTCCCTTAACCGTTTCAGGGTTTGGAAACTGAAGCGGTTAATAGAAGTAACATATTCATTCTTTGGGGGGCTTGGTCTGGAATCTGCCTGCTCTTCAGGCCATGTGCACACCTTCAGTATTTGAGTTTTTTACCTCAGTATTTGTGAGCTAAAACCAGGAGTGGGGGGAAAAATGCAGAAGTGGTGAGTGACGTGTTTCTATCAGGACTGTGGAGTCGGTAAGCCAAACTACCGTCTCCAAGTCCTCTATTTCCCTGACTTCCAACTCCTCAGCACGGCCTCACTACTGAGCGTGTACATAAAGTGCAGCACAGATTCATCTCACTGCCTCACTACTGAGCATGTACATAAAGTGCAGCACAGATTCATCTCACTACTGAGCGTGTACATAAAGTGCAGCACAGATTCATCTCACTACTGAGCATGTACATAAAGTGCAGCACAGATTCATCTCACTGCCTCACTACTGAGCATGTACATAAAGTGCAGCACAGATTCATCTCACTACTGAGCATGTACATAAAGTGCAGCACAGATTCATCTCACTGCCTCACTACTGAGCATGTACATAAAGTGCAGCACAGATTCATCTCACTGCCTCACTACTGAGCGTGTACATAAAGTGCAGCACAGATTCATCTCACTGCCTCACTACTGAGCATGTACATAAAGTGCAGCACAGATTCATCTCACTACTGAGCATGTACATAAAGTGCAGCACAGATTCATCTCACTACTGAGCATGTACATAAAGTGCAGCACAGATTCATCTCACTGCCTCACTACTGAGCATGTACATAAAGTGCAGCACAGATTCATCTCACTACTGAGCGTGTACATAAAGTGCAGCACAGATTCATCTCACTACTGAGCGTGTACATAAAGTGCAGCACAGATTCATCTCACTGACTCACTACTGAGCGTGTACATAAGTGCAGCACAGATTCATCTCACTACTGAGCGTGTACATAAAGTGCAGCACAGATTCATCTCACTACTGAGCATGTACATAAAGTGCAGCACAGATTCATCTCACTGCCTCACTACTGAGCATGTACATAAAGTGCAGCACAGATTCATCTCACTACTGAGCGTGTACATAAAGTGCAGCACAGATTCATCTAACTACTGAGCGTGTACATAAAGTGCAGCACAGATTCATCTCACTGACTCACTACTGAGCATGTACATAAAGTGCAGCACAGATTCATCTCACTACTGAGCGTGTACATAAAGTGCAGCACAGATTCATCTCACTACTGAGCGTGTACATAAAGTGCAGCACAGATTCATCTCACTGACTCACTACTGAGCGTGTACATAAGTGCAGCACAGATTCATCTCACTACTGAGCATGTACATAAAGTGCAGCACAGATTCATCTCCCTGACTCACTACTGAGCGTGTACATAAGTGCAGCACAGATTCATCTCACTGCCTCACTACTGAGCGTGTACATAAGTGCAGCACAGATTCATCTCACTGCCTCACTACTGAGCGTGTACATAAGTGCAGCACAGATTCATCTCACTGCCTCACTACTGAGCGTGTACATAAGTGCAGCACAGATTCATCTCACTGCCTCACTACTGAGCGTGTAAAGTGCAGCACAGATTCATTTCACTGCCTCACTACTGAGCGTGTACATAAAGTGCAGCACAGATTCATCTCACTACTGAGCGTGTACATAAAGTGCAGCACAGATTCATCTCACTACTGAGCATGTACATAAAGTGCAGCACAGATTCATCTCACTGACTCGCTACTGAGCGTGTACATAAGTGCAGCACAGATTCATCTCACTGCCTCACTACTGAGCGTGTACATAAGTGCAGCACAGATTCATCTCACTACTGAGCGTGTACATAAAGTGCAGCACAGATTCATCTCACTACTGAGCGTGTACATAAAGTGCAGCACAGATTCATCTCACTGACTCACTACTGAGCGTGTACATAAGTGCAGCACAGATTCATCTCACTACTGAGCGTGTACATAAAGTGCAGCACAGATTCATCTCACTACTGAGCATGTACATAAAGTGCAGCACAGATTCATCTCACTGCCTCACTACTGAGCGTGTACATAAGTGCAGCACAGATTCATCTCACTGCCTCACTACTGAGCGTGTACATAAGTGCAGCACAGATTCATCTCACTGCCTCACTACTGAGCGTGTACATAAGTGCAGCACAGATTCATCTCACTGCCTCACTACTGAGCGTGTAAAGTGCAGCACAGATTCATTTCACTGCCTCACTACTGAGCGTGTACATAAAGTGCAGCACAGATTCATCTCACTACTGAGCGTGTACATAAAGTGCAGCACAGATTCATCTCACTACTGAGCATGTACATAAAGTGCAGCACAGATTCATCTCACTGACTCGCTACTGAGCGTGTACATAAGTGCAGCACAGATTCATCTCACTGCCTCACTACTGAGCGTGTACATAAGTGCAGCACAGATTCATCTCACTGACTCACTACTGAGCGTGTACATAAGTGCAGCAGATTCATCTCACTGCCTCACTACTGAGCGTGTACATAAAGTGCAGCACAGATTCATCTCACTGCCTCACTACTGAGCATGTACATAAAGTGCAGCACAGATTCATCTCACTGCCTCACTACTGAGCATGTATATAAGTGCAGCACAGATTCATCTCACTGCCTCACTACTGAGCATGTACATAAAGTGCAGCACAGATTCATCTCACTGCCTCACTACTGAGCGTGTACATAAAGTGCAGCACAGATTCATCTCAACTAAAAGCCGAGATCCTTAGATCAGGAACAGAACAGACATTTATAGGACATTCTGCATTGTACTAGTGAACCCAATTTATTATATAGTTAAGGAGTCAGTCCATTTTATACCCACTCCACCAAAATGGACACAGACTCCATGACTCCGACTCCACAGCCCCGGTTCCTATTATACTTTGTTTGCTCCACTCCTGGTTTTTGGCTTACAAATACAGAGGTAAAACACTGACCAGATGCTCAATGTGTGTACGTGGTCTCATGGTTGAAAGAATAGAGGAAACAAAACCGTTAGCGTCTGAAATGGCCTTTGGCGTTGCGCGCATATGCACATATGAGTTTTTGCTCCAAAAAAACTTATCAAAAAAAATTTAGCGTAAACCAACCCAGAGTCTTTTTGCTCTGCTTTTGGAGTGGAAACTAGAAGTAAACTCCGAGGTCTTGATTCATCAAAGCGATTTTAGTCAGAATTTTGGCATAAATTTTATTTAAAAGTCTCAAAATGTTTGCAAAACTCACATTTGCGCAAAACTTGTGACATGTAGTATTTTTGCGCCAGTTGTGGTGTTATGCCAGAAATCTTACTCCAGTCTGAGGCGCGCTTCGCTCCTCATAAGCCCCCGATTCGTTAGGTGACAGCACATCTTCATGAATCGAGTGCGTCTGACTCCAACATGAGCCCCCATCCTGACCTGCAAGAAAATTGTCAACCATGATGACTCGGGGGCACGAGTTTTCAAATTTTTTTTTTAAGTTTTCAGTTACACAAACAAAAAAAAAATCTCAGTGTGCACATACTCTTAGGAGAAAAAAAAAGCACAAACTAAAATGAGCAGCAAAGTTGATTTTACATTGAGATGAAAGCCTTTCTCTGGGTATTTCGGAGCGGGGCACCGTAGTGAACCCACAGTGACACGCAGGGACATAGCTATTCAATGCTTGCGGTCACACTGTGAACTACATTTCCCGTCATACCATTGCGACTGCGTGTCCTAAAGCACGCACGCAGGTAGGTGGTGTTCCGCTTCCAAGAACGCTAGGCATTGTGGGACTCGTAGTTCGTGAGCGGCATGTAGGAGATAGAGCCATAGAGCAGCCCGAACTACAGCGGTGGCGCCTACTGCGTCGCGTTCCGTGCGCCGGCTTACGTCAGTGACGTCGCGGCAACACACGAGGAGCCGTTGAGTGAGTGCTGAGTCGGGTTATCACCGCCGCCGCCACCAGCGGATTCAGCCGGGTCTCCTCCTACCTCCTAGCCGCCGCCTGTGCACCCCCAGCGGGACGTTGGTAGAGCGCATCCCCCGGCCCGCTGTCTTTATACCGCCCCCTCGTCAGCACACACACCCGGAAATCATGGACCCCAGCGACTCGGCGCCGGATTCCTGGGAACAGGCGGACATTGACGGCCCAGAGGCCCAGCTCAACTCATCCCTGGCCCAGCTCAACGTCAACGCCAAGCCGTTCGTCCCCAACGTCCACGCCGCCGAGTTCGTGCCTTCCTTCCTACTGAAGAGCGGCAGCGCGACTGCAGACGGCCTGGAGGAGGGTAAGGACCGGGCAGGCGGCCTTGTGGGGCCCAGGCCTGGAGCTGCCCGCCGCCGCCCAGCGCTGCTGCTGCTGCTGCTGGAATACATGGACCATACCACTCACCCGCAGGGGGGACCTGCCCACTGATACAGTGCAGTGTGCTGTGGCCTGACCGGGGATTCCCCCTCCTAATAGTAATAGGCAGCAGGTTTGATCCTTCGCAGTCATCACCTAATGTAACATTGTATCATACTTATGTCGTCGCAGGGGTCCGAGGGGGATTTGCAGCATCATCATTACATGTTATGGGACTGCATTCATCCGAAAAAGGTCTTTATACATAGTCTTGGTGGGTGAGCTGATCTGATTCAGACGTCCAGTGCCTGGACCGCCCCAATTCGGTCGGAGATCTGCAAGGGGTCCACACACTGATGTCTGAATTAGATCCCCCATCATTCATATGCATGCTCTACTCGGCTGAGCATGCACATGCAGGAAGAGGGGAATAAGCCTTTTCTATACACTTCGGGCCACAGCTTAGAGTCAGGAGGCCCCCATACTCATTGGGGCCTGGCCAAAGCAATGGCTTCAGATGATATTAAAGGGGATTTTCTGTCTGATGTGGGTTTAAGAAAAAGAGAAAACATTGCAATCATGGATGTTTTTTGCAAGCAATAGAGGCATATTCACTCCCTGTTACTCCCGTGGGACCGGATCAGTTCTCCCCTCACCTGACTGTGTAGGCCTTAGGTGACAGCTGTCAGTAATTGGGATGGATGTTTCTGATTATGCTGAGAACAGGCAACTATGCCTCAGTGTGTTTTAAAGACATCCCTGTGGTTTGGAAAAGTTATTTTTTAAACATGTCGGAGAATCACATTAAAGGGACTGTCAGCACAGAATGACTGTTAAAACCAAGTACAGGCGCTCGGTGCACCATGGCAGTGCCAGTCATGTGTATATACACCTTCCCCTCTGCTTGTTTTCCCTCTATTTCCATCTCTCTCTTATTTGATCGCTCTGGCTGTCTAGGGCCAGAGAAGGGAGGACATGGATGGAAAGCAAGCAGGTGGAAGGTGTATATAAATGACTGGCTCTGGTATGATACAGCAAGCACCTGTACTTGGTGTTTTAACAGTCATTCTGTGCTGACAGTCCCTTTATTCTCATCTAGGGGCAACTTTATATTGTGACTTCTGCTGTACAAGAATATGCCTTACCGCAGTCTGAGATCACAAGTGTTCCCTGGTAATATTGAGCTAGATGACACAATAATACGATGTTGGAATGACTAGCCCTTGTGTTAAAAACCTATAATTTTTTTTTTTAACGGTAAAAAAACTCGCCTGCCATATTAAGGTGCTTTCACATGGTGTTTAGAGACACGCTCAGTGGTCCCGTCGGGGCATCTGTCCGAACCCCCTGCAAAACGAGATTCGGACATATGTGCCAATGGGATCATAATGGTGCCGACAGAGCAAGCGTGCTCTTGTGCATCGTTTTCGGGGGTGTACGCCTACAGGAGGCTGCCACCCAGACACACGCTACTCTGTCTGAGTGTGCCTGCAGTAGGCATACACCCCCGAAAATGATGTACATCAGAGTGCACGTTGGCTCTTCCGGAACCATTAGTCTATGGCTCTCGTCAGAGCATGTCCGTATCCCATTTTGCAGCGGTGTTTTGGACATATGCTCTTATGGGCGCGTGTTCCTAAACGCATTGTAAAAGCACGCTTACAGGATTATTCTTCCCTGGAAGCATTGCTGCTATAAGTGGGTACAGCGATGTATAGCGGCACAGTGTTACAGATGTGTAATGCTTTACAGGGTTAGTGCTGGAGGTTGTCGCCCCACACCAAGCCTGCAGATATATTTTGATAAAAGATGTTTTCCTATTGAATAGAACTGTAGCAAAAATTCCCACCATATGGAAGATCAATACACAAATGATGGGGCATTACACATCAAAGCACGCAGGCCAAACCTGAGAAATATGTTGGGGGCAGCAGACTAATATGAATGGCGATGCAGGAGTTGGCATGTATAGTGTCAATATTTATGGCATCACCAACTATGTGCGACGACCACTTATCTCCCTGTGCCTCTAAAGCCAAACCTTTGGCTGCATGTACACTGGCTGATTATTGTGACCGAGGTTCTTGGGAAGGATTATTTGCTGATCTTGTAAACAAAATACTCGTTCGTAGGGTGAGATGATTTTTAACCTTGCTCGTTTTGGCAGCTTGTCTTCCTATGTATACAGGACCTGTGCTTCCAAGAACTGAGATTACTGATTGTTCAACCGCACTTCCAATGTGCCCAAGTCTGTCCAAACAGGCTATGAAGCGACTGCAAATTGGCGGTTGTTTAATGGGCCCCTATCAGTCAGTGTAAGCGAACCTCTATACTTAAGAGTGATTTTTTTATTTATTTATTTTTTTTCTATTCAAGTGACACACACTAATAGAGGCCATTAAGAACTACTCCAGCAAGGCCAAGTGATAGCATATTGCTAGGATATGCTGTCATTTGGTACCTCTGTATCCAGTCTACACTAGTCCATACATGGCCAAACGGACTATCTTCAGCCGATCTAATGGTAATACTAAATATACAGCTGTGTATAGTCAGGACAGTGAGCTGTCAATCAGAACAGTTGGGGCTGGGTGAGGCTTAGAGCCAAGGAGGCAGAGATCTGGTAAGTGCTTTGACACTCCCAGAGCACTTAATCCTCATTTGCGTATGAGTTGGAACAGTGGTTTTTCAGGCTGGGAGCAGCGAATTGCATAAGCAAAGGCTATACAAATCGGTCTGAGCATGGACTAGCCATCGCCTTCCCGACACGAGCGTCAGTCTCTTAAAGATATAAGGCTGTGATGGTCAGCTCTGGAGATATGTGGCCAGTCTGTGCTCGGACGGATTTGCACAGACGTCTGAAGCGGCCTTTATGCTGTAGGCTTTAACTGCGCAAACCCTGTGCTGCTGCGGCTTTTCCACTGTTTCCTTGCACAATTTTAGAGTGCTGATTTTGCTGTAAAATATATAGACGTGACAAGCGACACGTGACTGTCATTGAAGTCTATGGCAAATGAGTCGCTGGCATCAGAAAATCCAACTCATTTGGAAACGTGCGACAGTCACAGGATGTCACCGATCGCAGTGCACAGGAAATGATTAATGCAATGTGACACTGATTTCAGTGTAGTGTGACAAATGATGCCATGTCTGATCAAGGTGTATCTGGCATCTTTCCTCCATAGGCTGTGGGTGGATTGTCTTGAAAGATTTCCCCTGCAAAAATTATTTTTTTTCGTGATTGATTAGGTCTTTTTTTTTTTTTTTTTTTTTTTTTTTTTTCATTTCCAGTATTTGGGCTCTTCTAAAAATTTGTCTTTTACAGTGTCAACAATGAGTTTTTTCTTAACTTAACCCCCCACCTCATAGCATCTTAGTGAGGTTGCTAAAATATGGGTAAGGTCGCTTCATACACTTGTATTGAGCCGAGGTTGCCCCCCAACTAGTGACGTGGCGTGGGCGTGGCTGGCTAGAGGGCATGGCCTCGCTCCATACAAGTGTATGGAACGAGGCCACGCCCACTGGCCAGGAGTACCCATAACTCATACATACCCTCCAGTTCCGGGTCAGAAACCGGCGAATCCCTGCAGCGCACACTGCGTGTGCTAGGGGGATTCACATCTGCAGTCACACATTCTTAAAATAGATAAAAACGCTGAAAGAATTTGCATGCTGCAGATTTGAAAACATGCCCAACAGCTCCAAAAATGCACCCAAAAAAAGAAAAAAAACGCTGCAAAAACGCCATGTGTGAACATGCCCTAAGAAAAGATTTGTGCCCTGGTAATTGGAACGATTCCATTCAGTGACTGAGCAAAAATCTTCAAAACCTTTTGGTCCAGCATTCAGGTCCCTGGTACCTGGCGGCTAGTTGGGAGGCCAGCAAATATCTTAGCTTCCGGTATCCCGAGCACGGCAATTGATTTGTCAGGGCTGGTGCGATGTCTTCTGTGTGACGTACGGATGATGTCATTCCCACCTTGGCTACTCAAAAGCCGCGCCGGGGAATCTGAAAGGTAAATTTGCTGGCCTCCCATCTAGCCGCCACAAATCAATCCGCTCATCGGTAAAAACTAGTAATTATATTCCAAAACTATAAAGGGAATGTGTACACAGAAAATTTCCAATAGTTGTGTAACTTCTTCTTTTTTTCTTTTTTTTTTTTTTCAATAGGAAATAAGTATATAGATGAGATGACTCGCTCATTCAAGTCTATGGGTGCGAGAAACCAATTAAATGCTACAGTATGGCATCTGATTTTTACGCGTTTAATTCTGTAACATGGGAAACTGTAAATCGTCATGTAAATGATTAATAGCTGCTGCTGTAAAAGACGTATTTTACACGGATGACAAGTGCGAAAAAATCCGTTCCACTTTTCTGGATGAAAATCAGAATAACTTTTTTTATACTGTCATGTGAACCTAGCCTAACAATGACTGATGGCGCAGGTTCCACCATTCACAATAGGTGAGGTTACAGCTCACCACTTCTCCCTCCCTTCACAATGATTTGTGCTCAGATTAGAGCAGGGGTCTCGAACTCTGTATATGGGCCGCACATAGAAAAAATGTGAATTTGAAGGGCTGCCGTATTCTTTGCAGGATGATATGAAATTTTTAAAGCTACCATATTGTTTTTTCTATATACCTTTTGGATCATTTTTTGAATATTTTTGGCTTTATTTTATTCTTTTAAATGGCATTGTAGTAATGTGCCTATCCTGGTCCCCATCTTGTAGTAATGGCGCATGCTGGCCCCTAACTTGTAGAACATTCAACTGAAAAGAATCGCTGACTTCAGTGGCCCTCAGGACCAGGCTTCAATCATTATGGGGGCTCTGGTGCCTGCGGGCCGCATTAAGCAAGCTCAGGGGCCGCATGCGGCCCTCGGGACGCATGTTTGAGACCCCTGGATTAGAGCATGCCTAGATAACTCCTCTATACAAGTAGGGTCTGTCAGTCTATTCTATTTCATGTGCACAACAAGTAGGAGTCAAATATTGGCCTTAGTGGCCAATGTTAAAATTGCAAGACTTTACACTTTGTATTATATACTTTTATTTTTTCATATCCCTTTCTCATTAAGTACTTTTAACATGAAAGACCTGATCTACACAATAGATCTTTTTCTGATAAGTCATTCCTTTAAAGAAGTTGTCCAGTACTTTATATTATTCCCCCAATGTATCCCCCTGGCGCCCCTAATCCTTTTTGTAATTACCTTACGTTGCTGATAGCGCCGCTCGCAGGCATTATCGGTGGCCTCTCACAGGCGTCACGTGACCCTGCGCTGACGTCACGACAAGTGAGGCGTGACTCAGCGCTGGGGTCCCCGCTGTGGTTGCCGGGTTGTGGACAAGGTTACCCCACCGCGTCACACCCAGCATCCACCGCACGCTTTCCCAATGAATGGGAAGAGGCAGAGCGTGCGGTGGATGCCGGGTGTGACACGGGGGGTGGGGGGGGGTAACCCCACCTACAGCCTGGCATCCACCGAGGAACGCGGAAGACAGAGACCCCCGGTTGCTGCCAGCACTTGTTGTGACATCAGCGAATGTCAGAGCCGGCTGCAGCCGGGGGTCATGTGATGCCTGTGAGCGGCCAGTGATAGCGCCACTCACAGGCAGTATCTGCAATGGAAGGTATTTACTAAAAGTCTTAAAGGCCCCTGGGGGATATATTGGGAGGGGGGGGGGGGTCTAAAGTAGTGGACTACCCCTTTAACGATCCCAACAAGCAAAGTATATTCACACTAAGTGGCTTTTTTTTTATCAGTGATCTCATGCACACACCTTGGTTTGTCATCAGTATTTTGCGCTCTGCATGTTTTTTGCACAATAGTCACTTCACTTCTTCATTTTTCATTAAAAGTAATGGGTGGTGAAAAAAATGCAGGTATCAGGTTTTGCAGCGTTTTTTCTGCCAAAACCTCATGAAGTTGAATAGGTAACTTCTTTTTTTTTTTTTTTTTTTTTTTATCACAACTTTATCAGCATGCATTAAGAGACAAATGGACAATGACAAAAATGCAGCGAACTAACGAACACCAAGTAACATTTGCTTTTTTGAGGCACAAACTTTACTGCCAAGAGATCAGGTTTTGCTGCAGAAAAAAAAATGCCTTGTGTGAACATAGCTTAAGTGTTCTTGTGGCTCTACTTCCTAATGACAGATTCCCCATCTCCTAGTGGTATGTGTGTAGTGATTATGCCCCGCTTGTCTGCAGAGGAGCAGTGACAGGCCCGTGCTGTCCTTGCTGCAGCTAATCTGCTGTCTTTCTGCTGACAGGACACTGCCTGCGGGAGTGATTACAATAAGGCAGGGTGGCGCTCAGTAAAGCTTGCCCAGATAACTAAACTTTCCTGATTGTAATCTGGCTCCTACACTTTTGGTGGATATACTGGAGTATTCTAGATTGTGAGCAAGTCCAGAATGCGACTCGTTTCTATATACCCTCCTGCCATCTATGAAACATCGGGAAAATGTGTCTTGTAAAATGCAGAAAATACAGCCGTTAAATCCCTTCAGGCCCATCTGATTTTATTAATCTTTGCTTTATCACCATTGTATTTCAAGAGCCATGCTACTATGACAAGTCCTGTGGAGCCTGCTTATTTATTTTTGGTACTAAAAACCAGGGCTGTGGAGTCGGTATAAAATGGACCAACTTTGACTCCTAAAATATATAATAAATTGGGTACAGTAGTTCAATGCAGTTTGTGGGGAATATTTTTTTTTATAAGAATTTGGGAAAGTTATGAAATGTCCTATTCCTGATTTAAGGGTCTAGACTTTTAGCTGAGATGAATCTGCGCTACAATAAATTTATCACTTAAACATGAGCCATGTATGAGGGAGTCGGAGGTTTGGCTTACCAACTCCACAGCCCTGATTGTCCCATGAATTAAGTACATTTTTAATAGATCTTGTAATAAGTTCCACAATTTATGTGTTACAATAAAATGTTTCTGTGCTGAGATAATCTTATAAATGTTCCCCTGCTGTGTACTGTGTAATGGCTGTGTCTGACCGTGCAGGAACATGGTCTGATCATACCACAGCTCCTGGGCAGGGGAAGAGGCAAAAGAGTATACAGACAGGACAGCATTGGATTGCAGCTGATTCTTTCTGTGAGGTAAAACTTTCTCTGCATTTTGAAAAAACATGTTTAACTTCACAGACAGCAGCATCTGCGATCCAATGCTGTAATGTCTGTATATTCTTTCCAGGACATCCCTCCTGACAGCACCACCAGGAGGTAGCCCTCCTTATCCTAGATAGGGACAGGAGCACATGAGAGGTTAAATAGCCCCTCCCACCACCAGTGTTTTTCCTGTCCTTATCAGGGACAGATGCATGAGAGGAGCTCTTTGTGCGTGAAGACTTAACATCCGACAGACTCGGTAGGATCGCAGGGGTTCGTGGTTTTTTTTCTCCTGTTGTAGGATCCGTGGCCGACAGCTCTCTGGTTAGAGGTCCCTCAGCCTTCCGAGTTGAGCCATGTGCTCCTGGTGCAGCTGCTTCCCTCTCTGGAGGGCTCTTGGCTTCCTGCAGCCTAAACCACCGTGCATGCGCCGGCAAGGAGGCTCTGCCTATGAAGGACCCAGCGTGCCTTCCAGGATGACACATTTCCGGCTCCAAAAGCTGAACTGCGACCTCGTGTCTGATGTGTGTTCCAGGGTGGAATGCGCTTCTGGTTCCGTGGGACAGACGCTGAAATCCACTGCCGGTGTACGTTTCAGCGTGGACTGCAATGAAAGCTGGGGCACTATTGGGTGGAGACAGCTCTAACTGGAAATGGTCTGCAGATGGATCAATCATGTTCTGTCCAATCAGATGATGGAAGCCAGGTGAGATTAACCTATTTATTTCAGATCCTGAGGCCGACCTTACCAGTGCAGCTTTTGCCTGCAATGGAGGGACAAAATCCTGGTGGTTCTGACATTCCTGCAGAACCGTCTCTTGGTCAAGTGAGTGAAGTCAGGGGGGAGAGATCACCTTCAGATACCTATATAGTAGTTCACTGTTTTTCATAGGACAAGGAGATCTTTTAACTACTTCAGCTGCAAAGAACAGGGTTAAGAGATGTGCCACATGTAGCATTAAATTGCTAGAAGCCTACAGAAAACCGCTATGTGCTGAGTGTATTTCCAAGATGATTAAGGAAGAGCGATCCTCCTTCATGGCTGATATGAGGACAATAATGAGGGGAGAAGTCCAAAACACTGTTTCTGGCCTTGTCTCGCCTCAATCTCCCCAGTCTACTCCTCATCATAAGAGACCGAGATGGTACATGGACTCAAGCTCAGAGGAAGAAGAGTTATAACATTCTGACCATGAACTAGATGAAGGCGAAAATGTTACCCCCATTATTACCTGAGGAAAATAAATATTATTTTTTATCAAGCTTTAAGAAGCATTATGAATCCATGTTGATGCAAGATGAGATGTTTGGGGGTTTTCCTAGTTAATAAGAACATCAAAGCAAGAATTCTCGAGGAATGGGAAGACGTGGAAAAAAAGGCTTGTTATCCCAAGTGATTTTAAAGCTCTCCTTCCCTTTGAACCTGATTATGCCAAGATAAGGGAGGAGGTCCCAAATATTGATATTCCTGTGGCCAGAGTAGCAGAAACCTCAATCCAGTTCGAAGATTTCTCGAGCCTCAAAGATCCTATTGATAGGAAATCGAATGGCCTGCTTAAGAGAGCCTGGGAAACCTCTTCAACCATTATCAGAGCCATCATAGCAGCCACCTCAGTAGCTAGATCAATACACTTATGGATAGATGAATTAGATAACCACTTAAGGAAGAAACTCCACTCGAAGAGAGGATATATCGGAATCTCTGCCCTTACTGAAAATGGCAACAGCCTTCATGGCAGATGCTTCAGTTCGCTGCAAGGAATGGCGCCCTTTCTAATGCCTTGCTTGCTATATGGCTCAAAACATGGTTGGAGGATAACTTATTCTTTGAATGGCTATGTTCTATTCCCTTTTCAGGTATTTGGCCCTGATTTAGATGATATCCTGGAGAAGGCATCTGACACTAAAAGAGGATTTCCAGAAGAGAAGCCAAAGAGATTCTCTTGCTTTCGTAGAACCCGTTCTCACCAGAGACGAGAATATAAAGGGAAGATGCGCAGATGGAGCTACCCGAAGGTGGTAGAGGACGAGGTTCCATATTTCATCATGGCACAGGTGTAGGGGGAGACTGTGTTTTTTCTCCAAAGCTTGGCAGGATGTATCTCAGAATCAGTCCATCCTTCAGACAGTATCTCAGGGTTATAAAATAGTTTACTCAGATTCCTTCAGAAAGATTCCAATTAACGCCTGCATAATCTCCAGTAGTCTATCAGAGACTTCTAGAAGATGTAAAAGATTTATTGAGCTCAGAAGTAGTGGTGCCTGTTCTGCAGTCAGTGGTATCAGGGCCACTATTCAAGTCTGTTCTCATTAAAGAAGCCCGGAGGCAACTTTCAGACCATTTTAAATCTAAAACCTTTAAATCATTGGATAATGTACAAAAGATTCAAGAAGACATCCGTAAAGTCAATAGTACCCTTAATATGGAAAAATACAGTGATGTGTACACTGGACCTGAAAAATGCCTACTACCATGTAGCCATTCATCCTTTTTGCAAGAGGTACCTGAGATTTGCAGTGAAAGAACTTGATGAGATCCAACACTTCCAGTTCCAGTGTCTTCCCTTTGGCCTGTCCCCCGCCCCTCGTGTTTTTACAAAGCTGGTCGCAGAAGGTATGGCCTTCCTAAGAAAGATGTTTTGATCATCCCGTGTCTGGATGACTTTCTCTTAGTAGCAGACTCTTCACAATAGCTAAAGGTACACCTAGCTACAACTATCTCTGTATTAGAGGGCCTGGGATGGATTATAAATTGGGAAAAAATTAGACTTCAGGCATGAGTAAAGGAAGATCTTTCTTGGGGTCCTTCTGGACTCGCGACAATGATCATCTTTTCTAATTTGAACCGTGCACCGCAGGTCAGTTAATGCTGCGTAAAAAAACAACCAAAAACACTAACAAACTGTGGGCATGAGATTTCTATAATCCCATCCACTTTGATGGAACTGTAAGATGCTGTGTTTTTAACGCAACGAAAATATCCAGCGTCAAAAACATAGTGGGCACACAGCCATAGAGAACAAAATGCTCAGTGGTCTAAAATCAGAGATACCAGATCCTTATCTTCTCTATTATATGTCCGGGGAGCTCCATACACTTAAGACAGTTGGTTGAAACCATTGATACTGAGGTGGCATTGGTCTGAGGTGGCTGTTTTCCTTAGTATAGAGTCGATCAGAATGTGCAACTTCAACCAAAAAGTATCATTTTAACCGACTGATGGCGCTATTTAATACTTGTCTCATGGTCACCCGTCCACGAATGTAGATTTCACAAAACATCCTAAGCGGGATTGTTGGCTCTTTGATCATTGATCATTTATGACCAATTTGAACGACTGACAATATGGATGTGAAGATTGATACGCCGATGCCATTTATATGTAGTTCAACCATCAAAATGTATAAAGTGTCTACTGCAACCTTTGGATCCGGGGCACACAACCTGAGGCAAAGGGGCCACAATTCATGTGCAATGCTCTTTTGTTTGGCCTCCATCCATATGGTGAGACATGCAGCTTTTTGGATAGGTCATTGTTATCAAACTCCATTAGCTATGAGACCTGCATCCCTCATCTCTACCGTTTTGGAGAAGATGAGCCCTTATTTTCCAGAAAGATGGATGTACTGGAAGCAGAACGTGCATCTATCAGACCTTTGTGACTTATAATTGCTATAAATGTTTCTGATGGTAATATTTTAAGTTTGATTTCAGCTTTCAGGGCTGTAACATTCTGAAAATCTTACCCTTGGACCAGAAAAGGTTGTGCCCTGAGATCTTACTCATTGGACCAATATAAGAAGTGCGGCTTCAACCTTTCTTATTTTTAAATTTCCCATGGAGTGGGCATATTGGAGCCTCACACCTTCCTAATTTATCTGTATGTACAGTTCAGCAGGATTTGTGTGTTTCATGGTAATCACAATAAAAGGGGAGACAACAGACAGAAGAGTCAGTAGACATGGGGTGAGTCTATACTGGCTGATGTGGGCCATTAAACAGTTGATCAACTACCCTTACTGATCAAAAGTAATTTAATAGCCTCTTTAGACAGGCCAACCGCACTTCTCTTGCGCACAAAACTATTAGTATGGTATTGGTCTGTGTGCATAGACTGTTCTTAAACTGGAAATGTGCTGCCGAGAATAAACAGGGCGATGTGCTGCTGAGTTTTTTTTTTTTCATAAAGCTAAACTACCTTCGCTGACCAGAGCTCTGTTTACACTGCCAGATTATTGGGAAACGAGCTTTCCTTGCAACAGTTGTTTATAATAATCTGCCAGGTATATGCAATTAGAGGCTGATTCGTCAATGCTGGTGACAGTTTACCCCAGTCTTGAAGAAAAGTCTGTTGTAGTAAGATTTGCCAAACTCCTAAAAGGAGTTTTTCCAGGACTACCATTTGACCTATGCTTTAGGATAGGTCATCTTTCTTAGATCAGTTGATGCTTGCTCCGGCTGGCTGTAGCCTGTGTACGGAGTGGAGCAGCCTCTCTGTAGTGTTCCCAGGTACAGCAGATCAGCCCGTGGGAATCTTTATGGGTATCTATAACCTTATCTGTCTGTATAGTATAAGGCTGTGTGCCCACAATGCGTTTTTTAAGCTTTTCCGCAGTGGCAAAAACACTGCAGAAACGCTTAAACGCATGGTAGAAGGTCTGCCATGTTCCCCAATGATAATCCGCATGTGCTGTGCACATGCTGCGGAAATTTCCGCTGCGGATTATCATTGCGGAAAAAAACGCAGCACTACCAATTATTTTGCAGAAGTGTTTTCGCCGCCATTGACTTGCATTGAATGGCACTGGATCTGTACATGCGAAATCCAAGCGTTTCAATGTGCGGATGGTACCTGGGTGTGGAGGACAGGAGACTCTCCTCCGGACTCTGGTACCATAGAACCTGTAAATATATATATTTACCTTCGATGGCCCGCTGTGGACTGAAGGACCTGCGCTGACTTCATTTAGTCATGTGACGGCAGGTCCTTCAGTGTAGTGTTACTGCGAGCTGCTGGCAAGCCAGGACGGAGCGAATAAAGACTCCAGGGGCCATCGGAAAGTAAGTATAGATTTATTTTTTACCATTCTTTAAGGTCACACTATATAAATAAATCCATGCCGTCTGATGCTAAAATCACTTGGAAAGTGCTTGACAACCCGCATGCGGAAATGCATGTGAAGAACACTTCACATCTTCATGTCCCTGGCAGGAAAAACGCATGTACAATCCGCATGTCTTTTCTGCCCTAGCCACTGATCTCCCGATGGTAGCCGCATGGAGGTCAGCAACGCCGCCGGTCGGGGTAGTTCTGCTGCGGGAGATGAGCTGCTAACGGTTGCCATCTTTTTCTGAAATTCTGCGTCGCTGACTGGCCGCGGCCGGACCAATCAGTGACGCAGGATTTCCTGGACAGACAGACGGGATAAGACAATTTTTTATATATAGATAGATTTTCTCCAGTAAGGCTATGTGCCCACGTTGCGGACCTGAAGCATATTTTTTACGCTTCTCCCTGGCGGGAAAATCGCATGCGGATATTACATGCGGTTTTCCCGCCAGGTAGAAGCGTTTGTGAGGCGTCTTTGCATGCATTTCCGCATGCGGGTTATCAAGCACTTCTCCAAGCATCACTTGGAAAAGTGCTTGACAACTTGTTCAGAATGGTAAAAAATAAAAAAATAAACTTTATACTCACCTTCTGATGCATTCTCTGCCCCGTCCGGAGTCTTGAGCGGCTCACGCTGTTGTGTGCAGGACCTGCGGTGACGTCATTGAGTCATGTGGTGGGTCACATGACTCAATGACGTGGCAGGTCCTTCAGACAACAGCGTGACGGAGGGAAAACATCAGAAGATAAGTATAAACTTTATTTTATTCTTTTTTTTACAGGTTCTTTGGTACCCAGGTCTGGATGAGAGTCTCCTCTCCTCCAGACTTGGGTACCATCCGCACATTGATTCCGCAGCGCTTCCGCAAAATTAATGAACATGCTGCGGATTTTTGACTGCAGCATATACGCTGCGGAAAAATCCGCAGCATGGGCATTGACATTGCGGAATGCCATTGGGGACCATGGGGTGCGGATCTACATGCGTTTTTCAAGCGTTTACGCTGCGGAAATTCCGCAGCATATACGCTTGAAAAACGCTACGTGGGCACACAGCCTAAGGCAGCTACCCAGGATCTCGACACTACTTGCAGTTTACTATTATATCTTCAGATAAATATTTTTGGAGGTGACAGATTCCCTATAAAGTGTTTACAAAAAAGCCAGACAAAAGTCTTGACATTCTTGGCAGTTTTTCTGTGATAGCCCCAGTCTGCCTTTTTTTTTTTTTTTTTATTTATATAATTAGTCCTATGTGAAGTTATTAGATCCTCTCCCCCCTGTTTTTTTTAAAAGGTTGTTTTAATCTTTTTTTTCTGTGCATAAAAACAGCCAGCTGTACTTTAACCGCTGCCTCTGGGCCTTGATGTGTCAGCAGCCAGTCACTAGGGTCAGTAGTCATGGGTGTGTGCTTAGTATGAAAACGTGAACGTCTGAGTATTTCCTACTTGCTATTAGTATTACTATTTTCTTAGGCTGTATCTCTTCTCTGTATAATTCTAATGACACACTTCATTCGTGTTGTCCCTTATGTACTACATATGTGACTTGTGTGGAATCACATTTAGATCAGAGCACTACTTTTAAAAAATAAATAACTAAAAATATCCATACAGAGAGAACCTTGAGAATTACTTTCTTTGCCATCACATGTAAGACGGGGTCATGTGCATTTCCCTGTGCCAAGGCTTTTTTTTTTTTTTTTTTTTTTGTCGACATTGAAGCAAAGGTTTTTTTTTTTGTTTTTGATTCTTCGGAAGTCTTGGCACAGGGAAATGCACATGACCCCGTCTTACATGTGATGGCAAAGAAAGTAATTCTCAAGGTTCTCTCTGTATGGAGGGAGCTGTGGCCATGTGAGGTCAGGTCATTGCCAGCTGTTTGTAAGGTGTTGAACTTTTCTAACATGGCAATCCTTTTAGAAATTTTTCAAGCCCATTGTATAAAGGTGCCCCTGTAATTTTTCATTTGATATCAATTTTTAAGATGTGGATGTATCTATATGCTATATGATGGATGTAAATGTATGGCATTGCATTACTGCTAACTAGACTATTTATAGGTTCTTAGCTCAAATTTTGATCAAACTGTGTGCCAATCTGCCACTTGTCCAGCTTTTTGTACTGACCCATGCTAACGATCCCCGTTTCTTAGGTCTACGCTATCAAAATTAACTCAGGCCAAGTAGAACTCCACTATATCTACACTAATTACTTGATATGAAAAATGTTCGCATACCTAGTCCAGCTCCTTAAAAAAATGATATGAACATGTAAATAATGAAGCTGCTGCTGCACTAGCATGAATGCAAATCAATACAAAATAACGTATGTATGTTCCATAGTTGTACTAACCTGCAGAAACGGGTAACAGGTCTACTGTACAAGGAATACTGTAAAAACCATCCCTCCCTCCAGCTATGTGCGCCACTGCTGCTTGTCTCCACACGCCAATGATCTAAAGGAGCTGCGTGACTTTGGTTCCCCTTAGAATACTGTATGTTACTAGTAAATGTTTGCACTGATCGGTAACTGGATTTGTAGTACTGGCCATAGGAATGTATTTGCCCTACAAAGAGGCTTCTTTTGCAAAGATATCAGTGGGGCATGTTGGCAAAGCTTAGCTTGGCACTAATTGCTATAACACTGCTACATCTCACTGTAATGTAAGTGAATGGGGGCGCATTGTGACCAATAAGATACTGTGACAAGCAAGTTGCAAACAATCAGACCAGATTGGATTTTTGCATGACTTGTCTCGTTCCCCTATTGACTTTCATTGCAACACAATGTAGAAGCGATCTTGGCTTCTCGACTTGTATGGCTACCAAAGTCTCTAGCCTCAGCCTTATATTGTCTCTCTAAATTGCGGTCACCTAACTTTTTTTTTTTTTTTTTTTTTTTTCTTCTTTTCCCCTACTAGATACAACAGATAATTCGGCGCAAGAAGAAAAGTCCCAGTCTTCAGAAGGTATTTGTCATAGTGAAAAATGTAGTCTTAGATTTTCTTTTTGTACCAGTCATGGTATTGCTTTGCTTTTGTAGTCCATTCGTACATATGTGTAAATTTTGTCCACTTCTCATTTGATGCACCGATTTGTTCGGAATAATCTTACGGCTACATTCAGAAAACATCCAAATCCAAAGACTATCATTAGAAATAAATGCCAACTAGAGTAGGCATCCCCCTCTCCCATTCCACTATATACATTCAGGGGCCCAGATTGTGAATAAAGAGGTGGCCGCAATTCTTTCATTTCACTTTGAGGGTTCAAAAAAAAAAAAAGCATGCATGCTCCCCATATAAGACACTGGAGATGGCTGTGGCCACTTCTCCATTCTCAGCAGACACAAGACAGGACCCTGTTCCTCAGACATTCAGGTCCCATACTTGGGATCAGCATCCACTGACATTTGTGCTGTATTCTGTGGATATACCATAAGTGTGAGCATTTTCCTTTAGGGATGGTATGGCTATGTGCACACTGTATGGTGGTTGTGTTTACGTACCCTAATTATTCACAACCTTGTGGCATTCTTGTAGAATTATTGTGCCGATTCACTTTTGTTTTTTAATATGCAGGTTCCAATGCTGTTGTGGGCATGGAGATTTCTGAGCCAGTTGGTAAGTGCCACTTATTACATGGTAGACAGCAGGTCTTTGTACTGTGGACTCATACAGACAGAGTACAGCTAAAGAGCAGCCATACCTGATCATATTGCAGCTATACTGGCAGTCATCATCCTTTACTTTAATCCTCTTCACTGGTGTCTTTATAGTAGAAAATGGAGAGACTGAGATGTCTCCTGAAGAGTCCTGGGACCACAAAGATGAGCCGAGCGAAGCAGAGCCAGGAGGCGGCTTCTCGGGAGATGGGGGCTCCTCTGAAGAAGTTACCCAAGAAATGATGGAGGAAGAAGAGGAAATTCCAAAACCTAAAACTGCTGTCGCACCACCTGATGCGCCCAAAAAAGAGCACGTTAATGTAGTGTTCATCGGACACGTAGGTATGTAGACTTAGCTTTAATAAAACCAATAAAATTATCTCCCGAGTCTGAGGAAACCTCATAATGAAACTTTACTAGTTATTGTAACATCTATAGTCATATATATATTTTTCTTATCTAGATGCTGGGAAATCAACGATTGGTGGGCAGATTATGTAAGTAAACTACTGAATGATGGAGTAAGAATACTGATTGGAAATTAATCTGTCAGGCATGGGTGTCCAGCTCAGACCGCAGCGTTCCACAAGCCGTGACAGATGCAAGTATTCAACTGTTGTTGGAAGTTGTAGTTCACCATCTGGCGACCCTGAGGTTACTGCTGCAGAGAGGCCTGGTTTGTCAGGTTTTACAGTCAATCATAGTTACTTTTATATTTTAGGTATTTAACTGGTATGGTGGACAAAAGAACACTTGAGAAATACGAAAGGGAAGCAAAAGAGAAGAACAGAGAAACCTGGTGAGTGGTGGCCGGATTACCGGTACAGTATACCAGTGTCTGCTTTGCACTTATTTGCTTAGTTTGAGCTGATTTAATATCTGCACTTTATATTCAGGTACCTCTCATGGGCTTTAGACACTAACCAGGAGGAACGAGACAAGGGTAAAACTGTAGAAGTCGGTCGTGCCTACTTTGAAACTGAGAAGAAACACTTCACCATCCTTGATGCCCCTGGCCACAAGAGCTTTGTGCCCAATATGATTGGGGGAGCCTCACAAGCAGATTTGGCTGTGCTGGTATGCTATATATTCTACTCTTTACACACAGGCACATGGCCCAAAATATCCTGGTGCTGTGTGGACTGAGGTCTGGTAAACATGCTTATCTTTAATTGTGACTCTGTCCCCTGTGTAGTTTAAACATAGTCAAGGCTCTCTCCATTCCCAAAACTTTGGAAATGTAATCTAGGACTATGTCCGGTCAGATCTCGTGTTCATTAAAATATTTTATTTTCTGTTTTGTGACAACCTTATGTAATTCTGTACTGAATAAATGGGACCTAACTTTTTTTTTGATATTCACTTATTTTTTTTTTATCCACAGGTAATCTCTGCTCGAAAAGGAGAATTTGAAACCGGATTCGAAAAAGGAGGACAGACGAGAGAGCATGCCATGTTGGCAAAAACGGCTGGCGTAAAGCATCTGATAGTTCTTATTAATAAAATGGATGATCCAACAGTAAACTGGAGCAATGACAGGTACATAAAACTATACCTAATGTAGATATTATTCAAAAAGAGATTTTAGTTTTTAATTTTTTTTTTTTGCCTCAAAATAACTGGGAACTGCTTTTTTTGGGCCCTGAGGACATTGGGTTTTTTTTTTTTTTAAATCCGTTTCAAAAGCCAAACCTGTTCTAATCCCTTCACTACCTATGACATATAGGTATATCATAAGTTGTGTCCCTCTCTTTGATGCAGGCTGCGGCAATGAGCCCGCATCTTTCCAGACACATGACAGCTGATCTGATCAGCTGACATGTGCCTCTAATAGCGGGTGAAATTGCGATCCACCCACGGCTGTTAACATGTTAAATGCCTGTGTCAATCTGACAGCAGCATTTAACCTTCGCAAACCAGATGTGCGTCACAAACTCCGCCCATTGGTGCCCCGTCACATGATCGTGGGGTGACAATGGGTTTGCATGACAATCGTGGATCTGATGAAGACTCCCATACTTATTTCAGATCTCCTATGAACGCTGGCGTTCGTAGGAGATGATGATTTCTGCTACCCATAGCCGGGCTGAAGCTCTGCATGTGTAGCACAGGCGATCAGATGATCGCAGCTTCAAGTCTCCTAAGACTGTCTCCAGTATACACTTTATGGTAAAATCATTGTGTTGTTCAAAAGTTCAACTCGTACCCCCCAAAAAAAGCCCTCACATTACCATATTGACGGAAAAATAAGAGCAAAAAACGAAAACTGAAAATCTCAAGGTCTTTAAGGGGTTAACTTTTCAGTCAATATAGCCGTCTGAGGAATTGTACTCTTTAAATTGTACCATTTGGGGTACGTGTGCTGTAAAACTTTTATCTGGCAGGAATGTATTAAAAAAAAAAAAATACACCAACATCTACACAACCCACTGAGCCAGGGGGTGACTGCTATTGAAACAAGCAAATTAGCTAGCCCCCATTAAACAGAACCCTGGTCGTGTGCTGATTGATCTTTTTTTTTACTTTAAGAATGTGCGAGAATGTGTTTTAAAGTTATAGGGGTGAAATAATCCACTTTCTATGGCTAACTTTACATGGTCAGCGTTGTGTGCCTTATTGATATATACTGTACAGTTCCACTCAGAGTTGAGTATCTAATGGGCGACACGAGCCCGTGACAGATGTTTACGTAAACAACACGGACGCTATTTTATGGGAACTTTTTTATTTCTCAATCTATCACTTCGTACGTTAACGTCATGGTATTGGCTTGTGCCGTATAACTATAACAAGAATAGCAGCACATTCTAGGGCAACGTAGAGGCTGATCCTATGTCTTTTGTATTAATGCTCTCATTGTTTCCTTATAAACTGCAGTTTTAAAACTTTTTTTTTTTTTCTTTACAGATATGAAGAATGTAAAGAGAAACTTGTACCCTTCCTGAAGAAAGTTGGTTTCAACCCTAAAAAAGATATTCACTTTATGCCATGTTCTGGTCTGACTGGTGCCAACTTGAAGGAACCAGTGGAGTCCTGCACATGGTACATGTAAGTGTTAAAACTAAAATATGTAGCCTGGATTGATGCACACATGCTCATCACAACCTCTGATGTGCACAGGGCTGTTGAACAGCAGGCACATCACTTTATGGGGTGCTATTGAACTTGCATATACCACCATTTCCATAAGGATGGTTTATTTTTATATGGTATAGGGTAGAACAGTCATATTCTAGCAAGATTTCTACGTGGTTTTTAACCCATTGCTGCTGTTTTTGTTTTTCTTGTTTTTTGGCTCTGTTTTAAAGTGTTCAAAGCTATCTATTCCACTGTTTTATGGCCCTGTGTTGTATATTGGTTTGTTTACCCTGCATAGCATTGCCTTCTCTGGCCTTGTGCTAATTGGCTAATTACTCAGTTTGGCCAACGGGTGCTGCAGGTTAGCAGACATTTCAATTCATATGTATTCAGCTCTGGCTTGGGATAGCACACGTGCTGGGTCATGAGTGCAAAAGACTAAGTGCAATAGCTTAAAGTGATTTCAATAGGCAGTTATACAATGGCAGTTGGGCAGGAGACAGGGTAAGGTGCATTAGATATTCATACAAACATGCTGCTTCTTGGTCAGTTGTATTTCATTATGCATTGGTCATAGCAATATGCTTCTTACTTGTTTTAACATCTGCTTACTCACAACTCGCCTGCCCTTTAACACATTCTGTGCACTCTCTCTATATCCACCCCTCCTTTCTCCCCTCTCCCATGTATAACTCTGAGGTTCTGCTGACATTTCTCCCCTACTCCAACCATCCACTACCTCCATACAGCACTCAAACGTTCATACAAATTATTGCACCACCTGCTTTCTCTTTTTTTCCTCCTTCTACTACTCGCAGGTGACATCTCCCCCAACCCTGAGCTTCCCTCCACTAGCATACACTACTCTCCTCCAACTGCATATAGAAACCCTGCTAATCTTATTAACATTCAGTGCATGCCCTCTTTTCCATTGTGCTCTCTGGAACGCAAAGTCTGTGTGTAACAAACTAACTTACATTCACGATTTTTTCCTTTCTAATTCCCTTAACCTTATGGCTATTACAGAAACTTGGATCCAGTATTCAGACACCACCACCACCGCAGCTGCTGCTCTCGTTTGGTGGGCTGAAATTTTCACATACCGCCAGACCCGAGAAATACAGAGTGGAGGTGTTGGTTTGCTCCTTTCACCACAATGTGCTTTCCACATCAACCACTCTCTTCAGATAGCTTTCCCTCCTCATTTAAACATGCCATAATAACCCCTTTACTTAAAAAGCCATCCCTGGACCAGAACTGCACTGCTAACTACAGACCGGTCTCTAATCTTCCTTTCATCTCTAAACTCCTGGAACGCTTGGTCCACTCCCGTCTAATCCGCTATCTCTCAGATAACTCTTCTCGACCCTCTACCATCTGGTTTCCACTGTTTACACTCCACTGAAACTGTCCTCACTAAAGTCTCTAATGATCTACTAACAGCTAAATCCAAAGGTCACTGCTCCCTGCTGATTCTCCTGGATTTCTCTGCCGCCTTTGACATAGTGGATCACCAGCTCCTCCTCATTATGCTCCGCTCTATCGGCCTCAAGGGAACTGTTCTCCTCCTACCTCTCTGACCGTTCCTTCACTGTATCTTTTGCCGGCTCCTCTTCCCCTCCTCATCCCCTTACTATCGGGGTTCCTCAGGGCTCAGTCCTAGGCCCCCTCCTCTTCTCTATATACACTGCCCCTATTGGACAAACAATCAGCAGATTTGGGTTCCAGTATCCTCTCTATGCTGATGTCAGGTGAAGAGGCGTATAGTTGGGTGTCATCACCCCTACCCTAATACAAAATACCAAGGATTGTTTGTCTGCTGTCTCTAACATCATGTCCTCCCTCGATCTTAAACTGAATCTCTCCAAAACTGAACAACTTGTGTTTCTCCCCTCTACTAACCCAACTCTACCTAACATTGAAATTACCTTGTAGGGTTCAACCATAACTCCCAAGCAGCACGCCTGCTGCCTTGGGGTCATATTCGACACTAACCTTTCCTTTACTCCCTATATCCGATCACTCACCGCTCTAGTCACCTGCATTTTAAAAAGATCTCCAGAATCCGATCTTTTTTCACCTTTGAAACTGCTAAAACTCTTACTGTCGCTTTTATTCACTCTCGTCTAGGCTACTGCAACTCTTTTCTGATCGGTCTCCCTCTTGCCAAACTTTCTCTTCTTCAATCCGTCCTGAATGCGGCTGCCAGAGTCGTATTTCTGTCCAGGCGTTTCACCGATGCCTCCATCTTGTGCCAGTCATTACACTGGTTGCCCATTCGCTACAGGGTCCAATATAAACTCATCGTTATCGCCCACAAAGCTCTCCACAGTTCTGCACCGCCTTATCTCTTCTCTGTCTATCGCCCTACACGTGCCCTCCGTTCTACAAATGACCCAAGACTAACATCCCCCATAATCCGAACCTCGCAGCTCCGTCTCCAAGACTTCTCTCGTGCTGCACCAGTTCTCTGGAATGCTCTACCCCAAGCGATCCGACTGATGCTTAGCCCCCACGTCTTCAAGCGCGCTTTAAAAAACCATCTCTTTAAACAAGCCTACCATCTCAACTACTCGGTGAACTAACTTTCCCCTGTCCCCTCCTTCTAAATATTATTCAGAATCTGCACCGTACTATTCATCTGTCTCCACACCCTCCATGCACACGATAACTGCTTTCGATACTTGATTATTGCACTTAAACATACTGGCTGATGACCGGATCATGCAACTTTATATGGAAATCCCTATTTATTATAATTGCCAGACCTGAAAGAACAAGCACTTTTCACCTATTGTCCCCGCCATTTCCTTGTAGATTGTAAGCTTGCGAGCAGGGACCTCACTCCTAATGTAACTGTTTAAACTGTCTCACCTTGTATTGAATTTGTCTGTACATGTCCCAGCTTAATTGTAAAGTGCTGCTGAATATGTTGGTGCTATATAAATAAAAATTATTACTATATGCAAGTACTGTGAAGTTGGCACACTGAGTGCATGTGGCTCATTACTCCAAGCTGTAGGAATTGGTATTGTTAGACTGTATGTAATAGAAAAAGTCAACTACAAACTTATCTACAGTCTTCCTCCTGCTATGAGAGCTTTTGTATTGTATAGCTCAAGGAGATTGACCACTAGAGCCAGTTGGAATTTGCACAGTATCTACTGAGTTAACTCCTGAGATACCAGTCAGCCCTCTACAGCCCATTGATTTCTATACTGCAGTTAGCTGCTCACGTCCTCCTCCCAGTCAGCTTCAAATCACAAGCCTTCAACCCCCACCTGTAACTTCTTCCAGGGCTGCTCTCCTGATCTCTGCTCTTTCCTACACTGTGTGCTTGTTCAAAGCCTATATTATTTTTATATGTAAATATAGTGCAAGCAGTGTAGATGTAAGAACAAGCACTGACTGACCTGAATGTGTCAGAGTAGCACACTAAAGCTCAGAAGAAGGATAAAACTATTGAACCAGAACTATCAATCAAAAAGGAGTCCTCGGCCCCCAGCAGCAATATTTTTTATTTTTATTGCGCCAACATATTCTGTAGCACTTAACATTTTAGAGGGGTTTTGTACAGACAATAAAAAACATTACAGAATAATGACATAAATTAACAGATGCCAGGAGGAGAGGGGGTCCTGCTCGCAAGCTTATTATCTGAGGAAATAGGGGAGACACGAAAGGTGGATAACAATTGCTTGTATTGTACGGTCAACCATCAGCCTAATAAAAAAGGGTAATCACTTAATGCTAAATGAACCAGTAAGTGAACAAGTACAGACACAGAGGTCTATTAGGGGGGTGTGTGAATAGATGATACGAGGGTCCTGATTTGGAATGAAATTTTGTATGGGAAAATCGGGGATAGTTAAGTCAGGTGATAGGCCAGTCTAAGGAAATGCGTTTTTAGGGCACACTTAAAACTGGGTATTAAGGATTAATTGAAGTGTCCTGGGTAGTCCATTCCAAACAATTGGTGCAGGATGCAAGAAGTCTTGGAGACTGGAATAAGAGGTTTGGATGATTGAGGATGTTAATCTTGGGTCATTAGCAGAACGGAGGGCATGGGTAGGTTGGTAAACTGAGACAAGGGAGGAGGTGTAAGGCAGTGCTGAAGCATGGAGTGCTTAGTGGGTGAGGGTGATGAGTTTATGAGGGAAATTAGAGCATCTGCGATTTCGGGGCATCCAGGGCCAACTACCCCAACCAGTAGCGCCCTTCTTTTGGTGGGCACCCAAAGAGAAGGTAGCTGCAAGCTTAGGAAGCTGTCCAAGTACAGCGAGGTATATAGCCAGGTGACCTGATTGTCCCAACCTGGGTTCTCCAAACATCTTCATGGGTACAGTGATGGGCAGTGGAGCAGATCTGTATTCCACCAGTTAATGCCATGATTCCTCGGCTGATGTCCTGTAGAGTCTTGCTTGGGAGGGGAGAGAGGTCCCTTTTTATACCCACAGCTGTCATTCAGGGCATTCTCCCACAGGATTGGGGAAAGGTGGGGGGAGGTAATACCTCATTGTTCAATTAACCTGCATATTTGTTCTCCAAGTTGTGTAGACTAGTAAACTGCATGGGCTGATACAATATGTAATCAGCAGGTATTCAACAAATTAACAATCATCAATAGTTCAATTAATCTGTTTTTGTTTTCCAAGGTCTGTAGACTAGCAAATCGCAGGGGGACTGATACAATACGTACTCAGCAGGTATTCCACAGATTAGCCAACAGCAAGAGTCAACGTACAGGCTCATATGAACAATGGCTCATGTCCTTTGACCTACTGAACAATATGTCTGGCATAATTAAGAATAAACTGTGTCGTCACAGATGGGTTACTACTTTATATCAGAATATGCTTTTAAGACATGTTCCCTGATAGGTCCACTTTATTTTAGTGATGCATGTGGTAATACAATATGTATTTTTTTTTTCTTTCAGAGGGTTACCGTTTATTCCATATCTTGATCAGTTGCCAAACTTCAACAGATCATATGATGGACCTGTCCGACTTCCGATTGTGGATAAATACAAGGTGACTCCAATTCTTAATTTTCACTATAATGGCCATTAGTAACTGGTCTCATGGTTTCTAGTGGATCAAATAGAACTTTTTGTCAACTCCTTTTATTTATTGTTCAAAAAATTTACAAATTTGGTATTGCCATAGCCATACTGACCTAGATAATCCTATTTCCAGGTGAACTTTACCGTAAAATGAGCATCGTAAAGAAAACTCCAAAAAAACTGGTGGATTTGCATTCGTTTCACCATTTTTGCACTGCTAGAAATTTTTACTTTTTTTTTTTTTTTCCCAGCACATTGGTAAAATATAACTTAAGCAGTTAAGTGGTGGTAACTGCTGGCTGATCACATAGACCATCAAGCACTTACACTTATTGTGGTCTTATTTGCTAGACCAGGAATAGTCTTATATATATATATATTTTTTTTTTTTACTAGGACATGGGGACAGTGGTTCTAGGAAAACTAGAATCCGGCTCAATATGCAAAGGACAACAGCTTGTCATGATGCCAAACAAGGTAACTTGATGTCTGGATCTATTCTGTGCTTTTAGAAACCAGGTGTACAAAGACTATTAATTGGCAGCTTTTTGACCATGAATAAATATTCTATGTTTAGTCCTCAAAAAGAATAAGGGATTTTTGCAATACGATGTATGATGAAGAGAAAAATAAATCCTTTTGCCAACGATTTCTGAACAGCGCTTCTTTGCACAATTGCTTGGTTTTTATGTAACTCCCTAAGAACAGAATGAAAAGATCTGTGTTCCCCCGGCCACTTCTCCTTTCTTGTAGTTGCACAAAAGTGTTGCAACTTTTTGCCGTTTGCATGCCAGGTTTTCCCAGGTCTGGCTGGGCTCATCTAATTCATCTGTGGTGTTCCTTACGCCAGAAATATTACTCTAGTCATGGACTGGAGTAAGATTTGTGGTGAAGGACACGCCACTCGTCAGACCCTCATTAAGAGTCATGAATCAAAAGCGTCCGACTCCAGCACGCCCCCTCATCATGACCAGCGAGAAGATTGCAGGTCTTGATGAATCTGGGGTCTAAGTTGTCAGAAATTGGTGGGAAAAATTATTTAATTTTTTTTTTCTCTTGTCCTTGATAATACATTTAGTGCCACAACAGTTCTAAATGTCTTATGTGACAATGATAGACTGGATATGTGTGTTTAACACTACTGCGTTGCTTTTTTGTACTCTCCAGAAGCACAATGTTGAAGTTCTAAGCTTGCTCTCCGATGAAGTAGAGACTGAGCTGGTAGCACCTGGAGAAAATCTGAAGCTCCGACTGAAAGGAATAGAAGAGGAGGAAATTCTACCAGGATTTATTCTCTGCGACCCAAACAACCTTTGTCATTCTGGACGCACCTTTGATGCCCAGGTACGGCGGTACGGCTTCCTTGTGTTTGCAGGCACTTTACTCTTTCTAACACTCCTAAAATAAATCTGCATCTTGTCTAAATTCTTTCAGATTGTGATTATCGAGCACAAATCAATCATCTGTCCTGGTTACAATGCAGTGCTGCATATTCATACATGTATTGAAGAAGTTGAAATTATCGTAAGTAATTCTTTTCTCCTCTGCATCCACAAACTGTACCCCATCCCCAGAAACTTGTACATGAATTAACAAGGGTGTATTTTCTTGGTCTTCCCTCCAAAGGCCTTAATCTGCTTGGTAGACAAAAAATCAGGGGAAAAAAGCAAGACACGACCCCGCTTTGTCAAACAAGATCAAGTATGCATTGCCCGCTTAAGGACAGCGGGAACTATCTGCCTTGAAACATTTAAAGATTTCCCTCAAATGGGCCGATTTACCTTGCGAGACGAAGGTGAGATTTTCTGTGCTTGACTGTACATTCAGATGTGGAGATGGCCAGAACAGATTACCACACCCTCCCCCCCCCCCCCCCCCCCCTAAATGTCACTATTAGGCATGATAATATCATTTTAAAATACCTTCAAAATGGCATATGTCCATTCAGAGTTCATCAACCCAAGTGTGATAAGCCAGTGGGTTGACAAGCCTGGGATCTTCTGAAGGGCTCCATGCTGGTCATGGTTTTACTACTGTGAAGTTCAGCCTGTTTCATAGACTAATATTATACCATAGACTGCAATACTGTAATATTGGTGTATTTTATAGGTGATCAAGAGATTGCAGGCCTGTCGAGTCTGTAAGCCAAACCACCGACTCAGATTCCTCAATTTCTCTGACTTCCGACTCCACAGCACGGCCTCACTACTGAGCATGTACATAAAGTGCAGCACAGATTCATCTCAACTAAAAGCCGAGATCCTTCGATCAGGAACAGAACAGACATTTATAGAACATTTCATAACTTTCCCAAATTCTTATAAAAACATATACAGCACATACTGCATTGTACTAAGGAATCCAATTTCTTATATATTTTAGGAGTTTGTCTGTTTTATACTGACTCGAACTCCACCAAAATGGACACCAACTACATGACTCCGACTCCACAGCATTAACAAATATTAAAGGAGTTGTCCACTACTCGGACACCATTCTCGATTACAATATTCACCCACGTAGAATAAAAACACCATATATTCACCTGTTGCTGTGGCTTGTGTGGCAGTCTACAAGGCTCTCGCGGCATAACAATCAACGGCCAGTTCACTCAGTCTTCGGAGGAAGTCTGAGAGCAGCCGCCGCCCTCGCTGCCTCCAGATGTCGATCTCGTCTGAAGGAAATGAGTGAAGTGGCCACTGATCAGCTGCAGGCCTCGCACAGCATAACAATCTCGCGTGATTCCCCCAGCACCAAAGGCAATTATAAGGTCTGTCTTGTATGTGGGGGGGATATTATAATTAAGAAGGGGTTGTCTGAGTAGTGGACAACTTTTTCTTAAAGAACAAATATACAATTTATTTTATGACTGTCAGGGCCAAGATGTAAACCCCATCCAGGCAATGTATGGTACTAGTTTTGTTTAAAGGACCATCTATCTGGTCACCTGAAAGCTCTTCATGCGCTAGGGGTTAGGGTCCTGCCACGCAGACCGGAGACGAGACAGATTCCACACTGTTATCTCACTCGCAACCGAGATAAGAGTGACACATTCCACTTGGTTTCCCTCAATGAAGGATCTGAAAGAAAAAGGGGAAAAGCTTGCTAAAAAGAACATAGATTCTACGTTATAGACTGGTCTGGGAACAGCCCCGTGTCTGCCACCTACTGACACTAAGCTAAAGCTGATTAGCTTCGTGCCAGTTGGTGGGTATATACTGTTGGGCAGGAGATTGCCTTTTTTTTTTTTTTTTTTTGGCCTAGTGGATGCAACATACACCCATGGTCTCCTGTGTCCCCCAGTGAAGCGATAAAGTACTTGTCCAGTCTGATTAAAAACCAGCAAACAAACTCAAGGAAAAACTTGTAGATTTAAAATGTTAACCCGTTGTGGTTTACATGTCACTTTAGCTGTAATTGATTAATTCTCCCTAGATATCATAAATACAGTGATGGGGGGGGTTCACTTTGCCCTAAAACATTTCTGAAGTCCTATTGCACTGGTTGGAGATTAGCAGGCACTTATGTATAAAATAACCGACTGCTTCAGGGAGTAAGAACTACAGACAACGACACTCTTGTCTATAGGCAGTGTATGGTTTTGCAGCACTTCCCTGTTCAAGCAAGTGTTACTGAGCTGCAGTACCAGCCATAGCCTATAGGAGTTATTTAAGGGGTTGTCCAGCTCCCCTCATTTGCACATCTGGAGGTAAGAGCTGCTTTTGTGGCATTCAACATCTTCTCTCCTGGTCTCGTACATGGCTGGCAGATGTTGTGCCCTTGCCCTTTTAAATTGGTGTGTATGCAGAATATTGGACAGGCAGTCAAGTCAACACCAAGACTCTTTAGGTAATGCTTTTTTTTTTTTGTGTGGCTTTTTTGACTTGCATTTCCAATTTGTTTCTCAACTCCATTCAACAGTGAAGAAATCGCTGGTTATTTCTCAAGTAAAAAGAACTCTAGCAAACCGTTCATTAAGACGCCCATGTTTCTCCTGGGCCTTCCCATTGACTTCTACAATAAAGTATTTTCAGAGCAGAAAACACGTGACATCAGATCACTTCTTTTAACCGCTTGACGTCTTTAGAAACCTGAAGCGGTTAAAGGACGCTAGAAAGACTGCACTTATGAACAGAAAGTTACTTTTACATAGTAGAAACGCGTATGTTCATTCTGTTGACCGTTTAGCGCTTTTTCTGGCGGTTTCTGGAGCGAAATCTGTTTTAATTAGCATACTCTTGAGATTTGCCCTGATTTTTTTGTTAACTTTTCTCTCTCGCTTGGTGTGATTTCTAGGTAAGACCATTGCAATTGGAAAGGTCTTGAAACTGGTTCCAGAAAAGGATTAAGCTTTCCTCTTGACCGTGCACAATACTGTGAGGATATTGACTCTACGGAAGCCTACTTCACATCGCCTTCTTATTTTCAGCCCATTGACAAACTCTTTTCCCTTTTAATCAGAAAATAAAGCAGAAAACGACAAGTCCACATAGACAGCTTTCTCATATTGAGAGCTCTGCTATGCCACTGTTGAATTCCCTTCCTCGACATATTTTTATTTTATTCCCTTTTCAAATTCTGCGACCTTTTTGGAAAAAGATTTGGCAATAGCTTCATAAGTTATGTGGACAAAATTGCCTATGGTAACAAAAACCTAAATATATATTTTTTTTCTTTTTTTTTTTTTTTTGTTATTAAACATGCAATACTACCCTGTCATGTCCAGTACATAAACACGTAGTTCTAAGCAAACCGCTCAGTGTGTAAGCACATGTTACAACGAAAGATACCGTGTTAATAAAAATATCAGCTAAAAACCCTTTTTTTTTCTTTTTTTTTTTTTTTCAGTATTGAATTGCTTTTGAATGCTTTCATATTTTTTTTTTACCTGAATGTAACACTGCTGCATTAACTTCTTTTTTTTTTTTTTTTAAATAATTTCCAAGTATTTTATTAGCCCGTTGGCTTTTATTTTAACTTTTTTTTTCTTCTTCCCTGACGTCAGAGGTCCATTTATATAAAAGATATGCAAAAACTTCTTATACCACCCAGTTTCAAAGAAACAAAACTGCCTTTATGTGAAAGAGGCAAAAATTTAAAGGGAACTTGTGACCAGAAAAAAAAAAAAAAAACACTATTAAACTGCAGATATGGGGTTAATCTTGCAGGTTAATAGTTGCTACCTGCCTGGCGCCTGCACTTAGCCGAACACTGCTGGGAGAAAATGAACTTTATTTCCCTTGCAGCGTTCCTGCTTCAGTCATGGAGGTGGCGTTGGTTCACCTCTCGGCTGCTGTTACTGCGCCCCGACTGACAGCCGACCCTAATGCAGAGCCAGTGTCAGTCGAGGATGTGGTTACACTGCCGCTCTGTATACTCAGCCGTGATTGAAGCTGGAACACTGGGGGGGGGTTTAATTGTCTCCCGGCAATGTTGGGCTAAATGCAGGCCCCGGGCAAGTTAGTAATACTGTTAACCTGCAGATTAACACCATATCTGTAGATTAGTAGCGTTTTTTTCAGGTGACAGGTTACCTTTAAAGAAGCTTGATACAATTAAAGTGGTAATGGTCTTGATGGCAGACGATCCAACTGGAATTGTGTTCTACATGTATAAAAGCAAAAATCTAAAGAAATTGCTGAAGGCCATCAATCAATAGTGCATCCAAAATAAGGCAGTGTGAATGGTTGTTTAATAAGATTTACGACAAAGACCTAGGTAGATCCAAACCCCACTCCCCCACCCCAAAGAGCTACGTTCTAATTACTACCTGGGAAGGGTTAATTTGGCGGTCATAGTTCAGTCTTTGTGTAAAGGCTTGAATGCTTCTCCTTGCTGCTTAAAGTGTCTGAGATGAGCTGAGGACTCACTGCTGAGCTCATACAAGTTTGCACATATTGTACCTTTTTTTGAGGGATTTGGAAGATAGGTAGAGTCCTGCCACCTGTAAACTTTGCATATCAAGAGTTCAGCCTGTCTAAGAACTGAAAGTTAGAGACTTCTCTGGTAAATTACGAAGTGACACATTAGAAATTTATTTCATTTATTCCAACCATCCTCAGGTTATGAAGAGCAATAGCCTAGCTATTTCAAGCTCCGAGAGTCTTACGAGGGGCCAAAAAATAAATTTAAGAAAGTGGTAATATGTTTTTTTTTTTTTTTTTTGCTTCATTTGACATTTTGTTTTCCTTTAAGAATTTTAGTTTTTTTTTTACTTCAGATTATGTTTTGACGTAACTGTGAAATCTATTCAGATTTAACAATTCGATCTCCAAGAATCCTCTGCAGTCGACACATGGCTGCTAATTTGGAAGGAAAAAAAAAATTGTTTAACCCCCGTTTGTTTCTTTGTATCTGTGGATATTTTTTTCATTCATTTCACAAATGAGGCTACATTGTACGACCAGAGAAAGCTATTGTCCTTCAGTTTCAAATGATTACTCTTGTAGCTGCCATAATGCATGAAAATGGAAATAAATTTTATTATGTCAGCAAAGATGTGGAGTCGCTTTTTCCTTCAGATTAATGGTAATGTGACACGTGCATAGATAGGGATGTTTCCACAGCCCCATTGAGCTTTATCAATTTGAAGAGCTTTGTGATATTGCAGAATAGAAAGGGAAACAAAGATAGTCACCCCCAGTACTTCATGGACGGGGCTTCTTCTCTATGATCTGATACCATTTACCTTTTGAATATGTCAATTTTACAGCTAGAATTTTTTTTTTTTTTTTTTCCATCTGAAGCGTTGCATTTCTAGGGAAGACCTGCACAAAAGTACACACAGCTCAGCAAGTGAAAAAACAAGCCATCTAACAACTCCATGGATGGGGGGGTAGGTGGGGAATAATGAGTCTCAGATTAATGAAAACCAATTTTTTTTTTTTTTTTTTATCTGTATTTGTATCACAAAAAAAGTTTGATACAACTGTACTAACCTGAAGAATGCCAGGTCATTTTTACGTGCTATTGATGTAAGAAAGAAGAACCCGCAAAGAATAAAACTGATTTTGTCCCTTCACCCCACTTAGAATAATTCCTCTTCTCAGTACATTATATGACCAAATAAAGTGTTCATGGCAAAGCAAAGCTTATTTTTTTTTCTCCTTTCAAGAGCCATAAAAGCACAAAGAAAGTCTGGGGACATCTATAATGGTTAAAGCATATCAGTGGCTGCAGTGCCAAAAGGAGGGCTGGAATAGTCAAGGACAAGCCTCCTGCCTGGACGCAGTTGGGGCTTTTTTTCTCCTCCCTTTAGCTCCATGTTGACAGAGTGTGTGTGTGACACCAGCTCGACATGGGCTCTAGAGGTCACTGAATGAAGAGCTGACATTCAGTACAGGATGGAAAGAATGATTTATAATGCAGATTAATTAACAGTGTGGAAAAGATTAGCAGGAATTGCTGCACATATATTGAACAGGGAGCTTAGAGAATCACTTTACTACAGTGAATTTGCACAATCATGACAAGCTGGTCATCATGACATCCTTCACTATATTCTGCTGCTGTAAGAGTGGTGGTCCTGTCGCTCTGTACATTGTATATGAACAGTGGCCTTCACCTCTCTTGCTAGGGAGAGCCCACATACAGCTCTGATTTTGCGCTCTTGTTCCCAGCTATGAATGTAGGTGAATTTGACCAAATCCATATTCTCCAGAATGCATATTGTTTGCAATTTGCATCGCGTAAATTTGGCAAGATTGCAGATGTTGGCTGTCTTTGAGCTGAACCATATGGGGCTGGCACAATCATAAAAAATTCAATTCTCTCAGTCGCTGCATGCTCTTCTCTGTACAGTCTTCGCTGCCTTTTCTTACTGCCACTGCGAGCTGAAAACCAGAGCCTCCTCACGCTAGGCCGGGACTTCTGGTTCTCTGTGCATGTGCCACAACCTGAAGATGGCACTCTAGGCCAGGACTTCTGGTTCTCTGTGCATGTGCCACTATCTGAAGACAGACACTCTAGGCCAGGACTTCTGGTTCTCTGTGCATGTGCCACGACCTGAAGACAGACACTCTAGGCCAGGACTTGTTCTTGGTGCATGTCCCATGACCTGAAGACGGACACTCTAGGCCAGGACTTCTGGTTCTCTGTGCATGTGCCACGACCTGAAGATGGCACTCTAGGCCAGGACTTCTGGTTCTCTGTGCGTGTGCCACGACCTGAAGATTGCACTCTAGGCCAGGACTTCTGGTTCTCTGTGCGTGTGCCACAACCTGAAGATGACACTCTAGGCCAGGACTTCAGGTTCTCTGTGCATGTGCCACGACCTGAAGACACACTCTAGGCCAGGACTTCTGGTTCTCTCTGCATGTGCCACGACCTGAAGATGGCACTCTAGGCCAGGACTTCTGGTTCTCTGTGCATGTGCCACGACCTGAAGATGGCACTGTAAGCCAGGACTTCTGGTTCTCTGTGCATGTGCCACGACCTGAAGACAGACACTCTAGGCTGGGACTTCTTGTTCTTGGTGCATGTCCCATGACCTGAAGACGGACACTCTAGGCCAGGACTTCTGGTTCTTGGTGCATGTGCCACGACCTGAAGACGGACACTCTGGGCCAGGACTTCTGGTTCTCTGTGCATGTGCCACGACCTGAAGATGGCACTCTAGGCCAGGACTTCTGGTTCTCTGTGCGTGTGCCACGACCTGAAGATTGCACTCTAGGCCAGGACTTCTGGTTCTCTGTGCATGTGCCACGACCTGAAGACAGACACTCTAGGCTGGGACTTCTTGTTCTTGGTGCATGTCCCATGACCTGAAGACGGACACTCTAGGCCAGGACTTCTGGTTCTTGGTGCATGTGCCATGACCTGAAGACGGACACTCTAGGCTGGGACTTCTGGTTCTTGGTGCATGTACCATGACCTGAAGATGGACACTCTAGGCCAGGCCTTCTGGTTCTCTGTGCGTGTGCCACGACCTGAAGATTGCACTCTAGGCCAGGACTTCTGGTTCTCTGTGCGTGTGCCACAACCTGAAGATGACACTCTAGGCCAGGACTTCAGGTTCTCTGTGCATGTGCCACGACCTGAAGACACACTCTAGGCCAGGACTTCTGGTTCTCTCTGCATGTGCCACGACCTGAAGATGGCACTCTAGGCCAGGACTTCTGGTTCTCTGTGCATGTGCCACGACCTGAAGATGGCACTGTAAGCCAGGACTTCTGGTTCTCTGTGCATGTGCCACGACCTGAAGACAGACACTCTAGGCTGGGACTTCTTGTTCTTGGTGCATGTCCCATGACCTGAAGACGGACACTCTAGGCCAGGACTTCTGGTTCTTGGTGCATGTGCCACGACCTGAAGACGGACACTCTGGGCCAGGACTTCTGGTTCTCTGTGCATGTGCCACGACCTGAAGATGGCACTCTAGGCCAGGACTTCTGGTTCTCTGTGCGTGTGCCACGACCTGAAGATTGCACTCTAGGCCAGGACTTCTGGTTCTCTGTGCATGTGCCACGACCTGAAGACAGACACTCTAGGCTGGGACTTCTTGTTCTTGGTGCATGTCCCATGACCTGAAGACGGACACTCTAGGCCAGGACTTCTGGTTCTTGGTGCATGTGCCATGACCTGAAGACGGACACTCTAGGCTGGGACTTCTGGTTCTTGGTGCATGTACCATGACCTGAAGATGGACACTCTAGGCCAGGCCTTCTGGTTCTCTGTGCATGTGACGCGACCTGCAGATACCACTCTAACATGTGAAAATGTCTAAGAATTCAGTGCAAGAAGCGGCAGAGGATACTAGCGTTTTTTTTCCCCTCCATCCTTATTTTATCTTTGTTTATTGTCTGGAGACTCCTCCCAGCACCCCAGATACTAAGCGACATTCAATTTGTGAAGAAAAAAATTGCTGTGAAATGAATTTCCAAGTAACATACGTAATTTTCCCACATTCAAATCTGATCAGACGGGCTCTTCTCTAATGGCTCTGTTACTGGACTGGGCGGGATGGATCAGCACCGATCACCTATGGGCTTTGCAGGCTAGTAATGTACATTGGCCGCACAAAGTAAAAGGCCCCTTTAGGACCGCTGTCTGACTAGTGTGGATTACGGGATCTTACTATGGTAAAAAATAATGGATGACGGGAGAAATGATCTGACGGTGAGGTAATGGCGGCCTCTGATGCATTAGGCTATGGGTGGAGGGGGAACCTGGGGCGACATGTGCTGCTGAACAGAGGCGCCAATGGCAGATACAGACTTCCTCTCTCACTTCCGCTCTAGTCAGCTGTAAAGACAGTCACGTGATAGTGTCCTGTGCGTCATTTCCGCTTTAGGGGAGTCAGTCACGTGACATTCATCGCGTCACTTCCTTACTCGTAGAGTCTGTCAGGTGGCACGTTCAATCTGGCGTCACTTCCGCCCTGGTTGAGTTCATCACGTGACATTCTCCTTCGCTTCACCAAGCCTGCGACGCTGTAAAGGCTAAAGCCTAACTAATAAAGTTTGGCGGTTGCAGGATTCGCATGCGCACTACTCTATGCAGTAACACGTGTGGAGTCAAAGATGGCTGAAACGGTGCAGCATGGAGTGGACGGCGAGCAGGTGAGAATGGTGTTTATATATATATATATATATATATATATATATCTGTAGTCAGTCCGCGGCTTTTCATGAGTTAGCACGAGCACTGGTGCTATCACACCTCCGAGCAGAGTTATCCTGTGTCCTCTCTGTTACCTGCTTGATTGGACTCTGGAGCGCCCTATGGACATAACATTACTGGGGTTCTCCATCCTCTATGATCAGTGCTGCTCTTATTACTTCCAGTGCTGATGGGGTAGCAGAGCTGGGAGAGGTCGCAGCGCAGACAGTAGAGCTGGGAGAGGTCGCAGTGCAGACAGTGGTGGGGTAGCAGAGCTGGGAGAGGTCGCAGCGCAGACAGTGGTGGGGTAGCAGAGCTGGGACAGGTCGCAGCGCAGACAGTGGTGGGGTTGCAGCGCTGACTTACTCCTGCTCTTTTTTTTACCACCTTTCCTTTTCACATCTGCTCTTTTTCATCTAGCTTAGCCTGTAATGTGTATTAATAATGAACTGACCTTTACTCACCCTCCCCAGGTCCAGCACTGTCTCTCCTCAACTGCCCTGGGCTTTCCAAATTGGCTGCAGCCGTGACCTCACATTGATGGTAGACTTAGCATGGTTTGATTTGCAGGACATTGGTTACATTAGCAATGGCTGCAGGAGAGTACCCCTGCTGTGAACCACTTCTTACCCAACAGCATCCGCTGCTTTTCTTTAGATTTGCCGGCCTGACGTGACATTACATGTGCGTCACACCACAGCAATGTCACCGTGCCATAGCGGCTTATCAAAGAAGAGCCACAGGTGCTGTCAGGTGTGAGGTGATGTGTAAGAGGGCTCCTGTCAGGCAGGCAGAGATTACCAGCTGGAGGCTGCTTTAACGGGACTTATGAATCAGTTCATAGCATCTCTAGGCGACAGAGCTGCAGCCAATCACTGATCTCAGTGCCCCTGCCCCCTTCATCTTCCGTTAGCCTGTCTCAGATGAGAATCGAAGCAATAGAGTTGTCTTGTCGCTGAAGAGTTACAGCTTTCTGTGCTCTTTTTGGGGCGGGGACACTGACCATGTCTGCCATACTTCTTTGGCAGCACATCCCTTTTATGTAAATAATCCTTCCCTCATTTGAGCACAAATGTAATAGAGAAACTGCTCATAATGCAGTTGTCTAAGGCTTAATGGGTTCTTTTCAGTATTGATCATCAGGAGCACTCTGCTCTCCTGCCTGCCGCTTTCCTGATTGACAGCTCAGACCAGCGGCATGGTTTCATTGCGAGCCTGAACTTTGAGTTATGAAATGCTGCAAGCAGAAGCAGCTTTGTCTCTGCCACATCAAAGAAGCGCAGGATCACTGAAACGTAATCCAGGCCCAGTGATCTGGCCAGTTTCAGAGCAGCACTTACAGTTTCTATAGCAAAAAGCTTGTAAGCATTGCCTATGAGACTGTCCCCCTCTGGGTATACTGCAGACGTGGTCTGGAATCTAGACAATGAGGAGGAAGAAAGGAGGCTTGATGCTACATTTGATAGGTGACACTTCTTTCATCTGGATAAGGGCTGATTTGCATTTTTGCTATTTATTGCCCTTTTAAAGCACCATGCCAGTATTTTTTTTTATTTTACCGCTGGAGTGGTGTCACTAATCTAAGTTCCCTGCCCCTAGTCATATACCCACCAGCCGCTGTCTTCATCTATTATTCGCGGTGCTTCGGTCGGTCTCCAGCAGTTTGTGATCTGCCGGATCGCTCCAGTGTTTGCTGGAACAAGCTGGAGGTCACTTTTCAACGTAAGTTGAGAGACAGAATGAGACTCATAGACTTACACTGAGCGCTTGTGACCTTTACCTCTGACTTCCGGTCAGTCACAAGTTGGTGGCGCCGCTAACAGCTGGAGACTGTTTGGTGAGCATGGTACTAGGGTCTGGACCTTACATTAGTGGCATCACTCCTGTGTTGAAATAAGAAACTGCTGGAGTGGTGCTTTACAATACAATAGTGCCTGATCTGTACCATCCCATGATGCAGATAATGCTTAGTTAATAGTAGTAATAATGATGCCTCCTTTTTGGCTGCTTTTGCTATGGCTTGACACAGAATTCTATGGGCACTTTTGACATGGAAAAAATTGATTTTTACATGGTAGTTGATACTGAGAGATAATAAAATTGCACAAAGTTTCAGTTTGTAATCTCCATTCATTTTCATACACCCCTCTTCCTCCATGATAGGCAGTCTGCAGTGCGATCCCAGGTTCAGATCCTTCTCTTGAGGGACTAATAAAAGCTGAATGTGATGTCTGTGTGTATCCCTGAGTACCACTGCCTCTTGTATCTGTTGTTTCCTGCACGTATTTTGTCTTCATGTGATTTCTTCCTTGTCTATAGCTTGTTTTCTCTGCTGTCCATAAGGCTTTAGATAATTTATCCCCTCTACACTGCAGAGCTATATAGAACCCCTTCCCTCTTGGCATTTCTTATTACCGAGAAGAAGGGATTTGTAACATTTTTGCACAGCAGTCAGCTAGGTAAAGGACTTGGAGGCAGTCAGCTAAATCATACAGCATTTTAATGAAGACTATTTGTAAAGTGGCTTTATTTTCACATTAACAATAAAAAAAAAAAAAAAAAAAAAAAAAAAAAAAAAGTGGAGCTATACAGTCATGGCCAAAAGTTTTGAGAATGACACCAAAATTATATTTTCACATGATCAGCTGGCCTCTGGTTTTTATTAGTGTTTGTCTGATGTTTATATCACATACAGAAATATAATTGCAATCATATTATGAGTACCAATAGGTTATATTGACAGTTAGAATGAGTTAATGCAGCAAGTCAATATTTGCAGTGTTGCCCCTTCTTCTTCAAGACCTCTGTAATTCTCCCTGGCATGCTCTCAATCAACTTTTGGACCAAATCCTGACTGATAGCAGTCCATTCTTGCATAATCAATGCTTGCATTTTGCCAGAATTTGTTGGTTTTTGTTTGTCCACCCGTCTCTTGATGATTGACCACAAGTTCTCAATGGGATTAAGATCTGGGGAGTTTCCAGGCCATGGACCCAAAATCTCTATGTTTTGTTCCATGAGCCATTTAGTTATCACCTTTGCTTTATGGCAAGGTGCTCCATCATGCTGGAAAAGGCATTGTTGGGCGCCAAACTGCTCTTGGACGGTTGGGAGAAGTTGCTCTTGGAGGACATTCTGGTACCATTCTTTATTCATGGCTGTGTTTTTAGGCAAGACTGTGAGTGAGCCGATTCCCTTGGCTGAGAAGCAACCCCACACATGAATGGTTTCAGGATGCTTTACAGTTGGCATGAGACAAGACTGGTGGTAGCGCTCACCTCTTCTTCTCCGAATAAGGTGT
Source organism: Phyllobates terribilis (assembly GCF_046119375.1). Lineage (NCBI taxonomy): Eukaryota > Metazoa > Chordata > Amphibia > Anura > Dendrobatidae > Phyllobates > Phyllobates terribilis. The sequence continues at coordinate 220,326,575 of NW_027362769.1, read as the reverse complement.
TTTCCAGATGTCCCAAACAATCGAAAAGGGGATTCATCAGAGAAAATGACTTTGCCCCAGTCCTCAGCAGTCCACTCCCTGTACCTTTTGCAGAATATTAGTCGGTCCCTGATGTTTTTTCTGGAGAGAAGTGGCTTCTTTGCTGCCCTCCTTGAAACCAGCCCTTGCTCAAAGAGTCTCCGCCTCACAGTGCATGCAGAAGCACTCACACCAGCCTGCTGCCATTCCTGAGCAAGCTCGGCACTGCTGGTAGTCCGATCCCGCAGCTGAAACAGTTTTAAGATACGGTCCTGGCGCTTGCTGGTCTTTCTTGGGCGCCCTGGAGCCTTTTTGACAACAATGGAAGCTCTCTCCTTGATGTTCTTGATGATGCGATAGATTGTTGACTGAGGTGCAATCTTTGTAGCTGCGATACTCTTCCCTGTTAGGCCATTTTTGTGCAGTGCAATGATGGCTGCACGGGTTTCTTTAGAGATAACCATGGTTAACTGAAGAGAAACAATGATACCAAGAACCAGCCTCATTTTAAAGTGTCCAGTGATGTCATTCTTACTTAATCATGACTGATTGATCGCCAGCCCTGTCCTCATCAACACCCACACCTGTGTTAATGGATCAATCACTAAAACGATGTTAGCTGCTCCTTTTAAGGCAGGACTGCAATGATGTTGAAATGTGTTTTGGGGGTTAAAGTTCATTTTCTGGGCAAATATTGACTTTGCAAGTACAGTAATTGCTGTTAAGCTGATCACTCTTTGACATTCAGGAGTATATGCAAATTGCCATTACAAAAAATGAAGCAGTAAACTTTGGAAAAATTACTATTTGTCTCATTCTCAATACTTTTGGCCATGACTGTACATGGTCTTTAACTTAACATTACTTAACTTTTTTTTTCTTTGCTACTTTTAGGTTAAGAAGGCAGCCAAAGCCCTACTCGCTTACCATAAAACCAAGGGCAGCGGCAATTTATTACTGTTGAATGAACATGACTTTATATCTATGATGCTCACCGTATGGAAGATCCCGGATCAGGCACAAGCAATTAGAATGTAAGCTCACGTGGATCGCTCACATGCCAAGCGTTTTATGTTCTGTATTCAGATATCTCCACATTGTTATATAAATGAGTCTCTGGGACAAATCTCGGGGTCTCCAATATAGAGCAAAGGCTCCATTTGTCACAGTCGACTCTATCCAGAAGTGGTTTAGTCACCCTGTCAACCACTTTACCTGCTGCTATGCACAGGCAGACATCAGTTTTGTTTTTTATTGGCTATCTATATTCGGACTTGTTTTTCATAGTGGTCAGGAAGTTACTGTACATGCTCCTATCTGCAAATTGATGGTGCAAAATAATATTAAAAAAAAGTTGTTTTGGCGACGACTGTTTGTATGATTTCACACACATTTTTATGACAAATATATTCTGTATCGCTGCATCCATAAAGTCTAATCTATCAAAATATAGGATTGTTTAACTTGTACGGGAAATGTAAAGAAAAAAAAATCATTATGACAAAATTGTCATTATTTGGGTCACCACTCACAAACATGCTATAAAAAGTGATCAAAATGTATTATGTACCCCCCAAAAAAATCAGTTTTTGCACAAAAAAAACCAACCCTTTTATAGGTAAATAGGCAGAAAAAAAAGTGATATGCCTTGGCACAAACTATCAATTTTTTTTTTTACAAAGTTAAAGGGTTTATCTAGGACTATTTTATTTTCTTATGGGCCTAAGAACTAACAGGCAGGTAGTTGCTTAGCACCTGTCAGTTGTACCACAGCTCAGAGCAATCATTGATCGCTCCTGCTGGTGATTCAGCTGCTCCATGTCAACAGAGAAGCTCTTCTTCTTCCGGGCTGCAATGGGGCGTGACTGCCGACATCATGCTGAATGACAGATGGCTTCCTGCAGTTAGGCAGCGGGGAGCCGGCTATTAATTAGTATGGCATTGGCAGTGACGTCCGCAGGAGCCGTCTGTGCCGGCAGAGATCTGCGCTGAGCAGAACAGGCCTGTTAGTTCTTAGGCCTATAAGAAAAAAATAAAGTCCCTGACAACCCCTTTTAAACATATATTAAGCCAATATTGGTAAAAAAAATCCCCAAAACTATAGGGCCGAATCATTAAGACTAGCGTTGTACATTAAAGATGAGCCGAAAATGTCTGCTGTACACGCCATTCTTAATGACGGGTGTGGTGTAGCAGGAGGCGCCAAATTCATTAAGTGTCAAACACCGCTAAGTGAATTCAGGGCATCTTGTAAGTGTTGTGCTCCTCACCAGAAAAGCTACTCCAGCCTTGGACTGGAGTAACATTACTGGCGTGAAGTGGCACCTCAACAAAGCTTCCATTAAAGTCGATGGGTGGGCACTGCCCATGCTGCATTTTCTTTTGCGGAGTTGGCATGAAACTGCCAAAGTTTACTAAACTTTGGGAAACTTCACATTGCAACCTTTCAAAGTCTTTTATGTTCGAAAACCGGCATAAACTTTGATGAATCAGCACTTACATATGTTTGGTGTTGTCGCAATCGAACTGACCTGGAAAATCATGTTTCCAGGTCATTTTTACCGCACAATTAACTTCTTTAAAATGAAACCCCAAAAAAACAATGTTGAGATTGTGTTTTTGTCACTATTTCACATCACTTTGATTTTTTTTTTCTGTTTCCATTATATGATAAAACTGAATGGTGTCAATGAAAACTAACAACTTGTTCTGTTGACATGAAAATAAAATGGTTGTGGCTCTTTCAAGAAGGCGAGGGAAAAAAACAAAAGCTCAAAAAATGAAATTGGCTCTGTCCTTAAAGGGAATCTGTCACCCCCCTGGGAGATATCAGACCTCTACTATGGCCATACAGGTGATAGAAATGTAAATCTATACTTGCCTGTATGGCCCATAGTAGAGGTCTGATTGCAGAGAAATGTGTTTTTATAAACTCTGTTGTGCACAGGCTTGGTGTCCCCCGAATGCCAAGAAATCCCCGCCTATCTGTTTATTATTCCCCCTACATCCCCGCCTATATTCTTAATTACCATATGCCCCCTTCCCCTCACATCACAGGGCCCTGTGACGTGCACTGTGTTCCCTGACTTCCCGGGCAGAGAGACAGGGCCGGGATGAAGCAAAGCGCGCTCTATGTGGGCGGAGCTTTGCGCATGCCCAGGAAGTCGGAGCACAGTGCACGTCACAGGGCCCTGTGACGTGCAGGGGAGGGGGGCATATGGTAATTAAGCATATAGGCGGGGATTAATAAATACATAGGTGGGGATTTCTTGGCATCTGGGAGGCGCCAAGCCTGTGCAGAAAAGAGTTTATAAAAACACTTTTCTCTGCAATCAGACCTCTGCTATGGGCCATACAGGTAAGTATAGATTTACTTTTCTATAACCTGTATGGCCATAGTAGAGATCTAATATATCTCAGGGGGGTGACCGATTCCCTTTAAAGAAAAACTCCTGACAACCGTAGTAGATAAAAGATCAGTGGTCTTGCCTGTGGTGGTCCACTGTGTTTGTGTTCTCCCAGCATCAGATTTGTCACCATTTTCTGCCCTCTGATCGCCATTGTTTTTGTTGCCGTTCTTTTAATCCAAAAAACAATTAAATGTAAGTATATTCTTTTCATCTTTCAGTCCTCTCCCTCATGGGATCCGACCATCTACGTGTGAAGTTTGTCTCTTCACTAAAGATGAGCCAAACATGTCTGTCGAACAGACGGAAAAGTTCTACAAAAAACTCCTCAGTCAGCATGGAGTCAAACAGATCACAGAGGTAAAGTAGGAAAGTGTACAATGAGATTGATGTGTTGTTGTTTTTTGCGACTATTTCCTGTAGTGGGCGCTATTGAAAATAGTTGGGTGTTTGTGTTTTTTTTTTTTTTCTTCAATCTGTTCTACCACTGGGATCTTTGTTGTGCTGTTAAAGATCTAACATATAAAGGGGTTGGGCAGCACCTCTCTTCAGCCCAATCTGAGATCAGTCATGGAGAGACATTGTCGCATGCTGAGCTGGACAGTTGTTCTGATGACTGACAACACCCAGCAGGAATTGTGCATATGTCTTATTCTAATTGATAGGATGTTTGCACCACACTTCCTGGTCATTGTGCAGTTTTCTGTGCAGCTCTCCCGCCGGGGGGGCCGCCGTCGCGCAGCCCTCCCGCCCTGAGGACGCCGCCTATAATCCTTCTATGTATTACATTTCCCTCTTCATTTCTTCTAATGTGTTTGTTGACAGGTCATCCCTTTAAAAAAAATGAAAAAAGAATACAAACCGTATGAAGCGAAGCGCCGTTTGCTGGGCAGTTACGATCTTTTCCTTGCCGATTCTAGAATCCGACGACTCCTGCCGTCCCACATTGGAAAACATTTCTATAAAGAGAAGAGGTGAGTAGTTATTGCAGTCTCAGCTTCTCTACAGGGAACGTGATCACCTGCTGGATCGCTTCACCAAGGTGCCAATGACAGCGGGGCAACCTCTAATATTCGGCTGGGATTTTCTCGCAGTACACAGTAAAGTCTCACTAGGTCATGCCATTAAAGATGTCTGTAGGCAATTTACTGAGCGATAACTTTCCTGAAACTCATACAGAACTTCAGCGCAGCTTATTCCCTTATCTCCACAGCCAATTTTTCTTTTCTTTACTTTTTCTTTTTGCTCTGACATAAACACATGGTGGCTTGATTTAGTTTAGTTTTCAAAACCCAATTCATTTTACCATAAAGAGTAAGGAAAAATGGCCCAAAAATTACAAGTGCGGTGAAAAAAACCTACAATTCCACCATTGTTTTTTGTGTTTTATCTTTATGGCTTTCATTGTACAGTAAAAAAATGACTTGGAAACATGACTCCCCAGGTCATTTCGATTATGGAGATACCAAACAGATTTTTTTTTTTAGTTTTTGACTATTTTGTTGGCCTAAAAACCTCAAGATTTTGTTAAACAAAAAAAAATTGTTTTGTCATGATTTTCCGAGACTCGTGACATTTTTATATTACCATCAATGGAGCTGTGTTGAAGTTTGTTTTTTGCATCACGTGCTGGTGTTTTTATTTATATAATTTTTGGGTGCATGCTAATGGTTTGATCTCTTATTGCATTTTTTAGTGTTATTGTGGGAGCCAAAAAAACCTGCAATTCTGTTTTGATTGTTTTCTCGCTATTGCGGTTACCGATCAGCTTAATTTTATAGTCTGATAGAATGGACTTTTCTGGACACAGTGATTCCAAATAGGTGTAATTTTTTTTTTCCTTTACATTTCTTTATTTTTTTCTATATTTGTTTAACTTTTTTTTTTTTTACATAGTTATTCACATTAGGAGACTTGAACCTGCGATCATCTGATCGCTTGTACTGTATACAGTAATACCATATTATTGCTGTATATAGTAAAAATGACTGACTGTCACCGAACAGATCACATGACATGCACAGGGTCATACAGCCAAACCCTGGCTGTCATAGCTAGGGTGGGGAGGATGGGGTGATGGGCTCTTGAACGAACATCTAGGGCGAAGAGCTGCATTTAAATGGCTCTGTCAGTGATTGACAGTGGATCGCTGCTGTTAGAGGCAGATGTTAACTATATAATATAGCCGGCATTGCTCTCTGTGGTGCGGGCTCTACATCTGAGCCTGCTCCAAAGTCCCTGACATGCTCCATGATGTATTGGCACGTCATAGAGCATTAAGGTTATTAAAGCCATGATATAAAGTACATAATAAGTAATGTATACAAAGCGTAATATGAACTATTTTCTGTGCCTTGTTATACAGAGAGCCGCTGTCTGTAAATCTAAAGCACAAGTATCTCGCTGCTGAATTGAACCGCTTTATCCAGGGGACACAGCTTCATATCACCAACAGAGGCTGCTGCTAGTAAGTGCGGATAGTGAGTCTTCATCGCCAATTAAGAGGAGTATTAAAGCAATTAATCCTTTTTTTTCTTGTTCTCTTGCAGTTCAATACGTGTGGGTCACACCGGTATGAAGGTGGAAGATATTTCTGAAAACATACTTGCAGTTTCTCAGGTTCTAGCTGAGAAGTTGCCAATGGTAGGTGTTCACCGTGCCTCACCAAAGCGTTGTATTATGTAGGACTATCCCCAAATCGTCAGGCCAGTTAGAGACGTCGGTCACTCTTACTTGTGCCAGTAAGGTATATCCAGATTGCTGGTAATTTTACTTTTTACTTTTTACTGTATGTCATAGCGAACAAACTCATGGTAACTTAGAGGTCCATAAACATTTAAAAAATGTATAGTTTCCATATTCTGACAGATCTTAACCTTTTGTCTTTCTTTTTCAGAAATGGAAAAATGTCAAAGTTCTTCACCTGAAAAGCCAGTCATCGGTGGCTCTCCCCATCTACACCTCCTCTTTAGACAGCCTGAATAGCTTGGGCTTGGTGAAGGTAGGAATGCATGTTGTGAATGGTTTTCTAGTGTCTCTCACTACCTGTACCAGCGTGTATAAGTAGTCAATGACCTGATGAAGCAAAGCAAAATATATTTTTGATCCTTGCTTTATCTAGCCTATTTCCCCAGTGATTCATCAGCAGTGAACTTTTCATGAATATCCTTGGCCAGTGGTTTCATGGCCGAATGCCGATATCACTGCACAGTAGACATACCGTATGTCCACTGTACTATAATGAACATGCTTGCCACAACTCCCCTCTTTTTTTCTTATTCTCTCCATTTGGCTCTACGTTTAGTATTATGTGAAAATCGATTTAGCAGGACTCAGTCCAATGGTCAGGTCTGTGGCTGCTGGACACTTTTAACGTGATAGTATTCCCGGTTCTTTTTTGATTAGTTGGCCTAGTGCAAAGTCATTTGTGTGTCATACCAGCATGATGACATTGCGCCACGCCGGCTAATCAAAATAGGTGCCCGTGATGGTTCTTAGGGCTCCCATACAGCGACCACTGACCTGGCCACCGGACTGACTCTTGCAAATCAATTCGCACCAACTCTACTTGTAGTATATAAAGTGTAAAACAATGAATTATTTTGTTTTTTTTTTATTTTATATAAAAAGACAGCACCAACTAAGAAGAAGAAGCAGCCTGCTAAAAATACCAAAACCACTAATAAAGTAGCATATAAGAAGACGAAGGCCAAAGCTAACAAAGAGCAGAATGAACCAGATGGTGGGGAGGAGGAAATCCCATTGCTGGTTCCTATTCAGGAGCCCATCAGTGCAAAGAAAAGCAAGAAAAAGGTAAGTGTCCTGTGCTCTCTAGATGCACAATTTCTCACTTACTTGTCCGTGCTTCACTTATAGCATACCTAGTGTCGATTTTCCCACATGACCTGACAATCTGTAATGGTGAGATGCTTCTAGAGAGTATTGTGCATTGGTCCAATTCTTATGATTTGAACTGGGGCGCAATACTCGGAGTATGATATGGCAACCCACCACGCCAGATGGTCAGATATGGGATGAAAATCAAGAGTAGACTTTAAGACACTGTCTCATACCCTGCAACAGCAATTACTCAAAATAAAACATCCCTGATGAGCTCGTATATGTCCAGTGCCACATCCCAGATTCTCAGTTCTTCTTGGCTCCAGTCGTTGCACCGCCTATACCCCAATCACTGGCCTCTCTTGTACTTTGTATAATACATCTGAAGCCAGTGATGGGCTCCAGGGGGTCACATGAGGGATACAAAATGTTGCCCCTGCTGTGCAGGCAAGGTAAATAGGGGGTCAGCGAGGAGGACCGGACATGTGTCGCTTGATCAGCGGTTATGATTGTGTATATTATTTATTTTAGCTGTATTCCTGTCTGTGTATAGCTTTTGCATTAATGTGGACAACACCTATAATATTGTTATCTAATTGGCTCAATTGGATAATCAGTTGACAAGGAAAAAATGAAAATACTAATTGAGTTTCTTAGGTGGCTTTCTCCGGACAAGCTGTGTCCCATTGCGCCTTGTAGATATTATAGAGGTGGAGGAGGTCGTCTGCTTGGTATAAACCTCGTCCCCCTCCATGCCATCTACTAAGTAAGAGAATGGCTGAATACAGGAGTCACTCACCATTTTGGATAGGTGCCTCTGACACTTTGGATGCAGTGTTTCTGGCACTTGATACAAAAATAATTATAAATGCAAAAAATATCAGAACAGTTTTAATTCTTTTAGCAGTAAGTATAATCTGTTATAATATAATTTTCTTACCAGTGTGGTCCTCTTTGTGCTTGAGGTAATTTTTGACAAGTTGCGGGACATCGCCCAAAGATCTCTGCCCGTTTGTTTTCTCCAAAAACTTCATACATTGCAGATCTCACAACTTTTAAGTTCAGTTGCAAATAATTTCAACAGATCTGGTAATTCAGCTTCTTTGAGATACTTGGTTGTTGGCGATGGCGTACATTTATTTATAACGTGCATATATTCTTTTTATAGAAATCGGATATTCAGAAAGTATCCACAGTGAAAAAAGAAAGCAAGGGCTCTACGGAAAATATACAAGGGTCATCCACTAAAAAGCCTACGCCTAAAAAACGCAAGATGACTGACAGTGAAGAAGTGAACAAGACCCCAAGCAAGCAAAAAAATAAGCTGGCATGTGAAGAAAAGAACCAAAAACCCGAAGCGCTGGAGACTCCACCAAAACGCAGCATCCTTAAAAAGACTCCTAAAAAAACACCAGGCAAATCTGCAGTAAAACTCACTAAATCTGCCAGAAAAGCCCCTCAGACACCAAAACTGAAGCAGAAAAGGAAAATGAAGACCCCGCAGTCTGTTTAATGCTGGTTGTATTAAATGCTTAGGTTCATTCTAATATTAAACATTTCCAGACCTTTCTTAATGAACATTGTTTCTACAAGTTTATTAATTTTCTATGTAAATTAATTATTTAATGGGAAGTGGCTAACCCTTATTTTTTTTATTCCAGCACCATAACTTTTCTCATCCATATGTAGTAGTAGCTTACTGTCCAAATAATTATCAAATTTGTATATTCAGTGAGTTCTCCTTTTGTCTACTTACTCATCTTTTATGCATTGGTCATTCTTGACAATTTGGTTCTACAAAGGGGGCGTAAATGGGAACGTAAATCTTCTCTGGGGTCGTTAAGTTTCTCAGGGAATGGTCCAGACCAGCGCTGCTCTCTGGACGTCAGTCACTGGGAGTTGTGGCTACAAGACCAGTTTGCCTCGCTGAGATAGTGACATTGCATGAATGGGTAGGGCAGGAAAGACCATGTGAGCATATTAATGTTTATTGGGAATTGATTTATGCAGATCAGAGCTCTGAGACGGGTATGGGGGCAACACATACAGGAGCTTAGAGGGGCGGTAAGAATGCTCCCTGTACTGCAAGCAGTGTTAAATATCAAACTTAGTTTTCACTAGCGGTCAAGAAATACTGAATGTTAACAAACCAGGCACGTGGCAATGACTTAGTGGGATCAAAAGGGTATGGAATACCCACCTTTAAGGCATGTGGGTGGCTTTGTAGGCACATTACTAAACAAGCCCTATGATCTTTCATATTGAAAATGCCCTTGGAAAACCCTTTTAATCAAGGCTAGTGATGAGCGAGTATGTTCTGTTAACCCTTTCGGCGAGCATGCTCATGTGCTCGCCGAGTATTTTCAGCGTGCTCGGGTGTTATGTTTTAGTCGCACTGTGTGCATGATTTGCAACTATTTGACAGGTTTAATACAACCCCTGGCAAAAATTATGGAATCGCCTGGCTCGGAGGATGTTCATTCAGTTGTTTTAATGTTGCTGAAAAAAAGCAGATCACTGACATGGCACAAAACTAAAGTCATTTAAAATAGCAACTTTATGGCTCTAAGAAACACTAAAAGAAATCAAGGAAAAAAAATGTTGTACTCAGTAAGGGTAATTTTTTTCAGACCAAGCAGAGGGAAAAAATTATGGAATCACTCAATTCTGAGTAAAAAATTATGGAATCATGAAAAACAAACACACAAAAGAACACTCCAATACATCACTAGTATTTTGTTGCACCACCTCTGGCTTTAATAACAACTTGCCGTCTCTGAGGCATGGACTTAATGAGTGACAAACAGTACTCTTCATCAATCTGGCTCCAACTTTCTCTGATTGCTGTTGCCAGATCAGCTTTGCAGGTTGGAGCCTTGTCATGCACCATTTTCTTCAACTTCCACCAAAGATTTTCAATTGGATTGAGATCAGGACTATTTGCAGGCCATGACATTGACCTTATGTGTCTTCTTTCAAGGAATGTTTTCACAGTTTTTGCTCTATTGCAGGATGCATTATCATCTTGATAAGAAAACTGTCCAAAATATCAATGTAAACTTGGGCATTTATTAAAGATGTAATGACAGCCATCTCCACAGTGCCTTTACCTGACATGCAACCCCATATCATCAATGACTGTGGAAATTTGCATGTTCTCTTCATGCAATCATCTTTATAAATCTTATTGGAACGGCACCAAACAAAAGTTCCAGCATCATCACCTTGCCCAATGTTGATTCGCGATTCATCACTGAATATGACTTTCATCCAGTCATCCACAGTCCACGATTGCTTTTCCTTAGCCCATTGTAACCTTGTTTTTTTTCTTAGGTGTTATTTATGGCATTTGTTTAGCTTTTCTGTATGTAAATCCCATTTCCTTTATGCGGTTTCTTACAGTTCGGTCACAGACATTGACTCCAGTTTCCTCCCATTCGTTCCTCATTCGTTTTGTTGTGCATTTCCTGTTTTGGAGACATACTGCTTTAAGTTTCCGGTCTTGACGCTTTGATGTCTTCCTTGGTCTACCAGTATGTTTGCCTTTAACAACCTTCCCATGTTTGTATTTTGGTCCAGATTTTAGACACCGCTGACTGTGAACAACCAACATCTTTTGCAACATTGCGTGATGATTTACCTTCTTTTAAGAGTTTGATAATCCTCTCCTTTGTTTCAATTGACATCTCTTGTGTTTGAGCCATGATTCATGTCAGTCTACTTGGTGCAACAGCTCTCCAAGGTGTGATCACTCCTTTTTAGATGCAGACTAACAAGCTGATTTAATTTGATGCAGGTGTTAGTTTTGGAAATGAAAATTTACAGGGTGATTCCATAATTTTTTCCCTCTTCTTGGTCTGAAAAAAATTACCCTTACTGAGCACCACATTTTTTTCCATTGATTTCTTTTAGTGTTTCTTAAAGCCCTAAAGTTGCCATTTGAAATGACTTTAGTTTTGTGCCATGTCTGTGATCTGCTTTTTTTTCAACAACATTAAAACAACTGAATGAACATCCTCCGAGCCTGGTGATTCCATAATTTTTGCCAGGGGTTGTACATGTGAGGAATGCCTAAGAAACAGGCATTCCTCACATGTATTAAAGCTGTCAAACAGTCGCAAATAATGCACACAGCGATACTAAAACATAACACCCGAGCACGCTGAAGATACTCGGGAAGCACCCGAGTATGCTCGTAAATCTCGAGTAACAAGCATGCTTGCTCATCACTAATCAAGACCACAAACAAACTTCTACATAAATTCAGACAAACCTGTACTTTGAGACCCCAGTACAGAACTATAACTAAAGTTTAACCCTAGATAGAACCCGATAACCCAGGAATAGAGATTCTACACCAAACCCTTGAAATAAATGCATACCCCAGAACCCCTAAATTATTATTGTGCCCAGTCTAGACCCTCTAATTCACACATCTCAATCTCTGGCCCACGGGCCAAATCTGTCCTGCAATGCCGGCACCGCCCCCCATTATACGGTTTGGAGGGCTGTTAATAGATATCTAGGTTGGCCCACGACTTTGTCCCAAGTTTTACAGAGAGGGACAAAATTTAAGTTTAACATCCCTGCTCTAATTGAATAGACACTCCAGAATAGATTCCTGATAGAAACCCTAAATAAATTCAGACTGCCCTACAATAATTCAGACCCTTTATTACAACCCCATACAAAACCCATAACACTCCTACATTAGGGGTGTTGTCCCAGCTTTACATGCTATCTCTAATCTACTTTGTTGAAAACTCCAGAAGCGCATAATGATTTGTCTTAGTACTTGGCCGTGTGTCCCCCCTACTTCGCCATAAACACCCCTTGAAATCTCAGCCTTCAGCTACGTCTACTACGCATTGTGCAAACAGGTTTGGTGTAGACACTGGGAAACGGAGTGTATGCAAAGGCTAAGAATTTAGGTCAGAGGATCCAGTTTTTTAGCGAGTCCAGGTATTCCCTTTATTGGATCAAGTTACTCTTTAGCGCTTGTTATGTGGGAACAACATCCTCCCTGCTTACCCCTCATCATGTGGAAGCTAAAAGAGTGCAAACAGATAACCCACAATCATGAAAAAACATAGGAAAGACCAAAGCTTTTTTTTATCCTGACAGTCTCTTTATTCTACTTACAAGAGGTATTCTAAAAGTCAGTGTGAATACATGTCTAGTATGTCAAATCCAACTCAAGTTTCGCCATCACTAGCTTCTTCTGGAGCATGGCTAGTGAAACCTAACACCTTATTTATTTTGATTATCACTATCCTAAATACTCTAGTATAAGAGGTATAGATACAGTTTATATATAAAAAATGACATTAAATAATTTAAACATTCATACTCCACCTGAACAAACTTTTCTCAGGGTAAGGTTTTTATTCTTTTCTATCTTATGAATAATAATAAAACTTAAAATGACCCTCCGCCCTGTGACTAAAAAGTGACTATACATTTCACATGTACAGTCATGGCCAAAAGTATTGAGAATGAGACAAATAGTAATTTTTCCAGAGTTTACTGCTTCATTTTTTGTAATGGCAATTTGCATATACTCCTGAATGTCAAGAGTGATCAGCTTAACAGCAATTACTGTACTTGCAGAGTCAATATTTGCCCAGAAAATGAACTTTAACCCCCAAAACACATTTCAACATCATTGCAGTCCTGCCTTAAAAGGAGCAGCTAACATCATTTTAGTGATTGATCCATTAACACAGGTGTGGGTGTTGATGAGGACAGGGCTGGCGATCAATCAGTCATGATTAAGTAAGAATGACATCACTGGACACTTTAAAAGGAGGCTGGTTCTTGGTATCATTGTTTCTCTTCAGTTAACCATGGTTATCTCTAAAGAAACATGTGCAGGCATCATTGCACTGCACAAAAATGGCCTAACAGGGAAGAGTATCGCAGCTACAAAGATTGCACCTCAGTCAACAATCTATCGCATCATCAAGAACTTCAAGGAGAGAGCTTCCATTGTTGTCAAAAAGGCTCCAGGGCGCCCAAGAAAGACCAGCAAGCGCCAGGACCGTATCTTAAAACTGTTTCAGCTGCGGGATCGGACTACCAGCAGTGCCGAGCTTGCTCAGGAATGGCAGCAGGCTGGTGTGAGTGCTTCTGCACGCACTGTGAGGCGGAGACTCTTTGAGCAAGGGCTGGTTTCAAGGAGGGCAGCAAAGAAGCCACTTCTCTCCAGAAAAAACATCAGGGACCGACTGATATTCTGCAAAAGGTACAGGGAGTGGACTGCTGAGGACTGGGGCAAAGTCATTTTCTCTGATGAATCCCCTTTTCGATTGTTTGGGACATCTGGAAAACAGCTTATTCGGAGAAGAAGAGGTGAGCGCTACCACCAGTCTTGTCTCATGCCAACTGTAAAGCATCCTGAAACCATTCATGTGTGGGGTTGCTTCTCAGCCAAGGGAATCGGCTCACTCACAGTCTTGCCTAAAAACACAGCCATGAATAAAGAATGGTACCAGAATGTCCTCCAAGAGTAACTTCTCCCAACCGTCCAAGAGCAGTTTGGCGCCCAAAAATGCCTTTTCCAGCATAATGGAGTAACTTGCCATAAAACAAAGGTGATAACAAAATGGCTCATGGAACAAAACATAGAGATTTTGGGTCCATGGCCTGGAAACTCCCCAGATCTTAATCCCATTGAGAACTTGTGGTCAATCATCAAGAGACGGGTGGACAAACAAAAACTAACAAATTCTGGCAAAATGCAAGCATTGATTATGCAAGAATGGACTGCTATCAGTCAGGATTTGGTCCAAAAGTTGATTGAGAGCATGCCAGGGAGAATTATAGAGGTCTTGAAGAAGAAGGGGCAACACTGCAAATATTGACTTGCTGCTTTAACTCATTCTAACTGTCAATATAACCTATTGGTACTCATAATATGATTGCAATTATATTTCTGTATGTGATATAAACATCAGACAAACACTAATAAAAACCAGAGGCCAGCAGATCATGTGAAAATATAATTTTGGTGTCATTCTCAAAACTTTTGGCCATGACTGTATATAGTCGCCCTACCTTCTCTTCTAAAATCAGCGTTCTGTTCTGTTGCTATTCTTTGACAACAAACATTTACATTAGTGTGTACCACTGATTATAACTAATGAAGGAGTAAAGTGGGAAAGGATATGCTTGTGCAAAAAGTTAAAATATAACTTTTATTGTATTAATTTTGTGCCTATGCTAAAATTGGATAGTGTAGGGAGAGAAATTCCTAAACTGGGGTCCCATAATAAATGAAACCCAGTTTAAATCGGAAGTTCTTGTTAGGATGTCTATTCAATTAGGAGAAGGGCCAAATGTCTACTCAACCGTTCTCTGCGGCTATCACAATTCACATAGTCCAATTTAAGGCAAGTGAGACTCTGCTTTACTTGTTATAATTTGAAAACACTCAATTCCGACACTGCATATCATTGTTCGGTTTGGAATACATATATTCAGGGTTCCATGATGATTCACCATTCCATGTGTGTGGATTTATTTTTTAGCATGTTTTAATAATCGTCTTTAATTTCCATCACTTAGTAAACCTTTTTTTTTTTTTTTTTATCTACGGTATTTATTTTGGTCATATTCATTTCCATTTACTTATACGTTTTTTTTTATTGGTTTTTCGTTAGACTATTATTGTGTCTGAACACTGTTAAGGTGGTGAATGCTTGTTTGAATTCGTTATGCCTTCCACATGGTACAGGTTTCCAATGCCGGATGAAGCTAAGCAGCCCCAGAGCATCACCAAGCCACCGTCATGCTTCATTGTGGGCATGGTGTTATTTTCAGTATAATGCTTCATTTTTCCGCCTACAGACATGGTGCTGATCCCATAGGTCTGAAAAATGGCAGTTTTGTTTCATCCCTCCACAGAACAGAATGCCAAAACTTCAGTGGCTTATTTATATAGTTTTGAGCATATGTTTTTAGGTCTGTAGAGTGTCTTAGAGTTTGGGCATGGAGATCTTCAGTGTCTAGCATGCACTTTACTGTGCAGAATGAAACCTCAGTGCCTGCTGGCACTTTATCCTGCTGCAGGTCTTTTACTGCAATTCGAGGGCTTTTCACCACCTTCCTCCTCCTCAATCTGGTGGCTGACGGTGACAGCTCCCTCTTTCTGCTACATCCAGGTAGTGTAGCCAGTGTTTTTGAACTTGTGAATTCTACATTTATCTGTATCTCTGGGAACATTCTTTATCTCTATCTTTTTGTATCCTTTTCCTTGTTTACAGAGGTTAGAGAAACAGTATTTATACTCTAATATAGGCCTGGGCTAAGTGCGCCTGTGGGCCACATCCGGCCCTGTGGCTGTCCCCGTCCGGCCTGCGAACCGAGAGCCTTGGGCTGAAAACAGTGGCCCACTGGCTGAACCGTGCCCTCCCCCGCCTGTCCACCGCCACCCACTGTTGGACCCATTGGTGGAAGATGGCGCCACCGGCTCCTTCTTCCACCAATCAGCGAGTGAGACAGCTGACATGACATGTCATCGCGTCAGCTCAGCTGAGTTGCGCATCGGAGACAGGAACAGAGGCACAGTGTCTGGGCAACAGGAACGGGAGCGAGGTGAGTATGTGGTGTTTTTTTTTTTCATGGCTATGGGGGTCAGTTCCTGGACATGGGGAGGCCATGGGGTCAGTTATTGGGTCAGTTGCTGAACATGGGGAGGCTATGGAGGTCAGTTGTTGTGTCAGTTGCTGGACGTGGGGAGGCTATGGGGGTCAGTTGCAGGATGTGGGGAGGCTATGGGGGTCAGTTGCAGGATGTGGGGAGGCTATGTGGAGGCTCTTACGGTATTATTTGGGGCTTTGTGTGTGCGCAAATGGTATATAGGGGGGGGTGTCTGTATACTTAATACTGCTCAATATTAAGTGATACAATTAATATTAATATAAAGTAATTACAATTAATATGTTAATATTAATATTGAGTGGAGTTAATTTCAGCCTATTGGTTCAGCCTCCACAACTGTCACGGTCTCTCATGTGACCCCTCTGGAAAATGAATTGCCCACCCCTGCTCTAATACATTCAGCACACATAATAATGTCTTAAAGTATTACATTTGATTGATAAACATGTCACCAACAATTAAAACAATGTTTGCAATATTTTATTGAGTTTGCAAACAAGTAAACGACTGCACCCAATGAAAAGGAATACGAGTAAAAGGTTTAATTTTAATAAAAAGCTGGAAATACAAGTGAACAAATGCATCATACAGCAACAAATAGTGAATGAGCACGCAGGACTATGGATAGGAGGAGAAATGGAGACCAAATAGGTTGCACCTGATCACATGAACATTTCACTACAAATTGGAGAAGGTTTTGAGACACAGCAGAATAAGTATTAGCGTTGTCCAAGGCACATGTATCCCTGTAAAAAAAAAAAAAAGTAAAAAATAGTGAGAAGAGGAACAGCACGCATAAGTATTATTTCCTTAAAACCTGTATATTGGTGCAAGCCTCGTACAAACAGTCAGTGCTATCCTTGTGCACAACTGACAGCACCCTGACCATTATTAACCTATGTGAAAGTGCAAATGATTGATTTTTCCATGCAAAATGACGGTCAATGTGAAAAATTTTGCAGAATTTGACCCAGAATAATGCATGAAACAGCAGGTAGCTCTCGCACCTACAGTGGTGGCCAAAAGTATTGGCACCCCTGCAATTCTATCAGATAATACTCAGTTTCTTCCTGAAAATGATTGCAATCACAAATTCTTTGGTATTATTATCTTCATTTAATTTGCTTGCAAGGAAAAAACACAAAAGAGAATGAAGCAAAAATCAAATCATTGATCATTTCACACAAAACTCCAAAAATGGGCCAGACAAAAGTATTGGCACCCTCAGCCTAATACTTGGTTGCACAACCTTTAGCTAAAATAACTGCGAACAACCGCTTCCGGTAACCATCAATGAGTTTCTTACAATGCTCTGCTGGAATTGTAGACCATTCTTCTTTGGCAAACTGCTCCAGGTCCCTGATATTTCAAGGGTGCCTTCTCCAAACTGCCATTTTGAGATCTCTCCACGGGTGTTCTATGGGATTCAGGTCTGGACTCATTGCTGGCCACCTTAGAAGTCTCCAGTGCTTTCTCTCAAACCATTTTATAGTGCTTTTGGAAGTGTGTTTTGGGTCATTGTCCTGCTGGAAGACCCATGACCTCTGAGGGAGACCCAGCTTTCTCACACTGGGCCCTACATTATGCTGCAAAATTTGTTGGTAGTCTTCAGACTTCATAATGCCATGCACACGGTCAAGCAGTCCAGTGCCAGAGGCAGCAAAGCAACCCCAAAACATCAGGGAACCTCCGCCATGTTTGACTGTAGGGACCGTGTTCTTTTCTTTGAATGCCTCTTTTTTTTCCTGTACACTCTATGTTGATGCTTTTGCCAAAAAGCTCTACTTTTGTCTCATCTGACCAGAGAACATTCTTCCAAAACGTTTTAGGCTTTCTCAGGTAAGTTTTGGCAAACTCCAGCCTGGCTTTTTTATGTCTCGGGGTAAGAAGTGGGGTCTTCCTGGGTATCCTACCATACAGTCCCTTTTCATTCAGACGCCGACGGATAGTACGGGTTGACACTGTTGTACCCTCGGACTGCAGGGCAGCTTGAACTTGTTTGGATGTTAGTCGAGGTTCTTTATCCACCATCCGCACAATCTTGTGTTGAAATCTCTCGTCAATTTTTCTTTTCCGTCCACATCTATGGAGGTTAGCCACAGTGCCATGGTCTTTAAACTTCTTGATGACACTGCGCACGGAAGACACAGGAACATTCAGGTCTTTGGAGATGGACTTGTAGCCTTAAGATTGCTCATGCTTCCTCACAATTTGGTTTCTCAAGTCCTCAGACAGTTCTTTGGTCTTCTTTCTTTTCTCCATGCTCAATGTGGTACACACAAGGACACAGGACAGAGGTTGAGTCAACTTTAATCCATGTTAACTGGCTGCAAGTGTGATTTAGTTATTGCCAACACCTGTTAGGTGCCACAGGTAAGTTACAGGTGCTGTTAATTACACGAATTAGAGAAGCATCACATGATTTTTCAAACAGTGCCAATACTTTTATCCACCCCCTTTTTTAGGTTTGGTGTGGAATTGTATCCAATTTGGCTTTAGGACAATTCTTTTTGTGTTTTTTCATTGAAGACAAATTAAATGAAGATAATAATACCAAAGAATTTGTGATTGCAATCATTTTCAGGAAGAAACTGAGTATAATCTGACAGAATTGCAGGGGTGCCAATACTTTTGGCCACCACTGTATGTGTGTTGCACATGTGCAATCTGCCAACATGACTGACACTGTGCTCAGCTTTCTCCAGCCGGCCCATAGACAATGAATGGATCAGAAGTCGAGCATTATAGGGTTCAAGGGCCCCAGGATCAGTGGGGTTCTCAGCGTTTAATAACTTATTCTCCATCTGGCAGATAGGAGATAAATTAATATCTTGGGAATAACACTTTAATGATGTGTTCACGAATCGGGGTAGAGGATGAAATGGTTTATAATTCTTCAATAAATCAGATTTGACTTTTAGAACTTTGACAAAGTTCTAAAATTTGTATTTTGGATTTACTCAAAGTTTATAGAAACAACAGTGAGCATTTAAGGTGGCAATTAGACTTGGTGCAAATTAATTTGCAGGACCTGGTCAGTAATTTGTGGCCTCTAGACGGGAGCTCTGAGAACCGCCTCCAACCTTCTCGCATCCATGGCTCTTCTTTTGATTGGCCGACGTGGCGTGATGTCATCATTGCAGCGTGACACACATGTGACATCACGCCAGGCTGGCTAATCAAAAGAAGAGCCATGGTAGGATAGGAGGCGGTTCTCAGGCCTGCGGACATTGATTGCTGATGTGGCAACTGGACCTGATCCTGCAAATTGATTTGCACCATCTCTAGTGCTCTTTTAAAATGAAAATAATGGAGAATCTTTAGATGGGTCAGGATCAGTCCCAGCGCCACCGACAAGTGAAAGAGATCCAGCATTACATATAGTTTAAATGTTCAAACTGGTGACATCAATATATGGATATCTTGTTACGTATTTTTTTATTTCTATAGGGTTAATACAGGCATGTATCTTACTGGTATATCGTGATGGGGGGAAAAGGATGTTTCTTTGTTGTTATTGTATTATAAAATGCAAAATCATTTTAATAAAAAACATATGATTTAAAAAAAAGTGAAGTCAAATGAGAACTTACCAGCAGCAGCATCTGAGGTCGGTTCATCATCTGAAAATTAAATGAAAAATATAATAATTATAATCCTGCTATAATATAAAACAAATATTGAAACAATTAAAAATGCTGAAAAATATCATCTTAGGGCACATTCACACAGCCATATTACGACTCTGTACAATTTTACTCTAGGCTTCCAAATGAAAAAATTGCAGCATGTTCTGATGCTCTATCACATAGATTCACCCCTAGAATCAATTTATAACTTTTAGAATACATAGATAGGCCAAGTGCTGCTGTATAGTCTCCATGCACATGGCACTACCATAGGGTCTATTCACACATTCAATATTTCCAAAATCTTTAGCAAATCCATGAATATTCCACATCCAATGTGAGTGAAGGAAATATTACATACCATATTCCCATGCACATGAAAAAAAAATCTGCAAATTAGCTCCATGTGGATTGGGACAATTTGTACCTCTATAGCAGAAATACTGCTAATGACGGATTAGCCACAGGCAATTCCATGAAGTGCGAGCATACCCTTAAAGCAGTGGTTCGCAACTCCAGCCCTCAAGACCCACGAACAGATCATGTTTTCAGGATTTCCATAGTATTGCACAGGTGATGGAATTATATCACCTGTGCAATACTAAGGAAATCCTGAAAACATGA
Organism: Phyllobates terribilis; assembly: GCF_046119375.1. Classification (NCBI taxonomy): domain Eukaryota; kingdom Metazoa; phylum Chordata; class Amphibia; order Anura; family Dendrobatidae; genus Phyllobates; species Phyllobates terribilis. The sequence goes on along the minus strand of NW_027362769.1, from coordinate 220,306,396 downwards.
TCTGTTGGTGGGTCTTGAGGACTGGAGTTGAGAACCACTGCCTTAAAGGGTACTGAAGCTGAGCTGCAGTACCCAAGAATGGCCACTACATGGTGTATGGAGCTGTAGCGATCTGGCTTCATACACTGTGTACTTCCGCCAGCCACGGGACCTTCTTACAGCTAATTCTGGACCTACCGACTGTCAACAGATTCCTATCAATTTCATATTGATGACTTGTCCTAGGGGTAGGTTATAAATATTGTAGTTTTGGATAACCTCATTGCACTAAATAACAGTCCTAAATTTTTCAATATCAAAACAACATTTATTGTGTGACGTCATTCTACAACTTTTACCCATAGACTATAGCTTTGTAGACATAGGCTGTGTTCACACGTTGTGAAAAATCTCCGTTGTGGAAAACCTCCTCTGCGGATTTGGTTACAAATCTGCAGCAAAATCCTCAAGTAAAATGAAAATCCGCGAAGTATGAGCTTGGTCTTATTGACCACAGCATAGACTGATTAAAGGGAGTTAACTCCAACCCTCCTAGACAACATCATATTAATCAAAATCTAACACACCAAAATAAATTGCAGAACTATCTTTTTATCCAATATCATAGCACACAAGAATAAACAGTTTATATTTCCATCCATATTTCCATCTCTAGGGCCCTTATATGCCTTAATAATTGTTGTAGGGCCAAAATATTACTTAAGCTTGTACAAGAGGAGACGTGTCTGTATTTTGTCCCAGAGCTTGAATTTTATATCAGTGGTGACAGTTTATTTAAAAAAACATTGTTTAAAGCATTATTTTTTTAAAAGAATTATATCATTTTTGGGATTTTTGGGGGGACATTGTACACTTTCCACATCCTCGTAAATGTGACAGATCGTTTTATTCTTTACCATCAATGGCATTTATTTTATTACACAAATTAGGAATTTAATATAAAATGAATGCAAATAAATTTCAACATTTTTAAACTTTCTCCATGTTCAATTGTGGAGAAATATTTCTTTCCAAGTACCCGACATTGGTCTCCTTACCTTGTCCATAAGCTTTATTCTACCTCACTATGGTGTCTTAAATGAAACCATTCTTCATTGTTCTGTGGGGAATAGCGGAGTAGGAGAAGGAGTTTTGGAATATACAAAGGGAAGTGAAAAAAGTAGCAAAAAATTATATTTTAAATGTGTTAAGTATCTTTGTTTTGTTTTTCCGGAAACACAATGTAGATAAATATGATAAATTTATTTGCCGATTTATTTTTAATAGAAAGTTAAAATTGTATGTGCCCAATAAGGGAATGTGCAAGTTTAGTGAATTAATACACTAATAAATAGATTCATTAATTAAATGGGTATTACCATCTCTGAAATCCTATCCCAATATGTAGTATATGTAGTAATAATAATAGCAAATACTTCAAATTAGAAATATAGTATAGTTCTGATTAGTTAAGTCTCTAACCCATTGTGTAGGGCAGGGGTCCTCAAACTACGGCCCGCGGGCCACATGCGGCCCGCGGAGGACTTTTATCCAGCCCGCCGGGCTATTGGCGGAGGAGAGGACTGCGGTGTCAGCGCCCGCCCTTCTCCCCCGCTTGCCCAGGGCCCCGGCAGGCGGATACTTACCTCTCCCCGTGCCTCTGCAGATCCGCTGTCTTCCTGATCTGCGCTTCCTGTGACGTCTCAGGTCAGAGGGTGCGATGACGTCTTTACACCACGCCCTCCCGAGTGCCGTCACAGGCAGCCCAGAGCGGGACGATGACGCCGCGACGCTGGAGTCCAGACCAGAGTAGAGCAGCGGCAGCAAGTGAGAAGTGAGGTGAGTATTGGATTTTTTTTTTTAATGTATGGAGGCATAGGTCATTATATGGGGGGGTGACATCCTGCAAGGGGTATAATATGGGGGGGTGACATCCTACATGGGGCATTATATGGGGGGTGACATGCATGTGGCATATGGGGGGGTGACATGCTGCATGTGGCATTATATGGGGGGGTGACATGCTGCATGGGGCATTATATGGGGGGTGACATGCTGCATGGGGCATTATATGGGGGGGTGACATGCTGCATGGGGCATTATAAAGACAGGGGAGTGATATCCTGCATGGGACATTATATGGGGGGGTGACATCCTGTATGGGGCATTATATTGGGGGGTGACATCCTGCATGGGGCATTATATGGGGGGTGACATCCTGCATGGGGCATTATATGGGGGGTGACATCCTGCATGGGGCATTATATGGGGGGGGGGAATCCTGCATGGGGCATTATATGGGGGGAAAGGGACATCCTGCATGGGGCATAATATGGGGGGGTGATATGCCGCATGGGGCATAATATGGGGGGGGTGACATGCTGCATGGGGCATTATATGGGGGGGTGACATGCTGCATGGGGCATTATATGGGGGTGGCATCCAGCATGGGGCATTATAAGGGGGGAACAGCCTGCATGGGGCATTATAAGGGGGAAACAGCCTGCCTATTGGGAACATTTACCTGCCCATTGAGGACCTATGCTGCCTATTGGGGATATTTACCTGCCTATTGGGGATATTTACCTGCCTATTGGGGACATTTACCTGCCTATTGGGGACCTATGCTGCCTATTGGGTACATTTACCTGCCTATTGGGGATATTTACCTGCCTATTGGGGACCTATGCTGCCTATTGGGTACATTTACCTGCCTATTGGGGACCTATGCTGCCTATTGGGTACATTTACCTGCCTATTGGGGACCTATGCTGCCTATTGGGAACATTTACCTGCCCATTGAGGACCTATGCTGCCTATTGGGGATATTTACCTGCCTATTGGGGATATTTACCTGCCTATTGGGGACATTTACCTGCCTATTGGGGACCTATGCTGCCTATTGGGTACATTTACCTGCCTATTGGGGATATTTACCTGCCTATTGGGGACCTATGCTGCCTATTGGGTACATTTACCTGCCTATTGGGGACCTATGCTGCCTATTGGGTACATTTACCTGCCTATTGGGGACCTATGCTGCCTATTGGGTACATTTACCTGCCTATTGGGGACCTATGCTGCCTATTGGGTACATTTACCTGCCTATTGGGGACCTATGCTGCCTATTGGGTACATTTACCTGCCTATTGGGGACCTATGCTGCCTATTAGGGACATTTACCTGCCTATTGGGGACCTATGCTGCCTATTGGGGACCTATGCTGCCTATTGGGGACATTTACCTGCCTATTGAGGACCGATGCTGCCTATTGGGGACATTTACCTGCCTATTGAGGACCTATGCTGCCTATTGGGGACATTTACCTGCCTATTGGGGACCTATGCAGCCTACTGGGTACAGTTACATACCTATTGAAATACCGGTTGATTTAACTTTACTTGTTCTTCATTTTAAATATTGTATTTGTTCCTGTATTGTTTTTTTTACTACAAAATAAGATATGTGCAGTGTGCATAGTAATTTGTTCATAGTTTTTTTAAAAAACTATATTCCGGCCCTCCAATGGTCTGAGGGACCGTGAACTGGCCACCTGTTTAAAAAGTTTGAGGACCCCTGGTGTAGGGCATTGCAGAAGCTTATGTATCCATGGTTATGACTAATCATATAGTGAGAGTTACTGAGATACCTAAGCTACTGCAATGCCCTGCACATGGGGTAAGTGACATAGCTAATCAGAAGAACTATACTACATTTCTAATTGGAGGTATTTGCTAATATTATTATTATTATTATTATTACACCTACTACATATTGGGATAGGATCTTGGAGATGTGAATACCCTTTTAATTAATCATATTAAAAACAAAGATTATATTTTATTTGCAAGACCTATAAATTGCACATAGGTGTCATTAATCTATTTTGTCATGAAGAAAGTGATACGTACATAGAAATAGCAATTTAATTAATGAATAAACCTACTTTATTTGTATTGACAGTTTATTATATATATATTAATTTGTTGCACAATGACGTTAATTCTTCCGGTTTTTAGACCAAACTCAAATGTTAGAATTATTGTTAGAAATGAATGATGAATTAGAGTTATGTACGTCTTTCACACTCAGTTTTGTGATTTTTATGAAATTTTTGTATATTATTTTTATACTTTTGAATTTCATTACAAGACTCAACATATTTTTTATATTTTTTGGTGAGACAGCATTTTCTGTTAAATTTTGTTTCAATACTCACCTGATGCCACTATGGGACCATAAGCTAAAACAAACCCATTATCATCACTCTGAGGAAAATTTGAGCGGAGACCAGAACATGACTGCAAAAAATAAAAAAAAATAAAGCATGTCATATTTACTTGTTAATTCAGTTATATAAATGAACAAATATCATAGTGAGCCCTGTAAAATGATTATTTTAGTGATATTATTCTTATATTCCATTAGTTCAAGATTGACAACTTCTATGGGTGCATTTAGTGAGAGGGAGCAGATATTGTAATATTCCTTTTATCACCACTAGGGGGAGCTCATTGCATATGAATTTATTGCTGAATTCAATGGCAGCTGTAGAAATCTATGCAGTGAGCTCCCCCTAGTGGGAGCTGCAGGCAGATAAAAAATGTTAATGTTAAAAAAAAGCAAAACATGATTTGGAGTTCAGTGCCAGAAAACTAGAGATCCAATCACTAAATAGAATTAGGGAGTTAACGTTAAATTATTGGTATACTCTCTTTCCCCAAACCAGCGTCATTAACCCCTTCTTCATCCCAAACAAAGTGATAATCCCCACATTTAGTATTTATATTATATAATATTAAGTGTTACATTTTAATCCACCCTAGATCTCCAAGGATATTAAATATTAACCTATAACCTGCTTGACCACCATGTATAATGTATATTAATTTTAACACCCCCTTGTTGCCTTAGATCAAATATATAAAGGTAAATAATGACAGAGGGGTTACAAGATATTTGGGAGTAACATATTAGATTGCTGTTATCTGAACACTTTCTTAGCCAATAGCTAAGAGTTGCAGCCCTCCTCCATTCCCTATATACATGTATGCTCAGTGGAGCCCTCATGTGTTACTGTTCATAGTTACATAGGTTGAAAAAAGACTCGGGTCCATCAAGTTCAACCTTTCTCCACCGATTATACATTTTTTGTCACTAAATTATCTATATCTCACAATGTTATGTGTACTGAGGAAATCATCCAGCCCTTGTATAAAAGCTGTTATAGTGTCGGCCATCACTACCTCTGTGGTCGGCATTTCACAGTCTGACTGCTTTGACTGTAAAGAACCCTTTCCTGTTTAGGTGCCGGAATCGCCTTTCTTCCTCCCGTAATGAGTGCCCCCTGGTCCTTAGTATGGTCTTTGGAAGGAATAAGTCATGTGCTAGTCCTTTGTACTGACCACATATATATTTATACATATAAATGAGATCCCCTCTGAGGCGTAATTTTTCTAAACTAAACAAGCCCAACTTTTCCAACTTCTCATCATATGAGAGACCTTCAATCTCAGGTAATAATTGTAAGAGAAGAGTAAAGTACCAAAAAAGGCCTGGCTTTGGCTTATCTCTCCTAGAATAAAATGATTAGGCTGATGAACATCCATCAGCCCGATCCTTATCTTTCCTGACAGAGAGTTGGAAAGCCCCATACACATTAGTCACCTTGTCTTGTTGAAATGATCAGGAATGAGGAAATTTATAACTAATGTGAATGGCCAGTTTAGGACTCCAGGAAGGGCAATACGTCCTAAAATCAGCAGGATGGCTTACAAGGTTTACTGAAACAATAAAACATTATAACTATACAATTACTCACGGGTTTACATCTGTCTCTGGTGGTATCACAGATGTTTGCTTCGCAGTGCAGAAATACTGACTCGTAATCACCAACAAATTTGAACATCTGAACAGAGAAGCGACCTTCTGTGGAGACCCCGTTGTCCTTGATGTGAACGGTTCCATCCCTTCTGTTGGGGCATCTGTTTAAAAGATACTAATCAGATGGATGACGAGCAACCCAAGCACTCTCAGAACTTACACATTACTAAGATTTCCCAATTTTTAAAGGTGGATTAGGATTTTATTGTCATTATTAATACGGGCACGCACTTTAATGCCTCAATCCAATGCTCAGTACATTCATACACACATATGAGATAAGTCAGCGGAGTCATAGTCAACGTACTCAGATCAGATCCTCATTAAAGTGTCAGTTGATAGATCTAATTACAGTGCAGTCAGTGCCCCAAAACGCCAGCAGCCACCACGTCCATATCGAAGTACAAATCACAGTGCCCTTTTAACATGGTCTCTGATAAAGGACCAGCAACAAAGCCACCATATAGTGCCATCTGCAGAATCACTCGGTATGCAAAGTGTTTTAGCAGCAATATATTGTCAGTCCTAAGATCCCCATACCTTGTCAGACACAAAACCCATCCAGTGGCAGTCACAAATAACCTATTTAGTGACCACCATTGAGCTTGGATAGAGTGTCAACCACACAGCCCTATATTGTGCCACCCAGAATGCCCAATATAGCACCAGCCACATCATAACCATAATTATGCCAGCTACAAAACCCATACAGTGCAAGTCACAGAGAACCTATTCAGTGGCAGGGACAGAGCCTCAATACAGTATAGATCCAGATATAGTGCCAGCTACACCATTCCCATATTGTGCCAGCAATGATACCCCATATAGTGCCAGTCTCAGAGCATCTATGCAGTGGCAGGCACAGAGCCTCAAAATAGTTCCAGCTAATTAGTCAATCTAAAGTGCCAATGATAGAGAAACCATAAGCAATGTCATAAAACCAATTCAATGAGAACCATAGAGCTCCCATGCAGTGCCAAACACTAAGTCCCAATAAACTGGCACCAACAAGGATCCTATATGGTTACCATACCAGGGGCGGACACACTATTGGTGCAACCTGTCCAGCCGCACAGGTGCCCAAGAGGTAAGGAGGCCACTACCACCTTGAAAGCAGCAAGGAGCTTCTGTCATAGATGCATAAAGGGCTGCATTATGATGAGCTATTTTACTGCAGAGGGCCCATAGACTGTTCTTGTGCAGGAGCATCTTCTGTCTGTGTCTCTGAACCATACAATACAATAGATAAATCTGGAATCACACTGGTGACAGTTATAGAACATACCATAGTTTATTTCATAATCTTCTTTAGCTACGTAATATTGGGGTTCACTCCTTGAGAAAGCCAAGGGAGAAACGTACGTCGGAGTCCTGGGGTCCTCCATCATATGCTATTTTTCTCTTCTATGGCATGTTATCTTTGTAATATTTATATGCAGTGTATCTATTTATCCACTTAAGTATTTATACAATTATTGATTTATTATAAGCTGTATTTCAATTTCCATGTTAAATAATGTAATGAGAACAAGCATATATACGTTTATCATGAACTTTCAATTTCTTCTGTGTATTGCTTCCCACCATTTTAATATATATTTTAACGTATTAATAAAATCTATCCCTCTTAATATATTTTTGTCTGTGGTCATTCACACTTTTGTGTAGTTGTAATATTTGGGTTCTATCTACATTTTCTTAGACCTACCCATTTTTTATTATATAATATTTCACCGGATCATAGAAATTCCTTGTCGGAGTCGCAAAGCAGTTCTTCATCACCACCACATACTGATCTGTGTTTTCGCCTTCAAGAGTGACGGCAACATACAGCCTGGCTTTGGTTGACAGCGTAACCTCATGATCTTTATAAGGGTATTGGTAATTCTCATTTTTATACAGGACCATTTGTGCCTTGAAGTTTCCAGTTCCTTCAATGTGCAGAGTCAGCGAACTGTATTAAAAAATACATATATACGAGTGACTGAGCCTGAAAATCACTGAACTAATCAAAAACTAATCATCGAGTGATACAAAGACGTATCCAAGTCCTGGAACCCAACGGAAGGAGTCAGTTCAGCACCGAGGACTGTTATATGCGCTATAAGAAATAAAGATGATAATTAAAACTATATAATAACTAAGGTTAATTCAGAAAATCGGTGGAACCTTTGCAATGTACTTCTTCTTGTGCAAAGAACATTGGGGGACATCGATATAAAATGTGCAGGGTCGGACTGGCAACCTATGTTCAGTCTAGTCGTTGACGCACAGGTCCAGCAGATAACTCCATTTTTTGGTGTGGCGCTGAATTTGGAGCCACTAGGGTTCGCACATACAGTATAACCTTTTAGACCTTTTTGACTACATGTCTATGTGACGCGCCCCCTGGGCCTGTGCTGCTGCTGCTGCTGTGCAGGGGGAATACCCGGAGCCGGATCGCTGGGGGTTGTAGTTCTCCGTGGCGGTGACCCGGTCCGTGCCCAGGGTGGTCAAACCAGTGGCAGTCTATTTGTATTGTAATAAGTGTCCGACTACGCCACCCGTGGATTGCGGTCAGTGGGGACCGCCGCTGCACTGCAGACCGCTGAGGCTGATGTTGTTTGTGCAGCTGAGTATGGGATGACTCCCCACGGGAGGATTATTGCCCCAGGGCAGCTAGTGTGGATAATGATGGGAGTGATGGTGCGAGTGTCCCAGTACTGATGGTGCTGGTGCGGCGATGAAACACAGAGACTTGTGGTGCAGTTTCCAAAGCTTTACTCACTGTTGTTGTTCAGATCACTTCGGCCAGCAGTGACCGCCCGAGCCGTGCTGCGTCCACCAGGTGAGGGACTCGGTCAACTCCCAGGCAATTCCAGAGCGTGGTTCAGAGCTCCCCTCTCTTCCTTTCTACTGGCCGTCCCCACCAGTGACCCACCTTTGTCCAGCTTCCTCGGGCCTTCTGTTGGCGAAACCTCTCCCGGTTTCCCTGACCCTATGCGGTATGCCTTTCTGGTGGATGTAGTGAGGGGTCGCACCAAGATGTGGTCACAACCTCCGGTTTTGGCTGAGGATTAGTCGCCTCCACCAATTTGGGTTCCGGTACCCTATTCTGCCAACCCTTCACCCAGTATCTCCTCTGGGAATATGGGGTTCCTTCTGCCTTCGTGTCTCTGGGCCTTTCTCTGTGTTCTTTGCTTCCTTTCTCCTCTGTTCCAGTTCCTTTCTTACTTTCCTTCCTGTTCCTCCTCCTCTCTCTTTCTGCTGTCTCAGGCCTCCACTCCAGGCTTGCCTCTGGAGCTGGGCCCAGACTGAGCCACAGCTCCCTGTCAGCCCTCTCTGGCTGAGCTCCTCTCCTCTTCTCCTCCTGCCTGAACTGAACCGGACTGAACCCTGATCTAAGATGGTGCCCACCTTATATACCTCCCTCTATGTGTGAGCCCAGGTGACTAGCAACCAATGGGCTCCTACCTATGCCCAGAGACCCACCCCTATCTGCTCCTACACCACTGGGTTTTCCTCCCCCTCCCCACTCCAGCCAGGAACAGAAGCTGTCGTGCCTGCACTCTGTCTAGTGGGAGCACCGTTGGTCTGTTCCTCGGAAATGGGGTGTGTGTGGTGCATGCAGCTTACTGAGCCCCGGTCCACACTCCATCCTTACCCGGGAGTGGAATATCACACCTCTGGTTCGAGGTGCAATACCCCTGTAGCAGCCGTGCTACATATGCAGTGATAAAGTGGATCATATGAATTTTCTCTGGTAGGTCCAAGGAATGAGTTCCAAAATGGGAACCCCATCAATTAGCTAATACCTGGTGGCGAGACCGCCGATAGTACACAGAATAGAGTTGGAAGACCAAAGCTCTATACATGGTGTAGTGTCTGTTTTGGGTTACTCCAGCTCAACTGCAGTTACAGTACTTGGTCAGTACACTGTGTACAGAGCCGCCTTGCCACCATGCCACCATGAATCAGCTGTTTAGAGTGAGCATCGCACCCGTCCCCCACCGATGTGATATTGATGACAAGTTCTAAAGACAAAAAGTGGTATTTTTATGCAAAAACTTAGTATGAATAGTAACACAACTATGACATGTATGCTATGGATGTTCTAAATCAGTGTTTCCCAAACTCCAGTCATCAGGGCCTCCAACACGACATGTTTTCAGGATTTTCTTAGTATTGCACAAGTGATGGATTTATTCTAAAGACATCAGAAACTACCAGAGGTTTCCCCACCTGTGCACTACTAGGGAAGTCCTGAAAACATGATGTGTTGGGGGTCTGTGAAGACGCGGTTTGAGAAACACTATTCTAAATCAGGATGCAGCAAACCCACTTAATAAAGATGGAGGCAGCACAGGTGCAAAATACTGATTGGACCACTACTCACAACCTACCAACGTGTTAATTCTTGAATTTTGGGGGTAATTTTAATTACTCTTTCTGCTTTGATTTAATTTTAGTGTAGGGACTCGCAAGTATGCGGACTGTTGACGTGGTTTGTTAAATTGCTTTATTTGGCCAAAATATCGGTCAATACCTCAAGTGTATTATATATATATTTTTTGCACTTTATATTTTTATCCAGGGAGCAACCGTGCCCCCATCAATGTTGGCCTTGTAAGCTTGGGTGTCTGTCCTCATGGGGTGCACTTAGATAGTGCTGGGCAGCCCCCTATACAAGCCTTTTTTGTGTGTAATGTTAATGTTAAACAATCACCCCCTCCATGAAATGGTAGGTTGTGAGTGGTTGTCCCATCAGTATTTTGCACCTGTGCTGCCGCCATCTTTATTATATGGGTTTGCTGAATCCTGGTAGTGCATTAGTTCTGAGACCTGGGCAGGTAAACACTGATGCCCTTTTTTGCTGTGCTAATTCTTGAATTTTGGGGGGGAATTTTAATTCCTCTTTCTGTGGCTTTGCTTTTAATTTTGGATGTTCCAAATGGTAGAAGTTACTGTGGTCTACCAAACTTTTTACACGAATCTCTGAAACCTGTAAAAAAATTCACAACAGATATGGCAAGCTATGTATTTGAAAATCCACACAGATGCTCTTGCAAATAGTTTTCTCTTGCATGTGCATGAATTTTGTTATACAAATACATGTGAATTGAGCGAGTCAGTGCACGTCTAGTCGGAATGTGGCCGGGAAAATGCATATTGCATGCTTACGGTCACATGACCACCCACTCCCGGGACCAGAGAATCCTGACAGTCTGCGCTATGCGAGATGTGAGGATTCACAAGTCTGCAGTCACATAGAATCACTATTGGTCCCGTGATTACCATAAGTCCACGACTTTTCCTTCTTGCTGTTGAAATTTAAACATTGAGGAGTGTAATAGAAAGAATAAAATAAAATATGTGATCTTCATTAAAAAAAAAAAAAGAATGAATATGTGACTCCAATCTGTAGGAAGCACTTGGAAAATCTCAAATGGCACAATAATATTCATTAAAATACAGATCTACAGTCCATCTGTGATCACAAATGTAGCATATTGGCGTAGTATTTTTTTTGGTACTATTATTGTTTAAATGCTGAATATTAAAACAAAATCAAATAAAATTTGTAACAAAATAATAACTCCAGAATGCCATTACCTCACAACTGGTTTCAGTGTGTTCTGCAGAGTCAGCTGTAAATCCAGAGGATAAGTACATGAAAATCCCAGCTGAACTTCATAATTTCTTACAATGATCTGGTCTGTCTTCATTTGCACAAACATTGTATTTTTGTAAGTTGCATGTGTTCCATTAGTCTAAAAAAAAAAAAATGAAGCAAAGTTAAATGCGAACTGTACTTTCAACCAACTTTGCATAAATCAATACACAGGTGAACGTAAGAAACGTATCCAGTACTTTATATTGTTGACCTAAACTTGGGATAAGTCATCAATATTAGATTGGTGGGCTTGCGACACCCGGTACCCCCGCCGATCACTTGTTCTCGGTGTAAGCAATGGTAGACACAGAAAAATATTATTGAGCTTTCTAATATGTTTTTTATCTCACGCCAGATATGGATTCACATTTACACTGCTTAATACGGCTGTATTATTTCCTCCAAGCAGTTACTACTTCTGTCTGAGTTAACTAAGGAAAGAAGAGAGGGAATACCCTCTGTGTGCTGTGTATGGGAGACATGATAGCAGTTGGATACAAGTCATCAACTATCGGAAAAGTTACTTCAATAGATACCCTTTAAATTAAAGTGTAACTCAATTCCAACCAGAAGTATTTATCACTGCTCTATTGGATAGGTAATAAATGCCAGATCAGTGGGGTTCTGACTGTTTATTATTCTCCCATATTAAGAGGAGAAACTCATACTCCCAGATATGAGTAAGCAAAGTTCTCTGTACAATGGCAATTTGCTTGCCGATGAAAGCAAAAAGTAGAGGACATTCCCAATAGTGGCAGAACTTAGTTAAAACCCGTGAAGAATCAAGGAAAATCCAGTGAAAATGGTCTTTTATATATGATTTATATATGATGTAATAAAGTCTCGTTTTACAGAGGACCTGTCACTTGCTCCAAAAAAAAAATTCATTGTAAAAATACCTGAGCTCTCCTGATTCTGCTGCTCTTTTCCATCTTTTACATTGCATAATTTTATTGCAGAGATATTCATATTTTTTTGTTTTTGGAACGCAGTATGTGAAATCTCTGCTTGCGGTCCAACTGGGCATTTCTTCAGAGTTTTCTAAGGGGGGCATGTTCTTTTACCTCTTTCTTTCAAAATGCTGCCAATCACAGCTCAGTATGATCAGACTGATAGTTTTCTAGATCAGATGCACAGCTGTGATTGGCCGTATCTGGGAGGGGTGAAAGCGCACGTTCTGGGAAACGCCCAGTTCAACTACAAGCAGAGATTTCACATACTGAGTTGCAGAAAAAAAAATTGTGAATATCTCTGCAATGGGGGGCGCAGCACAAAATGGAAAAGAGCGTCAGAATCAGGGGACCTCAGGAATTTTTCCAAGGTATTTACCTTAAGTTTTCTGAGCAGATAAGAGGTCCTCTTTAAATCCTCATTGCACTGCTTAGAGATGTATGTTAATGAATGTCTGACACAACATTGTAAGCAAAGAACCATTCATATTTGTGGATGTGAGCTCGAAAAGTTGTGTCAGGTTCTCAGGAACAGCAATGCCAATGGGGTAAAAAAGTTTCATAAAGTCAATGATTTATTCTTAAAATGAGTGGTGAGTATTGTCAGAAGCTTTAGAGATACAATCTTTTCTCATGCACAGACAAGTCAAGTTCATTTGGTGCTCAAAAAAAACATGGCACAATGATCCTTCCCATTCTTTACGATGCATCATATTATTGGTCACAGTGCCCCAATGACAATATTGGCCAAAGTTTTCTAATTGGTGCCAAATTGGGTTCATCCATTAGTAAGAGCTAAAATATCCACAGCAGAATTACCTACAAAGAGGCCCTTCACCCAAAATTTGATGTCTGCTGTTGAGTGATTTATCAGAAGGATGTGGTTGTCATTTGGCTGCAATTTTTTTATGATTGGCAAGGTCATTGTATGAGTGTACTTACTATCACACGGTTCCCACACGCTCCATCTTGCAGAGAAGAAGTAGTGGAAATAACTCCAGTGTTGTTCCCCTCTGCAAAGCCAACACAGTTGCCATCCAGGAGGTGGATATGGGTGACATTAAGGTGAAGACTTCTCAGCTGACAAGTGTGAAAAGAAGCTGTGATTTCCTGTGTACCACACACTAGATCAAGGCCCAGGTCATCAATATCTATACAAAGACATATGGAATAATATGCATTTGTAAAAAATATTTTTAAAATACGAAATTTCCATACTATTTTCTTACCATAGACCAGGGGTGAGGAATCTTTTTTCTGCCAAGGGTCATTTGGATATTTTTATCATCCTTCGGGGGCCGTACAAATTGCACGCTAACTCTGCCCACAAAGAAGGTCCTGATGCTGGCACTGGTGTCAGGATGTAATCTTTTATTGCACGCGCCTTGGCGTTTAGTAGTGAACACTGCATGCGCGTATTTGCAGAGCAATAAGAAATTAATGGGCTGGCGGCTGTCAAAATACAGCTGCCGGCTCAAGCACTGCGGTCCCCGGGAATCTGTTCAGAGGCCGGATAAAAGGACATCGCGGGCCGTAAGTGGCCCATGGGCCTGAGGTTCCCCGCCCCTGCCATAGGCAAGCAGATTCTGACATGATCTCCCCCAATCACTTGTAAGGTCATAGTGGTCACAGCTTTCACTGAACTCTGTCGCAGAGATCAAAATCACCACCTCAACTTTAGTGAGATGAGAAGCAACTTGCCCATACAGATACTGATCATAATTAGACATTTATCCGGATATTGAACGTGTTTTTAGGAATTCTTCTATACTGTCAAACGCAGCTGCTTTTTGCTTTTGTTTTTTTTAAAAAAACACTCCAGGATCTGTATTGCCCATATACTGTAGGGCAGAAGATTATTGAAAAATACATGGCTTCGCCAAAAGAACGGTCGAAACGCCCAGACACTCTCTCAGTCACTACCTTCTTCAAGCAAGTATATTTTTTTAAGAAATTTTACAGGATTAAATTAAAAACATGTGCCATGCAGGGAGCATGAGTTACTTTATCTAAACACAGTGCAACCAGAATGTTTTGCGCGCTGTTGCTTATTACTATGCAGTGTTGCAGTTAATGGGGATCCATCCAATGTAAGATTTGCTGCTTGATGCAGAGTAGCAACTTGTCCACTGTATGGCTTTTCTCACCCTTGCTCACTAGCAGTAAAACAACTTGGCAGCTCTTAAAGGGGCTGTCCACTACTAGGACAACCCCTTCTTGATCAAAATGTTTGGCTGTGATAAAATAATAACGTCTATACTTCCCTCCCGTGCTGGCGCCGTTCCAGCGGTGTTGGCACTCGCGGTCCAGGGGCTCCCATGCTGTTGATGTGCCACGTGACGCCGGAGCTCAATCAGCGCTGATGTAGCACCCTGGGGGTTCGGTTGCTACAGAGGTATTGCATCTCATCCAGATGTGCGATATCTCACTCTCAGGTAAGGATGGAGTGTGGACCAGGACCCCGACACCTGCATGCATTACACCACATGTCCGGGGGGCAGGGCGACCGATATGCTCCAAGTAGAGCATCACAGTCCCTGTCCCTGGCTAGAGTGGGGGGAGGGAACACCTAGTAAAGGGGGAACCCTGTAGTGCAGGAGCAGGGAGGAAGCAGTTCCTGGGTGCACCTAGAGGGAGGTACAAAAGGTGGGCACCATCTTAGATCAGAGTTCAGTCGGTTCAGTGTTCAGTCTGAGGGAAGATGTGACAGAGCAGGACTCTGTGGAGCTCTGCTCCAGACGCGGGTCTAGCCTGTGAGGCCCAGTCAGCACTGAAAGGAGAGAGAAAGAGTTGGGAAGAAGAGATGAAGAAGAGCAGAGGAGGCTCCAGGAACACAGAGGAAAGAAGGGACCCCAGGGGTGTGGACCAGCTGGTAGCCACCATACGCCCGCATCTACCTGAGTAGTGGGGTCAGGCCAAGGGGGAGACCGGTCCCCGAAACTAGTGGAAGCGGGGAACTACCCTCAACTAGAAACCGGAGGCTGTGACATTTTATATGGTGCAGCCCCTCGCTATACCCGCTAGGAAGGCACCACATAGGGTCAGGGAAACTGGCGCCGAAGTTTACCCAGAGAAGGCCCGAGGCAGCCGGACAGAAGCGTGGTCACTGGTGGGGTATGAGAGGCCAGAGGAAGGACACAAGAAGGGGGTCCTGCGAAGTGCTCCAAAATTATCTGAGAGTTAGCCGAGCCCCCTCACCTGGTGAACATGGTGCGACGCGGGAAGTTACAGCCGGCCGGAGTAACGTGGAGTAATGAACTGTGAGTAAAGATCCTGGACTGCATTACAGAGACTCTGAGTTATTATTCCCGCGCACTATCACCCCCATCATTCACCTACATTGCCCTGGGGCTACACTCTTCCCGTGGGGAGTTATACCATCCCTGTGCTGCTCACCAACACCAGCCCCAGCGGTCTGTCCTGCAGCGGCGGTTCATCCTGACCGCAATCCACGGGTGGCGTAGTCGGACAATAATGAAAACGATATCAATTGACTGCCACTGGTTTGACCACCCTGAGCCACGGGACCGGGTCATCGCCAAGGTGACTACAACCCCCAGCATCCCACCAAAGGCCCGGTTCCGGGTTCCCCACGCGGCCCAGGGGGCGAGTCACTGACGTCACTGTCTCCACCTTCTGTCGAATTGAACATTAGGAGGAAGTCCAGGCTGCAGCTGGTCTCTGACTTCCTCGTCATGTTCAATTCGTACAAAGGCGCAGACAGTGACGCCAGCGCTGATTGGGCACCGGGCTCACGTGTCACAACACCGCACCAAAGCTCCGGGACCACTAGTGTCAACACTGCGGGAACGCCACCGGCATGGGAGGTGAATATAGGCTTTTTTATTTTATCAGGGTCAAGCAAGGGGTACGACAAGGAGTTCTTTATCCTTACAAGAACAAAAAAACAGAAGGCACGGATTGATATAATGCTGTGCCCTGTTGCACTTGGGGATGGGGTCATGTTCTTTGTGGAGAAGATGAATAACTGCTACCTGGTGGTGGAATCAGATCTAGCGTCCAATCATGGAGGCTTCACTATCTGTGATGTTTGCGGTGGTGCATTGCTACTGCTCAAAATATTCACCAAGTGGGCCGTGAAAGACATTTACAGTCTCCAAACCCAGCTGCTGCTCCAGGAGCAGTGTAGTGCCTACTAATACAGGTATAACTTAAACGGGTTGTACACAATATATTTATTTTAACAAATGTTTGGATTATGGTGAAAACGGACAGCACACAGATGGCATCCGATTGCCGTCTGATTTTTTTTCACTGATCTATAGATGTGCATTGACGATTTTAATACAACACTTGAATCAAAATCAGACATGGCTCCACGATTTTGTTCCACAAAACGAAAAATCACGGACATGTGAATGGCCCTATTCACTATCATAGGTACGAGTTCTATCCATGAAGAACAGGGATATGCTAAGGAAGCAATTAGAAGCGCAATAGGGTTTTATCTGGTTTAAATTCAATTCAGTGAATAAGAGGTTATACTAACCTGATTAGATCACACAACAATAGAAAAGCATGTAATCCCAGCTGCAGCAGGTCCACGGGTCCAGAGACCAAGTTACATAGTGTAGTGGGAAAAAATGTGCAGAATCCGCGCTGCTGGTGAATGAAGACAATTCAGATTCACATTAAAAGATTCTGCAGTTTTTTTTGTCTACACGTTTTAATGTGAATCTGAATTGCCTTCATTCACCAGCAGCGCGGATTCTGCACATTTTTTCCCTCTACACTATCCATGGATAGCACTCGTATTCAAAAACCGGATGTGTGATTGAGTCTTAATACTTATATAATATTAAGTGCCACAAAATCATGTCGCCAACACATTTGTTAGAATAAAGATAAAATGGTCAACCCCTTTAATGTACGTAAATGTAATTTGTGTTATATGCTCAAGCAAACCCTACATATCAGTTTTACGTACCGTCCACTTCACGTCCATTTTTACAGGCACATGTGTACTTCCCATCCATCATTTTGCATTTTTCATCCTCTGTACAGGGACAAGCGTCTTTCACAGTAGAAGGGTCTAAGATATAGTAAAATGAAATCAATTAAAAAAGTATATATAAAAAAAAAAAAATCAGTGTGTATCACTATGAAGATACTGTACCTGTGCAATAAGCCATGGTGCAGAACGGAACTGCAGGTATGTTATACACGTGGTATCCCCCTGGGCAAGCCTTGACTTGGAGCGTAGTTGATGAGTAACAGCAGTCACCTCCCCAGTGACTACAGGCAGTACGATTAACAATGCCTTCTCGCTCTAAGGGATGGGATCCATTTATCCACATTGGGGCTTCGGTATGGCACTGCCATTCAGGAACGCAGGTTTCTGGCATCCGAATGCCTCCAGCGCCTATAAATCTGTACCATCCGGATAAGCCGGTATCGCAGTTATACCCGTACCCACTGTTGATGCTTCTCCAAGGTTGATCAAGCGTAGTATAATTAGTACAGGGGTCAAAACAATTAAAATATCCCTTAGACTTCGCGCAGGCCATGTCTTGACTACAAACACCTCTCATACATTCATTCAGTTCACAATCGTTGCCATTCCCGTAGTAGCCGTATGGACATGAACATGTGTAGCCGCCATCATAGTTTGTGCAGTTTGCTAGTGGATGACAAGAACTGAGATTTCGATTAGAACATTCATCAATGTCCACACAGATATTGAAAGAGTTTCTGGTTAACCCCCTTGGACATTCGCATCTGTAGGAGCCGTACGTGTTTACACAGCGACCAGAGCAGTTGTTGGACCAAGAATAGGCGCATTCATCAATGTCCGAGCATTGAAATCCATCGCCGATTAACCCGTTATTACAATGGCACTCTTTCCTGCCCGAGAGCACTTCACATGTGGCATTAGGGTGACATTCAGAGCAGTCAGTGGTAGCTAAGAAAAGAAAGGAATACATGCAACTTAATATTGTCCAGGGGTAAGTTACTGTAATACATATTGTAGGATGATAGGTGCTAATCTCTAGGGAAGTGGTAGGGCTAAGACTTTTAGGCCTCGTTGACACGTTCCATATTTGGTCAGTATTTTCCATCAGTATTTGTAAGCCAAAACCAGGAGTGGGTGAAAAATGCAGAAGTGGTGACGTGTTTCTATTAGGCCACGGCCCCACTATCAGTGTGTGGTCAGTATTTTTTCTCTGGAGTGGGAGCCAAAACCAGGAGTGGGTGATAAATCCAGAATTGGTGACTTGTTTCTATTATACCTTTTCTCTGATTGTTCCTCACCTGGTTTTGGCTCCCACTCCTGAGAAAAAATACTGACCGAATACTGATAGTGGGGCCGTGGCCTTATACTTTTCCTCTGATTGTTCCTGGTTTTGGCTTATAAATACTGATGTAAAAAAATGACCAAATACTGAGCGTGTGAACGTGCTTTTAAATAAAGAATAGACCATCAATATATGAAAATCCTTGGTTGTCTAAAACTAATGGTATTTAGAGTATTTGCTAAATGTTGAGTTATTAAAAAAATAAATAAAATTTGGCAAAGTTAAAGGAATTATCCAGGACTGATCTAAGATAAGACACAATTATCATATTGGTGTGTGCCTGACACCCAGCACCATCATAGATGAGCTGGAACAGCACATCTCTGTACACTTTGTAGTGGCCGTTCCTGGCTATTGTTTTTCAGCTACTATTGAAGTTGAGCTGCAGTACTTGGGAACAGCCACTACACAGTGTACAGAGCTGTGCTGTTCCAGCTCCATACACTGGTTACATCTGTCTGCTGTTGGAAGTTGTTAACAGCTGATTAAAGCAGGTTCCAGGTGTCAGATGCCTACTAATCTGATATTGATGATCTATTTAATGGATAGGTCATCAATATGTAAGTCATGAAAAAACCCTTAAATTTTGTTTCCTTTTTTTTGGAAGCATAATTATAGACTTTGATTGCATTGCATTTCAACACTTGCAATAGGCTTCATAGAATTTTATGCTGTGTTCAGGAAATCTGCAGTGAGTACTACCGTACAGGCACACAATGACATATGTCACTAAGGGCTCATTCAGATGTCAGTGTTTTTCTCCTATGACAAAATCAGTCCGAATTTCACCAATGATTTTTTTCAGAGTTTAACCAGAGTTTGGTCAGGGTCAGTTATTATCATCAGAGGTTTGGTCTGAGATTTATCAGTTTTTCCCAGATGAGAAACAAACAAAAAAAAGGTTTCTCTATATTTTCCTATCTAGCAGTCGTGAAAAACCGATAACAGATGGATGGAAGTGGTGTCCGATTTTTTTTCACATTCCTATAGACTTGCAATGGCGTTTTGAATGGACACTCAGATCAATATCGAACACATATTGGAAATTTTGCGTGGACCACTTGATTTACGAAAAATCACAGACATATAAATGGCCCCATTCGCTATAGGTACGAGTGCTATACTTGAAAAACACAAATAGCACTTGTACCCCAAAAAATGGACATATGAATGAGCCCAAATATTCCTATTGAAAAAAAAGTTATGTAGTGTTTTTTTTTCTTTGCTTTACTCCCGCTTGAAATATTATAGGCTACTATGTTATCCGATACAGAAAATGAGAAGGTATATTCTCTTGGCATATGGTGAGTGCAACGCAATGCTTGGACTGGCCGGCAGTTCTCCCGACCAAACATGACGGCTACATAGAAATACATGCTGTCACGCTCGGTTCAGGAGAGCTGCTGGCCATTCTGAGCATTGCGTTGCGATTAGTGTTGAGCGAATTTGTTCGGCATTTCAAATTCGTGTTCGGGGTTCCGGCTGGTTCGCTGCGTGACAATGTGGCATATTAGGGATGTTCGTGGACGGAGCTGATTTTTTGGTGTGAACAAGCCGGAACCCTGAAACCCGAATTTGAAACGCCGAACAAATTCGCTCATCACTAGTTGCGATCCTCATCCAAGTTATACGGCCGTCTGACTCTTCCCTTTAACTGAGAATATGATAGTTACTCACCTGAGATGTTTGTTTCTGAAAAGGAAGTGAGATGAAAAAAAATTATATATATATATATATACTATTATTACTTTGATATTAAACATATAAGTATCTATATAACTTTAAAATAGAATGTGCTTTAATAAAATAAAAAAGAAAGTGTGATGGACCTGTACAGCTGAACGACATTAGGACTCTAGAATCACGGCTCATATCTACAATGGACTTATGATGGCTGTGATGGATCTTTTTTTACTACTGAATCCAAATGGATCTTAGATGACCCTTAGGGTATGTGCATATGTTGTCTTTTTCAGGTGGTTCTGCTCTGCAACCCGCCTGAAAAAGCTCTAAAAAAACCACCAAAATGAATGACTATATGCACTGCAATGTAAAAATGACTTGCTGTTCACGTGTTCAGTCTTTTGATCATCTTTTAATCACTTCACATTTGTAAAGGCGTGAAGTGGTTAAAAAAAAAGTGACTGGACCGTTCTTCAAGCTGCTTTCAATCATGTGTTGATTGAAGCCTAAAAAACAGGCTACTAAAAACGACTGAAAAGATACACTCCAGAAGAAGCACTAAAGGCCGCAGTGTGCACTTACCCTAACGAATTTATTTGGGGCTTTTTGAATTTCAGTATTTTTCACATCAAAGTTGTCCCTACCAAATACAGTCACAGTAGGGAAAAGTGTGAATTTAAACTAATATAACCCGGTGATAAGATTGTTTGCATTCCTTCACAACAGAAAGAAGAGTTAGACCTCGTTCACATGTTCAGTATTTGGTCAGTATTTTACATCAGTATTTGTAAGCCAAAACCAGGAGTGGGTGATAAATACAGAAGTGGTGACGTGTTTCTATTATACTTTTCCTCTAATTGTTCCTCTCCTGGTTTTGGCTTACAAATACTGATGTAAAATACTGAATGAATACTGAACATGTGAATGTGGCCTTAGGCTGTATTCACACATCCGTGTGCATTTTCTTTTTACTCGGCTACATAAAGTTTCATTGACCTCACAGACTTATAGAGTTACTGGGAGCCATACATGCATCTGTTTTAAAAACCTCCGACCTTGAGACTTAGGAGATGTCCTATTCTCATCCATTTTGCAAATCAGACTCGGCCATTAAAGTCTATAAGGATCCGTTAAAAACAGATGAAAAATGGGAGGCAACATTTGTACTTCAGAGTGCCATCCAAGATTCATCTGTTTTTAACTGATTCAATGCTAAGAGTCAATGGATAAATAAAAGATCTGAGTCTACCTGCTTCAGTTTTTAAAAACGGATGTGAAAAAAACAAGAAAACGCACAATGTGTAAATGTAGTCTTAGGCTATGTTTACACAGAGTTTTTGGAGGAGAAACTGAGCAGAAACTCAGTGGAAACTGTCCAAATCCTCCTTCAAATCTCAAAACTCCTCAAAAATGTCTTCTTCAAAAATTCAGCAAAAAGACTCAATGTTCACCTAGCCTTGAGTTTTTGGAGCAGAATCTGAACAAAAAACCCAACAAAGTCTCTTCAAAAACTGAAAACTCCTCAAAAACTTGGAGTTTCAACTCAGTGGTTATGTGCACATTGAGTCTTTTCGCTGAGTCTTCAGAACAGAAACTAAGTGGAAACTCAAGGTTTTTGAGGCGTATCGAGATTTGGAGAACTTGAAGAGTTTCCTCTCAGTTCCTGCTGAGTTTCTGGTCCAAAAATTCATAGATAAGCTCTGTGTATAAATAGCCAGTGTCCACTCCAAAAACAGCAAAAAGACTCAGTGTGCACATAACCAAAGACGTAAAACCTTGAAAAATGGTTTGCAATAACTGCTTTATTTTATGGGGAGTTGATAACAAGGAGTTGGTGACATATATTGTTATATGGAAGATGGATGCTACTGTCCACATGTATATTATAGTGGTATTTATTTATAGTGCTTTGCATTTTTTACACTTTAGTTCTGATTTTAAATGTATTATTATGGCTCTATGATTTATTTCTTATTACCATGAAGTATATACGTACAGAGGCCCACACTGAATGATGAAGCTGTAGTTGGCGAAACTCAAGTTGGGTCATTTTGCTCTCCATTTTTATTTGGTATTTTTGCTTTTTTATCAGGAATCTCCAGTGAGAGTGAAATAAACGGTGGCTCAGTGGTTAGCATTGCAGCCTTGCAGCACTGAGGTCCTGGGTTCATATCCCACCCAGGACAACATCTGCAAGGAGTTTGTATGTTCTCCCCATGTTTGTGTGAGTTTCCTCCATATCTCCGGTTTCCTCCCAGAATCCAAAAGACATACTGATAGGGAATATAGATTGTGAGCACCAATGGGGACAGTGCCCATAATGTCTGAATTGTAAAGCGCTGTGGAATATGTTGGCGCTATATAAATAAAAAGATTATTATTATTAATAATAAACCCTGGCTTTAAAAAGTTGGTGGCTATTAGAATCCTCTGCACCTTTGTGGTGTAAGGTCAAGTTTTTGTGGAATTCACCAATATAACAACTATAACATGTTCTGGTCATCAAGACTTGGATAGTTTAGGGATATTACAGAAAAACATTAAAGGGGTTGCCTGGTGAAAACAATGTATAGTAGGTGTAATAATTATAATAATAGCAAATACCTCCAATTAGAAATGTAGAATAGTTTTTCCGATTCTCTACGTCTCTTACCTCATGTGCAGGTAATACAGGCCCTTACGTATCCATGGTTACGACCACTAGCAACTAGCTAACTGTGACTTTATCAGTGGACGTAACCATGGATACCTAAGGTCCTGCGATGCCTGCACATGAGGAAAGAGATCGCGAATCAGAAAAAATATACTACATTTCTAATTTGAGATATTTGCTAATATTACTATTATTACACCTACTACATATTGGGATAGGATCTTGGAGATGGGAATACCCCTTTAACACCTATTCATATGAATAGTGTGTCTTGGGCGCAGTGACTGACATCTCAGTCGTCCAATCTAATGCAGGGCTGTGCTGAGCTGTCGGTAGTTTGATAGACAGCTCAGCCGTCCAATCTGAGTCTGGGAGGTGCTGAGTTTCCTTCAGTTGTTCTCTGTTCTAAGTGATTACCTAGCTACCTAGCTAAGCTGTCAGTCACAGATTTCTGCCAGTTGTAGCTTTCAGCTCAGTGTGGTGTGTTTTCTGTCCTTTGAATTCAGACATTCTGGATTTGCCTATTGACTACCCGATTGTATTACCCCTTTTGCCTTGATGCACTCTGACCTTGGAATTCTGACTCTGGACTGTGACCTGACTACACCTTTGTCTCTTCCCTCTGTTTATGATGTACATTCCTTGCTCTTGACCTTGACTATCCTCACTCACGGCTTGTCCATGAGAAGTGACTCAGCGTAACAATATGTTTTTTGATTGGTGAGGGTCCGACCGCTGGGACCAGCACAGATCAGTAGAACGGGCACTTTTACCCCTTTTACAAAAAGGAGCAGCAGGCCAGATGCCCGACTGCCACTCCATTTATACTTGATAGGGCTACTGGAACCACCTGAGCACATTCATTCGCCATAAGGAATGAAAGGTACGACAGTCAAGCGTGTGCATTGCTGCTCTATTGTAACGGGGATCAACGTTTCGCATTCTGCCGATAAGTGAGGGCCCCAGGGGTACTACCCCCATGATCAATAAGTTATAACCTACCCTCTGGATAAGTGATAGCTTGTTTTCACCAGACAACCCCTTGAAGTCCTTGTTTTGCAGCAATTTAATTATTTTATATCGCAAATCAGCTATTTGCTGGGCTCCATAGAGTGATTGTCATAAGAAGGGTAGTTTTCTATAGTGAGACAACCCTTTTACTTGTCGGCTATATATTATAAATGCCATAATAAGGGTATATGATCAGAAATGGTCTGGTTTATACCTTTTACTCCTTCCACAGTCACAGAGTACGGTCCATTTCCATCAGAATTAATTGACCATGTTCCATTTCCAGGGTTGTTCACAACATACACGGATCCCCACGTTTCAGACACAATTGTTTCCATTGAAACAAAACGATCTGGAAATGAAAAATAATTCTACTTAAAACATAAATTGTAGGTTTTTTTTGTTGCAAAAAAATGGATTTATAAAATAGTTAGTGTAAATTAGAACATTAATGGTCTCCACAACAACTAATTGGGAGGCGTCTGTTATTTTCCTGTGTCGGGTTAGGAAAGAAATGTAACAACCTAATTAGTTTCTACAAGCAACTCTTCCGTCTACCTGTTCTTTAAGGCATTAGACATGTGAGAATCAGATACAAAAGATATCAGATTGTATCCTCTATCTAGTATTGCTCATTGTACAGTTAGAACGTTTTCTGCTGTGAAAAAATGATAAATTCACACTGACAGCACAGAGTTAATACGTAGAGGTAAGAGAACTTTCTGCAAGGTCGAGCTTGACGAAGGACCATGTAGGTCTGAAACATGTTGCCTTGGAGCGCAGTTCACATTTATCTTCTGTGTTTTTAATTTTTGTGTTCAACCATTTTTTGTGTCTTTTTATACTACTGGATCAATTCTTTTAAGAAGATGTGAGTGCCGGTTATCGTTTGGACTGTTGCTATTAGTAAGAATAACAGGTACCTCCCGTTCCAGTGACATTGGTGATGGGTCTACCAAGGCTATTTTGATATAATTATGCCACATGAGCACTGCAGCCAATCAAGCTGCTGCACTCTTCCTTCAGAAGAACCTTGGTCGTCTGGGAGAGGTGTGAAAACAGCAGCCCGTTGGCGACTGCTGATTGGCTGCAGTGCTCGTGTGACACCCCAGGGGTCTGGTTGTCACAGTGATAGAGATATTACGTCTGAGAGCAGGTGGGAGGTCCTTTGGTCAGGGATCCTGTGCATGCCACACCTCCTGCCCAGCCTTGGGAGGGGAAGAACTTCCCCTGTATAAACCCGGGGCTGAGGCAGGGTTAGTGAGTCCAGGAAGAGTAGAGACAAGAGCAGCATAGGAAGCAGCAGAGTCACAAGGAGTCAGGGGCTGGCAGCTAAAGAGCTCGCCCTGACTAAGAAGATTCTTTACCGGACCCGGAGTCCGAGGCTGTGGGGACTAACTTCTACCCAGCAGCAGAATCCGTCAGGCAGGGGATTTCAGGTCCCCTGGCCCAGAAGCCCGAAGGCCCGGTCACACGCGTGGGACCAGCACCGCCATCGTGGAGCGGAAGCCATTAGAAGGCCCCGAGTCACCGGCCATACGGGTGAGCACCACACGGTACACTCAGGGACGTGGGCTACTTACATCAGCTTCTAGCAAGGTAGCCAGAAGAGTACAGTCAGCTTGGGAGGCCTACAACTACGCCTGGCCAGGGGAGATCCCATCTGCTCAAGGACTGACCAGGCCCCGTTCGCTAGCAAGTACTCCGGGAGGGTCTATCGTTGTTACCAGTAAAGACCCTGAACGCTACCATACCGTCTCTGAGTGGTTCCTGCTACCCCCATCATCCACGTCGGCTGCCCTGAGGCCATACCCCTCCCGTTGGGGGTTATACTATCACGCTGCACCATCCTTCCACCGGCCTCAGCGGTCTGCCCTGCAGCAGCAGCCCCCTGGCTGCATTCAACGGGTGGCGTAGTCATCAACCATTTTCTACCGCTAACAGACTGCCGTCCAGTTTGACTCCCTGGGCACGGACCGGGTCACCGCCACGAGACTACAACCCTAAACAGATCCGGCTCCGGGTAAGCTCCCGCGTGCGCAACGCAGCGCGACACAGGCCCAGGGGCGCGTCAACTTTGGCGTAGTCGGCAGGATTTTGTGCCCGCAACCACCGGGTACTGCGTGCCTGAAAAGCAAAGACTGTTCAAACTTACCAGTGGTGAAGGTTTCCCGCCATCCGGCGCCATCTTCTACCTTCTTCCCGCCATCCGCGAAGTTTTCCCGCCATCCGGCGCCATCTTCGACCTTCTTCCCGCCATCCGTGGAGTTTTCCCGCCATTGGACGCCATCTTGAGGACGCCGCGCGGGAAGAAGAGGGGCGTGGACTCCGAAAGCGCGCGAGAACTGAAGCCCCGCCTCACGTCCGGACGTTGCGTAAGGTCCTGGAAGGAGCCCAGCAGACGCCGACGTCACAGGAGCGCGACGGAGGGTCCTCAACCCTGACGATCCACTGCGGAGCCGCGGCCTACGGAACAGGATCATCGCAAGGTAGGCCACGGTCCACTAGGGGGGAGGAAGATGTCGGATACGGAGGAGAGCTCCACTGCCTCAACCCCCGCCAGCGCTACCGCTGTTGCAGTTATGCCCTTCACCATGCCCTATATCCCGGGAGCAGCTTGGCTACCCCAGTACTCAGGGGAGTCACATACCCTGCATGACTTTAGAGAAAAGCTGGATAGCCTCTTCCAGGTGTACCCCCTCACAGAAGAGCAAAAAGTGAGCATCCTGGTGGCCCAACTAACTGGGGCAGCCAAAAGGGAAGTAAAATCCTGGCCACCTGGGAGGAAGACTGTCGCAGGGATACTAACCCGGCTGAAGGACACCTTTGATACCCGCACCTCAGCCGAGATTAAACTTAGATTCTACGGGTGCAAGCAGCGAGCGCATGAGAGTATAAGGGACTATGCACTCAACCTACAAGAGGCCCTGAGGGCCATTAAGCAGACCGACCCTAATGGAGTGGGAAACGAGGACAGGCTGTTGACCGAACAATTTATAGAGGGTTTATATTGCAATGCCCACCGCACCCAGTTGCGGGCAATGGCCTTACAGGACCCTCATCTAGAATTTGCACAGTTCAAGGACAGAGCCATCCGGGTGCTCCGAGAACCGGCACCAGGTGGCGTTGTGACCCACAGACGCCCCACTACCACTTACTACCAGGAGGCGGCGCCCTTGTCAGCAGGGCCTGTGGGAGCTGATGCGCAGGCTTTGGACAATGACCCGGCTCCAGACCTACACCATCAGGTCCAAGAGCTAGCTAAAAGCGTTGCTGCGCTAACCCGAACTGTGCAGTCTTTACAGGTTTCCACTCCAGGGAAGATCCAGCTGGCATCCGGATCGGAGGACATCCCGTGGCGTCGACCAAGGAGGACCCCACCGGCCAGAGGAAGACCCAGTGACCGATACAGCGAGGACGGACGACCCATCTGCCGCCGCTGCAATCAACCCGGACATATGGAAAGGTACTGTTCTTTAAACGGGCACAACCTGGGGTAGAGGGCCAACCCCCAGGAAAAAGATCACCAGGCCCATCGAACTGGCGCGACAGATATGTGGGAGGACGTCCAGTCTTGCCTGTGGTACTGGATGGCATTCCCATGAGTGCCCTACTGGACACCGGGTCACAGGTCACCACCATCCCGTACGTGCTCTTCAAGCAGTACTGGAATGACTCGGATATTACCCGCTACCCTGACGACGACTTGAGTATCATCGCCAGCAATGGTCAGCCCGTGCCACAGATCGGATTTAAAGAGGTGACCATCAAAATTGGTAGAGTCGAACTGGCCGCACAGGGACTGATCATTGTAGATATTGACAAACATGAGAGTCACCCAAAAATAACTCTAGGAACTAATGTAATTGAAAATTGTCTTGCAGAGGTGATTTTCCTTTTACAGCAGGTTGCCAAGAATGCCAGCTCCGGCGAGCAGCGGGTGCTCCAGAAAGAGATCCGGGCACTGATGCAACGGCAACAAGTGGAACTCTCCGGCGGTGAGATTGGTAGCGTAAGAATGTGTGACCCTTTTCCTATTGCCATGCCCCCAAAAAGTGAAATGATGATTTGGTGCCGGGCAGCTATTGGTCTGAGAGGTAGAGATTACCAGGCAATGGTAGAACCAGTTTACTCAGACAGTAGGCCCACCATTTTGACAGCACGGGGGGTGGTCAATGTACGCCATGGGAGGGTGCCCGTTCGCATAATAAATATCGGGGAGAGGGAAGTGTACCTGCCCCGGTATGCCACGCTAGCCAAATTATATACCACTAATCAAAATTCTATACAATCTGTGGAACCCTTGCCTCCATCTCACCCGGAGGAAGGTAACGGCTCTAAGAAAGACATGGAGGACTGGTGTCAGCAACTACATCTGGGTACTGACTCCACTCCCTCACACCAGAAACAAGGAGTCTATCGGGTGGTTCAAGAGTATGAGAGAGTGTTTAGTAAACACCCGTTAGACTTCGGGCGAGTCAAGGGGGTAGAACACCGCATCCCCACGGGAGATCATCCTCCCATAAAAGAGAGGTATCGACCCGTACCCCCTGCACATTACCAACACGCCAAGGGGATGCTTAGAGACATGAAGGAGGCTGGGGTAATCCGGGATAGCTGTAGCCCCTGGGCAGCCCCACTAGTTTTAGTCAAAAAGAAAGACAACACCATGAGGATGTGTGTAGATTACTGGAAAATCAACCGTATCACACACAAGGATGCGTACCCCTTACCAAGGATAGAGGAGTCATTGGCTGCTTTAAGATCTGCTAACTTCTTCTCTACCTTGGATCTCACTAGCGGGTACTGGCAGGTTCCTGTAGCAGAGGCGGACCGGGAGAAGACCGCATTCACCACCCCGATGGGACTTAGCGAGTTCACCTGCATGCCGTTCGGACTCTGCAACGCCCCAGGAACCTTCCAACGATTAATGGAGTGCTGTCTGGGCCACAGAAACTTCGAGACGGTCCTATTGTACCTGGACGATGTCATCGTATACTCCAAAACTTATGAGGACCACCTGAAACACCTGGCGGAGGTGTTCGAAGCTCTGGCGAGTTACGGCCTAAAGGTGAAACCCTCCAAGTGTCACCTCCTGAAACCAAAGGTGCAATACCTGGGACACGTGGTGAGCGCTGACGGAGTGGCTCCCGACCCCGATAAGATCACCGCAATCAAAGGATGGCCAAGCCCTTCCAGCGTAAAAGAAGTGCGGCAGTTCCTAGGGTTGGTAGGCTACTACCGAAGGTTTATTCCCGGTTTCACCAAAAAGGCGGCGCCTATGCAGGACCTCCTGATAGGCCAGTCCCGGAAGGCCAAGAACCAGAAGCCGCCCTTCAAATGGGAAGAGCTAGAGGAAGAGTCCTTCCGCCAGCTGAAGATGGCCCTCACGGGGGATGAAATCTTGGCGTATCCGGACTATAGCCAGCCCTTCATCCTCTACACCGACGCCAGTAACGTCGGGCTAGGAGCCGTACTGTCCCAGATTCAGCAGGGGAAAGAGCGAGTAATCGCCTATGCCAGCCGAAAACTGCGACCCACCGAAAGGAATCCCGAGAATTATAGCTCATTCAAGCTAGAGTTCCTGGCCGTGGTATGGGCAGTCACCGAGCGCTTTAAGCATTACCTCGCTTCTTCCCGGTTCACCGTATACACGGATAACAACCCGCTGACACACCTGGACACGGCAAGACTCGGTGCCCTGGAGCAGAGGTGGATGGCCCGTCTGTCCAACTACGAGTTCACAATTAAATACCGGGCAGGGCGCTCCAATACCAACGCGGACGCCCTGTCCAGGATGCCCAACCTGCCGGACGGAGGAGAAGATCTGGAGGGACTGGAAGAAGTTGAACTCCCTGCGTTCCACCGTCATGGGACTATCCAGTATTCCCACCGGGTAAGGAGTAAGCAGGCTGCTACGTTGAACCCCTTACCTCACTACAACTGGGCGGAAACGCAAGACAGCGACCCTGCCGTCCGACTGGTGAAGGAGATGCTGACTCGCCCGGAGGCTAGCCTGGAATCAGACGCTCCAGAGGAAGCCAAACAACTATGGGCAGAGAAGAGTCGACTGTTCCTTTACAAGGGGAAGTTGTGCCGCAGAATGGTTAACTCCAGGACGCATGAACTACTCTGGCAAGTAGTGGTGCCACGAAGAGACGCAGCCATGGTGATGGAGGCATACCACGACGGAGCTGGACACTTCGGGTGGAAAAAGCTGGAGTTCCTGCTGCGCGAGCGGTTCCACTGGGTAGGCATGAGGGGAACCATCGAGAAGTGGTGCAGAGACTGTGGCCCGTGCAATCTGAGAAGGAAGGACCGGGCCAGCCAGAAGACTCCCCTGCAGTCCATCGTCACCCGGCAACCGTTGGAACTGGTAGCCTTGGATCATGTAAAACTGACCCCCAGCAGAAGTGGCTACGTCTACGCGTTAACCATCGTGGATCATTACTCCCGGTTTCTGGTTGTCGTCCCCGTCAAGGACTTAACGGCTCGAACAGCAGCTAGAGCCTTCCAGCAGCACTTTTGCCGTCCACACGGGTACCCGGACCAAGTGCTGACGGACCAGGGACCTGCCTTTGAAGCGGAGGTCTTCCAGGAATTCTGCAATCTGTATGGCTGCCGGAAGATAAGGACGACACCCTACCATCCGCAAACTAATGGACTTTGTGAGAAAATGAACCAGGTGGTAATGGATCTTCTAAAAACGTTGCCCCTGGAAGAACGCAGTCTGTGGCCTGAGAAGTTGCCCGATCTGGTGGACCTATACAACCACATCCCGGTAGGTTCCACCAACTGTACCCCGGCTTACCTAATGAGGGCAAGACCTGGTAAGTTACCTGTTGACCTGGAAATGGGAGTCCTGACGCCCGAGGACACTTCACCAGAAACAGACTGGGACACAGAGAGGCAGCAGCAGTACCGGAAAGTACAGGAGAGCGTGGAGCGAAGTCTCTGTCAGGCTAGGGAAAGACAAGAGAAGACTTACAACCAGTATGCTCCCGCTGTTCCCCTGGTACCCGGAGAGCAGGTCTTGAAGAGGAAGAGACGGCTCCACAAGTTGGACGACCAGTGGGAGAAGGACCCGTACACCGTACTGCCCTCAAGCCACGAGAACCCAAAGGTCTGTACCATCAGTAAAGACGGAGGGGAAACCACAGCCATTGTATCCCGGGACCACCTGAAGAAGTGCCCCGAACAACTGAGGAACCCTGAGGAGGAACAGGAAGACCATCGACCCGTGGAAGAAAGGGAAGATATGGTTAGTACCGTGCTCGGGGACTTCCCTCGGTCTTGGACTCAAGTCAATGGTGCAGTTGTGGTACCCGTACTCACCTTCCTCCAACCATCATCCCAAGAACCTACGGAGCAACGGGTAGAGCTGGAAGAGCAGCCGGTCCAGGAGGCAGAAGACTCCACCCAAGCGGAACAGGAGAATCCACCCTCTGCTTATAGTGAGCCTGCCGTACCCCTAGTGAGACAAAGAGCCGGTAGACAGCTGCCCAGTTTACCCTTGACAGCTCCTACACCCTGTAGTTCAGGGCCAGACAGTCAGCTCCGTAGGTCCACTAGGGCCACTAGAGGCCAGTTACCCGCACGTTGGAGGATCTAAATGTTTAAGTTGTTTTACAATGTTTACCTGTTTATTGTTGCTTGTGTGTAATTTTGTGTTTCTAGTTGTTTTTAGGAGTCTTCGGTGGATTTGCCGGGAATCCTTTGTATATAGTTGGAGCGTAACCCAGGATGGACTAGAGACTGTTAAGGACTCGGGGTAGGACAGACCCCTACCTGGTTACGTCTCCCTGTGTTGGTGAAATGGACACCTTTGCTTTTCTTCAAAGACTGCACCCGGTTGCGGACATCCGTGACCATCTTATTGTGTTTCCTTATTGTATTTTATTGTTCTTTGATATACCTTGTTATATTTTTCTAAAAAGTGTTTAGTCCCGGAGTACTAAATTTCACTAGGGGGGAGTGTGACACCCCAGGGGTCTGGTTGTCACAGTGATAGAGATATTACGTCTGAGAGCAGGTGGGAGGTCCTTTGGTCAGGGATCCTGTGCATGCCACACCTCCTGCCCAGCCTTGGGAGGGGAAGAACTTCCCCTGTATAAACCCGGGGCTGAGGCAGGGTTAGTGAGTCCAGGAAGAGTAGAGACAAGAGCAGCATAGGAAGCAGCAGAGTCACAAGGAGTCAGGGGCTGGCAGCTAAAGAGCTCGCCCTGACTAAGAAGATTCTTTACCGGACCCGGAGTCCGAGGCTGTGGGGACTAACTTCTACCCAGCAGCAGAATCCGTCAGGCAGGGGATTTCAGGTCCCCTGGCCCAGAAGCCCGAAGGCCCGGTCACACGCGTGGGACCAGCACCGCCATCGTGGAGCGGAAGCCATTAGAAGGCCCCGAGTCACCGGCCATACGGGTGAGCACCACACGGTACACTCAGGGACGTGGGCTACTTACATCAGCTTCTAGCAAGGTAGCCAGAAGAGTACAGTCAGCTTGGGAGGCCTACAACTACGCCTGGCCAGGGGAGATCCCATCTGCTCAAGGACTGACCAGGCCCCGTTCGCTAGCAAGTACTCCGGGAGGGTCTATCGTTGTTACCAGTAAAGACCCTGAACGCTACCATACCGTCTCTGAGTGGTTCCTGCTACCCCCATCATCCACGTCGGCTGCCCTGAGGCCATACCCCTCCCGTTGGGGGTTATACTATCACGCTGCACCATCCTTCCACCGGCCTCAGCGGTCTGCCCTGCAGCAGCAGCCCCCTGGCTGCATTCAACGGGTGGCGTAGTCATCAACCATTTTCTACCGCTAACAGACTGCCGTCCAGTTTGACTCCCTGGGCACG
Source organism: Phyllobates terribilis (assembly GCF_046119375.1). Lineage (NCBI taxonomy): Eukaryota > Metazoa > Chordata > Amphibia > Anura > Dendrobatidae > Phyllobates > Phyllobates terribilis. Next base: position 220,273,417 of record NW_027362769.1, on the reverse strand, counting down.
GACCGGGTCACCGCCACGAGACTACAACCCTAAACAGATCCGGCTCCGGGTAAGCTCCCGCGTGCGCAACGCAGCGCGACACAGGCCCAGGGGCGCGTCACTCGCATGGCATAACAATGTCACAAGAGCCTCGGTAGACCCGGCGTTGATATTACTGGAATGGCACTGATGCGGAAGGGGAGTGTAAGTTATTTAAATTTTTACATTGGAAAATATAGCACTTAAGATAGAAGGGGTTGTCTGAGTACTGGACAACCTCCTTAAAGGAGTATTTCTGTCTACTGGATTTGCCATAAATGTCTAATAGGTTCAGGTCCTTGATGTCCTGCTTTAAATTTAAGACTTTAAATATAGACTTTAAATTTGGAGATACTGAAATGTTGGTGTAGTGGATATGTTAGTCTGGATATATCTGTAAATAGTACTCACCATCTTGATCAATTATGGATATTGTGGTGAGTATTCCATCAGTCATTACTATGACTTTACTGAATACCAAAGCAATAATGAAATGGTCAGAATGATTGCCACCTTGGTACTGTACAGAGAGGAGTCGTGTAGATGTATTTACTGGTCTTGAAAGGGTGAAATCCAAATAATAAAATACCTGTGAACAACAGGAAATAAGAAAGTGAATTCTTATGGTTAGGACGTTTCAACAGTCAATTATCTCAGCTATATAATATATATACAGTAGCTGGCTGGGAAAAGTTATTTAGGTGCAGATGGCAGGGATATACAGGTGCCCTCATGCCATTCTTGGACAGTTCAGCATTATAGCTGTTAAGCTGGTCTGAACAGTCAATCAAGCAGGAGCGCACCCGCACCCCTTGCAAGCAGGAAGCCAGGAGGCTGGGGAGCGGTGTGCTCCTGCAGACAGAAGATCATGAGAGAAACCCTTTAAAGCGTTTTCCACACTAAATACATTTATTACCCATTCACAGGATAAAAAATTATGTATGATCCCTAATGGTCACACCACTAGGACCTCAACTAGGCACAAGAACAGGGTTCAGGTGTTCGAAAGTCTCCTTTGTCAATTTAGTGGAAGTTCACATAAATTACCATCGCTCCATTGACTTTCATAAGGCTGACAGACATAGCTGCTTTGTCAGTACTACAGAGGTTAATGGAATTTTGGTAACGCATGGCCCCATATTTCCGAGGTTCAAGTGGTCTGGCAATCATACATACACTCTTCAACATTGAAATTGCAACCCCAAAAAGGAAAAGTATTATGGAAATCACAGGATGGGTAGACAATCATGTTAGTGATATGCAAATTATGAAAATAAAATTTTTCAAAACATCTCGATTTATTCAGTATCGAGTAGGAGCGTCAAAGTCGTCCTCGCACTTATACACTTTGGCTGCTATCAATGAGGATATTAATGGTTGTCTGAGGAATGTTCTGCCATGCTGAATGCACGTTGGAAAATCATCAATATCCGCTGCTGGCAACTTCCTGTGCAATTGCTGACCAATGACATCTCAGATGTGGTCAATGGGAGACAAGCATGGAGACGCTGCAGGCTTTGGTAGCACATTTAGAAATGGAGGTTGGTACAAAAAATGTCCTATTTTGACTCATCAAATCACAGTACCGTTCTACTGCAGTCTGCTGCACTATTTTATACTGATATCCAGTAAAAAAATCATATAACTAGAGATGAATGAATCGATCCATAACAAATCAAATTTGTCACATGGGGCAATGCTCTTCATGACCACATGAGGTCAATCACTGCTCTCAGCTCCAGAATGGTGCACTGAAGACCTACACAGAGGAGTGAGAAGCTGCAGCCACAGCAGATGTGGTGCGCAGAAAGGTGAGGGGCTAGGACAGTAAAGTATAATGTTTTTTTTATTCTTTTTAACCCCTTACATCCATTCCACTTATTATGATTTGGGGTCTGGAAAGATCTCCGAGCATAAAAGACATCTATTCATGGTAATTGGGACACTTTCGATATGGACCAATTTTATTTAGCCCATATCAACCGAAATGAATTTCAGGAGATTCACTCATCGCTACATATAACCACAGTGATATATGGCAATTTGTTAGCTTTATTTATTTATTTTTGAGAGGTGTGGGGAGATATTATTACTGAATGGTGAACATTATTATATATGGAGCCATATAGGGGGACATAATTACAATATGGGGGCCACATAGGAAACCATTATTAATGTATGGAGGCCACATAGGTGAACATTATTAAAGTATGTGGCAACATCGGGAGACAGTATCAATGCATGGATAGACATTATTAATGTATGAGGGACACATAGAGGGGCATTATTATTGTATGCGGATCTCATAGGGGGACATACATATATGGGCCACATAGGGGTACATTATTAATTTATGGGGGCCACATAGAAGGATATTATTAATGTATGGGGCCACATAGGGTGACGGTAATACATAGGGGCCATAAAGTGGAATAACAGTACTATATCAGAAGGAAACAAATAGGGATGTTACAGCAGTATGGGGGCATAATAACTGGACAATACTATTATATGGGTGCCATAGTGAGGGCAGTTCTACTGTCTTTGGACATAAAAGGGACATAAGCATGGCTACTGTATGGGGGACACAAGGGAGCACCACTACTGTATTGTATTTTGTTTTTGGGGATACAGTTACTTCAGGAAAAAAGGGAGAGACTATTATTGTAGAATTGGGGAAAAATGGAAAGGGTGATCTAGAACCAATCATGGGGCCAGGACCAGGTACATAGGCCAGGACCAGGGACATATGACCAGGGACAGGGGGCCAGATATATAGGGGCCAGCACCAGGGACATGGGGGCTAGAGCCAGGGACATGGGGGCCAACACAAGAGACATAGGATCCCAGGATGAGGGACATTATTAATTAAAGGGGCCAGGATGAGGGACTTAATTACTGTATGGAGGCCAAAATGAGGAACATACATTATTAGTTAATGGTGGCAAGTATGGGACATAATTACTGTAGGGGCTAATTAGGGGGCATTATTGCTGCTGTAATACAATTTACTTTTTACAATACTGTTTTCCATGGGGGGAACAAAAAGGAGGTTGTGTTACTGTGCAGGGCTGCACAATGTTGCTTTTTTTCTTCATCTGGCGTAGTGTATAAGTTAGGGAATGTGTTCTAGAAGCGATTAACTGTTGATAACTGTGTGTTATTTTCTGCAAAGACTAGTCCCGGCTGGAAGAAGTGATGGCAGTCTGTGCCAGATGAAGAACTTCACCTAGAAACGTCACTGGTAAGTAGGTGTGTTACCTATACACTTACACTATACACTATATACAGAGCTTCTGCGCATAATGTCACTGGAGATCCCTGTATTACTTGTACACTAACACTATATACAGAGCTCCTGTGTATAATGTCACTGGTGATCCCTATATTACCTGTACACTAACACTATATACAGAGCTCCTGTGTATAATGTCACTGGTGATCCCTGTATTACCTGTACACTAACACTATATACAGAGCTCCTGTGTGTAATGTCACTGGTGATACCTGTATTACCTGTACACTGACATTATATACAGAGCTCCTGTGTATATGGTCATTGGTGAGTCACTGTACACTTGTACTATACACTGTATACTATATACAGAGCTACTGTGTATAATGTAACTGGTGGTAATAACAGTGTTAGTATTTTGGTTTTTATTGATGATCAGTATTGTAATATTCAGTCACTATGTCGTAATATGTGGTCTGTTCATGGTGGGGTGGTATTTATCCCTGTATGTGTTATTATTTAGTCACTATGTGGTGGTAATATGTGGTCCAGTCATGGTGTGGCAGTATTTATCTCTGTATGTGGTATTATTCAGTCACTGTGTGGTCTGGTCACAGTGTGGCGGATTTTCTCCCTTGTATGTGGAATTATTCGGTCACTATGTGGTGGTAATATGTGGTCTGGTCCCGGTGTGGCGGTATTACTCCCTTGTATGTGGTATTATTGGTGTTGGTATAGTGGATTCTTTTGTGTATGTTGTTCTCTGATATTAATTAGGAGAAGATCCTTTATTTTCATTAGTGATTAAATACTTGGAACAAGATGCACTTACAGGTGTTCTCCGGTAAAAACAAGTAATCACCTCTCCACTGGAAAAGTGATAAGTTATTGATTGGTGGGGATCTGACTGCTGGGACCTGCACTGATCTGCAATATGTGGAGCTTTTATCCCCATTAGACTGGAGCTCATTTGCGACTTAACCACTGATCGATCCATTCATTCCCTCAGTGGCTGCGAGCTCTGTTCTTGTTTTTTTCTGGAAGCCCCAAAGAGAATGAATAGAGCTGCCGACATCCCACCTGCAGCTACATTTTAAAATAAAGATAAAAGTGTCCTGTCAAGGATAAAAGTTCCCCATTCTTCCGATCGATGCGGTTTCCAATGGTCGTACCCAAACGATTGATAAGACCTATCCTTTGGAGCCCATGGATTGGTGTGTTTTAACCAAAGAACCCTTTTAATGCAAAGTACCGTAATTGTACATCAGTTATGGTGTGCGCACAGTAGATGTGCAGGAGCCGCCTGTGTTTTACAGTCAATGCTCCACTATAACGGGGATAACAGCTAACAGATATTTGCATATAGCTGTAAAGTGAGCCCCTAGGGTCAGTTCCTCCTGTGGGCCGCAGACACCCCAGTCTGACACTGCCTTCCACTATATGGTATTATAAAGTGATAATATTAGTGTTACCACAGTGATTTTTATTAACTAGTGTGTCGGTATTATTCAGTAACTATTCAGTGGTAATATATGGTCATGGTGGGGGGTATTATTAGTATATTGATCTTTGTCGAGTGGACTTTGCTTAGCAACTGTATATGGATAATATTTGTTATTTGATAACTATGACTGTGTTATTTAGAAGTATTACCTAGAAGATTATCTTATAGCTGTGTGTTTGTGTCAGATTTCTTTATGATATTTTTATTATTTTTTTATGGGAGGTTTAGCACATAATCTATCAACGCTACTAGAGCCCATGTATCTGAGAGCCCAGGTCCAAATTTAGCATTGGAGCCCATATGACTCTAGTTACGCCACTTTTGATGCCTGTGGGTAAAGACAAAGTTTCCCACGACAGAGATAGTGAAGAGACTGATACATGGTAACTGAGTGAGAAGCCTGCAACAGTGCACAAGAATGCCAGACACACTTAAAACATCAACTAAGACAAAGGTGAAATTATCACTGAGTACGGTGCTGTATTCAGAATGACACATAGAGAGCACAAAGACAATTACCATCAGCATTTAACATGAAATGAATCATAAACCCTCAAAAACCTTTTTCTGTATACATCTATAGCACGCTCTACGCAATGTGTACTGTTAAATACACAAGGAATGCCATCAAATATACAAGGATGGACAGATAGCATGTCTAAATGACAGACATCTGTCCATAAGCATGCTGAAGAAACATATATGAAGGAGGAGAACAACTCGGCATATATTGCAAAAATTTAATTTATTAGTGAAATACAAAAATTAAAGATGTAGGTAGAAAAAGAAGAAACCATGAAGTGACTAGATGGTAGCTTTCAAGCCAGGCACATTGGTAGCAGTGAGGTCATAATAGACCCATGGATCAACAAAATTGCACATTTGCCCAAAGTAATAATAATAAAGATTATAAATATTCAATGCAATAGATAGCTATGGACAAAGACACAAAACCAGCCCAAATGCATATAATCCCACTAGATGCTGGCTAAGCAAGGGCGAGAGAGGCACCAGTGCTATGTCATGGGAGAATATGTGTCAGGATCTGAGTGCTAAAACAGTGTCATTCCATGAACTAATTACCTGGCAGGAAAGCACAGCCCAAGAGGAGGGGGGAGAAGGATGGTCAGAAGAGCCCAACGCGCGTTTCGCGGTGTATCCAAACCGCTTTCTCAAGGGCAGGTGATGTCATTATAATGCCCAATGATGCGTGTTATATATGCATCATACATCCAGTAAATTGGCCATAACGGCGCATGCGTGCGGGTCAGAGAGCTGTGGAAGTTCCCTTAAAATCCATCCTTCTTTGGAGAGCAGTGAGACCTGAAATTACTATGGGACTTTTTTCTGATGGGAGTGACGATCCACCTGGACCTATGATCATGATCGACCATATTGTTGAGGCTATTTTATATGTATATATTTAATTATGTTATCATATGATCATTTGTCCTTTTTGTTATATACAATTGTTGCTCCTGTTTCATACTCATTTTCCCTGTCTTATCTGCTCCCCACCTGGCCCTTTAAATTTCAGCGGTGCTGGTGACTTACGTGGTGTGCGCGTGCTGGTGCGGAGGGGATCGCGTCGCGCGCGCGCCTGGCCGTCTAGATGCCGCCCTGCGCGGGATCCTCGGGGTCCGCGCATGCGCAGTGGCCGCTTGACGGCTGGGGTGCGCGCGGCGCGCTCTCTGACCCGCACGCATGCGCCGTTATGGCACTGGCCCCACGTCATGTGACCGGCGGGGCACGCCCCCGGCATAGCTGGCCACTTCCGGGTGCGTGCCCCGCTCTGCAGCTGCTGACACTCGGGGACAATTTACTGGATGTATGATGCATATATAACACGCATCATTGGGCATTATAATGACATCATCTGCCCTTGAGAAAGCGGTTTGGATACACCGCGAAACGCGCGTTGGGCTCTTCTGACCATCCTTCTCCCCCCTCCTCTTGGGCTGTGCTTTCCTACCAGGTAATTAGTTCATGGAATGACACTGTTTTAGCACTCAGACCCTGACACAGATTCTCCCATGATATAGCACTGGTGCCTCTCTCGCCCTTGCTTAGCCAGCATCTAGTGGGATTATATGCATTTGGGCTGGTTTTGTGTCTTTGTCCATAGCTATCTATTGCATTGAATATTTATAATCTTTATTATTATTACTTTGGGCAAATGTGCAATTTTGTTGATCCATGGGTCTATTATGACCTCACTGCTACCAATGTGCCTGGCTTGATAGCTACCATCTAGTCACCTCATGGTTTCTTCTTTTTCTACCTACATCTTTAATTTTTGTATTTCACTAATAAATTAAATTTTTGCAATGTGTACTGTGTATGACCTCATGATAAAAGTAAGTGTGTTCCTCATGAAACTCAATCAAACCAAGAATTTGTTATAGTAAATTATAGTATTATATGACAAAGAAGAATTGGTTGGAAATGTGTCATTATAATGACTGTTTGGGTATATTACTAACTAATTCTTTTCATTGTTCTGGACACACAAATTCACTATGATGTAATGAGTTTAATGAATAAATAACACCAGGGATCATTTCTCCGGTCTCTTTTTTTATCACATATGATGCAAAAACGTAATTAAGCAATTATAGATGAATATGATGTCAAAATATTATGAGTTCTATATAAAAATCAATCCGTCATAGCAATCATGGCTCTGACATTAATGTATTTTTAATTTCCTGTTATAAATAGTGAACACATTGTGAAGGTTAGTATAGAGAATATCATTCACATTAATAATATACTGCTTTCCCGTGTATGTAATGATCCATTGCTTGCTTTGGCTAACAAAAAGTCTAAGCCTAATGTAAGGCTCTGTTAGCCCCAGCGTTCAGTAACTTTGTTTTGTTTTAGGAACACACAAAAAGAGTTCAGTTCCATAACGGATGCAAGAATTGGAAGTAGAGGAGCCTAATTAATCATTATGGGGTCCATCTTTGTTCCGTTATGTGTCAATGTTTAGATTGGATAAAAAGGGCAGCATGCAGAGCTTGTTTTTTTCCATTGTAAAAACTGGCTAATAACGGAACCCATACAGACCCCATAATAATTAATAGTGTCCTTCTGCTTCAATTTTCATCGATTATAAAACAAATCCGTTTTGGTCATGAATTCCATTTGTCTGTTCCTAACAACAGATGAGACAAACGAATTCCTGAACACAGGTGTGAACACTGCCTCACAATGTTCAAACAGTGCAGTTTTGGATGTTTTTTATTCATTCGCTAATGTGTGCAATGAATCTTCAAATAAGAAATATTCATGTGTAAGTTATAATTTTATTGTCTTTAGTATCCACTTCCATTATTGGATAAAAAGAAATCCATTGATAGGCAAATAAGTTAACCGAGTAATAATGTATTAATAAATGCCAAGATATATCAAGGGCGCTTCCACCAGTTAAAAACACACAATGAAAAATAGAACCAAGAAGTTCAAATATGAAAATTGGAAACTTTATTAATTAGTGAAGGCAATGACAAACATAATAAAAATGGTGTCACAAAACATTATGCAATACAGAGATCCCTTCTACCTAGTGATCAGGTAAACAAATGGTTTGGAAATATATCAGTAACAATGTATATAGGTTTGTATAAATATACTGTATATACAAGCGATTTGGGTGCCTAGTGCCTATTCACATACATGAGCATATACAAATGACTAATCAAATATCAAATGGCACCAAACAGTGGCAAAAGTAGTAGACAAAAGTACATTACAATAGCTAGCCCCAATGCGAGTTTCGCGTTAGCTTCTTCAGGGGGCACACCCCCTGGAAGAAGCCAAAGTGAAACACGAGTTGAAGTTTTGGTCCTTACCTTTCCAGGTTTCTCAAGTCTTTATTATTTATCTGTTTGATTAGTTGTTTGTATATAGTTATGTATGTGGATAAGCACTTGGCCAGTTGGCCCTTTTATCTCTTCTATATACATACACACACCTATATGAGGGTACATTGTTCTTGAAATGTTTCTAATCCATTTGTTTACCTGTTTCCTGGGTAGGAGCGATCTCTGTGTCCCATACTCTTTTTATGACACCATTTTTATTATGTTCGTCATTGTCTTGATTAATTAATAAAGATGCAATTTTCATATTTAGGCTTCTTGCTTCCATTTTTCATTGGATGTTTTTTTAATGTATTAATAAGCAGAGAAGTGAACGTTATTATAATGCACTTATTTGCAGAGGAGTGTAATAAGCTAATAATAATTAAAATGCAGCACGGATGGGAATCTTATTAACTGATTATAATGCGCTGATAAACAGGGATGGGATTTTGTTTATAATGAACTCATGAATAGAGACGTCAATGCCATTACAATGTACTAATAAGCAGGAATAGGAACTATTTATGATGCATTGATATGTAGGGATGGGAGCCTTCTAATTAACTAATAATCATAGATGTGCACCTAATTATAATGCACTGATAAGCAGTGGAGAAAAATGGAAAGGGCCTAGGATGGGGACATTATACCAGAATGGGGGACATTATACCAGAATGGGGAACATTATATCAGAATTGGGACATTATTTTAGGGTGGGGACATTATACCAGGACTGGGGCCAGGATGGGGGAAAATGTTATAGCATGGGGCCAAGGATGGGGTGCATTAATACTGGATGGGTCCCAGGATTTGGAAAAATGTTATAGTTTGGGCCCCAGGATTGGGGGCCTTATTACTGAAAGGGGCCCAGGATGGGGGAGATTATTACAAGAAGGAAACAGGACGTGGGACATTACTACATGGTGGGGCAAACACGTATGTCTTTATAGGATCTAGAACGCTACAAGGGCCCATACATCTGACCAACATGCAGGTGGGGGCCCAGGTCCAAATGGTTTTATAACTTTTGTTTCAATAGTTTGAACAGACAAAACAGAGAATCATTTAATATTTATGCGTAAAACAGCAAGCTAATTAATTATAATAATTTACATACTATAGAGATATTAATAAAATTCGTGCTCTGATTTACCTGGCTTATTTGTGAAAGGTTGATTTGAAACACATGGCCAAAGCTCTTATAGGCAATATCTCTGTAGATCAAAAATTGTGGGTCATCTAAGCCATTGCACAGACCAGTGATCAAAAAGAAAACCTATAAATAAGAGATAGTGTTTGGCAAAAATAAATAAATTTACTTCACAATGTGACAAATATATATATATAAATCGACAGATAAGAGAAAAAAACACATTTTCCATCCTGATTTTTCAAGCTTAAAATTCACTGCTTTTTACAGTAAGAACATTGTGCAAGAAATGTTTCAAAATCGCATTAATTCGCTGTGGAGAACTTGGAATCTGCATGATGTTATGGAGGATTTCACCCTTTGCGATGCTAAAGTTGAAAGTACACAGCTAAAACTGCACCATTTTCCCAATGACACACAAGCTGGTATTTATGGATTGATGCATTTCGCTGCTGGAAGTTGGCTGCAGAAATGACCAGTGGGAACAAGCTCTAAAGACTGACCAGGTGAAAAAAATTCCACCAGGGCACAAATATCTCATTAACCACCTATAATTTCTTGGTATAAACCCACGAGAAGGTTTAATCCATAAGGTGCAAATGCTATATTTTTTGTGCTCAAATCTGCTACATTTAAAAGGGTTGTCCGGTCATCAATATCAGATTCTTTGGGTTCTGACACCCAAACCCCCATAGATCAGCTATTATTTCCTCAGTTAGCCGCCGGATGTAAACACATAGAATTGTCTTTCCGGATGCAGAAACACAGCTCCTATTCTTTGAATCTGAGCTGTTCTGCAGTACCCAGCAGCGGCGGCTACACATTGAATGGGGCTGCACTATGCAGCTCTATTTAAAGTATCTACATCTGGAGACTGCTCAGTTGACAGCTTGGGTCGCACCACAGTATTTCCTGTCACCAGAGAGAATCAGGCCAATTATGCTAATCCCTCTCTGATCAGAGTGTGATCAGTGTGATCAGAGTGTAATCAGAGTGTGATCAGAGTGTGATCAGAGTGTAAATAGAGTGTGATCAGAGTGTGATCAGATTTTCTTGGATAGGAAGACAGAAAAAAAAAATTCTCCCATCTTCTTCATTCGGTCAGTCCATGAATATCAGATGTCATCTGAGTGCAGTCTGATTTTTTCCATGGACTCAGTCACTTGTATAAATGCAATCTGATATACAGATGCAAATTATGAATGCTGTGATTTTTTTTTCCTCTGTCCAAGAAAATAAACTGACCCTAAGGGCTCGTGCAGACTTGCATATAAATAAGACACATGCTATTTGATTTTTATTCGGAAGCACACTGACCCATGTTATTCTATAGTGCCGTTCAGATTAATGATTTTTTTTTCTCGGTCCGAGTGTCCGTGAGCAAAAAAATTGCAGCATGCACTACTTTCATCTGAGTCTCGGATGAGACTCACACATTCAAGTTTACGGGTGCGAGAAAAAAATTGGATCCCACACAGACCATCAGAGTGGCATCTGATTTTTACAGATAGATTTGTATTATAAACCTAGGAAACTGCATGTGATTTTAATGTAGTTGTATGAAAACGGATCACACATGGACGTAAGAAACCAACACACGGATGGCGCATGGAAGAAAAACTGATGAAAATTAGAAAAAAATTGTCCAAGTTTTCTAGATGAATTGCGGATAATTTTTCAAACGCTCATCTGCAGGGGCTCTGAATTGACCAGCACTGCTCATGTGAAATCTGCAGCATGTCAGTTCACTCTCTGGATGTTACTCTGGCTTTCACTCTTTTGCAATGCAAAGGATGAATTGTCTGGCGTCATCTATGTCATGAGATTTCACTGCAGCATTTCTACATGAATACATCTATACATGCTTTATAGGGAACATTCAAGCTGACATTTTTTAAATGCCTAAGATTAGGTTTACACAGATTTTGTCACAAACTTGTTCATTTAGAGCTTGTGTCATCAGACTATTTCTGAATAAATTATCAAATGCATGATAGATAAATAGATAGATAATGGATAGATAGATATATGGATGGATAAAAGAATAGATATATCAATAGATAGATGGATAGATAAATAGATAAATAATAGATAGATAGATAGATAATAGATGGATGAATGGATAGATAATAGATGGATGAATGGATAGATAATAGATGGATAGATATATAAATAGATATATATATCTTATTACCTGTGAGTTCTTTGATGATATAAGTGAATATATGTTACTTATTAGAGTTGTATTGTTGTAATCTTTCGCAGAGGCATCAGTTAGGACCATGATTACCGAGTTGTCAGGTGAATTTTCCAGGCCCATTTCAAGTCCCCCCATAGCCAATTCAGGACAATCACCACCTCCAGTTGCATACAGATTATCAAAGAAATATCCAAACACCTTCTTTGAATTAGTAACTCTGGTTGGCCCAATGGCTAAAAGAAAGAAATGCAACTTGTAACAGTTCTGCATGGAGTTAGACCCTATTCACACGTCTATATTTTTGGACAGTATTTCATCAGTGTTTGTAAATCAAAACTAGGATGGTTCCAAAAACACAGAATATTTGTAAATCTTTGAATCATAGTTTCTCTGTATGTTTCTTTCCTAATTTTGGCTTACAAATAATAATGCCAAATACTGGCGTGTAAATAAGACCACAATGGCACTGACTCACCTATGAGAGGAATGGACGAGATATTTGTATCACTTGTGCTGTGACCTCCGTTGTTGTCCTTCTGTGCTGCACTTGGTTTCCCTGTGCTCTCTCTCTCTGAACTTTATACATATCTGTGCCCCAAAACCTTTTGGGCTTTCTTTTAAAGGGAAAGAGCCTGTAGGACATAAACCAGAGAACTTGTACCTGCATCTTTAACCCTGAGTCTGATTTTGTTCCCATATCCTGGAATCCAAATCCATATCCTCTACCTTGTAGCCTATAACTTTAACCAGAGGTCCAAATATGAGTCCTCTGAGATCCAGCTCATCTTTTTTGTGTGTTTTAGTGACTTGCCAACTCAGCTCCATTGTCTTCCCTATATATTTCAAACTCTGTGTCCTTGTAACTGGAGGATGAGAATACTGAGACCTTACTTTTAGCTGCCAACCAATATCCTGCATCATGATCCCTGAAACCAAATATGAAACCAATATCCTGGATCTGTAAGAAACCCATCTGTAATCATTAACCCACAAGGTTCACAGCTCTGTAATCGGCGTCCCACATAGTTAGCTGGCTCATCGCTCGCTCCACCAGAGAGCTCATTGAGCGCACTTATGCCCGTGTATGTTTGAGGTTAGATGTCTCGATGTGCCATTCAATAAACACATCAACACCCGGGAATAAAGTTCAGCTACGTCATCATATTAACATTGGTGGCAGTGTATGGACACAACTCCATGTCTGTCCCTGCTCATACTCAACCCGACACACGTTTCACTGATTTACTGGCTTCTTCTGGGGCATAGTCGGCAGCACATGCTGCCTATTTATGAGTGGAACCTTGATTGACATCAGTCTTATCCAATACATTGCTAAGTGAATAAAAACAATGTTGCAGTTTGCTCTAACTGCAAAGTGTAGGGATAAAGTAGTAATTCTGACAGATTGTATTAACATAGTAGATGCAGGATTCAGAAAAGTGGACATAGGGGAATGAATGTAACTAATGAGAGGGGATGATTGGAGGCTAGCAGTGAGCTTTTTATACAGTATATAACTGGGAATACTGAAACAGTTATACAGGTCCTTTCATTTGATTTTTTTTTAATTTAAACTGACTTCACACTCCAATTGACGCTGTTCCACTGACTCTAGGACAGCTTTTCTTTTTCTTCTGCGCCCCTCCGTTCCAAAGTTATGTCCCCTGGTAATAATATGCAAATTTTCCCTTCAACCATCTTAGCGTATATCACAGATCTTTTCTGCGGGTGCTTCTCCTCTGAGTCTGGCCAATCAGAACACGGCCACGCCCATAGAGAAGTTCTGTTGTATACGCCCCATTCATTGAAGGGAAAACTTGCACCATTATTATGTGGGGGTATAACTTTGGAATGAAGGGACACAGAAGAAAAAGAAAAACTGCTCCGGAATCAGTGCAGCAGCGACAATTGGAGAAGGTACTTAGTTAAAGTTTATAAAATCCAATGAAAATCTCCCTTTAAGCCTTTAATATGAATATCATTGCTTCCTGAGAGTAAAGAGAAACTATTTTGTTCCTATTGCTATTACATATTGAAGCCTTAAATTACACTTTTTGATATGAATAGACAATCCCTATCCTCAGATTAGGGGGTCCAATCTATTGTATCAAATGCCGTAATATGGTAGGTGGTCTACAGTAGACAAAACCTGCAAGTATTTTAGCCCACACATCATTGTAAGGAAGTCAGTGCTGTAAAACAGGCATTATTTTATGGCTTTGCCATCTTGATTCTTCATCTGTAAATACTTCTATACATGGTATGTCAGGACATATTTTAATTTACAGATTTTCATTTCCCTATAGTAATGTATAGGACACAAAATAACAGTTAAAATATATTACTTGGATCATTGAACTCCACCATTGTGTACTGGCGAACGCCACATGGAAATCGCGCTGAAACTCTGTCAAGAAGCCAACCATTCACCAGTTTTAGCTGATTTAGATCATCGCTCATAGAACCGCTTACGTCCACCACATATGTCAGAGAAGAGGACATGGTATCTGTGATTAAAGAATAAAGAAGCATAAATTCAATATTCCCTTTTAATTGGATCCTGCAGTCATACTTTCTTCTATCAACTCTTTCTAACCTACTGAACAGAAGTTATCAAATAAAATAAGACAGAACTTTGCTCTTAGTCTGCTAAATTCTGTAGAACAACACAGAAAAAAAGTTCCTAACAATAAATTATAAGCCTAGCGCTGCGATTGACATAAAACTCCTAAACATTAAAGAGGTTCTGCAGCAGTTGATTTGTGGATTAGAAGAAATAGGTTGTGAACCCATGACTTTAAAGTGAAAGTTCAGAATTGGGTGTAGGTTTATGTATCCTATACAATACACTACTTTTTGGATTAGATTCTGTTTGACATATAACCTACTGCAATAATAAATCAGACAATGAACTGGCATAGACATTGCTACTGCTGGGGTATAACCTTCTCACCCAAAGAATCTGTTTTATTAATTAAATGGGTTGTCCAAGAATTTTTTTTATGACCTATCCTTAGAAAATGGTCAACAATAACAGATTAGTGGTGGTCCAGCCAGGGCCGGCTCAAGGTTTATGTAGGCCACTTCCCTTTGGATTTTTTTCTTGCTTTCCAAGAGCTCTAACTTTTTTGTTAGTTTTTTTACTTGATACTTTGATACTGTTGTATGAGGGCTTGTTGTTTTATTTTTGCTGTATGAATTTTAGCTTTTATTGTACCATTTTAAGATCTATACTACTTTCTGACCTCATTATTCCATTTTTTTGGGGAGGATAAGTAATCAAAAAACAGCAATTCTGCCATTTTATTTATTTTTTTAATTTTAGCATTCTCCATATGGAATACATATTAGAATATTTTATTAGCCCTACACCCCAGGCGATCATTTGTACAATACACAGCAATATTATAATATTGCCATATTGTAAAATTAATGCTCACCTTCAGTAGGCCCCTGGCTGCCATGACAATATCGTTGGCACATAATTTCCGACATCTTACATGTTGCTGTAACAGTAAATCTGAGTGCAGAATTTACACTTGGATGCTGGCTGTACAACACAGCCTGCTGCAAATAGGGCCAAATTGGCCCACAAGTGCAGTAGACCCCGGCACTTGTTTGGGTTCAGCAGGGGCTGACCTTGGGCCTCACACCCATCTTGATCAGCTGTTTGTAGGACAACCCCCTCAGATTAAGCGATACCCAGATACTTCAAGAGAGTGACAAAACATTAAAATGGCCACAACAGCCATAGCTGTCAGTAGCTCATCTATCTACTTATATATTCCTACCTGATTGGGATATGCATTTCTCATTAAAAGTGGTTGGACCTGTAGAAACAAGACATGATATATGTCAATACTTATTTTACAAAGTACATTTTACAACTTTACATATATGACTTAGGTTCTGTAAAGACTAATGCATAGTCTTTGAGCCTCAACTAGGAATGATTTAACATTTGCAAGTATTTAAGTATTTAGTAAGTGATTTACAAGATGCTAAGTTCAGGTGCTTTTTAGCTGATCAGTTAAGCACTTTCTAGATCCACACAATACAATTAAAACCTGAAAGTTTTGGGACTTTACAAAATTTGTGCACTGGGGAAAACACTTGGTACTTCATGAAAGCCCGAAATATCTGGTGAGTAGGATTGTTCCCTTCTCTTTCGTAATCTATAGAGTCAGAAAAGTGCTGTAGATGTAGCCACGGTAGCTGCCAAGGGGCTCATAGAGACATAGTGGGACCCAGGCTTGGACTGGCCCACGGAAGAACAGGAGAATCCTCTGGTGGGCCCCCATGAAGAGTGGGCTACCACCCTCTTTTTTGAGTAGTACTTGGCGCAATATACATGAATCACTATGTACAGACAAAGGCAACATATTGTTCACTTAACAATCTACCCAGTTCAAGTTCATTGTTATATAAATTTGTGATTGAGGATAAAGTCATATTTGTATGTAGCTGAAAAGTGGGGCCATGGAGTTGGTTACTGGTGGGCCCTTGGCATCCCAGTCAGACACTGGTGGGACCCCTCCCTATGCGTAGTTTACATACACCTCAAAGTCATCAAATAATTGGAAATTGCACCGATGGTCATTGTGACCTTGTTAGCATAAATTACACATACTTTGCCCGTCATAGATATTAATGGCTCAGAGAAGTTTAAAACCAATTTCCAAACAAAAACATCAATACATGTTGAGAAGTTTATGGTCTGTACCTTCCTGCTTTGGAAACCCTTCCAGAATAGATTGTCTGACCAGAGTATTAAACAATGATATGGTGGGCCCAGACTTTGACACAATAACGGGGCCCCATTTTAACAAGTCCCAAAGTTTTATTAGAAAACTACTGTCTTTGAAGCTGACTTTGGAGCTAAGCATGTGCCACTGGCCCACTGGGAAGCAGGTGAATCCTCCGGTGGGCCCCCCTACATAAGCAGTGCTAATACATTTGATCCACTATTTACAGACAAAGAAATTAATCATTCACTAAACAAACTAGAAGTTTATTATAATATAGAAGCATAAGTACATGTATGTATTAGAGTCAGGTTATTTTTTCATGTAGCTGAACAGTGGGCCATTCGCACCAAAGTCTGACACTGGCCACCAGCACCTACGTCTTATGACATGATTTACAAGCAACTTAGACCATATCAATGATATTTCTTATGTCCTATGTGGACATGCACAGACTTCAAATAGGCAGAAAGTGAGCTTAAGGAACTTCAGTCTGATGCCTGCTGTCAGTTCATCAGAAGTCCAATTTTTCTAATTTCAAGGAGTAAGGGTAAAACCAGGCTTGGACTGGCCAACAGGAGAATCCTCCGGTGGGCCACCACGCTTTTATATGAGCAGTACTTGGCATAATATACTGGAATCACTATGTACAGACAAAGGCAGCATCTTATTCATGTAATAATCTACCCAGTTCATTGCTATATACATTTGTGATTGAGGATAATGTCACATTTGCATGTAGCTGAAAAGTAGGGCCCTGGAGTTGGTTACTGGTGGGCCCTTAGCACCCCAGTCCAACACTGGGTAGGACTATCTAAAAGTAATATTCTGATGGAAAAAAACTACATGTGCTTGGTCCAGGTCTTAGACTAATCATAGCATCGCGGCTGATTCCCCTGCACTTGGACACACAAGATATATTAAAAAAAACTGTCTAAAAAGGGCAATACAGACGGTTTTTTTTTTTTAAATATTTTTTAAATATTGTGATAAATCTTGCCCAATATTAGCCATTGGAGAATGAGTTATCACAGCATTGATCAAATTAAGGCATCTATGTATTTTATTGATACTTACTCGTAGTCATTGCAGTAAAGCTGCGATCGCAAAAGAGAAAAATGATCAAACACTGAAGAATCATGGCGAAAAGTCTTGATAGCGGCTCCACAATGATTTTCAGAAAGTTAATGCATGAAAGTATCTGTCTTCTGTTTCTGCAAGAACGAAGTCACATTCCAGAACCCTCCTTATATAGAGAGAAAAAATTCATATAAGGAAATATTGACGCTGAAAATGTTACCAATTGGAGCGTACAATTTGGCTCACATCTGAATACACTTCCTTGTCCCATTGTTTCTAAGTACATAATTTGCCAAACAATTATTGGTAAAATACAATACACCTTATTTATGGCTCCTTTATTAATCATATAACAGCTCAGAGGAGTGTCCTATAAGATAATGTTTATTACCCCTTACATACTAAAGTATCTTCAAATTGATGAGTAAATTGAGAAGTAAAATTACCTCTAAGCTTCAAACACCTTATACGCCTCCATTAAAACATTTTTTACCTCTGAAACAGATGCAGCGAATCTGAATGGATTAGGTGCGAGAAAAGTTTCTTTTGTCAAATAAATCCTAGGGTCAGTTTGAAGCTTGAAAGCAAAGTATCTGTATGGATTCAACTGGAAATAATATTTAAAGACTTATTAGGGGAGAAAAGTCAGGCCAACTAATATTTAATCAGTTATTCTCAACATTGTAAATAGTTAAAAGTGAAAAGTTCTTGTGAAAATAAGCAACTTTGCAATTATAATATTTTGTATTATTTTTTAGAATAAAATATTTTTTTTATATTTTTTATATATTAAATTATAACTTTGCAATTCACTTGTTATTAAAAAAAATCCTCTTCATTATGAAGAATTTAAAATTTTATAGTTTACGGCTTGTTTCCTAGGTTATTGGCCATCGATGCAGTCTATAAACGCTGGCCAGTGTCCTAGTTCAGGAGAGTGGCGCTTACAAGCTGTTTGCGTACACAGCTTGAAAGCGCTGCTCTGAAGTTGATCGGATATTCAGTACCATTGGGCTTCTCTGATGCTACAGTGGCAAAAGTGGAGGACACACTGGAAGACACAGATAGAGATGGGCCCCTGTCCAATATCAATACGTGGACCCTTTGCAGCCCAAGAGCTCATTAGAATGCACAACTCCACCTGCTTTGGAGGTAGAAATGGGACCCCTTACCCCTTGGGGCCCTGTGAGGCCGCACAGGTTGCACCAATAATATATCCACCACAGGGAGGACACATAGTTGGACATGTACAGCTCAACCATGTCCTAGTTGTAACATACCTGGCGGCGTCCTTGCATGGTGGTCCATCTCCCACTGTGCAAGAGCGCGCACTTGGTCTCCAGTCCAGACTGTCTCTCTGGCTTCCCTCCATGCTGTCTGTTTGTGTCTGTTTCTGCTGCTTAAGGGCGGCGCCCGATCACTTCCTGCTTTTTGTACCTGCTGTGGGTCACACCCCTTGTGCGTCCTCAGCCTATTGCTGTCTGTCACCTGGTATATAGCTCAGCTGCTCCCATCTATCCCTGCCTGAGCATAGTGTTTCATTCAGTGTGTGCTTGCACTCTGAAGGTGCCAGGTCCCGTTCTTTGTCTCCTGCCTTGCGGTATCAGTTCCCGTGTCTGAACTGAGTCCTGTCTTTGTCTCCTGCCTTGCGGTATTGGTTCCCGTGTCTGAACTGAGTCCTGTCTATGTCTCCTGCCTTGCGGTATCAGTTCCCGTGTCTGAACTGAGTCCTGTCTGTGTACTCTTGCCTGCTGCCTCTCCTGGAGGCTGTATTTCCAGGCCTGTCTGAACACGCTCCTAGCCTGTTCCTCCCGCCTTCTAGGGGCCGATTACCTAGACCCGCTCCTGTATCTTGTCTGTCCTGTCTGAACACGCTCCTTGCCTGTTCGTTCCGCCTCTCTGGGGGCCGTATTCCCAGACCCGCTCCTGTATCCCGCTGCAGTGTCGGTCTCCTCCGTACACTCAGTTCTAGTCTGAACTCTCTCCTATCCTTTACCTGTTTTGCCTCTATGTCCGTTCCCTTCCTTTTTCTGCAGAGTCTGAACTCGTACCTAACTCCTGCTTGTTGTCTCTGTACTCCCGTTTGTGAGTTTGTGGTCCACTCGCTACTTCACTGCAAGTACCCTGTGGGTATCTGGCTCTGCCTTTCTCTTCCTGTCTGTTCCGTGTGAACAGAGCCCTGTCCCCCCTGCTCTGCCTTGCTTGCCGCTCCGGCGGTTTCCGCTCTGCTCCTGCCTTGTTTGCCGCTCTGCGGTTTCCGCTCGGCTCCTGCCTTGTTTGCCGCTCTGCGGTTTCCGCTCGGCTCCTGCCTTGTTTGCCGCTCTGCGGTTTCCGCTCTGCTCCTGCCTTGTTTGCCGCTCTGCGGTTTCCGCTCTGCTCCTGCCTTGTTTGCCGCTCTGCGGTTTCCGCTCTGCTCCTGCCTTCTTAGCCGCTCTGCAGTTTCCGCTCTGCTCCTGCCTTGTTTACCGCTCTTGCGGTTTCTGCTCTGCTCTTGCCTTGCTTGCCGCTCCTGCGGTTTCTGCTCTGCTCCTGCCTTGTTTGCCGCTCTGCGGTTTCCGCTCTGCTCCTGCCTTGTTTGCCGCTCTGCGGTTTCCACTCTGCTCCTGCCTTGTTTGCCGCTCTGCGGTTTCCGCTCTGCTCCTGCCTTGTTTGCCGCTCTGCGGTTTCCTCTCTGCTCCTGCCTTGTTTCCCGCTCTGCGGTTTCCGCTCTGCTCCTGCCTTGTTTACCGCTCTGCGGTTTCCGCTCTGCTCCTGCTTAGCTTGCCGCTCTTGCGGTTTCCACTCTGCTCTTGCCTTGCTTGCCGCTCCTGCGGTTTCTGCTCTGCATCTGCTCGCTGCTCCGGCAGCCCCGTCCTGCTCTGCATCTGCTCGCTGCTCCGGCAGCCCCGTCCTGCTCTGCATCTGCTCGCTGCTCCGGCAGCCCCGTCCTGCTCTGCATCTGCTCGCTGCTCTGGCAGTCCTGTCCTGCTCTGCTTGTGCTCGCTGCTCCGGCAGTCCCGTCCTGCTCTGCTCTTGCCCACCGCTTCGGGCGTTCCCTCGCTGCTGTGTTTGGCTACCGCATCTGCGGTTCTGTTTCTGTGACCCAGTCTGTACTGGGTCTTGTCCTCTCTGTGCTCCAGCCCGTCCTTTCGGCCAGTACCTCCCCGCCTGCATACTCGCCTGTATCCACCTGTCTGCATACCTGCCGTGTTCGCTTATATCCACCAGTCTGTGCCAGCCTAACCTGCCTGTTCCAGTAATCCCTGTGTGGGTCAACCCCCGTGTCCGGAGTTTGACCTGGAGTAGCACCTGGTCCCTCTGCCCGGTTTCTCCCTGGTGCACTGGCGTCGTATGCCGTCGTGCCACCTTGGTCGGATCGGCCAGATACTTAGTCACGCCCCTCCAGGCACTCTCCGGTTCATGATCCAGTGGAACCACTACTCCCGCACACGCCAGCCAGTCCGGGCGTGTGCATAACAGCATGCTCAGGCCATGGTTCCCGTTGAGCCCCACGGCCTTCGCTCTCTGAGAAGTTTTCCAGCGAATACATGCATTAAAAATAAATAAATAATTTTTTTTTTTCTCAGCTGAGTTCCAGGCGAATTACGCACCCGTCCAGATGAATCTATCTGCTCTCGTTCCTGCGGATCCGCCACGTTACTATGGGGATCCAAGACAAAGTCGTGCATTTGTGGAACAATGCATGCTACACTTCAAGTTCTACCCTCTATGTTTTCCCACCGATCGGGTTAAGGTGGCTTTCATTATGTCTTACCTGGCGGGTGATGCCTTGGAATGGATCAACCCCCTATATGAAACACAGGATCCGATCCTCCTGGACCTAATGGCCTTCCTGGTGGCCTTTCTAATTGTCTTCGATGATCCTAACCCGGAGGCTCCTGCTGAAGCTTCACCTCTCAATATCCCGGAGCAGCCCCGATGGGTAATGTGTGTGGGTAGCGCAATAGTCCTCCAGCCCAATGAGACTACTGCCCACCCAGAATCCTCACAGGGTGACTACGCTTTCCGGAATACTTCTCCCAACCTCAAGAGGCAGTCCAGACGTGCTAGACGTAGAGGCAAGCCGTCACGCCAGGGTCTGTCCTCCCTGAGACCTCCTGACCCCAACCTTGAAGTCCCTACTGAAGCTTCATCTCCCTGTATCCCGGAGAAGCCCCAACGGGTAATGTGCGTGGGTAGTGCACCGGTTCTCCTGCCCGAAGAGACTTCTGCCCATCCAGACTCCACACAGGAGAACTTCCTGCACCCGGCATCAGATGCTTCACCCACTTTAACCGGTGTGCATGTCCAAGGATGCTCCAAAGCTGTGGTTACCTCTGAGTCTGTGCACCTCTACTACCTGGCGGAGGACCCCCTGTTGCCTCCTGAATCCTCCGGGATACCACTCGATGACAAATGGAGAGAGACTTCTCTACACTCGGTACTCAATACTTTGTCCGCTTCATCCTGTGAGCCTGACAATGGGTAACCCAAAGTGGTAGTTAACCCCGAGTCTCTACATCCCTCCGACCAGGCGGAGGACCTCCAGTTGTCTCCAGAACCCTTCGGGGTGCTACCTGGTAGCGAAAGGACAGAGACTCTCCTATACTCTGTACCTGATACCTCGCTCGCTTCGTCCAGTGAGTCCAACCTAGTGTACTCCGAAGCAGAGGTTACTCCTGAGTCTTTACACCCCTCCGACCAGGTGGAGGACCTCCAGTTGTCTCCAGAGCCCTTCGGGGTGCCACCTGGTGGTGAATGGACAGAGACTTTCCTATATCCTGGATCTGGTACCTCGCTTGCTTCGTTCAGTGAGTTCGACCTAGTGTACTCTGAAGCAGAGGATACCCATGAGTCTCCACACCCCTCTGACCAGGCGGAGGACCTCCAGTTGTCTCCAGAACTCTTCGGGGTGCCACCTGGTGGTGAATGGACAGAGACTTTCCTATATCCTGGATCTGATACCTCGCTTGCTTCGTTCAGTGAGTTCGACCTTGTGTACTCTGAAGCAGAGGATACCCATGAGTCTCTACACTCCTCTGACCAGGCGGAGGACCTTCAGTTGTCTCCAGAACCCTTTGGGGTGCCACCTGGTGGTGAATGGACAGAGACTTTCCTATACTCGGTACCCGATACCTCGCCTGCTTCCTCCAGTGAGTCCGACCTAGTGTACTCTGAAGCAGATGTTTTCTCTGAGCCTCTGCACTCTTCTGACCCAGCGGAGGACCTCCAGTTGTTTCCTGAATTCTCCGGGGTACCACCAGATCACAAAGAGACAGTGACTTTTTCTCATTATGTACCTGATAACCCGTCTATTTCTTCCTGTGAGCTTGACAAGATGGACCTCGAAGCAGAGATTACCCCCAAGTCTCTGTCCCCTTCCAACCCGGTGAAGGACTTCCAGTTGTCTCCTGTACCCTCTGGGGTGCCACCTGAAAATATGTGGAGAGAGACTTCCTTGTGTGCTGTTCCTGGTACTCCACCCGTTTCGTCTGTTGCTGAGGATGGCTGGATAGGAGGTAGCATCCTAGCTAACCAGATGGGATCAATTTTTCCTGTGAACAGTGGAAGTGATCTCCTTGAAGTGAACGACTGGTCCTCGAATTCCCTGCGGAAGATTCTGGCAGGCCTGAAGAAGAGGGGGCGTAAGGGGGGGGGTACTGTAACATACCTGGCGGCGTCCTTGCATGGTGGTCCATCTCCCACTGTGCAAGAGCGCGCACTTGGTCTCCAGTCCAGAATGTCTCTCTGGCTTCCCTCCATGCTGTCTGTTTGTGTCTGTTTCTGCTGCTTAAGGGCGGCGCCCGATCACTTCCTGCTTTTTGTACCTGCTGTGGGTCACACCCCTTGTGCGTCCTCAGCCTATTGCTGTCTGTCACCTGGTATATAGCTCAGCTGCTCCCATCTATCCCTGCCTGAGCATAGTGTTTCATTCAGTGTGTGCTTGCACTCTGAAGGTGCCAGGTCCCGTTCTTTGTCTCCTGCCTTGCGGTATCAGTTCCCGTGTCTGAACTGAGTCCTGTCTTTGTCTCCTGCCTTGCGGTATTGGTTCCCGTGTCTGAACTGAGTCCTGTCTATGTCTCCTGCCTTGCGGTATCAGTTCCCGTGTCTGAACTGAGTCCTGTCTGTGTACTCTTGCCTGCTGCCTCTCCTGGAGGCTGTATTTCCAGGCCTGTCTGAACACGCTCCTAGCCTGTTCCTCCCGCCTTCTAGGGGCCGATTACCTAGACCCGCTCCTGTATCTTGTCTGTCCTGTCTGAACACGCTCCTTGCCTGTTCATTCCGCCTCTCTGGGGGCCGTATTCCCAGACCCGCTCCTGTATCCCGCTGCAGTGTCGGTCTCCTCCGTACACTCAGTTCCAGTCTGAACTCTCTCCTATCCTTTACCTGTTTTGCCTCTATGTCCGTTCCCTTCCTTTTTCTGCAGAGTCTGAACTCGTACCTAACTCTTGCTTGTTGTCTCTGTACTCCCGTTTGTGAGTTTGTGGTCCACTCGCTACTTCACTGCAAGTACCCTGTGGGTATCTGGCTCTGCCTTTCTCTTCCTGTCTGTTCCGTGTGAACAGAGCC
This sequence comes from Phyllobates terribilis, assembly GCF_046119375.1. Lineage (NCBI taxonomy): Eukaryota > Metazoa > Chordata > Amphibia > Anura > Dendrobatidae > Phyllobates > Phyllobates terribilis. The sequence continues at coordinate 220,249,070 of NW_027362769.1, read as the reverse complement.
CTGTCCCCTCTGCTCCTGCCTTGTTTGCCGCTCCGGCGGTTTCCGCTCTGCTCCTGCCTTGTTTGCCGCTACGGCGGTTTCCGCTCTGCTCCTGCCTTGTTTGCCGCTCTGCGGTTTCCGCTCTGCTCCTGCCTTGTTTGCCGCTCTGCGGTTTCCGCTCGGCTCCTGCCTTGTTTGCCGCTCTGCGGTTTCCGCTCGGCTCCTGCCTTGTTTGCCGCTCTGCGGTTTCCGCTCGGCTCCTGCCTTGTTTGCCGCTCTGCGGTTTCCGCTCGGCTCCTGCCTTGTTTGCCGCTCTGCGGTTTCCGCTCTGCTCCTGCCTTCTTAGCCGCTCTGCGGTTTCCGCTCTGCTCCTGCCTTGTTTACCGCTCTGTGGTTTCCGCTCTTCTCCTGCTTAGCTTGCCGCTCTTGCGGTTTCTGCTCTGCTCTTGCCTTGCTTGCCGCTCCTGCGGTTTCCGCTCTGCTCCTGCCTTGTTTGCCGCTCTGCGGTTTCCGCTCTGCTCCTGCCTTGTTTGCCGCTCTGCGGTTTCCGCTCTGCTCCTGCCTTGTTTGCCGCTCTGCGGTTTCCGCTCTGCTCCTGCCTTCTTAGCCGCTCTGCGGTTTCCGCTCTGCTCCTGCCTTGTTTACCGCTCTGCGGTTTCCGCTCTGCTCCTGCCTTGTTTACCGCTCTGCGGTTTCCGCTCTGCTCCTGCCTTGTTTACCGCTCTGCGGTTTCCGCCCTGCTCCTGCCTTGTTTACCGCTCTGCGGTTTCCGCTCTGCTCCTGCTTAGCTTGCCGCTCTTGCGGTTTCCACTCTGCTCTTGCCTTGCTTGCCGCTCCTGCGGTTTCTGCTCTGCATCTGCCCGCTGCTCCGGCAGCCCCGTCCTGCTCTGCATCTGCTCGCTGCTCCGGCAGCCCCGTCCTGCTCTGCATCTGCTCGCTGCTCCGGCAGTCCTGTCCTGCTCTGCTTGTGCTCGCTGCTCCGGCAGTCCCGTCCTGCTCTGCTTGTGCTCGCTGCTCCGGCAGTCCCGTCCTGCTCTGCTTGTGCTCGCTGCTCCGGCAGTCCCGTCCTGCTCTGCTCTTGCCCACCGCTTCGGGCGTTCCCTCGCTGCTGTGTTTGGCTACCGCATCTGCGGTTCTGTTTCTGTGACCCAGTCTGTACTGGGTCTTGTCCTCTCTGTGCTCCAGCCCGTCCTTTCGGCCAGTACCTCCCCGCCTGCATACTCGCCTGTATCCACCCGTCTGCATACCTGCCGTGTTCGCTTATATCCACCAGTCTGTGCCAGCCTAACCTGCCAGTTCCAGTAATCCCTGTGTGGGTCAACCCCCGTGTCCGGAGTTTGACCTGGAGTAGCACCTGGTCCCTCTGCCCGGTTTCTCCCTGGTGCACTGGCGTCGTATGCCGTTGTGCCACCTTGGTCGGATCGGCCAGATACTTAGTCACGCCCCTCCAGGCACTCTCCGGTTCATGGTCCAGTGGAACCACTACTCCCGCACACGCCAGCCAGTCCGGGCGTGTGCATAACACTAGTTAAGGAGTACAGTGCTTACAAGCTATTTGCTAGACAGCTTGCAAGCACTGCTCTTGAATCTTGCCATCTTCGGTACCTGATACTACAGTGGTAAAGCTGCCTCTGCTTGCAGTATTGAAGGACACAGTTCTGCCCAGCGGCTAAATCCTGTTCTGAACTGTCAATCAGCCTGAAAAACAATGAGAAAAACACAAGCACAGTGTGCCCCAACATGTGGCCCTTCAGTTGTTGCAAAACTACCTGTAAGAGCATGCTGAGAACTGTAGTTTTGAAACAGTCAGAGAGACAAGGGTTGGAAATACTGCTATGCCATATATTTTTATGTGGATTTTTTGGCTAAAAAAAAATCGACAATAAAAAACACTTAAAGGTTTTGATGCATTTTTTATATGCTTTTTTTACACTGCTTTTGATTATGGGAAGTTCTTTTTCTGCTTTAAATGACTTAAGTAGTCATATGTGAAGCATTTTTTCAAGCAAAAATGCTTCAAGAAATATGTTACCACATGGAAAAAATAACTCCATAGGCATGCTTACCCATTGTGATGAATGGGAAGCTTTTTCAAATAGTATTTTAAGAGGATGTTCATGCTGTAAAATCCACATCAAAAAGCTTTCCTTGATTGTACCTCAACAGGATCATGGTTATTAAAAAATGTATTAAGAGCTGTGCCCTACTTGGGCAACAATTTGCAAGTTCTTTTTTAATTTCTGCCACTCTCTACTATAAATCTGCCTAATTCTGAGAAGGATTTGAGCAGGAGTTACTTAGCAAGGCATAATGTACATTGTTACTTTCTTTATGTTTCTTATCCTTGCATGCTTTGTAGCAAATAGAAGATTGTGAAAAATCTGTTGATTGATGGCACTTTTTACATCATCAAATGACTGTAATGTATAATAAGCCTTTACACACTGAGGTCGGTCAATCTTTGGTGAAGAAATAAGGGAAGTAAGTGGCGTGCCAAGTTCATGTATGCAGGAGGCTCATCTCTAATTCTATGTTAACTGTTGCTTAAAGGGGATAACCATGACTTTCTGAAAAACGAAAAATGTGCCTAAGCACTAACAGACAGGTAGTTGGTACTTGCCGTTCAGTTGTGCCCGCCACCGTTCTTCCCCGGCACAGAGCGGTCACAGACCGCTCCTGCCCGGGATCCAGCTGCCTCTACGGTCGTCACATAAACAGAGCGACTGCTTCTTTTCCGCTCTGCTCTGTTGACAGAGCCTGACTTCCAACATCATTCTGATTGACAGCTCCCTCAGTTAGGTAGCGGGAATTCCGGCCACTCAGAAGCTGCTCTTACAAGATGACCGGAGAGGTGCCAAAAAACGGTGGGTGAGTATATGACCAGGGGACTTACGCTTAAAGAGCCACTTCACCGGTGAAAAAAAACAAAAATGCTGGAGTGGTGCTTTAATATAATCTTTCTACTTGTCTTCTTTACTTTCCATCATTTATCACCATTATTGTGCAATTGTTTACTGTGCTCTGCTGTCACGTAACACAGAGGCAGACTCTAGGGAAAGGGGGGAAGTGGAGACCTCCTAGGTTGATCTAGCGTCACCCTGTCTTCCCTAACGTCCCTGTATTAGCTCTTCACCAATCGCTGCATGCGTGCCTCACCCTGTCTTTCCATGGCATATGGCTAAGGCTAGGGAAGGGATGAGATGAGCGCTAGTCGATCCCCACTAAACACTATAGACAACAAGGGTACACAAACAGGGGGAAATTGCTTAACTTAGACGACTTCAGACAAATGCGCACATGGCCTCAAGCTCCAGAGAGGATGAAGTACTTCTCTTGCTAAAGCCTCACAAGTAGTAATGAATATCGCCGTCACCTCCTTCTGAAACAAAGCAGGTATTTATAGACCCAGGCAGGGTGTTAATTAGCCAGAGTAAGGTAGCCGCTGGGTCCTAGAGACAGCCTCCAAGAAGATGTCTGTAATGCCAAATGTAGAGATCTCCTGCAACAAACTGCAGGGCGACTATCTGTTGCAGCCATACAATCACATTCATTAATTACCACTCATAGTTTATACCCAACCACTTAGAAGGTCATGCCTGTGATACTAAATGGGCAGTACTGACCAAAAGGCACTTGTCAACGAGGATCAACACAAAGAGCTCCACTATCCACAACAAATACACATAAACCAATTAAGTAATAAAAAATACATACCGGTAAATTCTTTTTTGTAGACAAATTAACTGTTCATCAAGATTCTAAAAATCATATACGAAACATGACTAAAGCAGAGGCATATGCAGAAGCAGAGGATCAGGGAGGAAAGAGTAGATAAGTATTTCATAGAATAAATAAATCAATAAATATGCAATAAACTGAAAAAAGTAATTAATTGCATAATATGGCTTAATAGTTAATACAAATATATAGAAGAAAATAATATGATAGGGAGATAAAAAGCAATTGCAAAATGAGATGACCAAAGCAAGTACTAAAGGGATAAGGACTCATGTTGGTTCATAATAACCATATTGCTACTCTGTCTCATACCCCAGCATGTGTTTCGCATCTGCTTCTTCAGGGAGCAATTTGTGTAGTTTTTGCAGGTAGAGGGGCTTTTTGTTTGTGTTTAATCATATCTAGGGTGATCAACTATCCTAGATTGCATTATAGCCCAGGTATTTCCTTCTTTCCTTCTACTATATTGGTCTTATGATCATTTATAGGTGAGTGCCTAGTGTCACAGGAGCTAAGGGGTACACTTTAACTTATTTTTCTTTTATTATTATTGTTATTATTTTCTTGTGGTCTTTTTTCTATGATGGTCTGTTTAATGTATGAATGAAAAAGCTTGGGCTTTTTTATCTAGTGCAGAATATATTTTTAGCAGGATCCACTCTCATTTAAAAGTGTAGTCGACCAAGGTATTCAGTATAGTAGAAAAAAAAGTGCATCAACCTAAACCAGTCAAATGTATGCAAATTGCAAATAAATACTTTTTAGGTATACATATGGCTGTATATATTGGGAAGTGTTCCTGACATACTATATATACCAAACGCACATCACAAAAGGGATGTAAACGAAGCCTTAAGCTTCACCTAAACAGGTGACAAGAAGTCCTTTAGAAGTTGTTTGTGACTTTTATTATTCCTGTTGGTGAATAACTTAACACAAATAGCATGTTAACGTGCAACTGTTGCAGAACTTTTCAACATGGATGGCAATTCTTAGGACAGTTGCAAATCATATGGTAATTTTCACTCATAGAACTGAGCTAGGTTCTGGTACTGTATCTATGCAGTAAGTTTGGTTTTATTACCATACCTATGTAGTAAATTTGGTTCAATTACTATATCTATGTAGTATGCTTGATTCTGTTACTTTATCCATGTAGTAAGCTTGGCTTTATTACCATACCTGTCAGGAATTCTGTTGCCTTCTACAGTTTGACCACTAGTGGCCGCTATTGTTCACTTTAATAATTGTACTGCAGTTCCAATCTTACCACTCGAGGCTGCAGTTGTGTTCTACAATTGCTCTTTTCCAAGATGACGGATTCTGAATCTTTCAAATCCATACTGTTTCCTGTTTGGGCCTACTTAAAGCTGCAAGGATCTCTCACTCATTGCTTGAGTATTGTGTCTAGCTGTTAGCTTAACTTCAGTCTCCAGCTCCTGAACATTCTTAACCAGACAGCTCTAATTTATTTACGGATTGTTTTCCTACAACTCCTTGCTATCGCCAAGAACTTCTACTACCTCTTGCTATCGCCAAGAACTTCTACTACCGCTTGCTGTTCCTGCTTGTGTTCCTTCGGCCACTGGTTTCCATCAAGTACTACGCCAGTATTGTAACATACCAATGTAGTAAATTTAGTTCAGTAATCTTATTTATGTAGTAAACTTGGTTCTGTTCTCGTGTCTATGTAGTAAGCTTGGTTCTGTTACTTTATCTATGTAGTAATCTTGGTTCTAGATCTGTGCCTATGAAGTAAACTTAGTTCTGGTGTTGTATCTATATAGTAGGCTTAGTTTTGTTAACAGACCTATGTAATAAGACTGGCTCTATTACCATACCATGTATTAAGCTTGTTTTATTACATTTTACAGTACAGACCAAAAGTTTGGACATACCTTCTCATTTAAAGATTTTTCTGTATTTTCATGACTATGAAAATGGTACATTCACACTGAAGGCAGCAAAACTATGAAATAACACATGTGGAATTATATACTTAACAAAAAAGTGTGAAACAACTGACAATATGTCATATTCTAGGTTCTTCAAAGTAGCCACCTTTTGCTTTGATGACTGCTTTGCACACTCTTGACATTCTCTTGATGAGCTTCAAGAGGTAGTCACTGGAAATGGTTTTCACTTCACAGGTGTGCCCTGTCAGGTTTAATAAGTGGGATTTCTTGCCTTATAAATGGGGTTGGGACCATCAGTTGTGTTGTGCAGAAGTCTGGTGGATACACAGCTGATAGTCCTACTGAATAGACTGTTAGAATTTGTATTATGGCAAGAAAAAAGCAGCTAAGTAAAGAAAAACGAGTGTCCATCATTACTTTAAGAAATGAAGGTCAGTCAGTGCGAAAAATTGGGAAAACTTTGAAAGTGTCCCCAAGTGCAGTTGCAAAAACCATCAAGTGCTACAAAGAAATTGGCTCACATGAGGAAAGCCCCAGGAAAGGAAGACCAAGAGTCACCTCTGCTTCTGAGGATAAGTTTATCCGAGTCACCAGCCTCAGAAATTGCAGGTTAACAGCAGCTCAGATTAGAGACCAGGTCAATGCCACACAGAGTTCTAGCAGCAGACACATCTCTTCAACAACTGTTAAGAGGAGACTTTGTGCAGCAGGCCTTCATGGTAAAATAGCTGCTAGGAAATCACTGCTAAGGACAGGCAACAAGCATAAGAGACTTGTTTGGGCTAAAGAACACAAGGAATGGACATTAGACCAGTGGAAATCTGTGCTTTGGTCTGATGAGTCCAAATTTGAGATCTTTGGTTCTAACCACCGTGTCTTTGTGCGACGCAGAAAAGGTGAACGGATGGACTCTACATGCCTGGTTCCCACCGTGAAGCATGGAGGAGGAGGTGTGATGGTGTGGGGGTGCTTTGCTGGTGACACTGTTGGGGATTTATTCAAAATTGAAGGCATACTGAACTAGCATGGCTACCACAGCATCTTGCAGCGGCATGCTATTCCATCCGGTTTGCGTTTAGTTGGACCATCATTTATTTTTCAACAGGACAGTGACCCCAAACACACCTCCAGGCTGTGTAAGGGCTATTTGACCAAGAAGGAGAGTGATGGGGTGCTACGCCAGATGACCTGGCCTCCACAGTCACCAGACCTGAACCCAATCGAGATGGTTTGGGGTGAGCTGGACCGCAGAGTGAAGGCAAAAGGGCCAACAAGTGCTAAGCATCTCTGGGAACTCCTTCAAGATTGTTGGAAGACCATTTCCGGTGACTACCTCTTGAAGCTCATCAAGAGAATGCCAAGAGTGTGCAAAGCAGTCATCAAAGCAAAAGGTAGCTACTTTGAAGAACCTAGAATATAAGACATATTTTCCGTTGTTTCACACTTTTTTGTTAAGTATATAATTCCACATGTGTTAATTCATAGTTTTGATGCCTTCAGCGTGAATATACAATTTTCATAGTCATGAAAATACAGAAAAATCTTTAAATGAGGAGGTGTGTCCAAACTTTTGGTCTGTACTGTATATGTAGTAAGCTTAGTTTGTTATTGTATCTATGCTATATATTAGATTTTATTACCTTACCACCAAATTAATGTGTGCAATTCTCTTCCAGTAAAAAGAACATGTGAATAACTTTTCTCATGTTTGGAGCTTTGGATAAGAGAAGTCATTATTGTACAAACAGAAGCGAGATGAAACATTTACATAACACAAGAACTTTCTAATAATATAAAACAACAAAATCCGAAAATTGCTCCTATTACAATTATCTACTTATTGTCCTATGGCTGTTTTATTTTAAGAATTAAAAGGTTGCAATGATGAATTCAGACACTCTCTTGTTAGGAATTTTTGCAGAATCCTATTGGATTGTATTACAAATATTTTTCATGAGGTGTCATATACAAACTATTATCAGTGGCTGCAGTGATGATTCTGTGTTAGTTATTTATTTTTTTGGTTAAGGAATAACTATGAATCACAGCTAATTAATATTACTATTGATAAGCATATGTAAAAAAAATGTTCACGTTATTAGATCTGTGTCTTATAGTTTGCTGGGCCCTGAGAATCTATGTAATTATATAACAGCTGATCTAATGCGTGGATCTCATCGGTGTCTCAAAACAACAGCTCATAAATACGGTAAGTATTTTATTGTATGTATCAGTCATTATAAATAATGTCGCATGTTATTGGAAAAAAAAAATTGTGCAACAATGTTCAAATTTTTTTCTTAGCACCAAATTATGATTGTGTGGCTACATTGCATGAGAAGAAGGAAAATAAAATCTATAATTCAACATTTCTCATCAAGGGTTCATTGTGCTGTTCGTACACGTGTGAACAGGTACGCGGATGTAACAGCGCAGACAATGAGGAGACAGTGGTACTTAAACAACTATTTATTTAGCTTACACGAAAAATATGTAGGCACGGTGTCAACGGTAACAGTGAACAATCACAGTACAGTAAAGTATGGCACAATTAGCACACGGCAGTACAACCAAACAGGATATCTATACAACGATATACATATATATATGCACACACACACACTATCAGTTATGTTTACGGTTAAGGAACAGTTATCGTTAGTTATGTCTAGTCCTATTGCCCCAACCTAATGGCCGTCACTCTCACTACTGAACATGTCACCAATGTATTTCTCTAAATGGCTCAAAACATCACACAGGCCCTAACGAGGGTCGACGCTACTACCCGCTAGGCTGCAAGTCCCAGATTGGTGAGTTACTCAGTACACACATCACACTGGCCGCCTTCGTTCCCTGAAGCATGGCCTCAGTCCCCACTCTGCTGTACCATACTGTATGTCTACTCTGAAAGTAACAGTTCACACAAACGTCCTCCTCTGCGGCCAGGTCTCTCTCTTAGCCCTGGCTCGGCTCAGATCTCTTGGATCCAGTCTCTCATCTCTGACCCTGGCTCAGCCCACTCGGCTGGGTATCCTGGATCTGGTCTCTTGTCTCTCGCCCTTGCTTGACTCCCTATCGACTCAGGTCTCCAGGATCAGGTCCTTTATCTCTGGCCCTGATCACCCGGATTTAGTCTCTCAGTTCTTCACTCCCATCGGGGCGGCTCTTCACTCTCACCTGAACTCTCATAATCACGGCTATAAGCCAGCTCTCTGTACTGCACATCTGTCCTGCTACAAGTTTGGGCTCCAAATCCGCCCCTTCTTACCCTTCCCGGGCTCTATTCTTCCCCAGATTCAACTTTTTGTGACATATAGGCCGGATGCCTTGTCCCGTTGCTTTCCTGGGAATGGAGACAATTGTGAACCGGTACCTATACTACAGAAAAGAGTAATTATTGCTGCTATAAGTTCTAGATTTGAAAAAGAGGTTATAGAGGCTCAAGGAGACACCCTGGCTGCCTATCCTTTAGGTAAACTGTTCGTACCTGTGAATCTACGTCTTAAAGTTATAAATGATCATCATGATTCGGTCTCAGCCAGACATCCTTGAAGTAAAGCTACGAGGAACGTTAATTAAAGATTTCCCCTGACCCACTTTTATTTATCACAGGATGCTGAAAATTCACATGTGTAATGATATAAATCTCTATAGGTTACATGCCAATTTGCAACTCAGAACTGTTAACGATCTTGATTTTACAGGTGCTGAAGTGGTGTGAGGTTTGATAATGGATCCAGTGGAATACAGAGCAGTCATCAAGTTCCTTTACTTGAAAGGCCGCACACCAAAGGAGACGTTCGATGAGATGTAAGAGGTTTATGGTGATGATTCACCATCATATGTTGTAGCCAAGAACTGGCATCGTCAATTGAAATGTGGTCGGACTTCGGTGCAAACGGTGCAATTCCAGGGCGACCTCTCTCTGCTATTGATGAACATACCATCCAGCAAGTGGAGGTAGCCATTTTGGAAAATCTCCACGTAACCATTCACCACCGAGTCCAAAATGTCAAGATTAGTGTGGGGGCCGTGGAAAAAATCATACAAGACCATCTTCACATGCATAAGGTATCCGCTCGCTGGGTTCCCTGGCTGCTCACACCTTTCCAGAAGCAGGAACGAGTCGAATGCTCTCAGACGCTATTGACGATGTGTAACGGAACCAGGAGGACTTTTTCAACAGACTGATCACACAGGATGAAAGCTGTGTCCATCGCTAGGATCCTAAGACTAAAATCCAGTTGATGCAATGGAAGCATCATGACTCACCGCCTCCATACAAGGCACGTGCCCAACCCTTGGCAGGCAAGGTCATGCTCACAGTATTTTGGGACCAGCATGGAGTAGTATTGATGGATTTCATAGCAAAGGGTACCATGATCACTGGGGCATACTATACTTCACTGCTGCGGAAATTGCGGGAGGCCATCAAAACTAAGAGATGTGGCATGCTCACCAAAGGTGTCCGCCTTCTGCAAGACAATGCACCAATTCACAACTCACATGTTGCCCAAATGAAAGCATACTCCTGTGGCTTTGAAATTCTACCGTATCTCCCTTATTCACCCGACCTCACACCATCGGGCTTCCACCTCTTTCCAAAAATGAAGTTAATTTTGAAGGGCAAGCATTTTACAGATGATGAGACTATGATTTCCGAAGTCACAACATGACTTTTGGAGCAACCTGTCAACATCTACAACCCCTGGCAAAAATTATGGAATCACGGGCTCGGAGGATGTTCATTCTGTTGTTTAATGTTGTTGAAAAAAAGCAGATCACAGACATGGCACAAAACTAAAGTCATTTCAAATGGCAACTTTATGGCTTTAAGAAACACTAAAAGAAATCAAGATTAAAAATGTGGTACTCAGTAAGGGTAATTTTTTCAGACCAAGCAGAGGGAAAAAATTATGGAATCACTCAATTCTGAGGAAAAAATTAAGGCATCACCCTGTAAATTTTCATTTCCAAAACTAACACCTGCATCAAATTAGATCTGCTCGTTAGTCTGCATCTAAAAAGGAGTGATCACACCTTGGAGAGCTCTTGCACCAAGTGGACTGACATGAATCATGGCTCCAACATGAGAGATGTCAATTGAAACAAAGGAGAGGATTATCAAACTCTTAAAAGAAGGTAAATCATCACGCAATGTTGCAAAAGATGTTGGTTGTTCACAGTCAGCTGTGTCTAAAATCTGGACCAAATACAAACAACATGGGAAGGTTGTTAAAGGCAAACATACTGGTAGACCAAGGAAGACAACAAAGTGTCAAGACAGGAAACTTAAAGCAATATGTCTCCAAAACAGGAAATGCACAACAAAAGAAATGAGGAACGAATGGGAGGAAACTGGAGTCAATGTCTGTGACCGAACTGTAAGAAACCGCCTAAAGGAAATGGGATTTACATACAGAAAAGCTAAACATAAGCCTTCATTAACACCTACACAGAAAAAAACAAGGTTACAATGGGCTAAGGAAATGCAATCGCGGACTGTGGATGACTGGATAAAAGTCATATTCAGAGATGAATCGCGAATCTGCATTGGGCAAGATGAGGTTGTTGGAACTTTTGTTTGCTGCCGTTCCAATGAGATTTATAAAGATGACTGCATGAAGAGAACATGCAAATTTCCACTGTCATTGATGATATGGGGCTGCATGTCAGGTAAAGGCACTGGGGAGATGGCTGTCATTACATCTTCAATAAATGCCCAAGTTTACATTGATATTATGGACAGTTTTCTTATCCCATCAATTGAAAGGATGTTTGGGGATGATGACATCATTTTTCAAGATGATAATGCATCCTGCCATAGAGCTAAAACTGTGAAGACATTTCTTGAAAGAAGACACATAAGGTCAATGTCATGGCCTGCAAATAGTCGGGATCTCAATCCAATTGAAAATCTTTGGTGGAAGTTGAAGAAAATGGTTCATGACAGGGCTCCAACCTGCAAAGCTGATCTGGCAACAGCAATTAGAGAAAGTAGGAGCCAGATTGATGAAGAGTACTGTTTGTCACTCATTAAGTCCATGGCTCAGAGACTGCAAGCTGTTATTAAAGCCAGAGGTGGTGCAACAAAATACTAGTGATGTATTGGAGTGTTCTTTTGTGTGTTTGTTTTTCATGATTCCATATTTTTTTCCTCAGAATTGAGTGATTCCATAATTTTTTCCCTCTGCTTGGTCTGAAAAAAAATTACCCTTACTGATTACCACATTTTTTATCTTGATTTCTTTTAGTGTTTCTTAAAGCCCTAAAGTTGCCATTTGAAATGACTTTAGTTTTGTGCCATGTCTGTAATCTGCTTTTTTCAACAACATTAAATAACTGAATGAACATCTTCCAAGCCCGGTGATTCCATAATTTTTGCCAGGGGTTGTACAAGAAAGGTGTTTACAGTTGCTTAAAGAGATGGGAGAAGTGTGTGTCCCTAGGTGGCACCTATGTAGAGAAGGACTAATAACTGTGCCAAGTTTCATTGTTCTCAGTCCACAGGAAGTCGGTCACAGGAAATCTTTAATGAACGCCCCTCATGCCTCAGATCTCGTATCTTCACAGCATAGAAAATTGCCTTCAGATGACCCCAAAGATAAAAGTCTAAGGGGGTCAGATCGGGAGACCTTGGTGGCCATTCAACTGGCCCACGATGACCAATCCACTTTCCAGGAAACTCTTCATGTAGGAATGCTTGGACCTGACACCCATAATGTGGTTGTGCACCATCTTGTTGGAAAAACTCAGGGAAAGTGCCATCTTCAGTGCATAAAGAGGGCAACACATCATCATGTAGCAATTTCAGATATTCAGTGGCATTGAGGTTTCCATTGATGAAGAATGGCCCCACTATCTTTATACCCTATATATCACACCATACCATCAAGATACGAGATGTGCAGCATCTGAAAGAACGGATACTGGAAGCCTGTGCTAGCCTTTCTTCTGCAGTGTTGCTATGAGTGTGCCAAGAGTGGGAGGAGAGGGCTGCATTGACAATCCAACATAATGGGCAGCACTTTGAACACATTTTATAAGTGGTCATAAACTTGTAAAAAACTCATGAAAGAATAAAGTTACGTTAAAACCAAGCACACCATTGTTTTTCTTATGAAATTCTCAATAAGTTTGATGTGTCACATGACCCTCTTCCCATTGAAAAAAATAAAGTTGGATCCAAAATGGCCGACATCAAAATGACCGCCATGGTCACCACCCATCTGGAAAAATTTTCCCCCTCCCATATACTAATGTGCCACAAACTAACTAACCATTCCCATTTAATTTAGGTGTATCTATATAAATGGCCCACCCTGTATATCAAATATCAATCAGTAACCAAGCTGTCTTATAATGAATTACATAAATCAATTAGATGCAGTAATTACTAAAGTGCAAGTGCCTGAAAAGAGTGTCAAACTGCCATTATAAGCAATATAAACATGTTTGCATGTTAGTGTCAATAGATGAGCTATATAAGATAGTGGCAAGTTTATATGGACACAGTATGTACCAAAAGACCACCAAAATGTGTGGTAAGCAGGCAGCTCACTGCTGCATGTTAGGGACAAGTAATCATATTACAGTGTAGCACAAATACCAAAGAGCCCAAATAGACAGCCAGAACATTACTGTGTATAGCACATAACAAATACTCATGTCCACTATGGATACTGTCGCACTCCTCAATGGCGCACACCCCGATGCGCTTTTCGGAACAGCTGCTTTCCCCTTTTTTGAATGTACTGATTGGAGATGTGTAGTGGGTCTGGACCTGTGTGTTGGTGACTTAGTGTGGTTGTCCACAAGGAACATTAACTTGAAGGTTCCCTATTGGAAACTGGGTCCCAGGTTCATCAGTCCTTACAAAATTATGGCCATCGTCAATTCTGTGGCATTTCTCCTTGCTTTGCCACCTACTTTTAGGATTCATAATGTGTTTCACTGGTCTTTGCTCAAAAAATTTGTTGCATCCTCTGAACCATGACCACTACATCCGTCTTCCGTCATGCTTGATGAGAATTTGGAGTTTCAGAAAGCTAAGATCATGGATTCACGCTTGGTTCATCAGAGTTACGGTTCTGAAGAGAGGATGTGGGTACCATCATCTGAAGGACATGCGGTTAGGTTGGTCTGGTCCTTTCATTCGACATATCCTGATAAACCCAGCCCTGAGTTTCCAAAGGTCCCTCTTAGATCGGGGAGTACTGTCACAGGTTTACTGTGACAGAGAGGAGCCAGAAGACCGCAGCATCTGAGTCCACGTACTCCTGTATTGAATAGAAGCACTTCTCCCTCTTATTATATGATGCTGGCTTCTTTCAGCAGTGCAGGAGTTAAACTGCTCAGTTTTGAGTCTCTATAGCTTCCTTCTTGGAAGTTCTCAGCTGTGCAGTATCAGTCACTCTCCTCTGCTATATAGTCTCTGCTCTGGCAATCTGGATTGCCAGTGTTAAAAGTCTTGTGCTGCCTGTTGAGGAGTGGAGGATTCGGTGTTCGATAGAAGATTTTAAGGAGAGTTGTTTGGTTGGCTGTTGCTTGGTGTTTTGGCTGTGTGCATAGTCCCTTCCTCTTTTATTTTTGTTTACCTTCCTTCGCTGTTTTCCTTCTGTTGTCAGTGAGTGCATATTTTGTATGTTTGGTATTTTCATTTATCCCTGTACGTCCTTCCCTTGTTTGTCTGGTTTGTGTATTTACATACACTATTCCTCCCCACTTCCCTGGGTGGGGGAGGGGACAAATAAGCTAGAATTCAGAAGAACAGCAAGGTACATGGCCCCAGCATCTTCACCAAGATGAAAAAGACCTGGGTGTATTGGTGGACGACAAGGTCACGTTTGGTGGCCAGTGTCAGGCAGCTGCTGCAAAGGCAAATAAAATAATAGGATGCATTAAAAGAGGCATAGATGCTCATGAGGAGAACATAATTTTACCTCTATACAAGTCACTAGTGCGACCACACTTAGAATACCGTGTACAGTTCTGGTCTCCGGTGTATAAGAAAGACATAGCTGAACTAGAGCGGGTGCAGAGAAGAGCGACCAAGGTTATTAGAGGACTTGGGGGTCTGCAATACCAAGACAGGTTATTACACTTGGGGTTATTTAGTTTGGAAAAACGAAGACTTAGGGGTGATCTTATTACTATGTACAAGTATATGAGGGGACAGTACAAAGACCTTTCTACTGATCTTTTTACTCTGAGGCCAGAGACGGGGACAAGGGGGCATCTTCTACGTCTGGAGGAAAGAAGGTTTAATCATAATCACAGACGGGGATTCTTTACTGTAAGAGCAGTGAGACTATGGAACTCTGCCGCATGATGTTGTAATGAGTGATTCACTACTAAATTTTAAGAAGGGCATGGATGCCTTTCTTGAAAATTAATTATTACAGGTTGTATATACTAGATTCCTCGATAGGGCGTTGATCCAGGGAACTAGTCTGATTGTCGTATGGAGTCAGGAAGGAATTTTTTTCCCCAATGTGGAGCTTAGTGTTTGCCACATGGTTTTTTTTGCCTTCCTCTGGATCAACATGTTAGGCTATGGATTCACCTAGATGGACTTAGTCTTCCTTCAACCTTAAAAACTATGTTACTATGTTACCATCAGAAGTAACCCGGGGAGCTGGGATAGCTAGGGCGCCCCTAGGATTAGGGACAGGATAGGAACCCCTGGTCCCAGGTTATGAGACAACAGTATCGTGACAGTCCGTCTTTTTAAGCGTGCGTAAAAGCGTTATTGGACACAGTTTTGTGCACCTCTGAAAAGAAGGACATCGCTGAACAGAGGCCAGATGGTCATTCGGAGAAATAGATGGAAACCCCAATGTAAGTGCTCAGCGTAGAGCACAAAATAAACGTGACGCAAAATATAATTTAAAATGTTCCCAACAAAAGCTTCAACTCAATCCACAAAAAAAGTCCCCACTCAGGTATGTCCTCTGTTAACGGAAATATAGGAGGCTTCCATGGCACTAGTAGCACAAAGGCTCTGAAAAAGCGCTATTGCTCCTTGCCACAGGGAATTCTGCACTACCAAATCCTTATGCCCTTCTCACTTCTGAGCCCCACAGTGTGCCTGAACCACATTTAGCGTCCACATATTTGCCATTTCTGTAGCAATGAGAGCCCGCATGTCTCCAGATACACGAGCTGGGCACAATATATGGGGAAAAAAATGGAGATCCAGTTTCACAGAACTTCACAAACTTGTTCTTTATTCAATGTGGCAATGGTACAAATCTAGTGCAGCTGATTTAAAATATCATGATACAGATGTGGAATAAAATCAACGCGTTTCAGGTAGTTAAACCCTTAGTCATGATGTCATATATGTGAAGGAGACAAGGTTTATATATATCTAGAATGTCCAATCTGGATACAGAATTCCAGAGTGTATATGCAGGGTTAACACTTTGGCTTTGGAAGGTGTTAAATTATTAATTGATATAATTAAGCACCATGTGTGCAGACCGGATATTCTATAAATTATATAAACCTTGATTCCTTCACATAAATGACATAATGACTAAGGCTTTAACTACCTGAAACGCGTTGATTTTATTCCACATCAGTATCATGATATTTTAACTCACCTGTACTGGATTTGTTCCATTGCCACATTAGATAAAGAACAAGTTTGTGAAGTTCTGTAAAGATTGATCTCAATTATTATTCTACTAAATTGCCGTGTGTCTGAAGCACAGACTTTTTCCCTGCTCCGAACTATCACTGATTGAATGCGGGTGAGCTGAACTTCATAATTTCTTCAACAATATATGGGCGCTACAATGTACTGAGCACTACAGTGTACAGGAAATACAATAGCAGATTTGCAATTTTCACTCAGCAACATCCACTACTGCTTGTTTCTGGAAAACACATGGAGTTAAAATCACCACTACACCTGTAGATAATTTCACGGAGAGGTGTAATTTCCAAAATGGGGTCACTTGAGGGGGGATTCTGCTGTTCTGGCACTTGGCGGCTTTGTATAAGAGTCTGCAAACTATTCTACAATAATTTGTTCTCCAAGAGTCAAATAGCGCTCCTTCCCTCCCAAGTTTCGCCATGTGGCTAAGCAGTAATATACAGACACAAATGGTGTATTGCCACGTTCAGCAGAAATGTGACCAATTTAGTTGCCAGTTTTAAATGTTTCCCTGTGTGAAAATGTAAAATCTGGGTCTGCACCCCTAGATGAATTCATTGAGAGGTGTAGTTTGTAAAATGGGGTCCCTTATGGAAGGGTTCTGCTACCTCAGGGTCTCTCCCAAACCATTCCAGTAAAATCTGAATTCCAATATGGTGCTCCTTCCCTTCTGAGCTTTCCACTGTGCCTCAAAAGTCGTTTTTAACCATATATGGGGTAACGGTATACATAGAAGAAATTGCGTAATAAATTTTACAGTCCAATTTCTACTGTTATCCCTTTTGAAAATTAAAAGCTTGGGGTCAAAGCATCATTTTAGTGGAAAAAATGGTAATTTTCCATTGACTCAGCCCAATGTTATACATTTCTGTGAATCACCTGAGGGTTAAAAATGCTCACTACATCCCTAGATGAATTCCTCGAGAGGTGTTGTTTCCAAAATGGGGTCACTTGTGGGGGTTTCTACTGTTTTGGCATGTCAGGGGCTTTACAAATGTGACATGGCGTCCGCAATCTATTCCCGCCAAAATTGTGCTCCAAAATTCAATTGGTGCTTCTTCCCTTCCGAGCCCTGCCGTGTACTCAAACAGTAGTTTTCCATCACATACAATATATCAGTGTACTCAGGAGAAATTGCACAACATATTTTGGGGTTCATTTTCTTCTGTTATTCTTGTGAAAATAAAAAATCTAGGGCTAAATCAACTTTTTTTTTGGGGGGGGAATGTATATTTTAATTTTCATGGCTCAATGTTATGAAAAATTCTGTGAAGCACATATGGATTCAAGGTGCTAACTACACCTCTAGATAAGTTACTAGAGGGGTGTAGTTCCCAAAATGGGGTCACTTGTGGGGGGGGGGGTTTCCACTGTTAAGGCACATCAGGGGCTCTGCAAATGCAACATGGTGTCTGCTATCTATTCCAGCCAATTTTGACCTTCAAAAGTCAAATGGTGCTCCTTCACTTCCAAGCCCTGCCGTGTACCCAAACAGTAGTTTTCCACCATATATGGGGTATCGGTGAACTCAAGAGAAATTGTACTACAAATTGTATGGTACATTTTCTCCTGTTACCCTTGTGAAAATGCAAAATTTGGGGCTAAATCAATATTTTGGTGGGAAAAAGTAAAATGTTAATTTTTTCCTTCCACATTGCTTTAATTCTGGCGAAGCCCCTAAAGGGTTAATAAACTTCTTGAATGTGGTTTTGAGCATTTTGGGGGGTTCAGTTTTTAAAATGGTCACTTTTGGGTATTTTCTGTCGTATAGGCCCTTCAAATGTGATGCGATCCCTAAAAAATTTATTTTGTAAATTTTGTTGGAAAAATGAGAAATTGCTGATAAACTTTTAAACCTTCTAACTTCTTAACAAAAGAAATTATACTAAAAAAAGAAAGGTGATGTTGTAAAGTCGACAAGTGGTAAATGTTATTTATTATTTATTTTGTGTGACATAACTCTTTTATGGTTTAAGGGCATAAAAATTCAAAGCTTGAAAATTGCAAAATTTTTAATTTTTTGTCAAATTTTCGATAAATAAATACAAATCATATCGACCCAAATTTACCACTAAGATGCAGCACTACGTGTCACGAAAAAACAATCTCAGAATCACTGCGATACGTTGAATAGTTCCAGAGTTGTTACCACATAAAGTGACACTGGTCAGAATTGAAAAAATTGACCTTCTCATAAAGGTAAAAACAGGCTGGGGGGTGAAGGGTTTAAGCTTTGTCAGTGTTGTTGTGTAACCACTAAGCGCAATGCCTTTATCTAGTGTGTAACCAATAAGTTTGTACATTTTTTTTACAGGCTATAACTGCTACTCTGAATTGCCTTTTTTTTAAGTAAATTTGCTTCAACCCTGCCATGTCTGAGTCCAACACTGCACCAACCTCTGGTGAAGAGTTATCTTTTGGGTCAAGGGCCACACATAAAACCTTGATTGACCAGCTCACCACAGGTAGTGCCCGAACTCACAGATTTGCTTTCATCAATGTCAATTTAAGGTGCCCAAGGTGTTTATAGAGTCTGGCAATACCCTGATAAGAGTGTGATGGGTTATCGTGCTTCATT
Source organism: Phyllobates terribilis (assembly GCF_046119375.1). NCBI lineage: Eukaryota > Metazoa > Chordata > Amphibia > Anura > Dendrobatidae > Phyllobates > Phyllobates terribilis. The sequence goes on along the minus strand of NW_027362769.1, from coordinate 220,230,196 downwards.
TATCATTCAGATACAGGTTTGTTGGCATTTGATCAAGAAAAATATTTTACCGGCAAGAGAATAACAACTCTAATAAAGTATGGATTAAAATATATACACCATAATCCACACTGGTGACATTGATTTCTAGCTAACAGATACCTTATTTATAAATCTTATCTTTGGTAGTTTTGTGCAAAGTTATGAACAGTTTCCAAATACCATTGTCTGCATTGAGCTCCAAGTATCTATAACTGAGTGATTGCTAGTCCATTTGAACCCGGAAGCAGAACTAATTAAATTATGTGATTAATATATAGAAACAAACATTAGAAATATGACAATGGATGTTTATTATTCTTTATAATAAACCAAGAAATATGTCCCCAGATTAAAGGGGAGTGGTAGATTGTACCAAATCTTTAACACTAGAGAGAAATATGTGCTGAGACAGTGGAGATGGGTATCATGGGTAAGTAACACACATTCAACCCATCTCCTCTGTCCCACTCTGTGGTTATGGTCCTAGATTTGTGAGTTACTTGGTGTACAATATACTTATCAAACTGGTCATCTTCGTTCCCTGAAGCATGGCCCTGGCAGACACTCTGTACCATATGTCTACGCTGTAACTAATGGCCCACATGAATGTCCCTCTCTGTGGCCTGGTTTTCTCCCCCTTGGAGTTGACCCCACTCACTCGGCACTGTTCTTAAAACTCCAGCCCCTCGTCTCCGGGACTTTACTCTTGGAGTGCCTCTCGCAATGACGGCTATAAGCCAGCTCCACTGCTCACACATCCATCCGGCTACAGGTCTGGGTGCTAACTCCTCACCTTCCTTTCTTTTCCGGGCTTTTTATAATTAATACAAAACCTACACAGTCTAATTGGATCAGAAAAAAATAGTCAGAAATGAGTTCACAAATAATAAACAAGTTTTATTAGAGACACCACATAACAATTAAAATACACGTAAAGACATAATAAAAATAAAAATGTGTGTGATAATATGGGGGGGGGGGGGTACTTAGGGGCATCTACAGCAACATGATTTTATGATTAATACCTGTGCTACAGCTATCACCTGACCTGGTGTCTTCTCCAATCTCTTCCCCGGGGAAAAAATGTACTTCACTCTTGGGTTCCTACTACTGTAATCCTTTTTCTTTCACTTTCTCTATAGCCTTTCACCAGCAGATGGTGGTATTCGCTTGTAGCTACTCTGTTAGGCATTAACTGTGCTCCTCTTCTCACTTGTCTATCTCTGAACACTACTATTTGTGTCTTTTAATTTAGTGTGGTTGAACCAAAACATGTTTTCTGGCATATTTCTAATAGATTGTTAACACTTTGTGTGACATAGTTGCACAGTTCAGAAATAAAGTGGATCTGTAGCTATAAATATATATTTTCCCCAATTTCCCTGCTTCCTTTAAAGGGTTTGTCCACTACTTGGACAACCCCTTCTCAATCTGTATTTTTCTTCTTAAAATAACAACACTTATACTCACCTCCGATGCCGTTGTCATTCCAGCTCTGTCAGCACGGTGTCTCCTGGGATCGTGTAACAGTGTAACGTCATGCAAACCCTGCGGCCAATCAGCATCCACTTCAATCTCCACGGATTGGGATTCTGTTAAAGAAGTCATGAAGAAATTTCTATGTAACAGCAATGATCCAAAATGTAAGCCCATTGTGGAGGACATGTTGAAACGTTTCAAAGCATTGGGTTGTCTGATGAATTTGAAGTTACATTTTTTACACTCCAATTTGGACCATTTTCCTGAAAACCTTGGTGTTGTTAGCGAAGAGCAAGGAGAAAGATTTCATCAGGATATAAAGGAGATGAAGCGACAATACCAAGGTAGATGGAACATGAACATGATGGGGCACTACTGCTGGATGCTTCTTAGAAGATCTGCAGGCCTTCTATAAGAGAAAAGGTATCAAGAGAAGCTTTGAAGAGAAAAGGAAAGGGTGCAAGAATTAATTTCCAATAAAGTTGCAGAATGAATGTTCAATAATTTTTTATATATAATATTGTGTGCATTTTTGCCTGCAATAAATATTATTCTTGTTCATCTCGCTTGTATGTCATTTCACATGACTTCTCTGCAAAATCCATGCTTGATGGTAAAACATAAGTGTTTTTTTTAAATCAGTGCATAAAAAAAAAATTTTGAAACAATTTTCATAAACCCAAATTTTGCATTCCTGTGCAGTTAATGAAGGGCATGATCAAACATGAGCCCTGTTCTCATGATCTCAGTGCTTCAACCCCCAGTGGTCCAAGAGGCCAAACCTCCAGAGAACAGTAAGTTATTCCTTATCAATTTTGGGGGGAATAGATCCCTTTAAGTCTGAATCCCCTTCCACCACAGACTTCATGGCAGTAATGTGAGCTGCCCCAATGGAGTGAAAGATACACCACATCCTTTAGACTGACTGTGATAGGGTCTGATATATGTGTGATTCAGCCCAAAAGTACATCTTGTAATTATTAAATTTAAGCACTCAGCCATGCAATATTCATCGGCATACTCTGGTGGTAGTAGTAGTAGCATGAATCATACTTAAGAGCTCAGTGACTTTAATTTTAGCTCTAAGGATACAGACACAGTTGAATTAACCAGTAGAGCAAAGCACCATCAGATCACTAGTCCAAACTTCAGTCTATGTAGAATTATAGATCATGGGACAGTCTCAGGTCACATGACCTCATCAGTGATGAGGGGGATATCATACTGTGTGTGCAGGACTCAGAGTAATTATATCATGTGGGGATATCATACTGTGTGGGGGGAGCTGTGGCGCATCATATTGTGTGTGTGGGATGTGGGGGTAATCATACTGTATGTGTGAGGCATCATTCTATAGAGGAGCAGTATTGGGGCTGTGGGCCAACATACAGTATGGGGACCATCATATTGTGTGGAGAAGATGTGGGGCATCATACTATGAGGGGCTTGTGGGGCATCATGCTGTGTGTGGGGTGGCATAATACGGTGTGTGCAGGGCTATCATACTTTGTAGGGATGCTGTGGGGGCATCATAGTATGAAAATGAGTCTGTATGGGGCATTCTACTGTGTGGAGACTGTGAGGACATCATATTGTGTGGGAGGCTGTGGAGGCAACTATACTGTGAGAGAGGCTGTGGGGGCATCATATTGTGTGTGTGAGGCATCATACTGTAGAGGACCTGTAGGGGAGCTGTGAGCCATTATACAGGATGGAGGCCATCATTAAGTGGAGGTAGATGTCGGACATCATATTATTAGGGTGTTATGAGGGCATCATACTGTGTGTGTGTAGCACCCCGAGGGCTCGGCTGCTACAGGGGTATTGCACCTCGAACCAGAGGTGTGGTATTCCACTCCAGGGTAAGGATGGAGTGTGGACCGGGGCTCGGTAAGCTGCATGCACCACACACACCCCATTTCCGAGGGACAGCTCAACGGTGCTCCCACTAGACAGAAGTGCAGGCACGACAGCATCTGTCCCTGGCTGGAGTGGGGCGGGGGTGGAATACCCAGTGGTGTAGGAGCAGATAGGGGTGGGTCTCTGGGCATAGGTAGGAGCCCATTGGTTGCAAGTCACCTGGGCTCACACATAGAGGGAGGTATATAAGGTGGGCACCATCTTAGAACAGGAGCCAGTTCAGGGAGGAGGAGAAGAAGACAGGAGCTCAGCCAAGAGGGCTGACAGGGAGCTGTGGCTCAGTCTGGGCACAGCTCCAGAGGCAGGCCTGGAGTGGAGGCCAGAAACAGCAGAAAGAGAGAGGAAAAGGAACGGAAAGGAAAGTAAGAAAGGAACTGGAACAGAGGAGAAAGGAAGCAAGGAACACAGAGAAAGGCCCAGAGACACGAGGACAGAAGGAACCCCATATGCCCAGAGGAGATACAGGGTGAAGGGTTGGCAGAGCAGGGTACCGGAACCCAAATTGGTGGAGGCAACAGATTCCTCAGCCAAAGACCGGAGGTTGTGACCACATCTTGGTGCGACCCCTCACTACATCCACCAGAAAGGCATACGTATAGGGTCAGGGAAACCGGGAGAGGTTTCGCCAACAGAAGGCCCGAGGAAGCTGGACAAAGGTGGGTCACTGGTGGGGACGGCCAGAGAAAGGTAGAGAAGGGAGCTCTGAACCACACTCTGGAATTGCCTGGGAGTTGACCGAGTCCCTCACCTGGTGGACGCAGAACGGCTCGGGCAGTCATCGCCTGCAGCATTGACATGAACAACAACTGTGAGTAAAGCATTGAAAACTGCAACTGCACGTCTCTGTGGTCCCTTGCCGCACCAGCACCATTAGCACTGGGACGCTCGCACCATCACTCCCATCATCCTCTCTCACATTAGCTGCCCTGAGGCAATACTTCTCCCGTGGGGAGTTATTCCATACTCAGCTGCGCAAACAACATCAGCCTCAGCGGTCTGCAGCGCAGCGGCGGTCCCCACTGACCGCAATCCACGGGTGGCGTAGTCGGACACTTGTTACAACATTAAGACTGCCACTGGTTTGACCACCCTGGGCACGGACCGGGTCACCGCCACACGGAGACTACAACCCCCAGCGATCCGGCTCTGGGTATCCCCCTGCACAGCACAGGCCCAGGGGGCGCGTCATGTGTGTGACTATCATATTTTGTAGAGATGCTGCGGGGACATCATACTATGAAAGGGGTTCTGAATGGGGCAGTCTACTGTGTGGGGGAACTATGGGGGCATCATATAGTGTGTGGGGGAGGCTGTGGGGGTAACCATACTGATTGAGGAGCTAAGGGGCTTCATACTGTGTGTGAAGCAGCTTTGTGGGCATTACACAGTATGTGAGGGGGCTGTGAGGGCATCATACTGTGTGGGGTATCATACGGTGATGAGGTGCTGTGAGGGCATTATACTGTGTTTAAGGCTGTAGGTGCATCACTCTGTGTGTGGGGGGCTGTGGTGACATCATACTCTGAGGGAATTCGTAGGGGCATCACACTGTGTTCATGGCTGTGGGGACATCATACTATGTTTCATACATGAAGAAAGCGAGATGGCACACCGATGTAATAAAATCTTCTTTTATTCCATTTCCATTAAAAATGCAGGGAAGCGGCGCCTTTTGCGGACGACGGCCGTTTCGCGTGTCTATCCCGCTTCTACAGGTCTAGGCATATGGTCATGGGGGTGTGCAGGAGTTAAAATACTCCTGACCCCACCCCCTAGACCAAACAGCCATACAAAATGTTGCAACAACAAATACAAAATTAAAAACAATTGTTTAAAAAAAAAAAAAAATTGTATACAAAATATTCATGGAACCATCATAAAAATACTGCCATGTCTAGCTTGTCGTTTAAGCCGAGGGGTCCCTGGGCATTAGTTCGGAGGATCCATTTTGCCTCCCTCTGTAAGAGGATCCTATTGTGGTTTCCTCCCTTGCGTGGCAATTCCACTTTTTCTAATCCTATGAAGCGCATGACCTCAGGATTACCCCTATGCTCAGTGCGAATATGCTCTACTAATCTTTTAGAGCCCTTCTCTGATGAGTTCGAGCTTCTGGAGTCTCTGCACAAGGACTGAGTCGCTGCAGTGCTGGTTGCCTGTGCATTTGTACATCATACTATGTGTTTGGGGGACAGTGGAGGCAAAACACTGTGTGGGAAGCAATATGTTTAGAGTATTGTACAATGTGTGGGTGTGGATATGGGGGCACAATATTTCATGTGTGTTTGAGCTCTGGGGCATCCTACTGTGTGCAGTGGAATGTATTGTGGGAGAATCATGCTGATTATGGTAGTTGCCTCTTCAAAAAAAAGAGGACTAGTACTCTATAGCGCCACCTATTGGAACTAGCAATCCTACAAGTCTCAATCAACCCTTTAACGAGTCGTGCAATATGACTTAGGATAAATGCCAAATCAGAATCTCAATTTGCAGACACAGTGTTTCGGGTTGTTGGCCCTCATCAGTGCAAAGTATGAGAACTGATTTGGCTAGGTGAGAGGCTCTGGACTGAGGTCTAAGGGGTAGAGTTTCTCCTTATGGAGAGTGACACACCAGCTCTGGCACGTCAAGGTAAGGAGACTTATTCGCCATGCAATGCTCCTCTGGGAAATTTAATATGCAAATTGCCTCTTCAAAGAAAAATAGGACTTGTACTCTATAGCGCCACCTATTGGAAGTAGCAATCCTACAAGTCACAATCAAGCCATTAATGCTGCTGCTTTGTTACGAGTGAAGGAGGGTGATGAATGGAAAACTGCTTTTAACACTCCGGTAGGTCATTTTGAGAATCTGGTGATGCCTTTTGGTCTTACCAATGCACCTGCATTTTTTCAGAACCTTATTAATGACATCCTGAGACCTTTGATTGTTAAGAATGTGGTTGTGTATTTGGATGACATTTTGATTTATTCACCAGATCTAGAGTCCCATTGGCAGAGTGTACGAAAAGTTTTGCAGTTATGGAGTGATAATTCACTCTTTCCTAAGCTGGAGAAATGTGAGTTCGTTGTGCAGAAAATTAGTTTTTTGGACTACATTGTCTCCAGCGAGGGCTTTGAGATGGACCCTGTGAAGGTTCAGGCTGTGCAGGAATGGCCTAGGCCTATTGGTTTGAAATCTATACGGAGATTTTTGGGTTTTGCCAATTATTACAGGAAATTGATTAAGAATTTTTCTGTAATTGTGGCGCCCCTGAGGGTTCAGTCGCCACAGAGGTACTGCACCTCACCCAGAGGTGTGGTGTCTCTCTTCTCTCAGGTAAGGAGGGAGTGCTGACCAGAACCCCAACACCTGCATCCAACACTACACTGCTCCAGGCCGGTTGGAAGGGCAAGATGCAATGTGTTTTCTGCTGAGCCCTGTCCCTGGCTGGAGTGGGGGGAACCCAAAGGAAAGGGGGAACCAGTAGTGGGTGTGGGTGGAGGAAGCAGTTTAGGGGAGCACCATAGTAGGAGATATATAAAGGGAAGCCATCTTAGAATAGGGAGTAGAGTACAGACAGTCAGTGAGTGAAGACCGTCTGGGAGCAGAGTCTCTTTAGGAGCTCTGCTCCACAAGTGGGGCCTAGTGCTAGAGGCCCAGGAGGGGAGCAGAGGAGTAGGCTCCGATCTACAGAACGGATCCTAGGGGGTACGGCGAGTGCGAGACGGCACCCGTACGCCCCGAATCTGTCATAAGACAAAAGGATCGTAGGCCGCAAGAAGGGGACCGGCCCCTGGCCCAGTCGTGTAACTTCAAGTCTCGGCTGGAAAAACCGGAGGCTTCTGGCTTCTATAGCCAGTTGCCGAAGCCCCATTCTACTCCCAGTGAGGGTCAAGCAGGTCCGGGAACTCCAGTGAGACAGGAGGGACTTCAGAGCACCTGAGCAGGATCCGGAGTGGGGAAGCGCAGGGCAAGAGGGAGAAAGACCCAGCGTGAAGAAGGTCTAGTGAGGAACACAAGAGAGCGGGGTTTCGTCAGGCATTCCTAAATCACCTGGGGAAGAGCTGGACCCCTCACTGAGTAAAGGCAGCGAGACGAGGGCAGTTACATGGATCCCTGTAATCTGGACTGCAACAACTGTGAGTAAAGACTCGGATGACTGCATCGCACTGCCTCCGTCTATTCTTCCACTGCGCCATCTTTTCCCCCTGCACTAAAACGCCCAGCGCAACCACCATCATCCACGCTGCCCTGAGGGCCGCTCCGCCTGTGGGGAGCCATTCCATCATAAGCTGCCTTAACATCTGCCTCAGAGGACTGCCCCGCAGCGGCGGCTCCCCCTAGCCGCAATCCACAGGTGGTGTCACAAACTCTTATAATCCCCTGTAAACATCCCCCCCTTTTTATTGACCGCCCTGGGTCACGGACCGGGCCAGCCACCGTGATATCCTCCCCCGCCAGCATCCATAGGCCCGGCTGCTGAGTGCCCCACGGCCCAGGGGGCGCGGCATAATTGTTAAACCTCTAACCGATCTCACCAGGAAAGGTGCGAATACGGCCCAGTGGACTACTGAAGCCATTGAAGCTTTTGAGTATCTCAAAGAGAGGTTCAGTTCTGCCCCTATCCTTATGCTGCCTGATGAGACCAAGCCTTTTTAGGTCGAGGTCGATGCTTCATCAGTGGGGGTCGGAGCAGTTTTGTCTCAGGAGAACAAGGGTGGAGTACATCCTTGTGCCTTCTTTTCGGAAACCGAACTGAATTATGATGTTGGAAATTGGGAGTTGCTGGCTATTAAACTTGCGTTTGAACATTGGCATCATTTTTTGGAAGGCGCTAGATTACCTATTCAGGTTTTCACAGATCATAAGAATTTAATCTATCTGGATGCTGCCAAGCGCTTGAATGCCCGTCAAGCTAGGTGGGCACTTTTTTTTTCTCGGTTTCATTTTTCTGTTACCTATATCCCTGGTACTAAGAATGTTAAAGCCGATGCTTTATCTCGCAGCTTCTCTCCTACAGTCGGTGCCGAGGAGGAGGAGAGCATTTTACAGGAAGGAATTGTGGTGGCGGCTTTGGACTCCGTTTTGGAGAATGGGAATCTGAAAGCTCAAGATGATGCTCTATCTAACACTCCCCATGGGAGGTTGTTCGTGCCTAGAGCCTTTAGGAGAGATTTGTTTGTGGAGTGTCATGAGTCTCGGTTGGCAGGTCATCCAGGAATTTCAGAGACTGAGACACTTATCAGTCGCAGATTTTGGTGGCCTGGATGGCAGAAGGAAATCATCAAGTGGGTGCGTCAGTGTACTGTGTGTGCTAGGTCAAAGGCTTCACATACTCCTGCTGCGGGGTTGCTTTGCCCTCTGGAGGTTCCTAGTGTGCCTTGGACGCATCTCACAATGGATTTTATTACTGATCTTCCTGTGTCCGAGGGTTTTACTGTCATCTGGGTGGTCGTGGACCGTTTTAGTAAGATGTGTCATTTGGTTCCATTCATTAAGTTGCCCTGTGCCACGACACTCGCTAAGGCGTTTGTTAAGGAGATTGTCAGCTCCATGGCGTTCCCACGGATATTGTTTCTGATAGAGGACCTCAGTTTGTGGCTCGCTTTTGGGGTGCTTTTTGTGACCGGTTGGGAGTCCATTTGTCATTTTCGTCTGGTTATCATCCTGAGTCTAATGGACAGACTGAAAGAAAGAACCAGGATGTTGAACAGTTTTTGCGTTGTTTTGTGGCGGACAATCAAGAGGTGTGGTCTGAATTTCTGCCTCTCGCAGAATTTGCTCTTAACAACCATACATCCTCCTCTGCTGGGTGTTCTCCTTTTTTTAGTTGTACTGGGAGACATCGGTCTTTTGGTTCGTTCTCCAAATTGGGGTCGGCGGCGCCGGAGGAGAAGAATTTTTCTGGTGATTTGGAGAGAGTTTGGACTAATGTACGTTGCAACCTTCAAGAGGCTAACAAGAAGTCCAAGAAGTATTTTGACAGGAAACGTAAAGAGGTTTTGTTTACTGTGGGTCACATGGTTTGGTTGTCCTCAAAGAACCTGCGGTTGAGGATTCCCTATAAAAAACTGGGTCCTAAGTTTGTGGGTCCATTTAAAGTGCTTCAGGTTGTTAACCCGTCTGCTGTTAGGTTGGATGTCCCTACTTCCTGGAAGATTAATCCTGTGTTTCATGTTTCCTTGTTGAAACAGGCTGACGTATCTGATAGAGACGCCACTGTCACAGTTCCTCCTGTGGTGGAAGACGGCGAATATGAAATTTCTCGTATCTTGAATTCTAGATGGCATAGAGGGAGATTACAGTATCTTGTCTCCTGGAAGGGTTTCGGTCCCGAAGACAACTCCTGGGTAAGGACAGATGATGTCTCTGCTCCTAGGCTTGTTAAAGCTTTCCACAGGAGGTTTCCGGATAGGCCTGGGCCTGGAGGATCCGGAGGATCCGCATAAAAGGGGGGGTACTGTTAGAACCCTCCTGTTTGTTTTTTCTATCTTGTGTTTTGCGGTCACGTGACCATCTGCCTTTATATTCCAGCTCCGCCCTTCTGGCTGGACTTCAGTGTTTGACTGTTTCTCTAGCCTGGTGCTTCAGTGTCTTTCTCTGTCAAGTTCGCTTGGTTCTCTGGGATCTCTAGTACATTTTTGTCAGGTTTTTTTTTGTGTTCTGCAACGACTTCTCTGTTTAGGAGGTGTCCCATTTTTGTCCCAGTCCTTAGTTCTTTTAGGGAACCTTCCCTTAATTCTATAGGTCTTCGTTCAGACTAGCCGAGGACTAAGGCGGATCTGTTCACTAGGAACAGGCAGCCCGCTACATCGTAGAGATTCAGCTTAGTCTTACTGTAGGGACAGCTTTCCCCTATCTTTCCTTAGTACATGTTGCAGATCATAACACTCGGTCCTGACTTCCGTCCGTGCTGCCTGCCGGGTGCTGTCTGTTTAGACTGCTGGAGACTCTGCGCTGTCTCTCAGGTTTCTTCTCTCCTCTCCCCTTTCTGGGGTGGTCCCATGGCTGCTTGCTGTCGGCCACACCCGGAGGCGGCTTCCCCAGACTGATGGACAGATCCAGGTATATGGCCACAGTTGCAGGGGCGGATTGCGCTTTTGGCGCCATTCTGGGACCCGGGCCACAGTGGGAGGTTTCTTTTTGTCCTTGATAACTCACATAATGGCGCACGTTCTTCCGGGGCAGGCGCCACATTCAGTATAGAACACAGTCTCTAGGCGCACAATACCCGGTGGTAACGGGTGGGTTCATATCCTGTTCGTGATGCCAAATATGCACCTGGGCCGTGGGGTACTCGGTAGCCGGGCCGGTCATTGCTAGGGGAGATGTCACTGTGGCGGTGACCCGGTCTGTTGACCCAGGGCGGTCAACAAAAGGGGATCTTTACAGGGAAATTAAAGTTCTTATGTAGTTTGTGACGCCACCTGTGGTATGCGGCTAAAGGGAGCCGCCGCTGCGGAGCAGGTCCTTTGGAGCTGGTGTGAATGCAGCAGAGTTGGTTCAGCTCTTCACAGGCAGAGCTTAGCTCCAGGGCAGTGTAGATGTTGCTGTTATGGAAGTAGCACTCATGGTGCAGTGTAGTGCAGGGGGTGATGGCGCAGCAGCAATAATTGACAGAGACAGTGGGGTGCAGTCTTCTGGATTTACTCAGAGTTCTCGCTTTTCTCCTTGTTACAACTGCAGATCACAACTCCCCACGTCATGCTGCGTTCACCGGGCAGGGGCTCAGCCAACCCTCAGGTACCTCCGGAGTACATAACGGGACCCCTTTCTGTGTGTTCCTTCTGGCCATCTTCCTGCACCTCACACTTAGTGTCCCAATCCAGTGACCGCGGACCTTGCCGGGCGACGTCTTCTCTGTCCCCTGGGTCCTCTATGGCCACCTTCTTTGTGAGATAGATGTGGCTTGCGGCTGCAGTACCTGAAATACTGCAGCCTCCGGTTTCCTAGTTGAGGCTTAAAGAACTCTGCTAGTTTAGGGACCGGTTCCCCCTGTGCGACCTGACCCCTCCACCTCCTGGCAGATGCGGGCGTACGGGTGGCCTCCAGCACTACCCGTACCGCTGGGGTCCCTTTCACGTTCCTGGAGCCTCTCTCCTGCTCCTCTCTCTCTTCAGTCTTGGGCCTCTCTGGCTAGGCCCTCCTCCTGAGCAGAGCTCCTACAGAGCTCCTGCTCCTCTCACCGAACTCCCACAGCCAAGATGGCTTCCCTCTTTATACTATTCCTAACAAGTGCTCCCCTGATTTACTTCCTCCACCCACACCCACTACATGGTTCCCCCTACTTTGGTTCCCCCCACTCCAGCCAGGGACAGGGCTCAGCAGAGAAGCGACGCATCTTGCCCCTCCTGGTGGTCTGGAGTAGTGTAGTGTTGGATGCAGGTGTTAGGGTCCCGGGCAGTACTCCTTCCTTACCTTAGAGTGAGATACCACACCTCTGGGTGAGATGCAGTACCTCTGTGGCGACTGAACCCACAGGGGCACCACACTAGTACATGATCATATTAAAGAGATTGTTCACTACGTTTACATGAGTGGCCTATCGTTATGATAGGTCATCATTGTCTGATCAGTGGGGGTGCGACACCCTGCACTCCCGCCGATCAGTTGTTCTCATTGTCAGCAGCTGCCAGAACTGCATAGCACAGCTCCATCCACAGAATAGTGGCCGCTGTCGTGTACTCCACATTGATTTGAATAGGGGCGGATGTGCAGTACCGGCCGTGGCCACTTTACATACAGTAGTTGGAGCTGGGCTGAGCAGAGCCATTATTGTGCTGTTCCTGCCGCCGCCATCACTGTGCTCACTAAAGTCTCTAATGATCTACTAACAGCTAAATCTAATGGTCACTACTCCCTGCTGATTCTCCTGGATCTCTCTGCAGCATTCGACACTGTGGATCACCAGTTCCTCCTCACTATGCTCCGCTCTATAGGCCTCAAAGACACTGTTCTCTCCTGGTTCTCCTCCTACCTCTCTGACCGCTCCTTCACTGTATCTTTTGCCGGCTCCTCTTCCTCTCCTCGTCCCCTTACTATCAGGGTTCCGCAGGGCTCAGTCCTAGGCCCCCTCCTTTCTCTCTATACACTGCCCCTATTGTACACACAATCAGAAGATTTGGGTTCCAGTACCATCTCTATGCTGACGACACCCAATTATATACTTCTTCTCTGACATCACCCCTACCCTAATACAAAATACCAAGGATTGTCTGCCTGCTGTCTCTAACATCATGTCCTCCCTCGATCTTAAACTGAATCTCTCCAAAACTGAACTTCTTGTGTTTCTCCCCTCTACTAACCTAACTCTACCTAACATTGAAATTACCTTGGAGGGTTCAACCATAACTCCCAAGCTGCATGCCCGCTGCCTTGGGGTTATATTCGACACTAAACTTTCCTTTACTACCTATATCTGATCACTCATTCGCTCTTGTCACCTGCATCTTAAAACATCTCCAGAATCCGACCTTTTCTCATCTTTGAAACTGCTAAAACTCTTACTGTGGCTCTTATTCACTCTCGTCTGGACTACTGCAACACTCTTCTGATTGGTTTCCCTCTTACCAAACTTTCTCCTCTCCATTCTGTCCTGAATGCGGCAGCCAGGGTTGTATTTCTGTCCAGCCTCTTCACCAATGCCTCCATCTTGTGCCAGTCATTACAGTGGATATCCATTCGCTACAGGGTCCAATATAAACTCATGGCTCTCTCCCACAAAGCTCTCCACAGTTCTGCACCGGCTTATATCTCCTCTCTCATCTCTGTCTATTGCCCTATACGTGCCCTCCGTACTACAAATGACCTAAGACTAACATCCCCCATAATCCGAACCATGCACCTCCGTCTCCAAGTCTTCTCTCGTGCTGCGCCAGTTCTCTGGAATGCTCTACCCCAGATGACCTGACTGATCCCTAGCCCCGACATCTTCAAGCGTGCTTTAAAAACCCATCTCTTTAAACAAGCCTACCACCTCAACTCAGTAAACTAACTTTCTCCTATTCCCTCCCTCTAAATATTATTCAGAATCTGTTCCCTACTAGTCATCTGTCTCCACATCCTCCATGCACACGATAACTGCACTCGATACTTGAGTATTGCACTTAAACTGATGATCGGATCATGCAGCCTTATATGAAAATCCCTATTTATTATAATTGCTAGACCTGAAATAACAAGCACTTTTCACCTATTGTGTCCCCCCAATTTCCTTTTAGATTGTAAGCTTGTGAGCAGGGACCTCACTCCTAATGTAACTGTTTAAACTGTCTTACCTTGTATTTAATTTATTGTCTGTACATGTCCCCGCTTAATTGTAAAATGCTGCGGAAAATGTTGATGCTATATAAATAAAAAATTATTAATATAAATTATTATAAACTCTGAACTTTTATTGCATGTGTGTTCATGGAACTGATTTCCTCAATCTTGAGAATTCAACTCATGCCCAGTGGCGTACCGCCAATGGCGGCAGACCACGCGACTGCTATGGGGCCCGTGAGCCAGGGGGGCCCCATAGCAGTCCAGGGGTGGACGTACCGCTGCCGGTGCAGCTGCGCCTGGTCTCCATCATGCAGCTGCATCAAGGGGCCCGCAAGGTGCAGCTGCTCCCTGCACATTGCGGTCAGTGAGCGATCCCTGCAACTCCACTGCTGTCAGGAGGAGAATAGCAGCGGAGCTGGAGGGTTCGTCCTCTGCTTCCTCCCTGATCCAGGCGCGCGCAGCTTGATGACGTCATCATTCAGCGTGCGCCTGTGTCAGGAAGAAAGCTGCCGGCAACCAGGAGGATGCTGCAGGGAAGCGAGCTGAGGTAAGTTGTTTTTTTTTTTTTTTTTTTTTGCTGAAACGCTGGGGAGGGGAGGTGAGGGGAGAGCAATGGTGGGATGGTGGGGCTGGGGGGAGCAATAATGGGGCTGATGGGGCTGGGGAGAGGAATGATGGGGCTGGGAAGAGCAATAATGGGGCTGATGGGGTTGGGGAGAGGAGTGGTGGGGCTGGGAAGAACAATAATGGGGCTGATGGGGCAGGGGAGAGGAATGATGGGGCTGGGAAGAGCAATAATGGGGCTGATGGGGCTGGGGAGAGGAATGTTGGGGCTGGGAAGAGGACTGATGGGGCTGGGGAGAGGACTGATGGGGCTGGGGAGAGGAATAATGGGGCTGGGGAGAGCAATAATGGGACTGGGAAGAGCAATAATGGGGCTGGGAAGTGCAATAATGGGGCTGGGAAGAGCAATAATGGGGCTGGGGAGAGCAATAATGGGGCTGGGGAGAGGAACGATGGGGTTGATGGGGCTGGGGAGAGGAATAATGGGATGGTGGGGCTGGGGAGAGCAATGATGGGGCTGGGGAGAGGAATGACGGGGGCTGGGGAGAGCAATGATGGAGATGGTGGGGCTGGGGAGAGCAATGATGGGATGTTGGGGCTGGGGTGAGCAATAATGGGGCTGGGGAGAGGAATAATGGAATTGATGGGGTAGGGAGAGGAATGATGGGATGATGGGGCTGGGTAGAGGAATAATGGGGCTGGGGAGAGGAATTATGGGGCTGAGGAGAGCAATAATGGGGCTGAGGGGGCCAGGGAGAGGAATGATGGGGCTGATAGGGCCGGGAAGAGGAATGATGGGGCTGATGGGGCCAGAAGAGCAATAAAGCAATAACGGGGCTGAAGAGAGGAATAATGGGATGGTAGGGCTGGGGAGAGCAATAATGGGGCTGGGGAGAGCAATGATGGGGCTGGGGCGAGCAATAATGGGGCTGATGGGGCTGGGGAGAGGAATGATGGGGCTGGGGAGAGCAATGATGGGGCTGACGGGGCCGGGGAGAGGAATCATGGGGCTGATAGGGCCGGGAAGAGGAATGATGGGGTGGATGGGGCCGGGGAGAGCAATAATGGGGCTGATGGGGCTGGGGAGAGCAATAATGGGGCTGATGGGGCTGAGAAGAGCAATAATGGGGTTGATGGGTCTGGGAAGAGCAAGGGGGCTGGTGAGAGGAATGATGAGGCTGGTAAGAGCAATGATGGGGCTGGGAAGAGCGATAATGAGGCTGGTAAGAGCAATGATGGGGGTGCTGGGAGAGAGCAATGATGGAGGTACTGGGAGAGAGCAATGATGGAGGTACTGGGAGAGAGCAATGATGGCGGTGCTGGGACAGAGCAATGATGGGGGGCTGAGAGAGCAATGATGGAGGTGCTGGGACAGAGCAATGATGGGGTGCTGAGAGAGAGCAATGGTGGGGGTGCTGGGACAGAGCAATGATGGGGGTGCTGGGACAGAGCAATGACGGGGGTGCTGGGGCGGAGCAATGACTGGGGTGCTGGGACAGAGCAATGACGGGGGTGCTGGAACAGAGCAATGACGGGGGTGCTGGGATAGAGCAATGACGGGGGTGCTGGGACAGAGCAATGACGGGGGTGCTGGGACAGAGCAATGACGGGGGTGCTGGGACAGAGCAATGATGGAGGTGGTGGGAGAGAGCAATGATGGGGGTGCGGGGAGAGAGCAATTATGGGGGTTTCACTTTGCTTGTACTGTGAAGCCTTGTATGTTTTCCGTGTGCACATAGCCTTACAGTTAATTGGGGAGAGTCACAGAGACTGAATAATTTATATTATCGGCTGGTGGAGATTATAGTTAATGGGGGGCACAGTGCTGCTTATCACTTTATATTTTGATTACTAAGTGTCTAATAGTATATTAATGGGGGGTTACATATTTGTATTCAGGGGCGCAGTGCGGGAGAGACACATGTATACATACAATATGTGACCTTGTTATTTTCTAGGTTGGAGATCATCGTGACAAGACGAGTCGTGGCTGGGAGATGTCGACATGAAGGTCTGACCGGATGGAGAAGAAGCAGCAGAAACCGACTCTGATCAGATGAGACGTCAGCGGTAAGTGCCTGGATGTAAATATTATTCTGTATCTGCACTGTGTGACTTGGAGTGATAATGTTATCTGTAAAATCCCTTAGGCTGCATTCTAACATTTGTGTGAAATGTCCGTGTGCTGCCAGATTTTTTTATAGGATGGTCTACGGACTCGTACAGTTTTATAGATCCATTCACACATCCATGAAAATCACGGATCTGAGAATGAGATCTAAGAGGGTCAGAGAATGTCCTGTTCTGATCCGATTTTGAGGATTAGAATAGGACATGCTCAATGCGTTGGAAAAACAGGGCAGCACACCGACACTGCACACAGATGCAGGAATGTAGCCGTATTATGTATAGCACAGTCTCTTAGTATATAGTGTACTCACTTATTATGTATAGCGCCGTCCTTAGTTATATAGTTTCCGCTTTTATTATGTATAACACCCTCCCTTATTATGTACCATCCTCTCTAGCTCTAGGGGCTCACAGTTGGGGGATCATACTGTGTTGGGGTCAGCACACTTTGCCCTGGGAGTTGAGGTGGGGTATAGTAGGGTCATTATACTGCGTATGTGAAGGAATTCACCATGGGGGTATCATACTGTGTTTGGGGGGCCCTTTTATTGGCATCACACTTTATGGGGCAATGAAAGAGAGATCTAGGACTTCAGCAGGAGGAAAATTACTATGTAAAGGATGGAAAGTTGTGAGATCTGATCTTTGGTGACCCGACTATTATTTACATTTTCTTTTTTGGGGGGGCCCAATTAGAGCTTCTGCTATGGGGCCCCATGATTCCTATGTACGCCCCTGCTCATGCCACTTTATTAAACAAGGAATTCTACTTATGACAATGGTCAGAGTACCCTGATCTACTCCACAAAGGGTCACTTCTCCTGTTCAGTAGGTATGACCAAACAGCACACAGACAAGAAACAAATCACAGAATCACGGTTTATTAATATCAAGCAGTTCAAATAATTCAAATCTTCGGCATATTTACAAAGTGATAGACACACTCAATTAGCAAGAATCAATGTTTATCAGATAATCAAAAAGTCACGGTCTCTTGGAGTACTGTCAACTTATCTGCCATCACGTCAGCACATCCTCGTGTGAATCTATGCAAAACATATTTCATTAAGCATTACAGATTAGTAGAATAATCAGTAAATATATACTGATCGGGGGTCGTTTAATATCCTTATTTATACAAACAGAGAAATGCTTAACCATCCGCCCTGAACAATGTGTAATAAATTGATCAGAGCACAGAGGCTGCAATTATTCCGGGCAGCGCGAGTTCTGTTTACACAGGATGATGCGCTGCTGAGAACAAAAGATCATTTCATCTGACAAACGAGCATTTTGGTAGTTTATCGGCATCCTGTTTAGACTGTAAGATTATTGCGAAAAGAGCTTTCCTATGAATGCTTGTTCATGATACTCTTTCAGTGTAAATGTGCCTTAACACGGGTAATATTAGAGTAAATATTTTATTTAACATAAGTAATGTTGTTGGCTGCTTCCATGGATAACTACATTATTCTGTGTATGATGATCCTGATCGCTGGGGTTACACATCTGTAAAGAGAGATTTAATGGTCAGCATGAGACAGTTGTGAAATAGAAAGTGTTTTTACAAATATTCATTCCTACACCATTTATTTATTTATGCATGGTGTACTTCTTGTAGACTGAATTAGGACTAGGACACCACTTTATATTTATCAGTACCTTCATTGTCTATGTGCCTATATTGATTGTCCTTTCTGGACAACCCCTTTTTAAATGAGATACAGTGTGATCTGCTGGTCAATACAGCTGCACAAGCCTAAATGGTTATTTCCATCTCAGCCATTAAGGTGGGAATATTGTTTCCAAGCACAGACCACCAAGGTACGGCTGCCTAGACAGCGGAATGTAGCTGAGCTATGCAGTTTCCAAAACTCCCATAGAAGTGAATGGGAGTTATGAAAACAGAGTAACAAAGGGAGCTGCAATATTTCAGTAGTCCCAAGTTACAGAAACAGCATTGCTCACTATATTGCACTGTTTCTCTAACTTCCATTCACTTCAGATGCACTTGACCATTTCCTCAGCCCCACACCCTTTTAGCGGAACATATGACTTTTTGCACTAAAAGAATGCAAAGCAGGTTAAGGACAATAATGTAGAGCATTTTTTATTGTGAGCAAAATTCATGAACCACGTGTGCCATTCTAATGAATTTGCAGCAAAAATGTCTGCAAATACCAGAGACAAAAAAAAGAAAGGTGACTACATATGGGAATAACCACTTACAGTGCCTTGAAAAAGTATTCATACACCATGAAACGTTCCACATTTTTTTTCACGTTAAACCCACAAACTTAAATGTATTTTATTGGGATTTTATGTGATATACCAAAACAAAGTAGCAAGTATCTGTGAAGTATAAAGGAAATGATACACGGTTTTCTAAATATTTAAAAAATATAAATCTGAAAATTGTGACATGCATTTGTATTCAGTCCCCCTGTGTCTATACTTTGTAGGACCACCTTTCTTTGAAATTACTGTTGCAAGTCTTTTGGGGTCTGTCTCTATCAGCTTTGCACATCTAGAGGCTGAAATTTTTGCCCATTCTTCTTTGCAAGCTCGCTCTAGCTCAGTGAGATTAGATGGAGGCGTCTGTGAACAGCAATTTTCAAGTCTTGCCACAGATTCACAATGGGATTTAGGTCTGGACTTTGATTGGGCCATTCACACCATGAATATACTTAGATCTAAGTTCACATGTTAAAATCTGGCCCATAGGATTAGTATATTTGGCCTTTGATCCTGGATGTGTGTCACCCCAGCCCAGGATGCCACAAATAATAAAGGCTGTGTCTGAGAGCAGGAGGGAGGTTCCCTGGTTAGGGACAATTAGCATACAGCACCTCCTGTCCCAGGCCAGTAGGGGGAGCTGGCTGCCCCTATAAAAGCTGGAACTGGGGGCAGGGTTAGAGAGAACTGGACGACCTAGCTCAGGAGTGAGACTAGTCCCAGAGAAGGAGGGACAGTTCAGCTGTAGCTGAGGAGGTAGTGAGGCAGTGGAGAAGCCACGAACCAGGGACGTACGGCGCCAAGAGCCTGTCCTGGCCGAGAGGAACCACCTAACCGGACATTGGCGTCCGAGGCTGTAAAGACTCTAAGTCCAGCAGCAAAGAACCAATCCGCGAGGGATTTCATGTCCCTTGGCCTAAGAAGCACGGAGGCTCCGCCACAACGGAAGGGACTAGCAAAGCCAAGAGAGGCCAGAGGTAAAAGGAGCCCAAGTTGCAAGTCATACGGGCGAGGATACAAGGCACGCTCAGGGACGTGGGCTATTATACCACGAAGAGGGGAATAGTCAGAAAGAGCATAGAGAGCACGGTAGGCCTACACACTCACCCTGACCAGAGGGGCTTCCCGAGTGTTCTCAGACATCCAAGCCCCCTTATAGCCGGTACTGTTGTTGGGTCATCGCCATCTGTTACAATAAAGACCCTGAACTGTTTAAGCGGACTCTGCATCCTGACTATCGCGGCCGGAACTAGCACCCCCAACATCCACCTACACAATGCGGGGGCATTTATGCATATAGCATTTATGCATACTTTATCAAAGTGCCATAATTTAGCAAAGTGCCCTGGCAGTTAGAAAATGGCATTGCTAATATTCATCTTTCTTCTCTTCTTACAGGTATATATTTTTCACTGCTTGTGTGATCTGTCCTGAAAACTGCATTATATCTCCATGCAATGCTCTGCAGCCTATCAATTTCTGGTATATATTTTTCACTGCTTGTGTGATCTGTCCTGAAAACTGCATTATATCTCCATGCAATGCTCTGCAGCCTATCAATTTCTGGTATATATTTTTCACTGCTTGTGTGATCTGTCCTGAAAACTGCATTATATCTCCATGCAATGCTCTGCAGCCTATCAATTTCTGGTATATATTTTTCACTGCTTGTGTGATCTGTCCTGAAAACTGCATTATATCTCCATGCAATGCTCTGCAGCCTATCAATTTCTGGTATATATTTTTCACTGCTTGTGTGATCTGTCCTGAAAACTGCATTATATCTCCATGCAATGCTCTGCAGCCTATCAATTTCTGGTATATATTTTTTCACTCCTCTAGCTTTTTTATTCCATGATACTTAAAGGTCATCACACTTACTTTAAGAGTTTATGATCCATGCCGAGTTTACTAGTCTGTTTTTTTTTTTTTTTTCCCTGCACTTTATGGTCTCCTGTTGTCTTTTAAGCTAGTGATTGATTGTTAATGAGTTAAATCTGTGCAGATCTAAGCAGATACGTCCCTATATATTGAGACTTAGTTAAGGGGCAGCATTTATGCGGGGGCATTTATGCATACTTTATCGAAGTGCCATAATTTAGCAAAGTGCCCTGGCAGTTAGAAAATGGCATTGCTAATATTCATCTTTCTTCTCTTCTTACAGGTATATATTTTTCACTGCTTGTGTGATCTGTCCTGAAAACTGCATTATATCTCCATGCAATGCTCTGCAGCCTATCAATTTCTGGTATATATTTTTCACTGCTTGTGTGATCTGTCCTGAAAACTGCATTATATCTCCATGCAATGCTCTGCAGCCTATCAATTTCTGGTATATATTTTTCACTGCTTGTGTGATCTGTCCTGAAAACTGCATTATATCTCCATGCAATGCTCTGCAGCCTATCAATTTCTGGTATATATTTTTCACTGCTTGTGTGATCTGTCCTGAAAACTGCATTATATCTCCATGCAATGCTCTGCAGCCTATCAATTTCTGGTATATATTTTTCACTGCTTGTGTGATCTGTCCTGAAAACTGCATTATATCTCCATGCAATGCTCTGCAGCCTATCAATTTCTGGTATATATTTTTTCACTCCTCTAGCTTTTTTATTCCATGATACTTAAAGGTCATCACACTTACTTTAAGAGTTTATGATCCATGCCGAGTTTACTAGTCTGTTTTTTTTTTTTTTCCCTGCACTTTATGGTCTCCTGTTGTCTTTTAAGCTAGTGATTGATTGTTAATGAGTTAAATCTGTGCAGATCTAAGCAGATACGTCCCTATATATTGAGACTTAGTTAAGGGGCAGCATTTATGCGGGGGCATTTATGCATATAGCATTTATGCATACTTTATCGAAGTGCCATAATTTAGCAAAGTGCCCTGGCAGTTAGAAAATGGCATTGCTAATATTCATCTTTCTTCTCTTCTTACAGGTATATATTTTTCACTGCTTGTGTGATCTGTCCTGAAAACTGCATTATATCTCCATGCAATGCTCTGCAGCCTATCAATTTCTGGTATATATTTTTCACTGCTTGTGTGATCTGTCCTGAAAACTGCATTATATCTCCATGCAATGCTCTGCAGCCTATCAATTTCTGGTATATATTTTTTCACTCCTCTAGCTTTTTTATTCCATGATACTTAAAGGTCATCACACTTACTTTAAGAGTTTATGATCCATGCCGAGTTTACTAGTCTGTTTTTTTTTTTTTTCCCTGCACTTTATGGTCTCCTGTTGTCTTTTAAGCTAGTGATTGATTGTTAATGAGTTAAATCTGTGCAGATCTAAGCAGATACGTCCCTATATATTGAGACTTAGTTAAGGGGCAGCATTTATGCGGGGGCATTTATGCATATAGCATTTATGCATACTTTATCGAAGTGCCATAATTTAGCAAAGTGCCCTGGCAGTTAGAAAATGGCATTGCTAATATTCATCTTTCTTCTCTTCTTACAGGTATATATTTTTCACTGCTTGTGTGATCTGTCCTGAAAACTGCATTATATCTCCATGCAATGCTCTGCAGCCTATCAATTTCTGGTATATATTTTTCACTGCTTGTGTGATCTGTCCTGAAAACTGCATTATATCTCCATGCAATGCTCTGCAGCCTATCAATTTCTGGTATATATTTTTTCACTCCTCTAGCTTTTTTATTCCATGATACTTAAAGGTCATCACACTTACTTTAAGAGTTTATGATCCATGCCGAGTTTACTAGTCTGTTTTTTTTTTTTTTCCCTGCACTTTATGGTCTCCTGTTGTCTTTTAAGCTAGTGATTGATTGTTAATGAGTTAAATCTGTGCAGATCTAAGCAGATACGTCCCTATATATTGAGACTTAGTTAAGGGGCAGCATTTATGCGGGGGCATTTATGCATATAGCATTTATGCATACTTTATCGAAGTGCCATAATTTAGCAAAGTGCCCTGGCAGTTAGAAAATGGCATTGCTAATATTCATCTTTCTTCTCTTCTTACAGGTATATATTTTTCACTGCTTGTGTGATCTGTCCTGAAAACTGCATTATATCTCCATGCAATGCTCTGCAGCCTATCAATTTCTGGTATATATTTTTCACTGCTTGTGTGATCTGTCCTGAAAACTGCATTATATCTCCATGCAATGCTCTGCAGCCTATCAATTTCTGGTATATATTTTTTCACTCCTCTAGCTTTTTTATTCCATGATACTTAAAGGTCATCACACTTACTTTAAGAGTTTATGATCCATGCCGAGTTTACTAGTCTGTTTTTTTTTTTTTTCCCTGCACTTTATGGTCTCCTGTTGTCTTTTAAGCTAGTGATTGATTGTTAATGAGTTAAATCTGTGCAGATCTAAGCAGATACGTCCCTATATATTGAGACTTAGTTAAGGGGCAGCATTTATGCGGGGGCATTTATGCATATAGCATTTATGCATACTTTATCGAAGTGCCATAATTTAGCAAAGTGCCCTGGCAGTTAGAAAATGGCATTGCTAATATTCATCTTTCTTCTCTTCTTACAGGTATATATTTTTCACTGCTTGTGTGATCTGTCCTGAAAACTGCATTATATCTCCATGCAATGCTCTGCAGCCTATCAATTTCTGGTATATATTTTTCACTGCTTGTGTGATCTGTCCTGAAAACTGCATTATATCTCCATGCAATGCTCTGCAGCCTATCAATTTCTGGTATATATTTTTCACTGCTTGTGTGATCTGTCCTGAAAACTGCATTATATCTCCATGCAATGCTCTGCAGCCTATCAATTTCTGGTATATATTTTTCACTGCTTGTGTGATCTGTCCTGAAAACTGCATTATATCTCCATGCAATGCTCTGCAGCCTATCAATTTCTGGTATATATTTTTCACTGCTTGTGTGATCTGTCCTGAAAACTGCATTATATCTCCATGCAATGCTCTGCAGCCTATCAATTTCTGGTATATATTTTTTCACTCCTCTAGCTTTTTTATTCCATGATACTTAAAGGTCATCACACTTACTTTAAGAGTTTATGATCCATGCCGAGTTTACTAGTCTGTTTTTTTTTTTTTTCCCTGCACTTTATGGTCTCCTGTTGTCTTTTAAGCTAGTGATTGATTGTTAATGAGTTAAATCTGTGCAGATCTAAGCAGATACGTCCCTATATATTGAGACTTAGTTAAGGGGCAGCATTTATGCGGGGGCATTTATGCATATAGCATTTATGCATACTTTATCGAAGTGCCATAATTTAGCAAAGTGCCCTGGCAGTTAGAAAATGGCATTGCTAATATTCATCTTTCTTCTCTTCTTACAGGTATATATTTTTCACTGCTTGTGTGATCTGTCCTGAAAACTGCATTATATCTCCATGCAATGCTCTGCAGCCTATCAATTTCTGGTATATATTTTTCACTGCTTGTGTGATCTGTCCTGAAAACTGCATTATATCTCCATGCAATGCTCTGCAGCCTATCAATTTCTGGTATATATTTTTTCACTCCTCTAGCTTTTTTATTCCATGATACTTAAAGGTCATCACACTTACTTTAAGAGTTTATGATCCATGCCGAGTTTACTAGTCTGTTTTTTTTTTTTTTCCCTGCACTTTATGGTCTCCTGTTGTCTTTTAAGCTAGTGATTGATTGTTAATGAGTTAAATCTGTGCAGATCTAAGCAGATACGTCCCTATATATTGAGACTTAGTTAAGGGGCAGCATTTATGCGGGGGCATTTATGCATATAGCATTTATGCATACTTTATCGAAGTGCCATAATTTAGCAAAGTGCCCTGGCAGTTAGAAAATGGCATTGCTAATATTCATCTTTCTTCTCTTCTTACAGGTATATATTTTTCACTGCTTGTGTGATCTGTCCTGAAAACTGCATTATATCTCCATGCAATGCTCTGCAGCCTATCAATTTCTGGTATATATTTTTCACTGCTTGTGTGATCTGTCCTGAAAACTGCATTATATCTCCATGCAATGCTCTGCAGCCTATCAATTTCTGGTATATATTTTTTCACTCCTCTAGCTTTTTTATTCCATGATACTTAAAGGTCATCACACTTACTTTAAGAGTTTATGATCCATGCCGAGTTTACTAGTCTGTTTTTTTTTTTTTTCCCTGCACTTTATGGTCTCCTGTTGTCTTTTAAGCTAGTGATTGATTGTTAATGAGTTAAATCTGTGCAGATCTAAGCAGATACGTCCCTATATATTGAGACTTAGTTAAGGGGCAGCATTTATGCGGGGGCATTTATGCATATAGCATTTATGCATACTTTATCGAAGTGCCATAATTTAGCAAAGTGCCCTGGCAGTTAGAAAATGGCATTGCTAATATTCATCTTTCTTCTCTTCTTACAGGTATATATTTTTCACTGCTTGTGTGATCTGTCCTGAAAACTGCATTATATCTCCATGCAATGCTCTGCAGCCTATCAATTTCTGGTATATATTTTTCACTGCTTGTGTGATCTGTCCTGAAAACTGCATTATATCTCCATGCAATGCTCTGCAGCCTATCAATTTCTGGTATATATTTTTTCACTCCTCTAGCTTTTTTATTCCATGATACTTAAAGGTCATCACACTTACTTTAAGAGTTTATGATCCATGCCGAGTTTACTAGTCTGTTTTTTTTTTTTTTCCCTGCACTTTATGGTCTCCTGTTGTCTTTTAAGCTAGTGATTGATTGTTAATGAGTTAAATCTGTGCAGATCTAAGCAGATACGTCCCTATATATTGAGACTTAGTTAAGGGGCAGCATTTATGCGGGGGCATTTATGCATATAGCATTTATGCATACTTTATCGAAGTGCCATAATTTAGCAAAGTGCCCTGGCAGTTAGAAAATGGCATTGCTAATATTCATCTTTCTTCTCTTCTTACAGGTATATATTTTTCACTGCTTGTGTGATCTGTCCTGAAAACTGCATTATATCTCCATGCAATGCTCTGCAGCCTATCAATTTCTGGTATATATTTTTCACTGCTTGTGTGATCTGTCCTGAAAACTGCATTATATCTCCATGCAATGCTCTGCAGCCTATCAATTTCTGGTATATATTTTTTCACTCCTCTAGCTTTTTTATTCCATGATACTTAAAGGTCATCACACTTACTTTAAGAGTTTATGATCCATGCCGAGTTTACTAGTCTGTTTTTTTTTTTTTTCCCTGCACTTTATGGTCTCCTGTTGTCTTTTAAGCTAGTGATTGATTGTTAATGAGTTAAATCTGTGCAGATCTAAGCAGATACGTCCCTATATATTGAGACTTAGTTAAGGGGCAGCATTTATGCGGGGGCATTTATGCATATAGCATTTATGCATACTTTATCGAAGTGCCATAATTTAGCAAAGTGCCCTGGCAGTTAGAAAATGGCATTGCTAATATTCATCTTTCTTCTCTTCTTACAGGTATATATTTTTCACTGCTTGTGTGATCTGTCCTGAAAACTGCATTATATCTCCATGCAATGCTCTGCAGCCTATCAATTTCTGGTATATATTTTTCACTGCTTGTGTGATCTGTCCTGAAAACTGCATTATATCTCCATGCAATGCTCTGCAGCCTATCAATTTCTGGTATATATTTTTTCACTCCTCTAGCTTTTTTATTCCATGATACTTAAAGGTCATCACACTTACTTTAAGAGTTTATGATCCATGCCGAGTTTACTAGTCTGTTTTTTTTTTTTTTCCCTGCACTTTATGGTCTCCTGTTGTCTTTTAAGCTAGTGATTGATTGTTAATGAGTTAAATCTGTGCAGATCTAAGCAGATACGTCCCTATATATTGAGACTTAGTTAAGGGGCAGCATTTATGCAGGGGCATTTATGCATATAGCATTTATGCATACTTTATCGAAGTGCCATAATTTAGGAAAGTGCCCTGGCAGTTAGAAAATGGCAGTTGGACAGGGCAGGAGACAGGTAAGACATGCAAGACAAACCAACAAACTTGCTTACAGGTCATCTTTTTGGCAAACAGTATTCACCATTTGTATCTGTGCCATTTATTTTCTGGTTGCTACAATCATCCACATTCACCGTTCTCCCACATATGCGGCACACTTAATCCATATTAATCCCTCACTCCTCTCTTCTCCTATGTACAGTTGTCATGCTCTCTTCACAATGTTATACCACGCAGATCCATTCATTCCCACCATACAACGCAGGAAACGCTCTCACAAATCACTCAATCATCTGCTCACTCTCTGTATCTTCCTTCTATTAGTCGCAGGTGATATTTCTCCCAACCCAGGACCCTCCAGTAATAATAACACTAACTCTTTCCCTGTTGCATTCAGAAACCCTGCTAATCTTATTAATATTCCCTGCATATCTTCTGTCTCATTCAACTGTGCCCTTTGGAATGCACGCTCAGCTTGTAATAAACTCTCTTACATCCATGACTTTTTCCTCTCTAATTCCCTCAACCTTCTGGCTCTCACTGAAACCTGGATCCAGCAGTCGGACACCACCGCCGCTGCAGCTCTCTCCTATGGTGGCCTACATTTCTCTCATACCCCGCGACCTGACAACAGATCAGGTGGAGGTGTTGGTCTGCTTCTTTCAACAAAATGTACTTTTCAGGTTATCCCCCCTGTACCCTCCCTTATCTTCCCGTCCTTTGAGGCCCACACAGTCAGACTCTACCGGCCCTTCTCCCTGCGAGTGGCGGTTGTCTATCGCCCCCCAGGTCCCCCCCGTTAATTCCTGGATCACTTTGCTGCCTGGCTTACAAATTTTCTATCCTGCGACATCCCCACGATAATCATGGGAGACTTTAACATCCCAATTGGCGATCCTCTTTCCCCATCTGCCACGCATCTTTTATCATTAACCTCCTCCTTCGGCCTTTCACAGCTTGCTAATTCTCCTACACATGAGGACGGGAACACATTGGACCTGATCTTCTCCCGGCTTTGCTCAGTACATGACTTTACTAACTCTCCCCTTCCACTCTCTGACCATAATCTTCTTTCATTCTCTGTCAAGAACTGTGACTCTACTCAAGACACTCCCACCGTCCACACTTATAGAAATTTATGCGCCATTAACACCCAGAAATTTATAAAAAGGTTGCAATCATCATTGGCCCCAATCTCCTCCCTCTCATGTCCCGACTCTGCATTGAAGCATTATAACAAAATAATGCTATGCGCCCTGGATGAAGCCGCACCTCCTACACAAAGAACAATTCGGCATAGACTGCGACAACCCTGGCACACGCCTCAAACACGTCTTCTCCAGAAGTACTCCAGGTGCGCTGAACGGCTGTGGAGAAAATCAAATCTGCCCAAAGATTTCCTCCACTATAAATTTATGCTGAAAACATATAACTCTGCCCTTCACCTCTCCAAACAAACCTACTTTAACAACCTCATCATCTCACTTTCCAATAATCCTAAACGACTCTTTGACACGTTTCATTCTCTCCTCAATCAAACAGCACAGGCCCCGACCACCGACCTCAGCGCTGACGATCTGGCTAACTATTTCAAAGAAAATATTGACCATATCCGACAGGAAATTTTCTCCCAATCAACAAATGTTATGCATGCTCCCCCCCGCCACATTGTATCTTGCTCATTTTCTGACTTCGAACCAGTCACGGAAGATGAAGTGATCAGGCTCCTTGCATCTTCTCGCCCTACCACCTGCACCAGCGACCCTATTCCCTCACATCTCCTTCAGTCCCTTGCTCCAGCTGTCACCTCTCACCTAACTAAAATTTTCAACCTTTCCCTCTCATCTGGTATCTTTCCCTCTTCTTTTAAACACGCCAGCATACAACCATTACTTAAAAAACCATCCCTCGACCAGAACTGCACGGCCAACTACAGACCTGTTTCCAATCTTCCCTTTATCTCTAAACTCCTGGAACGCCTGGTCCACTCCCGTCTAATCCGCTATCTCTCAGACAACTCTCTTCTTGACCCTTTACAATCTGGTTTCCGCTCTTTACATTCTACTGAAACTGCCCTCAGTAAAGTCTCTAATGATCTACTAACAGCTAAATCTAATGGTCACTACTGCCTGCTGATTCTCCTGGATCTCTCTGCAGCATTCGACACTGTGGATCATCAGCTCCTCCTCACTATGCTCCGCACTATTGGCCTCAAGGACACGGTTCTCTCCTGGTTCTCCTCTTATCTCTCTGACCGCTCCTTCTCTGTGTCTTTTGCCGGCTCCTCCTCCTCCCTACTTCCTCTTACTGTCGGGGTTCCTCAAGGATCAGTCCTAGGCCCCCTTCTTTTCTCCTTATACACCGCTCCTATTGGACAAACAATCAGTAGATTCGGTTTTCAGTACCATCTCTATGCTGATGACACCCAATTATACACCTCTGCTCTGGACATCACCCCTGCATTACTACAAAAGACCAGTGATTGTCTTTCTGCTGTGTCTAACATTATGTCCTCCCTCTACCTAAAACTGAATCTGTCAAAAACTGAACTACTCGTCTTTCCTCCCTCCATTAATCTACCTGTGCCCGATATTGCCATCTCCGTTTGTGGCTCAACCATTACTCCCCAGCTACAAGCCCGCTGTCTTGGGGTCATTTTTGATTCAGATCTTTCTTTCACTCCTCACATCAAATCACTCGCTCGTTCATGTCATCTACACCTCAAAAACATCTCAAGAATCAGGACTTTTCTCACCTTTGACTCGGCAAAAACTCTTACTGTCGCTCTTATTCATTCTCGTCTTGACTATTGCAATGCTCTACTAATCGGTCTC
This sequence comes from Phyllobates terribilis, assembly GCF_046119375.1. Lineage (NCBI taxonomy): Eukaryota > Metazoa > Chordata > Amphibia > Anura > Dendrobatidae > Phyllobates > Phyllobates terribilis. Next base: position 220,200,859 of record NW_027362769.1, on the reverse strand, counting down.
CCTCTTACTAAACTCTCCCCTCTCCAATCCGTCCTGAACGCAGCAGCCAGGATCATATTCCTCGCCAACCGCTACTCAGATGCCTCTTCCCTGTGCCAGTCATTGCATTGGTTGCCCATCCAATATAGAGTTCGTTTTAAACTTATCACGCTTACCCACAAAGCGCTCCATGCTTCAGTACCCCCCTACATCTCCTCCCTTGTCTCAGTCTACCACCCTACACGTGCCCTCCGTTCTGCAAATGACTTGAAACTAAAATCCTCCATAATCCGAACTTCCCATTCCCGTCTCCAAGATTTCTCGCGTGCTGCGCCAATTCTCTGGAATGCACTACCCAGGACAGTTCGATTAATTCCCAATACCCACAGTTTCAAGCGAACCCTAAAAACACATTTCTTTAGACTGGCGTATCACCTAAACACACTCTGTCCATCCCAGCTTTCCCCCATATTAAAATCTTCTTCAACTTCGGGTTCAAACCAACCATGCACATAAAAGCCTCTGTCAGGACTGCACACATACTGGCTGGCGACCAGTCCATGTATTATTATTTATCCTATTCAGTATATCAAGGCTGCATTATACAATATATGTACTTTTTACCTTTTGTGTCTCCCCCACTTCCTCATAGACTGTAAGCTCGCGAGCAGGGCCCTCACTCCGTTCGATTTGAGATATGCTTATTCTGTATTGTCTGTATAAGTCCCCCCTAAAATTTGTAAAGTGCTGCGGAATATGTTGGCGCTATAAAAATAAACTATTATTATTATTATTACACTGCCTTGGGGCTACACTCCTCCCGTGGGGAGTTGTACTACTCTGTGCTGCACACCCACATCTGCCCCAGCGGTCTGCCTTGCAGCGGCGGTTATCCCTGACCGCAATCCACGGGTGGCGTAGTCGGACATTTAAAGCACTGATTGATAGACTGCCACAACTTGGTCTGACCACCCTGAGCCACGGGATCGGGTTGCCACTACTACCCCCAGCATCGTACAGGGGGCGAGTCAAATGCTGATACAGTTTAAAGAAATGATGAAAAAGGGAGCCGACGTCAGTTGATACTCCCTTCACCATCATTCCCCCTTTGTGTCAGTGCAGCGGGTGCTATGATATTATTTAGCACCTGCTGTGCCGAGCAGTGAAGCGCTTCAGAATGCTCGCTACCGAGACAGGAGCAGCAGGGAATCGGGGAGGGGGAGTATTTTTATTTATTTATTTTTTTAATGTAGGAGCCATTACTCTGTATGGAGGACTATGGGGGCCTATTACACTGAATAGAGGACTACGTGGGGCCATTATACTATATGGAAGGCAATGCAGGGCCCAGTATACTGTATGAAGGACAGATTCTCAATGGGATTTAGGTCTAGACTTTGACTGGGCCATTCAAACCATAAATAGGTTTTGATCTTAACCCTAGAACGCATGACCATAAAAATCTACATTTTCACATACCTGGGGCCTTTTAGGCCCGTGTGCAAATAATAAATAAATGACCAACTAGAAATGACAAACAACTATATACCTGAGGAATACCTAGAGTTTCAAAATTCTAACTAAAGTAATCTTGCAGAAAATAGAAAACAATTAACAGGGCGGGCCTGCGAGGCCCCAGGTATGCGTTCTAGGGTTAACCAATCCATAGTAGTTCTGGCAGTATGTTTAGGGTCATTGTCCTGCTTGAAGGTGAACCTGTAAGGTCTCAAGTTTTGCCACCTTTAACAGGTTTTCCTCCAGGAATGCCCTTTATTTAGCTCAATCCATCTTTCCATGAACTCTGACCAGCTTCCCTGCCCCTCTTGAAGAAAAGCATCCCCACAGCATGGTGCAACCACCACCATGTTTGACAGTGAGGATGGTGTTTTCAGGGTGTTGTGCAGTGTTAGTTTTAAGCCACACATAGCTTTTTGCATTTAGCCCAAAAAGTTCTACTTTGGTCTAACCTGACCAGAACACCTTCTTCTACATGCCATGTAGGGGACACAGCTAGTATAGGGAAGAATATGCTCTCCTCGGATGAGACCAAAGTAGAACTTTTTGGGCTAAATGCAAAACCCTATGTTTGGTGAAAAAATAACACTGCATATCACCCTGAAAAAAACATCCCCATCATCAAACATGGTGGTAACAGTATCATGTTGTGGAGATGCTTTTCTTCAGCAGGGACATGGAAGCTGGTCAGAGTTGAGGGGAAGATGGATGTAGCTAAATACAGGACAATCCTGGAGGAAAACCTGTTGGAGGCTGAAAAAGACTTGATGCTGGGGCGTAAGTTCACCTTCCAGCAGAACAACCCTATACATACTGCTAGAGCTACAATGGATGGTTTAGAACAAACCATATTCATGTGTTTGAATGGCTCAGTCACTGTCCCAAATCTGTGGCAAGTCTAAAAAATTGCTGTTCACTGGCGCCTCCATCCAATATCACTGACCTAGAGAAAGTTAGCAAAGAATAGTGGGCAAAAATTTCAGCATTTAGATGTGCAAAGCTCGTAGAGACATATCCCAAATGTCTTTCAGCAGTAGTTGAATACAAATGCACGTCACAATTTTCAGATTTATATTTTTAAGATAATATTTAGAATACCATGTATCATTTCCTTTACACTTTACAAATACTTGCTACTTTAAAATAAAATCCCAATAAAATACATTTAAATTTATGGTTGTAACGTGAAACTAAAACATAATACTTGATATGGTGCCCTTTTATATGCATATGTCTTATTATCTAATACATAGTAGCATCTTCAGCGCAGGAGCCGCTCTTTAACATAAAAACAGGGGATGCGCCCGTCTCCATCACATTAATTTTCTCTAACAAGATATTTGGATAGAGGTTGAAAAAAGGTCAACCTCTTTGATGACGGATATAATAAAACAATAGCTTGTACATAATATTTAATTCAATTCTATATTTCTACAATATGATATAGGAATAACATACCTTATTATCGGGCTATTGGGCCGCACTTTACAACTAAATGTTTTTCTTCAGAGATACTTTCATGGGTCTTGACACCAGAACAAGACTAGAAAGTAATATAACATTGTTTCAGGACAGTCAATTACAAAAACACAACTACAAAATTTACTACTGAATTATTTAGCATTCATATACTCGAATATCAGCATATTCTTTATAAGTCAGACCTTATATATTCTGTCATATTATAGATCTGTGTTGTATCGCTCTGTTATATGGCCCTCATAGCTTTTAACCCCTTTCCAACGTGGTAAGTAATAGTACGCAGCACGTCGTAACCCCAGGTTCACCGCGGGCTCCGGCTGTGAGCCCCCACTGAACGGGGGACATGTCAGCTGACATGTGCCCGCAACAGCTGCGGGTGGAATTGCAATCCACCCGCGGCTGTTAACTAGTTAAATGCCCTGTCAATCTCTGACAGCGGCATTTAACAGCGCCGCGCCGGAAGCGCGTCACTTACCCCGCCCATCGGTGACCCCATCACGTAATCGCGGGTCACTGATGGGTGGGCATGACAACCCTGGGTCTGCAGCAGACCCCAGTGGTTGTCATGTACTGATCGCTATGAGTGCCGCCCAGTGGTCAGCATTCATAGCAAGTGAGCAAATCTGCTACATACAGGCAATCTTGCTCATCTTGCTCATCGCCTGTATGTAGCAGAGCCGATGAGGCAAGTGCTGTTTCTAGTCTCCCATGAAGACTATTGAAGCAAGCAGAAAGTAAAAAAAAATGTTAAAAAATATAAAAGTTTAAATCACCTCCCTTTCGCCCCATTCAAAATAAACCAATAAAAAAAAAACCACATACACATATATGGTATAGTCGCGTTCAGAATTGCCTGATCTATCAATATAAAAAGAGAATTAATTAGATTGGTAAATGGTGTAACGAGAAAAAAATTAAAAACTCCAGAATTACGTTTTTTTTGGTCGCCACAACATTGCAATAAAATGCAATAACAGGCGATCAAAACATCGGATCTACCCCAAAATGGTATCAATAAAAACGTCAGCTCAGTGCGCAAAAAATAAGCTTTCATCCAGCCCCAGATCCTGAAAAATGGAGATGCTACGGGTCTCGAAAATGGCTCCATTTTTTTTTTTTTTTTTTTTAGCAAAAATGCTCATCTACTATGAGCGCCGGCCATCAGGCGGCGCTCATAGTAGATCAGCAATGACAACCACAGGGGTTTCCTGCAGACCCCGGGTTGTCATGCCAACACATCTCGCCCTGCAATCATGTGACAGGGGCGCCGATGGGCGGGTCTAATGACGCGCTTCCAGTGTGTGCATGTTAAATGCCGCTGTCAGAGATTGACAGTGGCATTTAACATATTAACAGCCGTGGGTGGATCGCGATTCCATCCGTGAAGGGCATATGATAGCTGCCAAGTTCCTGAAAAGGTGCAGGCTCAGCGCCGGAGCTCGCACCAAAGAGCGGGAGGCGACCTATGACGTACCTATACATCATAGGTCGTAAAGGGTTTAATGCATGCTATTATTCATCTAGCCTTGGCAGCAGCTGCCTGATACTGGTCATTAAAGTTTAGTTTGTTGTCCATCCCTACACCCAAGTCTTTTTCAGCAACAGTTTTACCTGGTGCTTTACAATTTAGTACATAATTAAACATTTTATTTCTCTGCCCAAGTGAATAACCTTACATCTATCTATATTAAACTTCATTTCTCAGCCCAAGCCTCCAGCTTACATAAATCCTTCTGCAATATTAAATTATCATCCTCTGTGTTGATTACCCTGCAGAGTTTAGCATCACCTGCAAATATTAATCTTCTACTCTGTATGCCCCCTACAAGGTCACTAATAAATATATTAAAAGGAATAGGGCCCACTACTGACTCATGTGGCAGTCCATTGATAACTGAGACCCAATCCGAGTGTGTTCCATTAATAATTACCCATTGTTTCCTATAACTGAGCCAGTTGTTAACCAAGTTACACATATATTCCCCTAGTCCCATTATTCTCATTTTATGTACTAGCCTTTTGTGTGGCACCGTATCAAATGCTTTTGAAAAGTTTATATAGACAATATCCACTGCGTTTCCCTGGTTCAGTATGGAACTTAACTCTTCATAAAAGCTTAGAGGTGTAGCTGGGTTTCAGCTCAAGGGGGGCAAAACATCTGAGTGAGCCCCCCCTTGAGGTAACCTAATCATAGGTATAGGGGAACCTCAGCAGATGACTATGCTGTTGCTTAAAATGTCCATACAAAGATTAACACTGATATTATCGCTGTATAGTGACCATATAGTGGTTGATACCAGTTCTGCATAACATCTAAGAGATTACAGTACAGGTATTGATGGTGACTAGTGATGAGCGAGCACTAAAATGCTCGGGTACTCGTTGCTCGGGTCGAGCAAATTGGAATACTCGGGTGCTCGACCCGAGCAACGAGCCCAATGTAAGTCTATGGGAAACTCAAGCATTTTTCAGGCTGCTCCCCCCGGTGGTCTGCAGAGGGCCTAAAAATTGCTCAAATCGATGGGAACAGTGCTCAAATGACATGGGAACAGCATGGGGAAGAACCCTGGAAGCATTTCTGACTGCCAGGTCACTGCTGTTAACAACGTTGTCAGAGTATTACGCCACTTTTACGGACTCACAATAAAACATACAAAAACGAAACCAAAATGGATTTTCCTGGGAAATATATTAAGGAACATCCTTTCCAGGGTAATGACTTGTATAGACGGCAAAACAAATAACCAAAACCAAAAATACTCCTCCACACCTTGGGCTATGTTCACATGTTGCGTTTTTGATGCGTTTTTGCAATTTTGCATTGCTTTCAACCAAGACAAATGCATTCACCAGGAAATGTAATTTTAACATTTTACAACCTTATCTGGCCATGTGGTGTGTGACACATCATCAGACACATGCATACAGTGCTGAAAAGACATGGGAACAGCCGGCAAAGACCTCTGGAAGCATCTCTGACTTCCAGGTCACTGCCTAAAAGTGTGCCCATCATAAGTGATCCTTGGCGCATGCGAAGATGCCTCCCGCCATGCACCTGTCGTTGCAGACTTGCAACAATCACCGTCCACGTCCTTGTCCCACTGCAGCGTTCAGTTGTCCCTACCCCATTCCTTGCAATGCAAGCGCAAGCATGCAGGCTGCCAGCCACCCACAGGCTGCAATACTATACTGCCAAATTTTTGACAGCTGCTTGTGTAGCGCCCCGAGGGCTCGGTTGCTACAGGGGTATTGCACCTCACCCAGAGGTGTGATATTCCACTCCCAGGTAAGGATGGAGTGTGGACCAGGGCTCAGTTAGCTGCACACACACAAACACCCCATTTCCGGAGGACGGCTCGACGGTGCTCCCAGATGCGGGCACAACTGACCATGTCCCTGGCTGGAGTGGGGAGGGGGGAAGAGAACCCAGTGGTGTTGGAGCAGAAAGGGGTCGGTTTCTGGAGCACAGGAAGGAGCTCATTGGGTGCAGGTCACCTGAGCTCAGACACAGAAAAACATATAAAAGGTTCACCCTGGATGTGGACTGTTGCCTGTATGTCGTGTGAATAACCAGCTGAGGACTGGGAGCAGCCAACTTAGTGAACTATCTGGCCGAGGACTGGGAGCGGTCAATTCTGTAAATAGTTGCACTTCCTAAAGTGCCCCCTACTGGTTTTATAAGAAACTACAACAACTGACCTCAGAACAAAAACCCGTTAGAGGTGGCCGAAGACAAGGTCCAGCAGCTGGATCGGCTATGCCCTGCAGCCACCCCAGGGCCTTTGTTGAGGGTTTACGAGTGGGTCCCTCATGTTTGTGTTTACAAGTTTGCATTTTATAGAAAGTTGGACACCTGGTCGCAAAGCGCACTGTGACCAGTTAACAAAAGTTTTACATGAAGAATGTTTATAAGAAAAATGTTTTGTATGTGACAGATGTGGTTATAAAAGTGAAAAGAGTTTTATAATGTTTTATATATGTGAAGAAAGTCTTAAAATATTGCTGAAAGAGAAAATGTGCCAGTAACGTTAAAAGAGAAAAATTGCCTCCCATAAAGGGATGAGTAATAATGGTTTATAATTTTATATATGAATGCATTCTAAAAACTTGCATGTTTTTGAATTGTCTTTTGCTCTGTTCCAGCCCGAGGATGTGCTGTGGTTTACCAGGGGGGAATGTAGCGCCCCGAGGGCTCGGTTGCTCCACGGGTATTGCACCTCACCCAGAGGTGTGATATTCCACTCCCAGGTAAGGATGGAGTGTGGACCAGGGCTCAGTTAGCTGCACACACACAAACACCCCATTTCCGGGGGACAGCTCGACGGTGCTCCCAGATGTGGGCACAACTGACTATGTCCCTGGCTGGAGTGGGGAGGGGGGAAGAGAACCCAGTGGTGTAGGAGCAGAAAGGGGTCGGTTTCTGGAGCACAGGAAGGAGCTCATTGGGTGCAGGTCACCTGAGCTCAGACACCGAAAAACATATAAAAGGTGGGGTCCATCTTAGTGAGGGAGTTCTGGGAGAGGGATCCAGTCAGAGCAGAAGGAAGAGAGAGCTGACCGGGAGCAGCGGCTCAGGCTGAGCTCAGCTCCACTAGGCAGGCCTAGAGAAAAGGCCGGGGCCAGCGAGAAGAAGGAGAAGGAAGGAGAAGAGACAGAGGAGTGGAAGGGCTCCAGAAACAAGAAGGCAGAAGGGACCCTAAGAGTGCAGAACGGCCAGCAACCGTTGCATACCCCATTATATCGGGTGGAAGGGTCAGGCTGTGGAAAGGTACCGGATCCCTAAGTTGGTGGAGGCGAATCTACCTTCAGCCAAGAACCGGAAGTTGCGACCATTTTTTGGTGCGACCCCCCACTAAACCAGCTAGGAAAGCACCATATAGGATAGCGGGAAGTGAAGGCCAACGCTTACCCGACACGGTCCGTGGTAGCCGGACAGAAGTCAGGACACTGGTGGGGCACGAGAGGCCATATAAAGGACAGAAGGGAGTACTGTGCCATACTCCTGAATTGCCTGAGGGTTGACCGAGCTCCTCACCTGGTGGACGCAGCGCGGCTCGGGCAGTCCTTGCTGACAGAAGTGACTGGGATAACAACTGTGAGTAAAAGACCCTGGACTGCATCATTGGACTCTGTGTGATTTCTGCTGCGCCTGCACCATCACCCCCATCCTCCCTATACACTGCCCTGAGGCTACACTCTTCCCGTGGGGAGTTATCCTACCCCTGTGCTGCACACCAACACCAGCCTCAGCGGTCTGCCTCACAGCGGCGGTTATCCCTGACCGCAATCCACGGGTGGCGTAGTCGGACATTTAAAGCACTGATTGATAGACTGCCACAACTTGGTCTGACCACCCTGAGCCACGGGATCGGGTTGCCACTACTACCCCCAGCATCGTACAGAAGGCCCGGTTCCGGGTGCCCCACGGCCCAGGGGGCGAGTCACTTGCACTTGAAATGTGGCCTATTAAGCTCGTGAAGGCGGAAGCTTTTCACAACCTCATGCCGGCGGCGGCTGGGTGTCCATACTCGGTCCCCAGCCGCCACTATATTTCCCGGTATCTCCTCCGCCTTCCACAAGCACGGGTCCCACAACATTACCCGTGCCCTCCCCAGTGCACTTACTGCCAAGGACAGCCTAACCACAAACACGTGGACAGGTGAATGTGGCCAGGGACAGTACGGAGCCAGTCCACAACTTTTTTTGCTGACAGTTGTATTTAGCTCGGTGAAAGGACTGGCATAGAGGGAAACCCTATCTACCCTGCATGTCATTTCTCACAGGAAGTCCTGTAATGCAGCTTGTTGCAGAAGCAATGGCAGTCCGTCCAACATCAACTCGCCCTTGTCGGTGGTGCTTTGACACACACACACATCTTTCTTTGCACATTTAATTTCTTGAATATAGAGTTGGACAATGGCCTGATCTGTAATGCGGTTTGAGAAATACGGGCCCACCAGAGAACCAGAGACTCCTCCAGCGGGCCCTGGCTTCTCCTTCAGGAGAGTTCATAATGCCGAAGAGAGGCCATGATGATGATAGAGGCCACCATCTGCTTAGTTTTCTGTTACTTGGAATGAAAGTGCAAGTATGCAGCCAGCCACCCACCCATCCACAGGCCGCAACACTAAACTGCCAGATTTCTGGGCAGCTTTTTGCACTTGAAATATGGCCTTTTAAGCTCGTGGAGGCGGAAGCTTTTCACAACCTCATGCCGGCGGCGGCCGGGTGTCCATACTCGGTCCCCAGCCGCCACTATATTTCCCGGTATCGCCTCCGCCTTCCACAAGCACGGGTCCCACAACATTACCCGTGCCCCCCCCCAGTGCACTTACTGGGAAGGACCGCCTACCCACAAACACGTGGACAGGTGAATGTGGCCAGGGACGGTACGGAGCCAGTCCACAACTTTTTTTTGCTGACAGTTGTATGCAGCTTATTGCAGAAGCAATGGCAGCCCGTCCAACATCAACTCGCCCTTGTCGGTGGTTGACACACACACATCTTTCTTTGCGCATTTAATTTCTTGAATACAGAGTTGGACAATGGCCTGATCTGTAATGCAGTTTGAGAAATAACATGCATAAGCATGGCTGATCCACATTAAAAAAGCAGCCATAGAGTGTCCGGGAACCTTTCCACACACTTTTCTTAGCCAGGACTGCTTCTCGGCAGGGTTGGATGGTCCCACCAGAGAATCCTCTGGTGTGCCTTGGCTTCTACCGCAGGAAAGTTCATGATAGCGCTAACTTTGCAGCTGCTATGGGGCTCTTGAGCGGGGGAGAAAGGTTAGCCCTCAGAATCAAATCCTCTGCTGGGCACAATGTTTTTCAATCTGAAACAGCTTCTCAGTGGGAGTTGTATTTCACCACAGCCATATTCTTTAGCTCGGTGAAAGGACTGGCATAGAGGGAAACCGTATCTACCCCGTCTATTGTTTTGTTTTTTTTAAACGTTTTTTTTTTAAGACAAATGCATTCACCGGGCCGGGAAATGTCATTTTAACATTTTACAACCTTATCTGGCAATGTGGTGTGTGACACATCATCAGACACTTCCTGTTTTATTTATGATGGAGGGACTCTAGAGGGACTCTGGAGGGAGGGACTCTGAAAGTCATAAAGCCTATTTTTATAGGGACATCAGACGGCCCTTACTATTCTTAAAAGGCCAGCAGTCAGCCCTAGCTATTGTTAGAGAGCCATCAGCCGGCTATGCTTTGTTGTTCCCATTATTAACAAGTGGGTGTCCTATACTGTTATTGCACATCCAGTGACTGCAAGGGCTGCCAAAAATTGGACGCAACCCAATACCCCTTTGAAGAGACATAGAGGAGGGTCTCAGTAAAAAAAATGTTCCCATTATAAAGGAGCCAGTCTCCTATAAGTGCTAATGCCCATTCTGTGACTGCAAGGGCTGCCAAAATTTGGGAAAAACCCCACTAAGAATTTAAAGACACACAGAGCAGGGCCACAGTAACAAGGTACGACATGTTCCCATTAGAAAGGAGAGAGTCTGCTATACAGTTATAGGGTATGCAGTGAGTCCAACGGCTGACAATTTTAGGAAAAACCCCACTAAGAATTTAAAGACACATAGAACAGGGCCACAGTAACAACAAATTCCCATTAGAAAGGAGAGAGTCTCCCATAGTGTTGTCCTATGCAGTGAATGCAAGGGCTGACAAAAATTTGGAGGCACTTCAATGCCCCTTGGAAGAGACGTGGAGGAGGGCCTCATAAAAAAATGTTCCCATTAGAAAGGAGCGGGCCTCCTATACTTGTATTGCCTATTTACCCCTGGGGGGTATACATGAACATACTGTATCAAAAAATGTTTTTACGGGCATCATAAACACCCTTTAAAAAAATTAGGTGGGTGTTGCATCACGGACCACGGTCACCCTGGTGATATGGTGGTGGAGGATGAGGAGAAGGAGGAGGACAAGAGCAAATAGCCAAAATCAGGAAGCGTATACCAATGTGTGGATGTGAAAAGGTGCATGGGAATACACCTCTCAAGAAAAGACACTGGATTGGAGTTTATGTTACGCTGCTATCATTCGGTGGTGTTGAGAAGTCTGGCCTAATCCAGCCCTTGTTCATTTTTATAAGAGTCAGCCTGTCAGCATTTTCAGTTGACATGCGGATGCGCTTATTAGTTATAATTCCACCAGCGGCACTAAAAACCCGCTCTGATAAAATGCTGGCGGCAGGGCAGGCCAGGACCTCCAAGGCATAGAGAGCCAGTTCATTCCACGTATCCAGCCTGGATACCCAATAATTATAAGGCACAGAGGAATCACGGAGGACGTTGGTATGGTCGGCAAGGTACTCCCTCAGCATCTTCCCAAACTTTGCACTCCTTGTGAGAGTACCCCGCGCCTCAGGGCCTGTCCGATGGGAGGGTCTGAGAAAACTTTCCCAGAACTTTGACAATGTTCACCTGCCTCTGCTGGATTGAAGTTGTGTCTCTCTTGCCTGTACTCCTTGGTTGTCCAACGAAGTGTGCCCTCTGCCGCCAGTGTTTTCAGATGGGAATTTTTTTAATAGTTCCACAACAAGGGCCTTCTGGTACAGCCCCATTTTTGTAGACCTGTCCGCCTCAGGAATAAGAGATATAAAGTGCTCCTTGTAGCGTGGGTCTAGAAGTGTCACCAACCAGTAATGGCTGTCACCCAAAATTTTGAGAACGCGAGGATCATGGGAAAGGCAGCGTGACAAACTCAGCCATGCATGCCAGACTACTAACAGGCAAGACTTCCGTGTCCTCACCAAGAGGATGACTGACCATGCTCTCCTCCTCCTCCTCTCTGTCCTCTGGCCATCCACGCTGAACAGACGGTATGACAGCTGTGCAGATAGTACCGTCTATAGTGAATGAAACTACCTCCTGTCCTTCCTCCTCCTCCTCTTCCTCATTGTCACCCAATCCACGTTTGGATGAGATGAGGCTTGGCTGTGTGTAATCACCCTGTATGGTTCCTTGCTCCATCTCATCGTGCTCCGCCTGCAATGCATCCTCTTTGATTGTGAGCAGAGAGCGTTTCAGAAGACAGAGAAGCGGGATGGTGATGCTAATTATGGCGCCGCTCACCATCTTGGTGGAGTCCTCAAAGTTTTGGAGGATGGTACATATGTCTGACATCCATGTCCACTCCTGAGGTCTTATGTGTGGAGTCTGATCTGAATACCGACGGCCTTGTTGATGCTGGTACTCAACAACTGCCCTCTTCTGCTCACAAATCCTTCCTAACATCTGCAGTGTAGAGTTCCAACGCGTGGGGACATCACACACCAGTCTGTGAGCCGGAAGCGGCAAACGCTGCTGAAACACTGCAAGGGTGGCGGAAGCTGTAGCTGACTTTCTAAAATGGGCACACAGGCGGCGTACTTTAACAAGCAGATCCGGCAGCTCCGGGTAGGATTTGAGAAACCGCTGAACCACGAGGTTAAGCACATGGGCCAGGCATGGTACGTGTGTGAGCTCGCCTCGCCTCAGAGCCGCCACCAGGTTCTGGCTATTGTCACACATGACCATGCCAGGCTGTAGGTTCAGCGGTGTGAGCCACAGATCTGCCTGCTCTTTCAGAGCTGTCCACAACTCTTCAGCATTGTGCGTTTTTTCACCTAAGTGTGGTGCCCCTGAGCATCCGGTCGCCACAAGGTGGGATACTGCAGCCTGTCAGCAGGTGTAGTGTCTCCTCACCCAGGTAAGGACGGTGCACTGGTCAGGACCCTGAATCTACATTTAACACTACACACTCCTGACCTATGGGAGGCAAGTATGCACCATAGTGCTGCCTCAGCAGGATCACAAGTGAGGGAAACCAAAAGTTAGGGGAACCATGTAGTGGGAGTGGGTGTAGAACACAGTTTTAGTTTACACACATAATTTGATAAATAATAGCCAGCCATCTTGAGCACAAGGTTCTTGATTCTTAGTTCCTATTCATGGAGTGTGATCTTCACAGCTGGCAGCAGCCAAGTGTTGGAGCTTGCAGCATGCTGAAGATGCACGGTCCTTGTGCTCTGACCTTTACACGAGGAGCGGGTATGAGTTAACAGTGTCTCTACCCCGGTCAAGTTCCCTTGCTTAAGAAGGTCGGGAGCTATAGTGACAGCTCCACAAGCAAAAGGATCCCAGGGAGCACGGATGGAGCGGCGTACGCCACCTGTACTCTCCATTCTGGCCCAGCCAGAGGGACTCCAGCTGCAAGAGGGGTACCGGCCCCCGATATCCGACTTTGCCACTTCATGTCTCGGTCAGAGAAGCCCGGAAGGCTACAATGGATCCCGTCGCGGGACAGACGGAACAGCAATTGCCGCCGTGCCCCAAATCTGTGCATAGTCCAGAGGGAGACCCAGCCTTTGCACGCACGCGGACAGGAGAGGTCGAAAGGGACAGTTTAGGAACACTCAGAGGGTCCTGATCGAAGTGCCTGGATATCCTGGGTGCGCTGAGCCCTCGTCTCTGGTGACCGCAGTAATCCTTGAGGAGCAGGGAGAAGCCTTGCTGCTGCTTACAATAACGTGAGTAAAAGACCTGGAAGACTACCCCTAAGGCCTCCAGACTCTTTATTTCTGCACTGCACCACACGGCACCAGAGTATTCCTATAACTACTCCCTCCATCCTCCTGCTCCCCTGCCCTGAGGCCCTGCTCCACCTGTGGGGAGTTATAGCACCTCAAGCTGCCATAACATCCAGCCTCAGAGGACTGCTAGCAGCGCTGGTGGTGCATCACCAGACACCGCAGGTGGCGTAGTCTCAATTCCACCACTCGTCCTCACCAACACTGAAAGCCCATTACCCTTTTTAATGTGACGGCCCTGGGCACGGAACGGGTCCAGGCCACGACTACTTCCTCAACACCTGACCCGGCTCAGAGTACCCCATTTCCTAGGGAGAGCTGTGAGCGTCACATAACTGGCGTAGTCGGCAGGATTGCGTGCCCAAAGCAACGGAAGAAGATTGCCCATTGCTACCGGGTACTGCGCACCTTTTTCAATAGACTGTCGTTTTCCACTTAAAATGGAGCCCGCCCAAGAAGAACGGACGCCATAATGTGCAGAAAGGACAGCGTCTTAGCACCTCCCATTGTGGGCCTGGCTCCACAATGGCGCCAAAAGAGCAGACCGCCCCTTCCATTAGAGACTGTCCACGGGGTAGTGTCCATCACCCCGGAGGGGACGTCCGGGGGAGTGCCAGTCGGCCTGCCACCCTGGAGCCGCCCCAAAAAGAGGTGGAGAAGAGGAAAACAACAAGGTGCATCCATTACAGTCCCAGCATTGCCACCACTGGAAGCAGTCATGGACACCACGGAGGGAACTCAGCAAGAGCCTTCTGCGGCTGGCCCGGCTGCCAGCACCGGTAGAGACAGAGCCAGTTTTCACCCAAATCCGGGAGTTCCTTTGATTCCCAGCTCCGGACCGGGAAACCTGGCCCGGAGGTGTATGGAGGCGGCTGCGCGGCTTCAGGAGGAGCAACTGCGGGAGAGTGAAACCCTCCGCCAAGGAGCAGCAGGCCAGGAAGAGGAGTTCCCGGAGGGCACCTGCGGCCTAGGGCCGGGTGAGTTAGAAATCCTTACCCCGGCCACTGAGCAAACCGTACCCCTCTTGGACTTGTGGTCCGAGTACCTGCTGCCCGGCGCAGTGACCTGGGAGCAAGCCCTGGCCCCGGAGCTCCAAGCTGCCGCCATGTCCTGAGACCTCCGTGGTCTCCCACCTCCCGTTCCGGAAAAACCCGGGCCTGCATTGGCATCTACGGGCCCCAACCCGGAATGGTCCGCGCACTCGGGCCTGCCGCAGCACCCCCTAACGCCGCTTCCGGCCCCCACCGTTACCTGCCCGGCGGCAGAAGAGTGGGCCTGGGACAACCAGGGGGGCGACCTGATAGGCTTCCCCCGGGAGACCCGGGCTGAAGAGAGGAGAAGGGAGCAGTGCCTCCAACAGATCCTCCAACTCGACCGGGAGCAGCAACAACAGGAGGTTCGATGTGAGCAGCTCCGAGTGCGGGCCAAAGCTGCCAAGTCTAGAGCCCGCCAGAGGGAGGCGTCCCACCCGAGCCCCCGTGAAGAAGGGCAGGTGGTCCGCTTCCACCGGGAGGCGGGATGGGGCTTCATCAGGAGTCCCCAGCATGAGGATGACGTCTTTGTCAGCCGGCGGGACGTCGAAACCAGGCTCAAAAAGGGACACCCTGGCCGGAACCTCAACCCGGGCGATCTTGTGTCCTTCACCCGCCACAGTGGAGTGCGGGGGTGGTACGCCCTGGATGTGCGTAAAATGTCCAGGAGTGATGCCCCAGTGCACTCACCTGTGGAGGGCCGGTCAGCCTCCGTTGGGAGGAATGAGCCCTTTCCCCGGCGGGAATATATGGACTAGGCAGCCCCCGGCTGCTGTTATAGTCAAAGTTGACTTGTTTTATATTTTGTGTTCTTTTTCTACCGTTTTCCAGAGACATTAGTCCCTGCGGACAATGGCAGCAGACAAACTTCCTTGTATATAGTTATGCATCTATTTAGGTGCTTCCTATTGGTTTTATGCAAAGCCGTGTCTTTTCTTCTACCTCTGACCTCAGAAGCAAAACCTGTCTGGAGTGGCTCTCTTGGAGGCCCAACACAGGATCTTCATGCCCTGTAGCCACCCCTGGGCTTACGTTGAGGGTTTAGGACAGGTCCCTCTTGCTACTGAACTGACTCCTTCTACCGCACTTTAAACAGTCTGCTGCCATATTGAACGTCTCTTATCTTATATTTTATACTTTTATATTTTTGTAATTTTGCACTTTTATATTATTTATGCAACGTTTAAGCAAAGTACCTCCCATAAAGAGAAGATTGTTTTGTTTGTTACAAAAATGTTATAAAAGGTCTTTACCTGGCTTTACTCTTTTTGCAGCCCGCGGACGTACTGTGTTTTACCAGGGGGGAATGTGGCGCCCCTGAGGGTTCGGTCGCCACAAGGGGGGATACTGCAGCCTGTCAGCAGGTGTAGTGTCTACTCACCCAGGTAAGGACGGTGCACTGGTCAGGACCCTGAATCTACATTCAACACTACACACTCCTGACCTATGGGAGGCAAGTATGCACCATAGTGCTGCTTCAGCAGGATCACAAGTGAGGGAAACCAAAAGTTAGGGGAACCATGTAGTGGGAGTGGATGTAGAACACAGTTTTAGTTTACACACATAATTTGATAAATAATAGCCAGCCATCTTGAGCACAAGGTTCTTGATTCTTAGTTCCTATTCATGGAGTGTGATCTTCACAGCTGGCAGCGGCCATGTGTTGGAGCCTGCAGCATGCTGAAGATGCACGGTCCTCGTGCTCTGACCTTGACACGAGGAGCAGGTATGAGTTAACAGTGTCTCTACCCCGGTCAAGTTCCCTTGCTTAAAAAGGTCGGGAGCTATAGTGACAGCTCCACAAGCAAAAGGATCCCAGGGAGCACGGATGGAGCGGCGTACGCCACCTGTACTCTCCATTCTGGCCCAGCCAGAGGGACTCCAGCTGCAAGAGGGGTACCGGCCCCCGATATCTGACTTTGCCACTTCATGTCTCGGTCAGAGAAGCCCGGAAGGCTACAGTGGATCCCGTCGCGGGATGGACGGAACAGCAATTGCCGCCGTGCCCCAAATCTGTGCATAGTCCAGAGGGAGACCCAGCCTTTGCACGCACGCAGACAGGAGAGGTTGAAAGGGACAGTTTAGGAACACTCAGAGGGTCCTGATCGAAGTGCCTGAATATCCTGGGTGCGCTGAGCCCTCGTCTCTGGTGACCGCAGTAATCCTTGAGGAGCAGGGAGAAGCCTTGCTGCTGCTTACAATAACGTGAGTAAAAGACCTGGAAGACTACCCCTAAGGCCTCCAGACTCTTTATTTCTGCACCGCACCACACGGCACCAGAGTATTCCTATAACTACTCCCTCCATCCTCCTACTCGCCTGCCCTGAGGCCCTGCTCCGCCTGTGGGGAGTTATAACACCTCAAGCTGCCATAACATCCAGCCTCAGAGGACTGCTAGCAGCGCTGGTGGCGCATCACCAGACACCGCAGGTGGCGTAGTCTCAATTCCACCACTCGTCCTCACCAACACTGAAAGCCCATTACCCTTTTTAATGTGACGGCCCTGGGCACGGAACGGGTCCAGGCCACGACTACTTCCTCAACACCTGACCCGGCTCCGAGTACCCCATTTCCCAGGGAGGTCTGTGAGCGTCACATAAGCATATTAGCTTCAGCACAGCCTGTTGCCGCTTGGCCGAGGCAGTGCTGCAGTGCTTCCAGCTTGTGACTGATGTGATCATTTCGGAGATGAAGGCTGAAGAGGAGGAGGCTGAGGAGAATGAGTTGCAGGAGCTGTAGACCATGGGGGCAACCCTGATTGACCTAGGGCCCGCAAACCTTGGGGTCGGGAGGACGCATTTCGTCCCAAGGTCTGACTGGGTCCCAGCTTCCACTATGTTAACCCAGTGTGCCATCAGCGAGATGTACCATTCCTGCCCACAAGCACTTGTCCACGTGTCCGTGGTTAGGTGGACTTTACCGGTAACTGCGTTGTTGAGAGCACGGCTAATGTTTTGGGACACGTGCTTGGACGGCACACTGGAAGAAATAGTGGCGGCTGGGGACCGAGTACCAAGGGACGGCCGCCGCCATCAGGTTGCGGAATGCTTCCGTCTCCGCGAGCCTAAAAGGCCACATTTCGAGCGCAAGCAGTCGTGAAATGTGAAAATTTAGTAGTGTGGCCTGTGGGGCATTGGCTGCATATTTGCGCTTGAGTTCCAAGGACTGGGGTATGGACAATTTAACGCTGCGCTGGGACAAGGACATGGACGTACTTCCTGATGCTGCTACTTGAGAGTGTGCAACGACAGGTGCAGGGCAGGAGGCATCTTCGCATGCACCATCGACAGGGGATTGGCTTGCATCCACAACAGCGGAAGAAGCAATGGTGCCACCTGCAAACACGCAGACACTGTTCGTGGACCCCGGGGTTCGGCCCACAAAGTCTGGTGCTTTGCTGCCATGTGCCTGATCATGCTGGTGGTGGTCAGGCTGGTCGTTTTGCCACCCCTGCTGATGATGGCCTGGCAGGTGGTGCAAATGGCCTTTTTGGGGTTATCGGCAGAGTATTTAAAAAGCAACCAGACTCGGGAAGACCTAACAGTTGTACTGGCAACTTCCTTCATGTTGGTGTTACGGGGAACAGTTGCCTGCCTTCTGTCTGCGGCCACCACACTGTTTCTCCCTGCCTGTTGGGGTGCTCTGCCTCCCTCCCCCTGTGTGCTGCTGTCCTCGCTCTGCATGTCCTCCTGCCAGGTTGGGTCAGTTACTATATCGTCCACCACCTCGTCTTCCACTTCCGCACCCTGGTCCTCCTCCTGACTTTCTGGCAATTGTGTCTCATCATCGTCCACCTCTTGTGACACTTTCCCACCGTCGCCTTCGTGTAACCGTGGCTGCTCAAATATTTGGGCATCGCTACACGCGATCTCCTCTTGCTCCGCTTCAAGTGGATCGGGCGAGGGGCCCGAATCTATAAATGGAAAAGTGAACAGCTCTTCAGAGTGTCCAAGTGTGGGATCAGTTGTCTCTGGGTACTTGGCATAATGGGAGGAAGGAGGATCAGGGTGAGGAATATGCGGTCCAGACTCACGGCTACTGAGACTTGACCGTGTGGAAGACAGGGTGGTGGTGGTGGTGGCTAAGTGACTGGAAGCATTATCCGCTATCCAACCAACAACCTTTTGACACTGCTCTGGGCTCATTAGTGGTGTGCTGCGGTACCCTAGAAATTGGGACAGGAAGGTCAGGCGAGAAGATGTGGGTGTTTGTTGTGGCACAATTTCGGCTTGCCCACGGCCTTGTCTTCGGCCTCTGCATGCACCATTACCATCACGTTCAGTTCCCCGTCCCTTGCCACGTGCCTTGCCCATTTTAAATGGAGGACAGTATCTTCCACGCTCACTACAAATGACTTAGTTTGGAGCGAACTTATACGTGAGCCGTTTGACGGAGAAAACACAGTTTTAAATACCTGGCCTGTAGGTAACTATTTTGAACAGCAATCTGGTGTAAATTGCTTCACTGACACACTGAAAAATTGTTTTCATGGAGGCCAGAAATGGCAGTATTTTGTGAAAACGTATATGTAATCCGTGTGACGGAGAAAACACAGTTTTCAATACCTGACACAGCAAACCAGTGTGAAAAACTTTGCTGACACACTGAAAGAAATTTTTAATGGAGGCAAGAAATGGCAGTATTTTCTGACAACGTATATGTGATCCGTGTGACGGAGAAAACAGAGTTTTAAATACCTGGCCTGTAGGTAAGTAGTTTGAACAGCAAACAGCTGTGAATTGCTTCACTGACACACTGAAAGAAATCTTTAATGGAGGCCAGAAATGGCAGTATTTTCTGACAATGTATACGTGAGCCGTGTGACGGAGAAAACACAGTTTTAAATAGCTGGATTTTTAGCGCTGTAATATGGAAAGGACCTGGCTGTATTCTGCAGTGCCAACAAGCAAATGGAACAGAAAAAACACGTTCTCTGGATTGCTTTTTAAGCAAATTATGAGGATTAAGATGCAAAAACAATTATTCCTGGCCCCTGAGTCCTGGGCCTATTTCTAGAAATATAACAGCAGCAGAAGGCAGAACTGGAATGGAGCCTCTTGTCCTATGTGCACTGCAGTCTGTTATATGCCCTGCCTGCCAGCCTATATACACTGCCTGCCTGATATCTCTGCAGATGGATTAGTTAGTCCTCAAAACTACTGTTTGTTAAGATGGATATGTGTAATGTACGGTTTTTCTCCCTACACTACCTAATACACGATTAAATCTCTCCCTGACACAGCAGCACCTCTCCCTACACTGTCTGATCCGGAGTGACTGATGAGCATGGCGGCTCCAGGTCTTATATAGACCTGATGACGCTGTGCGGCCAGCCAATCACTGTTATGCCCACAACCAACATGGCTACGGCATTACAGTGCATGGCAGGCAATCCCTGCATGTTCATTGGCTCTCTAAAGAGCGCCAAACATGCAGGGAGGGGACCCGAGTTCCCGCCCGAGCAACCCGGAAATACTCGCTGAGCTTGTCGAGCACCATGATGCTCGGGCAAGTACCGAGTAGTGGCGAGTGCGTTCACTCATCACTAGTGTTGAGCGATACCTTCCGATATCAGGAAATATCAGATCGGATTGGATCGGGCCGATACTCAAGAAGTATTGGATATCGCCGATTCCGATACCGGAAACCAATGCAAGTCAATGGGACACAAATATCGGAATGAAAATGAACCCTTTCTTTCCTTGTAGGTTAATTCTACATGAAGGAAAACAACTAACAATAATGTAGAATGTATTGGGGGAGGTGGTTGCCCAAATCGATGGGAACAGTGCTCACAGTGAAAGATGAAAAGCCGGCAATTCAGCAGCGGCATACACCGGTACCCGACAATTTAGAACAGAAAGAATAGAGCTTCACACATAGATTAGATAGATAGAAACATGTCAGTCACAAATATAATAAGTACAGTGACAGTGTTGCTTACTGTACTTGTCATTTAGTGTAAAGGATTTATTTAAAAAAATAATAGTGTTTTCATGCACCGTCTCTTTAAAAAAGCCGGCCGGCAATTCAGCAGCGGTACCCGACAATTTAGATCAGAAAGATAGAGCATCACACATAGATTAGATAGATAGAAACATGTCAGTCACATATATAATAAGTACAGTGACAGTGTTGGTTACTGTACTTGTCATTTAGTGTTAAAATAAAGGATTTATTAAAAAAAAAAATTGGCGCGAGGTTCCCCGTAATTTTAGTCTCTAGCGGAGGTTAAGCAGACGGCTGGGGCAGATGTTTGAAGTCTGGGAAGGGGGTAATACCCACGGAGCTTCCCAGGCTACTAATATCAGCCCCCAGCTGAATTCCGAGCCTTTACTAGCTATTAAAATGGGGGACCCCCCAAAAAAATGAATATTGGCCCCCTCTCAGGCTAGAAACACCAGCCATCAGCCGCCCCAGAAATGGCGCATCCATAGGTTGCGCCAATTCTGGCACTTAGCCTCGCTCTTCCCACTGCCCTGTAGTGGTGGCAGTGGGGTAATAGGGCTGGGGTTGATGTCAGCTTATAATGCCAGCTGACATCAAGCCCAGGTTAGTAATGGAGAGGCGTCTATAAGACACCCCCATTACTAACCCCATAGTCAAAGTTACAAAAAAACACAAACACCCAGAATAAAGTCCTTTAAATGAAATAAACACGCAATTCTTTATTGTTCTAAATTAAACCATACTTACCATCACGCCCATTCCAGCTTAAGCAGAAAGCTGCCATCCAGCCTGTCATCCCGCAGACACTGAGAAGCGCAGGCATGCTTGCGCTCCTCAGTGTCTGGCTGTGACGGCATAAAGATGAGCCGAGGTCATGTCCAATGAACTCAGCTCACCTCATGCACGTCACTGACAGCGTGGGAGAATTCTCCTGCACTCACCGCATGCGCAGGAGAATTTTCCCACGCTGTCAGTGACGTGCATGAGGTGAGCAGAGTTCATTGGACATGAGCTCACCCCATGCACGTCACTGACAGCGTGGGAAAATTCTCCTGCACTCACCGCATGCGCAGGAGAATTTTCCCACGCTGTCAGTGACGTGCATGAGGTGAGCAGAGTTCATTGGACATGAACTCGGCACATCTGGATGCTGTCACAGCCAGACACTGAGGAGCGCAAGCATGCCTGCGCTTCTCAGTGTGTGCGTCATGGCAAGCTGGATGGCAGCTTTCTGCAGCGATCCAGCCTGTCATGTGAATGTAGCAGAGCTGAAGCTGTCGTGGGAACCATGGAAAGGTAAGGATGATGTTGCTTTATTATTTTACTTTTATTGCAGGAGATCATTGGCTTCAGCTGGAATGGGCGTGATGGTAAGTATGGTTTAATTTTGAACAATAAAGAATTGTGTCTTTATTTCAATTAAGGGACTTTATTCTGGGTGTTTGTGTTTTTTTTTAACTTTGACTATGGGGTTAGTAATGGGGGTGTCTTATAGACGCCTCTCCATTACTAACCTGGGCTTGATGTCAGCTGGCATTATAAGCTAACATCAACCCCAGCCCTATTACCCCACTGCCACCGCTACAGGGCAGTGGGAAGAGCGAGGCTAAGTGCCAGAATTGGCGCATCCTATGGATGCGCCATTTCTGGGGCGGCTGACGGCTGGTGTTTCTAGCCTGGGAGGGGCCCAATATTCATGGCACCCTTCCTGAGCTATTAATATCAGCCCCCAGCTGTCTGCCTAGCCTTTGCTAGCTATTAAAATAGGGGGGACCCCACGTCATTTTTTTGGGGGGGGGTCCCCCATTTTAATAGCTAGTAAAGGCTAGGTATTCAGCTGGGGGCTGATATCAGTTGCCTGGGAAGCTCCATGGGTATTACCCCCTTCCCAGGCTTAAAACATCTGCCCCAGCTGTCTGCTTAACCTCTGCTAGAGACTAAAATTATGGGGAACCACACGCCAATTTTTTTTAAAATAAATCCTTTATTTTAACACTAAATGACAAGTACAGTAAGTAACACTGTCACTGTACTTCTTATATATGTGACTGACATGTTTCTATCTATCTAATCTATGTGTGATGCTCTATTCTTTCTGTTGTAAATTGTCGGGTACCGCTGCTGAATTGCCGGCCGGCTTTTTTAAAGAGACGGTGCATGAAAACACTATTATTTTTCTTAAATAAATCCTTTACACTAAATGACAAGTACAGTAAGCAACACTGTCACTGTACTTCATATATATGTGACTGACATGTTTTTATCTATCTAATCTATGTGTTATACTCTATTCTTTCTATTCTAAATTGTCGGGTACCGCTACTGAATTTCCGGCCGGCTTTTTTTAAGAGACGGTGCATGAAAACACTATTATTTTTTTTAATAAATCCTTTACACTAAATGAAAAGTACAGTAAGCTGAGCGCAGCCATCCAGCTTGTCATCCTTCAGAGACACTGCAGAGCGCAGGCATTATGGGAACTTCCGATTCCGGTATTCGATATTGTAAAAGTATCGGAACTCAGTATCGGAACTCCGATACCGCGAATATCGGTCGATACCCGATATTTCAGTATCGGAATGCTCAACACTACTCATCACTAATGGTGACTTACAAGTGATGTTCTTTCTAATGGAGTCGTTCACTTTTACTGTCTTTTCCATCTGTCCCAGACCGGCTTGACAACTTCTTCCTGCCACGACTCGTCTACAGAGTTTACAACAAAGATGCATTTGACTTCTCACATTTCCAACACTGTCCCCATCTATTCCTAAACTGTACAAACAGATCATCCTGCTGATACCCCAATGCTGATCAGTTGCTGCTTCATGTGTCTCTATTACTGATCTTCTTAGTACCCCACATAATGCCCACCACTGTGCCCCTTACAGAGTAAAATTCCTCCTTTGTGCCCCCCAGATGGTAACATTGAGCCCTAGAAAATATTATTTTCATATGCAAATGCCCTTGCAAACAGTGCCCACATTTCGCCCCTAGAAAATAATAAAGCCCCCCAGTGTGCCCATTCGACAGTCACAATATTGAGTACTCTTATAACAATTATGTTTCTTAAGTGCTCACTTACAGTGAATCTGTCAGCAGGTTTTCACTACCTCATCTGATAGCAGCATGATATAGAGGTAGAGACCCTGGATTCAGCGATGTATCACTTAGTTTGCTGGGAGCAGTGATTCTGACACAATCAGAGTTTTTAGATGTAGCAATGAAGCAGAGCTCAGTAAGCTAGCCCTGCCCTCACCAGGCTCTCTGTGTACACAGTCTATAGACACTGAGCTACTTATCCCAGAAGGGGCGGAGTCAGACTAGCATGCACGTGCTGCTGTGTTCCAGCAATGATAAGCTCAAGCTCCTGGTGCTAAAACAATCATTACAGATGAACAAAACCACATAGCTTGATAAGAGATGCATCGCTGCAATCTGTGTTTTAACCCCTACAGCATGTTGTCTTCAGATTACATAGAAAAAACCTGGCAACAGATTCCCTTTAACATTTAAGAATGTCCCTTGAGTTCGCCCATTTACAGTTTCTCTCTACATAGCATGATGCCCCCCACAGCTCCCAGATACACAGCATGATTGACCCACAGTTCCCTATGCACTGCATGATAGGCCTCACAGTAGCCCTCAATGGCCCCCCTCTGTATGATGACCCCTATCAGCCCCCCAATGTACAATGCCCCCTAGTAGCTCTACTGACGCTATCTGATGGCCCTTAGTAGCCTCCCCCCACACTATATGATGGATCTTAGTATCCCCACAACACTGTATGATGGCCCCCAGTATCGACACAAAGCTGTATGATGGCCCCCAGGTATCCCTACAACACTGTGTGATGGCCCACAGTATCCCTACAACACTGTATGATGGCCCATGGTATCCCCACCACACTGTATTATGGCTGCCGGTATTCCCCCCACACTGTATTATGACCCCCAGTATTTCCCCTACACTGTATGATGGCCCCTAGTATCTCCTCACACTGTATGATGGCCCCCAATATTCCCCCTACACTATATGATGGCCTCCAGTATCACCCCACAGTGTATGATGATCATTTATAAGAAATTCCATGCCCACTGTGCTTGTTTTTGACGCTGCATAAACTCACCCGCAGCATGTCAATTTCTGTAGTGGAAACGTCAGTCTCTGCTGCAGATTCTGACTGATTGAAATGTCATTACATGCTGTGGATCCATATGTACTGACAAATCAAGTGCAGCATTAGAATGCAACGTTTTGGACGCAGCGAAAATACATTGCGTCCAAAGCTCTGCTGGTTGCTGATCATGGGGATGTAGCCTAAAGGCTAACCAAACAGCTGTGAGATGTTATTAATAGCCAGGGAACATGTTGGCGTAATGGCCTCTTCCTAGGCTAAAATTAGCAGCCTTCAGCTGCCCCAGATATTACACTTCATATTTAATTGGGATTAGGAGTAATGGGATTAGGGGTAATGGGATTTGGTGTCGCTGACGCCAAGCCCTAGGTTTAGTGATAAAGAAGTGTCAACCAGACACCCTAATTACTAAACCTGTAAGTAAAGAGTTCAATAAACACACACACCAAGAATAAAACACTTTATTTGAAATACAACAGACACATTCTTTAATCATTTAAATTAACCAATATACTCACCCCAGGTCCGACTGTAATCCAAGGGTTAAAGTGATAGCCCTCAATATACAGTATAAGTGTATACGTGGGACATGTGGGGGCTCATACTGTACATTGGGTCTGTGGGGGCTCATACTGTATATTTTGGGCTATGTGGGGGTTCATAATGTATATAGTGGTCTGTGTGTGGGCTCATATGGTATATAGGGTGGCTGTGTGTGGTCTCATATGGTATATAGGGGGATATCAGCATACTTAATTTTGCTCAATATTAAGTGATACAATTAATATTAATATAAAATAATCATTTTAATTAATATGTTATTATTTAGAAGAATTAATTTCATCCTATTGGTTTGGCCCTCCATAACAGTCATGCTCTCTCTTGTGGCCATTGGAAACTTGCGTTCCTGAAGTTTAGTGTCCTTTTAGCCCCATACAGCTTATTAAAGCACACATGAAAACATATTATTTTGTGATCACTATGGATTATAGATAATTTAGTGACAAAAATGTATCATTAGTGGAGAAAGGTTGAACTTGATGGACCTAGGTCTTTTTTCAACCTATGTAACTATTACTTAAATGCCCCCAAACCGTATTCTTAATATGCGGTCCGGCCTATTGGTCACTATCAGGTCTAGCAGTTTCATTGTTGTCAAAACCAGTTTCCATTGCTGGACCTACAGGTTTCTGCTCTCTAATTTATATCAGGTTAGTTGAAATCCTCCATGATAATGACTTCTCCATGATTTGCTTTATGAGGATATATTTCTGCCGCTTCCAATATATTTGTAGTTTTATAGCAAACTCCTATCAGTATTTTATTAATCTTTCTCCCTCCACTTATCTAGACCCACAGGGACTCTACATTTTCATTCGCCTCACACATATCATCAAATACAATGGGTTTTAGGGACGATTTTACATATAGACAAACCCAGGGAAGGGGGGCGCTTATTTGTGTCTTCATTCCTGAACAGAGTATAGCCCTGTAACTTTTACAGCTCAGTCATAGCTCTCATCCATCCCTGTCTCCATTATCCTCATCATATCATAATTTTCTTCCAGCAATATTAATTCTAACTCTTCCATTTTCTGGAATTAGTGTTTATGCACTTTATGTATTTCTCTATACATCTATTCCTACTTAACATATTGACTGTCTTAACCCCTCCCGCCATGCCACCCCCCAATTTCATTACTTATGCTCAGGTCACTATCTACACTATCTTCCCCAGCTGTACAAAAATTTCCTTCCCCCAGTCCCTAGTTTAAACGCTACTCCAACCTTCTAGAGATGTTCCCCCCAGCACAGCTGCACCCTCCCCATTCAGGTGCAGCCCACCTCTAGCATAGAGCCTGTAGCCAACAATGAAGTTGGCCAGGTTCAGTTCTCCAGAAACCTAAAACCCTCCTTCCTACCTACACCAATTTCTGAGCCATTTATTCATCTCCCTAATCTCCCACTGAAATAATAAGACAAGTACAATAATACATATTAAATATACTGTGTAAAAACAAGTAGTTGTGCCTTATGTGCTTAAAGGAGTATACTCATGTTATTAAATTGAAATAGAGCATTAAAGTAAGCAAGTTTCCAATTGACTTGCTTTTTCTATCTGCTGTCGTTCTCCTGCTATATGAGTTTCTAGCTTGCATAATGTACAGCTGATTTGCCAAGAGCTCTGCCATCAGAGTATGCACAGTAGCTACATATCCGTTACATTTAAAAATGAGGAGTTAACTCCTAACATTCTATTCAGCTCTCTCAAGCACAAATATTTCTATACAGCAGCCATCTGCTCACCTCCTTCTCAAGTTCTGATAGGGCTCGTATCAATACTGTAGAATAATAATCTCCAGGCACCCAACATCAGCAGTTTCCATAGCAGTTTTTTCTAATCATGGCTCTCACTTTCCTCAGCCATGTGCTTGTCCATAACATGTTGTAGCAGAATGAGGCTACTCACCAGAACTGTCACTCAAGAAGGATCACCTGCCCCCCAAGCATTAAGGAAGTAAGGAGATTGTAAGGAGACTGTAAACAGATTGTAGAGCTATGAGCTGCTCAAGAGTCAACTTAAGAATACCCGACATCTAAAATTCTGTGGATGCAAACTAAAATATTTCTGTAGTTAGCGTATTTAAGATGCATTGTTGACAATACTTACAGGTTTGCACGGTCCATTACTTGTGTTGCAAATGCTAACTTCACAGTGCAAATATACTAGATTTTCATTACCGATGAACTTGAACATATGAACAGAAAATCGCCCTTCTGTGGAGACTCCATTTTGTATCACTCTGATACTTGGGTCTTTCTTGTTTGGACATCTAGAAGGAAAAAAGCAGACTGAAACCACCCTTAAACCAAGCGATATATACACTGCACATCACCAATCAGTGATTTATGATTTAGACTGGTCTGTCCTACACATTTTAGTAAAAGGACAGTAAGGAAGAAGGAATGGAAAGGTATTGATAACTGTGATCTATGATGTTGGTGAAAAAAAATTGGAGCAAATTGTGAATATTAAGAAAAGATTTCTTTAACAAAGTTAAATAAGACCTACTTTAGAAGGAAATGCCAAAAATACGCTAAATATAAATGTCACAAATGCTAAAATGAAATATGAGCACCAAAAGAAGTATTCGATAATGGCAAAAAAATAATAACCAAGAAATGATTAATGTAAACATAAATACATTAAAAATTGAAACTTTATTGGCTACTATAAAAGTCATATATCACATAACATAAATACAATGCATTGTGAAAGTATTTGGCCCCCTTGAACTTTTCAACCTTTTGCCACATTTCTGGCTTCAAACATAAAGATATAAAATTCTAATTTTTTGGGGAAGAATCAACAACAAGTGGGACATAATTGTGAAGTGGAACAAAATTTATTGGATATTTTAAACTTTTTTAACAAATTAAAAACTGAAAAGTGGGGCGTGCAATATTATTCGGCCCCTTTACTTTCAGTGCAGAAAACTCACTCCAGAAGTTCAGTGAGGATCTCTGAATGATCCAATGTTGTCCTAAATGACTGGTAATGATAAATAGAATCCACCTGTATGTAATCAAGTCTCCGTATAAATGCACCTGCTCTGTGATAGTCTCAGGGTTCTGTTTCAAGTACAGAGAGCATCATGAAGACCAAGGAACACACCAGGCAGGTCCGAGATACTGTTGTGGCGAAGTTTAAAGCCGGATTTGGATACAAAAAGATTTCCCAAGTTTTAAACATCTCAAGGAGCACTGTGCAAGTGATCATATTGAAATGGAAGGAGTATCAGACCACTGCAAATCTACCAAGACCCGGCCGTCCCTCTAAACTTTCATCTCGAACAAGGAGAAGACTGATCAGAGATGCAGCCAAAAGGCCCATGATCACTCTGGATGAACTGCAGAGATCTACAGCTGAGGTGGGAGAGTCTGTCCATAGGACAACAATCAGTCGTACACTCCACAAATCTAGCCTTTATGGAAGAGTGGCAAGAAGAAAGTCATTTCTCAAAGATATCCATAAAAAGTCTCGTTTGAAGTTTGCCACAAGCCACCTGGGAGACAAACCAAACATGTGGAATAAGGTGCTCTGGTCAGATGAAACCAAAATCAAACTTTTTGTCCACAATGCAAAACAATATGTTTGGCATAAAAGCAACACAGCTCATCACTCTCAAAACACCAACCCCACTGTCAAACATGGTGGTGGTAGCATCATGGTTTGAGCCTGCTTTTCTTCAGCAGGGACAGGGAAGATGGTTAAAATTGATGGGAAGATGGACGGAGCCAAATACAGGACCATTCTGGAAGAAAACCTGTTGGAGTCTGCAAAAGACTGGGACGGAGACAATGATCCCAAACATAAAGCAAAATCTACAATGGAATGGTTCAAAAATAAACGTATCCAGGTGTTAGAATGGCCAAGTCAAAGTCCAGACCTGAATCCAATCGAGAATCTGTGGAAAGAGCTGAAAACTGCTGTTCACAAACGCCCTCCATCCAACCTCAATGAGCTCGAGCTGTTTTGCAAGGAAGAATGGGCAAGAATTTCAGCCTCTCGATGTGCAAAACTGATAGAGACATACCCCAAGCGATTTGCAGCTGTAATCGCAGCAAAAGGTGGCACTACAAAGTATTAACTCAAGGGGGCCGAATAATATTGCATGCCCCACTTTTCAGTTTTTTATTTGTTAAAAAAGTTTAAAATATCCAATAAATTTCGTTCCACTTCACGATTGTGTCCCACTTGCTGTTGATTCTTCCCCAAAAAATTAGAATTTTATATCTTTATTAGTGTTGAGCGAGCAGTAAAATGCTCAGGTGCTCGAAGCTCGGGCCGAGCTCACCGCGATACTCTGGTGGTCGACCGGAGCAACGAGCCCAATGTTAGTCTATGAGTCTCCCTCACCATCTTTTGAAACTTTCCACTCATTGTGAGAGTACCTCGCGCCTCAGGGCCTGTAAGCTGGGCGGGTCTCAGAAAACTGTCCCAGAATGTTGACAGTGTTCCCCTGCTTCTGTTGGATTGGAGTTGCGTCTCTCTCGCCTGTACGCCTTGGTTGGTCAAAGTACTGTGACCTCTGCCACTAGAGTGTTCAGATGGGAATTTTTTTAAGAGTTCTGCTGCAAGGGCCTTCGGTACTGCCCCATTTTTGTAGACCTCTCCACCTCAGGAATAAGAGAGTGAAAGTTCTCCTTGTAGAGGGGGTCTACAAGTGTCACCAACCAGTAATGACTGTCACCCAACATTTTGACAACGCGAGGGTCACGGTTAAGGCAGCGTAACATAAAATCAGCCATGCATTCCAGACTGGTAATGGGCAAGACTTCCGTGTCCTCACCAAGATGACGACTGACCATGCTCTCCTCCTCCTCCTCCCCCCTGTCCTCAGGCCACCCACGCTGAACCGACTGTATGACAGTTGTACAGGTACTACCGTCTACAGCGCATGATACCAGCTCCTGTTTTTCCTCCTCCTCCTCCTCTCCCTCATTGTCCACCAATGCACGTTGAGATGCGATGAGGCTGGGCTGTGTGTAATCGCCCATTATGGGTTCTTGATCCATGTCATCATACTCTGGCTGCAATGCCTCCTCTTTAATTCTCTGCAGAGAGCGTTGCAAAAGACAGACAAGTGGGATGCTGACGCTAATGATGGCAACATCGCCACTCACCATCTTGGTGGACTCCTCAAAGTTTGTCAGAATGGTACATATGTCAGACATCCAGGTCCACTCCTGAGGTCTTATGTGTGGAGTGTGACCTGAATATCGATGGCCTTGTTGCAGCTGGTACTCCACAACTGCTCTCTTCTCCTCACAAATCCTTTGCAACATGTGGAGGGTAGAGTTCCAACGTATGGGGACATCACACACCAGTCGGTGTGCCGGAAGCTGCAAACGCTGCAGCAACACAGCAAGGGCGGCGGAAGCTGTAGCCGACTTGCAAAAATGAGCTGACAGGCGACGTACTTTGACGAGCAGATCTGGCAACTCGGGGCACGATTTAAGAAACCGCTGAACCACGAGGTTAAGCACATGAGCCAGGCATGGCATGTGTGTGATCTCGCCTCGCCTCAGAGCCGCCACCAGGTTACGGCCATTGTCACACACAACCATGCCTGGATGTAGATTCAGCGGTCTCAGCTACAGATCTGCCTGCTCTTTCACAGCTGTCCACAACTCACAAGCAGTGTGAGGTTTATCACCTAAGCTTATGAGTTTTAGCACAGCCTGTTGCCGCTTGGCTGAGGCAGTACTGCAGTGCTTGCAGCTTGTAACTGATGTGGTGATTAGTGCTGAGCCACCCCCGTAGTGTTCGAGTTCGGTTTGGTTCGTCAAACACCCGTATGTACGTTGAACACCTTCGAACACCGTTCCGCTCCTGCCTGTGCGACCTCCGTGTCGCCGTGTTTGTGCCAGAGCTGCGGTGGACCCTGAAGGCCAGCCCCCCTCTCCCAATACTGGTGCCTGTCCGCTGGTGGTTCGAGCGAGCCCCCCTGCGGTGGAGGCAGGTCTGAGCTTTTTAATTTAAATTGTCTCTCTAATTTGAATGAGTACACTTTAAATCCTTTTACAAGGATCTATTGGAGGGCAAGTCTGATGCCAGCAGCTGCGGGAATTCCAGCTCCAGTAGCGTCCACTAAAGCTGCTGCAGTTAAAAAGCTTTTATAAGGATCGAGCTTGGCGGTCCACCGCAAGGCATCCTACCGCCAGTCCCAGCCCCTGTGCCTTGGGGTACCTCCCAATGCTCTTCACTGAGTGTCCCGGGGGCCCGAAGCATTTCCTTTGAAAAAATTAAGTGTCCAAACTACAGGTGGTGTAGCTTGCTTAGCAGCTGGGATAATCCACTGACTAGCAGACACTGCTACTAGGCACAAAGTATTTCCTGGGCTAGATGCAGTTAAAATTTTGTAATTAGATACTCTCGTTGGATGCTGAGAAAGCATTCCATAGAGTCTCCTGGCACGCCATATATTATTCTCTTAAAAAGCTTGGGGTAGGGGTCTAGGGGACCCTTTTATAGCCAAAATCACGGCCCTGTATCGCAATACGTCACCTAGGCTGAAGATAAATGGAACATTTTCATCACCTTTCATAATCACCAATGGGACAAGGCAGGGATGTCCTCTGTCCCCTCTCTTATACATCCTAGTGACGGACCACCTGCTCTCATCAATTCGTCATAACCCCAATATTAGGTGGATTGAGGTGGGAGGCACCGAGTACAAGTGCTCTGCATTTGCTGATGATGTCCTAGTATATATCACTCAATCACATATATCCATCCCTGCTGTTATGGCTGAAATAGATCACTTTGTTACATGGTCAAATTTTAAAATCAATGCAGCAAAGTCTGAGGCCCTCGATGTTTCCCTCCCCAAATCCATACAGGATTCCATCCAGCCCAACTTTCCCTTTGCCTGGTCCTCACAGGGTATCAAATACTTAGGAATTCGTATTCATAGAGACCTCTCCCGTCTATGTTATCTTAATTTTGGGCCCTTTATTGAACAACTCCATACAGACCACGGTTGGCAAGTTAGAACTGTAAGATTCACTACGTGAACCACTGCTGTTTTGTGGAAAAGCACATGTACACTGTGTTCCAAATTATTATGCAAAAAGTGTTTAGGAGTGATAAGTAGTGTTGATCGAGCACTAAAATGCTCGGGTGCTCGAAGCTCGGGCCGAGCTCGCCGTGATACTCGGGTGCTCGACCCGAGCAACGAGCCCAATGTTAGTCTATGGGAGACCCGAGCATTTTTGCGGTGGCACCCCCGGCAGTCTTTTAAAAGCCTAACAAGTGCCCAAAACGATAGTGACAGTGCTCAAATGACATGGGGACAGCATGGGGATCGCCCCAGGAAGCATTTCTGACCCCCTGGTCACTGCTGTCAACAACATGGTCAGAGGTATTAAGCCACTTTTACGGGCTCACAATAAAACGTTCAAAAACTAAACTGAAACTTTTTTCCTGTGAAATATGTTAAGGAATTTCTTTTCCAGGGTAAAGACTTGTGTATAAGGTAAAATAAATAACCAAAAACAAAAATACTCCTCCACACCTTGGGCTATGTTCACAAGTAGCATTTTTTATGCGTTTTTGCACTTTTGTATTGCTTTCAACTGTGACAAATGCATTCACCGGGAAATGTAATTTTAACATTTTACAACCTTATCTGGCCATGTGCTGTGTGACACATGCATAAAGTGCTGAAAAGACATGGGAACAGCATGGGGAAGACCCCTGGAAGCATCTGTGACACCCAGGTCACTGTCTAAAAGTGTGCCCATCATAAGTGATCCTTGCCGCATCAGAAGATGCAGACTTGCAACTTTCCCCGTGCAAGTTCTAGTCCCAGGGCAGTGTTCAATTGTACCTCCCCCATTCCTTGCAATACAAGCACAAGTATGCAGCCTGCCATCCACCCACCCCCAGGCTGCAATACTATACTGCTTGCTTGCACTTGAAATTGGGCCTTTTAGGCATGTGGAGGCGGAATCTGGCCACCACGTCATGGCTGCGTTGGCGACCTGGAATCCATACTCAGTCCCCAGCCGCCCGGCGGCCGGGTGTCCATGCTCGGTCCCCAGCCGCCCCGTGGCCGGGTGTCCACACACGGTTCCCAGCCGCCTGGGGGCAGCCGGGTGTCCATAAACGGTCCCCAGCCGCCCCTATTTCTCCTTGAAACATCCCCCCACACACTTTTCTTAGCCCGGCCTGCTTTAGGGCAGCATTGGACGAGCCCACCAGAGAACCAGACTCCTCCGGTGGGCCCTGGCTTCTCCATCAGGGGAGTTGAGAGTGCCAAGGTGAGGAGCATGATGATCATGACAGAAGTTAGCATCTGCTTTGTTTTCTTTTAATGCAAGTGTAAGTGTGCAGCCTGCCACCCACCCACCCCCAGACTGCAATGCCATACTGCTAGCTTGCACTTGAAATGGGGCCTTTTAGTTTGGATGAGGCCGAAGCTGGCCACTACCTCATGGCTGCTTTCGCAGCGAGGTATCCATACTCAGTCCCCAGCCGCCCCTATTTGTCCTGGTGTGCCTTATACATAAGATTAAGCGCGTATACCAAAACATTACCTGTGTCCTCCCCAGTGCATTTAGTGGGAAGGAGAGCCTATTCCGCTGTAGTGTGTGCATGCCAAACCCCTGTTCATGGTACATGCGAAGATGCCTCCCACCCTGCACCTGTCGTTGCAGACTTGCAACTATCCCCGTTCAAGTCCTTGTCCCAGGGCAGTGTTCAATTGTACCTCTCCCATTCCTTGCAATGCAAGCGCAAGTATGCAGCCTGCCACCCACCCACCCCCAGGAAGCAATACCATACTGCTTGCTTGCTTGCACTGTAAATTGGGCCTTTTAGGCATGTGGAGGCGGAATCTGGCCACCACGCCATGGCTGCATCGGCGGCCTGGTATCCATACTCAGTCCCCAGCCGCCCGGTGGCCGGATGTCCCCGCTTGCTCCCCAGCCTCCAGGGGGCGGCCGGGTGTACATACTCGGTCCCCAGCCACCCCTATTTGTCCTGGTAACCTTTCCCACACTTTTCTTAGCCTGGCCTGCTTTAGGGCAGCATTGGCCAAGCCCACCAGACAACCAGACTCCTCCGGTGGGCCCTGGCTTCTCCATCAGGGGAGTTGAGAGTGCCAAGGTGAGGAGCATGATGAGGATGATAGAAGTTAGCATCTGCTTTGTTTTGTTGGAATGCAAGCGCATGTATGTAGTAGCGGCTAGGCCTGAGGTGGTCAGCGTTTTGGTGCATATCCTACCTCCTCCGAGGATTGCTGGATGTTTTTCTGCTACTATCCAAGTTCTATGACTCCCGTTAAAACAAAGCTTCAGGTGATAAATGATGGATGAGGTAGTGGCAAAGGAGAAAGAGCAGGAGGAACAGGGACCATTCACATCAATATCAGGCCAGTCAACCAGATATGTCTTGTAGGATATGTTTCTGTAAAAAAAGGAGCGGTTCGGCTACACAGTTATAGGGCATACAGTGAGTGCAATGCCTACCAAAAATTTCGAGGCACTCCAATGCCCCTTGGAAATGACATGGAGGTCAGAGGGCCTTAACTAAACCTTTTTTTCCATTTATAGCAACTGGGTCTCCTGTGCACTGTTGGCCTAAGCAGTGAATGGAAGGCTTTCCAAAAATTATGAGGAACTGCAATGCCCCTTACAAGAGCCATGCAGTACAGCATATTACAAACATAAGTCCCATTTTTGGGGAGTGGGTCTCCCATAG
The DNA here is from genome assembly GCF_046119375.1 of Phyllobates terribilis. Lineage (NCBI taxonomy): Eukaryota > Metazoa > Chordata > Amphibia > Anura > Dendrobatidae > Phyllobates > Phyllobates terribilis. The sequence goes on along the minus strand of NW_027362769.1, from coordinate 220,165,903 downwards.
GATTTGCTTATGCCTTCCAAGCAAAAGCTCCCAAAAATTAGGACGGAGCAACTTGCAATGCCCCTTACAAGAGCCATGCAGTACAGCATATTACAAACAGAAGTCCCATTATTGGGGAGTGGGTCTCCCATAGGATTTGCTTATGCCTTCCAAGCAAAAGCTTCCAAAAATTAGGACGGAGCAACTTGCAATGCCCCTTACAAGAGCCATGCAGTACAGCATATTACAAACATAAGTCCCATTATTGGGGAGTGGGTCTCCCATAGGATTTGCTTATGCCTTCCAAGCAAAAGCTTCCAAAAATGAGGACGGAGCAACTTGCAATGCCCCTTACAAGAGCCATGCAGTACAGCATATTAGAAACATAAGTCCCATTATTGGGGAGTGGGTCTCCCATAGGATTTGCTTATGCCTTCCAAGCAAAAGCTTCCAAAAATTAGGACGGAGCAACTTGCAATGCCCCTTACAAGAGCCATGCAGTACAGCATATTACAAACATAAGTCCCATTATTGGGGAGTGGGTCTCCCATAGGATTTGCTTATGCCTTCCAAGCAAAAGCTTCCAAAAATTAGGACGGAGCAACTTGCAATGCCCCTTACAAGAGCCATGCAGTACAGCATATTACAAACATAAGTCCCATTATTGGGGAGTGGGTCTCCCATAGGATTTGCTTATGCCTTCCAAGCAAAAGCTTCCAAAAATTAGGAAGGAGCAACTTGCAATGCCCCTTACAAGAGCCATGCAGTACAGCATATTACAAACATAAGTCCCATTATTGGTGAGTGGGTCTCCCATAGGATTTGCTTATGCCTTCCAAGCAAAAGCTTCCAAAAATTAGGACGGAGCAACTTGCAATGCCCCTTACAAGAGCCATGCAGTACAGCATATTACAAATATAAGTCCCATTATTGGGGAGTGGGTCTCCCATAGGATTTCCTTATGCCTTCCAAGCAAAAGCTTCCAAAAATTAGGACGGAGCGACTTGCAATGCCCCTTACAAGAGACATGCAGTACAGCATATTACAAACATAAGTCCCATTTTTGGGGAGTGGGTCTCCCATAGGATTTGCTTATGCCTTCCAAGCAAAAGCTTCCAAAAATTAGGACGAAGCAACTTGCAATGCCTCTTACAAGAGCCATGCAGTACAGCATATTACAAACATAAGTCCCATTATTGGGGAGTGGGTCTCCCATAGGATTTGCTTATGCCTTCCAAGCAAAAGCTTCCAAAAATTAGGAAGGAGCAACTTGCAATGTCCCTTATAAGAGCCATGCAGTACAGCATATTACAAACATAAGTCCCATTATTGGGGAGTGGGTCTCCCATAGGATTTGCTTATGCCTTCCAAGCAAAAGCTTCCAAAAATTAGGACGGAGCAACTTGCAATGCCCCTTACAAGAGCCATGCAGTACAGCATATTACAAACATAAGTCCCATTATTGGGGAGTGGGTCTCCCATAGGATTTGCTTATGCCTTCCAAGCAAAAGCTTCCAAAAATTAGGACGGAGCGACTTGCAATGCCCCTTACAAGAGCCATGTGACGCGCCCCCTGGGCCAGTGTTGTTGGGGATACCCGGAGCCGGATCAGATGGGGGTTGTAGTCTCCGAGTGGCTGTGACCCGGTCCGTGCCCAGGGTGTCAAGCTCAGTGTGTGGCAGTCCTTACTGATGTTACTAAAGTTCTTTATGTCGACTACGCCACCCGTTGAATTGCGGTCACTACGGCCGCCGCTGCAGCAGGGTCCGCTGAGGCTGATGGTGTTTGTGCAGCTTAGGTGGTATAACCCCCAACGGGAAGGGTATAGCCTCAGGGGGTCAGGTGCAGAGGATGGTGGTTGTGGAAGTGCAGGGAAGATGGTAATGAGAGTCAGAGTCGGGTTGTGCAGTTCAGGGTTCTTTACTTACTGCTGTTCTTGTACCGGTCACTCCGGCCTTGAGTGACCACCCGAGCCGTGCTGCGTCCACCAGGTCCTGGACTCGGCCAACCCCCAAGTAGTTCTGGAGCGTGGTTCTGAGCTCCCTTTCTGTCCTGTCCTCGTCTCTGGCCTTCCCCACCAGGGATCCACCTATGTCCGGCTCCCTCGGGCCTCTTGTTGGCGAACCCTTGCCTCTGGGTTCCCTGACCCTATGCGTGGTCTGCCTTCCGGGTGGATTTGGTGGGTGGCCGTGGCAGATGCTGCCCACGGCCTCCGGTCTCTGGCTGAGGTATGCTGTAGCCCCCACCAGTTTGGGATCCGGTACCCTGTTGCCAACTCTTCACCCTGTGGTTGTATTTGGGCTCTCAGAGTTCCTTCTTTCTCCCCCTCTGGGTCTTTCTTGCTCTCCTCTCTCACTCTGGGCCTGGGGCTGCTCTGCTCCTCTGCTTTCTTCCACTGCTCTGCAAAGTCTTACTTCTCACAGACTGACTGACTGACTGTGGCTGACTGACTGACTGACCCTGATCTTAGATGGTGCCCACCTTATATACTCCCTCTATGTGTGAGCTCAGGTGACCAGCACCCAATGAGCTCCTACCTTTACCCAGGCTGCTCCCCCTATCTGCCCCTACACTACTGGGATGGTCCACCCCCCTCCCACTCCAGCCAAGGACAGACTCGGTCGTACCTGCACATTTCTAAGTGGGAGTACCATTGGTCTGCCCTCCGGAAATGGGATGTGTGTAGTGCATGCAGCCTTCTGAGCTCAGCTCCACACTCCATCCTTACCCGGGAGTGGAATACCACACCTCTGGCTGAGGTGCAATACCCCTGTAGCAGCCGAATCCTCAGGGTGCTACATTCCCCCCTGGTAAATCACAGCACGTCCTCTGGCTGTAAGATATAAACACCAAAACATACAATTTTCTTTTTATATACATAAACATATAAAACATATAAACATTATCAGCAGCATAAACTTTTCATATAAACTTTTCATAAAAACATTCTTGTCTTCTGGTTCCTCCGGTCACTGTGCAACTTGTGACCGGGTAAAGTGCGACAGTCTCTTGCAGTAAAAACAACAGTTTCCTATAAAACCGGTAGGGGGCGCTTTAGGAAGCGCAACTATATACAAGGGGATATGGCCGCTCTCAGTCCTCGGCCAGGTATTAGGGGGGAATGACCGTTCTCAGTCCTCGGTCAGTGGGAATAGGGACACACGGGTTAACAGTTCAGTTCTCTGGTCCCAACGGGGACTATATTAGCAGCAACGGTTCACTGTGCCCCGACGGGCAACTATATACAGTCTCTATACTACCGTACTCAACGACGGCGTCCTCCTGCTCTTTCTTTGTGATTGGTTCCAGGTTCTGGTTCAGACCCGTCCGGGTCCTCTTGCTCCTCCTCACACCGCAGCTCCTCCTCCGTCAGGCGATGCACATGGAGAGCGTAGGGTCCTTTGGCACACTTGTGCCGGGTGAAGGTGACCTCGTCCCCTAAATACAGGTCACGTCCTCTGTGTCCCTCCGGTAGGTAGGACTCAACGTCTCTTCTTGTCACGAAGACGTCGCCTGGGGTGCGGTGATCCCTGATGAAACCCCACCCATGCTGCAGATTAAATTTTATTACAGTCCCGATGGTTCGGGGACCATGCGCTGCACGGGGGTCTCTCCTGGTCCGGCTCTTCTGCTCCGCGCTCCTGACTTGGGCTTGCTGTTCCCGGACCCGCCTCTCTCTCCGCTCCCTCTCAAAGACCTCAAGCTGCTGCCGGCAGCACTCTGCACGCTCCGCTGCGGCTGCCCGAGTCTCCTGAGTGAACCCCATGAGGTCTTCTCCGGTGGGGTCCCACTCAAACTGGGTCTCTTCTAGCGGGGGCGAGATCCTCTTTATGGGCTTTGGAGCCGGGATCAGGGGTTCGTCTAGGGGTCTCTCTTTCCGGAGTCGAGGATGGTGAAACTCCGGTGGCCATATGAAGGGCTGCCCATCCGGGCACGTATGCTGGGCGAACAGGTCTTCACCCAGGTGCGGCACTCTTGATGTTACGGGCGCTGTGATGGTAGCGGCGCCCGGGTTGCCCAAGCCTTGCGACCAGGCTTGGGGCACTTTGAAAGTAAAGGGCACCGTAAGGACGGCGGCGCCCTGTGTTACTTGGCCCTGCGACCAGGCCGGTGGCTCCGCGGAGGTAGGGGGCGCTGTTGGTATTGCGGCGCCCGGGGGTACTAGGCCTTGCGACCAGGCCGATGGTACTTCCTGCTTGGTCACGCTCGGGGTCGAGGCGTGTGACGTCACAGGGGTCGCGGCTCCCGTTTGAGGCCTAGTCTGCGGCGGTGACGTTGCAGCGATGGGCACGGCAGGGGATACTTCGGGCTCTGCGACGGGGAGCTGGGGCAGGTACGCGGTTTCCCGGTTTGGGGTAGAGACGTCCCCTTTACCTGCCTCCTTTCGTTCGGCTCCCTTCTCGGCGCCGTCTCCGGCCTTCAGTCCTCCTGCGCCATCCTCAGAGGCGGTCTGTCTCCTCGTCTCGGGTGGCGTGCTCCGCTGACGGGTTCTTGTCTGCTGGGCCATCTCACGGCTCCATTCTGCTAACGTCTCTCGCTGCACCCGGGCCATCCTCCGTGCGAGGCCCTCCAGCGCAGTCTGTGCACACTCCCGATCTCGGGGGAGCTGTGCCAAGACCTCCACTAAGCCTAGTGGAGTCGTTGCTTCTAGCAGGCTCCTGACCAACGGGTCGGTGCTGCTCTGCTCTCCTCCCGTTGTCTCCAGCCGGCCTTCTGGAATGGCGACCGGCAACAGGCTCCTGACCACTGGGTCAGTGCTGCCTGGAGTGGCGGCCCGCATCAGGCTCCTGACCACTGGGTCGGTGCTGCCTGGCTCTCCATCCATCTCCGGGTATGCTCTCTCTGGACTCTCTTCCAGACGTCTTGTCTCCGGGTGCGCTCTCTCCAGACTGCTCCAGGCGACACCCATCTTTGTTCTCTTCTTCTGTCTCCGCCCACATTGAAGGTGGTCCCGGGGCAACTTAGTGATTGTCAGTTCCAGGGGCAGTTCTCTCACGCTGATGGACACTTCCAGCATCACAGTCTCTGTTGGTGGGCGCGGTTTCCGCTTTTGGCGCCATTCTTCGACCTGGCCCACGATGGGAGGTGGCCTTTTGCCACCCTCTGGCACGCCCATAATGGCGTCCGCTCCCCCAAGGCGGGAAATCCTTGGAAATGGCGGGAATCGTCTCCCAGTGGCGGGAAACTCCATGGATGGCGGGAAAAGGCTGCAAATGGCGGACAACCGGCGGGAAACGACCTGTGATGGGGCCCGATGGCGGGGACCCTCCGGAACCGGCAGGAGACTTCTTTTTAAGGTAATGGTGAACTTCTCTTCAGGCACGCAGTACCCGGTTGTTGCGGGCACGTTATCCTGCCGACTACGCCAAAGTTGACGCGCCCCCTGGGCCAGTGTTGTTGGGGATACCCGGAGCCGGATCAGATGGGGGTTGTAGTCTCCGAGTGGCTGTGACCCGGTCCGTGCCCAGGGTGTCAAGCTCAGTGTGTGGCAGTCCTTACTGATGTTACTAAAGTTCTTTATGTCGACTACGCCACCCGTTGAATTGCGGTCACTACGGCCGCCGCTGCAGCAGGGTCCGCTGAGGCTGATGGTGTTTGTGCAGCTTAGGTGGTATAACCCCCAACGGGAAGGGTATAGCCTCAGGGGGTCAGGTGCAGAGGATGGTGGTTGTGGAAGTGCAGGGAAGATGGTAATGAGAGTCAGAGTCGGGTTGTGCAGTTCAGGGTTCTTTACTTACTGCTGTTCTTGTACCGGTCACTCCGGCCTTGAGTGACCACCCGAGCCGTGCTGCGTCCACCAGGTCCTGGACTCGGCCAACCCCCAAGTAGTTCTGGAGCGTGGTTCTGAGCTCCCTTTCTGTCCTGTCCTCGTCTCTGGCCTTCCCCACCAGGGATCCACCTATGTCCGGCTCCCTCGGGCCTCTTGTTGGCGAACCCTTGCCTCTGGGTTCCCTGACCCTATGCGTGGTCTGCCTTCCGGGTGGATTTGGTGGGTGGCCGTGGCAGATGCTGCCCACGGCCTCCGGTCTCTGGCTGAGGTATGCTGTAGCCCCCACCAGTTTGGGATCCGGTACCCTGTTGCCAACTCTTCACCCTGTGGTTGTATTTGGGCTCTCAGAGTTCCTTCTTTCTCCCCCTCTGGGTCTTTCTTGCTCTCCTCTCTCACTCTGGGCCTGGGGCTGCTCTGCTCCTCTGCTTTCTTCCACTGCTCTGCAAAGTCTTACTTCTCACAGACTGACTGACTGACTGTGGCTGACTGACTGACTGACCCTGATCTTAGATGGTGCCCACCTTATATACTCCCTCTATGTGTGAGCTCAGGTGACCAGCACCCAATGAGCTCCTACCTTTACCCAGGCTGCTCCCCCTATCTGCCCCTACACTACTGGGATGGTCCACCCCCCTCCCACTCCAGCCAAGGACAGACTCGGTCGTACCTGCACATTTCTAAGTGGGAGTACCATTGGTCTGCCCTCCGGAAATTGGATGTGTGTAGTGCATGCAGCCTTCTGAGCTCAGCTCCACACTCCATCCTTACCCGGGAGTGGAATACCACACCTCTGGCTGAGGTGCAATACCCCTGTAGCAGCCGAATCCTCAGGGTGCTACACATGCAGTACAGCATATTACAAACATAAGTCCCATTATTGGGGAGTGGGTCTCCCATAGGATTTGCTTATGCCTTCCAAGCAAAAGCTTCCAAAAATTAGGATGGAGCAACTTGCAATGCCCCTTACAAGAGCCATGCAGTACAGCATATTACAAACATAAGTCCCATTATTGGGGAGTGGGTCTCCCATAGGATTTGCTTATGCCTTCCAAGCAAAAGCTTCCAAAAATTAGGACGAAGCAACTTGCAATGCCCGTTACAAGAGCCATGCAGTACAGCATATTACAAACATAAGTCCCATTATTGGGGAGTGGGTCTCCCATAGGATTTGCTTATGCCTTCCAAGTAAAAGCTTCCAAAAATTAGGAAGGAGCAACTTGCAATGTCCCTTATAAGAGCCATGCAGTACAGCATATTACAAACATAAGTCCCATTATTGGGGAGTGGGTCTCCCACAGGATTTGCTTATGCCTTCCAAGCAAAAGCTTCCAAAAATTAGGACGGAGCAACTTGCAATGCCCCTTACAAGAGCCATGCAGTACAGCATATTACAAACATAAGTCCCATTATTGGGGAGTGGGTCTCCCATAGGATTTGCTTATGCCTTCCAAGCAAAAGCTTCCAAAAATGAGGACGGAGCAACTTGCAATGTCCCTTACAAGAGCCATGCAGTACAGCATATTACAAACATAAGTCCCATTATTGGGGAGTGGGTCTCCCATAGGATTTGCTTATGCCTTCCAAGCAAAGGCTTCCAAAAATTGGGACAGAGCAACTTGCAATGCCCCTTACAAGAGCCATGCAGTACAGCATATTACAAACATAAGTCCCATTATTGGGGAGTGGGTCTCCCATAGGATTTGCTTATGCCTTCCAAGCAAAAGCTTCCAAAAATTAGGATGGAGCAACTTGCAATGCCCCTTACAAGAGCCATGCAGTACAGCATATTACAAACATAAGTCCCATTATTGGGGAGTGGGTCTCCCATAGGATTTGCTTATGCCTTGCAAGCAAAAGCTTCCAAAAATTAGGACGGAGCAACTTGCAATGCCCCTTACAAGAGCCATGCAGTACAGCATATTACAAACATAAGTCCCATTATTGGGGAGTGGGTCTCCCACAGTCTTTGCTTATGCCTTCCAAGCAAAACCTGACAAAAATAAGGATGGAGGAACTTGCAATGCTGGCACCCTGGTGGTATAGTGGTGGTGGAGGCTGAGGATAAGGAGAAGAACATAAAACAGCCGAAATGAGGAAGCGTATACCCATGTGGGGTGTGAAGCGGTGCATGTGAATACACCTCCCGAAATAACACAGTGGATTTGACTTTATGTTACTCTGCTGTGATTTGGTGTTGATGATAAGTCTGGCCCAATCCAGCCCTTGTTCATTTTGATAAGGGTCAGCTTGTCAGCATTGTCAGTTGACAGGCGAGTGCGCTTATCAGTTATAATTCCCCCAGCGACACTATAAACACGCTCCGATAACACGCTAGCGGCAGGCCAGGCCAGGACCTCCAAGGCGTACAGAGCGAGTTCATTCCAAGTGTCCAGCTTGGATACCCAATAATTAAAAGGCACAGAGGAATCACGGAGGACACTGGTACCGTCGGCAAGGTACTCCCTCACCATCTTTTGAAACTTTCCACTCCTTGTGAGAGTACCCCGCGCCTCAGGGCCTGTAAGCTGGGCGGGTGTCAGAAAACTGTCCCAGAACGTTGAGTGTTCCCCTGCCTCTGCTGGATTGGACTTGCATCTCTCTCGCCTGTACGCCTTGGTTAGGCAACGAACTGTGACCTCTGCCGCTAGCGTGTTCAGATGGGAATTTTTTTAAGAGTTCTGCAGCAGGGGCCTTTTGGTACTGCCCCATTTTTGTAGACCTCTCCACCTCAGGAATAAGAGAGTGAAAGTTTTCCTTGTAGCGGGGGTCTAAAAGTGTCACCAACCAGTAATGACTGTCACCCAACATTTTGACAACGCGAGGGTCACGGTTAAGGCAGCGTAACATAAAGTCAGCCATGCGTGCCAGACTGGTAACGGGCAAGATTTCCGTGTCCTCACCAAGATGACGACTGATCAAGCTCTCCTCCTCCTCCTCCTCCCCCCTGTCCTCAGGCCACCCACGTTGAACCGACAGTATGACACTTGTACAGATACTACCGTCTACAGCGCATGATAGCAGCTCCTGTTCTTCCTCCTCCTCTCCCTCATTGTCCCCCAATGCACGTTAGGATGAGATGAGGCTGGGCTGTGTGTAATCGCCCACTACGGCTTCTTGATCCATCTCATCATACTCTGGCTGCAATGCCTCCTCTTTAATTCTCTGCAGAGAGGGTTGCAAAAGACAGACAAGTGGGATGCTGACACTAATGATGTCGTCATCGCCACTCACCATCTTGGTGGCCTCCTCAAAGTTTTTCAGGATGGTACATATGTCAGACATCCAGGTCCACTCCTGAGGTCTTATGTGTGGAGTCTGACTTGAATATTGATGGCCTTGTTGCATCTGGTACTCCACAACTGCTCTCTTCTGCTCACAAATCCTTTGCAACATGTGGAGGGTAGAGTTCCAACGTGTGGGAACATCACACACCAGTCGGTGTGCTGGAAGCTGCAAACGCTGCTGCAACACAGCAAGGGCGGCGGAAGCTGTAGCAGACTTGCGAAAATGAGTTGACAGGCGGCGTACTTTCACGAGCAGATCTGGCAACTCGGGGTACGATTTAAGAAACCGCTGAACCACGAGGTTAAGCACATGAGCCAGGCATGGTACGTGTGTGATCTCACCTCGCCTCAGAGCCGCAACCAGGTTACGGCCATTGTCACACACGACCATGCCGGGATGTAAGTTCAGCGTTCTCAGCCACAGATCTGCCTGCTCTTTCACAGCTGTCCACAACTCACAAGCAGTGTGAGGTTTATGACCTAAGCTTATGAATTTCAGCACAGCCTGTTGCCGCTTGGCGGAGGCAATACTGCAGTGCTTCCAGCTTGTAACTGATGTGGTGATATCTGAGATAGAGGCTGAACATGAGGAGGAGGAGGATGATGCGCAGGAGCTATACACTGTGGGGGCAACTATGACTGACATAGGGCCCGCAATCCTCGGTGTGGGGAGGACGTGTTCCGTCCCAAGGTCCGACTTGGTCCCGGGTCCCACTATGTTTACCCAGTGTGCCGTCAGAGAGATGTATCGTCCCTGGCCACAAGCACTTGTCCACGTGTCCGTTGTCAGGTGGACTCTCCCAGTAACTGCGTTGTTGAGGGCACGGCAGATGCTTTGGGACACGTTCTTGTGTAGTGCAGGGATGTCACACCGGGCAAAATAGTGTCAGCTGGGGACCGAGTACCGAGGGACGGCCACCGCCATAAGATTGCGGAAGGATTCCGTCTCCACCAGCCTAAAAGGCAGCATTTCCAATGCAAGCAGTCGTGAAATGTGCGAATTTAGGACTGTGGATTGTGGGGCGTTAGCTGCGAACTTCCGCTTTCGTTCAAAGGTCTGGGATATGGACAATTGAACGCTGCGGTGGGACGTGGACGTTGATGCTGTTTCTTGAGAAACTGCCATAACAAGTGAAGACTGAGAGGAGGGGGCATCTTTACAAGCAGTATGGACAGGGGATTGCCTTGCACACACAACAGGGGGTTCTATTGCACGCACAACAGTGGAAGAAGCAGTGGTGACACCCGCTGACACTGGTCGTGGACCCTGGGTTTCGCCCCACAAAGTCGGGTGCTTTGCTGACATGTGCCTGATCATGCTGGTGGTGGTCAGGCTGGTAGTTTTGTCACCCCTGCTGATGCTGGCATGGCAGGTGGAACATATGGCCTTTTTGGGGTTATCAGCAAAGTCTTTAAAAAAATTCCAGACTCTGGAAGACCTACCGCTTGTACTGGCAACGTCCTTCGTGTTGGTGTTACGGGGAACGGTTGCCCGCCTTCTGTCTACGGCCACCACACTGCTTCTTCCTGCCTGTTGGGGTACTCTGCCTCCCTCCCCCTGTGTGCTGCTGGCCTCACTCTGCATGTCCTCCTGCCACGTTGGGTCAGTTACTAGATCATCCACCACCTCCTCCTCTTCCACTTGCGCACCACGATGCTCCTCCTCACTTCCTGGCAATTGTGTCTCGTCATCGTCCACCTCTTGTGACAAATTGCCAGCGTCGACTTCCTGTGGCCGTGGCTGTTCAAATATTTGGGCATCGCTACATGGGATCTCCTCTTCCACCACTTCAAGCGTATCAGGCGAGGGGCACAAATATGGAAATGGACCAGTGAACAGCTCTTCAGAGTGTCCAAGTGTGGGATCAATTGCTGTCTGACGACACTCGGCATGGTGGGGGGAAGGAGCATCAGGGTGAGGAGGAGTATGCGGTCGAGACTCACGGCTACTAAGAGTTGACCGTGTGGAAGACAGACCGGAGGTGGTGGTGCCCAGGTAACTGGAAGTATTATCTGCTATCCAATTAATAACCTGTTCACACTGATCAGTTCTCAATACTGGTGTTGTTCTGTGCTTCCCTAGTAATTCGGTCAGGAAGTGGGAGCGAGAAGATGTGGCTGTTGGTTGTGGCACATTTTCACCTTGGCCACGGCCCCGTCCTCTGCACGAACCATCACCAGAACGTTCACTTCCACGTCCCTTGCCACGTGCCTTGCCCATTGTAAATTAAGTAAAATAGCTTACACTTGCACTATCAATGGAAAAAGGGTAATATAAAGTAGATTAGAACCGTGGAAGAGGAAAACCACAGTTCTATTTCTCTGGCCTACACCCGCCTCTTTTAAACAATCTGAACAATCAGGGAGAAACTATTACTGTTTTTCTTTACGTAAAAAATACCAAAACCTGAATAATAGAGATTTTTTTACCGTGGGATGGCAAAACCACAGTTATTGTTTACTGGGGTATACCAGACTTTTTTAAATATATAGATTTGCGGCTGAACAGTGAGCGACACACTCAAACTGTGCTTTTTTAGATACCAAAGGCCAAAAACTGGATAATACAGAGATTTGACCCGTGGAACTGCAAAACCACACTGGGATTTGTCGGGCCTACACCAGACTATTTTCAACAGATATATATTTTTGTGTCACAACAGTCAGGAGACACTACTGATTTTCTTTACGGAAAATATATCAAAACCTGAATAATAGAGATTTTTTACCGTGGGATGGCAAAACCACAGTTATTGTTTACTGGGGTATACCAGACTTTTTTAAATAGATATATTTGCCGCTGAACAGTGAGCGACACACTCAAACTGTTTTTTTTTTTAGATACAAATGGCCCAAAAGTGGATAATACAGAGGTTTCAACCGTGGAAGTGCAAAACAACACTTCTGTTTCTCTAGCCTACACCTGACTATTTTCAACAGATATATTTGAGTCTGAAAAATCAGAGACACGCTTTTTTTTTGGGGGGGGGCACACCAAAAGGTTAATAAGATGGGTATTTGTACAGTGTGAAGGAGGAAAAAAAAAGAGGATTTAGATGAAAAAAAAAGGATTTTTCCTGTTCCCTGAGACCTGGAGCTAAGTCCAGCAATTTCAGCAACAGGAGCAGCACACAGGACAGTAATGCAGCGTTTGCTGGTATAACCACTGCGTCTCCTATACAGCCTGCCTGCCTAATATCTGGGATGGATAATAGTCCTGAGAAGGACTGTTTGTTTGATCTGGCAGCCTTTACAGACCCTACACTAACTATTTCGCAGTTTATATCTCTCCCTAAATCAGCAGCGCTGTCCCTACACAGTCTGATCTGGAGCGACTGTGTCCAAGATGGCGGCGCCCGTTTTTAAATACTCGAAGTGACGCTGTGCAGCCAGCCAATCACTGTAATGCCCACAACCAACATGGCTGCTGCATTACAGTGACTGGCTGGCAATCCCTGCATGTTCATTGGCTCTGTAAAGAGCGCCAAACATGCAGGGCGGAGACCCGAGCTCCCGCCCGAGTAACCCGGAAATGCTCGGTGCTCGCCGAACATCCCGAGAAGCGTGATGCTCGGGCGAGTACCGAGCAGTGTCGAGCATGTTCGCTCAACACTAGTGATAAGGTAAGAATTTTTTTGTTTGCAGTTAAACTCATTGATGGTGATGTGTGTCAGGGCTCTTTATATCACTGTAAGCAATTGCAGACACCTGTGCTAATTAGTTTGGCAGGTGTGTCCAATGAAAGGCAAGACTACTTAAGAAGGCTGTCCCACATTATTAAGCAGCCTACATTTTCTGCCAAAATGGGAAAGAAAAAGGATGTGTCGGCTGCTGAGAAGCAACAAATTGTGGAGTGTTTAGGTCAAGGCATGACTACAATCAACATTGCTAAGACACTTCATCCTGATCATCGCACAATGAAGAAGTATGTAGCTGATTCACAGTACACACGTGTGCGTGCTGATAAGGGAAAATTGAGGACTCTTTGCTACAGGCAATTACGTCAGGTTAAAAGAGCAGTGGCAAAAAAGCCTTGTCATAGCAGCAGACAAGTTTTTGAAGCTGCTGGTGCCTTAAACGTCCCCCGAACAACAAAATGCAGGGTCCTTCAGAGGTTTGCAGCTGTGCGTAAGCCATCCTGTCGACCTCCTCTATCCACTGTACACAAGCAGAAACGGCTCCAGTGGGCCAAACAATACATGAAGACTGACTTCAAAACTGTTTTGTTCACCGATGAGTGCCGTGCAACGCTCGATGGTCCAGATGGATGGAGTGGAGGATGGCTGGTTGATGGACACCCCATGCAAGCACGGCTACGGCGCCAACAAGGAGGAGGTGGAGTAATGTTTTGGGTTGGAATCATGGGGAGAGAGATTGTCGGCCCCTTTAGGATCCCTGAAGGGGTAAAGATGAACGCCATAATGTATGTGGAGTTTCTCAAACAGCACTTCCTGCCATAGTTCAAGAAGAAGAACCGTGTATTCCGCAGCAAGATCATTTTCATGCATGATAATGCACCGTCTCATGCTGCACATAACACATCTGCATCTCTGGCTGATATGGGCATAAAAGGGGACAAACTTATGGTGTGACCCCCATGCTCCCCTGACCTCAACCCCATTCAGAACCTCTGGAGCATCATCAAAAGGAGTGTCTATGATGGCGGTAGGCAGTTCACATCTAAGCAACAGCTCTGGGAAGGTATTCTGTCCTCATGCAAAACAATTGAAGCAGTAACCATCCAAAACCTAACAAATTCAATGGACGAGAGAGTTCAGAAGCTCCTTTCGAACAAGGGGTCCTATGTGCAAATGTAACATCACCTAGAATAAAGTTTTGAGTTGAAAACTGTTTGATTTCAGTTTCTAATAACCTGCTAATGCTTATAATTTCAAAAATGACCATTTTTTGTTCTTTATTAAAATGAAAAGGTTGATCGAAGAGTGTGGGGGATCTAAGAGTGTGGCAACCCAGTAGTCAGGATTATTTTGAATTCTGACAATCTGAGGGTCATGTTGCAGGTAGTGCAGCAAGAAGGCACTCATGTGTCTTGCGCATCTAGGAGCCCCAAAATTATTTTCCGGGCTAGATGCAGCTAAAAATTATTATTAATTTGAAAGCTGGTGGAGCTTAGCATAGATGGCCTAATAGAATCAGTACTGCAAACTGCTACAAGGCCCAAATTATTTTCCAGCCAAGATACAGATAAACATGATTAGTAATTTTAAATCTGGTGGAGTTTAGTATAGATGGCCTAATAGAATCAGTACTGCAGACTGCTACAAGGCCCAAATTATTTTCCAGCCAAGATACAGATAAACATAATTAGTAATTTGAAAGCTTAAAACGGTTGGTGAGGTGATTTTAACAAATCATCAAGCTTTTACTCTCCCCAGGATGACACAGGGGTAGAAAAGTCCTTTCGGATCCATGATTTGTTCATCTATATGAACGTGAGTCTGTCCACATTATCAGTGGAGAGCCGCGTGCGCTTATCTGTCAGCACACCACCAGCAGCGCTGAACACACGTTCAGACAGAACGCTGGCTGCGGGGCATGACAAGATTTCCAAAGCGTAAGTGGCGAGCTCCGGCCATTTATCCAGATTGGAAGCCCAAAAAGAGCAAGGGTCCAGTGACACAGTCATGGCTTCAATGTTTACTTGGGGATACTCCTGTACCATCGTCTCTAGGCGTTGACTATGTGTCAGACTTCTTGTCTCCTGTGGCCTTGCAAAGGATGGGCTAAAAAAGTGGTGAAATGATTCCGCAAAATTGCTGTTACCAGCAGATACTGTGTTTCTGTTACGGTTTGAGTGCTGAACACTCGACGGTCCCACGGTTGGCAAGTTGGAACTGTGAGATTCACTACGTGCACCACTGGTGTTTTGTGGAAAAGCACATGTAAGATTCTGCAACAGTCTCTGCTGATACTCCTGCATGCGTGCATCCCTTTCTATGGCAGGAATATTTTCTTCAAATTTACTTTTGTACCAGGGATCTAACAGTGTGGCAACCCAGTAGTCAGGATTATTTCTAATTCTCACAATTCGAGGGTCATGTTGCAGGTAGTGCAGCAAGAAGGCACTCATGTGTGTTGCGCATCCAGAAGCACCAAGTCCCTGTTGTGTTGGTGGCGAGGTAACAATCATGCTTCCTTCCTCTGTCCTCTCCCCCCAACCTCGCACAACAGAAATGTGATCAAGGTCTCCCTCATCTGATGAGTCTTCCATCAGTTCGTCCTCCACTCCTTCCTGGGCTCCTGCACCTTCCTCACTAGTTTGGCTGCTACGATGCGCCCTGGTAAAACCATCTCCCCCACCCTCACATGCCTGCCGCCTTGGTGGTGCCGACCGTCTGGACCTTGCAGATGTTAGCCCTTCCGCATACAACTCCTCCTCCTCTACTTCCTCCACCTCCTCTTGTGCCACCACCTGACTCCGAATTCTGTTTAACATGTGCTCCAGCATGTAAATCACTGGAATAGTCATGCTGATAATGGCATCGTCAGCACTAAACATCTTCGTCGCCATTTCAAAACTGTGCAGAAGGGTGCATAGGTCCCTGATCTGAGACCACTCCTCCAGCGTGATTAGCCCCACCTCTGGATCTCGTTGGCCCAGGCTATACGTCAGAACATATTGCACCAGGGCTTGTCGGTGCTGCCACAGTCGCTGCAGCATGTGCAGAGTTGAATTCCACCGGGTAGGCACATCGCATTTTAGCCGGTGAAGTGGCAGGCCCAACGACTTCTGTAGAGATGTAAGTCGCTGAGCTGCGGGATGCGAACGGCGGAAGTGAGCACACAGCGACCGTGTCCTCTGCAGAAGGCCATCTAGTCCGGCATAGTGGACTAAAAATTGCTGGACAACCAGGTTCAACAAGTGAGCCATACAAGGCACGTGTGTGACATTGCCCCGGCGAAGGGCCGCAGCGAGGTTTGCAGCATTGTCGCACACGGCTTTCCCTGATTTCAGGTCCAGTGGAGACAACCATTCATGAAACTGGTTCTCCAGAGCTGACCACAACTCCTCAGCTGTGTGACTCACATTTCCCAGACATTTCAAAGTAAAAACCGCCTGATGACGTTGAGCCCTGCTGCCAGCATAGTAAGGAGGTGTGCAGGATCCCTTCTGCGTGTGGCATGACCAGACAGGCTTTGGGTGCAGGTGGAGGACCGAGAGGAGGTTGAGGAGGCAGAAGCAGTGGAGGAACTTCGAGATAAAGAGGATTGACGCACAACTCGTGGGGACGGCAAGACTTGGACAGTTGCCCCTTGTCCTGCTGTCACCATAGTTACCCAGTGCCCAGTCAGCGACATGTAACGCCCCTGTCCATGCCTACTCGTCCAAGTGTCTGTGGTGAAATGCACCCTGTCACACACAGAGTTTCTCAAAGAAGAGGTGATGTTGTGTGCGACATGCTGGTGGAGCGCAGGCACACCTTTCTTTGAGAAGTAGTGCCGACTGGGCATCTGGTACTGGGGCACTGCGACGGACATAAGGTCTCGAAAATCCTCTGTCTCCACCAGGCGGAAAGGCAGCATTTCTGTAGCCAAGAGCTTGCAGATGGTGAAATTCAACCTCTTAGCTTTCTCATGGCTAGGAGGAAATGGTCTTTTACTTGTCCACATCTGAGGGACCGAGGGCTGGCTGTTGTGCTTAGACGGGGTTGAGAAGGGTGTCCCCGGCAAACAGCCGGTCTGTGAGGAAGATGCAGGCGGACATGTTAGGTTGCCTTGATCCAAAGGTGGTGCTATCGATATCGGACAGCGCTGAACACCAGCTGGTGTTTCCACCTCCAAAGAAAATGATGACCTGCCAATCACGCTGGCTGTTGCGGGTAAAGAGGTGGCAGGTCTGCGTCCCAAAACAGGTGTGACTGCTGTCCCCCCAGTCACAGAGGATGAAGAGGCCGCAGATGCACAAGATGTGGCAGACGGTGGTTGGCCCGGCCGGCTAGGCCCCATTGTAGCACAGTGAGCTTCCCACTGGAACTTATGCTTCATATCCATGTGCCGGTTCATGCATGAAGTACTCAAACTATGTATTTTTTGGCCTCTACTTAGCTTTTGCTGACAAATGTTACAGATAACACGAGTTGGGTCATCCTTATCGATCTGAAAAAATGCCCAGGCTATGCAAGGCTTAGCACCCATGCGACCTGAAGAGCCACCACGACTTGTGGTCAGAGGCAGAGTATTGTTTGAGGATGCAGTTGTTGACGTGCTTCCAGTACTACGTCTCTGTCCAGGAAGCCGCAACCTGACCTCGTCGTCACTAGCATCCTCCTCCACCTCCTCTGCTGACCTCTTCGACTGGCTGACTGTGGGTTGACAGTAAGTGGGATCTCCAACCTCGTCATCACCACCCTGTGTGTTATCACACCCGTCGTCCTCAGAGCCAACCTCTTCCTGCCCTGACCGAAAACTCAAGTTGTCGCTCCAATCAGGTATTTGAGTCTCATCATCGTCTTCCTCATTGTCTCCACCAACAGGAGTTACAGTTTGGGAACGAGGGTCTACATTATGGTCAGAACCTTCTGTGTCTGTTCCTGGATCCGACTCATAAAGATTCTGGGCATCAGTGCAGATCATTTCCTCGTCTGGATTCACAGAAGCTCTGGAGCCGACCTCTGATTCCCAGACTATAGTATGAGTAAACAGCTCTGCAGACTCAACCATCTGTTCTACCCCATACTCAGACAGGCAGCTGGAGACTTGGGAGCTGTGAGGAAGCAAGTGCGATTGGGGTGACACCTCTGAGGACTGGAGTATTTGTGATGTTGAAGTTGAGGTGGAGGAGAGCCCACTTAAAGGAGCACTTGATATCCGTTGAAGCACCTGCTGTTTTTATGCCTCATCTGGAATTTGTAGCGATGGGCGTGGCCGTAAGAAAGGGATCTTATCACGTTGTCCGCTAAAAGAAGTAGACATCTTAGTTTGGATGGAAGATGGTCTTTCTTCTGCAGATGTTACTGTTGATTTAACACCTACCCCACGAACACAACCTTTTTTTCCCTTCCCAACACGCCTATTCCCCTTTCCACCAGCAGCAGGCCTTTTGCCACTCATTTTGGTGGTTAACTAATTGACAACTCTGGAGTTGTTTGCACAAAAAACAATGGATGGGAACCGAGCAGAGCTGAGTGGCCAAACTGTGGTATTAGCCCAAAAGTATTGGCTGGGTTAGATGCAGTAAAACAATTTTATTACATACACAGGTGATGGAGGTTAGTATAGATGGACTAATATAACAAGTCCCACACACTGCTACAAGCCCAAATATTTTTTCAGAGCTAGATGCAGATAAAATTATTTTTAATTTGCAACCTGGTGGAGGTTAGTATAGATGGACTAATAGACCAAGTCCCACACACTGCTACAAGCCCAAATATTTTTTCAGAGCTAGATGCAGATAAAATTATTTTTAATTTGCAACCTGGTGGAGGTTAGTATAGATGGACTAATAGAACAAGTCCCACACACTGCTACAAGTCCAAATATTTTTTCAGAGCTAGATGCAGATAAAAATTATTTTTAATTTACAACCTGGTGGAGGTTAGTATAGATGGACTAATAGAACAAGTCCCACACACTGCTACAAGCCCAAATATTTTTTCAGAGCTAGATGCAGATAAAAATTATTTTTCATTTGCAACCTGGTGGAGGTTAGTATAGATGGACTAATAGAATGATGCTATGCCCAAAAGGTTTTAGTTGGCTAGGTGCAGTAAAAAAATTTGTATTCCATACACAGGTGGTGTAGCTTGCAACACAGATAGGCTACTCCACTGACTAACACACACTGCAAGAGGCCAAAAAGGATTTTCTTAGCTAGATTTAGCCAAATGCTGTGAAAAAAACTAGCACAGCACTGGCACAGACCTGCCTGGCAGAAAGTGATAGGAACTGATGTAACCTAGCCCTCAAAAGGACTGCAATTACAATTAGTCCCTACTCCCAACCTATCTATTTAAGAGCACAGACCTGCCTGATAAAAGTCGTAGGAAATGGTGTAACCTAGTCCTCAAAAGGACTGCAATCACAACTATTCCCTACTCCCAAGCTATCTGTAGATTTGTGCGAAAATTGGCTTGAAATTAACACTCAAAGTATAGCGCACACAGCAACAGCGGTGCCGTCTAACACGCAGCTGCAGCAGTGAGAAAATGGTGGCTACGTGGAAAATGGCTGGGTCTTATAGGGCAAGGGCATGTGACATACACTTCAAATGACACATGCGCTTGCTTGTGTGAAAAAAAGCAGTTCGTTCCGTGTGTGCGCTGCTTATAGGCTGACAGATTGCACCTCCCCACTGTAAATGTGGGAAAGAGAAAAAAAAATGTAGATCTTCATTATTTCTGCAGAGATCCATCCCCTGCCCCTCCCCCCGCCGTACACTCAAACTGCGTATTGTCGGGGTAAAAGAGAATATATATTTTTTGTAACTTTTATACTTTTGTAACTTTTATACGTTTTTTTGCTAATGTACTAACCACCATTTTGTGTCTTATAATAATAAACTTTCCTTGCTACGTATTACTTAAATCGAAACTTAAACTAAGACAGTTCCAGTGTTGCCAAGACTTATTTCAGAGAAACGAAACAAGATTATAAGCTGTCGGCTGCAATATCTGCCCAGAGACTGAGATAAGGAGATGTGGACCAATCAGGAGTGGCCAGACACTGGACTTTCATGGCTTACCCCGCCCCGGACAACCCCTTTCCCCTCCCCATTATGTAGTGTATTTAGGTTTGTGTATGTAGGAATAAACACAGAACATTGCTGAGAACGTTGTCTGTAGTAGTCTTTTGAGCGTGCTCTGAGTTTGAACCAGCTTGTTGTCTGACTCATTCTTTGAATGGTTGACCCATGCTCATAGCCTTAATTTGGAGTGACTGGAGGACGAGTGGAATGTCATCACGACCCTCACAAATGGCGCCCAACGTGGGGCGTGGCTAGCGGTACGCCGCCCTCCCGGACCCATATCGCTGATTTCCCTGGTGGTGACCGCGGTGGCTGAATTTGAGGCCTGATCAACCTCCATCGAACACAGTAAGTTGAGATGTATTTTATATGTCTCACTTGCCTGTGTGTCAGCCGCAGCGGTTCCTGTTGGGTTGTCAGGTTGGATCTGGGTGGGTGATCGGTCGAGTGGTGAGACCTCAGGCGTCCCGCACCACGTCCTGAACCAGCAAGTGTTAAAACGAGGGACGTCGCATGCCTGCGCGTGCTCATGTGAACACCATCTCCTCCTCCTCCGGTCACTGAACTCTCTTTAGATAGCTGCCTCCCGTAACTGATAGTCGAGGTTTCAAAGCATTCCTGAATTGTAGTGTAAGGGAGAAAGAATCTGTGACGAATTGAGGTGTACTCTTCGTCTTATACAGAGAAACCTCATAAGGAGGTGTTGTGCTGTCAGAATCTGTGACGAATTGAGGTGTACTCTTCGTCTTATACAGAGAAACCTCATAAGGAGGTGGTCTGCTGTCAGGGTCCATGACGGATTGAGGTGTACTCTTCGTCTTATACAGAGAAACCTCATAAGGAGGGGTTCTGCTGTCAGTCAGGGTGCCGTGGTGAGTCGTACTGTAAAGTCGCCATTCAAGGTTAGGAAAAAGGGATAGATGAGGGGTCTCTCTGTCTTATCAGTGTATTGAGGAGTACTCTACACTGACAGGTGGCGACCTGTGGACTGCACCAGTGATCTGAGTCGCGACAGATCATTGCATTCTATAAGAAAATGTTGCGTATATTCAAATTTGAAAGATCTCGTAAGTTGCGGAATGCTGCTGTGGGAGTTAAGCCAATTAGTGGAGTTACGGGAAGGCAAGAAGGCAAGAAGAATGTTAGGAATTTGTATAACATGATAAGCTTATCCAGTACAGGCAGGCTTTAGCCTTCAGTGTAGAAAGAATGTGTTACACAGAAATTGGGAAAGCTGGGTGAGGACTTCTGCACCAGGCTCAAGCACATCTTAGAGTAGCGAGTGATTTGAAGTCTGAAGGCTGGAAAGAAGTAGATGGTGTGGGGGAGACAGAGAATGCCGAGCCTTTGTTCGGATACATGAAAGCTGCAGACTGTGATTTGGTATGTGCCCCCAAAATGGCCGTTGCACCTTTGATGCCTGTCACTACACCGAGCCCTCAGCCACCGCCCTATAATGGTGCCAACAACAACCGGAGGGGTGGACGTGTCGGGTGTGTGGAGAGCAAAACCCACCTTGGGCGGAGTTCTCCTGTGTCTCTGGGGCGGGCCGCCCATGGCACGATGCCCAGCCTGCCTCCAAGAACAATCCCACTCCACCTCCTCCCTCCAACGGCCATCTTACTACACCTTTTCCTGCCTCCAAGAACAATCCCACTTCCACTCTAACTCCTCCCTCCCACGGCCATCTTGCTACACCTCTTACTTGTTGTGGGAGGCCCGGAAAGCCCCAATCCGGCCTATATCCTCTACTAGATCCGTCCGGTGCATATTACCAGCCACCAGCACAGGTGGAAAAGCCCGCAGTCCCAGAGCACCCATCTGAAGCTAATGTGACACCCTCTGCTCCAGTCCACGATGCTGAGACGCTTCCCCTGTTTCCTATGGGAGTCACCCACAACCCTGGGGATATCCTCCTCAACTCCCCAGAATTTCAGGCCAGACTGCTCTCCCTCCGCCAACATACTGTTACTCAAGACGATACGGAGCCAGATGAGGGATGGGCTCAAGATACTCCAGCCCCCCCTCCTTTACCCCATACGTCTCCTATGGCATCCTCCACCCCACATCCATTACCCGTACTCCGGCCCTTGCTCCAACCAACTGCTGAAAGAACACCACCCCCCAGCCTCTCAGAAGTTTGGGACCCCTGCCGCTCCCGTAATCTAGTAGACCCATCAGGACGCCCTGTCACTCTGTCAATAGGCTATGGTGACATCCTTACACATCGGGTGGGGGCCATAGTCAACCCTGCAAACACCTGTATGAGCCATGTTGGAGGATTGGCTCGCAAAATTTCCCTTGCTGCTGGTTCTACTCTGGCTGCAGAATGCCAGGCTCACTTAGCCGAAAACGGAGAGCTTTCACAAGGCCAGACCTTAGTCACCCGTGCGGGTAGACTGCCCGCTGATGTCATCATACATGCAGTGGGTCCTATTTATGATTCCCGGAACCCTGAAGAGTCACGTTCCACTCTCGCATCTACCATCCGTTCAGTACTCCTTCATGCAGGAAAATTGAGTCATCAGGATATGCCCAGACGCACTTTAGCGATACCACTCATATCTTCTGGAATTTTCGGCTACCCACTCGGGCCGTGCATGGAGGAACACGTACTGGCCCTCAAGGAAGGCATAGAGACCCTCCCTCATGGATTGGACTCGATACGCATTGTCTGTGTCCGTAGTCCAGCAGTTCATGTTGCTATGCCTTTGGCCCTTGAGCTACTAGTGGCAACCTCCTCCCCGACACCGATTCCCAATGCGGTTCTGTTGCCTGAAGAATCCTCCCTAGCGGCCACCCCAAACACCACCAAGGAACAAGCGACGCTGCCCGGTCCTCAACAAGTTCCTGGACCTTTAGGGATGATTAAATATCAACCCTTTACCCCAGTACAAGTAGACACTCTGGTCTCAAAGCTTCCTGATCCCGACATTCCCCCCTGCAGTATGCTAGACGCTTGGACACAACCAGAGCCATTTATGGTGCAACCGGGGCTGATTTGGCAGGTATCACATCTGTGAAGGCCAAGGAATATTTCTTGCCTACTATCGAAAAGGCCATGGATTCCACAAAAGCAGGATCTCTTAGTACTTATGAATCCGGCCTACAATACATGAAACAGTTAAAGGCCTGGGCTCAGGATCGCTTGTCAGATCAAGCTGGGTCTGTACAAGATGTTCAACAAGACCCTGATGAATCTGTGGAAAGATATGCTGCAAGACTCAGCAATTTCACCTTTTTGTCTCGGAATCGGAAGGTCATGCCTCTGGAGTTCTAGCACAACGCTATGATCATAAGTATCGGCCTTTGGGCTACTACTCAGCCCGCCTGGACCCTGTCGCCCGAACTGCCCCCACGTGCCTTAAGGCGGTCCACGCTGCTCACATCCTCCTTGACAAGTCAGCTGATATCGTCCTTGGACATGATCTAGTTATACAGGCCGGCCATGATCTCTCAGCTGTTCTGCAACAAACATCTCCGAAACATCTAACCAACCAAAGACACCTGCGGCTGCAGTGTTCCCTATTGTTGCCCTCCAATATAACATTTACCAGATGTCTGACTATCAATCCTGCCACTTTGCTTCCACCTTCTAGGGGGGAAGGTGAAGAGGGTGAAGGTCCATTGGTGGAACCTCATGATTGTATAAAAATTTTGCAGGAAGAGACTTCTGCTCCAGAGAATATGGTGGCACATCCGCTCGCAGACCCTCAAGGGAAGTTCCACACGGGATATGCTGTCACAACGGACCTAACAGTCCTCAAGGCTGAAGCTCTACCACCATACATGTCTGCACAAGAAGCTGAACTTGTGGCTCTCACAGAGGCCTGCCACCTGGCAGCAGGAACAAAGGCGAATATGTATATACCGATTCCAGGTATGGACATGGAATTTGCAATGATTCTGGACTCTTGTGGAAGTCTAGAGGATTCATCACAGCTGCAGGTACACCAGTGAAACATGTCTCATGGATTAAGGCCCTAATGAAGGCCCTGGAACTACCCATTCAGGTTGCTGTTATCAAGGTCAAGGCTCATGGAAGACTAGAATCCAGAGAAGCCAGGGGCAACCACCTAGCTGACCAAGCAGCCAAGACTGCAGCAGTGGAGAATGTGTCATCAAAGTGGCAGGAAAAGGAAGAAGAGATGGGGGAGACCCTGCAAACCGTAGCTGTGGTGCTCACTAGAGCAAGAGCCAAAGAACAGCCGGTGGAAGACCATACAAGTCCAGCGGAGACACTAGTGGAATCCAGGGGGGTCAAGATGCCTGAAGAAAAATTGTGTGAGGAACAAAGGAAGACCCCCCACTGAAGAAGTCAAGCAATGGAAAGCGGCAGGAGCTGTGCTGGCAGGTCGCAAAGATTCAAAGGTCAACTCGACTCTTTACCAAGTGGATGGGAAGCCTTGCTTGCCTAGACGCATGTACTCAGCTGTGGCAGCATGGGCTCATGGGCCTACACACAGAGGAAAGAATCAAGCCTTGGCATGTATCAAGAAACTGTACTTTGCACCCGGAATCTCTTCCACTGTGACTGCGTACTCAAAATCCTGCTCTGTCTGCGCTACCTGCAACCCAACGTGTACGGCACGGGTCCCTCTCCAACACCTGGCTAAACCAGACTACCCTTGGCAGAGAATACAAGTCGACCATATCCAAATGCCTAAAGCAGGAAAATAGGAGTACGTTTTGGTAGCCGTGGATATGTTCTCAGCCTGGCCCGAGGCCTACCCGGTTGTCAACATGACTGCTAAAGTCACAGCCAAGAAACTGATCACCGAAATTGCCTGCAGATTTGGAGTTCCCCAAGTCATAGAATCGGATCGAGGACCAGCTTTCACAGCAAATATCTACGAAGAACTCTGGAACATGTTGGGAACAGATTTGGTCCTCCACACTCCATACCATCCTGCCAGTTCAGGCAAAGTGGAGAGAATGAATTCCACACTCAAGACCCAGCTCTTGAAAATGACCTAAGATCATCCCCTCCCCTGGCCCGACCTACTCCCCATAGTATTGTATCATATCACACACACTCCTCAGGCCAAACATGGGCTGACTCCCTATAAAATTTTGTTTGGGACCCCACCCAAGATAGGAGAGATTAGGCCCCAAGAGTTGTCTGAAACACATGATAGAGTGGTAAAATTTGTGATTGCCTTGTCTAGAGAATTGACTAACACCCGCTCTCCAGTATCTGCTTCTCTCCCAGAATCTACAGGTGATGCAGTACATGATTTCATCCCAGGCGATCTAGTGTATGTGAAGAAGTTTGTCCGGAAAGACTGCCTCCAGCCGCGGTTCGAGGGACCGTACACTGTGCTTCTCACCACCCCGACGGCTCTGAAGCTTGAGGGCAAGAGCACCTGGATTCACGCCTCCCACTGCAAGAGAGACAGAACGAGTCTATAAAAGATGACTACCTTCTTCTATATCCTTTCCATATGCTTACTGTCTGTCCCAGGGTGGACAGCTACCACACAGGGGTAGATACCTCCTTCTTCTCAGGTTGATTGGGAGGGCTCAAGCGATTCCTCCAACAAGTTTGTCTAGTAATGGGAGGTCTACTAGTATTGGGCCTGGTGGTCCTGTGCTGCATAGTCCCCTTATACAGGAAAGCTATAACCAATGCTGTCCCAACCTCCGGGACCTTTCTGAATCAAGAGAAGATATGGAGAAATACACTCCTTTGAACAAGCCTGACCAGCCCCCCCATGACAAAGTCCAATTGAGAGATTTAGTTTAGGGACAGTTGGGAGAACTCCATGTGTCACCCAGGATAGGGCTCGATTGTCTGGGGGCGTCCCATAAGGGGGCAGCTTCTAAGATGATTGGGTGAAGAAATCGACCTCCCCTCTCCCCACACATGGACAGTCTCAAAGGCCCCGAAGCAAGGGAAAGCTTAGTGTTTAGGGGGGAATGTCGGGGTAAAAGAGAATATATATTTTTTGTAACTTTTATACTTTTGTAACTTTTATACGTTTTTTTGCTAATGTACTAACCACCATTTTGTGTCTTATAACAATAAGCTTTCCTTGCTACGTATTACTTAAATCGAAACTTAAACTAAGACAGTTCCAGTGTTGCCAAGACTTATTTCAGAGAAACGAAACAAGATTATAAGCTGACGGCTGCAATATCTGCCCAGAGACTGAGATAAGGAGATGTGGACCAATCAGGAGTGGCCAGACACTGGACTTTCATGGCTTACCCCGCCCCGGACAACCCCTTTCCCCTCCCCATTATGTAGTGTATTTAGGTTTGTGTATGTAGGAATAAACACAGAACATTGCTGAGAACGTTGTCTGTAGTAGTCTTTTGAGCGTGCTCTGAGTTTGAACCAGCTTGTTGTCTGACTCATTCTTCGAATGGTTGAGCCATGCTCATAGCCTTAATTTGGAGTGACTGGAGGACGAGTGGAATGTCATCACGACCCTCACAGTTCCGTGTGTGCGCTGCTGATAGGCTGACAGATTGCACCTCCCCACTGTAAATGTGGGAAAGAGAAAAAAAAATGTAGATCTTCATTATTTCTGCAGAGATCCATCCCCTGCCCCTCCCCCCGCCGTACACTCAAACTGCGTATTAACATTAATTTTCAGCATTACTGAGAAAAAATCCAGTTATGATTTTGGTGCACGAACAGTTATCGAACATAACCTCGAACAGCCGAATTTTTTTCAAATCGTTCGTGTTCGCCGAACGCCGCCCAAAACAGCTCGAATTTGAGATTGGCGAACAGTTCGATTCGAACATCGCTCATCTCTAGTGGTGATATCTGAGATGGAGGCTGAACATGAGGAGGAGGAGGATGATGTGCAGGAGCTGTACACTGTGGGGGCAACTCTGACTGACATAGGGCCCGCAATCCTCGGTGTGGGGAGGATGTGTTCTGTCCCAAGGTCCAACTATGTTTACCCAGTGTGCCGTCAGGGAGATGTACCGTCCCTGGCCACAAGCACTTGTCCACGTGTCCGTTGTCAGGTGGACTCTCCCAGTAACTGCGTTGCTGAGGGAACGGCAGATGTTTTGGGACACGTGCATGTGTAGTGCGGGGATGGCACACCGGGCAAAATAGTGTCGGCTGGGGACCGAGTACCGAGGGACGGCCACCGCCATAAGGTTGCGGAAGGATTCCGTCTCCACCAGCCTAAAAGGCAACATTTCCAACGCAAGCAGTCGTGAAATGTGCGAATTTAGGACTGTGGCCTGTGGGGCGTTGGCTGCGAATTTGCCCTTTCGTTCAAAGCTCTGGGATATGGACAATTGAACGCTGCGGTGGGACATGGACGTTGATGCTGTTTCTTGAGAAACTGCCATAACAAGTGAAGACTGAGAGGAGGGGGCATCTTTGCATGCAGTATGGACAGGGGATTGCCTTGCACACACAACAGGGGGTTCTATTACACGCACAACAGCGGAAGAAGCAGTGGTGACACCCACTGACACTGGTCGTGGACCCTGGGGTTTGCCCCACAAAGTCGGGTGCTTTGCTGACATGTGCCTGATCATGCTGGTGGTGGTCAGGCTGGTAGTTTTGTCACCCCTGCTGATGCTGGCATGGCAGGTGGTACAAATGGCCTTTTTGGGGTTATCAGCAGAGTCTTTAAAAAAATTCCAGACTCTGGAAGACCTACTGGCAATGTACCTCGTGTTGGTGTTACGGGGAACTGTTGCCCGCCTTCTGTGTGCGGCCACCACACTGCTTCTTCCTGCCTGTTGGGGTACTCTGCCTCCCTCCCCCTGGGTGCTGCTGGCCTTGCTCTGCGTGTCCTCCTGCCACGTTGGGTCAGTTACTAGATCATCCACCACCTTCTTCTCTTCCACTTCCGCACCACGATCCTCCTCCTCACTTCGTGGCAATTGTGTCTTGTCATCGTCCACCTCTTGTGACAAATTGCCAGCGTCGACTTCCTCTGGCCGTGGCTGTTCAAATATTTGGGCATCGCTACATGGGATCTCCTCTTCCACCACTTCAAGCAGAGCAGGCGAGGAGCCCAAATATGGAAATGGACCAGTGAACAGCTCTTCAGAGTGTCCAAGTGTGGAATCAGTTGCTGTCAGACGACACTCGGCATGGTGGGAGGAAGGAGCATCAGGGTGAGGAGGAGTATGCGGTCGAGACTCACGGCTACTAAAACTTGACCGTGTGGAAGACAGACCGGAGGTGGTGGTGCCCAGGTAACTGGAAGTATTATCTGCTATCCAATTAATAACCTGTTCACACTTATCAGTTCGCAATACTGGTGTTGTAGTGTGCTTCCCTAGTAATTCGGTCAAGAAGTGGGAGCGAGAAGATGTGGCTGTTGGTTGTGGCACATTTTCACCTTGGCCACGGCCCGTCCTCTACACGCACCATCACCAGAACATCCAGTTCCACGTCCCTTGCCACGCGCCTTGCCCATTGTAAATGAAGTAAAATAGCTTACACTCGCACTATCAATGGAAAAAGGGTAACAAAAAGGAGATTAGAACCGTGGAAGAGGAAAACCACAGTTCTATTTGTCTGGCCTACACCAGACTCTTTTAAACAGATATATTGGTGTCTCACCAGTCAGGGAGACACTATTACTGTTTTTTTTTACGGCAAAAAATGCCAAAAGCAGGATAATACAGAGATTTGACATGTGGAACTGCAAAACCACAGTTCTAGTTATGTGGCCTACACCAGAATCTTTTAAACAGATATATTGGCGTCTGACCAGTCAGGGAGACACTATTACTGTTTTTTTTACGGCAAAAAATGCCAAAAGCAGGAGAATACAGAGATTTGACAGGTGGAACTGCAAAACCACATTTCTACTTCTCTGGCCTACACCAGACTCTTTTAAACAGATATATTGGTGTCTGACCAGTCAGGGAGACACTATTACAGTTTTTTTTTACGGCAAAAAATGCCAAAAGCAGGATAATACAGAGATTTGACCCGTGGAACTGCAAAACCACAGTTATAGTTATGTGGCCTACACCAGACTCTTTTAAACAGATATATTGGTGTCTGAACAGTCACACTCAATTTTTTTTTTTTTGGGGGGGGGGGGATACCAAAAGGTTAATAAGACGCGTATTTGTACAGTCTGACTGAGGGAAAAAAAAAAAAGGATTTAGATGAAAAAAAAGAGGATTTTTCCTGGCCCCTGAGACCGGGGGATAAGTCTAGCAATTTGACCAACAGGAGCACACAGGACTGTAATGCAGCGTTTGTTGGTATAACCACTGCGTCTCCTATACAGCCTGCCTGCCTGATATCTGGGTTGGATATTAGTCCTGAGAAGGACTGTTTGTTTGATTTGGCAGCCTTTAGAGACCCTACACTAACTATTTCAGAGTATAAATCTCTCCCTAGCTCAGCAGCACTGACCCTACACTGTCTGATCCGGAGCGACTGTGTCCAAGATGGCGGCGCCCGATTTTAAATACTCGAGATGACGCTGTGCGGCCAGCCAATCACTGTAATGCGCACAAACAACATGGCTGCGGAATTACAGTGACTGGCTGGCAATCCGTGCATGTTCATTGGCTCTGTAAAGAGCGCCAAACATGCAGGTCGGAGACCCGAGCTCCCACCCGAGTAACCCGGAAATGCTCGGTGCTCGCCGAACATCACGAGTAGTGAGATGCTCGGGCGAGTACCGAGCAGTGTCGAGCATACTTGCTCAACACTAATCTTTATGTTTGAAGCCAGAAATGTTGGAAAAGGTAGAAAAGTTCAAGGGGGCCAAATACTTTCACAATGCACTGTAAAAATAAGGTGACGGGGAACAGTTACACCATGATTAGTGGGACACAACACAAGAATTGATAAGTATAATGAAGAAAGTAGATCAATATCGTATGAAATAGTACAATGTTATGTCAGCCAAAAAAGAAATAACCAATATAGATGTTAGAGGTACGGTGACCAAATATAATATGAGTGATAAACAGCCTTGGGATCAATATAGGAATAACAGTATTGCACTGCCACCAGGTATAGGATGAATAAAGGGTCCTCAATAGATACAGTGCATAATGGAGTAGAAATAACTGCAATACTGCACTGACCCAAATGTAATAGTCAATAAGATGTAAATTTAAGTTTTAACTATCGTAAGGGCTAACAAAATCTAGTAGTCCGACTGGGCAGCATAGATGGTAAAGTGTTGTTCTCCCACCAATCACTCCAACACGTTTCACATAGGCTTCTTCAGGGAGTGTCTAAGATACAGTATGTCTTTCACATATATTTTCAAGGAAAATGTGGGAAAAGGCTGCTGTTGGTTTACACATACATGTCCATAGTGCTAAAAATATGCCAATACAGACTTATGCATTTATGGAAAAAGTAGCTTTATAAAGGAGATGTGTGCTGCCCTGCAGCTATTAGCATGGGTATAAATAATTCTAACCTCTTATGGTATTGACTGGAAAAGAATCTTGAAAACATTTCCCAAATTTAATATGTGCTTTTGACATCTATTACACCGTTGCTAAGTGATTTGTAAAATGTCAGCAGAAAAGGGTACAGTAAAAAATATACCAAGTGTATTACAGATGTGTCCTTCCTTACTATGTTAAAGGGAATCTATCATCAAGTTTTTGCTGATTAACCTGAGAACAGCATGATGTAGGGTCAAATACCCTGATTACAGCGATGTGTCACCTACTGGTCTGTTTGCTATAGTTTTTAAAAAATCATAGTTTCATCAGCAGGAGATCCTCAATAGAGGACTAGTAAACCTGCTGCTAGGTAATCAAGCATATTTATGAGCTCTATGTAACTTCATCCTCACCTCTGATTGGCAGCTTTCTTTGTAGACTGTACATAGACAGAAAGCAGCCAATCAGTGATGTGGGTGGGGTTATACAGAGCTCAGTATTCAGACAACTGCTAGATCTGCAGCAGAGAAAACAGGGATTTTATCAAAATGACAGCAACCTACATTGAATGTGACACATCACTGGAATCAGGATATTTGCCCCTAAATCGTGCTGCTCTCAGATGGGGTAGCAAAAACCTGGTGTCATATTCCCTTTAAACCAAACATATTTTGAGATGTATAACGTAAGGCTATGTGCCCACGATGCAGAAATGCTCAGGATTTTTTCCTGAGCGTTTCTGCATCTCCCTGGCAGAAAAAAAACGCATGCGGATTTTACATGCGGATTGTACATGCGGATTGTACATGCGGATTGTACATGCGTTTTCCTGCCAGGGACATGCGGATGTGAAGCGTTCTTCACATGCATTTCCACATGCGGGTTGTCAAGCACTTTCCAAGCGATTTTAGCATCACTCAGAAAGTGCTTGACAACTTGGTCACACTATATAAATCTGTGCAAACGGCATGGATTTACATAGTGTGACCCGAGAGAATGTCAAAAAATAAAAAAATAAATATATACTTACCCTCCGATGGCCCGCGCAGTCTTGCTTCACTGTCCCGGCTGCCGGCAGCGGTAGACCGAAGGACCTGCCGACGTCAGCGTCGCGTGACCCATCACATGACTCTGACGTCAGCGCAGGTCCTTCATTCAATCGCGAACTGTCGGGAACCAAGGAGGAGCGCATCGCGGGCCGCCAGAAGGTAAGTATATATTTATTTTTTATTTTATTCTTTTTTTACAGCTTTTTTAATGGTACCTGGGTGTGGAGAGTCTTCTCTTCTCTACACCCGGGTACCATCCGCACAATAGAACGCGCCAATTACGCAAGTACAGATGCAGTCTTGTGGAATTGGCACGTTCTAATGCAAGTCAATGGCGGCGAAAACGCCGCGCTTCGGCAAAAATAATGAACATGGTGCGGATTTTTGAGCGCAGCATTAACGCTGCGGAAAAATCCGCAGCATGGGCATTGAAAGTGCGGAATTGCATTGGAGACCATGGGGGAAGGTCTACCAAGCATTTCCCAAGCATTTACACTGCGGAAATTCCGCAGCATAAACGCTTGAAAAACGCATCGTGGGCACACAGCCTGAGATGTTAAACATATATGAAAAAAAACAAACACAACCGGCGGATGCCTCCACAAAGGCCATCTGCTGCCTTCCTCCACCAATAGAACTAAAAGTTTTGTATTACTATATGCATCTGACTTACCTGTTCTTAATGATGGGATATTTCACGGAGTCGTTGGCATGTCTGCTAGGAGTGGCATAACAGTTCTTCATCACTACAGCATACTGAGAATTTGTCTGACCCTCCAGTCTTACTCCCACGTACAGTCTTTTGGCTGTTGACAATGTAAGAGCTGTCTTGTTGTATGGAGATAGGAAGGTGCCATCCTCATAGAGCAACATCCGTGCTTTGAATTGCCCAAAACCCTGAATTTCATAACTTTGTGCACTGTAAATTAAGGAAAAACATCCGTATTTAAGACCACATTACATGATAATCTTAGAATTCTCTTAAACCATTTATCAAAGGAGTTTTCCCATGAATAAAAGTTCATTTTAATCAATAGATCTTGGAATAATAATAATTTCCACAATTGGATGTGTTTAAATAAAATGTTCCTGTGCTGAGATAATCTTATAAATGTGCCCCTGCTGTGTACTGTGTAATGGCTGTGTCTCACCGTGCAGGAACATGGTCTGATCATACCACAGCTCCTGGGCAGGGGAGGAAGCAAAAGAGTATACAGACATTACAGCAGGGGATCGCAGCTGCTACTTTCTGTGAGGTGAAACATTGCTTAAAAACAGGCAGGGAAATGTTTTACCTCACAAAAAGAGTCACCTTTGATCCCCTGCTATAATGTCTGTATACTCTTTTGCTTCCTCCCTGCCCAGGAGATGTGGTATCATGATCATACCATGTTCCTGCACTGTCAGACACAGCCATTACACAGTACACAGCAGGGGCACATTTATAAGATTATCTCAGCACAGGAACATTTTATTTAAACACATCCAATTGTAGAACTTATTATTATTCCAAGATCTATTGATTAAAATGAACTTTCGTTCATGGGAGCTTTTCTTGGCATATCCATTTGACGAAGTGCACAAAAGTTGTGTACAGGTAAGTTTCCCAACACTTTATAGCATAAATTTTATTTTAGAGCAAGGGTGGCTAGGTAATTACCCTGGAAAGCAATAATCAGCATAATTCCATGTGCAAATGATGTTCCAGTGTTGCCAAAGGCCATATTCTAGTACGCAGCACAATGATAATGCCAATAAACATTTGCCTATACCATTGTATACCATTGAAGTCAGAGTTGTGACTATTTCAGAAATAAAGGGAATGTCCTACTAAAACTTGGAAACTTGTGATGGTTAGGTTGCCTGCTCTGCCCTGAGGCCCTGCGCCGCCTGTGGGGAGTAGTACTACCGTCGGCTGCCACAACATCCAGCCTCAGAGGACTGCAGCAGCGCTGGTGGCGCATCACCAGACACCACAGGTGGCGTAGTTGTTTTCCACTCATAAATTGCCACTCATCAACTAGCCCGTATTTTTGGGATGTGAGCCCTGAGCACGGACCGGGCCAAGGCCGCGACTGCATCCCCTTCCACCACCGGCCCGCCGGCCGAGTACACCTTTTCCCAGAGAGGGCTAATCCCTTCTGAACACCGAGCAGTGGCGGGTCACAAAAGGTAGCTAGGAGTTGTTAGGAACATATGCATGGAACTCAATAAAAATTGTATTACTAGCCTCAAAAATGGCCATATATTACTAGATATTGTAAAAAAAGAAGCAACTCATACAAAGGAATACTTTAGTGAAAGTGCCCCACTCTCCTTATATCCTTTTCTGAACCACTAAATTGTATACAGCTTTGTGTCAGAAGTTATGGAGACCGATGCAATCCAGCAGCAATGACCGCACATGCGTGCCTCAGCCAGCTGCTTCTTCTATCCCGCCTGGTCGAGGGGCCCATACACATTAGTCTAAGGTCAGATGAACCCATTGATATCAATGGGTTTGGTAGAGCGAGCATTCCTGTGTTTGGGAGTGTCAGCTGAGATGGCTGTTGGCCGAACGATCTACTGAAGCATTGTGCAGCCAACAGCCATCTGTTATGTATGACCAACCAGCCACTCACAGTGGTTACAGCCACTCACATAGTGGCAGTTAGTTAGTTGTTATTGGTCGTAACAATAGATACCTAAGCTACTGCAATACCCTGCACATGAGGAAAGAGACATTGCGAATCAGAAGAACTATACTACATTTCTAATTGGAGGTATTTGCTAATATTATTATTATTATTATTGCACCTACTACATATTGGGATA
The DNA here is from genome assembly GCF_046119375.1 of Phyllobates terribilis. NCBI lineage: Eukaryota > Metazoa > Chordata > Amphibia > Anura > Dendrobatidae > Phyllobates > Phyllobates terribilis. Next base: position 220,131,940 of record NW_027362769.1, on the reverse strand, counting down.
GGATCTTGGCGATGGGAATACCCCTTTAAGCTATGTGACCATTTGGTATGTAAAAGCTTTGTTTCCTGAGTTACATACTTTATAACTGGTGTCAATGATGAATGAAGATCCAGGTTCACATCCAAAGGATAGGAGCAGGCAAAACTTCGTTCTGTGGAATTTTCTCTTATAATTAACTGCTCGGTTTCCAACTCCAGTTGCACATAAATAGTATTTTTATATGTTGCATGTGTGTCATTGATCTAGGAAGAGATGGCAAACAAATAATGTGTAGTTAGCACTAATCTGGAACAGTTCGCAGGGACATTTCCATATGGATAATGTTTTTTTTTTTTTTTTTATTACAAACACTTACAGTGGGGGAAATAATTATTTGATCCCTTGCTGTTTTTGTAAGTTTGTCCACTAACAAAGACATGTACAGTCTATAATTTTAAGGGTAGGTTAATTTTAACATTGAGAGATAGAATATCCAAAAAGAAATCAAGAAAATCACATTGAATAAATTAGATAAATTTATTTGCATTTTGCAGTGAGAAATAAGCATTTGATCCCTCTGCAAACTTAATACTTGGTGGCAAAACCCTTGTTGGCAAGCACAGCAGTCAGACGTTTTTTGTAGTTGATGATGAGGGTTGCGCACATGTCAGGAGGAATTTTGGTCCACTCCTCTTTGCAGATCATTTGTAAATCATTTAGATTTTGAGGCTGTCGCTTGGCAACTCAGAGCTGCAACTTGCTCCATAATTTTCTATGGGATTAAGGCTGGAGACTGGCTAGGCCACTCCATGACATTACTGTGCTTCTTTCTGAGACACTCCTTTGTTGCCTTGACTGTATGTTTTGGGTCATTGTTTTGCTGGAAAACCCAGCCACGACCCATCTTCAATGCTCTTACTGAGGGAAGGAGGTTGTTGGCCAAAATCTCGCGATACATGACCCCATTCATCTTCCCTTCAGTACGGTGCAGTCGTCATGTCCCCTTCACAGAAAAGCACCCCCAAAATATAATGTTTCCCCCCCATGCTTCACAGTTGGGATGATGTTCTTAGGGTTGTACTCATCCTTCTTCTTCTTCCAAAGTTAGCGAGTTGAGTTAATGCCAAAGAGCTCAATTTTTGTCTCATCTGACCACAGCACCTTCTCTCAATAACTCACAGAATCATCCAGGTGTTCATTGGCCATCTTCAAACGGGCCTACACATGTGCCTTCTTGAGCAGGGGGAACCTGTGGGCACTGCAGCATTTTAAACCTTTAAGGCGTAATTTGTTACCAATGGTTTTCTTGGTGACTGTGGTCCCTGCTGCCTTGAGATCATTAACAAGTCGCCCCCCCCCCGTGTACTTTTAGGCTGATCTCTCACCTTCCTCATGATCAAGGATACCCCACGAGGTGAGATTTTGCATGGTGCCCCAGATCGATGTCAATTGACAGTCATTTTGTATTTCTTCCATTTTCTTACTATTGCACCAACAGTTGTCTTCTTCTCATCCAGCGTCTTACTTATGGTTTTGTAGCCCATTCCAGCTTTGTGCAGGGTTATGATCTTGTCCCTGACATCCTTAGAAAGCTCTTTGGTCTTGCCCATGTTGTAGAGGTTAGAGTCTGATTGATTAATTGAGTCTGTGGACAGGAGTCTTTTATACAGGTGACATGTAAGACAGCAGTCTTTAAGGCAGGTGACAAGTTGATTAGGAGCATCTAACTGGTCTGTAGGAGCCAGAACTCATAATGGTTTGTAGGGGATCAAATACTTATTTCTCACTGCAAAATGCAAAAAAAATTATCTAATTTATGCAATATTATTTTCTTGATTTTTTTTGGGATATTCTATCTCTCAATGTTAAAATTAACCTACCCTTAAAATTATAGACTGTTCATGTCTTTGTCAGTGAGCAAACTTACAAAAATAGCAAGGGATCAAATACTTATTTCCCCCACTGTATGTATATTTATACCAACATTGCTTTATATTGTGTCGCATGTAATGAATATGTTAGTTAAGAATTAATGAAACCTTTGTTTTATTGAGGAATTAAGATTAAAAATTGTCTTTCTAACATCTCCCAGGCTGGATTCACAAAACCATATTTGTTGTCCATATGAGGGCCGCAATTTCCAACCTTACTGGGGATCTCACAACCCAAACTATTTGCATCATAGGGTTATATGATGTTGTTAGTTCGGGTAACCAGAGAAACTGGGGTCATAATACAGATGAGAAAATATAGCCGCTGTGTGAATTAGCCCTAATTCAAGTCGAGCAAAAAAAAATGTTGCAATGCATGTCCATCTTTGTTAAACACTTTCCTTTATCAAAAAGAGCTTTGGAAATTTATGGAGGTCTACCGGGAGATCTAAATATAATTATTTATAATATATTTTTTTTAACAACCCCTCGTGCTTATAAAAAACAAAAGAAATAATACTCGCATCAATCTCCATTCTGACACTCTTCCGGTCACACTGGTCTGTGCTTCTTAGTCCTATCTCCGACACACTGGAAATAGCGGACTGCCTGGTCAGCGGTCACAGCCAGTGATTGGGTGAGTGGGCATTTCCAGTGAGTCTGGGGCTGGACAAATAAGCACAGACCGGCGTGGCCCGGATTAGTGTCAGAATGAGAGCAGCAGAGGATCCCTTTGGGTGAGCATCATTTCTTTCCCTTTTTTATTTTTAACCAGACTTAGGAATTTAAAATTATTCTCTGCCAGACCCCTAAATGAATGGGACTATTGATCTCAAATGCAAGGATGTAAGATTGTTTGCACACAAACATGCAACTTGACTCATGGTCTTGAGTTGGTACCTCTTATAGATCCACCTTGTTCTCAGCCATTTATACCTGTTTGCTCTTACTTCGGTGCATCACAATGGATATACTGCACTTACATGTAACTTAGTTCCACATAGTCCATCTTGAAGGGCAATTGTAGCAGTAATAAGTCCATTGTTTCCAGCTTCCTAAACAGCAATGCAGCTGCTATTGGAGAGATGAATGCTTTTAATGTTGAAGTGTTTCAGTTGACATGTCTGGAAGGAAGCTTTCATTTCTGTCCTGTTGCATTTTAAATTAAGCTCCAAATTGTCTATACCTAAAATAGGATAAAAAATAAAAAAATTAAAAAACACAAAATTTGAGCTTGGCTTAAGTTGGTATACATGCAGCACACAAATGCATGTTTCACAATGGCCATGAATCAGAAAAAACCTACAAGAAGCAAAATGAACAGAAACCCTGCTGTAAAGAAATAAAAAGCAAGTGCATTTAAATAACATAGGGTTCTTAGTAACACTGTTTTTGATCAAAAATAGTATATAAGCTATGCCACCACGACAAGGTGAACCTGAAATAGGATGCAGAGATTTTGTCAAGCTAAGCTTCAACATTTCCACTTTTCATATGTTAATGTGTAAGTGTCATTTTCTAAACGATTTTATACACTACAGGCGCTGCATTGTGTCTTGAGACCCCCATTTGTTGGTCAAAACTTCACTCTGAAGTGTACAGCTCCTACATGAGCCTTGATCAAAGTGTGGTGTATGGGCTCAATAGTAAGTCTATCAGTCCATGCATAGCTCTGTGATGGTGAATGTACACATCCATAGACTTACTATGGAGCATATACTGTACACCACTGTCTGCACGCAGCTCATGTAGGAGTGACACACTTCTCAACAGTGTTTTGACCTTTCGGTGGGACCTCAGATTGGGACCACCATCAATCAGCAGCACTATGCAGCATCTATAATATATGAAAACTTTTATAAAATGACAGTTAAACTTAAGTGTACAGAAGTATAATAATATCTGGAGTAGTACGCAAATATATTTTTTAGTGCCACCAATATGTATTTGCATATTTAACCCCTTCACCCCGAAGCCTGCTTTCACCTTCGTGACCAGGCCAACTTTTACAATTCTGACCAGCGCCACTTTATGTAGTAATAACTCTGGAACTCTTCAACATATCCCAGTGATAATGAGATGGGTTTTTTTCATGACATACTGTACTTCATGTTAGTTGTAAATTTAGGTCAATATTTTTTACTTTTATTTGTGAAAATATCAGAAATGTATAGTTTTCAAACTTTTCATTTTTATGCCCTTAAACCAGATAGTTATATCACGCGAAATAGTTAATAAACAACATTTACCACATGTCTACTTTACAACAGCACAATTTTTTAAACCTTATTTTTTTAAGAAGGGTTAAAAGTTGATCAGCAATTTCTAATTTTCCAACAAAATTTACAAAACAATTTTTTTTTAGGAACCACATCACATTTGAAGAGACTTTGAGGGGCCTATATGACAGAAAGTAACCAAAAATGACACCATTTAAAAAACTACACTCCTCAAAGTGCTCAGAACCACATTCAAGAAGTTTATTAGCTCTCCAGGTGCTTCACAGGAATTAAAGCAATGTGGAAGGAAAAAATTAACATTTTAATTTTCCCCCAAATTTTGCATTCTTACAAGGGTAACAGGAGAAAATGAACCATATAATTTGTGGTGCAATTTCTCCTGACAACGCAGATACCCCACATGTGGTGGAAAACTACTGTTTGGGTGCATGGCAGGGCTCGGAACGGAAGGAGCACCATTTGACTTTCGGAATGCAAAATTGGCTGAAATAGACAGAGGATGCCATGTTGCATTTGCAGAGCCCCTAATGGGCCTAAACAGTGAAAAAAACGCACAAGTGACCCTATTTTGGAAACTAAACCCCTCAAGGAACTTATCTAGAGGTATAGTGAGCATATTAAACCCACAGGTGCTTCATAGAATTTTATAACGTTGAAAATGAAAAAATAATTATTTTCCTCAAAAATGTTGCATCAGTCCCAATTTTTTTCTTTTTCACAAGAATAACAGGAGAAAATGGACCAAACTATTTGTTTTGCAGCTTCTTCTGAGTACACCAATATCCTATATGTGGTGCAAAATTACTTTTTGAGCATGCGGCAGGGCTCGGAAGAGAAGGAGCGCCAATTGAATTCTGGAGACCAATTTTGGCTGGAATAGATTACAAATGCCATGTCACATTTAAAGAGCCCCTGACATGCCAAAACAGTAGAAACCCCCACAAGTGACCCCAGTTTCGAAACTACACCTCTTGAGGAATTCATCTAGGGGTGTAGTGAGCATTTTTAACCCTCAGGTAATTCACAGAATTGTATAACATTGGGCTAAGTCAATGGAAAATTACCATTTTTCCTACAAAAATGTTGCTTTAGCCCCAAGTTTTCAATTTTCAAAAGGGATAATAGTAGAAAATAAATGGTACAATTTGTTATGCAATTTCTTCTGAGTGCGCCAATACCCAATATGTGGTAAAAAAAATACTCTTGAAGCACAATGCAAAGCTCAGAAGGGAAGGAGCGCCATATTATAGTGCAGATTTTACTGTTATGGTTTGCAGGTGCCATATCATATTGGCAGAGCCCCTGAGGTGCCAGAACAGCAGAACCCCCACTTCCATAAGCGATGCCATTTTACAAACTATACCTCTCAATGAATTCATCTAGGAGTGCAGTGATCATATTGACACCTAAGGTGGGTGTCAGAATTTGATACCATCGGACGGTGAAGAAAAAAGTCATAACATTTTTTCCACAAATTCTGTTTTAGCCCCAGATTTTTCTTTTTCACATGGAGAAATGGGTAAAAATGGCACCAAAATTTTGTCACACTTTCTGCTGAATGTAGCCACACTGAGACTCGGGAGGGACAGAACGTAATTTGACTCTTGGAGAACAAATTATTGTAGAATTGTTTGCGGACCCCATATTCAGAGCCCCTAAGTGCTAGAAGAGCGGAATCCCCTCTCAAGTGACCCTATTTAAAAAATTACACCCCTCTAGGAATTTATTTACAGGTGTAGTGATGATTTTGACTCCATGTGTGTTTTCCAGAAACAAGCAATAGTGAATGTTGCTGAGTGAAAATTGCAAATCTTTCATTGTAGTGCCCGTAGATTGTAGTGCCCGTACATTGTAGTGCCCGTACATTGTAGTGCCCATACATTTTTCCCAGATTGTGCTTCTGGAGACATGCACCTGAAAATTAAGCAGGCTCTCATCGTTACAGAAATACTAAATATGTGGACGCTAAATGTGGTTTAGGCACACTGTGGGTCTTAGAAGGGAGGGGGGCATTTGAATTTGGGAGTAGAGATGAGCGTTGTTCTACTTGAACTGTTCGCCAATCTCAAATTCGAGCTGTTTTGGGCGGTGTTCGAGCCGTTCGGCGAACACGAACGATTTGATAAAAATTCGGCTGTTCGAGGTTATGTTCGATAACTGTTCGTGCACCAAAATCATAACTGGATTTTTTCTCAGTAATGATGAAAATTAATGTTAATACGCAGTTTGAGTGTACAGCGGGGCGGGGGGAGGGGCAGGGGATGGATCTCTGCAGGAACAATGAAGATCTCCATTTTTTTTTCTCTTTCCCGCATTTGCAGTGGGGAGGTGCAATCTGTCAGCCTATCAGCAGCGCACACACGGAGCGAAGTGCTTTTTTTCACACAAGCAAGGGCATGTGTCATTGGCAGTGTATGTCACATGTCCTTGCCCTATAAGACCAAGCCATTTTCCCCGTCGCCACCATTTTCTCACTGCTGCAGCTGCGTGTTAGACGGCACCGCTGTTGCTGTGTGCACTATACCTTGTTAATTTCAAGCCAATTTTCGCACAAATATACAGATAGCTTGGGAGTAGGGAATAGTTGTGATTGCAGTCCTTTTAAGGACTAGGTTACAGCATTTCCTACGACTTTTATCAGGGAGGTCTGTGCTCTTAAATAGATAGGTTGTGGGAGTAAAGACTAATTGTAATTGGAGTCCTTTTCAGGACTAGGTTACATCAGTTCCTATCAGTTTTTGCCAGGCAGGTCTGTGCCAGTGCTGTGCAAGTTTTTTTCACAGCATTTGGCTGAATCTAGCAAAGCTAATCCTTTTTGGCCTATTGCAGAGTGTGTTAGTCAGTGGAGTAGCCTATCTGTGCTGCAAGATATACCACCTGTGTATAGAATACCAATTTTTTTACTGCACCTAGTGAAGTAAAATCTTTTGGGCATAGCATCATTCTATTAGTCCATCTATACTGACCTCCATCAGGTTGCAAATTAAAAATAATTTTTATCTGCATCTACAGTACCTCTGAAAAAATATTTGGGCTTCTAGCTGTGTGTGGGACTTGTTGTATTAGTCCATCTATACTGACCTCCATCAGGTTGCAAACTGAATATATTTTTTTCTGCATCTACCTCTGAAAAAATATTTGGGCTTCTAGCTGTGTGTGGGTCTTGTTCTATTAATCCATCTATACTGACCTCCATCAGGTTGCAAACTGAATATAATTTTTTTCTGCATCTAGCTCTGAAAAAATATTTGGCCTTCTAGCAGTGTGTCGGACTTTCTCTATTAGTCCATCTATACTGACCTCCATCAGGTTGCAAATTAAAAATAATTTTTATCTGCATCTACAGTACCTCTGAAAAAATATTTGGGCTTCTAGCTGTGTGTGGGACTTGTTGTATTAGTCCATCTATACTGACCTCCATCAGGTTGCAAATTAAAAATAATTTTTATCTGCATCTACAGTACCTCTGAAAAAATATTTGGGCTTCTAGCTGTGTGTGGGACTTGTTGTATTAGTCCATCTATACTGACCTCCATCAGGTTGCAAATTAAAAATAATTTGTATCTGCATCTACAGTACCTCTGAAAAAATATTTGGGCTTCTAGCTGTGTGTGGGACTTGTTGTATTAGTCCATCTATACTGACCTCCATCAGGTTGCAAACTGAATATATTTTTTTCTGCATCTACCTCTGAAAAAATATTTGGGCTTCTAGCTGTGTGTGGGACTTGTTGTATTAGTCCATCTATACTGACCTCCATCAGGTTGCAAATTAAAAATAATTTGTATCTGCATCTACAGTACCTCTGAAAAAATATTTGGGCTTCTAGCTGTGTGTGGGACTTGTTGTATTAGTCCATCTATACTGACCTCCATCAGGTTGCAAACTGAATATTATTTTTTTCTGCATCTAGCTCTGAAAAAATATTTGGCCTTCTAGCAGTGTGTCGGACTTTCTCTATTAGTCCATCTATACTGACCTCCATCAGGTTGCAAATTAAAAATAATTTGTATCTGCATCTACAGTACCTCTGAAAAAATATTTGGGCTTCTAGCTGTGTGTGGGACTTGTTGTATTAGTCCATCTATACTGACCTCCATCAGGTTGCAAACTGAATATATTTTTTTCTGCATCTACCTCTGAAAAAATATTGGGCTTCTAGCTGTGTGTGGGTCTTGTTCTATTAATCCATCTATACTGACCTCCATCAGGTTGCAAACTGAATATAATTTTTTTCTGCATCTAGCTCTGAAAAAATATTTGGCCTTCTAGCAGTGTGTCGGACTTTCTCTATTAGTCCATCTATACTGACCTCCATCAGGTTGCAAATTAAAAATAATTTTTATCTGCATCTACAGTACCTCTGAAAAAATATTTGGGCTTCTAGCTGTGTGTGGGACTTGTTGTATTAGTCCATCTATACTGACCTCCATCAGGTTGCAAATTAAAAATAATTTTTATCTGCATCTACAGTACCTCTGAAAAAATATTTGGGCTTCTAGCTGTGTGTGGGACTTGTTGTATTAGTCCATCTATACTGACCTCCATCAGGTTGCAAACTGAATATATTTTTTTCTGCATCTACCTCTGAAAAAATATTGGGCTTCTAGCTGTGTGTGGGTCTTGTTCTATTAATCCATCTATACAGACCTCCATCAGGTTGCAAACTGAATATAATTTTTTTCTGCATCTACCTCTGAAAAAATATTTGGCCTTGTAGCAGTGTGTCGGACTTTCTCTATTAGTCCATCTATACTGACCTCCATCAGGTTGCAAATTAAAAATAATTTGTATCTGCATCTACAGTACCTCTGAAAAAATATTTGGGCTTCTAGCTGTGTGTGGGACTTGTTGTATTAGTCCATCTATACTGACCTCCATCAGGTTGCAAACTGAATATATTTTTTTCTGCATCTACCTCTGAAAAAATATTTGGGCTTCTAGCTGTGTGTGGGACTTGTTGTATTAGTCCATCTATACTGACCTCCATCAGGTTGCAAATTAAAAATAATTTGTATCTGCATCTACAGTACCTCTGAAAAAATATTTGGGCTTCTAGCTGTGTGTGGGACTTGTTGTATTAGTCCATCTATACTGACCTCCATCAGGTTGCAAACTGAATATTATTTTTTTCTGCATCTAGCTCTGAAAAAATATTTGGCCTTCTAGCAGTGTGTCGGACTTTCTCTATTAGTCCATCTATACTGACCTCCATCAGGTTGCAAATTAAAAATAATTTGTATCTGCATCTACAGTACCTCTGAAAAAATATTTGGGCTTCTAGCTGTGTGTGGGACTTGTTGTATTAGTCCATCTATACTGACCTCCATCAGGTTGCAAACTGAATATATTTTTTTCTGCATCTACCTCTGAAAAAATATTGGGCTTCTAGCTGTGTGTGGGTCTTGTTCTATTAATCCATCTATACTGACCTCCATCAGGTTGCAAACTGAATATAATTTTTTTCTGCATCTAGCTCTGAAAAAATATTTGGCCTTCTAGCAGTGTGTCGGACTTTCTCTATTAGTCCATCTATACTGACCTCCATCAGGTTGCAAATTAAAAATAATTTTTATCTGCATCTACAGTACCTCTGAAAAAATATTTGGGCTTCTAGCTGTGTGTGGGACTTGTTGTATTAGTCCATCTATACTGACCTCCATCAGGTTGCAAATTAAAAATAATTTTTATCTGCATCTACAGTACCTCTGAAAAAATATTTGGGCTTCTAGCTGTGTGTGGGACTTGTTGTATTAGTCCATCTATACTGACCTCCATCAGGTTGCAAACTGAATATATTTTTTTCTGCATCTACCTCTGAAAAAATATTGGGCTTCTAGCTGTGTGTGGGTCTTGTTCTATTAATCCATCTATACAGACCTCCATCAGGTTGCAAACTGAATATAATTTTTTTCTGCATCTACCTCTGAAAAAATATTTGGCCTTGTAGCAGTGTGTCGGACTTTCTCTATTAGTCCATCTATACTGACCTCCATCAGGTTGCAAATTAAAAATAATTTTTATCTGCATCTACAGTACCTCTGAAAAAATATTTGGGCTTCTAGCTGTGTGTGGGACTTGTTGTATTAGTCCATCTATACTGACCTCCATCAGGTTGCAAATTAAAAATAATTTTTATCTGCATCTACAGTACCTCTGAAAAAATATTTGGGCTTCTAGCTGTGTGTGGGACTTGTTGTATTAGTCCATCTATACTGACCTCCATCAGGTTGCAAATTAAAAATAATTTGTATCTGCATCTACAGTACCTCTGAAAAAATATTTGGGCTTCTAGCTGTGTGTGGGACTTGTTGTATTAGTCCATCTATACTGACCTCCATCAGGTTGCAAACTGAATATATTTTTTTCTGCATCTACCTCTGAAAAAATATTTGGGCTTCTAGCTGTGTGTGGGACTTGTTGTATTAGTCCATCTATACTGACCTCCATCAGGTTGCAAATTAAAAATAATTTGTATCTGCATCTACAGTACCTCTGAAAAAATATTTGGGCTTCTAGCTGTGTGTGGGACTTGTTGTATTAGTCCATCTATACTGACCTCCATCAGGTTGCAAACTGAATATTATTTTTTTCTGCATCTAGCTCTGAAAAAATATTTGGCCTTCTAGCAGTGTGTCGGACTTTCTCTATTAGTCCATCTATACTGACCTCCATCAGGTTGCAAATTAAAAATAATTTGTATCTGCATCTACAGTACCTCTGAAAAAATATTTGGGCTTCTAGCTGTGTGTGGGACTTGTTGTATTAGTCCATCTATACTGACCTCCATCAGGTTGCAAACTGAATATATTTTTTTCTGCATCTACCTCTGAAAAAATATTGGGCTTCTAGCTGTGTGTGGGTCTTGTTCTATTAATCCATCTATACTGACCTCCATCAGGTTGCAAACTGAATATAATTTTTTTCTGCATCTAGCTCTGAAAAAATATTTGGCCTTCTAGCAGTGTGTCGGACTTTCTCTATTAGTCCATCTATACTGACCTCCATCAGGTTGCAAATTAAAAATAATTTTTATCTGCATCTACAGTACCTCTGAAAAAATATTTGGGCTTCTAGCTGTGTGTGGGACTTGTTGTATTAGTCCATCTATACTGACCTCCATCAGGTTGCAAATTAAAAATAATTTTTATCTGCATCTACAGTACCTCTGAAAAAATATTTGGGCTTCTAGCTGTGTGTGGGACTTGTTGTATTAGTCCATCTATACTGACCTCCATCAGGTTGCAAACTGAATATATTTTTTTCTGCATCTACCTCTGAAAAAATATTGGGCTTCTAGCTGTGTGTGGGTCTTGTTCTATTAATCCATCTATACAGACCTCCATCAGGTTGCAAACTGAATATAATTTTTTTCTGCATCTACCTCTGAAAAAATATTTGGCCTTGTAGCAGTGTGTCGGACTTTCTCTATTAGTCCATCTATACTGACCTCCATCAGGTTGCAAATTAAAAATAATTTGTATCTGCATCTACAGTACCTCTGAAAAAATATTTGGGCTTCTAGCTGTGTGTGGGACTTGTTGTATTAGTCCATCTATACTGACCTCCATCAGGTTGCAAACTGAATATATTTTTTTCTGCATCTACCTCTGAAAAAATATTTGGGCTTCTAGCTGTGTGTGGGACTTGTTGTATTAGTCCATCTATACTGACCTCCATCAGGTTGCAAATTAAAAATAATTTGTATCTGCATCTACAGTACCTCTGAAAAAATATTTGGGCTTCTAGCTGTGTGTGGGACTTGTTGTATTAGTCCATCTATACTGACCTCCATCAGGTTGCAAACTGAATATTATTTTTTTCTGCATCTAGCTCTGAAAAAATATTTGGCCTTCTAGCAGTGTGTCGGACTTTCTCTATTAGTCCATCTATACTGACCTCCATCAGGTTGCAAATTAAAAATAATTTGTATCTGCATCTACAGTACCTCTGAAAAAATATTTGGGCTTCTAGCTGTGTGTGGGACTTGTTGTATTAGTCCATCTATACTGACCTCCATCAGGTTGCAAACTGAATATATTTTTTTCTGCATCTACCTCTGAAAAAATATTGGGCTTCTAGCTGTGTGTGGGTCTTGTTCTATTAATCCATCTATACTGACCTCCATCAGGTTGCAAACTGAATATAATTTTTTTCTGCATCTAGCTCTGAAAAAATATTTGGCCTTCTAGCAGTGTGTCGGACTTTCTCTATTAGTCCATCTATACTGACCTCCATCAGGTTGCAAATTAAAAATAATTTTTATCTGCATCTACAGTACCTCTGAAAAAATATTTGGGCTTCTAGCTGTGTGTGGGACTTGTTGTATTAGTCCATCTATACTGACCTCCATCAGGTTGCAAATTAAAAATAATTTTTATCTGCATCTACAGTACCTCTGAAAAAATATTTGGGCTTCTAGCTGTGTGTGGGACTTGTTGTATTAGTCCATCTATACTGACCTCCATCAGGTTGCAAACTGAATATATTTTTTTCTGCATCTACCTCTGAAAAAATATTGGGCTTCTAGCTGTGTGTGGGTCTTGTTCTATTAATCCATCTATACAGACCTCCATCAGGTTGCAAACTGAATATAATTTTTTTCTGCATCTACCTCTGAAAAAATATTTGGCCTTGTAGCAGTGTGTCGGACTTTCTCTATTAGTCCATCTATACTGACCTCCATCAGGTTGCAAATTAAAAATAATTTTTATCTGCATCTACAGTACCTCTGAAAAAATATTTGGGCTTCTAGCTGTGTGTGGGACTTGTTGTATTAGTCCATCTATACTGACCTCCATCAGGTTGCAAATTAAAAATAATTTTTATCTGCATCTACAGTACCTCTGAAAAAATATTTGGGCTTCTAGCTGTGTGTGGGACTTGTTGTATTAGTCCATCTATACCGACCTCCATCAGGTTGCAAACTGAATATATTTTTTTCTGCATCTACCTCTGAAAAAATATTGGGCTTCTAGCTGTGTGTGGGACTTGTTGTATTAGTTCATCTATACTGACCTCCATCAGGTTGCAAACTGAATATATTTTTTTCTGCATCTACCTCTGAAAAAATATTGGGCTTCTAGCTGTGTGTGGGTCTTGTTCTATTAATCCATCTATACAGACCTCCATCAGGTTGCAAACTGAATATAATTTTTTTCTGCATCTACCTCTGAAAAAATATTTGGCCTTGTAGCAGTGTGTCGGACTTTCTCTATTAGTCCATCTATACTGACCTCCATCAGGTTGCAAACTGAATATATTTTTTTCTGCATCTAACCCAGCCAATAGTTTTGGCCTAATACCACAGTTTGGCCACTCAGCTCTGCTCGGTTACCATCCATTGTTTTTTTGTGCAAACAACTCCAGAGTTGTGAATTAGTTAACCACCAAAATGAGTGGAAAAAGGCCTGCTGCTGGTGGAAAGGGGAATAGGCGTGTTGGGAAGGGGAAAAAAGGTTGTGTCCGTGGGGTAGGTGTTAAAGCAACAGTAACATCTGCAGAAGAAAGACCATCTTCCAGCCAAACTAAAATGTCTACTTCTTTTAGCGGACAATGTGATAAGATCCCTTTCTTACGGCCACGCCAATCGCTACAAATTCCAGATGAGGCACAAAAACAGCAGGTGCTTCAACGGATATCAAGTGCTCCTTTAAGTGGGCTCTCCTCCACATCAACTTCAACATCACAAATACTCCAGTCCTCAAAGGTGTCACCCAAATCGCACTTGCTTCCTCACAGCTCCCAAATCTCCAGCTGCCCGTCTGAGTATGAGGTAGAACAGATGGTTGAGTCTGCAGAGCTGTTTATGTGGCACCCCAGGGGTCTGGTTTCCACAGTAATGTAATGTTATGTCTGAGAGCAGGTGGGAGGTCCTTTGGTCAGGGATCCTGTTCATGCCACACCTCCTGCCCAGTCTTTGGAGGGGAAGAACTTCCCCTATATAAACCCAGGGCTGAAGCAGGGTTAGCAGTCAAGGGAGAGTATAGACAAGAAACAGCAGAAGCAATACTACTACGAGTCAGGGGCTGGCAGCTGCAGAGCTCGCCCTGACTGAGAAGCTTTCTCACCGGACCCGGAGTCCGAGGCTGTGGGGATTAACCCAGACCCAGCAGCAGAAACCGCCCGGCAGGGGATTTCAGGTCCTCTGGCCAAGAAACCCGAAGGCACGGTCACACGCGTGGGACCAGCACCGCCGTCGTGGAGCGGAAGCCACTAGAAGGCCCCGAGTCACCGGCCATACGGGTGAGCACCACATGGTACACTCAGGGACGTGGGCTACTTATATCCGCTTCTAGCAAGGTAGCCAGAAGAGTACAGTCAGTTTGGGAGGTGTACAACTCCGCCTGGCCAGGGGAGATCCCATCTGCTCAAGGACTGACCAGGCCCCGTTCACTAGCAAGTACTCCGGGAGGGTCTATCGTTGTTACCAGTAAAGACCCTGAATTACACCGCACCGTCTCTGAGTGGTTCCTGCTACCCCCATCATCCACATCTGCTGCCCTGAGGCCATACCCCTCCCGTTGGGGGTTATACCATCTACGCTGCACCATCCATCCACCGGCCTCAGCGGACTGTCCTGCAGCAGCAGCTCCATAGCTGCATTCAACGGGTGGCATAGTCGTCCTACATCTACCGCTGTTACATCGCCGCTCAGTTTGACTCCCTGGGCACGGACCGGGTCACCGCCACGAGACTACAACCCTCAAGAGATCCGGCTCCGGGTAAGCTCCCGCGTGCGCAACGCAGCGCGACACAGTCCCAGGGGCGCGTCAACTTTGGCGTAGTCGGCAGGATCTCGTGCCCGCAACCACCGGGTACTGCGTGCCTGAAAAAGAGACTTTTCAAACTTACCTGTGGTGAAGATTCCCGCCATCCGGCGCCATCTTCAGCCTTCCTCCTGCCATCGGTGAAGTTTCCCGCCATCCGGCGCCATCTTCTGCCTTCTTCCCGCCATCCGTGGAGTTTTCCCGCCATTGGACGCCATCTTGAGGACGCCACGCGGGAAGAAGAGGGTGGACTCCGAAAGCGCGCGAGAACTGAAGCTCCGCCTCACGTCCGGACGTTGCGTAAGGTCCTGGAAGGAGCCCAGCAGACGCCGACGTCACAGGAGCGCGACGGAAGGTCCTCAACCCTGACGATCCACTGCGGAGCCGCGGCCTACGGAAGAGGATCATCGCAAGGTAGGCCACGGTCCACTAGGGGGGAGGAAGATGTCGGATACGGAGGAGAGCTTCACTGCCTCAACCCCCGCCAGCGCTACCGCTGCTGCAGTTATGCCCTTCACCATGCCCTATATCCCGGGAGCAGCTTGGCTACCCCAGTACTCAGGGGAGTCACATACCCTGCATGACTTTAGAGAAAAGCTGGATAGCCTCTTCCAGGTGTACCCCCTCACAGAAGAGCAAAAAGTGAGCATCCTGGTGGCCCAACTAACCGGGGCAGCCAAAAGGGAAGTAAAATCCTGGCCACCTGGGAGGAAGACTGTCGCAGGGATACTAACCCGGCTGAAGGACACCTTTGATACCCGCACCTCAGCCGAGATTAAGCTTAGATTCTACGGGTGCAAGCAGCGAGCGCATGAGAGTATAAGGGACTATGCACTAAACCTACAAGAGGCCCTGAGGGCCATTAAGCAGACCGACCCTGATGGAGTGGGAAACGAGGACAGGCTGTTGACCGAACAGTTTATAGAGGGACTGTATTGTAATACCCACCGAACCCAGTTGCGGGCAATGGCCTTACAGGATCCCCATCTGGGCTTTGCACAGTTCAAGGACAGAGCCATCCGGGTGCTCCGAGAACCGGCACCGGGTGGCGTTGTGACCCACAAGCGCCCTGCTATCACTTACCACCAGGAGGCGGCGCCCTTGTCGGCAGGGCCTGTGGGAGCTGATGCGCAGGCTTTGGACAATGACCCGGCTCCAGACCTACACCATCAGGTCCAAGAGCTAGCTAAGAGCGTTGCTGCGCTAACCCGAACTGTGCAGTCTTTACAGGCTTCCACCCCAGGGAAGATCCAGCTGGCATCCGGACCGGAGGACATCCCGTGGCGTCGACCAAGGAGGACCCCACCGGCCAGAGGAAGACCCAGTGACCGATACAGCGAGGACGGACGACCCATCTGCCGCCGCTGCAATCAACCTGGACATATGGCAAGGTACTGTTCTTTAAACGGGCACAACCTGGGGTAGAGGGCCAACCCCCAGGAAAAAGATCACCAGGCCCATCGAACTGGCGCGACAGATATGTGGGAGGACGTCCAGTCTTGCCTGTGGTAATGGATGGCATTCCCATGAGTGCCCTACTGGACACCGGGTCACAGGTCACCACCATCCCGTACGTGCTCTTTAAGCAGTACTGGAATGACTCGGATATTACCCGCTACCCTGACGACGACTTGAGTATCATCGCCAGCAATGGCCAGCCCGTGCCACAGATCGGATTTAAAGAGGTGACCATCAAAATCGGTAGAGTCGAACTGGCAGCACAGGGACTGATCATTGTAGATATTGACAAACATGAGAGTCACCCAAAAATAACTCTAGGAACTAATGTAATTGAAAATTGTCTTGCAGAGGTGATTTTCCTTTTACAGCAGGTTGCCAAGAACGCCAGCTCCGGCGAGCCGCGGGTGCTCCAGAAAGAGATCCGGGCACTGATGCGACGGCAACAGGTGGAACTCTCCGGCGGTGAGATTGGTAGCGTAAGAATGTGTGACCCTTTTCCTATTGCCATGCCCCCAAAAAGTGAAATGATGATTTGGTGCCGGGCAGCTATTGGTCTGAGAGGTAGAGATTACCAGGCAATGGTAGAACCAGTTTACTCGGACAGTAGGCCCACCATTTTGACAGCACGGGGGGTGGTTGATGTACGCCATGGGAGGGTGCCCGTTCGCATAATAAATATCGGGGAGAGGGAAGTGTGCCTGCCCCGGTATGCCACGCTAGCCAAATTATATACCATTAACCAAAATTCTATACAATCTGTGGAACCCTTGCCTCCATCTCACCCGGAGGAAGGTAACGGCTCTAAGAAAAACATAGAGGACTGGTGTCAGCAACTACATCTGGGTACTGACTCCACTCCCGCACACCAGAAACAAGGAGTCTATCGGGTGGTTCAGGAGTACGAGAGAGTGTTCAGTAAACACCCGTTAGACTTCGGGCGAGTCAAGGGGGTAGAACACCACATCCCCACGGGAGACCATCCTCCTATAAAAGAGAGGTATCGACCCGTACCCCCTGCCCACTACCAACACGCCAAGGGGATGCTTAGAGACATGAAGGAGGCTGGGGTGATCAGGGATAGCTGTAGCCCCTGGGCAGCTCCACTAGTCTTAGTCCGAAAGAAAGACAACACCATGAGGATGTGTGTAGATTACCGGAAAATCAATCGTATCACACACAAGGATGCGTACCCCTTACCAAGGATAGAGGAGTCATTGGCTGCTTTAAGATCTGCTAACTTCTTCTCTACCTTGGATCTCACTAGCGGGTACTGGCAGGTTCCTGTAGCAGAGGCGGACCGGGAGAAGACCGCATTCACCACCCCGATGGGACTTAGCGAGTTCACCTGCATGCCGTTCGGACTCTGCAACGCACCGGGAACCTTCCAACGACTAATGGAGTGTTGTCTGGGCCACAGAAACTTCGAAACGGTCCTGTTGTACCTGGACGATGTCATCGTATATTCCAAGACGTATGAGGACCACCTGAAACACCTGGCGGAAGTGTTCGAAGCTCTGGCAAGTTACAGCCTAAAGGTGAAACCCTCCAAGTGTCACCTCCTGAAACCAAAGGTGCAGTACCTGGGACACGTGGTGAGCGCTGACGGAGTGGCTCCCGACCCTGATAAGATCACCGCAATTACGGAATGGCCAAGCCCCTCCAGCGTAAAAGAAGTGCGGCAGTTCCTCGGGTTGGTAGGCTACTACCGAAGGTTTATTCCCGGTTTCACCAAAAAGGCAGCACCTATGCAGGACCTCCTGATAGGCCAGTCCCGGAAGGCCAAGAACCAGAAGCCGCCCTTCAAATGGGAGGAGCTGGAAGAAGAGTCCTTCCGCCAGCTGAAGATGGCCCTCACGGGGGACGAAATCCTGGCGTACCCGGATTATAGCCAGCCCTTTATCCTCTACACCGACGCCAGTAACATCGGGCTAGGAGCCGTACTGTCCCAGATCCAGCAGGGGAAGGAACGAGTAATCGCCTACGCCAGCCGAAAACTGCGACCCACCGAAAGGAACCCCGAGAATTACAGCTCATTTAAGCTAGAGTTCCTGGCCGTAGTATGGGCAGTCACCGAGCGCTTTAAGCATTACCTTGCTTCTTCCCGGTTCACCGTGTACACGGATAACAACCCGTTGACACACCTGGATACGGCAAGACTCGGTGCCCTGGAGCAGAGGTGGATGGCCCGTCTGTCCAACTACGAGTTCACAATCAAATACCGGGCAGGACGCTCCAATACCAACGCGGACGCCCTGTCCAGGATGCCCAACCTGCCGGACGGAGGAGAAGATCCGGAGGGACTGGAAGAAGTTGAACTCCCTGCGTTCCACCGTCATGGGACTATCCAGTATTCCCACCGGGTAAGGAGTAAGCAGGCTGCTACGTTGAACCCCTTACCCCACTACAACTGGGCGGAAACGCAAGACAGCGACCCCGCCGTCCGACTGGTGAAGGAGATGCTGACTCGGCCGGAGGCTCGCCTTGAACCAGACGCTCCGGAGGAAGCCAAACAACTATGGGCAGAGAAGAGTCGACTGTTCCTTTACAAAGGGAAGTTGTGCCGCAGAATGGTTAACTCCCGGACGCATGAATTACTCTGGCAAGTAGTGGTGCCACGAAGAGACGCAGCCATGGTGATGGAGGCATACCACGACGGAGCTGGACACTTCGGGTGGAAGAAGCTAGAGTTCCTGCTGCGCGAGCGGTTCCACTGGGTAGGCATGAGGGGAACCATCGAGAAGTGGTGCAGAGACTGTGGCCCGTGCAACCTGAGAAGGAAGGACCGTGCCAGCCAGAAGACTCCCCTGCAGTCCATCGTCACCCGGCAACCGTTGGAACTGGTAGCCTTGGATCATGTAAAACTGACCCCCAAGCAGAAGTGGCTACGTCTACGCGTTAACCATCGTGGATCATTACTCCCGGTTTCTGGTTGTCGTCCCCGTCAAGGACTTAACGGCTCAAACAGCAGCTAGAGCCTTCCAGCAGCACTTTTGCCGTCCACACGGGTACCCGGACCAAGTGCTGACGGACCAGGGACCTGCCTTTGAAGCGGAGGTCTTCCAGGAATTCTGCAATCTGTATGGCTGCCGGAAGATAAGGACGACACCCTACCATCCGCAAACTAATGGACTTTGTGAGAAAATGAACCAGGTGGTAATGGATCTTCTAAAAACGTTGCCCCTGGAAGAACGCAGTCTGTGGCCTGAGAAGTTGCCCGATCTGGTGGACCTATACAACCACATCCGGGTAGGTTCCACCAACTGTACCCCGGCTTACCTAATGAGGGCAAGACCTGGTAAGTTACCTGTTGACCTGGAAATGGGAGTCCTGACACCCGAGGACACTTCACCAGAAACAGACTGGGACACAGAGAGGCAGCAGCAGTACCGGAGAGTACAGGAGAGCGTGGAGCGAAGTCTCTGTCAGGCTAGGGAAAGACAAGAGAAAACTTACAACCAGTATGCTCCCGCTGTTCCCCTGGTACCCGGAGAGCAGGTCTTGAAGAGGAAGAGACGGCTCCACAAGTTGGACGACCAGTGGGAGAAGGACCCGTACACCGTACTGCCCTCAAGCCACGAGAACCCGAAGGTTTGTACCATCAGTAAAGACGGAGGGGAAACCACAGCCATTGTATCCCGGGACCACCTGAAGAAGTGTCCCGAACAACTGAGGAACCCTGAAGAGGAACAAGAAGACTATCGACCCGTAGAGGAAAGGGAAGATATGGTTAGTACTGTGCTCGGGGACTTCCCTCGGTCTTGGACTCAAGTCAATGGTGCAGTTGTGGTACCCGTACTCACCTTCCTCCAACCAGCATCCCAAGCACCTACGGAGCAACAGGTAGAGCTGGAAGAACAGCCGGTCCAGGAGGCAGAAGACTCCACACAAGCAGAACAGGAGGATCAACCCTCTGCTTATAGTGAGCCTGCCGTACCCCTAGTGAGACAAAGAGCCGGTAGACAGCTGCCCAGTTTACCCTTGACAGCTCCTACACCCTGTAGTTCAGGGCCAGACAGTCAGCTCCGTAGGTCCACTAGGGCCACTAGAGGCCAGTTACCCGCACGCTGGAGGATTTGAAGTGTATAAATTGTTTTATTTATGTTTATCTGTGTATTGTTGCTTGTGTATAATTTTGTGTTTCCAGTTATTTTTAGGAATCCTTGGTGGATTTACCGGGAATCCTTGTACATAGTTGGAGCGTAACCCAGGATGGACTAGAGACTGTTAAGGACTCGGGGTAGGACAGACCCCTACCTGGTTACGTCTCCCTGTTTTGGTGAAATGGACACCTTGCTTTCTTCAAAGACTGCACCCGGTTACGGACATGCCGTGACCACCTTTATGTGTTTCTTATTGTATTGTTATTGTTATATCTTGTTATGTTTTTCTAAAATGTGTTTAGTCCCGGAGTACTAAATTTTACTAGGGGGGAATGTGGCACCCCAGGGGTCTGGTTTCCACAGTAATGTAATGTTATGTCTGAGAGCAGGTGGGAGGTCCTTTGGTCAGGGATCCTGTTCATGCCACACCTCCTGCCCAGTCTTGGGAGGGGAAGAACTTCCCCTATATAAACCCGGGGCTGAAGCAGGGTTAGCAGTCAAGGGAGAGTAGAGACAAGAAACAGCAGAAGCAATACTACTACGAGTCAGGGGCTGGCAGCTGCAGAGCTCGCCCTGACTGAGAAGCTTTCTCACCGGACCCGGAGTCCGAGGCTGTGGGGATTAACCCAGACCCAGCAGCAGAAACCGCCCGGCAGGGGATTTCAGGTCCTCTGGCCAAGAAACCCGAAGGCACGGTCACACGCGTGGGACCAGCACCGCCGTCGTGGAGCGGAAGCCACTAGAAGGCCCCGAGTCACCGGCCATACGGGTGAGCACCACACGGTACACTCAGGGACGTGGGCTACTTATATCCGCTTCTAGCAAGGTAGCCAGAAGAGTACAGTCAGTTTGGGAGGTGTACAACTCCGCCTGGCCAGGGGAGATCCCATCTGCTCAAGGACTGACCAGGCCCCGTTCACTAGCAAGCACTCCGGGAGGGTCTATCGTTGTTACCAGTAAAGACCCTGAATTACACCGCACCGTCTCTGAGTGGTTCCTGCTACCCCCATCATCCACATCTGCTGCCCTGAGGCCATACCCCTCCCGTTGGGGGTTATACCATCTACGCTGCACCATCCATCCACCGGCCTCAGCGGACTGTCCTGCAGCGGCAGCTCCATAGCTGCATTCAACGGGTGGCGTAGTCGTCCTACATCTACCGCTGTTACATCGCCGCTCAGTTTGACTCCCTGGGCACGGACCGGGTCACCGCCACGAGACTACAACCCTCAAGAGATCCGGCTCCGGGTAAGCTCCCGCGTGCGCAACGCAGCACGACACAGGCCCAGGGGCGCGTCATTTACTCATACTATAGCCTGGGAATCAGAGGTCGACTCCAGCGCTTCTGTGAATCCAGACGAGGAAATGATCTGCACTGATGCCCAGAATCTTTATGAGTCGGATCCAGGACCAGACGCAGAAGGTTCTGACCATAATGTAGACCCTCATTCCCAAACTGTAACCCCTGTTGGTGGAGACAATGAGGAAGACGATGATAAGACTCAAATACCTGATTGGAGCGACAACTTTAGTTTTTTGACAGGGCAGGAACAGGTTGGCTCTGAGGACGACGGGTGTGATAACACACAGGGTGATGATGATGAGGTTGGAGATCCCACTTACTGTCAACCCACAGTCAGCCAAGAGATGAGGTCAGCAGAGGAGGTGGAGGAAGATGCTAGTGACGACGAGGTCAGGTTGCGCCTTCCTGGACAGAGACGTAGTACTGGAAGCACGTCAACAACTGCATCCTCAAACACAACTCTGCCTCTCACCACAAGTCGTGGTGGCTCTTCAGGTCGCATGGGTGCTAAGCCTTGCATAGCCTGGGCATTTTTTCAGATAGATAAAGATGACCCAACTCGTGTTATCTGTAACATTTGTCAGCAAAAGCTAAGTAGAGGCCAAAAAATACATAGTTTGAGTACTTCATGCATGAACCGGCACATGGACATGAAGCATAAGTTGCAGTGGGAAGCTCAGTGTGCTACAATGCGGCCTAGCCGGCCGGGCCAACCACCGTCTGCCATATCTTGTGCATCCGCGGCCTCTTCATCCTCTGTGACTGGGGGGACAGCAGTCACACCTGTTTTGGGGCGCAGACCTGCCACCTCTTTACCCGCAACAGCCAGCGTGATTGGCAGGTCATCATTTTCTTTGGAGGTGGTAACAGCAGCTGGTGTTGAGCGCTGTCCGACATCGATAGCACCACCTTTGGATCAAGGCAACCTAACATGTCCGCCTGCATCTTCCTCACAGACCGGCAGTTTGCCGGGGACACCCTTATCAACCCCGTCTAAGCACAATAGCCAGCCCTCGGTCCCTCAGATGTGGACAAGTAAAAGACCATTTCCTCCTAGCCATGAGAAAGCTAAGAGGTTGAATTTCACCATCTGCAAGCTCTTGGCTACAGAAATGCTGCCTTTCCGCCTGGTGGACACAGAGGATTTTCGAGACCTTATGTCCATCGCAGTGCCCCAGTACCAGATGCCCAGTCGGCACTACTTCTCAAAGAAAGGTGTGCCTGCGCTCCACCAGCATGTCGCACACAACATCACCGCTTCTTTGAGAAACTCTGTGTGTGACAGGGTGCATTTCACCACAGACACTTGGATGAGTAGGCATGGACAGGGGCGTTACATGTCGCTGACTGGGCACTGGGTAACTATGGTGACAGCAGGACAAGGGGCTGCTGTCCAAGTCTTGCCGTCCCCACGAGTTGTGCGTCAATCCTCTTTATGTCAAAGTTCCTCCACTGCTTCTGCCTCCTCAACCTCCTCTCGGTCTTCCACCTGCACCCAAAGCCTGTCTGGTCATGCCACAAGCTTTCTAACTGCGCAGAGGGGATCCTGCACACCTCCTTACTATGCTGGCAGTAGGGCTCAACGTCATCAGGCGGTTTTTACATTGAAATGTCTGGGAAATGTGAGTCACACAGCTGAGGAGTTGTGGTCAGCTCTGGAGAACCAATTTCATGAATGGTTGTCTCCACTGGACCTGAAACCAGGGAAGGCCGTGTGCGACAATGCTGCAAACCTGGGTGCGGCCCTTCGCCGGGGCAATGTCACACACGTGCCTTGTATGGCTCACGTGTTGAACCTGGTTGTCCAGCAATTTTTAGCCCACTATCCCAGACTAGATGGCCTTCTGCAGAGGGCACGGTCGCTGTGTGCTCACTTCCGCCGTTCGCATCCCGCAGCTCAGCGACTTACATCTCTACAGAAGTCGTTGGGCCTGCCACTTCACCGGCTAAAATGCGATGTGCCTACCCGGTGGAATTCAACTCTGCACATGTTGCAGCGACTGTGGCAGCACCGACAAGCCCTGGTGCAATACGTTCTGACGTATAGCCTGGGCCAACGAGATTCAGAGGTGGGGCAAATCACGCTGGAGGAGTGGTCTCAGATCAGGGACCTATGCACCCTTCTGCACAGTTTTGAAATGGCGACGAAGATGTTTAGTGCTGACGATGCCATTATCAGCATGACTATTCCGGTGATTTACATGCTGGAGCACATGTTAAACAGAATTCGGAGTCAGGTGGTGGCACAAGAGGAGGTGGAGGAAGTAGAGGAGGAGGAGTTGTATGCGGAAGGGCTAACATCTGCAAGGTCCAGACGGTCGGCAGCACCAAGGCGGCAGGCATGTGAGGGTGGGGGAGATGGTTTTACCAGGGCGCATGGTAGCAGCCAAACTAGTGAGGAAGGTGCAGGAGCCCAGGAAGAAGTGGAGGACGAACTGATGGAAGACTCATCAGATGAGGGAGACCTTGATCACATTTCTGTTGTGCGAGGTTGGGGGGAGAGGACAGAGGAAGGAAGCATGATTGTTACCTCGCCACCAACACAACAGGGACTTGGTGCTCCTGGATGCGCAACACACGAGTGCCTTCTTGCTGCACTACCTGCAACATGACCCTCGAATTGTGAGAATTAGAAATAATCCTGACTACTGGGTTGCCACACTGTTAGATCCCCGGTACAAAAGTAAATTTGCAGAAATTATTCCTGCTATAGAAAGGGATGCACGCATGCAGGAGTATCAGCAGAGACTGTTGCAGAATCTTACATGTGCTTTTCCACAAAATACCAGTGGTGCACGTAGTGAATCTCACAGTTCCAACTTGCCAACCGTGGGACCGTCAAGTGTTCAGCACTCAAACCGTAACAGAACCACAGTATCTGGTGGTAACATCAATTTTGCGGAATCATTTCACCACTTTTTTAGCCCATCGTTTGCAAGGCCACAGGAGACAAGAAGTCTGACACATAGTCAACGCCTAGAGACGATGGTACAGGAGTATCTCCAAGTAAACATTGAAGCCACGACTGTGTCACTGGACCCTTGCTCTTTTTGGGCTTCCAATCTGGATAAATGGCCGGAGCTAGCCACTTACGCCTTGGAGATCTTGTCATGCCCCGCAGCCAGCGTTCTGTCTGAACGTGTGTTCAGCGCTGCTGGTGGTGTGCTGACAGATAAGCGCACGCGGCTCTCCACTGATAATGTAGACAGACTCACGTTCATAAAGATGAACAAATCATGGATCCGAAACGACTTTTCTACCCCTGTGTCATCCTGGGGAGAGTAAAAGCTTGATGATTGTTTAAAATCACCCTACCAACCGTTTTAAGCTTTCAAATTACTAATCATGTTTATCTGTATCTTGACTGGAAAATAATTTGGGCTTTGTAGCAGTGTGCAGCACTGATCCTATTAGGCCATCTATAATAAGCTCCACCAGATTTAAAATTAAAAATAATTTTTAGCTGCATCTAGCCCGGAAAATAATTTTGGGGCTCCGAGATGCGCAAGACACATAAGTGCCTTCTTGCTGCACTACCTGCAGCATGACCCTCATATTGTCAGAATTCGAAGTAATCATGACTACTGGGTTGCCACACTCTTAGATCCCCCAAACTTTTCGATCAACCTTTTCATTTTAATAAAGACCAAAAAAATGGTCATTTTTGAAATTATAAGCATTAGCAGGTTGTTAGAAACTGAAATCAAACAGTTTTCAACTCAAAACTTTATTCTAGGTGATGTTACATTTTCACATAGGACCCCTTGTTCGAAAGGAGCTTCTGAACTCTCTCGTCCATTGAATTTGTCAGGTTTTGGATGGTTTCTGCTTCAATTGTTTTGCATGAGGACAGAATACCCTCCCAGAGCTGTTGCTTAGATGTGAACTGCCTCCCGCCATCATAGACACTCCTTTTAATGATGCTCCAAAGGTTCTGAATGGGGTAGAGGTCAGGGGAGCATGGGGGTCACACCATAAGTTTGTCCCCTTTTATGCCCATATCAGCCAGAGATGCAGATGTTTTATGTGCAGCATGAGATGGTGCATTATCATGCAGAAAAATGATCTTGCTGTGAAATACACGGTTCTTCTTCTTGAACCATGGCAGGAAGTGCTGTTTGAGAAAATCCACATACATTATGAAGTTCATCTTTAGCGCCTTCAGGGATCCTAAAGGGGCCGACAATCTCTCTCCCCATGATTCCAGCCCAAAACATTACTCCACCTCCTCCTTGTTGGCGCTGTAGCCGTGTTTGCGTGGGGTGTCCATCAACCAGCCATCCTCCACTCCATCCATCTGGACCATCGAGCGCTGCACGGCACTCATCCGTGAACAAAACAGTTTTGAAATCAGTCTTTATGTAATGTTTGGCCCACTGGAGCCGTTTCTGCTTGTGTGAAGTGGATAGAGGAGGTCGACAGGATGGCGTATGCACAGCTGCAAACCTCTGAAGGACCCTGCATCTTGTTGTTCGGGGGACGTTGGAGGCACAAGCAGCTTCAAAAACTTGTCTGCTGCTATGACAAGGCTTTTTTGCCGCTGCTCTTTTAACCTGAAGTAATTGCCTGTAGGAAAGAGTCCTCAATTTGCCCTTATCAGCACGCACACGTGTGTACTGTGAATCAGCTACATACTTCTTGATTGCCAAGACACTTCATCCTGATCATCGCACAATGTTGATTGTAGTCATGCCTTGACCTAAACACTCCACAATTTGTTGCTTCTCAGCAGCCGACACATCCTTTTTCTTTCCCATTTTGGCAGAAAATGTAGGCTGCTTAATAATGTGAGAGGGCCTTCTTAAGTAGTCTTGCCTTTCATTGGACACACCTGCCAAACTAATTAGCACTGGTGTCTGCAATTGCTTACAGTGATATAAAGAGCCCTGACACACATCACCTTCAATGAGTTTAACTGACAAACAAACAAATTCTTCCCTTATCACTCCTAAACACTTTTTGCATAATAATTTGGAACACAGTGTACATGTGCTTTTCCACAAAACACCAGTGGTTCACGTAGTGAATCTTACAGTTCTAACTTGCCAACCGTGGTCTGTATGGAGTTGTTCAATAAAGGGCCCAAAATTAAGATAACATAGATGGGAGAGGTCTCTATGAATAGGAATTCCTAAGTATTTGATACCCTGTGAGGGCCAGGCAAAGGGAAAGTTGGACTGGATGGAATCCTATATGGATTTGGGGAGGGAGACATCGAGGGCCTCAGACTTCGCTGCATTGATTTTAAAATTTGACCATGTAACAAAGTGATCTATTTCAGCCATAACAGCATGGATGGATATATGTGATTGAGTGATATATACTAGGACATCATCAGCAAATAGAGAGCACTTGTACTCGGTGCCTCCCACCTCAATCCACCTAATATTGGGGTTATGGCGAATTGATGAGAGCAGGTGCTCCGTCACTAGGATGTATAAGAGAGGGGACAGAGAACATCCCTGCCTTGTCCCATTGGTGATTGTGAAAGGTGATGAAAATGTTCTGACGCGCCCCCTGGGCCTTGGGACACCCGGAGCCGGACCCTTTTTGGTGGATGCTGGTGGTTGTAGTCTCCGTGGCGGCAACCCGGTTCCGTGGCTCAGGGCGGTCAAACCAGTGGCGGAACTATTTATGTGGTTTTGATGTTTAAATGTCCGACTACGCCACCCGTATTGCGGTCAGAGTGAACCGCCGCTCCAGGGCAGACCGCTGAGGCTGGTGTTGTGGGTGCAGCAGAGCGTAGCATAACTCCCCACGGGAGGAGTATAGCCACAGGGCAGTGTATGCGGAGGATGGGGGTGATGGTGCAGGGCAGCAGCAGTAATGACACGGAGTCAGTGATGCAGTCCAGGGCCTTTACTCACAGTTCTTATTATCCAGACCACGTCTGCAGGTAACGGCTGCCCACGTCGTACTGTGCTCACCAGGTGAGGGGCTCAGACAACTCCCAGATAACTTTGGAGCGCTTCACAGGACCCCCTTTGTGTGTCCTTTGTCTGGCCTTTCTTACCAACCCTTCTGTCCGGCTGCCTCGGGCCTCCTCTTGGTAAACTTGGCGCCAGTTTCCCTGACCCTATGTGGTGCCTTCCTAGCGGGTGTAGCGAGGGGCTGCGCCACATAAAATGTCACAGCCTCCTGTTTCTAGCTGAGGGTCGTTTCCTGCCTCCACTAGTTTCGGGGACCGGTCTCCCCCTTTGGCCTGACCCCTCCACGCAGGTGGATTCTGGCGTGCGGTGGCGACTCGCCCGTCCGCACCCCTGAGATCCCTTCGTTCCTCGTTCCTGGAGCCTTCTCCGCTCCTCTTCCTTCCTTCTCCCTCTTCCAGGCCTGGGCCTCTGTTACTAGGCCCGCCTCCGGAGCAGAGCTCATGCAGAGCCCCTGCTCCCTGCCACTTCTGCTCAGACTTCTCTGCACTGAACTAAGATGGTGCCCACCTTTTATACTCCCTTCTCAATGCACCCAGGAACTGCTTCCTCCCTGCTCCTGCACTACAGGGTTCCCCTTCCTCAGTGTTCCCTCCCCCCACTCCAGCCAGGGACAGGGACTGTCGTGCCCATCTCAGGGGCATATTGGTCGCCCTGCCCCACGGCAATGTGGTGTAATGCATGCAGGTGTCGGGTCCTGATCCACACTACATCCTTACCTGAGAGTGAGATATCACACCTCTGGGTGAGGTGCAATACCTCTGTAGCAACCGAGCCCTCAGGGTGCTACAGTTCCATTTATCTTCAGTCTAGGTGGCGTATTGCGATACAGGGCCGTGATTTTGGCTATAAAAGGGTCCCCTAGACCCCTACCCCAAGCTTTTTAAGAGAATCATATATGGCGTGCCAGGAGACTCTATGGAATGCTTTAGAGAGTATCTAATTACAAATTTTTAACTGCATCTAGCCCAGGAAATACTTTGTGCCTAGTAGCAGGGTCTGCTAGTCAGCGGATTATCCCGGCTGTTAAGCAAGCTACACCACCTGTAGTTTGGACACTTTATTTTTTCAAAGGAAATGCTTCGGGACCACGGGATACTCAGTGAAGAGCATCAGGAGGCACCCCAAGGCATAGGGGCTGGGACTGGCAGTAGGATGCCTTGCGGTGGACAGCCGAGCTCGATCCTTATAAAAGCTTTTTAACTGCAGCAGCTTTAGTGGACGCTACTGGAGCTGGAATTACGCGGCTGCTGGCATGAGACTTGCCCTCCAATAGATCCTTGTAAATGGATTTAAAGTGTATTCATTCAAATTAGAGAGACAATTTAAATTAAAAAGCTTAGAGCTGCCTCCACCACAGGGGGGCTCGCTCGACCCACCAGCGGACAGGCACCAGTATTGGGAGAGGGGGGCTGGCCATCAGGGTTCACCGCGGCTCTGGCACAAACCCGGCGACACGGAGGTGGCACGGGCAGGAGCGGACTGGCCGTGTCGGCTTCTCACTTTTTGGATTTTAGAAGGGCATGACATGCCTATATCTGTGTCTCCCCCTCCTTTTACTCCTCCACCTCTTTTATTTTCGCATGACTATATGTACTTGTCACTTTTCCATGTGTTAGTTATGTCTTCTGAGCAGTTTGTCAGCTTTTGGACACCTTTGAAGGTGTTTTCTATGTGTTTCTATGTGTTTTTGTTTGCCTGCCATTGGTTTTAACGGTGTTCGAAGGTGTTCGACGAACAGTTCGGCGAACACACGGGTGTTCGACGAACCGAACCGAACTCGAACACTACGGGGGTGGCTCAACACTATTTGGGAGTACAGAATTCGCTGGTTTTCTTTCTGGGGATGAGGAGCCATAGTGCTTTTCCAGAGCCTTTGTACTACCCTATACACATTACAGGGTTGGCCAGTGCAGTGCCTCTTATATAAGTGTGCTAGGCCAACTTTAATATAATGTGTATGGGACGTTAAGTGTGACATTAATATTACCCATTCTCTGCTGTCAACCTATTAACAATTACATTCCTGGCAAATAGTCGGGATGTAATACCTGACAACCCTGTCTTAATGTGGCTCCTAAGTCTTGTATCCATAGAAACCAGTCTGTTTCAGTTGATTCAACTATTTATCTCAGGGCTGGACTAACACTATGATAACAAAAAAATAACCTGACCAAAAAAATAACTTAAAGCAATGCCACATCTCTTTATCTATAGATCAAAACATGATTTATTAGGAGAAACAATTTAAGAAGTCAATTTGTTCTCCTGGAATATCTGGACCTTCTCGAAATGCACCACTTTTGAAAATTGCTTTTTAATAAGGCTGTTGTTCAATAAGGAGATTTATTTTACATTATATTCTTAAGGAGATCTATAGTTAGGATGGAATGTACGGTATATAATTCAACGTTCTTTATTTTCACATACCAATATCTTCAACTTCATCTTTGCAGTAGCAGCCATAGGCTCCATTTACCAGTCGGCGTTCCTCATTCTTGGAACATGGGCATGGCTCATTCAGGGAATTTGGGTCTAAGTAAATAATAAAGAAGTAGAGAAATCAAATATTTGGTTTTCAATGATAAAAAATTCCCAATCGGTATACAGTACCTGTGCAGTATGCAAATAGACACTTGGGTGTTTTACTTAATTTGTACACATGGTATCCAACTGGGCAAGTCTTGACCTGGACAACAGTTGACCAGTGACAGCAATCTTCATTGTACTGAGCGCAGGCTGTCAGGCTAATGATGCCTTCTCCTGGTGAGGGATGTGATCCATTTATTCATATTGGGGTCCCTGTGCTGCAGTTTTGCCCTGGTACACACATTTCTGGTATACGAATTCCACCTACACCTATAAATCTGTACCACCCGCTTTTATCATTGTCGCAATACTTGTCTTCTGGATTGTCTGTGCTTCTCCAAGGCTCATTCAGAGTAGTATGCACCATGCATGGGTCATAGCATTTGATTGATTCTCCGTGCTTTGTACAATCCATATCTTGACCACACACATCAGTACATTTGAGCAGTTCACAATGTCTGCCGTCTCCGTAATGGCCGTCTGGACATGAACAGGAGAAATTGCCCTGAGTGTTGATGCAGGTTGCAAGAGAGTGACAATCACTTAAGTTTGGGTCTAAACATTCATTAATATCAACACACTTTTTTTCTAATGTTTCTTTGTAACCAGTGGGACATCCACATAAGTAGGATCCCAATGTGTTCACACATATCTCAGGGCATGCATTAGTCCAGGAAGTTTCACATTCCTCAACATCAGAACAATGAAATCCATCCCCGAGAAAACCATCTTCACATGAGCAGCGCTTCCGGTCTGAGGACTCTTCACATATAGCGTCTTGGTGACATTTAGAACAGTCAGAGGTACCTGCAACAGAAATATCACTTATTACTAGAATTACCAACATGTTCAAAGTTTCTAAGATCACGATACCTCTAGGTGACTATTAAAAGACCCATCACTTATCATAAATATGTAATTTGTTGTTTACCTTGGTATATGCCGCTGTTCTCCTGAATCTGGCACAGTTATTCTTTTGTTTCCGTGTCTCTCCATTGCTAAGCTATGCCCCCATCTTCCTTGTATATAAATCTAGTATTTTTTTCCAACTGAGTGTGGTCTTCAAGAAAACTCCAACAGAGAAGAGTTGAGGACTTTTCCCACTTGTCTAAAAAGACTAGATTTACATCTCGGGAAGAGGGGGCCATATTCCAGGTATGGAGAGCAATAGAAACAAATGAAAAACAGCGCCGGATTTAGGAGAGCAGCAGCATTTATAACATGTAAAAAATATTAGATATTTATGGCATGTGACAGGTCCTCTTTAAAGAAACATATGGGGAGATTTGTTAAAAGTGGGGCACTGAATAAACACCACTAAGGAAAGAATCCCCATCATATACTACCACTCAAGGCTCTATAGGACATTTTTCTATCCGTTTTGCACAGTGTTCCTTGTCTACATGCCCAAATTTATAAACTATATTCCTGATGGAATTTTTGTTTACCAAGGACAATACTAGATCCCAAAAGGTTGAAGAAGGAAAATCTTTTCCAAATGGAAAGGTTGTAATCTGTGGATCAAAAAATGCAGCAAATAAAATGGCCCCTACTTTTAATTTTTCTTTTAATATGTAGACCTCAATATTTTCAACAACATTCAGTATATTCTGATATAAAAAGTAACTGAACTTTTTGACTAAACATGTCATTTTTTATTAGTGGGAGTCTAGGTGCTAAGATCCCTTTCGCTCTACTCTATCAATGGAGCGTGACTGCAGACTGACTGCAGACGTCATCCTGATTGCCAGCGGGTCCCCGCTGCCTAACTGCAGGGAGCCAGCTGTCAATCAGAATGGTGTCGAGAGTCACACTCCATGAACAGAGAAGCCTGGAAGAGGAAGAGTGTTGACATGGAGCAGCTGTGTTGCCGGTAGGAGCGGTACATGACTGATCTGATCCGGCACTGGGTACAACAGGCAGGTAGTTGCCACTGTTAGCAACTACCTGCCTGTTAGTTTTTAGGCCCATATTAAAAGACAAAATAAAATAGTCCTGGACTACCTCTCTAATGTGATCACCCAGATCCTAGACTCATTCTGCAGAACGAATTTGGTTTCCAGTCTTTAGATTCCCAGTTACTTTCATCTTGTTCCACAAAATTAAATACGACTCTGGTCCTCTCCCCCTGCCCTATAACATACTGTATTGAATGCTAGTAGAGAAACAAATTAAACGTATCCCATGTAACATGGTCATAGATACATTCAATCAAATAATATGAAATCATTTTATAGCTGAACTGAATATGAAAGTTCATTTTTATGTCCATTAAATACCACTTCATAGGCAAACATACAACTTCTATTCAAAAGTTTTGTTGGCCCATAATACAGAGCTTTTTCCATTGTTATTCTTGTGTACACGCACATACTGCACACTCCGTATTACTGAAATCCAGGGATTGGTAACTTACTTGAAACATTTGTTTCTAAAAGAGAAGAAAAAAATATATAAAACCTAATTAGGTTAAGATACATGGATTACTTATAAGAGGAATATTTCACATTGAAGAAGAAGCATGACCAGATAAGTTTGTGAAGCAGAACTGAATGTGCCGGATCTCTACTTATTTTACAGTTTCCGTAAAATCTTCTCTACTTCGCTGCCTCAGTAATCAAGTAGTTTTAAAAATGAACACTATGTGTGTATGTGCACATGGGTCGTATACGCTGTGGATTTTCACTCCACAAATTCTAGGCAGAAAATATACTGCCTATTATAGTATCAGCATTGAGAGTGAGATTTCGAGAAAACTCCTCTACACCCCACAACATACCGTAAATTGACCGCCTCTACGGATCTAAAATCCCTAACAATGCCAATATATACTGTGAATTTGATCATTTGGTTGAAGTAAATGGAAAAATCTGCAGCATATCCAAAATAAAATCCACAGCTGTTTTTTCATGTGCATATGAACTTAAAATCGATGGCACAGATAATGAAATGGCAACATGGGGATGAATAAATACTAATCCATAGATAACACATTTTTCTGTACCTTTCATTACTCGAATGCGTATGGAATGTTCATCTGAGCCTGTTACATTTAGACGCCATGTTCCTTCATCAGGTTTAGTTCCTATATGGATGGTTGCCCCTATTGAACTTGTGCCTACAGAAGGTTTGATTACGGCACCTTGTAAAGGGAAACAGTAATTGGTGTCAGACATAAATGTACTTATCAATCCAGTTGGCTGAATATGTTGGATCTAGCCAACCATCTGATGTGCATGGGTGGGCTCCTGACTCTCCAATGGATGGTGGAGAGAAGAATGGGGATGTCGGAAATTCAACAACCAATCCTTTTGTTTTTAGGGGAAATAGGCTAATGACAAATTTGTCTTTTTCCTCATTGAAAACACATGGGTGTTCTCAAGCCAAGAGTTAATGAATATTGGGGTGGGGGGTCAGAAGAGAAAGCCATCTGCCAAACAGAAAGCTATCCTATCTGGATGATGAAGTAGGTAAATTTGCGGTTTTAGTGTGGCGCATGGATCCAGCATCCGGGTACAGATTATCCTTTGGGTATTACTTCTATATTCAACAAATGTGGCACTCACAAAGTGTTTCGACGGGTCACCGCCTTCATCATGTGACCGGTTCATCACCCCCACGTGACCGGTTAAGCCTGAACGCCGGAGTATCGTGTGTTGTGTGACTATACACCGGGGGCCCACACTGTGGTTGTGCAGAGATGCACAACCACGAAAGGTGAGTGATCTCATGACCCTCCTCCCCCCAAAAAAGTCAGACCATCAGGTACACACAAGGGCACCTCTCTGTATGTTTTTATTTTCCATATCCTATCTGGATGGACAGTTATCGGCATTGGGTAGACAATTAGAAACAGAAGGAAATCGCACCAAATGACCCCAGTTATAGAACTTACCATTTGGCTTAACAAGTGAAATTGATGTAACTGGTCCATCAAAGCTCACAACTAAATCTGTATGGTTTCCTTTCACATCAAAAAAATCTGAATTGGAGCCAGAAGAATAATCTTTAGAGAAAATAGGCGTTGAGCTATTCGCAGGTCTGGAAAGCATGAGGTCCAGGTAGCCAAATACCTTGAAATAAAAAATACACTAAAGCTTACACAAATCACACATCCTAATCATAGCCATCAGACGTCTACCAGTAGGGAATGGATCAGGAGAGGCCAAGGAAGCCAAGGTGGTACTTGTATAGTATTTACTAAGCCACTGGGTAGACCATGTTCAGATTTATCTAGAACAACCAATTGGGTCAGACAGGAAAATCCACTATGTTATGATGAGACAATGTATTTTTATTTTCTCTTCCTATCAAAAATCTCATAAATAAGATGTTTATTGCTCAATTCTGGAGAATAGATGAAGTCCTGTAATTTACTTTTAGTACAGGTGATCGAAAAAAAAAATATTTTCATTATACAGGCTGTGTTTATCCTATGGGGAACAGCAGGATCACACAGGTTGATATTCAACCTCTCCTATATCTGTAGCTCAGACTGACATGGTGTATGTGTGTGTTATGTATGGTACATGAGCGCCGAGCCCAATGATTGGCTGCAGAGGTCACATGAACGATGGACATGACGTCACCACTATCTCAGTTGTGGGGGTATTATATGGATACTGAATAGGTGAATAATGTTTATTTAGTAATTTTATATCATTTATTTATTCAAACCCTGTTTTTCAAAATCCTGGAAACTTCTTCAAATATATGGAAAATTACATAAGAACTAAAAAAGTCTCTGTACTTACCTTACCAAGATCTAAGACAGAGACTTGAAACACATGTCCAAAGCTTTTTGAAGCAATCTTTCTGTAAATCTGGAATCCTGGATCTTTTACTGAACTACATAGACCAGTGATCAGGAAAAATACCTGTGGGGAATGAAGGTGACAAAAGTGCAGTCAAGTAATGAGTAGGATTTGGCGTATTTAATTATCTGATGGAAACAGCTTTTTGTCTCGTACATCAACTAGCCTATAGCACTGTGTAAAAGTTTTAGGCAGGTGAGGAAAAGGCTGCAAAGTAAGAATGATTTTAAAAATAGAAGTGTTAATAGTTCACTTTTATCAATTAGCAAAATGAGTGAACACAAGAGAAATCTAAATTAAATAAATATTTTGTGTGACTGCCCTTTGTCTTCAAAACCACAAGAAAACATCACTACTTTTAGGTACACTTCCACACAGTTTTTGAAAGAAGGTTGATCCAAACATCTAGGAGAACTAACCACAGATCTGCTGTGTATAGGGTTGTGCAAATCCTTCTGTCTCTTCATGTAATACCACATAGGCTCAATGACGTTGAGGTCAGGGCTCTGTAGGAGCCATATCATCGCTTACAGGACTCCTTGTTCCTCATTACACTGAAGATCTGGCAAATTTCAAATTCAACAAACTACTTGGGTTTTAATCAGAAATTTGATTTGCAGCGAAGTTATTCTCCACAAATTCAATGCTACTTATTAAGTTTTGGTATCTCTCTAGAACCCAAAGTATAATAAACATAAGATGTAAAAAAAAAAATAATAATACTAATAATCACTGTGTGGGTTTACATGGAAACAGAAGGATTTGCACAAGCCTATATCCACAGAAGATCAGTGGTTAATTCTCCAAGATGTTGGGAACAATCTCCCTGCTTAGTTCCTTCAAAAGCTGTTCGCAAGTGTACCTAGAAGAACTGATGCTTTGATGAAATTTTGAAGGAAAAGGGTGATCACATGAAATAACTATTTGATTTAGATTTCACTTTTGTTCATTAATTGATAAAAGTAATTAACATTTTTTTTTATTATTAAATGCATTTTTACTTTGCAGCATTTTTTTCTCTCCTTCCTAAAATTTTTGTACTGTATTATATATCAATATATCCCATTGCCATGTACCAATGCAATTATTTATCTCTGTAAATAGTGTACATGGGTGCATTTATAATACGATATTAAGAGCTGGTGTCAGGCAGATGCTACATAATCTGCAATTTATTAGATATGTATTTCATTTCTACATGTACTTTAGATATCTTTGCATAGTGCAGCTCACCTGGGATTGCTTTATTGATATCAGAGAGTATATACTGTTTAACAATGCCGTATTATAATAATCTTTTGCAGACGCGTCAGTCAAAACTAAAATAAAGGAATTTGATGGTGAAGACTCTAAAGCCAGCTTCAGCCCCACCATGGCCAGTTCAGGGCAGTCAGTTAACCCTCCACCTGCAGTGATCTTATCAAAGAATTCTGCAAACTCTGTCTTTGAATTAGTTTCTCGAACAGGTCCAATATCTGAAAACAGAAAAATGAAGAAATATATTAAGAAAAATGTGTTTTTTGACAATCATTCTTGTTATTACACTTTAATACCATTCATTAGAAGACAGTCTGACGTGGTGTAAACAGGTGCATGGATGCAACGGCGCAGAAGATAAAGGCACAGTGGTAACATGAACCAAGATTGATTATTTGCTTAACACAGAAAAGGGTTGGGTAACTAGGGTACAATGTTAATGGATCAGCAAAAGGATTGGTAAACAGTAAAGTATTAATAATATGAACAGATCAATTCTGAGTACAGAGAGATTCTTCTAACAATTTAGCTCTGCTATGTAAATAGATGTACAATTATTGTAAGTATTAATGTCTCGATCTAACACCCCGGTCTATAATGTGTCAGAGTCTACCGTCGTCACTTAGTCACTAGGTCTACAATAATATGCACAGCACAGGCCCTATCGGAAGACAATGATGACGCTCCGGTAGGCCACAAGTCTCACAAGTCACTTCAGCAATGCGTTACGCTGACCGCCTCCATGCCCAGAAGCATGGCCTTGGTCCCCTCTGTACCATATTGTACGCCTCAGGTCACAGCTCACTCAATTGTCCTAATTCCTCTATCTAGGCTCACGATCGTCTGGGTCCTGTCCGTCCGCTCACAGGATTCTGGCTATGCGCGCACGGATCTGACTCTTGATGTGTTCGTACGGATCAGGTTCTGTTCCATTAGTCTTCCTCACTCCAGACTGAGGCCTCACTTCATTTGTTTCTTTCACCCTGATGTTTGTGGCTATAAGCCAGCTCCCATGATTCATATATCTGTCCTGAGACTTGAGATAGGTAATTCACGAATGACTTGAGACAAAGAGCCGACTTCCTGCTGGGAACGACGGGAGCCAGCACCCCATTGAGATCCACAAAATTCTCTGATTGGCTCTCACTGTGCGTAAAATGATGATGGTAAGCAGCCAAAACCCCACCTGCCTGAGCCAAACACCGCCCACCCATCGATTTAATTGGTTGGCTGAAAGTAGGCAGGGTTTTGGCCACAGGTGGGCTGGATTTAGTCTGTTAAATTTATCTTAATAGGGATCTTTTTGGTGAGTGGAGCCAAGTGATCCAGATCACCAAAAAGAGCCAGAATGCCCATCACTACCTGGTAAAAGTCCAGCTGTCAACTCCTCCCCCTCTCTGTCTTCCTGGGCCTTTTATAATTCTTAACTGCACAGCTGTTACATGACCTGGTGTGTCTTCTTAGCTCTTCCCTCCGGAAACTCACAATTCACTTTGTAGTTTCTGCTTGCTATTTTTTTGTTTCTGTTTTTACAAATATCTGACCTATGGCGATGTTATTTTATTTAAGCTTTAGAGGTTTTCGATTTCCTTACAATGGCATCAGAAGAGAAAATAATATTTGAATTCCTTGTTTAGGGTGAAGGAAAATAAAGTCAAAGACTGAGATGCCCAAAAGGAGCATTTAAAAACTTTGGACTACTTCTGTAGATCAACCATTTGATTCAAAATATTAAGTATCTTTGTGTATGATCAGAACAAAAGATAAAAAACCCATATGCAATATACGTAATTTGTTTACATACCGGGATCATTGTACTCCACCATTGTATATTTCCGCACACCACAAGGAAACCGTTTAGAAGCTCGCTCAAGAAGCCAGTTATTCACTTTCTTTAGCTGCACTAGATCATCTTGCATGGATCCAGTTGTGTCCACCAAATACGTAAGAGAAGAAGATTCTAGAGAATAGCAAACAAATGTAAAGTTTAATGCTATGGCAAAATAAATTTTTTACAACAGTGTATATTATAGTTAAAGGGGTTAAATTAAGCAAACTAATGGCTATTTAATTTAATAATTTAACCACTTTTCTAATGTACTACCAAAAGAAGATATGACAGAATAAAAAGAAGAAATTACTTATTTAGAAATAATTTCTGCCTATGTGGCGGCTCTAAGCCTCAGAACAGTTTATTATCAGTCAACACACTTTCTTACTGCTTAGATTTTACAAAACTTGCGAAATCTAAGGAAAAGGTTTATATCTAATGTGACTAAATGAAATCATATGATAGTCTTATCATATCACACGGCTTAAGCAGTTTCTCAAAATCAGCAAAACCTATATCTTGTCTTATTGTTAAAATCAGACCTAATTCTGAGCATAAAAAAACACAGATATTAAAGCTAGATATATTAGATATAGATTATTTAAACGATAATCAAAGCAAGGTATAAAATATCAACCATAACAAGTTACACATATAATATGAAATTCACTTATTTTGGACAACCCCTTAAGATTTAGAGGTCAAGTCATGACATATTATTAATGGAAACTTCAAGATTTCCAGGCTTGGCTTGCTAGAAGATATATGAGAATTACCAAGAGCAGGAAGAATACAGTGAGTACTAGAGAGGGTGACAAATGTTGGAGCAGACAACCATTACCAAGTGGGCACATCATGAGGCAGAGTTTTTACGTTGATGGCCTATTTGTAGGATAGGTCATCAATGTGTGATCGGCCGGGATCTGAAACCCGACACCCCCACCAATCAGCTGTTATCAGTGTTAGCAGCCGCGGCCACCGGCCGGAAGTGCTCACTTGCGGAGGTGCTCCGTCTACTTAAGGTGGCTGGGGCTTGTTACTGCCTCCTATTAATTTGAATAGGAGGCGGTTATGTAGTACCAAGCCTCTACCACTACTGAAGACAGAGCAGCTTGGCAAGTGTGTACTTCCGTCCGGCGGCCTCAGCCAACACCAATAACAGGTGATCGAAGGGGGTGCCGGGTGTCAGGCCGGGGCCAATCAGACATTGATGGCCTATCCTAAAAGTAGTGGACAACCTCTTTAAGCACTAACCTGGTTTGGGAACACCCACTAGACACTTGTGACCTCATTAGCATATGGGATGAAAGTACAATTTTACACTTAAATTACCTCTCTCATAGTCTTACTTCGCACTACTATTGGTGTAATAAGGAAAAAGTAGCTGACAGACTCCTTTTAAGCTAATGTGCCCTTAAAGGGTTAAGAATACATGCATAATACCTGTTTTATCAGTGCATGTCTTTGCTATAGAGGGTAGCACGGTAGATATAGCTGTAAAAAAAAATAGGATTGTCACATTTGTTTACATTGTATTTTTATTTTTCTAATACATTTCCATATTAAAGGCTCTGTTCACACTTGCATCATAGGTTTAATAGTGCCAGCTATGCTGAACCTGTTTTCAACTGTCTGACAGTGAATCCTGAAAAGATCCATTGATTTTTGCCTTGGATCATCAAGTTTCCCTTGGTGTAAAATTGGAACCTGTAAAAGCCAAACTACAATAGAATAGACAGAAAATATGAGAAACTGTTATCTGAAAGCTAACATTGCATCATTTTAGCCCTCTATTTAACCCCTTAATGACCGGAGAATTTTCCATTTTTGCTCCCCTTGTTCCCAGAGCCATAACTTTTTTCATTTTTGGTCAATATGGACATGTCAGGGCTTATTTTTTGCGGGACGAGTTGTACTTTTGAATGAAATCACTGGTTTTACCATTTCATGTACTGGAAACTGGAAAAAAATTCCAAGTGCAGTGAAATTGAAAAAAAGTGTAATTCCACAGCTGTTTTTTTTCCGACGTTCACTGAATGCTAAAACTGACCAGCCATTATTATTCTCCAGGTCATTACGAGTTCATAGACACCAAACATATATAGGTTCTTTTTTATTTAAGTGGTGAAAAAAAATTCAAAGTTTGCTAAAAAAAAAAGTTAGATATTGATATTATTCATAGATCGGGAGATTCTGAAAGTGGCGATACTAAATATGTGTATGTGTTTTTTTTTTATTGTTTTATTTTGAATAGGGCGAAAGGGGGGTGACTTAAACGTTTATATATACAGTACAGACCAAAAGTTTGGACACACCTTCTCATTTAAAGATTTTTCTGTATTTTCATGACTATGAAAATTGTACATTCACACTGAAGGAATCAAAACTATGAATTAACACATGTGGAATTATATAGTTAACAAAAAAGTGTGAAATAACTGAAAATATGTCTTATATTCTAGATTCTTCAAAGTAGCCACCTTTTGCTTTAATGACTGCTTTGCACACTCTTGGCATTCTCTTGATGAGCTTCAAGAGGTAGTCACCAGAAATGGTCTTCCAACAATCTTTAAGGAGTTCCCAGAGATGCTTAGCACTTGTTGGCCCTTTTGCCTTCACTCTGCGGTCCAGCTCACCCCAAACCATCTCGATTGGGTTCAGGTCTGGTGACTGTGGAGGCCAAGTCATCTGGCGTAGCACCCCATCACTCTCCCTCTTGGTCAAATAGCCCTTGCACAGCCTGGAGGTGTGTTTGGGGTCATTGTCCTGTTGAAAAATAAATGATGGTCCAACTAAACGCAAACCGGATGGAATAGCATGCCGCTGCAAGATGCTGTGGTAGCCATGCTGGTTCAGTATGCCTTCAATTTTGAATAAATCCCCAACAGTGTCACCAGCAAAGCACCCCCACACCATCACACCTCCTCCTCCATGCTTCACGGTGGGAACCAGGCATGTAGAGTCCATCCGTTCACCTTTTCTGCGTCGCACAAAGACACGGTGGTTGGTACCAAAGATCACAAATTTGGACTCATCAGACCAAAGTACAGATTTCCACTGGTCTAATGTCAATTCCTTGTGTTCTTTAGGCCAAACAAGTCTCTTCTGCTTGTTGCCTGTCCTTAGCAGTGGTTTCCTAGCAGCTTTTTTACCATGAAGGCCTGCTGCACAAAGTCTCCTCTTAACAGTTGTTGAAGAGATGTGTCTGCTGCTAGAACTCTGTATGGCATTGACCTGGTCTCTATTCTGAGCTGCTGTTAACCTGCGATTTCTGAGGCTGGTGACTCGGATAAACTTATCCTCAGAAGCAGAGGTGACTCTTGGTCTTCCTTTCCTGGGTCGGTCCTCATGTGAGCCAGTTTCTTTGTAGCGCTTGATGGTTTTTGCAACTGCACTTGGGGGCACTTTCAAAGTTTTCCCAATTTTTCGCACTGACTGACCTTCATTTCTTAAAGAAATGATGGCCACTCGTTTTTCTTTACTTAGCTGCTTTTTTCTTGCCATAATACAAATTCTAACAGTCTATTCAGTAGGACTATCAGCTGTGTATCCACCAGACTTCTGCACAACACAACTGATGGTCCCAACCCCATTTATAAGGCAAGAAATCCCACTTATTAAACCTGACAGGGCACACCTGTGAAGTGAAAACCATTTCCGGTGACTACTTCTTGAAGCTCATCAAGAGAATGTCAAGAGTGTGCAAAGCAGTCATCAAAGCAAAAGGTGGCTACTTTGAAGAACCTAGAATATAAGACATATTTTCAGTTGTTTCACACTTTTTTGTTAAGTATATAATTCCACATGTGTTAATTCATAGTTTTGATGCCTTCAGTGTGAATGTACAATTTTCATAGTCATGAAAATATAGAAAAATCTTTAAATGAGAAGGCGTGTCCAAACTTTTGGTCTGTACTGTATATATTTTTTTTAATATATATTTTTTTTATTTTCTGCTTGCTTCAATAGTCTCCATGGGAGACTAGAAGCAGCACTTGCCTGATCGGCTCTGCTACATACAGGCGATGAGCAGATCGCCTGTATGTAGCAGATTTGCTCACTTGCTATGAGCGCCGACCACTGGGCGTGACAACCACAGGGGTCTGCTGCAGACCCTGGGTTATCATGCCAACCCATCTGTGACCCGCGATCATGTGATGGGGTCACCAATGGGCGGGGTAAGTGACGCACTTCTGGCGCGGCACTGTTAGATGCCGCTTTCAAAGATTGATACCGGCATTTAACTAGATAACAGCCGCGGGTGGATCGCAATTCCATCCGCGGCTGTTTCAAGCACATGTTAGCTGTATAAATCAGCTGACATGTGCCCGGTTTAGTGCGGGCTCAGCGTCTTACCTGATTCTGCACTCCTCCCATTAACCAGCAGGTGTTATATAAACAGCTCTGCTTGCCCTTTAAATGTAGGTGTTTTAGCCCAGAAGAAGACATGTTTGTCCGTTTAGTTGTAGGCTTGTAGCCGAAAAGTGGCATGGAAGGCAGAGTAGTTACCCATCAGGGGGAGGTTACCTTGCCGTGGTTGATGGGCACACATGAATTGGCCAATTTATGCGCTAAAAACCTTCGTTTTTTGTAAGTACTTGTTGCTGAGCAAAACAGTTTAGATCTAATATTTTTATTGTTAAGATGTATCTTGGCCACATGGAGTGCTGCTGCATTCTTTTGATATATTTTATAGTTACAGCAGCTGGCAACAGTTCACACTAGGAGGTGTCAGGTTTCTTTGGTTTGTATTTATATATATATATATATATATATATTATATTTATATCAGTATTAGATATGGGAATAAATGCTCTGGCCCACTGTACTTGCGACTCATTGGTATACAATTTCAGCAACGGGTTTCCACAAGAAAGTTAAGGATTTAATCAGCATTAACCCCTTAACGATATATGGCGGACAATGTCCATCATAAGAAGGCTCCCTGCCTTTCTGAGTAGATGATGACTGTTATATTCAGCCATCAACTGCCTCTAATAGCCACGGGTCGTGCGATGCTTCATCAGTGGCTGTTAACCTGTTAAATGCCGCTGTCAATCTGTGACAATGGCATTTAATGCAGGGGGTGCGCTGTTGTATCCCCTTATCGGTGATCCTTTGACTCGATTGCGAGACACTGATGTATAACCATGACAGCCAGGGGTCTGCTGAAGACCCCTGGGTTTGTCATCACTGTACTTCAGTGTAAGTCAGCCTGTAGCTGGTGTTCATAGGAGACCGTAATTTCTCCTATATACTGCAACGCTGTGGCATTGCTGTATATGACTCACCCCCTGGGCCAGTGCTGTAGTGCGGCGCGCGTGCGCGCGGGGGATACCCGGAGCCGGATCCGATGGGGGTAGTAGTCTTCGGGTGGCGGTGACCCGGTCCGCGCCCAGGGTGGTCAAACTAAGTGGCAGTTATTGGTATGATGGTATTAGTGTCCGACTACGCCACCCGTTGAATGCGGTTATGAAACCGCCGCTGCAGGGCAGACCGCTGAGGCCGGTGGTATAGGTGTGCAGCAATGTTGATATAACCCCCAACGGGAGAGGTATGGCCTCAGGGCAGCGGATGTGGGTGATGTTGGGTGTGATGGTGTGGATGTCCCAGCACTAACGGTGCGACAAGGAAGCACGGAGACGCGAGGGTACAGTTCAGGGCCTTTACTGATGGTACAAGGCAAATTCCCCCGGGAGTACTGGCTAGTAGTTGGGGCCTGGTTAGTCTGCGAGTAAGCCGGAGTTCCCCTGGCCAGGTGGAGTTGTAGGCCTTCCCGTTAGTCTGTACCCTTCCTGGCTACCCTGCTTTCGGCGGTTACAAGTAGCCCACGTCCCTGGGTATACCGTGTGGTGCTCACCCGTATGGCTGGTGACCTGGGGCCTCCTGTTAGCCTCCGCTCCGGGATGGCGGTGCTGGTCCCTTCGTTGTGACTGAGCCTCCGGGCTTTTATGGCCAGAGGACCTGGAATCCCCTGCCGGATGGATTCTGCTGCTGGGTATATCTTAGTCCCCACAGCCTCGGACTCCTGTGTCCGGTTTTAGTACCTTCTCCCAGGGCGAGCTCTGCACAGCTCCAGCCCCTGGCGCTTCTCCTTGGCTCCTACAGAGCTCCTGATGTCTATCTGTCCCTGTTTCTGCGTGTCCAGACCAGACTCTGTCTCTGTCTGGAACTCCTCTCCCTAACCCTGCCTCAGCCCCAGTTTATGTAGGGGAAGTTCTTCCCCTCCCAGGACTGGGCAGGAGGTGTGGCATGCTTAGGATTCCTGCCCAGGAGACCTCCCACCTGCTCACAGACGTAATACTGCTATTACTGTGGAAACCAGACCCCTGGGGTGCCACATATATAGCACAAGAGATCAGACAAACACAGGTTCAAGTCCCCTAACAGGATTAACAAATACAGTGAAAAGTGAAAAAAGATGTTTTAAAAAATATATAAAACTTCAAATCACTCCCCTGTTCCCTCCATTAAAAATGAAGAAATAAAAAATACACCTT
The DNA here is from genome assembly GCF_046119375.1 of Phyllobates terribilis. Classification (NCBI taxonomy): domain Eukaryota; kingdom Metazoa; phylum Chordata; class Amphibia; order Anura; family Dendrobatidae; genus Phyllobates; species Phyllobates terribilis. Next base: position 220,087,239 of record NW_027362769.1, on the reverse strand, counting down.
TATTATCGCTGTTTTTGTAAAAGTGTGATTTATCAAAATATAAAGTAAATTATTCCGAATGGTAAACGGCGTCATGAGAAAAAAAATCAGAACGCCAGAATTGCAGTTTTTCGGCCGCTGCAACTGTGTCACCCTGGCCTGGATGCCACAAATGTCATAAAGCTGTGTCTGAGAGCAAAGGGGAGGTTCTCTGGTCAGGGGAACATTAGCATGCAATACCTCCTGTCTCAGGCCAGTAGGGGGAGCAGGCTGCCCCTATAAAAGCTGGAACTGGGGGCAGGGTTAGGGAGAACTGGACGACCTGTCTCAGGACTGAGAGGTGTCCCAGAGCAGGGAGAGACAGCTGTATTGCACCCTAAGAGGACTTGTGGTGGTAGGAGAGCCACAAGCCAGGGACAAGAGGTGAAGTACACCTGTCCTGGCAGACAAAGACCCAAATTTACCAGACTTTGGTGTCTGAGGCTGTGAGGATTCCACGTCCTACAGCAGATAACCAGTCCTCAGGGGACTGTATGTTCCTTGGCCTAAGAAGCCCGGAGGCTCCGCCACAGCAGAAGGGACCAGCAAAGCCGTACCAGGCCGGGAGTAAAAAGGGACCCACGTTGCAAGCCATACAGGCGAGAGGACACGGTGAGCTCGGGAACGTGGGCTGTTACCCTATAAGGAGGAGATAGCCAGAAGGAGCGCAGAGAGCACGGTAGGCCTACACCCTCACCCTGACCAGGGCCAACTTCCCATTTGCTCTCAGACATCCAGGTCCCCTCCTAGCCGGGACTGTTTGTGGGTCAGTTCACCTGTTCTAGTAAAGACCCTGGACTGCAACCTGTTGTCTGTGTGCTCCTTGCTCCTCCAGCACTAATGGTACTGGGACGCCCTACACCATCACCCCCATCTTCTACTATACTGCCCTGGGGCCGCACTCTTCCCGTGGGGAGTCACACTACCCCAGCTGCACACACCATCAGCCCCAGCGGTCTGCCTTGCAGCGGCAGTTCGCACTGACTGCAATCCACGGGTGGCGTAGTCGGACATTATCAACAGCACGTAGCAAACTACCACTGGTCTGACCACCCTGAGCCACGGAACCGGGTTGCCACTACTACCCCCCATCGTCTCCCTATTGCCCGGCTCCGAGTGCCCCACGGCCCAGGGGGCGAGTCAGCTTTGGCGATTGTGACCAACCCGCCCCAAACGGGTATTGCGTGCCTAGAAAAGACTTTGCACTTACCTGAGTGAAGTTTCCCGCCATTTCCACGCCGTCTCCCGCCATCTTCCATCGGTTCCCGCCATCTTCAGCCGTTTTCCCGCCATCGGACGCCATCTTCAGGACTCCGCGCGGAGTCAGAGGAACAGAAGGTCAGCATACTGACGAGGCAGTTAACTGGCGCAGCCCAGCGGGAGGTAACGTCATGGCCCACTGAGGAGAAAAGGACTGTGAAGGACATTCTGGCCCGACTGCGAGGTACCTTTGATACCCGTACCTCAGCAGAAATTAAAATGCGGTTCTATGGATGTAAGCAGCGGGCACAGGACAGCATCAGAGACTATGCCCTAAATTTGCAGGAAGTCTTGAGGGCCATCAAACAAACTGACCCTGGCAGCGTGCAGGAAACGGATAAGCTGCTAACAGAACAATTCATAGAAGGTCTGCTGTCTAGCGCCCACACGGCCCAGCTCCGCCTCATGTTCTTTCAGAACCCTGATCTGACCTTTGCCCAATTTAAGGACAGGGCCATAAGGGTGCTCCGTGAACCCGCAACCAGTGGCGCTATAAACTCCCGGCATCCTGCTCTCACCTACCACCAGGAATCAGCTCCCTCCCCTATGGACTCTGTGGGGGCTGATGCACAGGCCCTGAACCAAGCCCCATCGAAAGATCTGCACCACCAAGTCCAGGAGCTGACCAGGAGCGTCGTGGCGTTGACCAGGACCGTCCAGGCGTTACAAGTGGACCCGTCAAGACCCATCGAGTTGGCTTCAAGTCCGGAGGATGTCCCGTGGCGTCGACAGAGAAGGATCCCGTCGTTCCGAGGGAGGCCCACAGACCGCTACGCAGAGGATGGACAGCCCATTTGCCGTCGATGCAACCAGCCCGGACACATTTCCAGGTACTGTAATTTAAACGGGTCCAACCTGGGGCAGAGGGCCAACCCCCAGGCATAAGATCACCAGGCCCTTATAATTGGCATGATAAGTACGTTGGGGGGCGCCCGGTTTTACTCGTGGTGCTGGACGGTATCCCCATGAGCGCCTTGCTGGATACCGGGTCGCAAGTAACCACTATCCCTTATGTACTTTTTAAGCAGAATTGGACTGATGCTGATATCACACGGTATCCAGACAGTAACTTGAGCATCATCGCCAGTAATGGCTTACCCGTGCCGCAGATGGGGTTCAAGGAGATGACCATTAAAATTGGTAAAGTTGAACTACCGGCACAGGGAGTGATTATTGTGGACATTGACCGTCGTGAAAGTCACCCTAAAATAACTGTGGGTACTAACGTGATTGAAAATTGTCTTTCAGAGGTAATTGTAATTCTACAACAGGTGGAGGTGAATGCTAGTTCCAGCCAACAAAGAGTCCTCAACAAGGAGATAAAAGCCCTGATGAGACGGCAGCAGGTAGAACTGTCTGGTGGTGAGATCGGTAGCGTAAGACTGAGTGACCCATTCCCCATTTCCATGCCTCCCAAAAGTGAAATGATGATCTGGTGTCGGACTGCAATCGGGTTGAGAGGTAGAGACTACCAAGCCATGGTAGAACCCGTGTACTCAGACAGCAGGCCCACCATTTTGACAGCCCGGGGGGTGGTTGATGTCCGTCATGGGAGGGTGCCCGTCTGCATTCTCAACATTGGGGAGAGGGAGGTACACTTACCCAGGTATGCTACACTTGCCAAACCGTTTGCTGTCGAACACAAAGCTATCAGGGCCGTGGAACCCTTGCCTCCATCTCCACAGGCGGAGGGTAATGGCTCCCAGAAACAAAAGGAGGACTGGTGCCAGAAACTCAATGTGGGTGCTGACTCCACTCCCCTGCACCAAAAACAAGGAGTCTACCGGGTGGTACAGGAGTACGAGAGAGTCTTTAGTAAGCACCCGCTGGCCTTCGAAAGAGTAAAAGGGATAGAACACCACATCCCCACAGGGAGCCACCCACCAATAAAAGAGAGACACAGACCTGTACCCCCTGCACATTATCAGAACGCAAAGGGCATGCTAAGAGAAATGAAAGAAGCTGGGGTCATTAGAGATAGCTGTAGCCCCTGGGCAGCCCCCTTGGTTCTGGTGAAAAAGAAAGATGGCACCATGAGAATGTGCGTAGACTATAGACAAATCAACCGTATCACCCATAAAGACGCATACCCGCTGCCTAGAATAGAGGAGTCTTTAGCCGCACTAAAATCAGCTAACTTCTTTTCTACTTTGAACCTTACTAGCGGGTACTGGCAGGTTCCTGTGGCAGAGGCTGACAAGGAGAAGACCGCCTTCACCACCCCGATGGGACTGAGCTAATTCAACTGTATGCCCTTCGGGCTCTGCAATGCACCAGGGACCTTCGAGAGGCTGATGGAATGCTGTCTAGGGCACCGAAACTTCGAGACGGTCCTCCTTTACCTGGACGACGTGATCGTCTATTCGAAGACTTACGAGGACCATCTAAAGCACCTGGCCGAGGTGTTCGAAGCCCTGGCAGGCTATGGCCTGAAGGTGAAACCATCAAAGTGTCACCTGTTGAAACCGAAGGTCCAGTACCTAGGGCACGTGGTAAGTGCGGAAGGAGTAGCCCCCGACCCTGACAAGGTCACGGCAATCAAGAGCTGGCCAAGCCCCTCGAACATCAAAGAAGTGAGGCAGTTCCTCGGGTTGGTAGGCTACTACCGTAGGTTCATCCCCGGGTTCACTAAGATGGCAGCTCCTATGCAGGATCTCCTGATAGGACAGTCTAAGTCCAGAAGTCAAAAGCCACCCTTCAAGTGGGATAAACCGGAAGAGGAGTCCTTCCGCCAGTTGAAGATGGCCCTCACGGGGGATGAGATTCTGGCCTACCCTGATTATAGCCAGCCTTTTATTCTCCACACAGACGCCAGTAATGTGGGACTGGGAGCCGTACTGTTCCAAAACCAACAGGGCAGAGAATAGGTGATCGCGTACGCCAGCCGGAAGCTGAGGCCCACCGAGAGGAACCCGGAGAATTACAGCTACTTTAAGCTAGAATTCTTGGCGGTGGTGTGGGCCGTAACGGAACGCTTCAAGCATTACCTGGCCTCCGCAAAGTTCACCGTGTACACGGACAACAACCCGTTGACACACCTGGACAATGCAAGACTGGGTGCCCTGGAACAGCAGTGGATGGCCCGTCTCTCCAATTATGACTTTGTGATCAAGTACCGGGCAGGCAAAACCAATGCCAACGCTGATGCTCTATCGAGGATGCCTCACTTACCTGAAGGGGACGAAGACCCAGAAGAGCTGGAGGAGGTAGAACTCCCCGTGTTTCACCGGTACGGAGTCGCTCAATACTCCCACCGCGTGAAGGAGGAAGATTTAACCACCGTTATGATCAATCCCCTACCTCACCACAGCTGGGCCGAGACCCAAGATAGTGACCCTGCAATCCACCTGGTGAAAGATCTGCTGACCCAGGAAGATGCCTGCATAGATCCGGATGCTCCAGAGGAAGCCAAGCAGCTATGGAAAGAGAAGAGCAAGCTGTTCCTCTACGAAGGCAAGCTGTGCAGAAGGCTTGTCAACCACCGGACGCACGAGCTGACCTGGCAAGTCGTGGTTCCAAGGCGGGATGCAGCTATGGTCCTGGGGGCTTACCATGACAGAGCGGGGCACTTCGGTTGGAAGAAACTGGAGTTCCTGCTAAGAGGACGGTTCTTTTGGGTCGGCATGAGAGGGGCTGTAGAGAAGTGGTGCAGAGACTGTGGCCCTTGTAACCTAAGGAGGAAGGACCGTGCCAGTCAGAAGACACCCTTGAGACCCATCGTCACCATGCAGCCTCTTGAGCTGGTAGCTCTGGACCACGTCAAATTGGCTCCAAGCCGGTCAGGATACATCTATGCCCTGACAATCGTGGACCACTATTCCCGTTTTTCAGTGGTGGTCCCGGTAAAGGACTTGACAGCCCAAACAGCGGCCAGAGCCTTCCAGCAATACTTCTGCCGTCCACACGGGTATCCGGGACAGGTCCTGACAGACCAGGGTACAGCGTTCGAGGCTGAAATCTTCCAAGAGTTCTGCAACCTCTATGGCTGTAAGAAGATTCGGACAACGCCTTACCACCCACAAACCAACGGGATGTGTGAGAAAATGAACAATATAGTCATTGATCTCCTGAAGACGTTGCCCCTGGAGGAACGCAGCCTGTGGCCAGAAAAACTGCCGGACCTGGTAGACTCATACAATCATATCCCGGTGAATGCTACAAACACCCCGGCTTACCTGATGCGAGCCAGACCAGGTAAGCTGCCCGTAGACCTGGAGATGGGAGTCCTGACACCTGAGGACACCTCCCCGGACGCGGACTGGGATACGGAAAGGCAACTGCAGTACAAGAAGGTACAGGAGAGTGTCGAGAGGAGCCTGGCCCAGGTGAGAGAAAGGCAAGAAAGACTCTTCAACCAACACGCCCGTGCTGGTCCCCTAGAACCTGGTGAGCAGGTCCTGAATAGTGTTGAGCCACCCCCGTAGTGTTCGAGTTCGGTTCGTCGAACACCCGTGTGTTCGCCAAACTGTTCGTCGAACACCTTCGAACACCGTTAAAACCAATGGCAGGCAAACAAAAACACATAGAAACACATAGAAAACACCTTCAAAGGTGTCCAAAAGCTGACAAACTGCTCAGAAGACACAACTAACACATGGAAAAGTGACAAGTACATATAGTCATGCGAAAAGAAAAGAGGTGGAGGAGTAAAAGGAGGGGGAGACACAGATATAGGCATGTCATGCCCTTCTAAAATCCAAAAAGTGAGAAGCCGACACGTTCAGTCCGCTCCTGCCCGTGCCACCTCCATGTCGCCGGGTTTGTGCCAGAGCCGCGGTGAACCCTGACGGCCAGCCCCCCTCTCCCAATACTGGTGCCTGTCCGCTGGTGGGTCGAGCGAGCCCCCCTGTGATGGAGGCAGCTCTAAGCTTTTTAATTTAAATTGTCTCTCTAATTTGAATGAATACACTTTAAATCCATTTACAAGGATCTATTGGAGGGCAAGTCTCATGCCAGCAGCCGCGTAATTCCAGCTCCAGTAGCGTCCACTAAAGTTGCTGCAGTTAAAAAGCTTTTATAAGGATCGAGCTCGGCTGTCCACCGCAAGGCATCCTACTGCCAGTCCCAGCCCCTATGCCTTGGGGTGCCTCCTGATGCTCTTCACTGAGTATCCCGTGGTCCCGAAGCATTTCCTTTGAAAAAATTAAGTGTCCAAACTACAGGTGGTGTAGCTTGCTTAACAGCCGGGATAATCCGCTGACTAGCAGACACTGCTACTAGGCACAAAGTATTTCCTGGGCTAGATGCAGTTAAAAATTTGTAATTAGATACTCTCGCTGGATGCTGAGAAAGCATTCCATAGAGTCTCCTGACACGCCATATATGATTCTCTTAAAAAGCTTGGGGTAGGGGTCTAGGGGACCCTTTTATAGCCAAAATCACGGCCCTGTATCACAATACGTCACCTAGGCTGAAGATAAATGGAACTGTAGCACCCTGAGGGCTCGGTTGCTACAGAGGTATTGCACCTCACCCAGAGGTGTGATATCTCACTCTCAGGTAAGGATGGAGTGTGGATCAGGACCAGACACCTGCATACATTACACCACATTGCCGTGGGGCAGGGCGACCAATATGCCCCTGAGATGGGCACGACAGTCCCTGTCCCTGGCTGGAGTGGGGGGAGGGAACACTGAGGAAGGGGAACCCTGTAGTGCAGGAGCAGGGAGGAAGCAGTTCCTGGGTGCATTGAGAAGGGAGTGTAGCACCCTGAGGATTCGGCTGCTACAGGAGTATTGCACCTCAACCCAGAGGTGTGATATTCCACTCCCGGGCAAGGATGGAGTGTGGAACTGAGCTCGGTAGGCTGCATGCACTACACACATCCCATTTCCGAGGAGCAGACCGACGGTACTCCCACTTAGAAATGTGCAGGTACGACCGAGTCTGTTCCTGGCTGGAGTGGGAGGGGGGTGGTACATCCCAAGTAGTGTAGGGGCAGATAGGGGGAGCAGCCTGGGTAAAGTTAGGAGCTCATTGGGTGCTGGTCACCTGAGCTCACACATAGAGGGTGTATATAAGGTGGGCACCAACTAAGATCAGGGTCAGATGCAGAGGATCAGATGCAGAGAGTCAGTCAGCTGCAGAGAACAAGTCAGGAGCAGAGGAGAGAAGAAAGACAAAGACCCAGAGTGAGAGAGGAGAAAAGAGAGAGACCCAGAGCACAGAAGAGAAGGACTCTGAGATCCCAACTAAAAGCACCGGGTGAAGAGTCGGCATCAGGGTACCGGAACCCAAGCTGGTGGGGGTAAAAACATTCCCCAGCCAGAGACCGGAGACCGTGGGCAGCGTCTGCCACGGTCACCCATCACATCCACCCCGAAGGCACACCACATGAAGGGTCAGGGAACCCAGGGCCAAGGGTGTCCCAACAGAAGGCCCGAGGGAGCTGGACCTAGGTGGATTACTGGTGGGGACGGCCAGAGAACGGGACAGAAAGAGAGCTCAGGGCCACGCTCCGGACTTGTTTGGGGGTTGGCTGGATCCAGGACCTGGTGGACGCAGCACGGCTCGGGTGGTCACTAGCAGCTGGAGTGACCAGTACAACATCTGCAGTAAGTAAACACCCTTAACTGCACAACCCGACTCTGTCTTCACTGCCGTCTGCACTACACCACCACAACCCCCATCCTCTGCGCCTGTCCCCTCTGAGGCTATACCCCACCCGTTGGGGGTTATACCATCTCAAGCTGCACCTGCACCATCAGCCTCAGTGGACCCTGCTGCAGCGGCGGCCACAGTGACCGCATCACAACGGGTGGCGTAGTCGACACAAAAGAACTCTTAATAACATCTGTAGGACTGCCACATAACACTGAGCTTGACGCCCTGGGCACGGGCCGGGTCACAGCCGCTCGGAGACTACAACCCCCCATCTGATCCGGTGCCGGGTATTCCCCTCAAAAAGGAATATGTCCCAGGGGGCGCGTCAACTTTGGCGTAGTCGGCAGGATTACGTGCCCGCAACACCCGGGTACTGCGTGCCTGAAGAAAAGTGCAAGTTTACCTCAGAAAGAAGTCTCCCGCCGGTTCCGGAGGGTCCACGCCATCGGACTCCATCACCAGTCGTTTCCCGCCGATTGTCCGCCATTTCCAACTTGTTCCCGCCATCTGCAGAGTTTCCCGCCACTGGGCGACGCTTCCCGCCAAAACCGCAGATTTCCCGCCTTGGAAGAGCAGCGGACGCCATTATGGGCATGCCAAAGGAGGGCAAGAGGCCACCTCCCATCGTGGGCCAGGACAGAAAATGGCGCCAAAAGTGGAAACCGCCCCCACCAACAGAGACTGTGATGCTGGAGGTGTCTGTCAGCGTGAAAGAACTACCCCTGGAGCTGACAGTCACCGAGTTGCCCCGGGACCGCCCTCGAAGTGGGAGGAGACGAAAGAAGAGAGCGAAGATGGGTGCCGCCTGGAGCAGTCTGGAGCGAGCGCACCCGGAGACAAGAAGTCTGGAGAGGAGTAGCAGAGAAGCTCACCCGGAGATGTCCAGAGAGCAGAGCAGCACCGGCCCGCTGGCCAGGAGCCTGCTGGAAGAAGAGCAGAGCAGCACCGACCCGTTGGTCAGGAGCCTGCTGGACACCACGACCCCACTAGGCCTAGTGGAGGTCCTTGCACAGCTCCCCCGAGACCGGGAGTGTGCGCAGACTGCCCTGGAGGGCCTCGCACGGAGGATGGCCCGGGTACAGCGCGAGATATTGGCGGAATGGAGCCGGGAGATGGCCCAGCAAGCTGAAACCAAGACGCAAGCTGAAACCAAGACCCGGAGCACGCCAGCCGAGATGAGGAAGGAGACCGCCTCTGAGGATGGCGCGGGAGGACCCAAGGCCGGAGACGGCGCCGAGGAGGGAGCCGAACGCAGGGAGGCAGGTAAAGGGGACGCCTATACCCCAAGCCGTGACACCGCTTACCTGCCCCAGCTCCCCGTCGCAGAGCCCGAAAGTCCCCCTGCTGTGCCCGAAAACGCCATGTCACCGACGCAGACTAGGCCCCAACCGGAAGCCGCCGCCGCGACCCCTGTGACGTCACACGCCTCGACCCCGAGCGTGACCAAGCAGGAAGTACCACCAGCCTGGTCGCAGGGCCTAGAATTCCCGGGCGCCGCAACACCAACAGCGCCCCCTACCTCTGCGGAGCCTCCGGCCTGGTCGCAAGGCCAGGTAGCCCAGGGCGCCGCCGTATTAACGGTGCCCTTCACCTTCCAGGTGCCCCAGGCCTGGCCGCAAGGCCTGGGCAACCCGGGCGCCACCACCACCGCGCCCGCACCCGTAAAACCAAGGGTGCCACACCTGGGGGAGGACTTGTTCAGCCAGCTCACATGGCCGGACGGGTCTGAAGTAACAACCAGCTGTAAGCAAAGAGCAGGAGGAAGACGCCGTTGAGTGCGGCAGAGAAGTGATGTAAATAGTTACCCGACCGGGTACCAAAGAAACTGTTGATACTTATAAATAGTCCCCGTTGGGACCAGCTGAGTGAACTGTTTACCCGTTAACCCCTTAATCCCACAGGCTGAGGACTGTGAGCAGCCATTCCCTTCCCTCTACCTGGCCGAGGACTGAGAGCGGCCAACTTCCCCTGTATATAGTTGCGCGTCCTAAAGCGCCCCCTACCGGTTTTATAGTAAAACCAGTTTTTCTAAGAGACTGTCGCACTTTTCCCGGACACACGTTGCACAGTGTCCGGAGGAGGAACCTGAAACAAGAGACGACGAGAATGTTTCTATGAAAAGTTTTATATATATAATGTTTTATATGTTTTATTATGTTTATATGAAAAAAAAAAAATTTTTGTATGTTTTGGTGTTTTTGTCTTTACAGCCCGAGGACGTGCTGTGATTTACCAGGGGGGAATGTAGCACCCTGAGGATTCGGCTGCTACAGGAGTATTGCACCTCAACCCAGAGGTGTGATATTCCACTCCCGGGCAAGGATGGAGTGTGGAACTGAGCTCGGTAGGCTGCATGCACTACACACATCCCATTTCCGAGGAGCAGACCGACGGTACTCCCACTTAGAAATGTGCAGGTACGACCGAGTCTGTTCCTGGCTGGAGTGGGAGGGGGGTGGTACATCCCAAGTAGTGTAGGGGCAGATAGGGGGAGCAGCCTGGGTAAAGTTAGGAGCTCATTGGGTGCTGGTCACCTGAGCTCACACATAGAGGGTGTATATAAGGTGGGCACCAACTAAGATCAGGGTCAGATGCAGAGGATCAGATGCAGAGAGTCAGTCAGCTGCAGAGAACAAGTCAGGAGCAGAGGAGAGAAGAAAGACAAAGACCCAGAGTGAGAGAGGAGAAAAGAGAGAGACCCAGAGCACAGAAGAGAAGGACTCTGAGATCCCAACTAAAAGCACCGGGTGAAGAGTCGGCATCAGGGTACCGGAACCCAAGCTGGTGGGGGTAAAAACATTCCCCAGCCAGAGACCGGAGACCGTGGGCAGCGTCTGCCACGGTCACCCATCACATCCACCCCGAAGGCACACCACATGAAGGGTCAGGGAACCCAGGGCCAAGGGTGTCCCAACAGAAGGCCCGAGGGAGCTGGACCTAGGTGGATTACTGGTGGGGACGGCCAGAGAACGGGACAGAAAGAGAGCTCAGGGCCACGCTCCGGACTTGTTTGGGGGTTGGCTGGATCCAGGACCTGGTGGACGCAGCACGGCTCGGGTGGTCACTAGCAGCTGGAGTGACCAGTACAACATCTGCAGTAAGTAAACACCCTTAACTGCACAACCCGACTCTGTCTTCACTGCCGTCTGCACTACACCACCACAACCCCCATCCTCTGCGCCTGTCCCCTCTGAGGCTATACCCCACCCGTTGGGGGTTATACCATCTCAAGCTGCACCTGCACCATCAGCCTCAGTGGACCCTGCTGCAGCGGCGGCCACAGTGACCGCATCACAACGGGTGGCGTAGTCGACACAAAAGAACTCTTAATAACATCTGTAGGACTGCCACATAACACTGAGCTTGACGCCCTGGGCACGGGCCGGGTCACAGCCGCTCGGAGACTACAACCCCCCATCTGATCCGGTGCCGGGTATTCCCCTCAAAAAGGAATATGTCCCAGGGGGCGCGTCAGGAGTATAAAAGGTGGGCACCATCTTAGTTCAGTGCAGAGAAGTCTGAGCAGAAGTGGCAGGGAGCAGGGGCTCTGCATGAGCTCTGCTCCGGAGGCGGGCCTAGTAACAGAGGCCCAGGCCTGGAAGAGGGAGAAGGAAGGAAGAGGAGCGGAGAAGGCTCCAGGAACGAGGAATGATGGGATCCCAGGGGTGCGGACGGGCGAGTCGCCACCGCACGCCCGAATCCACCTGCATGGAGGGGTCAGGCCAAAGAGGGAGACCGGTCCCCGAAACTAGTGGAGGCAGGAAACGACCCTCAGCTAGAAACCGGAGGCTGTGACATTTTATGTGGCGCAGCCCCTCCCTACACCCGCTAGGAAGGCACCACATAGGCTCAGGGAAACTGGCGCCAAGTTTACCAAGAGGAGGCCCGAGGCAGCCGGACAGAAGGGTTGGTAAGAAAGGCCAGACAAAGGACACACAAAGGGGGTCCTGTGAAGCGCTCCAAAGTTATCTGGGAGTTGTCTGAGCCCCTCACCTGGTGAGCACAGTACGACGTGGGCAGCCGTTACCTGCAGACGTGGTCTGGATAATAAGAACTGTGAGTAAAGGCCCTGGACTGCATCACTGACTCCGTGTAGTTACTGCTGCTGCCCTGCACCATCACCCCCATCCTCCGCATACACTGCCCTGAGGCTATACTCCTCCCGTGGGGAGTTATGCTACGCTCTGCTGCACCCACAGCACCAGCCTCAGCGGTCTGCCCTGCAGCGGCGGTTCACTCTGACCGCAATCCACGGGTGGCGTAGTCGGACATTTAAACATCAAAACCACATAAATAGTTCCGCCACTGGTTTGACCACCCTGAGCCACGGAACCGGGTCGCCGCCACAAAGACTACAACCACCAGCATCCACCAAAAAGGGTCCGGCTCCGGGTGTCCCAAGGCCCAGGGGGTGCATCAGAACATTTTCATCACCTTTCACAATCACCAATGGGACAAGGCAGGGATGTCCTCTGTCCCCTCTCTTATACATCCTAGTGATGGAGCACCTGCTCTCATCAATTCGCCATAACCCCAATATTAGGTGGATTGAGGTGGGAGGCACCGAGTACAAGTGCTCTCTATTTGCTGATGATGTCCTAGTATATATCACTCAATCACATATATCCATCCATGCTGTTATGGCTGAAATAGATCACTTTGTTACATAGTCAAATTTTAAAATCAATGCAGCGAAGTCTGAGGCCCTAGATGTCTCCCTCCCCAAATCCATATAGGATTCCATCCAGTCCAACTTTCCCTTTGCCTGGCCCTCACAGGGTATCAAATACTTAGGAATTCCTATTCATAGAGACCTCTCCCATCTATGTTATCTTAATTTTGGGCCCTTTATTGAACAACTCCATACAGACCACGGTTGGCAAGTTAGAACTGTAAGATTCACTACGTGAACCACTGGTGTTTTGTGGAAAAGCACATGTACACTGTGTTCCAAATTATTATGCAAAAAGTGTTTAGGAGTGATAAGGGAAGAATTTGTTTGTTTGTCAGTTAAACTCATTGAAGGTGATGTGTGTCAGGGCTCTTTATATCACTGTAAGCAATTGCAGACACCTGTGCTAATTAGTTTGGCAGGTGTGTCTAATGAAAGGCAAGACTACTTAAGAAGGCTGTCTCACATTATTAAGCAGCCTACATTTTCTGCCAAAATGGGAAAGAAAAAGGATGTGTCGGCTGCTGAGAAGCAACAAATTGTGGAGTGTTTAGGTCAAGGCATGACTACAATCAACATTGTGCGATGATCAGGATGAAGTGTCTTGGCAATCAAGAAGTATGTAGCTGATTCACAGTACACACGTGTGCGTGCTGATAAGGGCAAATTGAGGACTCTTTCCTACAGGCAATTACGTCAGGTTAAAAGAGCAGCGGCAAAAAAGCCTTGTCATAGCAGCAGACAAGTTTTTGAAGCTGCTGGTGCCTCCAACGTCCCCCGAACAACAAGATGCAGGGTCCTTCAGAGGTTTGCAGCTGTGCATACGCCATCCTGTCGACCTCCTCTATCCACTTCACACAAGCAGAAACGGCTCCAGTGGGCCAAACATTACATGAAGACTGATTTCAAAACTGTTTTGTTCACGGATGAGTGTCGTGCAGCGCTCGATGGTCCAGATGGATGGAGTGGAGGATGGCTGGTTGATGGACACCCCACGCAAACACGGCTACAGCGCCAACAAGGAGGAGGTGGAGTAATGTTTTGGGCTGGAATCATGGGGAGAGAGATTGTCGGCCCCTTTAGGATCCCTGAAGGCGCTAAAGATGAACTCCATAATGTATGTGGATTTTCTCAAACAGCACTTCCTGCCATGGTTCAAGAAGAAGAACCGTGTATTTCACAGCAAGATCATTTTTTTGCATGATAATGCACCATCTCATGCTGCACATAAAACATCTGCATCTCTGGCTGATATGGGCATATGTAGCACCCTGAGTACTCGGCTGCTACAGGGGTATTGCACCTCAAACCAGAGGTGTGGTATTCCACTCCCGGGTAAGGATGGAGTGTGGGACTGAGCTCAGCTAGCTGCATGCACTACACTCATCCCATTTCCGGGGGACAGATCAACGGTACTCCCACCAGATAGATGTGCAGGTACGACAGCGTCTGTCCCTGGCTGGAGTGGGAGGGGGGGAGGAACATCCCAGTAGTGTAGGGGCAGATAGGGGAGGGGCTCTGGGCATAGAAGTAGGAGCCCATTGGGTGCTAGTCACCTGGGCTCACACATAGAGGGAGTATATATGGTGGGCACCATCTTAGGAACAGGGTCAGAGAGTCCAGGAGAGAGTTCAGCCAGAGAGGGCTGACAGGGAGCTGTGGCTCCGGCTGAGCCCAGCTCCAGGGCCAGGCCTGAAGCAGAGAGAAGGAGGAAGAAAGGCCCGGAGACATAAGACCAAGAGGGAACCCTGAGATCCCAGAATTAAGCCAGAAGGGTGAAGGGTTGGCAGAAGAGGGCACCGGATCCCAAGCTGGCGGAGGCAAAAGTAACCCTTAACCAGGAACCGGAGGTCGTGGTCAAACTTTGCCACGACCCTCACCACATCCACCAGGAAGGTACACCAAGAGTAGGGTCAGGAAAGCCAGAGAAGGTTTTACCATAGAAGGCCCAAGGGAACCGGACAAAGGTGGATCCCTGGTGGGGACGGCCAGCAGAGAGAGAAAGAGAAGGGAGCTCAGGACCACGCTCCAGAACTGCCTGGGGGTTAGCCGAGTCCCACACCTGGTGAATCCAGCACGGCTCGGGTGGTCACTCAAGGCCAGAGTGACTGAAGGAACACCTGTGAGTAAAAACCCTGAAACTGCATCTCACGTCTCTGACTCTCCTTTCTGCACTATCACTACCTCCATCATCCGCCCCAGCTGCCCTGAGGCCATACCCCTCCCGTTGGGGGTTATACCATCTATGCTGCACACATACTACCGGCCTCAGCGGACTGTTCTGCAGCGGCGGCCTTGTGACCGTAAATCAACGGGTGGCGTAGTCGACACTGAAACAACATCTACCAAGACTGCCAACCACTTAGTTTGACACCCTGGGCACAGACCGGGTCACCGCCACGAGGACTACTACCCCTGTCAGATCCGGCTCTGGGTAAGCCCCTGAACATGGCCCAGGGGGTGCGTCAACTTTGGCGTAGTCGGCAGGATCACGTGCCCGCAACCACCGGGTACTGCGTGCCTGAGGAAAAGTCTATAAGTACTGTAAGAAGAAGTCTCCCGCCAGTTCCGGAGGGTCCCCGCCATCGGACGCCATCTCGGATCATTTCCCGCCGGTTGCCCGCCATCTGCAGCCTTTTCCCGCCATCCACGGAGTTTCCCGCCACTGGGAGACGATTCCCGCCATCAGAGAAGATTTCCCGCCCTGGCAGAGCGGACGCCATTATGGGTGTGCCAGAGGGTGGCAGGAGACCACCTCCCATCGTGGGCCAGGTCCAAGAATGGCGCCAAAAGCGAAGACCGCCCCCACCATCAGAGACTGTAATGATTGAGATGTCCGTCAGCGTGGGGGGTCTGCCCCTGGGACTGACAATCACCAAGCTGCCCCGGGACCACCCTCAGTGTGGGCGGATCAAGAACAAAAGAGAGAGGATGGGTGCAGCCTGGAGGAGTCTGGAGAGATCGCACCCGGAGATGGAGGGAGAGTCAGGCAGCACCGACCCTGTGGTCAGGAGCCTGTTGCAAGCCACCGCCCCACAAGACCTGGTGGAGATCCTGGCACAGCTCCCCCGAGACCGGGAGCGTGCACAGACTGCGCTAGAGGGCCTCGCACGGAGGATGGCCCAGGTGCAGCGAGAAACGCTGACTGAATGGAGTCGGGAGATGGCCCAGCAGGCTGGAACCCGCCAGCGGAGCACGCCACCCGAGACGAGGAGTCTGACTGCCTCTGAGGATGGTGCAGGAGGAATGAAGGCCGGAGACGACGCCGTGGAAGGAGCTGAAGAGACGGAGGCAGGTAAAGGGGACGTCACTACCCCAAGCTTAGAAACCGTGAGCCTGCCCCAGCTCCCCGTCGCAGAGCCCGAAATTCCCCCTACCGTGCCCGTCGCTGCACCGCCACCGCTCCAGACTAGGCCTCAAGCAGGAGCCGCGGCCACGCCCCCTGTGACGTCACGCGCCGCAACCCTGAGCGCGGCCAAGCAGGAGACGCCACCGGCCTGGTCGCAGGGCCGAGTGCCCCCGGGCGCCGCCGTCTCCACAGTGCCCTTTACCTTTAGAGTGCCACCGGCCTGGTCGCAAGGCCTGGTGAATCCGAGCGCCGCTACCACCATCGCTCCCTCAACCTCCACCGTGCTACCCTTGGATGAAGACCTGTTCGCCCAGCACACTTGCCCGGATGGGCAGCCCTTTGAGTGGCCACCGGAATACATCCATCCCCGATTCCGGAAGGAAAGGCCCCTGTGTGAGCCCCTGATCCCGGCTCCGGCGCCTGTCAAGATCGTCCCGCTCCCGTTGGAGGAAGCCCAATTCGAATGGGACCCCACCGGAGAAAACCTCATTGGATTCACCCATGAGACCCGGGCGGCCGCAGCCCGGCGAGCAGAGTGCTGCCGGCAGCAGCTGGAGGTCTTCGACCGGGAACGGCGAGAGAGGCGGGTCCGCGAGGAGCGGCTGCAAGTACAGAGTGCGGAACAGAAAAGCCGGACCAGACGAAACCCCCGTGCAGCCCATGGTCCCCGCGCCACCGGGACCGTAATCAAGTTTCAACTGCAGCACGGTTGGGGTTTTATCCGGGACCACAGAACCCCCGGCGACGTCTTTGTCACCCGCAGGGACGTCGAGAGCCATCTGCCGGAGGGACACAGAGGACGTGACCTTTACCCGGGTGACGAGGTCACCTTCACCCGGCATCAGTGTGCTAAGGGACCATATGCGCTTCATGTGCACCGACTGACCGAGGAAGAGCTACAGTGCGAGGAGGAACAAGAGGACCCGGACGGGTTCGAAGACTACCCGCGGGAAGGAGCAGGAGGACGCCGTTACTGAAGTACGGTAAAGTGGAACTGTACATAGTTACCCGTAAGGGTACAAGAACTGTTACCAGTAAAGTATAGTCCCCGTAGGGACCAGCAAACTGTTACCCGTGTGTCCCTATCCCTTAACAGGCTGAGGACTGTGAGCAGCCATCCCTTATTCCCACTGACCGAGGACTGAGAGCGGTCGTTCTTTCCCTCTACCTGGCCGAGGACTGAGAGCGGCCATACCCTTGTAAATAGTTGCGCTTCCTAAAGCGCCCCCTACCGGTTTTATAAGGAACTGTTTTTGTGACTGTTGCACTTTACCTGGTCACAAGCGCACAGTGGCCAGAAGTAAAGATAATATTGAAAGTTATATGCTGCTAGAGTAATAATGTGAAGATATGTGTTATGTGCCAAAAGAGTTCCGGTGGCATTAGCCAGATGTTTTATTATGACTAAGAAAAATGTTTCATACCTGTAACGTTTAGAGAGAAAAGTACCTCCCATAAAGGGATGAGTTATGGTTAATCTTTTATATGTTCGTGTATGTTTTGAAAAGGTTTGTATGTTTTGTATTGTTTTACTCTTTTACAGCCCGAGGACGTGCTGTGATTTACCAGGGAGGAATGTAGCACCCTGAGGACTCGGCTGCTACAGGGGTATTGCACCTCAAACCAGAGGTGTGGTATTCCACTCCCGGGTAAGAATGGAGTGTGGGACTGAGCTCAGCTAGCTGCATGCACTACACTCATCCCATTTCCGGGGGACAGATCAACGGTACTCCCACCAGATAGATGTGCAGGTACGACAGCGTCTGTCCCTGGCTGGAGTGGGAGGGGGGGAGGAACATCCCAGTAGTGTAGGGGCAGATAGGGGAGGGGCTCTGGGCATAGAAGTAGGAGCCCATTGGGTGCTAGTCACCTGGGCTCACACATAGAGGGAGTATATATGGTGGGCACCATCTTAGGAACAGGGTCAGAGAGTCCAGGAGAGAGTTCAGCCAGAGAGGGCTGACAGGGAGCTGTGGCTCCGGCTGAGCCCAGCTCCAGGGCCAGGCCTGAAGCAGAGAGAAGGAGGAAGAAAGGCCCGGAGACATAAGACCAAGAGGGAACCCTGAGATCCCAGAATTAAGCCAGAAGGGTGAAGGGTTGGCAGAAGAGGGCACCGGATCCCAAGCTGGCGGAGGCAAAAGTAACCCTTAACCAGGAACCGGAGGTCGTGGTCAAACTTTGCCACGACCCTCACCACATCCACCAGGAAGGTACACCAAGAGTAGGGTCAGGAAAGCCAGAGAAGGTTTTACCATAGAAGGCCCAAGGGAACCGGACAAAGGTGGATCCCTGGTGGGGACGGCCAGCAGAGAGAGAAAGAGAAGGGAGCTCAGGACCACGCTCCAGAACTGCCTGGGGGTTAGCCGAGTCCCACACCTGGTGAATCCAGCACGGCTCGGGTGGTCACTCAAGGCCAGAGTGACTGAAGGAACACCTGTGAGTAAAAACCCTGAAACTGCATCTCACGTCTCTGACTCTCCTTTCTGCACTATCACTACCTCCATCATCCGCACCAGCTGCCCTGAGGCCATACCCCTCCCGTTGGGGGTTATACCATCTATGCTGCACACATACTACCGGCCTCAGCGGACTGTTCTGCAGCGGCGGCCTTGTGACCGCAAATCAACGGGTGGCGTAGTCGACACTGAAACAACATCTACCAAGACTGCCAACCACTTAGTTTGACACCCTGGGCACGGACCGGGTCACCGCCACGAGGACTACTACCCCTTTCAGATCCGGCTCCGGGTAAGCCCCTGAACATGGCCCAGGGGGTGCGTCACATAAAAGGGGACAAACTTATGGTGTGACCCCCATGCTCCCCTGACCTCTACCCCATTCAGAACCTCTGGAGCATCATCAAAAGGAGTGTCTATGATGGCGGGAGGCAGTTCACATCTAAGCAACAGCTCTGGGAGGGTATTCTGTCCTCATGCAAAACAATTGAAGCAGAAACCATCCAAAACCTGACAAATTCAATGGACGAGAGAGTTCAGAAGCTCCTTTCGAACAAGGGGTCCTATGTGAAAATGTAACATCACCTAGAATAAAGTTTTGAGTTGAAAACTGTTTGATTTCAGTTTCTAATAACCTGCTAATGCTTATAATTTCAAAAATGACCATTTTTTTGGTCTTTATTAAAATGAAAAGGTTGATCGAAAAGTTTGGGGGATCTAAGAGTGTGGCAACCCAGTAGTCATGATTACTTCGAATTCTGACAATATGAGGGTCATGTTGCAGGTAGTGCAGCAAGAAGGCACTTATGTGTCTTGCGCATCTCGGAGCCCCAAAATTATTTTCCGGGCTAGATGCAGCTAAAAATTATTATTAATTTTAAATCTGGTGGAGCTTAGTATAGATGGCCTAATAGGATCAGTGCTGCACACTGCTACAAAGCCCAAATTATTTTCCAGTCAAGATACAGATAAACATGATTAGTAATTTTAAATCTGGTGGAGCTTATTATAGATGGCCTAATAGAATCAGTGCTGCACACTGCTACAAAGCCCAAATTATTTTCCAGCCAAGATACAGATAAACATGATTAGTAATTTGAAAGCTTAAAACGGTTGGTAGGGTGATTTTAACCAATCATCAAGCTTTTACTCTCCCCAGGATGACACAGGGGTAGAAAAGTCGTTTCGGATCCATGATTTGTTCATCTTTATGAACGTGAGTCTGTCTACATTATCAGTGGAGAGCCGCGTGCGCTTATCTGTCAGCACACCACCAGCAGCGCTGAACACACGTTCAGACAGAACGCTGGCTGCGGGGCATGACAAGATCTCCAAGGCGTAAGTGGCGAGCTCCGGCCATTTATCCAGATTGGAAGCCCAAAAAGAGCAAGGGTCCAGTGACACAGTCATGGCTTCAATGTTTACTTGGAGATACTCCTGTACCATCGTCTTTAGGCGTTGACTATGTGTCAGACTTCTTGTCTCCTGTGGCCTTGCAAAGGATGGGCTAAAAAAGTGGTGAAATGATTCCGCAAAATTGATGTTACCAGCAGATACTGTGGTTCTGTTACGGTTTGAGTGCTGAACACTTGACGGTCCCACGGTTGGCAAGTTGGAACTGTGAGATTCACTACGTGCACCACTGGTATTTTGTGGAAAAGCACATGTAAGATTCTGCAACAGTCTCTGCTGATACTCCTGCATGCGTGCATCCCTTTCTATGGCAGGAATAATTTCTGCAAATTTACTTTTGTACCGGGGATCTAACAGTGTGGCAACCCAGTAGTCAGGATTATTTCTAATTCTCACAATTCGAGGGTCATGTTGCAGGTAGTGCAGCAAGAAGGCACTCATGTGTGTTGCGCATCCAGGAGCACCAAGTCCCTGTTGTGTTGGTGGCGAGGTAACAATCATGCTTCCTTCCTCTGTCCTCTCCCCCCAACCTCGCACAACAGAAATGTGATCAAGGTCTCCCTCATCTGATGAGTCTTCCATCAGTTCGTCCTCAACTTCTTCCTGGGCTCCTGCACCTTCCTCACTAGTTTGGCTGCTACCATGCGCCCTGGTAAAACCATCTCCCCCACCCTCACATGCCTGCCGCCTTGGTGCTGCCGACCGTCTGGACCTTGCAGAGGTTAGCCCTTCCGCATACAACTCCTCCTCCTCTACTTCCTCCACCTCCTCTTGTGCCACCACCTGACTCCGAATTCTGTTTAACATGTGCTCCAGCATGTAAATCACCGGAATAGTCATGCTGATAATGGCATCGTCAGCACTAAACATCTTCGTCGCCATTTCAAAACTGTGCAGAAGGGTGCATAGGTCCCTGATCTGAGACCACTCCTCCAGCGTGATTTGCCCCACCTCTGGATCTCGTTGGCCCAGGCTATACGTCAGAACGTATTGCACCAGGGCTTGTCGGTGCTGCCACAGTCGCTGCAACATGTGCAGAGCTGAATTCCACCGGGTAGGCACATCGCATTTTAGCCGGTGAAGTGGCAGGCCCAGCGACTTCTGTAGAGATGTAAGTCGCTGAACTGCGGGATGCGAACGGCGGAAGTGAGCACACAGCGACCGTGCCTTCTGCAGAAGGCCATCTAGTCTGGGATAGTGGGCTAAAAATTGCTGGACAACCAGGTTCAACACGTGAGCCATACAAGGCACGTGTGTGACATTGCCCCGGCGAAGGGCCGCACCCAGGTTTGCAGCATTGTCGCACACGGCCTTCCCTGGTTTCAGGTCCAGTGGAGACAACCATTCATGAAATTGGTTCTCCAGAGCTGACCACAACTCCTCAGCTGTGTGACTCACATTTCCCAGACATTTCAAAGTAAAAACCGCCTGATGACGTTGAGCCCTACTGCCAGCATAGTAAGGAGGTGTGCAGGATCCCTTCTGCGCAGTTAAAAAGCTTGTGGCATGACCAGACAGGCTTTGGGTGCAGGTGGAAGACCGAGAGGAGGTTGAGGAGGCAGAAGCAGTGGAGGAACTTTGACATAAAGAGGATTGACGCACAACTCGTGGGGACGGCAAGACTTGGACAGCAGCCCCTTGTCCTGCTGTCACCATAGTTACCCAGTGCCCAGTCAGCGACATGTAACGCCCCTGTCCATGCCTACTCGTCCAAGTGTCTGTGGTGAAATGCACCCTGTCACACACAGAGTTTCTCAAAGAAGCGGTGATGTTGTGTGCGACATGCTGGTGGAGCGCAGGCACACCTTTCTTTGAGAAGTAGTGCCGACTGGGCATCTGGTACTGGGGCACTGCGACGGACATAAGGTCTCGAAAATCCTCTGTGTCCACCAGGCGGAAAGGCAGCATTTCTGTAGCCAAGAGCTTGCAGATGGTGAAATTCAACCTCTTAGCTTTCTCATGGCTAGGAGGAAATGGTCTTTTACTTGTCCACATCTGAGGGACCGAGGGCTGGCTATTGTGCTTAGACGGGGTTGATAAGGGTGTCCCCGGCAAACTGCCGGTCTGTGAGGAATATGCAGGCGGACATGTTAGGTTGCCTTGATCCAAAGGTGGTGCTATCGATGTCGGACAGCGCTCAACACCAGCTGGTGTTACCACCTCCAAAGAAAATGATGACCTGCCAATCACGCTGGCTGTTGCGGGTAAAGAGGTGGCAGGTCTGCGCCCCAAAACAGGTGTGACTGCTGTCCCCCCAGTCACAGAGGATGAAGAGGCCGCGGATGCACAAGATATGGCAGACGGTGGTTGGCCCGGCCGGCTAGGCCGCATTGTAGCACACTGAGCTTCCCACTGCAACTTATGCTTCATGTCCATGTGCCGGTTCATGCATGAAGTACTCAAACTATGTATTTTTTGGCCTCTACTTAGCTTTTGCTGACAAATGTTACAGATAACACGAGTTGGGTCATCTTTATCGATCTGAAAAAATGCCCAGGCTATGCAAGGCTTAGCACCCATGCGACCTGAAGAGCCACCACGACTTGTGGTGAGAGGCAGAGTTGTGTTTGAGGATGCAGTTGTTGACGTGCTTTCAGTACTACGTCTCTGTCCAGGAAGGCGCAACCTGACCTCGTCGTCACTAGCATCTTCCTCCACCTCCTCTGCTGACCTCATCTCTTGGCTGACTGTGGGTTGACAGTAAGTGGGATCTCCAACCTCATCATCATCACCCTGTGCGTTATGACACCCGTCGTCCTCAGAGCCAACCTGTTCCTGCCCTGACAAAAAACTAAAGTTGTCGCTCCAATCAAGTATTTGAGTCTCATCATCGTCTTCCTCATTGTCTCCACCAACAGGAGTTACAGTTTGGGAATGAGGGTCTACATTATGGTCTGAACCTTCTGCGTCTGGTCCTGGATCCGACTCATAAAGATTCTGGGCATCAGTGCAGATCATTTCCTCGTCTGGATTCACAGAAGCGCTGGAGTCGACCTCTGATTCCCAGGCTATAGTTTGAGTAAACAGCTCTGCAGACTCAACCATCTGTTCTACCTCATACTCAGATGGGCAGCTGGAGATTTGGGAGCTGTGAGGAAGCAAGTGCGATTGGGGTGACACCTTTGAGGACTGGAGTATTTGTGATGTTGAAGTTGATGTGGAGGAGAGCCCACTTAAAGGAGCACTTGATATCCGTTGAAGCACCTGCTGTTTTTGTGCCTCATCTGGAATTTGTAGCGATTGGCGTGGCCGTAAGAAAGGGATCTTATCACATTGTCCGCTAAAAGAAGTAGACATTTTAGTTTGGCTGGAAGATGGTCTTTCTTCTGCAGATGTTACTGTTGCTTTAACACCTACCCCACGGACACAACCTTTTTTCCCCTTCCCAACACGCCAATTCCCCTTTCCACCAGCAGCAGGCCTTTTTCCACTCATTTTGGTGGTTAACTAATTCACAACTCTGGAGTTGTTTGCACAAAAAAACAATGGATGGGAACCGAGCAGAGCTGAGTTGCCAAACTGTGGTATTAGGCCAAAACTATTGGCTGGGTTAGATGCAGAAAAAAATTATATTCAATTTGCAACCTGATGGAGGTCAGTATAGATGGACTAATAGAACAAGTCCCACACACAGCTAGAAGCCCAAATATTTTTTCAGAGGTAGATGCAGAAAAAAATTGTATTCAGTTTGCAACCTGATGGAGGTCAGTATAGATGAACTAATAGAATCATAGAATCATAGAATGGTAGAGTTGGAAGGGACCTCCTGGGTCATCTGGTCCAACCCCCTGCTCAAAGCAGGATTCACTAAATCATCTCAGACAGATGTCTGTCCAGCCTCTGTTTGAAGACGTCCATTGAAGGGGAACTCACCACCTCTCGTGGCAGCCTGTTCCACTCATTAATCACCCTGTCAAAAAGTTTTTTCTAATATCTAATCTGTGTCTCCTCCCATTTAGTTTCATCCCATTGCTTCTAGTCTTTCCTTTTGCAAATGAGAATAAAGATGATCCTTCTACAATGTGACAGCCCTTGACATATTTGTATACAGCTATTAAGTCTCCTCTCAGTCTTCTTTTTTGCAAGCTAAACATTCCCAAATCCTGCAACCGTTCCTCATAGGACATGGTTTGCAGACCAGTCACCATTCTGGTCGCTCTTCTCTGAACTTGCTCCAGTTTGTCGATGTCTTTTTTAAAATGTGGTGCCCAAAACTGTACACAGTATTCCAGATGAGGTCTGACCAAAGAGGAGTAAAGACCGATAATGACTTCACGTGATCTAGACTGTATGCTTCTGTTAATACATCCCAGAATTGTATTTGCCTTTTTTGCTGCTGCATCACACTGTTGACTCATGTTCAGTCTATGATCTATTAGTATACCTAAGTCTTTTTCACATGTACTGTTGCTTAGCTCTATTCCTCCCATTCTGTATATGCTTTTTTCATTTTTATTGCCCAGATGTATTAGGTGGTATTAGGCCAAAACTATTGGCTGGGTTAGATGCAGAAAAAAAATATATTCAGTTTGCAACCTGATGGAGGTCTGTATAGATGGATTAATAGAACAAGTCCCACACACAGCTAGAAGCCCAAATATTTTTTCAGAGGTAGATGCAGAAAAAAATTATATTCAGTTTGCAACCTGATGGAGGTCTGTATAGATGGATTAATAGAACAAGTCCCACACACAGCTACAAGCCCAATATTTTTTCAGAGGTAGATGCAGAAAAAAAATATATTCAGTTTGCAACCTGATGGAGGTCAGTATAGATGGACTAATAGAGAAAGTCCCACACACTGCTAGAAGGCCAAATATTTTTTCAGAGCTAGATGCAGACAAAAAATTATTTTTAATTTGCAACCTGATGGAGGTCAGTATAGATGGACTAATAGAGAAAGTCCCACACACTGCTAGAAGGCCAAATATTTTTTCAGAGCAAGATGCAGAAAAAAATTATATTCAGTTTGCAACCTGATGGAGGTCTGTATAGATGGATTAATAGAACAAGTCCCACACACAGCTAGAAGCCCAATATTTTTTCAGAGGTAGATGCAGACAAAAAATTATTTTTAATTTGCAACCTGATGGAGGTCAGTATAGATGGACTAATAGAGAAAGTCCCACACACTGCTAGAAGGCCAAATATTTTTTCAGAGCTAGATGCAGATATAAATTATTTTTAATTTGCAACCTGATGGAGGTCAGTATAGATGGACTAATAGAGAAAGTCCCACACACTGCTAGAAGGCCAAATATTTTTTCAGAGCTAGATGCAGAAAAAAATTATATTCAGTTTGCAACCTGATGGAGGTCAGTATAGATGAACTAATAGAACAAGTCCCACACACAGCTAGAAGGCCAAATATTTTTTCAGAGGTAGATGCAGATAAAAATTATTTTTAATTTGCAGCCTGATGGAGGTCAGTATAGATGGACTAATAGAGAAAGTCCGACACACTGCTAGAAGGCCAAATATTTTTTCAGAGCTAGATGCATACAAAAAATTATTTTGAATTTGCAACCTGATGGAGGTCAGTATAGATGGACTAATAGAGAAAGTCCCACACACTGCTAGAAGGCCAAATATTTTTTCAGAGCTAGATGCAGACAAAAAATTATTTTGAATTTGCAGCGTGATGGAGGTCAGTATAGATGGACTAATAGAACAAGTCCCACACACTGCTAGAAGGCCAAATATTTTTTGAGAGCTAGATGCAGAAAAAAATTATATTCAGTTTGCAACCTGATGGAGGTCAGTATAGATGGACTAATAGAACAAGTCCCACACACTGGTAGAAGCCCAAATATTTTTTCAGAGCTAGATGCAGAAAAAAATTATATTCAATTTGCAACCTGATGGAGGTCAGTATAGATGGACTAATAGAACAAGTCCCACACACAGCTAGAAGCCCAAATATTTTTTCAGAGGTAGATGCAGATAAAAATTATTTTTAATTTGCAACCTGATGGAGGTCAGTATAGATGGACTAATAGAGAAAGTCCCACACACTGCTAGAAGGCCAAATATTTTTTCAGAGCTAGATGCAGACAAAAAATTATTTTGAATTTGCAGCGTGATGGAGGTCAGTATAGATGGACTAATAGAACAAGTCCCACACACTGCTAGAAGCCCAAATATTTTTTCAGAGCTAGATGCAGAAAAAAATTATATTCAATTTGCAACCTGATGTAGGTCAGTATAGATGGACTAATAGAATGATGCTATGCCCAAAAGATTTTACTTCACTAGGTGCAGTAAAAAAATTGGTATTCTATACACAGGTGGTATATCTTGCAACACAGATATGCTACTCCACTGACTAACACACTCTGCAATAGGCCAAAAAGGATTAGCTTTGCTAGATTCAGCCAAATGCTGTGAAAAAAACTTGCACAGCACTGGCACAGACCTGCCTGGCAAAAACTGATAGGAACTGATGTAACCTAGTCCTGAAAAGGACTGCAATTACAATTAGTCTTTACTCCCACAATCTATCTATTTAAGAGCACAGACCTGCCTGATAAAAGTCGTAGGAAATGCTGTAACCTAGTCCTTAAAAGGACTGCAATCAAAACTATTCCCTACTCCCTAGCTATCTGTAGATTTATGCGAAAATTGGCTTGAAATTAACAAGGTATAGCGCACACAGCAACAGCGGTGCCGTCTAACACGCAGCTGCAGCAGTGAGAAAATGGTGGCAACGGGGAAAATGGCTTGGTCTTATAGGGCAAGGACATGTGACATACACTGCCAATGACACATGCCCTTGCTTGTGTGAAAAAAAGCACTTCGCTCCGTGTGTGCGCTGCTGATAGGCTGACAGATTGCACCTCCTCACTGTAAATGCGGGAAAGAGAAAACAAAATGGAGATCTTCATTATTCCTGCAGAGATCCATCCCCTGCCCCTCCCCCCACCCCACTGTACACTCAAACTGCGTATTAACATTAATTTTCATCATTACTGAGAAAAAATCCAGTTATGATTTTGGTGCACGAACAGTTATCGAACATAACCTCGAACAGCCGAATTTTTCTCAAATCGTTCGTGTTCGCCGAACGGCTCGAACACCGCCCAAAACAGCTCGAATTTGAGATTGGCGAACAGTTCGAGTCGAACAACGCTCATCTCTAGTCCTGAAGCGAAAGAGAAGGCTAAATAAGTTGGACGACCAGTGGGAAAGGGAACCCTACACCGTACTGCAGTCTGACCACGACAACCAGAAGGTGTGCGTGATCACCAAGGACGGAGGAGAAACCACTAGTACCGTCCCCAGAGACCACCTAAAAAGGTGCCCCGAGCAACTCCGTAGTGCAGAAGAGGATCAAAGTGTCCTTGAACCCGCAGAGGACAAGGAAGAAATGTTCAGCACCGTTTTCGGAGAGTTCCCTCAGTCCTGGACTCGAATAAACGATGCCATAGTGGTACCCGTCCTGCATTTCCTGCAACTGGTTCAGCAACAACCTACACCGGAGCCGGAAGGTGAATAAGAGCAAGCAGTTCCAGAGGCAGAAGAGCCTGTACCAGCAGCCCAGGAGAGTCAACCCTCTGCTGACAGTGAGCCTGCCATGCCTGCGGTAAGCCAAAGGACCCGCAGACAGCTGCCTGCCCTACCTGTACACCCAGCTGGTAGCTGTACCCCTAACGCTAGTGGGGAAGGCCAGGTCGGTCCACCACCAGACAGTGGGTTAAGGAGGTCAACCAGGAGCACAAAGGGGCAGATACCCGCTCGCTGGAGAATATAGGGTGCACTAAAATTGTAAATAACCCTGTTGCCAAATGTTGAAATGTTTGCCAAGTTACCTGCATGATTATTAATAGTGTATTTCAGTTTCTTGCAGTTACCGTACGGACTCAAAGGTTATGGACTTTTAATAACCGGGACTTTGTATGGACTGCGTTCGGAGCCTACCAAGGAATGAACTAAGACTGTAAAGGACTTGGGGCTAAGACAGACCCCCACCTGGTTAAGGCTCCCCGGTCACAGACCACACTGTGACCTTAAGAACTCAACCTGTGCGTCGTTTGTCTACTGATGTTTTATAGTCATGTATATTATCTTTGTTTACTGTTTAGTCCCGGAGTACTAAATTCTACTAGTGGGGAATGTGTCACCCTGGCCTGGATGCCACAAATGTAATAAATCTGTGTCTGAGAGCAAAGGGGAGGTTCTCTGGTCAGGGGAACATTAGCATGCAATACCTCCTGTCTCAGGCCAGTAGGGGGAGCAGGCTGCCCCTATAAAAGCTGGAACTGGGGGCAGGGTTAGGGAGAACTGGACGACCTGTCTCAGGACTGAGAGGTGTCCCAGAGCAGGGAGAGACAGCTGTATTGCACCCTAAGAGGATGTGTGGCGGTAGGAGAGCCACAAGCCAGGGACAAGAGGTGAAGTACGCCTGTCCTGGCAGACAAAGACCCAAATTTACCAGACTTTGGTGTCTGAGGCTGTGAGGATTCCACGTCCTACAGCAGATAACCAGTCCGCAGGGGACTGTATGTTCCTTGGCCTAAGAAGCCCGGAGACTCCGCCACAGCAGAAGGGACCAGCAAAGCCGTACCAGGCCGGGAGTAAAAAGGGACCCACGTTGCAAGCCATACAGGCGAGAGGACACGGTGAGCTCGGGAACGTGGGCTGTTACCCTATAAGGAGGAGATAGCCAGAAGGAGCACAGAGAGCACGGTAGGCCTACACCCTCACCCTGACCAGGGCCAACTTCCCATTTGCTCTCAGACATCCAGGTCCCCTCCTAGCCGGGACTGTTTGTGGGTCCGTTCACCTGTTCTATTAAATACCCTGGACTGCAACCTGTTGTCTGTGTGCTCCTTGCTCCTCCAGCACTTACTGTACTGGGACGCCCTACACCATCACCCCCATCTTCTACTATACTGCCCTGGGGCCGCACTCTTCCCGTGGGGAGTCACACTACCCCAGCTGCACACACCATCAGCCCCAGCGGTCTGCCTTGCAGCAGCGGTTCGCACTGACCGCAATCCACGGGTGGCGTAGTCGGACATTATCAACAGCACGTAGCAGACTGCCACTGGTCTGACCACCCTGAGCCACGGAACCGGGTAGCCACTACTGCCCCCCATCGTCTCCCTATTGCCCGGCTCCGAGTGCCCCACGGCCCAGGGGGCGAGTCACAACAACAGAAAAAAATGTAATAACAGGCGATCACATCACATGTACCCTAAAATTATATCAATAAAAACAATGGCTCGGGATGCAAAATAACAAGCTCTCACACAGTCCCATATCCCAAAAATTGAAAACATTATGGCTCTCGGAAAGTGGCAAAACAAGCAAAAATTTTATCTATTTTTCTATTTATTTATTTTTTACACATTTCTGAATTTTTTTTCACCACTCATATAAATCCAAAACTATGCATGTTTTCTGTCTGTGTAGTCATACTGACCTGGAGAATTATGATGCCAGGTTAATTTTACCTTAAAATCAACACTGTCATTAAAAAAAAAATAATTGCACTTTATTTTGCAATTTTGCCACACTTTAAATGTTTCTCCCCTTTCCAGGGCATCATGTGATAAAACTGATGATGTCAATCACAAGTACAACTTGTCCCGCAAAAAACAAGCCCTCACATGCCTATATCAATGAAAAAATAAAAAGTTATGGCTCTTGGAATAAGGGGAAGTAAAGACAAAAGAGCAAAAACGAAAAATCGCCTTTACATACATGTCATTAGTATGGGGTACAACATCCTGATGACAGGTTCTCTTTAAAGGGAACCGGTCAGGTCCCCCATGCCCTCCAACAAGCAGCATTCCCTGCCTAACCAGCCCTATATAATGTTATTGAGTGAAAACAAGGTATAAAAAAAGCATTTATAATGTCCCCGTACCCTATGATAATGAGGGCTTTGATTAGTCAATGGGGTGTTAGTTGTCAATGTTATCAAGCCCCTGTGGGCGTGAGAACATAATTTGCACAAGCAGCGTCATCGTTGCTCATGCAAATCTCGCACAGGCGGGTCACTCATTCCGTCAGCATGACTGCATCTCCGAAGCCAGGTGTAAGCTTAACGGCTTCAGAGGCGCACAGCACATGACCGGAAGTTCAGAAGATGGCTT
This sequence comes from Phyllobates terribilis, assembly GCF_046119375.1. Taxonomy (NCBI): domain Eukaryota; kingdom Metazoa; phylum Chordata; class Amphibia; order Anura; family Dendrobatidae; genus Phyllobates; species Phyllobates terribilis. Next base: position 220,057,368 of record NW_027362769.1, on the reverse strand, counting down.
CCGGTAATGCACAGTACACCTCTGAAGCCGGGAAGCGTACATCTGGCTTCAGAGACGCAGTGATGCTGCTGGAATGAGCAGCGCGCCTGTACAAGATTTGCATGGGCTGCAATGACAACGCTCGTGCAAATTATGTTATCACTAGAGATGAGCGTTGTTCTACTCGAACTGTTCGCCAATCTCAAATTCGAGCTGTTTTGGGCGGTGTTCGAGCCGTTCGGCGAACACGAACAATTTGAGAAAAATTCGGCTCTTCGAGGTTATGTTCGATAACTGTTCGTGCACCAAAATCATAACTGGATTTTTTCTCAGTAATGATGAAAATTAATGTTAATACGCAGTTTGAGTGTACAGCGGGGTGGGGGGAGGGGCAGGGGATGGATCTCTGCAGGAACAATGAAGATCTCCATTTTTTTTTTCTCTTTCCCGCATTTACAGTGGGGAGGTGCAATCTGTCAGCCTATCAGCAGCGCACACACGGAGCGAAGTGCTTTTTTCACACAAGCAAGGGCATGTGTCATTGGCAGTGTATGTCACATGTCCTTGCCCTATAAGACCAAGCCATTTTCCCCGTCGCCACCATTTTCTCACTGCTGCAGCTGCGTGTTAGACGGCACCGCTGTTGCTGTGTGCGCTATACCTTGTTAATTTCAAGCCAATTTTCGCACAAATCTACAGATAGCTTGGGAGTAGGGAATAGTTGTGATTGCAGTCCTTTTAAGGACTAGGTTACAGCATTTCCTACGACTTTTATCAGGCAGGTCTGTGCTCTTAAATAGATAGATTGTGGGAGTAAAGACTAATTGTAATTGGAGTCCTTTTCAGGACTAGGTTACATCAGTTCCTATCAGTTTTTGCCAGGCAGGTCTGTGCCAGTGCTGTGCAAGTTTTTTTCACAGCATTTGGCTGAATCTAGCAAAGCTAATCCTTTTTGGCCTATTGCAGAGTGTGTTAGTCAGTGGAGTAGCCTATCTGTGTTGCAAGATATACCACCTGTGTATAGAATACCAATTTTTTTACTGCACCTAGTGAAGTAAAATCTTTTGGGCATAGCATCATTCTATTAGTCCATCTATACTGACCTCCATCAGGTTGCAAATTGAATATAATTTTTTTCTGCATCTAGCTCTGAAAAAATATTGGGCTTCTAGCTGTGTGTGGGACTTGTTGTATTAGTCCATCTATACTGACCTCCATCAGGTTGCAAACTGAATATATTTTTTCTGCATCTACCTCTGAAAAAATATTGGGCTTATAGCTGTGTGTGGGACTTGTTCTATTAATCCATCTATACAGACCTCCATCAGGTTGCAAACTGAATATATTTTTTTCTGCATCTACCTCTGAAAAAATATTGGGCTTCTACCTGTGTGTGGGATGTAACGGGTCTGGGAGGCGGAACCTCTGAGCTACTATACAAGGGGGCGGTCCTTGTAAGGGAGCGGGTGGCGACCAGGCAGGCAGTCACAGCAGGTGACCGGGACAGTCTCTGGGTGTACGGGCAGGAGGTCACGGCAAGTGACCGGGACAGTCTCTGGAAGAACGGGCTGGAGGTCACGGCAAGTGACCGGGGCAGACTCTGGGTGAACGGGCTGGAGGTCACGGCAAGTGACCGGGGCAGTCTCTGGGTGAACGGGCTGGAGGTCACGGCAAGTGACCGGGGCAGTCTCTGGGTGAACGGTCTGGAGGTCACGGCAAGTAACTGGGGCAGTCTCTAGGTAAAGGGTAGGTACGACCTGTGATGGCTGAACCTCCAGGTAGGCTAGCAAGGCAGATGGAGGATGTGTGCTCCCAGGTGAGCAAGCGAGAGTCTCTGGAATAGCAGGTGGTCACAGCACGTGACGGCGAAGCCTCCAGGTAGGCAAGCAGGCAGGTAGCGGAGAAGCACTCCCAGGTGAGCGGGCAAGAGTCTCTGGAATAGCTGGTGGTCACAGCACGTGACGGCGGAGCCTCCGGGCAGGCAAGCAGGCAGGTAGCGGAGAAGCGCTCCCAGGTGAGCGGGCAAGAGTCTCTGGAATAGCTGGTGGTCACAGCACGTGACGGCGGAGCCTCCGGGCAGGCAAGCAGGCAGGTAGCGGAGGAGCGCTCCCAGGTGAGCGGGCAAGCTGGTCCATAGACAGACTGACAGGAGTAGAAAGGCAGACCGTCGGACCTCAGGCTAGCAAGCAGGCAGGTAGCTGATGTGCGCTCCCAGGTGAGTGGGCAAGCTGGTCCTTAGACAGACTGACAGGAGTTGTAAGGCAGACCGTCGGACCTCAGGCTAGCAAGCAGGTAGCAGGAATAACTGGCAGGAAACAGACAGCAAACTGGCAGGACTCTGGCAGGAATCAGGCAGGTAACTGGCAGGTAACTGGCAACGGGACCTGAGGGCTGAAGCAGAGTAGAACAGTGCAACAACATTGCTCGGGCACCTCCATTTTGGAGGAGGTGCCTTATATATGGTGAAGTCCTGCGGCCATTGGCCGGGGACTCCTTAGGACGGCGCGCGCGGCCCCTTTAAGAGGGAGGGAGAGCGCGCGCGCCCTAAGCACAGTGGCCGGGAAGGAGCGCGCGCTGCCAGCAGAGCGGGAGGAGGACGCCGGGCACGGAGCAGGGAGGTGAGGGGAACAGCGTCCCTGCCTAGCAGAGGGCAGGGACGCCGGCGCTACAGTACCCCCCCCTTTAGGCCCCCCCTTTTTTAGGCCAGACAGAAATTTAGCAAGGATAAGAGGGGCATGGATGTTCTCCCGGGGCTCCCACGTTCTCTCCTCAGGACCAAACCCCTTCCAATCTACTAGAAAAAAGGTCTTTCCTCTTACCCTTTTGGTGGCAAGAATGTTCTCTACCTCAAACTCGTCCTCAGCAGAAACCGGAGCAGGAGGCGTACCTGTAGACTTGGAAAAAGAGTTAAGTACCACAGGTTTGAGGAGAGATACATGGAAGGAGTTAGGGATCCGTAAGTTGGCCGGGAGTTTCAATTTATAGGCCACCGGGTTGATCTGACTGATGACCTCCAGGGGGCCGATGAACCGAGGCCCTAACTTGTAAGAAGGTATCTTGAGTCGGACATATTTAGATGAGAGCCAGACTTTATCTCCGGGACAAAATTGTGGAGGATCCAGGCGTTTTTTGTCAGCGTTTCTTTTCATCCGTTCGGACGACTGAAGGAGTGCGGATCGGGTACTCTCCCAAATGGAGGAAAATTTGCCAACGAGAGATTCCGCAGCCGGGTTGTCCACAGAGGTGGAGACAGGAAAAGGAATCCGAGGATGCTGACCGAAGACTACAAAAAACGGGGATTTGGAGGAGGATTCGCTCTCGTGATTGTTATAAGAGAACTCGGCCCATGGTAGGAGATCCACCCAGTCTGAATGATGGGCATTAACGAAGTGCCGGAGGTAACTGGTCAGGTTCTGATTGATCCGCTCCACTTGACCATTGGACTGTGGGTGGTAAGCGGAAGAGAAGTCCAGGGTGACGTCTAGCAGTTTACAAGTGGCTCTCCAGAAGCGTGAGGTGAACTGTACCCCACGATCCGACACGATGTGGAGGGGCAGGCCATGAAGACGGAAGATGTGACGAATAAAGTCTTTAGCTAGCTCGGGTGCAGACGGGAGGCCTGGCAGGGGAACGAAATGAGCCATCTTGGAGAAGCGGTCAGCGACCACCCAAATGACCGTACAACCGGCAGAGACTGGGAGGTCTGTTATAAAGTCCATTGCTATATGCTGCCAGGGGGCAGCAGGTACTGGGAGCGGAAGGAGGCGACCGGCTGGCAGATGTCTCGGAACCTTGTTGCGGGCGCAGGACACACAGGCAGAAACAAAGTCTATTACGTCCTTGTGCAGGGTAGGCCACTAGTAGTGCCGGGTAATAAGCTGGAGGGTCTTTTTTTGACCGGCATGGCCAGCCAGTTTAGACGAGTGACCCCAGTGAAGGATCTTCTCCCGATCAGGTACTGATACGAACGTCTTTCCGGGAGGGAGACGATTTAGACTCACGGGAGCCACCTGCATTACTCTGGCGGGATCGATGATGTGTTTCGGATCTTCCTCGAGATCAGACACCAGAAAGGATCGAGACAAGGCGTCCGCCTTGACGTTTTTGGCAGCCGGGCGAAAATGAAGAACAAAATCAAAGCGAGCAAAAAACAAGGACCACCGGGCTTGGCGCGGGTTAAGTCTCTGGGCATGCTGGAGGTAAGCCAAGTTCTTGTGGTCCGTGTAAATTATTACCGGGTGAAGAGCCCCCTCGAGCAGGTAACGCCACTCCTCCAATGCCAGTTTGATGGCCAATAACTCTCGGTCTCCTATGGAATAATTGCGCTCTGAGGAGGAGAAGAGTTTAGAGAAGAAGCCGCAAGTTACCATCCTCCCGGAAGATGATTTTTGAGTAAGTACCGCTCCGGCTCCAGAGGAGGAGGCGTCAACTTCCAGGAAGAACTGCTTGTTGCCGTCCAGGCGATGCAGCACCGGGGCGGAAGAGAAGGCCTGTTTTAAGGAAAGAAAGGCCTCCTCTGCTTCGGGCGGCCACTCTTTGGGATTAGTACCCTTACGGGTGAGCGCGGAAATTGGGGCAGTCCGGGAAGAGAAGTGTGGTATGAAGAGGCGGTAGTAGTTGGCGAAGCCCAGGAACCGCTGAATGGCCTTCAACCCCTCCGGTCGAGGCCATTTCTCGATGGCAGACAGTTTCTCTGGATCCATTCGTAGGCCGGTCTGAGAAATAATGTAGCCCAAAAACGGAAGCGAGGTCTGCTCAAAGAGGCACTTCTCGTATTTAGCGAAGAGGTGATTCTGCCTGAGCCTGAGCAGGACCTGACGAACGTCCCTCCGGTGAGTCTGGAGATCCGGAGAGAAGACCAAGATGTCGTCCAGGTACACCACTACGCAGGAGTAGAGAAGGTCCCGGAAGATGTCATTGACCAACTCTTGAAAGACGGCAGGAGCGTTACAGAGACCAAAGGGCATTACCAGATATTCATAGTGGCCGTCCCGGGTGTTGAATGCCGTCTTCCATTCATCCCCCTGACGGATACGAACCAGGTTGTACGCCCCACGGAGGTCCAGTTTGGTGAAGATTCTAGCCCCTCTCAGACGATCAAATAACTCCGGAATGAGCGGAAGGGGGTACTTATTCTTCACCGTGATTTGGTTAAGGCCTCTATAGTCTATACAGGGACGGAGAGAGCCGTCCTTCTTTTTTACGATGAAGAAGCCTGCTCCCGCCGGGGAGGTAGATTTCCGGATGAATCCCCTGGCCAGATTCTCCTCAATATATTCGGACATCGACCGGGTCTCAGCAGCGGATAATGGATAAATACGCCCACGGGGAGGAGTAGTACCGGGTAACAGGTCAATAGGGCAGTCGTATGGTCTATGAGGGGGTAGTGTCTCTGCTTCCTTTTTATTAAAGACATCAGCATAAGACCAATATGGAATCGGAAGTCCAGGTAGATTAGCTGGGGTAGGAGAAGGACGGACGGGATGGACGGGAACCAGACAGGTCTTATGGCAGTCCTGTCCCCAGCGAAGGACTTCTCCGGTCTGCCAGTCAAGCACGGGTGCATGTCTCTGGAGCCAAGGTAGACCTAGCAAGAGGGCGTGAGAGAGTCCAGGCAGAACATGAAAGGAGATACTCTCAGAATGCAGCATTCCCACCTGTAGAGTAATGGATTCGGTGATGAGTTGGATGGGGCGTGGTAAGAGCCCCCCATCCACGGCAGCCACAGACAAGGGTACAGCCAGAGGTTTGGTGGGGATGCGGTATTTCTCTACCAGGGACTGTGAATTAAGATTCCCGGCTGCTCCAGAGTCCAGTTGGGCTAGTTCGAAATAACGGTTCTCCCCGCAGACGATTGAAACTGACAGCAGCAGAGATGGAGAGGATTTATTCTTGTCTAGGTCGACCTCTCTGAGCGAACCTAGACACAGGCGTTTCCCGACCTCTCTGGGCAGGCACGGATCCGGTGCTCCTTACTGCCACAGTAGAAGCAGCTCCCCTCGGCACGGCGTAAGTCCTGACGGGTTTTGACCATCTTGGTCTGGTCGACCTGCATAGACTCAGGAGAGTGTACCTGGGGAGAGATGGAGGGAGTGACGGGTTTCTGAAAGGTAGGAGCTAGACGTGGAAACCTCCTCTCACGGGTGACCTCTTTGGCATGCTCCTGGAACCGTAGGTCAATCCGGGTGGCAAGAGTTATTAGGTCATCGAGAGTGGTAGGAATGTCCCGACCGGCAAGTTCATCTTTAATACGGCCGGACAGACCCTCCCAGAAGACGGATACCAGAGCGTCGTTATCCCAGGCCAGCTCCGAGGCAAGGGTACGGAACCGTATGGCATATTGGCCCACGGTGAGACTTCCCTGACGGAGGCGTAGCAGAGATGATGCGGATGAGGTCTTCCGTCCGGGTTCGTCGAAGACTTTCCGGAAAGCCGTGAGGAAGGCAGGCAAGTCGGACACCAGGGGGTCTCCTCTCTCCCATAGAGGATTTAGCCAGGCCAGGGCCTCCCCGGTGAGATGGGACATGATGAAGGCAATTTTGGCCCGGTCGGAGTTAAACTGGTGGGACAATAGTTCAAAGTGCAGGGTGCACTGATTTATGAAGCCCCGAGCCTGGGCGGAGTCGCCTCCGAAGCGAGGAGGTGCAGAAAGCCGGGGTCCGGGGTAGGATACCATGGTATTGGTGGGCAGCGGAGCTGCCGGGTTGCGAGTAATGGCACTGGCGGTGGTTGCTGGTGGAGCAGTCAGAGTATCCAGGCGAGAATTGACATTCCGCAGGTGACCCAGGATGGACTCCTGTTGGGACCTCTGACGGGACAGTTCATGACAGAGGTCCGAGAGCGAGGGAGCTTGGGTGCCACCGGGTTCCATGGCCCGAGCAAACTGTAACGGGTCTGGGAGGCGGAACCTCTGAGCTACTATACAAGGGGGCAGTCCTTGTAAGGGAGCGGGTGGCGACCAGGCAGGCAGTCACAGCAGGTGACCGGGACAGTCTCTGGGTGTACGGGCAGGAGGTCACGGCAAGTGACCGGGACAGTCTCTGGAAGAACGGGCAGGAGGTCACGGCAAGTGACCGGGACAGTCTCTGGAAGAACGGGCTGGAGGTCACGGCAAGTGACCGGGACAGTCTCTGGAAGAACGGGCTGGAGGTCACGGCAAGTGACCGGGGCAGACTCTGGGTGAACGGGCTGGAGGTCACGGCAAGTGACCGGGGCAGACTCTGGGTGAACGGGCTGGAGGTCACGGCAAGTGACCGGGGCAGTCTCTGGGTGAACGGGCTGGAGGTCACGGCAAGTGACCGGGGCAGTCTCTGGGTGAACGGTCTGGAGGTCACGGCAAGTAACTGGGGCAGTCTCTAGGTAAAGGGTAGGTACGACCTGTGATGGCTGAACCTCCAGGTAGGCTAGCAAGGCAGATGGAGGATGTGTGCTCCCAGGTGAGCAAGTGAGAGTCTCTGGAATAGCAGGTGGTCACAGCACGTGATGGCGAAGCCTCCAGGTAGGCAAGCAGGCAGGTAGCGGAGAAGCACTCCCAGGTGAGCGGGCAAGAGTCTCTGGAATAGCTGGTGGTCACAGCACGTGACGGCGGAGCCTCTGGGCAGGCAAGCAGGCAGGTAGCGGAGAAGCGCTCCCAGGTGAGCGGGCAAGAGTCTCTGGAATAGCTGGTGGTCACAGCACGTGACGGCGGAGCCTCCGGGCAGGCAAGCAGGCAGGTAGCGGAGGAGCGCTCCCAGGTGAGCGGGCAAGCTGGTCCATAGACAGACTGACAGGAGTAGAAAGGCAGACCGTCGGACCTCAGGCTAGCAAGCAGGCAGGTAGCTGATGTGCGCTCCCAGGTGAGCGGGCAAGCTGGTCCTTAGACAGACTGACAGGAGTTGTAAGGCAGACCGTCGGACCTCAGGCTAGCAAGCAGGTAGCAGGAATAACTGGCAGGAAACAGACAGCAAACTGGCAGGACTCTGGCAGGAATCAGGCAGGTAACTGGCAGGTAACTGGCAACGGGACCTGAGGGCTGAAGCAGAGTAGAACAGTGCAACAACATTGCTCGGGCACCTCCATTTTGGAGGAGGTGCCTTATATATGGTGAAGTCCTGCGGCCATTGGCCGGGGACTCCTTAGGACGGCGCGCGCGGCCCCTTTAAGAGGGAGGTAGAGCGCGCGCGCGCGCCCTAAGCACAGTGGCCGGGAAGGAGCGCGCGCTGCCAGCAGAGCGGGAGGAGGACGCCGGGCACGGAGCAGGGAGGTGAGGGGAACAGCGTCCCTGCCTAGCAGAGGGCAGGGACGCCGGCGCTACATGGGACTTGTTGTATTAATCCATCTATACAGACCTCCATCAGGTTGCAAACTGAATATATTTTTTTCTGCATCTACCTCTGAAAAAATATTGGGCTTCTAGCAGTGTGTGGGACTTTCTCTATTAGTCCATCTATACTGACCTCCATCAGGTTGCAAACTGAATATAATTTTTTTCTGCATCTAGCTCTGAAAAAATATTTGGCCTTCTAGCAGTGTGTGGGACTTTCTCTATTAGTCCATCTATACTGACCTCCATCAGGTTGCAAATTAAAAATAATTTTTATCTGCATCTACAGTACCTCTGAAAAAATATTGGGGCTTCTAGCTGTGTGTGGGACTTGTTCTATTAGTCCATCTATACTGACCTCCATCAGGTTGCAAATTGAATATAATTTTTATCTGCATCTAGCTCTGAAAAAATATTTGGCCTTCTAGCAGTGTGTGGGACTTTCTCTATTAGTCCATCTATACTGACCTCCATCAGGTTGCAAATTAAAAATAATTTTTATCTGCATCTAGCTCTGAAAAAATATTTGGCCTTCTAGCAGTGTGTGGGACTTTCTCTATTAGTCCATCTATACTGACCTCCATCAGGTTGCAAATTAAAAATAATTTTTATCTGCATCTACAGTACCTCTGAAAAAATATTTGGGCTTCTAGCTGTGTGTGGGACTTGTTCTATTAGTCCATCTATACTGACCTCCATCAGGTTGCAAATTGAATATAATTTTTATCTGCATCTAGCTCTGAAAAAATATTTGGCCTTCTAGCAGTGTATGGGACTTTCTCTATTAGTCCATCTATACTGACCTCCATCAGGTTGCAAATTGAATATAATTTTTGTCTGCATCTAGCTCTGAAAAAATATTTGGCCTTCTAGCAGTGTGTGGGACTTTCTCTATTAGTCCATCTATACTGACCTCCATCAGGTTGCAAATTAAAAATAATTTTTATCTGCATCTACCTCTGAAAAAATATTTGGGCTTCTAGCTGTGTGTGGGACTTGTTCTATTACTCCATCTATACTGACCTCCATCAGGTTGCAAACTGAATATATTTTTTTCTGCATCTACCTCTGAAAAAATATTGGGCTTCTAGCTGTGTGTGGGACTTGTTGTATTAGTCCATCTATACTGACCTCCATCAGGTTGCAAATTAAAAATAATTTTTATCTGCATCTACAGTACCTCTGAAAAAATATTTGGGCTTCTAGCTGTGTGTGGGACTTGTTCTATTAGTCCATCTATACTGACCTCCATCAGGTTGCAAATTGAATATAATTTTTTTCTGCATCTAGCTCTGAAAAAATATTTGGCCTTCTAGCAGTGTGTGGGACTTGTTCTATTAGTCCACCTATACTGACCTCCACCAGGTTGCAAATTCAAAATAATTTTTTGTCTGCATCTAGCTCTGAAAAAATATTTGGCCTTCTAGCAGTGTGTGGGACTTTCTCTATTAGTCCATCTATACTGACCTCCATCAGGTTGCAAACTGAATATATTTTTTTTCTGCATCTACCTCTGAAAAAATATTGGGCTTGTAGCTGTGTGTGGGACTTGTTCTATTAAACCATCTATACAGACCTCCATCAGGTTGCAAACTGAATAAAAAAATTTTCTGCATCTACCTCTGAAAAAATATTTGGGCTTCTAGCTGTGTGTGGGACTTGTTCTATTAGTCCATCTATACTGACCTCCATCAGGTTGCAAATTGAATATAATTTTTTTCTGCATCTAACCCAGCCAATAGTTTTGGCCTAATACCACAGTTTGGCCACTCAGCTCTGCTCGGTTCCCATCCATTGTTTTTTTGTGCAAACAACTCCAGAGTTGTGAATTAGTTAACCACCAAAATGAGTGGAAAAAGGCCTGCTGCTGGTGGAAAGGGGAATAGGCGTGTTGGGAAGGGGAAAAAAGGTTGTGTCCGTGGGGTAGGTGTTAAAGCAACAGTAACATCTGCAGAAGAAAGACCATCTTCCAGCCAAACTAAAATGTCTACTTCTTTTAGCGGACAATGTGATAAGATCCCTTTCTTACGGCCACGCCAATCGCTACAAATTCCAGATGAGGCACAAAAACAGCAGGTGCTTCAACGGATATCAAGTGCTCCTTTAAGTGGGCTCTCCTCCACATCAAATTCAACATCACAAATACTCCAGTCCTCAAAGGTGTCACCCCAATCGCACTTGCTTCCTCACAGCTCCCAAATCTCCAGCTGCCCGTCTGAGTATGAGGTAGAACAGATGGTTGAGTCTGCAGAGCTGTTTATGTAGCACCCCGAGGACTCGGCTGCTACGGGGGTATTGCACCTCGAACCAGAGGTGTGGTATTCCACTCCCGGGTAAGGATGGAGCGTGGAACTGGGCTCAGTTAGCTGCATGCACCACATACACCCCATTTCCGGGGGACAGATCAACGGTACTCCCACCAGATAGATGTGCAGGTACGACAGCTTCTGTCCCTGGCTGGAGTGGGGGGGGGAAGGAACATCCCAGTGGTGTAGGAGCAGAGAGGGGAGGGACTCTGGGCATAGGTAGGAGCCCATTGGGTGCTGGTCACCTGGGCTCGGGTGTCAGAAGGGAGTATATAAGGTGGGCACCATCTTAGGACAGGAGTCAGTTCAGGCAGGAGGAGAAGAAGAGAGGAGCTCAACCAGAGAGGGCTGACAGGGAGCTGTGGCTCAGTCGGGGCCCAGCTCCAGAGTCAGGCCTGGAGTGGAGGCCTGAAGCAGAGAGACAGAGGAAGGAGAAAGAACAGAAACACCAGGAGAGGCCCAGAGACGCAAGAGAAGAGGGAACCCTGAGATCCCACGAGCTAACGGGTGAAGGGTTGGCAGAACAGGGTACCGGATCCCAAACTGGTGGAGGCCAGATATCCTCAGCCAGGAACCGGAGGTCATGGACAAGTTTTGGCGCGACCCCTCGCCACATCCACCAGGAAGGCAAACCACGTATAGGGTCAGGGAAGCCGGGAAAGGTTTCACCACCAGAAGGCCCGAGGGAGCCGGACAAAGGTGGATCCCTGGTGGGGACGGCCAGTAGGAAGGAGGAGAGGGGAGCTCAGGACCACGCTCTGGAACTGCCTGGGAGTTGGCCGAGTCCCGCACCTGGTGGACGCAGCACGGCTCGGGTCGTCATCACCTGCAGGACTGACGTTAATAACAACTGTGAGTAAAGCATTGAAAACTGCAATCAGTCTCTGTGTTCCATCGCACCACCAGCACCATAAGTACTGGGACGCTCTCACTATCACTCCCTTCTCCCGCACCAGCTTCCCTGAGGCTATACCTCTCCCGTTGGGGGTTATACCACCATAGCTGCACATATATACCACCGGCCTCAGCGGACTGTTTTGCAGCGGCGGCCTTGTGACCGCAAATCAACGGGTGGCATAGTCTAACTCTATAACAACATTACAAATAGACTGCCGTCGGTTTGACCAGCCTGGGCACGGACCGGGTCCCCGCCACTCGGAGACTACAACCCCCCCCCGTCGGATCCGGCTCCGGGTATCCCCCGTTTGCCCGCCATCTGCAGCCTTTGCCCGCCATCCGCGGAGTTTCCCGCCATTAGGAGACGATTCCCGCCCTGGCAGAGCGGACGCCATTGTGGGCGTGCCAGAGCGTAGCAAGAGACCACCTCCCATCGTGGGCATGGTCCAAGAAGGGCGCCAAAAGCGGGGACCGCCCCCACCAGCAGAGACTGCAATGATAGAAATGTCCATCGGCGTGGGGGGGCTGCCCCTGAAACTGACAGTGGCCAAGTTGCCCCGGGGCCACTCCCAATGGGGGCGGATAGAGAACAAAGCTGAGAAGATGGGTGCGGCCTGGAGGAGTCTGGACAGATCGCACCCGGAGATGGAGGGAGAGTCGAGCGGTACCGACCCCGTGGTCCGGGGCCTGCTGCAGGCCACCACCCCAGAAGGCCTGGTAGAGATCCTGGCACAACTCCCCAGAGATCGGGAGCGTGCACAGACCGCGCTGGAGGCCTTGGCCCGGAAGATGGCCCGAGTACAGCAGGAAGCACTGGCCGAATGGAGAAGGGAGATGGCCCAGCAGGCTGGAACCCGCCAGCAGAGGACGCCACCCGAAACGTGGGGCATGTCTGCCCCTGAGGATGGTGCAGGAGGGACGAAGGCCGGAGACGACGCCGTGGAGGGAGCTGCAAGGATGGAAGCAGGTAATGGGGACGTCATCACCCCGTGCCCAGTAGCCGTAAGCCTGCCCCAGCTCCCCGTCGCAGAGCCCGAAGTCATACTCACCGAGCCCGTTGCCGCACCGCCGCTGCTCCCAACTAGGCCTCAAGCGGCAGGAGCCGCGGTCACGCCCTCTGTTACGCCACGCCCCTCGACCCTGAGCGCGGCAAAACAGGAAGTGCCACCGGCCTGGTCGCAAGGCCGAGTACCCCCGGGCGCCGCGGTCTCCACAGCGCCCTCTACCTCCACTGTGCCGCCGGCCTGGTCGCAAGGCCTGGTGCATACGGGCGCCGCTGCCCCCACAGCGCCCTCCTCCCCAAAGGTGCCATACCTGGACCCAAGGAGAATGCCTCCGGCCTGGACGCAAGGCCGGGTACCTCCGGGCACCGCTGCCCCCACAGCGCCCTCGACCTCCACAGTGCCGCCCCTGGGCGAAGATCTCTTCGCGCAGCATACTAGCCCGGACGGGCTGCCCTTTGTGTGGCCACCAGAGTACATCAACCCCCGACTCCGGAGGGAACGGCCCGTGTGCGAGCCTCTGATCCCGGCACCGGCGCCTGCCAAAATTGTCCCGCTCCCGTTGGAAGACGCCCAATTCGCATGGGACCCGACCGGTGAGGACCTCATGGGGTTCACCAAGGAGACCCGGGCGGCCGCAGCCCGGCGTGAGGAGTGCTGCCGTCAACAGCTAGAGGTCTTTGGGAGAGAACGGCGAGAGAGGCGGATCCGCGAGGAACTGCTGCAGGTCCAAAGCGCGGAGCAGAAACGCCGGGCCCGACGAAACCCCTGTACGGCCCACGGTCCCCGCGCCAACGGGACCGTAATAAAGTTTCAACTGGAACACGGCTGGGGATTTATCCGAGACCACCGAACCCCCGGCGACGTCTTTGTCACCCGCAGGGATGTCGAGAGCCACCTGCCGGAGGGACACCGTGGACGTGACCTCTACCCGGGTGATGTGGTCACCTTCACCCGGCATCAGTGTGCTAAAGGACCGTACGCCCTCCACGTACACCGGTTGACTGAGGAGGAGTTGCAGGATGAGGAAGACCAAGAGGACCCGGACGGGTCTGAAGACTACCCTCAGGAAGGAGCAGTAGGACATCGTTACTAATGAACGGTAACTGAAACTGTATATAGTTACCCATAAGGGAACCTGTCATGCTGCTAATTGGAGTGTGGTCCCCGTTGGGACTAGCGTGGAACTGTTTCCTGTGTGCCCCTATCCCTAACCAGGCTGAGGACTGTGAGCAGCCGTTTCCTTATTCCCCACTGGCCGAGGACTGAGAGCGGCCACACCCTGTAAATAGTTGCGCTTCCTAAAGCGCCCCCTACTGGTTTTATAAAGAACTGTTTTTCTATCACGAAATTAGTGACTGTTGCACTTTACCTGGTCACAAGTTGCACGGTGGCCAGAGATCAAGAACGTGTTGGTCAAGAATGTTTTATATGAAAAAGTTTTATATGATGCTAAAAGAGTTAATGGTATTTTATAAGTGTGTGCAGAAAGTCTGATAATGTTTCCGTAATGTTTTATACCTGTAACGTTAAGAAGAACAGAGTACCTCCCATAAAGGGATGAGTTCATAGTTGATATATCTTACATGCAAGTGTACACTTTAAAATTATTGTATGTTTTATATTGTTTTGCTCTTTTCCAGCCCGAGGACGTGCTGTGATTTACCAGGGGGGAATGTAGCACCCCGAGGACTCGGCTGCTACAGGGGTATTGCACCTCGAACCAGAGGTGTGGTATTCCACTCCCGGGTAAGGATGGAGCGTGGAACTGGGCTCAGTTAGCTGCATGCACCACATACACCCCATTTCCGGGGGACAGATCAACGGTACTCCCACCAGATAGATGTGCAGGTACGACAGCTTCTGTCCCTGGCTGGAGTGGGGGGGGGGGGGGGACATCCCAGTGGTGTAGGAGCAGAGAGGGGAGGGACTCTGGGCATAGGTAGGAGCCCATTGGGTGCTGGTCACCTGGGCTCGGGTGTCAGAAGGGAGTATATAAGGTGGGCACCATCTTAGGACAGGAGTCAGTTCAGGCAGGAGGAGAAGAAGAGAGGAGCTCAGCCAGAGAGGGCTGACAGGGAGCTGTGGCTCAGTCGGGGCCCAGCTCCAGAGTCAGGCCTGGAGTGGAGGCCTGAAGCAGAGAGACAGAGGAAGGAGAAAGAACAGAAACACCAGGAGAGGCCCAGAGACGCAAGAGAAGAGGGAACCCTGAGATCCCACGAGCGAACGGGTGAAGGGTTGGCAGAACAGGGTACCGTATCCCAAACTGGTGGAGGCCAGATATCCTCAGCCAGGAACCGGAGGTCGTGGACAAGTTTTGGCGCGACCCCTCGCCACATCCACCAGGAAGGCAAACCACGTATAGGGTCAGGGAAGCCGGGAAAGGTTTCACCACCAGAAGGCCCGAGGGAGCCGGACAAAGGTGGATCCCTGGTGGGGACGGCCAGTAGGAAGGAGGAGAGGGGAGCTCAGGACCACGCTCTGGAACTGCCTGGGAGTTGGCCGAGTCCCGCACCTGGTGGACGCAGCACGGCTCGGGTCGTCATCACCTGCAGGACTGACGTTAATAACAACTGTGAGTAAAGCATTGAAAACTGCAATCAGTCTCTGTGTTCCATCGCACCACCAGCACCATAAGTACCGGGACGCTCTCACTATCACTCCCTTCTCCCGCACCAGCTGCCCTGAGGCTATACCTCTCCCGTTGGGGGTTATACCACCATAGCTGCACATATATACCACCGGCCTCAGCGGACTGTTTTGCAGCGGCGGCCTTGTGACCGCAAATCAACGGGTGGCGTTGTCTAACTGTATAAGAACATTACAAATAGACTGCCGTCGGTTTGACCACCCTGGGCACGGTCCGGGTCCCCGCCACTCGGAGACTACAACCCCCATCGGATCCGGCTCCGGGTATCCCCCGCATGCGCAACGCAGCACAACATGGCCCATGGGGCGAGTCATTTACTCATACTATAGCCTGGGAATCAGAGGTCGACTCCAGCGCTTCTGTGAAGCCAGACGAGGAAATGATCTGCACTGATGCCCAGAATCTTTATGAGTCGGATCCAGGACCAGACGCAGAAGGTTCTGACCATAATGTAGACCCTCATTCCCAAACTGTAAATCCTGTTGGTGGAGACAATGAGGAAGACGATGATGAGACTCAAATACCTGATTGGAGCGACAACTTTAGTTTTTTGTCAGGGCAGGAACAGGTTGGCTCTGAGGACGACGGGTGTGATAACGCACAGGGTGATGATGATGAGGTTGGAGATCCCACTTACTGTCAACCCACAGTCAGCCAAGAGATGAGGTCAGCAGAGGAGGTGGAGGAAGATGCTAGTGACGACGAGGTCAGGTTGCGCCTTCCTGGACAGAGACGTAGTACTGGAAGCACGTCAACAACTGCATCCTCAAACACAACTCTGCCTCTCACCACAAGTCGTGGTGGCTCTTCAGGTCGCATGGGTGCTAAGCCTTGCATAGCCTGGGCATTTTTTCAGATCGATAAAGATGACACAACTCGTGTTATCTGTAACATTTGTCAGCAAAAGCTAAGTAGAGGCCAAAAAATACATAGTTTGAGTACTTCATGCATGAACCGGCACATGGACATGAAGCATAAGTTGCAGTGGGAAGCTCAGTGTGCTACAATGCGGCCTAGCCGGCCGGGCCAACCACCGTCTGCCATATCTTGTGCATCCGCGGCCTCTTCATCCTCTGTGACTGGGGGGACAGCAGTCACACCTGTTTTGGGGCGCAGACCTGCCACCTCTTTACCCGCAACAGCCAGCGTGATTGGCAGGTCATCATTTTCTTTGGAGGTGGTAACACTAGCTGGTGTTGAGCGCTGTCCGACATCGATAGCACCACCTTTGGATCAAGGCAACCTAACATGTCCGCCTGCATCTTCCTCACAGACCGGCAGTTTGCCGGGGACACCATTATCAACCCCGTCTAAGCACAATAGCCAGCCCTCGGTCCCTCAGATGTGGACAAGTAAAAGACCATTTCCTCCTAGCCATGAGAAAGCTAAGAGGTTGAATTTCACCATCTGCAAGCTCTTGGCTACAGAAATGCTGCCTTTCCGCCTGGTGGACACAGAGGATTTTCGAGACCTTATGTCCGTCGCAGTGCCCCAGTACCAGATGCCCAGTCGGCACTACTTCTCAAAGAAAGGTGTGCCTGCGCTCCACCAGCATGTCGCACACAACATCACCGCTTCTTTGAGAAACTCTGTGTGTGACAGGGTGCATTTCACCACAGACACTTGGACGAGTAGGCATGGACAGGGGCGTTACATGTCGCTGACTGGGCACTGGGTAACTATGGTGACAGCAGGACAAGGGGCTGCTGTCCAAGTCTTGCCGTCCCCACGAGTTGTGCGTCAATCCTTTTTATGTCAAAGTTCCTCCACTGCTTCTGCCTCCTCAACCTCCTCTCGGTCTTCCACCTGCACCCAAAGCCTGTCTGGTCATGCCACAAGCTTTCTAACTGCGCAGAAGGGATCCTGCACACCTCCTTACTATGCTGGCAGTAGGGCTCAACGTCATCAGGCGGTTTTTACTTTGAAATGTCTGGGAAATGTGAGTCACACAGCTGAGGAGTTGTGGTCAGCTCTGGAGAACCAATTTCATGAATGGTTGTCTCCACTGGACCTGAAACCAGGGAAGGCCGTGACAATGCTGCAAACCTGGGTGCGGCCCTTCGCCGGGGCAATGTCACACACGTGCCTTGTATGGCTCACGTGTTGAACCTGGTTGTCCAGCAATTTTTAGCCCACTATCCCAGACTAGATGGCCTTCTGCAGAGGGCACGGGCGCTGTGTGCTCACTTCCGCCGTTCGCATCCCGCAGCTCAGCGACTTACATCTCTACAGAAGTCGTTGGGCCTGCCACTTCACCGGCTAAAATGCGATGTGCCTACCCGGTGGAATTCAACTCTGCACATGTTGCAGCGACTGTGGCAGCACCGACAAGCCCTGGTGCAATACGTTCTGACGTATAGCCTGGGCCAACGAGATCCAGAGGTGGGGCAAATCACGCTGGAGGAGTGGTCTCAGATCAGGGACCTATGCACCCTTCTGCACAGTTTTGAAATGGCGACGAAGATGTTTAGTGCTGACGATGCCATTATCAGCATGACTATTCCGGTGATTTACATGCTGGAGCACATGTTAAACAGAATTCGGAGTCAGGTGGTGGCACAAGAGGAGGTGGAGGAAGTAGAGGAGGAGGAGTTGTATGCGGAAGGGCTAACATCTGCAAGGTCCAGACGGTCGGCAGCACCAAGGCGGCAGGCATGTGAGGGTGGGGGAGATGGTTTTACCAGGGCGCATGGTAGCAGCCAAACTAGTGAGGAAGGTGCAGGAGCCCAGGAAGAAGTGGAGGACGAACTCATGGAAGACTCATCAGATGAGGGAGACCTTGATCACATTTCTGCTGTGCGAGGTTGGGGGGAGAGGACAGAGGAAGGAAGCATGATTGTTACCTCGCCACCAACACAACAGGGACTTGGTGCTCCTGGATGCGCAACACACATGAGTGCCTTCTTGCTGCACTACCTGCAACATGACCCTCGAATTGTGAGAATTAGAAATAATCCTGACTACTGGGTTGCCACACTGTTAGATCCCCGGTACAAAAGTAAATTTGCAGAAATTATTCCTGCCATAGAAAGGGATGCACGCATGCAGGAGTATCAGCAGAGACTGTTGCAGAATCTTACATGTGCTTTTCCACAAAATACCAGTGGTGCACGTAGTGAATCTCACAGTTCCAACTTGCCAACCGTGGGACCGTCAAGTGTTCAGCACTCAAACCGTAACAGAACCACAGTATCTGCTGGTAACATCAATTTTGCAGAATCATTTCACCACTTTTTTAGCCCATCCTTTGCAAGGCCACAGGAGACAAGAAGTCTGACACATAGTCAACGCCTAGAGACGATGGTACAGGAGTATCTCCAAGTAAACATTGAAGCCATGACTGTGTCACTGGACCCTTGCTCTTTTTGGGCTTCCAATCTGGATAAATGGCCGGAGCTAGCCACTTACGCCTTGGAGATCTTGTCATGCCCCGCAGCCAGCGTTCTGTCTGAACGTGTGTTCAGCGCTGCTGGTGGTGTGCTGACAGATAAGCGCACGCGGCTCTCCACTGATAATGTAGACAGACTCACGTTCATAAAGATGAACAAATCATGGATCCGAAACGACTTTTCTACCCCTGTGTCATCCTGGGGAGAGTAAAAGCTTGATGATTGGTTAAAATCACCCTACCAACCGTTTTAAGCTTTCAAATTACTAATCATGTTTATCTGTATCTTGGCTGGAAAATAATTTGGGCTTTGTAGCAGTGTGCAGCACTGATTCTATTAGGCCATCTATAATAAGCTCCACCAGATTTAAAATTACTAATCATGTTTATCTGTATCTTGACTGGAAAATAATTTGGGCTTTGTAGCAGTGTGCAGCACTGATCCTATTAGGCCATCTATACTAAAGCTTCACCAGATTTAAAATTAATAATAATTTTTAGCTGCATCTAGCCCGGAAAATAATTTTGGGGCTCCAAGATGCGCAAGACACATAAGTGCCTTCTTGCTGCACTACCTGCAGCATGACCCTCATATTGTCAGAATTCGAAGTAATCATGACTACTGGGTTGCCACACTCTTAGATCCCCCAAACTTTTCGATCAACCTTTTCATTTTAATAAAGACCAAAAAAATGGTCATTTTTGAAATTATAAGCATTAGCAGGTTGTTAGAAACTGAAATCAAACAGTTTTCAACTCAAAACTTTATTCTAGGTGATGTTACATTTTCACATAGGACCCCTTGTTCGAAAGGAGCTTCTGAACTCTCTCGTCCATTGAATTTGTCAGGTTTTGGATGGTTTCTGCTTCAATTGTTTTGCATGAGGACAGAATACCCTCCCAGAGCTGTTGCTTAGATGTGAACTGCCTCCCGCCATCATAGACACTCCTTTTAATGATGCTCCAAAGGTTCTGAATGGGGTAGAGGTCAGGGGAGCATGGGGGTCACACCATAAGTTTGTCCCCTTTTATGCCCATATCAGCCAGAGATGCAGATATTTTATGTGCAGCATGAGATGGTGCATTATCATGCAGAAAAATGATCTTGCTGTGAAATACACGGTTCTTCTTCTTGAACCATGGCAGGAAGTGCTGTTTGAGAAAATCCACATACATTATGGAGTTCATCTTTAGCGCCTTCAGGGATCCTAAAGGGGCCGACAATCTCTCTCCCCATGATTCCAGCCCAAAACATTACTCCACCTCCTCCTTGTTGGCGCTGTAGCCGTGTTTGCGTGGGGTGTCCATCAACCAGCCATCCTCCACTCCATCCATCTGGACCATCGAGCGCTGCACGGCACTCATCCGTGAACAAAACAGTTTTGAAATCAGTCTTCATGTAATGTTTGGCCCACTGGAGCCGTTTCTGCTTGTGTGAAGTGGATAGAGGAGGTCGACAGGATGGCGTATGCACAGCTGCAAACCTCTGAAGGACCCTGCATCTTGTTGTTCGGGGGACGTTGGAGGCACAAGCAGCTTCAAAAACTTGTCTGCTGCTATGACAAGGCTTTTTTGCCGCTGCTCTTTCAACCTGACGTAATTGCCTGTAGGAAAGAGTCCTCAATTTGCCCTTATCAGCACGCACACGTGTGTACTGTGAATCAGCTACATACTTCTTGATTGCCAAGACACTTCATCCTGATCATCGCACAATGTTGATTGTAGTCATGCCTTGACCTAAACACTCCACAATTTGTTGCTTCTCAGCAGCCGACACATCCTTTTTCTTTCCCATTTTGGCAGAAAATGTAGGCTGCTTAATAATGTGAGACAGCCTTCTTAAGTAGTCTTGCCTTTCATTGGACACACCTGCCAAACTAATTAGCACAGGTGTCTGCAATTGCTTACAGTGATATAAAGAGCCCTGACACACATCACCATCAATGAGTTTAACTGACAAACAAACAAATTCTTCCCTTATCACTCCTAAACACTTTTTGCATAATAATTTGGTACACAGTGTACATGTGCTTTTCCACAAAACACCAGTGGTTCACGTAGTGAATCTTACAGTTCTAACTTGCCAACCGTGGTCTGTATGGAGTTGTTCAATAAAGGGCCCAAAATTAAGATAACATAGATGGGAGAGGTCTCTATGAATAGGAATTCCTAAGTATTTGATACCCTGTGAGGGCCAGGCAAAGGGAAAGTTGGACTGGATGGAATCCTATATGGATTTGGGGAGGGAGACATCGAGGGCCTCAGACTTCGCTGCATTGATTTTAAAATTTGACCATGTAACAAAGTGATCTATTTCAGCCATAACAGCATGGATGGATATATGTGATTGAGTGATATATACTAGGACATCATCAGCAAATAGAGAGCACTTGTACTCGGTGCCTCCCACCTCAATCCACCTAATATTGGGGTTATGACGAATTGATGAGAGCAGGTGCTCCGTCACTAGGATGTATAAGAGAGGGGACAGAGAACATCCCTGCCTTGTCCCATTGGTGATTGTGAAAGGTGATGAAAATGTTCTGACGCGCCCCCTGGGCCTTGGGACACCCGGAGCCGGACCCTTTTTGGTGGATGCTGGTGGTTGTAGTCTCCGTGGCGGCGACCCGGTTCCGTGGCTCAGGGCGGTCAAACCAGTGGCGGAACTATTTATGTGGTTTTGATGTTTAAATGTCCGACTATGCCACCCGTGGATTGCGGTCAGAGTGAACCGCCGCTCCAGGGCAGACCGCTGAGGCTGGTGTTGTGGGTGCAGCAGAGCGTAGCATAACTCCCCACGGGAGGAGTATAGCCTCAGGGCAGTGTATGCGGAGGATGGGGGTGATGGTGCAGGGCAGCAGCAGTAACGACACGGAGTCAGTGATGCAGTCCAGGGCCTTTACTCACAGTTCTTATTATCCAGACCACGTCTGCAGGTAACGGCTGCCCACGTCGTACTGTGCTCACCAGGTGAGGGGCTCAGACAACTCCCAGATAACTTTGGAGCGCTTCACAGGACCCCCTTTGTGTGTCCTTTGTCTGGCCTTTCTTACCAACCCTTCTGTCCGGCTGCCTCGGGCCTCCTCTTGGTAAACTTGGCGCCAGTTTCCCTGACCCTATGTGGTGCCTTCCTAGCGGGTGCAGCGAGGGGCTGCGCCACATAAAATGTCACAGCCTCCTGTTTCTATCTGAGGGTCGTTTCCTGCCTCTACTAGTTTCGGGGACCGGTCTCCCCCTTTGGCCTGACCCCTCCACGCAGGTGGATTCGGGCGTGCGGTGGCATCTCGCCCGTCCGCACCCCTGGGATCCCTTCGTTCCTCGTTCCTGGAGCCTTCTCCGCTCCTCTTCCTTCCTTCTCCCTCTTCCAGGCCTGGGCCTCTGTTACTAGGCCCGCCTTCGGAGCAAAGCTCATGCAGAGCCCCTGCTCCCTGCCACTTCTGCTCAGACTTCTCTGCACTGAACTAAGATGGTGCCCACCTTTTATACTCCCTTCTCAATGCACCCAGGAACTGCTTCCTCCCTGCTCCTGCACTACAGGGTTCCCCTTCCTCAGTGTTCCCTCCCCCCACTCCAGCCAGGGACAGGGACTGTCGTGCCCATCTCAGGGGCATATTGGTCGCCCTGCCCCACGGCAATGTGGTGTAATGCATGCAGGTGTCTGGTCCTGATCCACACTACATCCTTACCTGAGAGTGAGATATCACACCTCTGGGTGAGGTGCAATACCTCTGTAGCAACCGAGCCCTCAGGGTGCTACAGTTCCATTTATCTTCAGCCTAGGTGACGTATTGTGATACAGGGCCGTGATTTTGGCTATAAAAGGGTCCCCTAGACCCCTACCCCAAGCTTTTTAAGAGAATCATATATGGCGTGCCAGGAGACTCTATGGAATGCTTTCTCAGCATCCAGCGAGAGTATCTAATTACAAATTTTTAACTGCATCTAGCCCAGGAAATACTTTGTGCCTAGTAGCAGTGTCTGCTAGTCATCGGATTATCCCGGCTGTTAAGCAAGCTACACCACCTATAGTTTGGACACTTAATTTTTTCAAAGGAAATGCTTCGGGACCACGGGATACTCAGTGAAGAGCATCAGGAGGCACCCCAAGGCATAGGGGCTGGGACTGGCAGTAGGATGCCTTGCGGTGGACAGCCGAGCTCGATCCTTATAAAAGCTTTTTAACTGCAGCAGCTTTAGTGGACGCTACTGGAGCTGGAATTACGCGGCTGCTGGCATGAGACTTGCCCTCCAATAGATCCTTGTAAATGGATTTAAAGTGTATTCATTCAAATTAGAGAGACAATTTAAATTAAAAAGCTTAGAGCTGCCTCCACCACAGGGGGGCTCGCTCGACCCACCAGCGGACAGGCACCAGTATTGGGAGAGGGGGGCTGGCCGTCAGGGTTCACCGCGGCTCTGGCACAAACCCGGCGACGCGGAGGTGGCACGGGCAGGAGCGGACTGAACGTGTCGGCTTCTCACTTTTTGGATTTTAGAAGGGCATGACATGCCTATATCTGTGTCTCCCCCTCCTTTTACTCCTCCACCTCTTTTCTTTTCGCATGACTATATGTACTTGTCACTTTTCCATGTGTTAGTTGTGTCTTCTGAGCAGTTTGTCAGCTTTTGGACACCTTTGAAGGTGTTTTCTATGTGTTTCTATGTGTTTTTGTTTTCCTGCCATTGGTTTTAACGGTGTTCGAAGGTCTTCGACGAACAGTTCGACGAACAGTTCGGCGAACACACGGGTGTTCGATGAACCAAACCGAATTCGAACACTACGGGGGTGGCTCAACACTAGTTACCACGTCCATGTGATAACATGGAAAGAGGGCTGACTAGTCTGGGGCAACTAACGCCCCATCGACTAGCCAAAGCCCTCATTAGCATAAAAAACAGGGACATTATAAATGCTTTTTTTATACCTTGTTTTCGCTCAATAACGTTATACAGTGCTAGTTAGGAAGGGAATTTGCTGATACATAGGTGAATGCTGCTGGGTTGAAGGGCATGGGGGACCTGACAGTTTCTCTTTAAGCCCTTTGGGACGGATTCCTGTTGCTAGAAAGCTAAAACATTCTGATCACCTGAATCTGGATGTGACCAGAAGTATAAAGTTTAGGGGACAATTACAGAAAAAAAAAAAAAAAGTTACCGAAGGAATTTTGGGAGTACTTGACAAATGTGGAAATGGACAGTAGGAACACTGAAAACAATGGGTTATAGCAGGGTAGTGGCAAAGGGGCACAGTAGAGTTTTGCAAATTCTTCAGAAGTTTAAGAAAAACTTCAAGAACATTTTAGTGTTTTTTTTCCCACTAAATAAGTGGTGATACTGTATGTGTCACTAGGATAAGCCATCACTTACTGATCCATGCCTTAGCAGTCACTGATATCTCTTGTACATTAATTCTTCTAGTCAATCGCTGTCCAAGAAACTGCAACAGAGCTCTTAAAGAGTAACTTTCATTTTTTCATAAATCAATAGTAAACATGAAAATGAGAAATTCTGTGATATATCTTGTCAAAGAAATCTGCTTCTTTCGGAATACAGATCTTCCCTTTGATTTAGGAATGAAGGAGAAAGAAGCAAATTGCTCTACTAAAATATAATACAAAGTTACTTATTTTCATGTGAATTATTGAATTAATAATTAAAAATTAAAAATGACAGAAACTCATTAATTAAAATGTTGAAAAGCTGAAGGAACTACTTTCTAAGAATGACAAAAGTTCCAGAGGTCAAACTCCCCATGATCTTATTCTTTTGTTCATACATAACCTAGAGATATGCAACATTAGGATATGGTAATACCCCTCCAAGAATAATATTGTGTAGGTAGTTTATATGGTGTATATGTTGACAAAAATATGAAAAAACAAGACATTAAAAGACAAAGAATGGAAATAAGAACTAAAATACTCACGGGTGCTTCTTAATGAGAGAGAAAATGTCCGGAGATTGTAGGTGAACACCAATAGCACAAAGTAGAGGTTTATCATCATTTATCCTTAAATCTGGAAAATGGGCTAAATTCTAGGCTTGAACGTGTCTAAAGACAAAATTTCTACATGCAGAAATATATATACTGTATATATTGTCAAGAGGATAAGGAACTCCCTCCCCAAAAAAAAACATTTCTGGTGAAAGGAAAACCATTTGTCACGAGGGAGTAAGCAAACACAAAACTATTTTCTGTGGTATCACAAAGTGATGTAATGTGTATTACATAAATAAGGCTTCAATCAAAGATTATGTCAGCTCATTAGAGTTTAGTACAATGATTCTGCATTGTAGAGTTTTGCTACAGACCTCATAGATCTTTAAGGATTTCATGAGTTTGTCCACTACTAGAACATTGATGTCCTTTCCTTAGGAGAGGTCATCAATGCCTAAACGGTGGCGGTGCGACACCTGGCACCCCCACCAATCAGCTGTTCTCAGTGCTGACGGCAGCCGAAAGTGTTCAGTTATGGAGCTGCTCCAACTACTTGTAATACTGGTGTTGGGATGCAACACACAGAGATCACGAGGCTGAAAACAGTCAGAGATTAACATAACTCAATTTATATACAGCAATGACTTTAAACAATTAGTGTTAGTAACAAGGCAAATGAACAGTAGAACTAATAACAATAAGCTTGGAATAGCACAGAAAGTCTTTCACTAATGATCGGTAATGTTCTTTTCCCAAAGCCCAGTTGTGGGAGTCACCACGTAAGTTCTCTAACCCGATCAGGGCCTAACGGGGGTCACCAGGATTTCTCGCCAGGCTGAAAGTCTCTCTCAGACGTAGTCTATCAAAGCCCGTTGAGCCTCCAACGCACAAACTGGCCCCCTCCCAACCTGAAATCCTAGTCCCAGCCAACCCCGGTACCGTAGGTGAAAGCTGGAAGTGACAGCCCTGCTCATTCGCGCTGATCCTCCGCAATCGCAGGTGTGCCTCTCCTGTTGCAGTCTCCTCACAGCTCTTCTCGGCTTGACCATTGGTGGAAGTCTCTTAGGCTTGGGGCGGAGAGGACTAGATCTCAGCTCTTGACAGGTTACTCCGGATCGCGGAAGTTTAACTAGGGTAGGGCGCGGATCCTGGTCCTAATCAGCGTAGGCGGAACTTGTATTTCTGTAGTTCTCCTGTGGGGGATCCGGACCTTGCCAGGCAGTGACCGGCCCCTGGGTGGCGCAGACTTCCCACTGAGGCTGGTCATGCTGGACTCAGTGGCATCTCTGGCGCATGTCTTCTCCACTCAGTTGGCACCAAATTTGCCTGTGGTTTGGCAACCAGGGCTTTTATATCAAGGAAGTTTTTCCTGTGGGTCACCCGATCAGGTCCAGCACCCAAATTCACTCCCCCTGCTAATCTTCCAATACAATTTTGGTTCCAGGGGCAGCAGAATGCAGTCTTTCTTCATTAATGGCACATCCTGCAAGGTTTTTTCCGGGAATTCACTGCTTCTTATTGTATTGCTTTCGCCTTTTTGCTCACCAGTCCTCGGGTAAGTGGGATCTGTAACGGGTCTGGGAGGCGGAACCTCTGGGCTACAATACAAGGGGGCGGTCCTTGTAAGGGAGCGGGTGGCGACCAGGCAGGCAGTCACAGGAGGTGACCTGGACAGTCTCTGAGTGAACGGGACAGTCTCTGAGTGAACGGGACAGTCTCTGAGTGAACGGGGCTGGAGGTCACGGCAAGTGACCGGGGCAGTCTCTAGGTATAGGGTTGGTACGACCTGTGGCGGCTGAAGATAGACGAGAGCTCCCAGGTGAGCAGGCGAGAGTCTCTGGATGAACGGGTGGTCACAGCATGTGACGGCGGAGCCTCCAGGAAGACCAGCGGACAGGCGACAGATGAGCGCTCCCAGGTGAGCGGGCAGAAGTCTCTGGACAGGCGGGTGGTCACAGCACGTGACGGCAGAGCCTCCGGGTAGGCAAACAGACAGGTAGCAGATGAGCGCTCCCAGGTGAGCGGGCAGGAGTCACTGGACAGGCAGGTGGTCACAGCACGTGACGGCGGAGCCTCCAGGTAGGCTAGCAGGCAGATAGCAGATGTGCGCTCCCAGGTGAGCGGGCAAGCTGGTCCATAGACAGACTGACAGGAGTTGGTAGGCAGACCGTCGGACCTCAGGCAGGCAGGCAGGTAGCTGATGTGCGCTCCCAGGTGAGCGGGCAAGAGTCTCTGGAATAGCTGGTGGTCACAGCACGTGACAGCGGAGCCTCCGGGCAGGCAAGCAGGCAGGTAGCGGAGAAGCGCTCCCAGGTGAGCGGGCAGGCTGGTCCTTAGACAGACTGACAGGAGTAGTAAGGCAGACCGTCGGACCTCAGACTAGCAGACAGGTAGCAAGTAATCAGGCAGGAATCTGACAGGTAACTGGCAGGTAACTGGCAACGGGACCTGAGGGCTGAAGCACAGGTGAGACACAGGTGCAAACAACATTGCTCGGGCACCTCCATTTTGGAGGAGGTGCCTTATATATGATGAAGTCCTCCGGCCATTGGCCGGGGACTCCTTAGGACGACGCGCGCGGCCCCTTTAAGAGGAGGGGAGCGCGCGCGCGCGCGCCCTAAGCACAGGGGCCGGGAAGGAGCGCGCGCTGAGAGCAGAGCGGGAGGAGGACGCCGGGAAGGAGCGCGCGCTGACAGCAGAGCGGGAGAGGGACGCCGGGCACGGGGCAGAGCGGTGAGGGGAGCAGCGTCCCTGCCTAGCAGAGGGCAGGGACGCCGGCACTACAGTACCCCCCCCTTTAGGCTCCCCCTTTTTTAGGCCAGACAGAAATTTAGCTAGGATGAGAGGGGCATGGATGTTCTCCCGGGGCTCCCACGTTCTCTCCTCAGGACCAAACCCCTTCCAATCTACCAGAAAAAAGGTCTTTCCTCTTACCCTTTTGGTGGCAAGAATGTTCTCTACCTCAAACTCGTCCTCAGCGGAAACCGGAGCAGGAGGCGTACCTGTAGACTTGGAAAAAGAGTTAAGTACCACAGGTTTGAGGAGAGATACATGGAAGGAGTTAGGGATCCGTAAGTTGGCCGGGAGTTTCAATTTATAGGCCACCGGGTTGATCTGACTGGTGACCTCCAGAGGTCCGATGAACCGAGGCCCTAACTTATAAGAAGGTATCTTGAGTCGAACATATTTAGATGAGAGCCAGACCTTATCTCCTGGACGAAATTGAGGAGGATCCAGGCGTTTTTTGTCAGCGTGTCTTTTCATCCGTTCGGACGACTGAAGGAGTGCGGATCGGGTACTCTCCCAAATGGAGGAAAATTTGCTAACGAGAGATTCCACAGCCGGGTTGTCCACCGAGGTGGAGACAGGAAAAGGAATCCGAGGATGCTGACCAAAGACTACAAAAAACGGGGATTTGGAGGAGGATTCGCTCTCGTGATTATTGTAAGAGAACTCGGCCCATGGTAGGAGATCCACCCAGTCAGAATGGTGGGCATTAACGAAGTGCCGGAGGTAACTGGTCAGGTTCTGATTGATCCGCTCCACTTGACCATTGGACTGTGGGTGGTAAGCGGAAGAGAAGTCCAGGGTGACGTCTAGTAGTTTACAAGTGGCTCTCCAGAAGCGTGAGGTGAACTGTACCCCACGATCCGACACGATGTGGAGGGGCAGGCCATGAAGACGGAAGATGTGACGAATAAAGTCTCTAGCTAGCTCGGGTGCAGACGGGAGGCCTGGTAGGGGAAACGAAATGAGCCATATTGGAGAAGCGGTCAGCGACCACCCAAATGACCGTACAACCGGCAGAGAGTGGGAGGTCAGTTATGAAGTCCATAGCAATATGCTGCCAGGGGGCAGCAGGTACTGGGAGCGGAAGGAGGCGACCGGCTGGCAGATGTCTCGGAACCTTGTTGCGGGCGCAGGACACACAGGCAGAAACAAAGTCTATTACATCCTTGTGCAGGGTAGGCCACCAGTAGTGACGGGAAATAAGCTGGAGGGTCTTCTTCTGACCAGCGTGGCCAGCCAGTTTAGACGAGTGACCCCAGTGAAGGATCTTCTCCCGATCAGGTACTGATACAAACGTCTTTCCGGGAGGGAGACGATTTAGACTCACGGGAGCCACCTGCATTACTCTGGCGGGATCGATGATGTGTTTCGGATCTTCCTCGAGATCAGATACCAGAAAGGATCGAGACAAGGCGTCCGCCTTGACGTTTTTGTCAGCCGGGCGAAAATGAAGGACAAAATCAAAACGAGCAAAAAACAAGGACCACTGGGCTTGGCGCGGGTTAAGTCTCTGGGCATGCTGGAGGTAAGCCAAGTTCTTGTGGTCAGTGTAAATTATTACCGGGTGAAGAGCCCCCTCAAGCAGGTAACGCCACTCCTCCAATGCCAGTTTGATGGCCAATAACTCTCGATCTCCTATGGAATAATTGCGCTCTGAGGAGGAGAAGAGTTTAGAGAAGAAGCCGCAAGTTACCATCCTCCCGGAAGAAGATTTTTGAGTAAGGACCGCTCCAGCTCCAGAGGAGGAGGCGTCCACTTCCAGGAAGAACTGCTTGTTGCCGTCCGGGCGATGCAGCACCGGGGCGGAAGAGAAGGCCTGTTTTAAGGAAAGAAAGGCTTCTTCTGCTTCGGGCGGCCACTGTTTGGGATTAGTACCCTTACGGGTGAGCGCGGAAATTGGGGCAGTCCGGGAAGAGAAGTGTGGTATGAAGAGGCGGTAGTAGTTGGCGAAGCCCAGGAACCGCTGAATGGCTTTCAACCCCTCCGGTCGGGGCCATTTCTCGATGGCAGACAGTTTCTCTGGATCCATTCGTAGGCCGGTCTGAGAAATAATGTAGCCCAAAAACGGAAGCGAGGTCTGCTCAAAGAGGCACTTCTCGTATTTAGCGAAGAGGTGATTCTGCCTGAGCCTGAGCAGGACCTGACGAACGTCCCTCCGGTGAGTCTGGAGATCCGGAGAGAAGACCAAGATGTCGTCCAGGTACACCACTACGCAGGAGTAGAGAAGGTCCCGGAAGATGTCATTGACCAACTCTTGAAAGACGGCAGGAGCGTTACAGAGACCAAAGGGCATTACCAGGTATTCATAGTGGCCGTCCCGGGTGTTGAATGCCGTCTTCCATTCATCTCCCTGACGGATACGAACCAGGTTGTACGCCCCACGGAGGTCTAGTTTGGTGAAGATTCTAGCCCCCCTCAGACGATCAAATAATTCTGGAATGAGCGGAAGGGGGTACTTATTCTTCACCGTGATCTGGTTTAGGCCTCTATAGTCTATACAGGGACGGAGAGAGCCGTCCTTCTTTTTGACGAAAAAGAAGCCTGCTCCTGCCGGGGAGGTAGATTTCCGGATGAATCCCCTGGCCAGATTCTCCTCAATATATTCGGACATCGACCGGGTCTCAGCAGCGGATAAAGGATAAATACGCCCACGGGGAGGAGTAGTACCGGGTAACAGGTCGATGGGACAGTCGTATGGTCTATGAGGGGGTAATGTCTCTGCCTCCTTTTTATTAAAGACATCAGCATAAGACCAATAAGGAATCGGAAGTCCAGGTAGATTAGCTGGGGTAGGAGAGGGACGGACGGGATGGACGGGAACCAGGCAGGTCTTATGACAGTCTTGTCCCCAGCGAAGGACTTCTTCGGTTTGCCAGTCAAGCACGGGTGCATGTTTCTGGAGCCAAGGCAGACCTAGCAAGAGGGCGTGAGAGAGTCCAGGCAGAACATGAAAGGAGATACTTTCAGAATGCAGCATTCCCACCTGCAGAGTAATGGATTCGGTGATGAGTTGGATGGGGCGTGGTAAGAGCCCCCCATCCACGGCAGCCACAGACAAGGGTACAGCCAGAGGTTTGGTGGGGATGCGGTATTTCTCTACCAGGGACTGTGAAATAAGATTCCCGGCTGCTCCAGAGTCCAGTTGGGCTAGTTCGAAATAACGGTTCTCCCCGTAGACGATTGAAACTGACAACAGCAGGGATGGAGAGGATTTATTCTTGTCTAGGTGGACCTCTCTGAGCGAACCTAGACACAGGCGTTTCCCGACCTCTCCGGGCAGGCACGGATCCGGTGCTCCTTACTGCCACAGTAGAAGCAGGTCCCCTCGGCACGGCGTAAGTCCTGACGGGTCTTGACCATCTTGGTCTGGTCGACCTGCATAGGCTCAGGAGGGTGTACCTGGTTAGAGACAGAAGGAGTGACGGGTTTCTGAAAAGTAGGAGCTAGACGTAGTAACCTCCTCTCACGGGTGACCTCTCTGGCACGCTCCTGGAACCGTAGGTCAATCCGGGTGGCAAGAGTTATTAAGTCATCGAGAGTGGTAGGAATGTCCCGACCGGCAAGTTCATCTTTAATACGGCCGGACAGACCCTCCCAGAAGACGGAAACCAGAGCGTCGTTATCCCAGGCCAGCTCCGAGGCAAGGGTACGGAACCGTATGGCATATTGGCCCACGGTGAGGCTTTCCTGACGGAGGCGTAGCAATGATGATGCGGATGAGGTCTTCCGTCCGGGTTCGTCGAAGACTTTCCGGAAAGCCGTGAGAAAAGCAGGCAAGTTGGATACCAGGGGGTCTCCTCTCTCCCATAGAGGATTTAGCCAGGCCAGAGCCTCCCCGGTGAGATGGGACATGATGAATGCAATTTTGGCTCGGTCGGAGTTAAACTGGTGGGACAATAGTTCAAAGTGCAGGGTGCACTGATTTATGAAGCCCCGAGCCTGGACGGAGTCGCCTCCGAAGCGAGGAGGTGCAGAAAGCCGGGGTCCGGGGTAGGATACCATGGTATTAGTGGGCAGCGGAGCTGCCGGATTGCGAGACATGGCACTGGCGGAGGTTGTCGGTGGAGCAGTCAGAGTGTCCAGGCGAGTATTGACATTCCGCAGGTGACCCAGGATGGACTCCTGTTGGGACCTTTGACGGGACAGTTCATGACACAGGTCCGAGAGCGAGGGAGCTTGGGTGCCACCGGGTTCCATGGCCCGAGCAAACTGTAACGGGTCTGGGAGGCGGAACCTCTGGGCTACAATACAAGGGGGCGGTCCTTGTAAGGGAGCGGGTGGCGACCAGGCAGGCAGTCACAGGAGGTGACCTGGACAGTCTCTGAGTGAACGGGACAGTCTCTGAGTGAACGGGACAGTCTCTGAGTGAACGGGGCTGGAGGTCACGGCAAGTGACTGGGGCAGTCTCTAGGTATAGGGTTGGTACGACCTGTGGCGGCTGAAGATAGACGAGAGCTCCCAGGTGAGCAGGCGAGAGTCTCTGGATGAACGGGTGGTCACAGCATGTGACGGCGGAGCCTCCAGGAAGACCAGCGGACAGGCGACAGATGAGCGCTCCCAGGTGAGCGGGCAGAAGTCTCTGGACAGGCGGGTGGTCACAGCACGTGACGGCAGAGCCTCCGGGTAGGCAAACAGACAGGTAGCAGATGAGCGCTCCCAGGTGAGCGGTCAGGAGTCACTGGACAGGCAGGTGGTCACAGCACGTGACGGCGGAGCCTCCAGGTAGGCTAGCAGGCAGATAGCAGATGTGCGCTCCCAGGTGAGCGGGCAAGCTGGTCCATAGACAGACTGACAGGAGTTGGTAGGCAGACCGTCGGACCTCAGGCAGGCAGGCAGGTAGCTGATGTGCGCTCCCAGGTGAGCGGGCAAGAGTCTCTGGAATAGCTGGTGGTCACAGCACGTGACAGCGGAGCCTCCGGGCAGGCAAGCAGGCAGGTAGCGGAGAAGCGCTCCCAGGTGAGCGGGCAGGCTGGTCCTTAGACAGACTGACAGGAGTAGTAAGGCAGACCGTCGGACCTCAGACTAGCAGACAGGTAGCAAGTAATCAGGCAGGAATCTAACAGGTAACTGGCAGGTAACTGGCAACGGGACCTGAGGGCTGAAGCACAGGTGAGACACAGGTGCAAACAACATTGCTCGGGCACCTCCATTTTGGAGGAGGTGCCTTATATATGATGAAGTCCTCCGGCCATTGGCCGGGGACTCCTTAGGACGACGCGCGCGGCCCCTTTAAGAGGAGGGGAGCGCGCGCGCCCTAAGCACAGGGGCCGGGAAGGAGCGCGCGCTGAGAGCAGAGCGGGAGGAGGACGCCGGGAAGGAGCGCGCGCTGACAGCAGAGCGGGAGAGGGACGCCGGGCACGGGGCAGAGCGGTGAGGGGAGCAGCGTCCCTGCCTAGCAGAGGGCAGGGACGCCGGCACTACAGGATCTTTGCGGGTTTGACCTTTCCCCAAAGGTAGCCCAAGTTCAGCCAACAGTTGAGCGCACCTTTTGTTTTTGTACTGTATCTGGGACCAGGCAAATTCATCCTGGGCATATCGGTTGGGAGGAATCTCGGCATTGGCCTGCTCAGTCCTGCAGAGGCACCTCTGGGCTATCTGAAGACACAGCCACTGGGGATTGCAAGTCGACTCCCAGTTAGTTTTCTTTCCCACTCAAGAGTGGCATCGGCACCTCCGGTGAACTCAACCGCACCGCAAGCCATTCTTCCTCCTCCTCTAAGGCTCCTCTTTGTGGGACTTCGACCACTTCTGTTGAGGGCCCTGCCTTGGTACGGTCCTCTGTTTTGCACCAGCACACAGTCCTCCAGCTGAAGTTGTCCACCCAACATTGGGGTTCGACCTGAATGCTCCACTTTCCGAAACTTCCGCTCAACCGACTTCCTTACTGTCTGAAGTTGGTATCTGTGTTCTCTGATCCAAGCACCTGGACTACTGCCCGGACAGGGGTTCCCCCTATCTAGTTCCGGTTCAGTGATTTCTTGTCTGTTTCGCCCAAACAGCAGCATGTAAGGAGCTTAACAGGTAGTCACAACTCAGACACGAATTTGGGCCACTTCATCTTCTTGTCCTCTTCCAGGGTCCAAAACATTTGCAACAGGGTTTGGTTGAAGCGATCACAGGCCCCAATTCCCTTCTGGATGATACGGCATAGTTCTACTCCGTAGATATGATACAGCTCATCCAATTCACTTTGGGCACCCATATATGCAAATGACGTCCTGACAGATGGCCCTTGCTGCAACTTCAGCTGGGAGGGTGTCACCACTGAGAACTTGGTGTAGTGATCAGTCATCACCAAGCAATACCTGTAGCAGTTGTACGAAGTTCCGATCATCAGATAGTCCATCATCAGGACCTCCAAAGGCGCAGAGGTTTGGATAGCATGAATAGGAGCTCTCTGTTCCGGGGGTTTGTTCAGCTCACACCGGCGACATCTTCGAACTCTTGAAGCAGTTGAGGCCAGTATACCAGTTGTTACAACCACCGAAAGATCTTTACACCAAAGTGGGCACTCCTCTCATGAGCTTCTTTAGCCAGCTACACTACCAGCACTTCTGGAGCCACTACTTGCCAGGTAACATCGAACTCTCGAGGAAGTTGAATTCTGCGATTGATTGTGAGCCCCAATGGGGACGGTGATGATAATGTATGTAAAGCCCTACGGAATATGATGGTGCTATGTAAGCAAAGCATAATAAAAATAATAGTCCGCAAGGTCACAAAGGAGTGCAAGGTAATTTGTCAGCAACTAAAGACCTCTCTGATATTAGCCAATTTTCATGATTTCACCATCAGTCCTACACTGAACAACAATGGTGAGCATGACAGTATTGCATGGAGAAAGCCACTGTTTTCAAAAATGAACTTTGTGACCTGTCTGCAGTTTGCTGAAGATCGCCTGGACGAACCAGGAGGCTATTGGAACAATGTTTTGTGGATGGATGGGATCAATATAGAGCTTTTTGGTTTAAATGAGAAACATTATGTTTTGAGAAGTAAAAACACTGCATTATAACATAATAACCTCATTCCATTTCTCAAACACTGTGGTGGTGATATCATTGCTTAGGCATGTTTTACTGCATCAGTGCCAGAACCACTTGAACCGCTTGCTATCATTGATGAAACTATTAATTCTAAATTATACCAGAAAATTCTAAAGAAAAATATCAGAATATCTGTTCAAGAGCTGAATCTCAAGAGAACATGGGTCAGGCAGCTAAAAATCCAAACCACCCAAATTGTTTTATAGAAGAATGATTATTTCTAAATTAAAGTTAAAATTTTGGGATGGCCAAGACCAAGTCCTGACCTTAATCCTATAAAAAAAGTTGTGAAAGGACTTAAAGCAAACAGTTTGTGGAATATCTGATATAGTTTTAGGTCAAATTTATGCGGAAAAATGGAAATTTTTAAAGGGTTCACAAACTTTCAAGCACCACTGTATATTAAATCTAGGTTAAAAAAAAACATAAACCTAAAAAAAACAACTCGTGGACTTAATTTTTCTTACTTCTTTACTCTTCTGCCTTAAACAAATGAGGTATTTTTCTGTATTTTATGCTTACTGTGTGGTCTGTGTCACGTATTACAGTCATGGTCATTTCCCTGTTGATTCAACCAACAATCTGTCCCTACATCTATTGCATTGGATGCATGAAGGTTGAAAAAAAATCTATATTTAATAAAAGTTCTATTTTAATTTATTTTTGAAGCTACTTTGGTCCCACACATAATTTAGTGTTGGTGGTTGATATGCTTTTGTGCTTTGGGACCTCCAACTTTGCCTTGGGTCACGATCTTAAGTTTGTTGTTGTATAAAATATAACTAATTGTATGCACCTACTGTATGCCTAACACTTTCTTATAAATCTGCTACATATTCATATTTCATCCATAATGGCAAGCCCTCTGTTTTCAGTTGCCATTTGGACTAATCCTGTGCCGACCATTCTCGATTCTGTGTTGCCCTTTTATTGATCATTATGGTATCTGGATAGATTCACTTAGAACTAATTGCTTCCATCACAATATTTCTCTGCACTGCAATGCTGCAGGTCACCGACTTTGTAGGGTAATATGGACAAAGCCCCATTAACTTGAACACGTCGTAAAAATCAAGCTGGTCAATGAGTGGCTGTGTGTCAGCTAATGCAATCATAAGGCATGCCTGGCCTCCTATTCACTATTTCTAGTACTTACTGAGTAGAGTTTGTTCTTACCCAGTTACAAATGTCGCCAGTTAACCACAATTAGACGTAATAATAAATATGTCAGGGTAATAATAAAAAAAAAAGTTACAGGAAATAATTTTGTGGGGCCTCCTTTATTTTTGATATTTTTTAAAACTTTTTTTTTCTAGTTTTCACATGCTTCCATGGGAGACTAGAAGCTGCAATCATCTGATCTCTTGTGTTACACATGGCAGAGCTTGAGCTCTGCTATTGTAGCACCCTGAGGATTCGGCTGCTACAGGGGTATTGCACCTCAACCCAGAGGTGTGATATTCCACTCCCGGGTAAGGATGGAGTGTGGAACTGAGCTCGGTAGGCTGCATGCACTACATACATCCCATTTCCGAGGAACAGGCCGACGGTACTCCCACTTGGAAATGTGCAGGTACGACCGAGTCTGTTCCTGGCTGGAGTGGGAGGGGGGTGGTACATCCCAAGTAGTGTAGGGGCAGATAGGGGGAGCAGCCTGGGTAAAGATAGGAGCTCATTGGGTGCTGGTCACCTGAGCTCACACATAGAGGGTGTATATAAGGTGGGCACCATCAGAGATCAGGGTCAGTCAGCCACAGTCAGTCAGTCTGAGAGGAGCCAGAGGAAGAGGAGCAGAGCAGCCCTAGAGAGAGAGAGAGAGGAGAAAGAAGGAAAGACCCAGAGAGGGGACAAAGAGAGGACTCTGAGAACCCAAATTCAAGCTACGGGTGAAGAGTCGGCATCAGGGTACCGGAACCCAAGCTGGTGGGGGCAAAAACACACCCCAGCCAGAGACCGGAGGCCGTGGGCAGCGTCTGCCACGGCCACCCACCAAATCCACCACGAAGGCATACCACGTGGAGGGTCAGGGAACCCAAGGCCAAGGGTCTCCCAACAGAAGGCCCGAGGGAGCTGGACCTGGGTGGATCAATAGTGGGGACGGCCAGAGAAAGGACAGAAGGAGAGCTCAGGGTCACGCTCCGGACTCGCTTGGGGGTTGGCTGGATCCAGGACCTGGTGGACGCAGCACGGCTCGGGTGGTCACTTGAAGCTGGAGTGACCGGAACATCAGCAGTGAGTAAATACCCTAAAACTGCACAACCCGACTCTGTCTTCCTTTAACATCTATGCTGCACCACCACAACCCCCATCCTCTGCACCTGACCCCCTGAGGCTATACCCCACCCGTTGGGGGTTATACCACCAAAAGCTGCACCTACACCATCAGCCTCAGCGGACCCTGCTGCAGCGGCGGCCATAGTGACCGCAATACAACGGGTGGCGTAGTCGACAATAAAGAACTTAATAACATCTGTAGGACTGCCACATACAACTGAGTTTGACACCCTGGGCACGGACCGGGTCACAGCCACTCGGAAGACTACAACTCCCATCTGATCCGGCTCCGGATATTCCCCCTAAAGAATATGGCCCAGGGGGCGCGTCAACTTTGGCGTAGTCGGCAGGATTACGTGCCCGCAACACCCGGGTACTGCGTGCCTGAGGAAAAGAACGAATTTACCTCAAAAAGAAGTCTCCTGTCGGTTCCGGAGGGTCCATGCCATCGGACTCCATCACAGGTCGATTCCCGCCGGTTGTCCGCCACTAACAGCTTTTTCCCGCCATCTGCAGAGTTTCCCGCCACTGGGAGACGATTCCCGCCATTTCCAAAGGTTTCCCGCCTTGGAAGAGCGGACGCCATTATGGGCGTGCCAGAGGGTGGCAAGAGGCCACCTCCCATCGTGGGCCAGGACCGAAAATGGCGCCAAAAGTGGAAACCGCCCCCACCAACAGAGACTGTGATGCTAGAGGTGTCTGTCAGCGTGAAAGAACAGCCCCTGGAGCTGACAGTCACCAAGTGGCCCCGGGACCGCCCTCGAAGTGGGAGGAGGCGAAAGGGGAGAACAAAGATGGGTGCCGCCTGGAGCAGTCGAGAGCGAGCGCACCCGGAGGCAAGAAGCCTGGAGAAGAATATCGGAGGAGCTTACCCGGAGATGGCGAGAAAGCAGAGCAGCACCGGCCCGTTGGCCAGGAGCCTGCTAGAAACAGAGGAGGGAGAGCAGAGCAGCACCGGCCCGCTGGCCAGGAGCCTGCTGGAGACAACAGGAGGAGAGCAGAGCAGCACCGACCCGTTGGTCAGGAGCCTGCTGGAAACAACGACCCCACTAGGCCTAGTGGAGGTCCTAGCACAGCTCCCCCGAGACCGGGAGTGTGCACAGACCGCTCTGGAGGGCCTCGCAAGGAGGATGGCCCGGGTGCAGCGAGAGACGTTGGCGGAGTGGAGCCGAGAGATGGCCCAGCAGACCGAGACCTGTCAGCGGAGCACGCCACCCAAGACGAGGAGACCGACCGCCTCTGAGGATGGCGCGGGAGGACTGAAGGCCGGAGACGGCGCCGAGAAGGGAGCCGAACGAGTGGAGGCAGGTAAAGGGGACGTCTATACCCCAAACCGGGAAACCGCGAACCTGCCCCAGCTCCCCGTCGCAGAGCCCGAAGTCTATCCTGCCGTGCCCGTCGCTGCAACGTCACCGCCGCAGACTAGGTCTCAAACGGGAGCCGCGACCCCTGTGACGTCACACGCCTCGACCCCGAGCGTGACCAAGCAGGAAGTACCACCAGCCTGGTCGCAAGGCCTAGTACCCCCGGGCGCCGCAATACCAACAGCGCCCCCTACCTCCGCGGAGCCCCCGGCCTGGTCGCAGGGCCAAGTAGCCCAGGGCGCCGCCGTCCTTACGGTGCCCTTCACCTTCCAGATACCCCAGGCCTGGCCGCAAGGCCCGGGCAACCCGGGCGCTAACACCACCGCGCCCATAAGACCTAAAGTGCCGCATCTGGGAGAAGACCTGTACGCCCAGCATACGTGCCCGGATGGGCAGCCATTTATATGGCCACCGGAGTTCCACCATCCCCGACTCCGGAGAGAGAGACCCCTGGATGAACCCCTGATCCCGGCTCCAAAGCCCGTAAAGAGGATCTCGCCCCCGCTAGCAGAAGCGCAGTTCGAGTGGGACCCCACCGGAGAAGATCTCATGGGGTTCACTCAAGAGACTCGGGCAGCTGCAGCGGAGCGTGCTGAGTGCTGCCGCCAACAGCTCGAGGACTTTGAGAGGGAGCGGAGAGAGAGGCGGGTCCGGGAACAGCAAGCTCAAGTAAGGAGCGCGGAGCAGAAGAGCCGGGCCAGGAGAGACCCCCGTGCAGCGCATAGTCCCCGCACCACCGGGACTGTGATAAAGTTTAATATGCAGCATGGGTGGGGCTTCATCCGAGACCACCGCACCCTAGGCGACGTCTTCGTGACCAGGAGAGACGTTGAGTCCCACCTACCGGAGGGACACAGAGGTCGTGACCTTTACATCAGGGACGAGGTCACCTTCACCCGGCACAAGTGTGCCAAAGGACCCTACGCCCTCCATGTGCATCGTCTGACGGAGGAAGAGCTGCGGTGTGAGGAGGAAGAACAAGAGGACCCGGACGGGTCTGAAACTAGAGCCAAAGGTAACAATAAAGAAAGAGCAGGAGGACGCCGTCGTTAAGTACAGCGAAGCAGGAGCTGTATATAGTTGCCCGTCGGGGCACCATAAACTGAAACTGAAACTGTAACTGTTGCTAAAAAAATAGTCCCCGTTGGGACCAGCAAGTGTGAACTGTTACCCGTTTAACCCCTAAATCCCACTGACCGAGGACTGAGAGCGGTCATTCCTCCCCAATACCTGGCCGAGGACTGAGAGCGGCCATATCCCTGTAAATAGTTGCGCGTCCTAAAGCGCCCCCTACCGGTTTTATAGGAAAACCAGTTTTCCAGAGAGACTGTCGCACTTTTCCCGGACACACGTTGCACAGTGTCCGGAGGAGGAACCAGAAAAAGAAGAGAGAATGATTATATGAAAAGTTTTATATGATGTTTTATTATGTTTATGTTTATGCAAAAATTTGTATGTTTTTGTTGTTTTTATCTTACAGCCCGAGGACGTGCTGTGATTTACCAGGGGGGAATGTAGCACCCTGAGGATTCGGCTGCTACAGGGGTATTGCACCTCAACCCAGAGGTGTGATATTCCACTCCCGGGTAAGGATGGAGTGTGGAACTGAGCTCGGTAGGCTGCATGCACTACATACATCCCATTTCCGAGGAACAGGCCGACGGTACTCCTACTTGGAAATGTGCAGGTACGACCGAGTCTGTTCCTGGCTGGAGTGGGAGGGGGGTGGTACATCCCAAGTAGTGTAGGGGCAGATAGGGGGAGCAGCCTGGGTAAAGATAGGAGCTCATTGGGTGCTGGTCACCTGAGCTCACACTTAGAGGGTGTATATAAGGTGGGCACCATCAGAGATCAGGGTCAGTCAGCCACAGTCAGTCAGTCTGAGAGGAGCCAGAGGAAGAGGAGCAGAGCAGCCCTAGAGAGAGAGAGAGAGGAGAAAGAAGGAAAGACCCAGAGAGGGGACAAAGAGAGGACTCTGAGAACCCAAATTCAAGCTACGGGTGAAGAGTCGGCATCAGGGTACCGGAACCCAAGCTGGTGGGGGCAAAAACACACCCCAGCCAGAGACCGGAGGCCGTGGGCAGCGTCTGCCACGGCCACCCACCACATCCACCACGAAGGCATACCACGTGGAGGGTCAGGGAACCCAAGGCCAAGGGTCTCCCAACAGAAGGCCCGAGGGAGCTGGACCTGGGTGGATCAATAGTGGGGACGGCCAGAGAAAGGACAGAAGGAGAGCTCAGGGTCACGCTCCGGACTCGCTTGGGGGTTGGCTGGATCCAGGACCTGGTGGACGCAGCACGGCTCGGGTGGTCACTTGAAGCTGGAGTGACCGGAACATCAGCAGTGAGTAAATACCCTAAAACTGCACAACCCGACTCTGTCTTCCTTTAACATCTATGCTGCACCACCACAACCCCCATCCTCTGCACCTGACCCCCTGAGGCTATACCCCACCCGTTGGGGGTTATACCACCAAAAGCTGCACCTACACCATCAGCCTCAGCGGACCCTGCTGCAGCGGCGGCCATAGTGACCGCAATACAACGGGTGGCGTAGTCGACAATAAAGAACTTAATAACATCTGTAGGACTGCCACATACAACTGAGTTTGACACCCTGGGCACGGACCGGGTCACAGCCACTCGGAAGACTACAACTCCCATCTGATCCGGCTCCGGATATTCCCCCTAAAGAATATGGCCCAGGGGGCGCGTCACTATGTGTAACAAAAATGCTCATCTGCTATGAACGCCGCCCGATGTCATGCCAAACCATTGGCGGCCCGTGATCAGGTGACGGGCGTGCCGATGGGAGTGGTTTGTGATGGGCTTCCAGTGCCGCCATGTTAAATGCCGGTGTCAGAGATTGACAGTGGAATTTAACATGTTAACAGCTGCGGGTGGATCACGATTCCACCCGTGGCTGTTAGGGGCACATGACAGCTTATCAGATTAGCTGTCATGTGCCAGGAAAGAGGCGGGCTCAGAGCAGGAGCCCGCATCAAAGCGGGAGACACGACATGCACCATATATACACGGTACATGTCGTGAAGGGGTGAAAGACCAGGATGGGCAGTCACTGTTTACTTCCTCTCTGGATTCAGCCATTCACCTTTCCACTCGTCGCCTTTTGGAGCAGGCAGTCGTGAAGTCTTCATCCAGATCTCAAAATTACTGCATGAACTCCTTAGCTCCTCTCTTTTGCAGACAATCACAAGACCATAAAGCTCAGTGTCTATCAGAGTCACACTTTACACAGTGCAGCCAGAGAGTGCTCTGCTCCCTTATACAGTACTATCATAGAGTGATCTGCTTCCCTATAGAGTGTTGCTTAAAGAGTGCTCTGTTCCATAATACATACTTATATGTTCTATATATAGTAATTAGCATAAATGAGTACACCCCCTTTGAAAACTAAGATTTTAATCAATATTTCACTGAACACAAAAACAATTTCTTTATTTTGACAAGACTGAGTTTCATAGAACATTTTTTAATCCATAACATGAAAGTAGGGTTAATAATATAACTTTTATTGCAAAATCTTCAGTTTTACTCAAATTTGTTGACGCAAAAATGAACACACCCCACGGGAAAAAATACTACATCTAGTATTTTGCCAAACAATAGGTGTAAACACCCAAAATAGAGTAACCATAAACCACGAATGAATAAAATTAATAACTTTATTACAAATATATTAAAAAGATACATATGTCAGAACAATATCAAGGTCTTAAGGAGGAAAACAGATAAACAACATTTGCATGGGAGAAACAGTAGTAGTGTGCAGTATTTGGTTATGGGCACAACATGTGGGCGGGGGTCCTATTATTTGTCAAAAAGGAATACCATAATGGATACCCCTAATCCGCTATTACATGTAAGTAACAGACCATCAAAATCAGAGTGAAAATTGCTTACCCATAATGTGCCCTTGCTACACGCATTCCCCCTGCAGCCCGACGCGCGTTGCGCGGAGTGGCTTTGTCAAGGAAATGCTGTATGTCCTGTTCTGTCCTGTGGGCATATATATATATGTACCTGTATCAGCTGCTGGTAATCAATGGCGTGTGCGCACCAGTTCCCACGCTGCCCTGGTCGTCCCCTTCATGGCCGTCCTCATGTGGTGCGCATGTCGGGTAAACTATGAACCATTGACATCAGATAACATGTGTACCACACACCTCAGGCAGCCATCCATGGTACAACACAGTGGAGAGTCTGCCTCGCACGCGCATAGCGGCAGCCATCTTAGTGAAGACCAGAATACTCTCATGTAGTGTAATCATATAAAAATATGTAAATGTTTAAAAGAAAAACCCATATCCCTTGAATAAATGAGCTAAGAAATGGGGAAGGGTTCGCATAAAGGAATCTCAGGATCAAAGCAGTATGTACTGAACAAAAGATATACTATAGTATATTAGGTCATATATGAAAAATAAGGTGCAAAGGTGCATGTGAAGGTGACAATGTGCTACAGATAATATTTAATGAGGTACAAGTAAGCAATAAATATTTAAAGTGACAGTGCAATTAAAAAGGTCAAAAACACGACCAGTAAATAATATATCCTAATTAATAAAAAAGACGAAGAACACAATTATCATATACATAAAAAAACAGACAAACAACCCCCCCAAAAAACCTCCTCCAAATGTCCCAAAATACTGAAAATATCAATTTGAGGTGAGTCTTGATCCTTCATTTTTCAAGGGATATAAGCGTTCTATAGTGAAGATGGCACAGCATGATGAGCATATCCAGTACATATCCTTAGTAGCATCAACGGCAGAAAGACACAAACAAACAAATAAAATAAAAAATAAAAAGACAGAACAAATTAAAAAGCATGAATAATATAACAATACACAGCAGAGACCATATAAAAAAAGGGGGACATAATCATAGAAACGGGACAAAACTAAGTTTTTCCTTTAGTCCCATAGATGCCATAGTGTTCAGGGTAATGATCCATTGACACTCCCGTTGTGCTAGAATATGCTTTATGTCGCCTCCCACCCTCTGATCCCACCATAGATCTCATCTATACACCTGACCTTCAGGCCCCGTGGGTCAGATTCATGAAAGGTCCTAAAATTAGTGTTGAGCGAGCACTAAAATGCTCGGGTGCTCGAAGCTCGGGCCGAGCTCACCGTGATACTCGGGTGCTCGACCCGAGCAACGAGCCCAATGTTAGTCTATGGGAGACCCGAGCATTTTTGCAGTGGCACCCCTGGCAGTCTGTAGAAAGCCTAAAAAGTGCCCAAAACGATAGTGACAGTGCTCAAATGACATGGGGACAGCATGGGGATCGCCCCAGGAAGCATTTCTGACCCCCAGGTTACTGCTGTCAACAACGTGGTCAGAGGTATTAAGCCACTTTTACAGGCTCATAATAAAACGTTCAAAAACGAAAGTGAAACTGTTTTCCTGTGAAAGGAACATCCTTTCCAGGGTAAAGACTTGTGTATAAGGTAAAATAAATAACCAAAAACAAAAATACTCCTCCACACCTTGGGCTATGTTCACAAGTAGCATTTTTTATGCGTTTTTGCACTCTTGTATTGCTTTCAACCGTGACAAATGCATTCACCGGGAAATGTCATTTTAACATTTTACAATCTTATCTGGCCATGTGCTGTGTGATACATGCATACAGTGCTGAAAAGACATGGGAACAGCATGGGGAAGACCCCTGGAAGCATCTCTGACACCCAGGTCACTGCCTAAAAGTGTGCCCATCAGAAGTGATCCTTGCCGCATCAGAAGATGCAGACTTGCAACTATCCCCGTGCAAGTCCTCGTCCCAGGGCAGTGTTCAATTGTACCTCCCCCATTCCTTGCAATGCAAGTGCAAGTATGCAGCCTGCCACCCACCCACGCCCAGGCTGCAATACCATACTGCTTGCTTGCTTGCACTTGAAATTGGGCCTTTTAGGCATGTGGAGGCGGAATCTGGCCACCATGTCATGGCTGCGTCGGCGGCCTGGTATCCATACTCACTCCCCAGCCGCCCGGCGGCTGGGTGTCCAAGCTTGGTCCCCAGCCGCCAGGGGGCGGCCGGGTGTCCATACTCACTCCCCAGCCGCCCGGCGGCCGGGTGTCCACGCTTGGTCCCCAGCCGCCAGGGGGCGGCCGGGTGTCCATAAACGGTCCCCAGTCGCCCCTATTTGAAGGACAGCCTAGCCACAAACACATGGACAAGTGAATGTGGCCAGGGATGGTCCATCTGACTGATGCCTTCACACTGGGTTAATATTGTGGAAGCCGGGACACAGTTGGACACTGGGATGCAACACGTCCTCCAGACATAGAGGATTGCGGGTCCTGGGTCAATCAGGCTTCAACACAAAGTTCAAAAGGTAGACAGCAGTGGTCGGCCTCCTACACAATGAGTAAATTATTCATGATCATGAGGCCATCCATCTCCTTAGCTTTCTGTTCCTTGGAATGCAAGCGCATGTATGTAGTAGCGGCTAGGCCTGAGGTGGTCAGTGTTTTGGCGCATATCCTACCTCCTCCGAGGATTGCTGGAT
This sequence comes from Phyllobates terribilis, assembly GCF_046119375.1. Lineage (NCBI taxonomy): Eukaryota > Metazoa > Chordata > Amphibia > Anura > Dendrobatidae > Phyllobates > Phyllobates terribilis. Next base: position 220,012,889 of record NW_027362769.1, on the reverse strand, counting down.
TTTTTCCTGCTACTATCCCAATTCTATGACTCCCGTTAAAACAAAGCTTCAGGTGATGAATGATAGATGAGGTGGTGGCAAAGGACAAAGAGCAGGAGGAACAGGGACCATTCACATCAATATCAGGCCAGTCAACCACACATGTCTTGTAGGATATGTTTCTGTACCAAAAGGAGCGGTTCGGCTACACAGTTATAGGGCATACAGTGAGTGCAATGCCTACCAAAAATTTTGAGGCACTTCAATGCCCCTTGGAAGTGACATGGAGGTCAAAGGACCTTAACTAAACCATTTTTTCCATTTATAGCAACTGGGTCTCCTGTACACTGTTGGCCTAAGCAGTGAATGGAAGGCTTTCCAAAAATTATCAGGAACTTCAATGCCCCTTGAAACAGATGTGGATTACAGCGTACTAAAAACCTTCTACCCATTATTGGCGAGTGGGTCTCCCTTAGTGTTCGCTTATGCATTGAAGAGCAAAAGCTGACTAAAATTAGGAGGAAATGCATTGCCCGTTGGAAGAGTCGTGGAGGTTAGAGTTAATTAAAAACAACATTTCAATGCCCCTTGGAAGAGCTGTGGAGTTCAGAGTGGTTTAACAAGACGGTTTTAATGCCCCTTGGAAGAGTGCTGGAGGTCGCAGTGGAATAAAAAGACAATATCAATGCCCCTTGGAAGAGACGTGGAGGTCACAGTAGCTTAACAAGACAGTTTTAATGCCCCTTGGAAGAGTGGTGGAGGTCACAGTGGAATAAAAAGACAAAATCAATGCCCCTTGGAAGAGTGGTGGAGGTCACAGTAGCTTAACAAGACGGTTTTAATGCCCCTTGGAAGAGTGGTGGAGGTCGCAGTGGAATAAAAAGACAATATCAATGCCCCTTGGAAGAGTGGTAGAGGTCACAGTAGCTTAACAAGACGGTTTTAATGCCCCTTGGAAGAGTGGTGGAGTTCAGAGTGGTTTAACAAGACGTTTTTAATGCCCCTTGGAAGAGTGGTGGAGGTCACAGTAGCTTAACAAGACGGTTTTAATGCCCCTTGGAAGAGTGGTGGAGGTCGCAGTGGAATAAAAAGACAATATCAATGCCCCTTGGAAGAGTGGTGGAGGTCACAGTAGCTTAACAAGACGGTTTTAATGCCCCTTGGAAGAGCTGTGGAGTTCAGAGTGGTTTAACAAGACGGTTTTAATGCCCCTTGGAAGAGCTGTGGAGTTCAGAGTGGTTTAACAAGACGGTTTTAATGCCCATTGGAAGAGTGGTGGAGGTTGCAGTGGAATAAAAAGACAATATCAATGCCCTTTGGAAAAGCTGTGGAGTTCAGAGTGGTTTAACAAGACGGTTTTCATGCCCCTTACAAGAGCCATGCAGTACAGCATATTAAAAACATTATTCCCATTATTGGGGAGTGGGTCTCCCATAGTCTTTGCCTATGCCTTCCAAGCAAAAGCTGCCAAAAATTAGGCTGGAGGAACTTGCAATGCTGGCAACATGGACCACAGTCACCCTGGTGGTATAGTGGGGGTGGAGGCTGAGGATAAGGAGAAGAGCAAAAAACAGCCGGAATGAGGAAGCGTATACCGATGTGTGGGTGTGAAGGGGTGCATGGGAATACACCTCCAGAAATAACACAGTGGATTTGACTTTATTTTACTCTGCTGTCATTTGGTGGTGATGAGAAGTCTGGCCCAATCCAGCCCTTGTTCATTTTGATAAGGGTCAGCTTGTCAGCATTGTCAGTTGACAGGCGAGTGCGCTTATCAGTTATAATTCCCCCAGGCGGCACTAAAAACATGCTCCGATAACACGCTAGCGGCAGGGAAGGCCAGGACCTCCAAGGTGTACAGAGCGAGTTGATTCCAAGTGTCCAGCTTGGATACCCAATAATTAAAAGGCACAGAGGAATCACGGAGGACGCTGGTACGGTCGGCAAGGTACTCCCTCACCATCTTTTGAAACTTTCCACTCCTTGTGAGAGTACCCCGCGCTTCAGGGCCTGTAAGCTGGTCTGGTCTCAGAAAACTGTCCCAGAACGTTGACAGTGTTCCCCTGCCTCTGCTGGATTGGAGTTGCGTCTCTCTCGCCTGTACGCCTTGGTTGGGCAACGAACTGTGACCTCTGCCGCTAGAGTGTTCAGATGGGAATTTTTTTTAACAGTTCTGCAGCAAGGGCCTTCTGGTACTGCCCCATTTATGTAGACCTCTCCACCTCAGGAATAAGAGAGTGAAAGTTCTCCTTGTAGCGGGGGTCTAAAAGTGTCACCAACCAGTAATGACTGTCACCCAACATTTTGACAACACGAGAGTCACGGTTAAGGCAGCGTAACATAAAGTCAGCCATGCGTGCCAGACTGGTAACGGGCAAGACTTCCGTGTCCTCACCAAGATGATGACTGACCATGCTCTCCTCCTCCTCCTCCCCCCTGTCCTCAGGCCACCCACGCTGAACCGACGGTATGACAGTTGTACAGGTACTACCGTCTACAGCGCATGATACCAGCTCCTGTTCTTCCTCCTCCTCTCCCTCATTGTCCCCCAATGCACGTTGGGATGAGATGAGGCTGGGCTGTGTGTAATCGCCCGTTACAGCTTCTTGGTCCATCTCATCATACTCTGGCTGCAATGCTTCCTCTTTAATTCTCTGCAGAGAGCATTGAAAAAGACAGACAAGTGGGATGCTGACGCTAATGATGGCATCATCGCCACTCACCATGTTGGTGGACTCCTCAAAGTTTTTCAGGATGGTACATATGTCAGACATCCAGGTCCACTCCTGAGGTCTTATGTGTGGAGTCTGACCTGAATATCGACGGCCTTGTTGCAGCTGGTACTCCACAACTGCTCTCTTCTGCTCACAAATCCTTTGCAACATGTGGAGGGTAGAGTTCCAACATGTGGGGACATCGCACACCAGTCGGTGAGCCGGAAGCTGCAAATGCTGCTGCAACACAGCAAGGGCGGCGGAAGCTGTAGCCGACTTGCGAAAATGAGCTGACAGGCGGCGTACTTTGACGAGAAGATCTGGCAACTCGGGGTACTATTTAAGAAACCGCTGAACCACGAGGTTAAGCACATGAGCCAGGCATGGTACGTGTGTGATCTCGCCTCGCCTCAGTCGCCATCAGGTTACGGCCATTGTCACACACGACCATGCCTGGATGTAGGTTCAGCGGTCTCAGCCACAGATCAGCTTGCTCTTTCACAGCTGTCCACAACTCACAAGCAGTGCGAGGTTTATCACCTAAGCTTATGAGTTTCAGCGCAGCCTGTTGCCGCTTGGCGGAGGCAGTACTGCAGTGCTTCCAGCTTGTAACTGATGTGGTGATATCTGAGATGGAGGCTGAACATGAGGAGGATGATGCGCAGGAGCTGTACACTGTGGGGGCAACTCTGACTGACATAGGGCCCGCAATCCTCGGTGTGGGGAGGATGTGTTCTGTACCAAGGTCCGACTGGGTCCCGGCTTCCACTATGTTTACCCAGTGTGCCGTCAGAGAGATGTACCGTCCCTGGCCACAAGCACTTGTCCATATGTCCGTTGTCAGGTGGACTCTCCCAGTAACTGCGTTGTTGAGGGCACGGCAGATGCTTTGGGACACGTGCTTGTGTAGTGCGGGGATGGCACACCGGGCAAAATAGTGTCGGCTGGGGACCAAGTACCGAGGGACGGCCACTGCCATAAGGTTGCGGAAGGATTCAGTCTCCACCAGCCTAAAAGGCAGCATTTCCAACGCAAGCAGTCGTGAAATGTGCGAATTTAGGACTGTGGGGCGTTGGCTGCGAATTTGCGCTTTCGTTCAAAGGTCTGAGATATGGACAATTGAACGCTGCGGTGGGACATGGACGTTGATGCTGTTTCTTGAGAAACTGCCATAACAAGTGAAGACTGAGAGGAGGAGGCATCTTTGCATGCAGTATGGACAGGGGATTGCCTTGCACGCACAACAGGGGATTCACTTACACGCACAACAGCGGAAGAAGCAGTGGTGACACCCGCTGACACTGGTCGTAGACCCTGGGGTTCACCCCACAAAGTCGGGTGCTTTGCTGACATGTGCCTGATCATGCTGGTGGTGGTCAGGCTGGTAGTTTTGTCACCCCTGCTGATGCTGGCATGGCAGGTGGTACAAATGCCCTTTTTGGGTTTATCAGCAGAGTCTTTAAAAAAATTCCAGACTCTGGAAGACCTACCGGTTGTACTGGCAACGTCCGTCGTGTTGGGGAACTGTTGCCCGCCTTCTGTGTGCGGCCACCACACTGCTTCTTCCTGCCTGTTGGGGTACTCTGCCTCCCTCCCCCTGTGTGCTGCTGGCCTCGCTCTGCGTGTCCTCCTGCCACGTTGGGTATTTACTAGATCATCCACCACCTCCTCCTCTTGCACTTGCGCACCACGATCCTCCTCCTCACTTCGTGGCAATTGTGTCTCGTCATCGTCCACCTCTTGTGACAAATTGCCAGCGTCGACTTCTGGCCGTGGCTGTTCAAATATTTGGGCATCGCTACATGGGATCTCCTCTTCCACCACTTCAAGCGGAGCAGGCGAGGGGCCCAAATATGGAAATGGACCAGTGAACAGCTCTTCAGAGTGTCCAACTGTGGGATCAGTTTCTGTCTGTCGACACTCGGCATGGTGGGAGGAAGGAGCATCAGGGTGAGGAGGAGTATGCTAAAAACTTGACCGTGTGGAAGACAGACCGGAGGTGGTGGTGCCCTGGTAACTGGAAGTATTATCTGCTATCCAATTAATAACCTGTTCACACTGATCAGTTCGCAATACTAGTGTTGTAGTGTGCTTCCCTAGTAATTCGGTCAAGAAGTGGGAGCAAGAAGATGTGGCTGTTGGTTGTGGCACATTTTCACCTTGGCCACGGCCCCGTCCTCTATATGCACCATCACCAGAACGTCCAGTTCCACGTCCCTTGCCACACGCCTTGCCCATTGTAAATGAAGTAAAATAGCTTACACTCGCACTATCAATGGAAAAAGGGTAATAAAAAGGAGATTAGAACCGTGGAGGAGGAAAACTTCTATTTCTAGTTCTATTTCTCTGGCCTACACCAGAATCTTTTAAACAGATATATTTGTGTCTGAACAGTCAGGGAGACACTATTACTGTTTTTTTTACGGAAAAAAGAGCAAAAGCTGGATAAAACAGAGTTTTGAACCGTGGAACTGCAAAACCAAACTTCTAGTTATCTGGCCTACACCAGAATCTTTTAAACAGATATATTTGTGTCTGAACAGTCAGGGAGACACTATTACTGTTTTTTTTACGAAAAAAAGGCCAAAAGCTGGATAATACTGAGATTTGAACCGTGGAATTGCAAAACCACAGTTATAGTTATTATCTTTTAAACAGATATTTTGGTGTCTGAACAGTCACAGACACACTCAATTTTTTTTTTTTGGGGGGGGTGGATACCAAAAGGTTAATAAAACGCGTATTTGTACAGTCTGACTGAGGGGAAAAAAATACAGGATTTAGATGAAAAAAAAAGGATTTTTCCTGGCCCCTGAGACCGGGGCATAAGTCTAGCAATTTGACAAGCAGGAGCACACAGGACTGTAATGCACTGTTTGTTGGTATAACCACTGCGTCTACTATACAGCCTGCCTGCCTGCCTGATATCTGGGATGGATATTAGTCCTGAGAAGGACTGTTTGTTTGATTTAGCAGCCTTTAGAGACCCTATACTAACTATTTCGCACTATATATCTCTCCCTAACTCAGCAGCACTCTCCCTACACTGTCTGATCCCCGGCGACTGTGTCCAAGATGGCGGCGCCCGGTTTTAAATACTCGAGGTGACGCTGTGCGGCCAGCCAATCACTGTAATGCCCACAAACAACATGGCTGCGGCATTACAGTGACTTGCTGGCAATCCCTGCATGTTCATTGGCTCTGTAAAGAGCGCCAAACGTGCAGGGCGGAGACCCGAGCTCCCGCCCGAGTAACCCGGAAATGCTCGGTGCTCGCCGAACATCCCAAGTAGCGAGATGCTCGGGCAAGTACCGAGCAGTGTCGAGCATGCTCGTTCAACACTACCTAAAATGTCTGGGTATACTTTTCAAGGTGGATGGATCGAGGGAGTCCTCTGCTGCCAAGATGTCGCATACATGCTCGCGAGTCATGGTCTTAAGTTCACGAGAGGTGAGGCCAATATAAATGAGAGAACCAGGACAAGTAGCATAATAGACTACATACGTGGTATTACAGGTGATATAGTCACGGATTGTAAATTCTATATTCCCATCTCAAGAGGTAAATCTACTGCACTTTATAATATTGGGGCAGGCAACACACTCACCACATGAGTAGCATCCTTTTCTAGGCCCATGTGAATCAAACCATGATTTCTTTTTTGCCACATAATGGCTTTTAACCAAATGATACCGCAGGTTCATGCTCCGTCTCGGTATCATCCATGGAATGGGTGATAAATGAGTAGCGAGTGAGTTATACTGCTCCTCAAGAATTGGCCAACTGGGATGGTCTTGATTACTTGATACAAATGCACTGAAAAAGTGTGCAACAATGAATTGAATGAAGTCTCTTTTTGATATAGAACTGTTTGTATCGAGCCATCAGCCTCAACATGAAGTTGTATGTCCAGAAAATCAATTGGGTTTTGATGCCATTTATATGTAAATTTCTAATTGAAAATATTATCATTCAATCCCTGCATGAATCCGATTGACTCCGTCACACTGCCCTGCCAAATCATCAGAACATCGTAGATGTAACGGAACCAACCTAAAACTGGGTCTGAGGCGTGTGCTCCATCACACTGGAAAACCTGCCTCTCACAGTAACCAAGAAACAGGTTTGCATATGACGGAGCACACGCCGTGCCCATGGCGGTCCCTTGGGTCTGCAGATAGAACCTATCTTTGAATACAAAAAAGTTGTGCAGCAGGGCGAATTCAAGCAGGTCTAAAATGAATTCAGAAAAGTGGCCATCCCAGTTGGCATTCTCGAGGAAGAAGCGGCCACCCTTAGTCCATCATTGTGTCTAATCGATGTATATAATGACTCAGTGTCAATAGTGACAAGAATCATATTTGCCTCAAGATAGAGACTGTTGATGTTATGATCTGCAACATGTACTAAGGAGAGATAGGGGAAAGCTGTCCCTACAGTAAGACTAAGCTGAATCCCTACGATGTAGCGGGCTGCCTGTTCCTAGTGAACAGACCCGTCTTAGTCCTCGGCTAGTCTGAACGAAGACCTATAGAATTTAGGGAGGGGTCCCTAAAAGAACTAAGGACTGGGACAAAAATGGGACACCTCCTAAACAGAAGTTGTTGCAGAACACAAAAAGACAAACTGACAAAATGTACTAGAGGTCCCAGAGGACCAAGCGAACTTGACAGAGAAAGACACCGAAGCACCAGGCTAGAGAGACAGTAAAACAATGAAGTCCAGCACAGCCAGGAGGGCAGAGCTGGAAAATAAAGGCAGATGGTCACGTGACCGCAAAACCCAAGAGAGAAAAAACAAACAGGTGGGTCCTAACAGTACCTCCTCTTTTATGAGGATCCTCCCCAAGCCCAGGCCTATCCGGAAACCTCCTGTGGAAAGCTTTAACAAGCCTAGGAGCAGAGACATCATCCGCCCTTACCCAGGAGTTCTCTTCTGGACAGAAACCCTTCCAGGAGACAAGATACTGTAATCTCCCTCTATGCCATCTAGAATTCAAGATACGAGAAATTTCATATTCACAGGAGGAACTGTGACAGTGGCGTCCCTATCAGATACAGTACAGACCAAAAGTTTGGACACACCTTCTCATTTAAAGATTTTTCTGTATTTTCATGATTATGAAAATTGTACATTCACACTGAAGAAGAAACCAAGCAATGTGAACTGAGGTCTAAGATGGAACACATGCAAGTAATAGGAGCATGTTCACACTAGCAAAAAGAAGCAAAACCTACAATAGACAAAAAATATATCTCATACCCTACCATCATTATATATAAATGTAAAGCAAAGTTGCATAATAAATATTAGTATATATGTAGCTTACCACGGGTCTAGGTGATCTGAAGTTGGGACCCAGTCCTATTTGTCTACCCTTTTATATGATCAAAAATAGTTCACTAAGTACCCTATATTTATTATGCAACTTTGCTTTACATTTATATATAATGATGGTAGGGTATGAGATATATTTTTTGTCTTTTGTAGGTTTTGCTTCTTTTTGCTAGTGTGAACGTGCTCCTATTACTTGCATGTGTTCCATCTTAGACCTCAGTTCACATTGCTTGGTTTCTTGTCTAGTTTGCATTCTGTGCAATTTAAGGGTGTGGCATCCCCTTTGTTGAGCTGATTAGTATATATATAGCTTACCACGGGTCTAGGTGATCTGAAGTTGGGACCCAGTCCTATTTGTCTACCCTTTTATATGCATTACTTCAACTTTGATATACAGTAAGGTTTTTAATATAGACAGTATAGGTACCGTCCCAATTTAGGGTCACCTTGCCGCTGGTGGGACGGCTTGTATACTTTTTTTGATCAAAAATAGTTCACTAAGTACCCTATATTTATTATGCAACTTTGCTTTACATTTATATATAATGATGGTAGGGTATGAGATATATTTTTTGTCTTTTGTAGGTTTTGCTTCTTTTTGCTAGTGTGAACATGCTCCTATTACTTGCATGTGTTCCATCTTAGACCTCAGTTCACATTGCTTGGTTTCTTGTCTAGTTTGCATTCTGTGCAATTTAAGGGTGTGGCATCCCCTTTGTTAAGCTGATTCGTATATATGTAGCTTACCACGGGTCTAGGTGATCTGAAGTTGGGACCCAGTCCTATTTGTCTACCCTTTTATATGCATTACTTCAACTTTGATATACAGTAAGGTTTTTAATATAGACAGTATAGGTACCGTCCCAATTTAGGGTCACCTTGCCGCTGGTGGGACGGCTTGTATACTTTTTTTGATCAAAAATAGTTCACTAAGTACCCTATATTTATTATGCAACTTTGCTTTACATTTATATATAATGATGGTAGGGTATGAGATATATTTTTTGTCTTTTGTAGGTTTTGCTTCTTTTTGCTAGTGTGAACATGCTCCTATTACTTGCATGTGTTCCATCTAAGACCTCAGTTCACATTGCTTGGTTTCTTGTCTAGTTTGCATTCTGTGCAATTTAAGGGTGTGGCATCCCCTTTGTTGAGCTGATTAGTATATATGTAGCTTACCACGGGTCTAGGTGATCTGAAGTTGGGACCCAGTCCTATTTGTCTACCCTTTTATATGCATTACTTCAAATTTGATATACAGTAAGGTTTTTAATATAGACAGTATAGGTACCGTCCCAATTTAGGGTCAACTTGCCGCTGGTGGGACGGCTTGTATACTTTTTTTGATCAAAAATAGTTCACTAAGTACCCTATATTTATTATGCAACTTTGCTTTACATTTATATATAATGATGGTAGGGTATGAGATATATTTTTTGTCTTTTGTAGGTTTTGATTCACACTGAAGGCATCAAAACGATGAATTAACACATGTGGAATTATATACTTAACAAAAAAGTGTGAAACAACTGAAAATATGTCTTATATTCTAGGTTCTTCAAAGTAGCCACCTTTTGCTTTGATAACTGCTTTGTACACTCTTGGCATTCTCTTGATGAGCTTCAAGAGGTAGTCACCGGAAATGGTTTTCACTTCACAGGTGTGCCCTGTCAGGTTTAATAAGTGGGATTTCTTGCCTTATAAATGGGGTTGGGACCATCAGTTGTGTTGTGCAGAAGTCTGGTGGATACACAGCTGATAGTCCTACTGAATAGACTGTTAGAATTTGTATTATGGCAAGAAAAAAGCAGCTAAGTAAAGACAAACGAGTGGCCATCATTACTTTAAGTAATGAAGGTCAGTCAGTGCGAAAAATTGGGCAAACTTTGAAAGTGTCCCCAAGTGCAGTTGCAAAAACCATCAAGTGCTACAAAGAAACTGGCTCACGTGAGGACCGCCCCAGGAAAGGAAGACCAAGAGTCACCTCAGCTTCTGATGATAAGTTTATCCGAGTCACTAGCCTCAGAAATCGCAGGTTAACAGCAGCTCAGATTAGAGACCAGGTCAATGCCACACAGAGTTCTAGCAGCAGACACATCTCTATAACAACTGTTAAGAGGAGACTTTGTGCAGCAGGCCTTCATGGTAAAATAGCTGCTAGGAAACCACTGCTAAGGACAGGCAACAAGCAGAAGAGACTCGTTTGGGCTAAAGAACACAAGGAATGGACATTAGACCAGTGGAAATCTGTGCTTTGGTCTGATGAGTCCAAATTTGAGATCTTTGGTTCCAACCACCGTGTCTTTCTGTGACGCAGAAAAGGTGAAAGGATGGACTCTACATGCCTGGTTCCCTCCGCGAAGCATGGAGGAGGAGGTGTGATGGTGTGGGGGTGCTTTGCTGGTGACACTGTTCGGGATTTATTCAAAATTTAAGGCATACTGAACCAGCATGGCTACCACAGCATCTTGCAGCGGCATGGTATTCCATCTGGTTTGCGTTTAGTTGGACCATCATTTATTTTTCAACAGGACAATGACCCCAAACACACCTCCAGGCTGTGTAAGGGCTATTTGACTAAGAAGGAGAGTGATGGGGTGCTACGCCAGATGACCTGGCCTCCACAGTCACCAGACCTGAACCCAATCGAGATTGTTTGGGGTGAGCTGGACTGCAGAGTGAAGGCAAAAGGGCCAACAAGTGCTTAGTATCTCTGGGAACTCCTTCAAGATTGTTGGAAGACCATTTCCGGTGACTACCTCTTGAAGCTCATCAAGAGAATGCCAAGAGTGTGCAAAGCAGTCATCAAAGCAAAAGGTGGCTACTTTGAAGAACCTAGAATATAAGACATATTTTCAGTTGTTTCACACTTTTTTGTTAAGTATATAATTCCACATGTGTTAATTCATAGTTTTGATGCCTTCAGTGTGAATGTACAATTTTCATAGTCAAGAAAATGCAGAAAAATCTTTAAATGAGAAGGTGTGTCCAAACTTTTGGTCTGTACTGTACGTCAGCCTTTTTCAAAAAGGAAACATGAAACACAGGATTAATCTTCCAGGAAGTAGGGACATCCAACCTAACAGCAGACGGGTTAACAACCTGAAGCACTTTAAATGGGCCCACAAACTTAGGACCCAGTTTTTTAGAGGGAATCCTCAACCGCAGGTTCTTTGAGGACAACCAAACCATGTCACCCACAGTAAACAAGACCTCTTTACGTTTCCTGTCAAAATACCTCTTCGACTTCTTGTTAGCCTCTTGAAGGTTGCAACGTACATTACACTGTGTGCCGAATTATTAGGCAAGTTGTATTTTAGAGGATTATTTTTATTATTGATCAACAACTATGTTCTCAATCAACCCAAAAGACTCATAAATATCCAAGCTTAATATTTTTGGAAGTTGGGGTGGTTTTTTTTTTTAGATTTGGCTATCTTAGGAGGATATCTGTTTGTACAGGTAACTATTACTGTGTCAAATTATTAGGCAACTTAATAAAAACCAAATATAATCCCATCTCACTTGTATATTTTCACCAGGTGAACCAATATCAGTGAACCAAATTTAGAAATAAACATTTCTGACATGCAAAAACAAAAAACAACAAAAATTAGTGATCAATATAGCCACCTTTCTTTATGATCACACTCAACAGCCTTCCATCCATAGATTCTGTCAGTTGCTTGATCAGTTTTCCATCAACATTGCGTGCAGCAGCCACCACAGACACTGTTCCGAGAGGTGTACTGTTTTCCCTCCCTGTAGATCTCACATTTTATGATTGACCACAGGTTCTCTATGGGGTTCAGATTAGGTGAACAAGGGGGCAATGTCATTATTTTTTCTTCTTTTAGACCTTTACTGGCCAGCCACGCTGTGGAGTAGTTGGATGCATGTGATGGAGCATTGTCCTGCATGAAAATCATGTTTTTCTTGAACGATACCAACTTCTTCCTGTACCACTACTTGAAGAAGTTGTCTTCCAGAAACTGGCAGTAGGTCTGGGAGTTGAACTTCACTCCATCCTCAACCCAAAAAGGTCCCACAAGTTCATCTTTGATGATACCTGCCCATATCGGTACCCCACCTCCACCTTGCTGGCGTCTGAGTCGGAGTGGAGCTCTCTGTCCTTTACTGTTCCAGCCTCTGGCCCATCCATCTGGCCCATCAAGAGTCAGTCTCATTTCATCAGTCCATAAAACCTTTGAAAAATCAGTCTTAAGATATTTCTTGGCCCATTCTTGATGTTTTATCTTATGTTTCTTGTTCAAAGGTGGTCGTTTTTTAGCCTTCCTTACCTTGGCCATGTCCCTGAGTATTGCACACCTTGTGCTTTTTGATACTCCAGTAATGTTGCAGCTCTGAAATATGGCAAAACTGGTGGCGAATGGCATCTTGGCAGCTTCATGCTTGATTTTCCTCAATTCATGGGCAGTTATTTTGCGCCTTTTTTGGCCAACACTCTTCTTGCAACCCTGTTGGCTATTTGCCATGAAACACTTGATTGTTCGGTGATCACGCTTCAGAAGTTTGGAAATTTCAAGACTACTGCATCCCTCTGCAAGACATCTCACAATTTTGGACTTTTCAGAGCGCATCAAATCTCTCTTCTGACCCATTTTGCCAAAGGAAAGGAACTTGCTTAATAATTAAGCACACCTTATATAGGGTGTTGATGTCATTAGTCAACACCCCTCCTCATTACAGAGATGCACATCACCAGATTTACTTAATTGGTAGTTGGCTCTCAAGCCTATGCAGCTTGGAGTAGGACAACATGTATTAAAAGTATCATGTGATCAAAATACTCATTTGCCTAATAATTCGGCACACAGTGTAGTCCAAACTCTCTCCAAATCACCGGAAAAATTCTCCTCCTCCAGCACCGCCGACCCTAATTTGGAGAACAAACCAAAAGACGGATGTCTCCCAGTACAACAAAAAAAGGAGAACACCCAGCAGAGGAGGATGTATGATTGTTAAGAGCAAATTCTGCGAGAGGCAGAAACTCAGACCACACCTCTTGATTGTCTGCCACAAAACAACACAAAAACTGTTCAACATCTTGGTTCTTTCTTTCAGTCTGTCCATTAGACTCAGGATGATAACCAGACGAAAATGACAAATGGGCTCCCAACCTGTCACAAAAAGCACCCCAAAAGCGAGCCACAAAATGAGGTCCTCTATCAGAAACAATATCCGTGGGAACGCCATGAAGCTTGACAATCTCCTTAACAAACGCCTTAGCAAGTGTCTTGGTGCAGGGCAACTTAATGAATGGAACCAAATGACTCATCTTACTAAAACGGTCCACGACCACCCAGATGACTGTAAAACCCTCGGACACAGGAAGATCAGTAATAAAATCCATTATGAGATGCGTCCAAGGCGCACTAGGAACCTCCAGAGGGCAAAGCAACCCCGCAGCAGGAGTATGTGAAGCCTTTGACCTAGCACACACAGTACACTGACGCACCCACTTGATGACTTCCTTCTGCCATCCAGGCCACCAAAAACTGCGACTAATAAGTCTCTTAGTTTCCGAAATTCCTGGATGACCTGCCAACCGAGACTCATGACACTCCACAAACAAATCTCTCCTAAAGGCTCTAGGCACGAACAACCTCCCATGGGGAGTGTTAGATGGAGCATCATCTTGAGCATTCAGAATCCCATTCTCCAAATCAGAGTCCAATTCCGCCACCACAACTCCTTTCTGTAAAATGCTCTCCTCCTCCTCGGCACCGACCGTAAGAGAGAAGCTGCGAGATAAAGCATCGGCTTTAACATTCTTAGTACCAGGGATATAGGTAACAGAAAAATGAAACCGAGAAAAAAAAAGTGCCCGCCTAGCTTGACGGGCATTCAAGAACTTGGCAGCATCCAGATAGATCAAATTCTTATGATCTGTGAAAACCTGAATAGGAAATCTAGCGCCTTCCAAAAAATGACACCAATGTTCAAACGCAAGTTTAATAGCCAGCAACTCTCGATTACCAACATCATAATTCAGCTCGGTTTCCGAAAAAATTTTTGTAAAGAAGGCACAAGGATGTACTCCACCCTTGTTCTCCTTAGACAAAACTGCTCCGACCCCCACCGATGAAGCATCGACCTCGACCAAAAAAGGCTTGGTCTCATCAGGCTGCATAAGGGTAGGGGCAGAACTGAAGCTCTCTTTGAGATACTCAAATGCTTGAATGGCCTCAGTAGTCCACTGGGCCGTATTCGCACCTTTCCTGGTGAGATCGGATAGAAGTTTAACAATTACAGAAAAATTCTTAATGAATTTCTTGCAATAATTGGCAAAACCCAAAAATCTCTGTATAGATTTCAAACCAATAGGCCTAGGCCATTCCTGCACAGCCTGAACCTTCACAGGGTCCATCTCAAAGCCCTCGCTGGAGACAATGTAGCCCAAAAAACTAATTTTCTGCAGAGCGAACTCACATTTCTCCAGCTTAGCAAAGAGTGAATTATCACTCAATAACTGCAAAACTTCACATACACTCTGCCAATGGGACTCTAGATCTGGTGAATAAATCAAAATGTCATCCAAATACACAACCACATTCTTACCAATCAAAGGTCTCAAGATGTCATTAATAAGGTTCTGAAAAAATGCAGGTGCATTGGTAAGACCAAAAGGCATAACCAGATTCTCAAAATGACCTACCGGAGTGTTAAAAGCAGTTTTCCATTCATCACCCTCCTTCACTCGTAACAAATTGTATGCCCCCCGGAGATCAATTTTGGAGAACCACTTGGCTCCAACTAACTGGTTAAACAAGTCAGGAATTAACGGCAATGTGTAGGTATTGCGTACGGTAATCTTATTAATTTCACGAAAATCCAGACATGGACGTAAACCGCCGTCCTTTTTTTAGCAAAGAAAAATCCAACTGCCACAGGCGACTTAGAAGGTCTAATGTGACCTGCAGCCAGGCTAGTCTGTATGTACTCCTCCAAGGCCTTTCTTTCAGGGATACTTAGATTAAACAAGCGACTCTTGGGAAGAGTAGCTCCAGGAAGAAACTCAATGGCGCAATCATAGTCCCTATGAGGAGGTAAAACTTGCGACTCCTCCTCTGAAAAAACCTTCCAAAAATCTTGAATAGGTACCGGTAATTCCCCTTTTTCCACAGCCGCAATGCAACGATTACAACATTTATCATAGCACTTAGGACTCCAAGACTTAATCACATTAGTAGACCAGTCCAACAAAGGATTGTGCAGTTTTAACCAAGGCAAACCTAGAACAACTGGAGAGGGCAAATTATCCAAAACAGCGAAGTCCAAAATTTCTTGGTGAACTCCATTGATAGTGAGGGGAAATGCAGCAACCTTGTGAGTAATACATTTCAAAGGAGTGTTATCAATTGCAATCACAGAAATAAGTGATGACAAAGGTTTGGATTTCAATTTAAAGGGAAGGTGCCATCAAAAAAAAATTTTTTTTTCAACAATTGCAAAAACGTAAAGTATTATTGTTTTGATTCGTTTTTCCAACATTATCATATTTTTTTTAATGGAGTAAAATATGAAAAATAACTTAAAGTTTGATATGTTCCACTTTGAAACACTAGGGGGAGCAGCTACTGAAATTTGGCATGAAAACCTTGTGTAGAGCTGGCATGCATTACGACTGCTGAAAATCTGGGCTGGATTAGCTCCATGTCTGATGTCTCCTCCTCCCCCCTCCATATCTGGGTGTTTACAAATGGATAAGAGACAATGAAGTTTAGGAATTTGGCTCCTCACTGTGAGAGATCCTTTTTGTTGTAGACACAAAGTGATACCAACACACAACTACATGCAGATCCTTATGCAGCAAGGTCTGATATTAGGCTGTGCCCACTTAAATTTCTGCATCATTTCTGCATCCCCCTGCTGCGGGAAAACGCAAGCCTAATTCAAATGCGTTTTCCCGCAAATCAAGCGTTTTTGGATGCATTTTAGCATCACTTGGAAAAGTGCTTGACAGGTTGGTCACACTGCATAGTGCTTGACAAGTTTGACCAACTTTTTACTATTGATGCTGCATATGCAGCATCAATAGTAAAAGATAGAATGTAAAAAATAATAAGTCTCTTCACCGCTACTCCCCGGCAGCTTTGTTCCCAGAGATAGAGCGGCAGGACCTGTGAGGACTTGACGGTCACATGACCGCAACGTCATCGCAGGCCGTTGCCGCAATGAATCTCTGGGTTCGGAGGCAGCGGCGGTGAGGAGATCGTGGGCCGACAGAGGGTAAGTATATCGATATTTATTATTTTAATTCTTTTTTTACAACAGGTTTTATGGTACCTGGAGGAGAGTCTCCTCTCCTCCAGACCTGGGTATCATACGCATATTGAAGCGCACAATATACACATGGTGGGCATGGACATAGGCATAAAGCGGCGATTACGCCGTCTAACCGCAAAATTAATGGACATGCTACGTGTTTTTGCGCAGCGATAATACGCAGCATGTGCTCATGACTTGCGTTCTCACATAGGGGACCATGGGGGGCGTAAATACTAGCGTTTTTCAAGTGTTTGCGCTGCGTAATTTACGCAGAAAAAACTCTTAAAAAACGCTATGTGGGCACACAGCCGTAGACACATAGTGATACCAACACACAACTACATGCAGATCCTTATGCAGCAAGGTCTGATACTAGAGCGTCAGCTCCGCGGCCCAGGCCTGGATATACAGGAGTATATAGTACAAAGCGATCACTGAGGTCTGATATTAGAGCGTCAGCTCTGCGGCCCAGGCCTGGATATACAGGAGTATATAGTACAGAGCAGTCACTGAGGTCTGATATTAGAGCGTCAGCTCTGCGGCCAAGGTCTGGACTGAATATTGTCCTTGTGTTCTATTTATTTTGTATATAATGTATTTAAATGTTTCAGTTTTATTTAGTAATTTGTATTTTCATTATAAATGCAAATATAAAGGGTCGTCAGTAGGGTTGAGTGAGTATGTTCTGTCCGAGTATGCTCGGGCCGAGCTCCGAGTATTTACAGCTGCTCGGTGATATGGTTGAATCGCTCCCGTGTGCATGATTTGCGACTGTTTGACAGTTTTATTACATGTGAGGAATGTCTATTTCTTACACAGTCCTGCCATGTAATAAAACTGTCAAACAGTTGCAAATCATGCACATGGGAGCGATTCATACATATCACCGAGCAGCTGTAAATACTCAGAGCTCGGCCCGAGCATACTCAGCGAAAGGGTTAATAGAACATACTCGCTCAACACTAGTCGCCAGTCATGTGACCTCTCATGTTATGGATTAGGTACCAGTGACAAGTAACAGTAGAATAGTGACTGAAGCTCTGGAGGTGACTGGAGGATAAGACCAGATGTAACAGCAGAATAGGGAGTGCAGCTCTGGAGGTGACTGGACATCACGTCTTATCCTCCAGAGCTGCACTCACTATTCTGCTGTTAGATTGTGTCTTATCCTCCAGTCACCTCCAGAGCTGCACTCACTATTCTGCTGTTAGATTGTGTCTTATCCTCCAGTCACCTCCAGAGCTGCACTCACTATTCTGCTGTTAGATTGTGTCTTATCCTCTAGTCACCTCCAGAGCTGCGGTCACTATTCTGTGTCATCATGTAACAGAATAGTGACCACAGCTCTGGAGGTGACTGGAGGATAAGACCAGATGTAACAGCAGAATAGTGACCGCAGCTCTGGCGGATAAAATCAGATGTAACAGCAGAATAGTGAGCGCAGCTCTGGAGGTGACTGGAGGATAAGACCAGATGTAACAGCAGAATAGTGAGCGCAGCTCTGGAGGTCACTGGAGGATAAGACCAGATGTAACAGCAGAATAGTGAGCGCAGCTCTGGAGGTCACTGGAGGATAAGACCAGATGTAACAGCAGAATAGTGAGCGCAGCTCTGGAGGTGACTGGACATCACGTCTTATACTCCAGAGCTGCACTCACTATTCTGCTGTTAGATTGTGTCTTATCCTCTAGTCACCTCCAGAGCTGCGGTCACTATTCTGTGTCATCATGTAACAGAATAGTGACCACAGCTCTGGAGGTGACTGGAGGATAAGACCAGATGTAACAGCAGAATAGTGACCGCAGCTCTGGCGGATAAAATCAGATGTAACAGCAGAATAGTGAGCGCAGCTCTGGAGGTGACTGGAGGATAAGACCAGATGTAACAGCAGAATAGTGAGCGCAGCTCTGGAGGTCACTGGAGGATAAGACCAGATGTAACAGCAGAATAGTGAGCGCAGCTCTGGAGGTGACTGGACATCACGTCTTATCCTCCAGAGCTGCACTCACTATTCTGCTGTTAGATTGTGTCTTATCCTCCAGAGCTGCGGTCACTATTCTGTGTTATCATGTAGCAGAATAGTGAATGCTGCTCTGGAGGTGACTGGAGAAAAAGACGTGCTGTCTTATTCTACAGTCACCTCCAGAGCAGCATTCACTATTCTGTTACATGATGACACAGAATAGTGACCGCAGCTCTGGAGGTGTCTGTCTTTGTACCCCAGCATCTGTCTGTCTCTTGTGCCCCTCTCGCCCCCAGCGTCTGTGCCCCTCTCTCCCCCTCCCCATCTCCACATCTCAATCATACAGCCGCTCAACTCTCACACAACCTATCTCCTGCTCGGAGTCGGCAGCATGAGCACAAGGCAGCTTCCTGGTGGAGGAGAAGGCACCGCCCACTGCTGTGACATCATCCAGGGGGAAACTGGACCTCACAGCATAGCTGTGGGCTTCAGAAAGATGGCGCCGATCTCCTCCCATAGGTGTGACCTGGACAGCCCAGTGAGCGTGCCCAGGTCACAGCTAAAGCTGTTTCAATGCAGCATATGCAGTCGGAGGCCGACTGCAGCATCTTATGTACAGGGGCTGCCGTATTTGAGGTGTGTAACTGGTGTTACACACCAGCAAATGCAAATGGCAGCCCCCAGCTGTTGACTAAAATAATAATAATAAAAAACGATTCTAACAGTGAATTTAATTTTGTATTAATAATAACTGATTATATAATCAATAATTATTAATACAAAAAAAAAACCTGTGACACCTTCCCTTTAAGGTTTTCCAAAAACCCTTTATCAATCACATTAAGTGTTGAACCACAATCCACAAATACCTGAAATTCAATCAAATCTCCCTGCAGAGTAGTACTCCCAGAAAGAAATACTCCTGCAGAGCGTAAACAAGCTATACGAGCGTAACTGACCTTTTTTTATTTTCTTTGCTTAATCGATGCTCACAATACTTAATCAAATGGTCAGCTTTACCACAATAAAGACACAAACCCTCGGCGACTCTCCGGTCTCTTTCCTGAGAGCGGAGTGACATCCCCCCGACCTCCATTGGTTCTCCGCCGTCAGAGCAGATTTTCTGGGAACTAGGACCTGACGTTACAGGAGTTTTTACATCATTCACCCTGGACCTCAGTCTCCTGTCCACACGAACAGCTAACTGCATAGCTTCCTGCAGAGTCTCAGGTGCAGGGAATGCAACTAGCAGATCCTTAACCCTTTCACTCAGACCAGCAAGATAAACATCTCAGAGTAGGATCATTCCATTTAACTTCTGAAGCCCATCTCCTGAAGTGTGTGCAATAATTTTCAACATCATCTGACCCCCTGATTCAAACGTCTAAGTTCTGATTCAGCAGATGAGATTCGATTAGGATCGTCATATAATAGACCCATAGCAGAAAAAAATTCTTCAACAGACCTTAAACACGGATCATTAGGTTGGAGAGAAAAGGCCCACCCCTGTGGTTCATTGTGCAAAAGTGACATAATAAAACCAATGCGCTGTGATTCATTCCCAGAGGATCTTGGTCTCAAACGAAAATATAACAAACAAGCATTTTTAAAGGAAAAAAAATCTTGCTGTTTACCATAAAAAAAATCAGTCAGTCCTACCTTGGGTTCGACAAAATGCGCTCTGGAACAGCTACTCACATGTTGCTGAAGCTCGGCCACCTCCAGAGACAATCCCTGCAGGCGTTGAGCCAAATCCTGGACGGAAACCATACTTGATCCCCGAATTTCTTTCCTTTTAGTTTTTTGGGCTGGACTTACTGTTATGATCTGCAACATGTACTAAGGAGAGATAGGAGAAAGCTGTCCCTACAGTAAGACTAAGCTGAATCCCTACATCCCTACGATGTAGCGGGCTGCCTGTTCCTAGTGAACAGACCCGCCTTAGTCCTCGGCTAGTCTGAACAAAGACTTATAGAATTAAGGGAGTGGTCCCTAAAAGAACTAAGGACTGGGACAAAAATGGGACACCTCCTAAACAGAAGTTGTTGCAGAACTCAAAAAGACAAACTGACAAAATGTACTAGAGGTCCCAGAGGACCAAGCGAACTTGCCAGAGAAAGGCACCGAAGCACCAGGCTAGAGAGACCGTAAAACACTGAAGTCCAGCACAGCCAGGAGGGCGGTGCTGGAATATAAAGGCAGATGGTCACGTGACCGCAAAACCCAAGATAGAAAAAACAAGCAGGAGGGTTCTAACAGTTGATCTTAGTTAGTACATCAGTAGTGCCTCTGACATAGGAGGGCAGCATCTCAACCAAAGGTTTGAGGTAGTAATCAATGAATTTGCAGATATCGCATAGCCCTCCTATGCCAGAGACAATAGGTCGGCCAGGGGGACTTGTGGAATCCTTATGGACCTTTGGCAGAAGGTAGAATATGGCAATTCTTGGTGACTTGGGCATTAAGCCCTGGAAGATCTTTTTGGGTATAATGCCCAAATCAAGGGCATTCTGTAGAATATTTTCCAGTTTTTGAGAATAAATGGGAAGTGGATTTTGTGGGAGCACATAATAAGTATCCTTATTTTTCAATTTACGGAGGGCCTCTCATATTTGTCAATCAGCCAGATCACCACATTTCCCCCTTTGTCCGCCGGTTTAATAACCACATCTTCCAGAGCTTGGAGCTCCTTCAAAGCCCCTCTCTGCTTGGCCCTAAGATTATCCTTGTAAAAACCCCGTGGGATCTTCTTTAGGTCTTCAATAACAAGTTTACAGAATATATCTATTTGTAGACAGACGGACAAGGGGGGAAAGGTGAGAGATTTGGGTATAACCGATTTTGGGAACGTACCTGACAGATCGGGTTGTTGCTCCCTAAGAAGATCTTCCAGTGCAGCCAAAGCTTGTAGCTCCACCACACTGTTCAACTGGATCCAGATTTGTTGTGCAGTTTCTTCAGGACCAGTTTGCGGCAAAACAATTGTATATCTTTCATGGCTGTGAAAAAATTGAAACCATTACGTGATACAAAGTTCAGGCCAAGTTTTAGTAAGCCATATTGTGCATCTGAGAGGGAATGTGATGAAAGGTTGATTACCTCAAGGGCATTGTTCCTAGCCTTTCTCTCATATTCCGGTGGAGAATTAGTTTTCTTTTTATTGTTGGCGGTGCGACCTTTTTGCATTTTTGCCGGTCGCCCCCCCTTCTTGGATTTGTCAGTTTCCAATATTTTTGATCTCTCAAGTGTAACACTTGATTCATCCTGTGATGTATGTGAGGGAATAGATCCAGAACGGGTATGGGAAGGGGGCCAGTCTCAAACCCTCTGATTTTTCCATTTACAGACTTTATTTTCTTGGAAGGCCAAAGTATCACGTTGGAATTTTTTGGACTTTACTGCACAGATCTCTTGTTCTCATTTTGTAAAATCATTGTCTAAGTCCCCATTCAATTTTTTCAAACCTTCAGGTGTAAGTTCATTCTTAAGTGTAGTTTGGATGGAATGAATCTCAATTTCCAAAGTCCCCAATTTTTTCTCGTCAAATTTGACAAGTAATTTTATAAAGCTCCTCCCAATTAGACCTAAAGTCATCATCATCTGTCGGAAAGGATGGAAAGGTATGAATCCGTAAACCTCTAGGGATTAAACCCCTGGTCAGATGCCGCTCCAGAAAGGCCATGTTCCACCATAGCTTAGTCCTCTTTTGTAGCAAATCTCTTAGTTTTATAATCTTTTCTGTAGAGTCTCTGCAGTTATTTTCTAAAATCCCACTAGAATCCTCCTTAATGTGGTTTTTAAGGAGTAGCAACCAGGATTGATCCCGGGCACCAAAAGTCCATGTGTTTAGAATCATAAGCTGTGGAAGACACAGAACAGAAACAGACTAAAGCACGATTCATATAACACAAAGCATATAACTTCGTCGAGGGCATGTCAAATGACATACAGGTGCTTCTCACAAAATTAGAATATCATCAAAAATTTAATTTATTTCAATTCTTCAATACAAAAAGTGAAACTCATTATATAGAGTCATTACAAACAGAGTGATCTATTTCAAGTGTTTATTTCTGTTAATGTTGATGATTATGGCTGACAGGCAATGAAAACATAAAAGTCATTATCTCAGTAAATTAGAATAATTAACAAAAAACACCTGCAAAGGCTTCCTACACGTTTAAAAAGGTCCCTTAGTCTGTTTCAGAAGGCTCCACAATCATGGGGAAGACTGCTGACTTGACAGATGTCCAGAAGGCAGTCACTGACACACTGCACAAGGAGGTAAGCCACAAAAGGTCATTGCACTTTCCTACATTCACGATCTCTTCATCACTAACAAGCTTTCCTTCCTCGGCATCACTGAAACCTGACTCACCCTCTCCAATACGGCATCTCCTGCTGCACTTTCGTACCGTGGATTCCACCTTTCCCACACCCTGCACCCCACCGGCAAGCATGGTGGAGGAATAGGTTTCCTCCTATCAGATAACTGCTACTTCACCAAATCCCACTGCTGCAGTCCATTACTCTCCCCTCTATTGAAGTGCACTGCGTGCGCATTTACTCCCCCTCCAATCGGCTGTCATTTACCACCCCCCAGGATCAACCACCACCTTCTTTGACCACTTCACCACCTGGTTACTCTCTGTTGACATTCCCACTATGGGTGACTTCAAAATTCTCATTGACACTTCCTTCCCAGCTGTCTTTGAGCTTCTATCCCTCACTTCCTCCTTCGGCCTTACTCAGTGGTCTTGCGCAGCCACCCACAAAGACGGCCACGCACTGGACCTCATCTTCACACGCCTCTGTTCCCTATCTAACCTCTCTCACTCACCTCTCTCTCTTTCTGACCACAACCTACTTACATTCTCTACCCTCTCCTCTCCAGGGCAACTATCCCCACTCCACAAACTTGCACACCCTCGCAGAAATGTTAAACACCTTGACCTACACTCACTCTCTGAATCCCTTCTCCCTCTTACAGACATTAGGTCCTTACATGATGAAGATGTTGCTGCCACTATATACAACACCTGCAGCTCTCAATTCGGTCACCCCCCTCACACATACCAAAGCTCGCACAATCAACAGACAACCCTGGCACATCAGCCTAACTAAAGAACTGCTGTGGCACCCCAGGGGTCTGGTTGCCACAGTAATAGAAATATTATGTCTGAGAGCAAGTGGGAGGTTTCTCTGGTCAGGAGCCCTTAAAAACTGGGTCTGGGGCGGGATTAGAGAGTGAAGTCCCAGACAGAGACGCAGTCTGGCCTGGAGGACAGCAGACACAGGGAAAGGAAGACCTAGGAGCTCTTTAGGAGCAGCAGCAAGTAACAGGGGCTAGAAGCTTGATAGCTCGCCCTGGCTGAAGACATTAGAGCCGGACACGGAGTCCAAGGCTGTGGGGACATCCAGGCCCAGCAGCAGAATCCAACCGGCAGGGTATTCCAGGTCCTCTGGCCATAGAAGCCCGGAGGCACGGTCACAAGGAAGGGACCAGCACCGCCATCGTGGATCGGAGGCTAACTGAAGGCCCCAAGTCACCGGCCATACGGGTGAGCACCACACGGTATACTCAGGGGCATGGGCTACTTCTACCCGCATACAGCAAGGTAGCCAGGAAGAGTGCAGATAGACGGGGAGGCCTACAACTCCACCTGGCCAGGGGAGATCCTGCTTGCTCACAGACTGACCAGGCCTCTACTGCTAACCAGTACTCCCGGGAGGGTCTGATTTATAACACCAGTAAAGACCCTGAACTGCACTGCACGGACTCTGAGTTATTCCTGCTGCGCTCGTGCACCATCACTCCCATCATCCACACTAACTGCCCTGAGGCTATACTTCTCCCATGGGGAGTCATCCCATTCTTAGCTGCACACACAACACCGGCCTCAGCGGTCTGCCTTGCAGCGGCGGTCCCCACTGACCGCAATCCATGGGTGGCGTAGTCGGACAATTACAATACTAATAAGGCTGCCAGTGGTTTGACCACCCTGAGCCACGGACCGGGTCGCCGCCACACTGAGACTACAACCCCCAGCATCCCACAAAAGGCCTGGCTCCGGGTTCCCCACGGGGCCCAGGGGGCGAGTCACTGCGACGGGCCTCCAGGGCTGCTGAGCGTAGATGGAAAAGGTCCCACTCCAATGAGCACTTCATCGCATTCAAACAGTCCCTCACTACCTTCAAGTCCACACTCACTGCAGCAAAACATACATACTTCTCATCTCTCATATCCTCCCTGTCTCACAACCCCAAACAACTATTCAACACCTTCAATATTCTCCTCCGTCCCCCAATGCCTCCTCCCTCTCCTATTTCAGCCGAAGACTTTGCCTCATTTTTCAAGCAGAAGATTGACACCATCAGACAAAGCTTTTGCCTAAAGTCCCCACAGCCCCTCCCCACACCTACTCAATCCTCCTCCTCCATAACCACCTTCTCCACCATTACGGAAGATCAACTTTCCTCTTTACTCTCCAAATCACACCTCACCACCTGTGAACTTGACCCAATCACGTCCCACCTCATCCCAAACCTTACCACTATCTTCATCCCAACCCTAGCCCACCTTTTCAACCTGTCACTAACAACTGGCATCTTCCTCTCATGCTTCAAACATGCCTCGATCACACCCATCCTCAAAAAGCCCTCCCTTGACCAATCCTCTCTGACTAGCTATCGCCCCATATCACTTCTCCCCTATGCCTCAAAACTACTGGAACAACACATCCATTCTGAACTGTCCTCCCACCTCTCCTCCTGCTCCCTCTTTGACCGCCTACAATCTGGTTTCCAACAGCGCCATTCTACTGAAACTGCACTGACTAAAGTCACCAATGACCTACTAACTGCCAAATCCAAGCAACACTACTCTGTCCTCCTCCTCCTGGACCGGTCATGTGCCTTCGACACAGTGGACCATTCCCTCTTATTACTCCAGACTCTCATCTCTCGGCATCACAGACATGGCCCTATCCTGGATCTCCTCATACCTAACAGACTGGACATTCAGTGTCTCCCAGTCACACACGACCTCCTCATCTCACCCCCTATCTGTCGGTGTCCCCCAAGGTTCAGTTCTAGGACCCCTACTCTCCTCCGTCTACACCCTAGCCCTGGGATAGTTTATAGAGTCCCATGGCTTTCATTATCACCTCTATGCCGACGACACACAGATCTACCTCTCTGGACCCGATATCTCCTCCCTACTAACCAAAATCCCACAATGTCTGTCTGCTATTTCATATTTTCAATCCAGCTAGATTTCTAAAACTTAACATGGACAAAACAGAATTCATAATCTTTCCACAGTCTCATTCAACCCCCTCAACTGACCTATCTATCAACGTCAATAGCTGTCCACTCTCCCCAGTCCCTCAAGCTCACTGCATTGTGGTAACCCTGGACTCTGAACTCTCCTTCAAACCACATATCCAAGCCCTTTCCACTTCCTGCCGACTCCAACTTAAAAAAATCTCCCGGATCCGCACATTCCTCAACCATGCATCTGCAAAAACATTAGTGCACGCCCTAATCATCTCCCGCCTCGACTACTGCAACCTCCTGCTATGTGGCCTCTCTTCCAACACTCTCGACCCCCACCAATCTATCCTAAACTCTACTGCCCGACTAATCCACCTGTCCCCGTGCTATTCCCCGGCCTCTCCTCTCTGTCAATCTCTTCACTGGCTCCCCATTGCTCAGAGACTCCAGTTCAAAACCCTAACCATGGCATACAAAGCCATTCACAACCTGTCTCCTCCATATATCTCTGACTTAGCCTCCCGGTACTTACCTGCACGCAACCTCCGATCCTCACAAGATCTCCTTCTCTACTCCCCTCTTATCTCCTCCTCCCACAATCGCATACAAGATTTCTCCCATGCATCCCCCCTACTCTGGAACTCTCTACCCCAACATAGATTCTCGCCGACCGTGGAAACCTTCAAAAACGAACCTGTAGACCCACCTCTTCCAACAAGCCTACAACCTGCAATAACCATCGCTCCACCATTCCGCTCCACGACCAGCCCTACCCTCACCTACTGTATCCTCACCCATTCCATGTAGACTGTGAGCCCTCGCGGGCAGGGTCCTCACTCCTCCTGTACCAGTCGCCGTCATGTTTTGTTCAAGATTATTGTAATTGTTTTTGCTATGTATACCCCTTTTCACATGTAAAGGGCCATGGAATAAATGGCGCTATAATAATAATAAATAATAATAATAATTGCTAAAGAAGCTGGCTGTTCCCAGAGTGCTGTATCCAAGCATATTAATGTAAAGTTTAGTGGAAGGAAAAACTGTGGTAGAAAAAGGTGCACAAGCAACCGGGATAACTGCAGCCTTGAAAGGATTGTTAAGAAAAGGCCATTCAAAAATTTGGGGGAGATTCACAAGGAGTGGACTTCTGCTGGAGTCATTGCTTCAAGAGCCACCACACACAGACGTATCCAGACCAGGACATGGGCTACAAGTGTCGCATTCCTTGTGTCAATGTAGTAGAGGCAAGAGAGCCTTTAAGTGAATGCTTACAGGATGCTTCAAAGATTGAGAGAGATTGCCATCTGCTGGTCAGGCACAGTCAAGCGGAAGCCTTGAAAAGCCATATAGATTCCACGAGAAACGCGCGTCAGGAAGTGGCAATTAGTCACTGGACATCTGGGGTACTGCGCTTAGTCAGGGTAAGCAATGCTGCTGATTATATATATTGCTAGGATTTTCCCGTGCTGATCGGGTTTTTGCTCCAGGTTCTATTTTCGTATTGCCATTATGGCTAATTAATGTTAAATACATCGGTCACTGACCATTTGGCTGTGCTAGGTTGCCTAGCTTTATACCAAGCTTGAGCCTGGTGCTCTCCTCTACCTTTATTCTATTGCAGCATTATACATCTCCCTGGTAGTGCTTGCACCCTTGCTGCTATTTTACATATCCCTCCTGTCCATGTCCCCCCCCCCTTTTTTTCTTTTATCTATATGTTTTGATTAAATGTATGAAATAATAAAGCTATATTCATCTTTATATATAATTTGAAAGACTCCATGTTCTCTGTTTGTTTCATGTTTCCTTGGAGTTGTTTGTTTGCAGTGGTGCACAACTAGTCCTGACGGATTCATGTGCCCACAAACAATATGTTATTGGGATTTTTTGTTATACAGTCAAGCGGAACCAAGATGTGCAAGGGAAGTATAAAGGGGAGTGGATTTAGACGCTGGACTGGAAGGAGTTCCTGGGTATAAGAGGCCAGCATGCCAAGCCGGTGCTGGTTTTGGCGCCAAGCAGCAGAGAGGAGCAGACGTGCTCCCTACGTGCTGAGAAGCCCCGCAAGGCAAGCCTAAGCCAGGGGCCTGTGAGATGCCACAGCCAGACACCGGTGGATAAGCTCTGGATACCTCACAGATGTGCCCCGAGTGCTGTGCCTATTGAGGAGAGTCAGAACCTGCTTGCAGTTCTGAGTAAGTTCGCGAGGTCTGGACCCCCCTATCCACGGCTTGAGAGACTGCCTCCAACGGCCAGGAAGAGAGGAGTTGGGAGACGGCTGCGCCAGGAAAGTCACGCCAGTGAAAGCAGAGGAGCTGCATACGTGAACAGGGCCGTCACTTCTACTGTCCACTCACGGTATCGGGGCCAGTTGGGTTTAGCTGCGGAGGTTGGGAGGGGAACAGAAGAAGCTAAACGTGATTTAATTGACTTTGTCCAGAAAAAACTTTCGGCCCAGCGGGAATAACCGGTGACCCCCGCTAGGGCCATATACAGAGTTAAAGAACGGACGTGGTGACTCCCAAGATTGGGTGCACCACACTACCTTGAGAGACTTCGCATTTTATTAATATTTCAAATTACCGTTCATTACCCCTGTTGCCAGTCCCTTTTTTAGAATACCTGTTATATCTATATATAAACTGTTTATATTCATCTTTGACTGTCCTCGCCTTGTGTCTCTGTGTGTTGCATTCCAGCACCTGCATTTCATCAAGCCACTCATGACCAATAGACAATGCCGGAAGCATCTTACCTGGGCCAAGGAGAAAAAGACCTGGACTGTTGTTCAGTGGTCCAAGGTGTTGTTTTCAGATGAAAGTAAATTTTGCGTTTCTTTTGGAAATCAAGGACCCAGAATCTGCAGGAAGTTATATGCTTTGTGATATATTAATCTTGCTTTAGTCTACATCTAGTATTTTGTATGACCTCCATGATTTTTAAAGACAGCACCAAGTCTTCCAGGCTTGGAATGAACAAGTTGGGGATATATTGCAACATCTATCTTTTTCCATTCTTCAAGAATGACCTCTTTTAGAGACTGTATGCTGAATGGAGAGTGATGCTCAACTTGTCTCTTCAGAATTGCTGATAGGCAGTGGCGAACCGCCAATGGCGGCAGACCACGCCACTGCTATGGGGCCCGTGGCCGGAGGGGGCCCGTGAGGGCCCCAAGCAGCGTGGGAACGAGGAGGATAGGTGAGTAGGAGGTTGCGGCGGCAGAGGAGCGGGTTGCGCAGTGGAGGAGCGGTGCACATGCAGTAGCCGGCTGCTGCAGCCACCACGTGTCCCCGCTGCTAAAGGGACATGAATATTCCCTCTTCTCCTCTCCCATGGGCGTGGAGAAGACGGAATATTCACTCTCTTTAGTAGCGGGCACGGAGGAGCGCTGAGCCCCGGCTCCTGCTGTCAGTGCAGAGGAGTGAATGTGCTGGCAGCGCTCACCTCTGTGTCTGAGAGCGCGCGCTGCTCAGATGCCGACATGAGCTGCAGCAGACAGGACGCAGCGCTGGAGCAGAGGTGAGGAAGGAAGGTGAGTATAAGTGTTTATTGTTTTATGTGCAGTGATTGGGGGATGAAGGGGCCACACATACCAGGATACTTGGATTGAGGAGGCCACACATACCAGGAATGGGGGATAGAGGTGACCACACATACCAGGAATGGGGGATTGAGGAGGCCACACTTACCAGGATTTGGGGATTGAGGAGGCCACACATACCAGGGATTAGGGGATTGAGGAGGCCACACATACCAGGATACTTGGATTGAGGGGGCCACACATACCAGGAATGGGGGATTGAGGAGGCCACACATACCAGGAATGGGGGATTGAGGAGGCCACACTTACCAGGATTTGGGGATTGAGGAGGCCACACATACCAGGGATTAGGGGATTGAGGAGGCCACACATACCAGGGATTAGGGGATTTAGGAGGCCACACATACCAGGATACTTGGATTGAGGAGGCCACACATACAAGGAATGGGGGATTGAGGAGGCCACACATACCAGGAATGGGGGATTGAGGAGGCCACACATACCAGGATATGGGGGATTGAGGAGGCCACACATACCAGGAATGGGGGACTGAGGAGGCCACACATACCAGGAATGGGGGGGATTGAGGAGGCCACACATACCAGGATTTGGGGATTGAGGAGGCCACACATACCAGGATTTGGGGATTGAGGAGGCCACACATACCAGGATTTGGGGATTGAGGAGGCCACACATACCAGGAATGCGGGATTGAGGAGGCCACACATACCAGGAATGGGGGATTGAGCAGGCCACACATACCAGGAATGGGGGATTGAGGAGGCAACAGATACCAGGATTGGGGGATTGAGGAGGCCACACATACCAGGAATGGGGGATTGAGGAGGCCACACATACCAGGATTGAGGAATTGAGGAGGCCACACATACCAGGATTGGGGGATTGAGGAGGCCACACATACCAGAATTGGGGGATTGAGGAGGCCACACATACCAGGATTTGGGGATTGAGGAGGCTACACATACCAGGGATTGTGGGGGCCACACATACCAGGGATTGTGGGATTGAGGGGGCCACACAAATTTACCAGTAGCTGCTGCATTTCCCACCCTAGGCTTATACTCAAGTCAATAGGTTTTCCCATTTTTATGTGGTAAAATTAGGGGCCTCAGTTTATATTCGGGTCGGCTTATTTAAAATATACGGTATTTTAAAATCAGTGAGTACATGGTGCCCATAATACTGCAGGACTGTGGCGTGCATTATACTATATGGGGGCTGCATTTTACCCTATGGGGTGTGTAATATACTGTATGGAGGACTATGGGGAGTGCATTATATTCTATGGAGGACCATGGGAAGTTCATTATACTATATGGAGGATTATGGGGGGCGCATTATACTATATGGAGGTTTATGGGGGGAGCATTATACTATATGGATGATTATGGGGGCGCATTATACTATATGGAAGATTATTGGTGGTGCATTATACTATATGGAAGGCTATGTGGGGCCATTATAATATTTTGAGGGCTATGTGGGGGGCCATTATACTGTATGAAAGCAATTATACAGTGTTAATGTTTGTGTGGGGTCATTATACTGTTTGGAGGGCTGTGTGGGGCCATTATACTGTTTGGAGGGCTGTGTGGGGACATGAGAGTGTATGGAGGGCTCTGTGGGGTTCAAAGTTGGGGGATTATACTATGTTAGGGTCACCATACTTTGCCGTGAGAGTTGAAGTGGGGTACAATAGTGTCATTATACTGTGCATGTGGAGGAATGCACCATAGGGGTATCATAATGTTTGGGGGGCACTTTTGTTGGCATCATACTTTATGGAGGCAATGAAGGAGGAATCTACGACTTCAGAAGGAGGTAAATTTATGAGGAGGTAAAGTTATGAGATCTGCTCTTCTGTGACACTGACAAATATTTATTTTTTTGTAGGGGGGGGGGGCCAATTAGAGCTTCTGCTATGGGGCCCCATGACTTCTATGTACGCCCCTGCTGATAGGTGTTCAGTTGGGTTCAGATCAGGAGACACTTGGCCACTGAATCACTTTTACCTTGCTCTTCTTTAGAAATGCAACAGTGACCTTTTGGATCATTGTCATGTTGGAAAAGTGTACGTCTACCAAGGGCACGGAGTGATGGTAGAATATTCTCTTTCAATATCGAGCAGTATATCTGTTAATTCATGATACAATCAAAGAAATGTAGCTCCCTGACCGCAGCAGCACTCATGCAGCCCCACATAAGGACACTGCCACCACTACGATTCACTGGAAACACTCCCCTAGTTGGGCTTTCTATTTCTTTAGCTAACTGCAGTGAACTTGCATGTCGATTTTCTTCAAACCTTCTCATCAGAAGCAGCTCCTGTTTGAGTGTTAATGACTCGCCCCCTGGCCACGTTAGGAACCCGGAACCGGGCCTCTGGTGGGATACTAGGGGTGGTAGTCTCAGTGTGGCGGCGACCCGGTCCGTGGCTCAGGGTGGTCAAACCAGTGGCAGGCTTATTAGTACTATAATTGTCCGACTACGCCACCCGTGGATTGCGGCCAGTGGGGACCGCCGCTGCAGGGCAGACCGCTGAGGCTGGAATTATGTGTGCAGCTTAGAATGGGATGACTCCCCACGGGAGGAGTATAGCCTCAGGGCAGTTAGTGTGGATGATGGTAGTGATGGTGCACGAGCGTCCTAGCACTGGTAGTGCTGGTGCGGCAAACAAGCACAGAGACGTGTAGTGCAGTTCAGGGTCTTTACTGGTGTTATAAAGCAGACCCTCCCGGGACTATTGGTTAGCAGTAGAGGCCTGGTCAGTCTGTGAGCAAGCAGGATCTCCCCTGGCCAGGCGGAGTTGTAGGCCTCCCCGTCTATCTGCACTCTTTCCTGGCTACCTTGCTGTAAGCGGTTACAAGTAGCCCACGTCCCTGAGTATACCGTGTGGTGCTCACCCGTATGGCTGGTGACTTGGGGCCTTCTGTTAGCCTCCGCTCCTGGATGGCGGCGCTGGTCCCTTCCTTGTGACTGAGCCTCCGGGCTTCTATGGCCAGAGGACCTGGAATCCCCTGCCGGCTGGTTTCTGCTGCTGGGTGTATATCAGTCCCCACAGCCTCGGTCTCCGGTGTCCGGTTGTAGTGTCCTCAGCCAGGACGAGCTCTGCTCAGCTCCAGCCCCTGGTCTTCAGCTACTGTTCCTACAGAGCTCCTGATGTATCTTTCCCTCTCCAGGCTCTGACTCTTAATCTCGCCCCAGACACAGTTTATAAGGGCAGATTCCTCCCCTCCCAGGTCTGGGCGGGCGGTGTTGCATGCTTAGGGCTCCTGACCAGAGAAACCTCCCACTTGCTCTAAGACATAATATTTCTATTACTGTAACAACCAGTTCGGCTCTAATGTCTTCAGCCAGGGCGAGCTATCAAGCTTCCAGCCCCTGGTACTTGCTGCTGCTCCTACAGAGCTCCTAGGTCTTCCTTTCCCTGTGTCTGCTGTCCTCCAGACCAGACTGCGACTCTGTCTGGGACTTCACTCTCTAATCCCGCCCCAGACCCAGTTTTTAAGGGCTCCTGACCAGAGAAACCTCCCACTTGCTCTCAGACATAATATTTCTATTACTGAGGCAACCAGACCCCTGGGGTGCCACATTCCCCCCTAGTAAATTTTAGTACTCCGGGACTAAACACATTTTTAAAGAAACATAAATGCAGGGTATAACAATAATACAATAACATATATACAAGTAGCTTTAGTCTGTAGAGGTCACGGCGTGTCCGTAACCGGGTGTCCATATCACACAAGGTGAAGTTTTAAGCGAGGTAGGGGACCTGTCCACAGAAAACCCCTTGCGTTGGCCTTGGGCGTGGCTGCAAGGCGAGACTAACTACTTTAGGCCACAAGGAGGCCACGCCAGACAGGTTTTCTCTTCCGCGGCCATCTTCGCAAGAGGCACAATGTGCAACTATCTACAAAACTGTTCCGGTTATCCAGCGTCCATAACCTGTTAGTCCAAAGAACCCTGCAGGGTAACTGAGAAACATAATTAATAACAGGCAACAACAAAAACCATCAACATTTTCAAGAAACAGGTAAATATACAGTGCATTACTTTATATTCTCCAGCGAGCGGGCATCTGACCTCTAGTGACTCTAGTGGAACTACGGAGCTCACTAACTGGTCCTGCACTACAGGGTGTAGGAGGTGTTATGGGTAAGCTGGGCAGCTGTCTGCATACTCTTTGGCTCACTAGGGGCACGGCAGGCTCACTACTAGCAGAGGGTTGATTCTCCTGGTCTGCTGGTATGGATTCTTCTGCCTCCTGGGCCGGCTGCTCTTCCAGTTCTACCTGATCTTCTGTAGGCACTTGAGGGGCTGGCTGGAGAAAGGTGAGGACGGGTACCAAGATAGCGTTGTTTACTTGTGTCCAGGACCGGGGAAAGTCTCCGAGTACGGTGCTGATCATTTCCTCCTTTTCCTCTACGGGTTGAGGGTCTTCCTGATCTTCATCCGTGCTTTGCAACTTCTCGGGGCACTTTTTCAGGTGGTCTCTGGAGACAGTGGCTGTGGTCTCTCCTCCATCCCTGCTGATGACGTACACCTTTGAATTATTGTGGCTTGAGGGCAGTACGGTGTACGGGTCCTTTTCCCACTGGTCGTCCAACTTATGGAGCCGCCTTTTTCTTTTCAAGACCTGCTCTCCAGGTACCAGGGGAACAGCAGGAGCATGTTGGTCATAAGCCTTCTCTTGCCTTTCTCTTGCCTGAGACAGACTTCGCTCGACGCTCTCCTGTACTTTCCGATACTGCTGCTGCCGTTCTGTATCCCAGTCTGCCTCTGGCGAGGTGTCCTCGGGTGTCAGGACTCCCATATCCAGGTCAACAGGCAGCTTACCAGGTCTTGCTCGCATTAGGTAAGCCGGGGTATTGTTGGTGGAACCTACAGGGATGTGGTTATACAGGTCCACCAGATCGGGCAGTTTCTCAGGCCACAGACTGTGTTCTTCCAGGGGCAATGTTTTTAGCAGATCTATCACCAGCTGGTTCATCTTCTCGCAGAGTCCACTGGTTTGGGGGTGATAGGGCGTTGTTCTTATCTTCTTGCAGCCATACAGGTTACAGAACTCCTGGAAGACCTCCGCTTCGAAGGCTGGTCCTTGGTCTGTCAACACTTGCTCCAGGTACCCGTGTGGACGGCAGAAGTGCTGCTGGAAGGCTCTAGCTGCTGTTTGAGCCGTTAAGTCCTTGACGGGAACCACCACCAGGAACCGGGAGTAGTGATCTACGATTGTGAGGGCGTAGACATACCCAGATCTGCTTGGAGCCAGTTTCACATGGTCCAGGGCTACCACTTCCAGTGGCTGTCTGGTGATGATGGGCTGCAGGGGAGTCTTCTGGCTGGCACGGTCCTTTCTTCTTAGGTTGCACGGGCCACAGTCTCTGCACCACCTCTCGATGGCTCCTCTCATGCCTACCCAATAGAACCGTTACACACAACAAGCACTCCAGCTTCTTCCATCCAAAATGTCCTGCTCCGTTGTGGTATGCCTCCAGAACCATAGCCGCGTCTCGTCTTGGGATGACTACCTGCCAGGTCAACTCATGTGTTCGAGAGTTAACCATTCTCCGGCACAGCTTCTCCCTGTAGAGAAACAGCTTACTTGTCTCCTTCCACAGTTGCTTGGTCTCCTCCGGAGCATCTGGGTCAAGACGGGCATCGGCCTGTGTCAACATTTCCTTCACTAGACGGACTGCGGGATCACTGTCTTGCGTTTCCGCCCAGCTGTAGTGGGGCAAGGGATTGAACGTCACAGAGCGCCTGTCCTTCACACGGTGGGAATACAGGGTAATCCCATGATGGTGGAACGCAGGGAGCTCGACTTCTTCCAGATCTTCTGGATCTTCCCCTACGTCCGGTAAGTTTGGCATTCTAGACAGGGCATCCGCGTTGGCATTTGAGCGTCCCGCCCGGTATTTAATGGTGAATTCATAGTTGGACAGGCGGGCCATCCATCTCTGTTCCAGGGCACCGAGCCTTGCAGTGTCCAGGTGTGTCAACGGGTTATTATCCGTGTACACGGTGAACTTGGAAGAGGCAAGGTAATGCTTGAAACGTTCGGTCACTGCTCACACCACTGCCAGGAACTCCAGCTTAAATGAGCTATAATTCTCAGGGTTCCTCTCCGTGGGCCGTAGCTTTCGGCTGGCGTAAGCGATTACCTGTTCTTTCCCCTGCTGGATCTGGGACAGTACGGCTCCTAGCCCGATGTTACTTGCGTCCGTGTGGTGGATAAAGGGCTGGCTGTAGTCAGGATATGCCAGGATTTCATCCCCGTGAGGGTCATCTTCAGCTGGCAGAAGGACTCCTCTTCCAGCTTTTCCCACCTGAAGGGCGGCTTCTGGTTTTTGGCTTTCCGAGATTGACCTATCAGGAGGTCCTGCATAGGGGCTGCCATTTTGGTGAAACCGGGAATGAATCTTCGGTAGTAGCCTACCAACCCGAGGAACTGCCACATTTCCTTTATGCTGGAGGGTCTTGGCCAGTCCTTAATCACGGTGATCTTATCAGGGTCGGGAGCCACTCCGTCAGCACTCACCACGTGTCCCAGGTACTGCACCTTTGGTTTCAGTAGATGACACTTTGATGGTTTCACCTTTAAGCCATAGTTTGCCAGAGCTTCAAACACTTCGGCCAGGTGTTTCAGGTGGTCCTCGTAGGTCTTGGAATAGACGATGACATCGTCCAGGTATAATAGGACAGTCTTGAAGTTCCGGTGTCCCAGACAGCATTCCATCAACCGTTGGAAGGTTCCTGGTGCGTTGCAGAGCCTGAACGGCATACAGTTAAATTCGCTGAGACCCATCGGGGTGCTGAATGCGATCTTCTCCCGGTCCGCCTCTGCTACAGGAACCTGCCAGTACCCGCTAGTGAGGTCCAAAGTAGAGAAGAAGTTAGCAGATTTTAATGCGGCTAAGGACTCTTCTATCCTTGGTAACGGGTACGCATCTTTGTGTGTGATACGGTTGACCTTCCTGTAGTCTACACACATTCTCATGGTGTTGTCTTTCTTTTTCACTAGGACTAGTGGAGCTGCCCAGGGGCTACAGCTGTCCCTAATTACCACAGCCTCCTTCATGTCTTTTAACATCCCCTTGGCGTGCTGATAGTGTGCAGGGGGTACGGGTCGGTATCTCTCCTTTATGGGAGGATGGTCTCCCGTGGGGATGTGATGTTCTACCCCCTTTACTCGCCCGAAGTCTAGCGGGTGTTTGCTAAACACTCTTTCGTACTCCTGAACCACCCGGTAGACTCCCTGTTTTTGGTGTGAGGGAGTGGAGTCAGTACCCAAATGCAGTTGCTGGCACCAGTCCCCCATTTGTTTCTTAGAGCCGTTACCTTCCTCTGGTTGAGATGGAGGCAAGGGTTCTACGGCCTGTACAGAGTTCTGGTTTATGGTGAACAATTTGGCTACCGTGGCATACCGGGGCAGGTATACTTCTCTCTCCCCGATATTTATGATGCGGACGGGCACCCTCCCATGGCGTACATCGACTACCCCCCGTGCTGTCAAAATGGTGGGCCTACTGTCTGAGTAGACGGGTTCTACCATTGCTTGGTAGTCTCTACCTCTTAGACCAATAGCTGCCCGGCACCAAATCATCATCTCACTTTTCGGGGGCATGGCAATAGGGAACGGGTCACACATTCTCACGCTACCTATCTCACCACTAGATAGTTCCACCTGTT
This sequence comes from Phyllobates terribilis, assembly GCF_046119375.1. Lineage (NCBI taxonomy): Eukaryota > Metazoa > Chordata > Amphibia > Anura > Dendrobatidae > Phyllobates > Phyllobates terribilis. The sequence goes on along the minus strand of NW_027362769.1, from coordinate 219,976,078 downwards.
GCCGTTTCATCAGTGCCTGGATCTCTTTTTGGAGGACACGCTGCTGGCTGGAACTGGCGTTCTTGGCAACCTGTTGCAAAATAAGAATCACCTCTGCAAGACAGTTTTCAATTACGTTAGTACCTAGGGTTATTTTTGGGTGACTCTCGCGACGGTCAATGTCCACAATGATCAGTCCTTGTGCCGGCAGTTCAACTTTACCGACCTTGATGGTCACTTCTTTAAATCCTATCTGTGGCACGGGCTGACCACTGCTGGCGATAATGCTCAGGTCGTCATCTGGGTAGCGGGTTATGTCCGAGTCATTCCAGTACCGCTTAAAGAGCACGTACGGGATGGTGGTGACCTGTGACCCGGTGTCCAGTAGGGCACTCATAGGAATGCCGTCCAGTACCACAGGCAAGACCGGACGTCCCCCTACGTACTTGTCACGCCAGTTCGATGGGCCTGATGATCTTAGGCCTGGGGGTTGGCCCTCTACCCCAGGTTGTGCCCGTTTAAATGACAGTACCTTGCCATATGTCCGGGTTGATTGCAGCGGCGGCAGATGGGTCGTCCGTCCTCATTGTACCAGTCGCTGGGTCTTCCTCTGGACGGTGGGATCCTCCTCTGTCGGTGTCACGGGACGTCCTCCGGTCCGGATGCCAGCTGGATCTTTCCTGGAGAAGAGACCTGTAAAGACTGCACAGTTCTGGTTAGCGCGGCAACGCTCTTAGTCAGCTCTTGGACCTGATGGTGCAGGTCTGTAGCCGGGTTATTGTTCAAAGCCTGCGCATCAGCTCCCATAGGCCCTGCAGACAAGGGCGCCGCGTCCTGGTGATAAGTGATAGCAGGGCGCCTGTGGGTCACAGCGCCACCTGGTGCCGGTTCTCGGAGCACCCGGATGGCTCTGTCCTTTTACTGTGCAAAGTCCAGGTCAGGGTCCTGTAAGGCCATTGCCCGCAACTGGGTTCGGTGGGCATTGCACAGTAGACCCTCAATAAATTGTTCGGTCAACAGCTTATCTTCATTCCCCACGCTGTCAGGGTCTGCCTGCTTAATGGCTCTCAGGGCCTCTTGTAAGTTTAGAGCATAGTCCCTTATACTTTCATGTGTCCGCTGTTTGCACCCGTAAAATCTGAGCTTTATTTCGGCTGAGGTGCGGGTGTCAAATGTGTCTTTCAGCCAGGCTAATATTTCTCTGACAGTCCTCTTCTTCCTAGGTGGCCAGGACTTTACCTCCCTTTGGGCTGCCCCGATTAACTGGGCCACCAGGATGCTCACTTTTTGCTCTTCCGTGAGGGGGTATACCTGGAAGAGGCTATCCAGTCTTTCCCTAAAGTCACTTAGGGTATGTGACTCCCCTGAGTACTGGGGTAGCCAGGTTGCCCCCGGGATATAGGGCATGGTGACTGGCATGACCGCTGCAGCGGTTGCGCTGGCGGCCGGTGTGGCGGTGGAGCTCCCCTCGGTATCCGACATCCTTCTACCCCACTAGTGGACCGTGGCCTACCTTGCGATGCTCTTCTTCCGTAGGCCGCGGCTCCGCAGTCAATCGTCAGGGTAGAGGACTTGGCGTCGAGCTCCGATGACGTCAGCGTCGCTCTTCCTCCCTTCCAGGACCTTGCGCAGCGTCAGTGCGTGGGGCGGAGCTTCGGATCTCGGGCGCTTTCGGCGTCCACACCCCTCTTCTTCCCGCGCAGCGTCCTGAAGATGGCGGGAAGCAGCTGCGGATGGCGAGAAGACGGCAGAAGACGGCGGGAAACGACCCAAGATGGCGTCCGATGGTTGGAAACGACTCCGGACGGCGGGAAACTTCGTCACAGTTAAGTACAAAAGTCTTTTCCAGGCACGCAGTACCCGGTGGTTGCGGGCACGAAATCCTGCCGACTACGCCAAAGTTGACTCGCCCACTGGGCCGCGTGGGGAACCCGGAACCGGGCCTCTGGTGGGATGCTAGGGCTGGTAGTCTCAGTGTGGCGGCGACCCGGTCCGTGGCTCAGGGTGGTCAAACCAGTGGCAGGCTTATTAGTACTATAATTGTCCGACTACGCCACCCGTGGATTGCGGCCAGTGGGGACCGCCGCTGCAGGGCAGACCGCTGAGGCTGGTATTATGTGTGCAGCTTAGAATGGGATGACTCCCCACGGGAGGAGTATAGCCTCAGGGCAGTTAGTGTGGATGATGGTAGTGATGGTGCACGAGCGTCCCAGCACTGGTAGTGCTGGTGCGGCAAAGAAGCACAGAGACGTGTAGTGCAGTTCAGGGTCTTTACTGGTGTTATAAAGCAGACCCTCCCGGGAGTACTGGTTAGCAGTAGAGGCCTGGTCAGTCTGTGAGCAAGCAGGATCTCCCCTGGCCAGGCGGAGTTGTAGGCCTCCCCGTCTATCTGCACTCTTTCCTGGCTACCTTGCTGTAAGCGGTTACAAGTAGCCCACGTCCCTGAGTATACCGTGTGGAGCTCACCCGTATGGCTGGTGACTTGGGGCCTTCTGTTAGCCTCCGCTCCTGGATGGCGGCGCTGGTCCCTTCCTTGTGACTGAGCCTCCGGGCTTCTATGGCCAGAGGACCTGGAATCCCCTGCCGGCTGGTTTCTGCTGCTGGGTGTATATCAGTCCCCACAGCCTCAGACTCCGGTGTCCGGTTGTAGTGTCCTCAGCCAGGGCGAGCTCTGCTCAGCTCCAGCCCCTGGTCTTCAGCTACTGTTCCTACAGAGCTCCTGATGTATCTTTCCCTCTCCAGGCTCTGACTCTTAATCCCGCCCCAGACCCAGTTTATAAGGGCAGATTCCTCCCCTCCCAGGTCTGGGCGGGCGGTGTTGCATGCTTAGGGCTCCTGACCAGAGAAACCTCCCACTTGCTCTCAGACATAATATTTCTATTACTGTGGCAACCAGACCCCTGGGGTGCCACATTAACTTACGTGGTCAGCCTAGACATCTCTCAGTTGGCTGCAGTTCCATCTTTGTTAACTTTTTGTATCACTTTTGCTACAGTATTTTGACAAGTAAGGCTATGTTCACACATGTTGGGTTTTTCAGCATCACAAATCTGCAGCAAAACTTAATCTCTGGCAGGAAATCAGCTGCGTCAAAAGCGCAGGTTTTGCTGCGCTTTTTCAACGTTTTTTTCACTGTCCTTTGTCTCTATTTATGCATGTACATAAAGTTCTGTGAAAAAAAAGAACCCCATTCTATTTTGCCATCAAAAACGCTGATGCAAATTTTGGCGAGTTTTTTTAGCATTTTTTTTCACCACCCATTACTTCCTATGGGCGAAAAAATGCTGGGAAAATGCTGAAAACATGCTGAAAGAAGTGACATGCTCTATTTTCCAAAAACCCAACCAAGGCACAAAATACACAGCCAAAAAAAGCAAGATGTGTGAACAGAGAATTCTGGTTTCTCATAGACTTTGCTGGTACTGCAAAACGCAGCTGAAAATTTGCATAAAAATCTGCAGCAAAAACCGCTGAAAAACCCAACATGTGTGAACAACCTTTTGTATTCAACTGTATGCTGGACACCTGTTTAATGAATATTTAGACTTACCTGTGGTTGAATTCCTGTTAATTAGAATTTTGTAGTTTAAACTTTAGCTTTGCTCCAAAGACTATCATTGGGGTATAAGCATTTCTGTAACATGGTCTAGAATTAACTTGTTAGGAAAATTACTTTTTTGGATGTGCAAAATAACAAATCTTGTTTGCAATCAATGGCCCACATTTGTGGGAATATTTTACAGTATGGTATTGTCATACTGGGTGAGGGAAGGGACAAGTGTACAATGACGGGAAGAGGGGAAAGGGAGTCCAACAGCTAGGAAAAGGTGGAGTGGAGACCCCTAGGCAGATCTAATATCACCCTGACTACCCTAACATCCCTAAATAGGTTCCGCACCTATCGCCAAGCAGGAAACCTAATCCCTAAATGTCCTTATAGCTAGGCCCTAGGTAGGTAGTCAGGCCCCACTGCAACTAAAGACAACAAGGCAAACAAACAAAGGGGATACACTTAGCTTGAGAAGACACCAGAGAGATCACGCCGACCATCCTCCAAAGGAACTCAAAGAAGATTCCAGCCGACCACTAGTACTCCAGGCCTGGACAAAGGAAAATAGAGCTATCCCTGGCGGCTCTCTGGAGACACAGAGTTTTTAACTATGAAGCAAAGGTGTGTCAATTAGCAGCAGAAGGTGGAGGTCACTGCTGGGTCCTAGAAGGAGAGGAGACCATAATCCCTCCAGTGAACCAAGTACTGTAGGGAACGACTCTGGAGACCAGAATCCGCAATCCTCAAAATTTGGAACTTCAAATTACCATCAACCATTATTGTGGGGGGCGGCTGCAGGGTAGAGGACTCAAGAGGTTCTACATATTTCTTGAGCAGAGACCTGTGAAACACATTGTGGATCTTAAGGGTCTGAGGTAACTTAAGAAGAAATGCTGCTGGGTTAATGATGGCAGTTATTTTATAGGGACCAATAAATCTAGGTCACAGCTTCCAGGACGGAACCTTCAACTTGATATTTCTGGTAGACAACCACACAAAGTCATTCACACTTAGGTACAAACATATGGCTGGCAGGAAACGCTCGTCAGGTACAGACCTGTCTCCCATGATCTTCAAATTACTCTGAACCCACACAGAGGAGAGGGATGAAGCAAATTGTTCCTCCTCAGGAACTCCCGAAGCCCCTCCCCCACTAAAAGTAAAAGTAAAACACCAAATTGTGTATGGAAACCGTATGCACCAAAGAACGGTGACCTGCTGGTAGATTCTTGGCGATGATTATTAATAGCAAACTCGGCCAATGGTAAGTAAGATGTCCAATCCTCCTGGTTCTTGGAGACAAAACACCTGAGTTAAGTCTCTAAATTCTGATTAATGCGCTTGATCTGTCCATTCGACTGAGGATGAAAGGCAGAGGAAGAGGACAGATGCACCCCCAGTCGAGTACAGAAAGCTTTCCAGAACATAGAAACAAACTGGGCCCCCCGATCTGACACAACATCAGAGGGAACCCCATGAAGCTTCACAATCTCATTTATAAATACCTGAGCAAGAGTCTTATCATTCGGAAGTGCCAGTAATACGATGAAGTGAACCGTTTTACTGAACCTATCTACAACCACCAGTACCACAGTCTTGCCTGCAGATTCCCGTAGGTCAGTAATAAAATCCATGGACAAGTGTGTCCATGGCCTGCTAGAAGTGGCCGTGGAAGAAGAGGACCAGACGGATGGGTATGCGATACTTTAGAACGTGCGCAAATACTACAAGCAGAAACATGTTCCACCACCTGCTGATGCAACCCCGGCCACGAAAAGGAGGTCTGCAGTTGCTTTACCTCCTGGATGTTCAGCAAGCACCAAGTTATGATGTTCCCTAATTACTTTACGGCGCAAATTAGATGGTACAAATAATCTCCAGATAGACCACCATAAACCTGCCCATCAAATGATGGAAAATATAATTTATGAAATGCTGGAACACCACGGGTGCATTGGTCAGACCGAAAGGCATAACCAGACTCTAGAAATGCCCCTCAGGGGTATTGAACGCCTTTCTCCATTCATCCCCTTCTCTGATTTTAACCAGATTGTAGGCTCCCCTTAAATCCAACTTGGAGAACACCTTGGCTCCCACAACCTGGCTGAATAAATCTGGAACCAGAGGAAGAGGGTATGGATCTTGAATGGTAATTTGATTCAATTCACAGAAATCTAAACAGGGACATAGATCGCCATCTTTTTTCTTCACGAAGAAGAAGCCTGCCACCTTAGGCAAAGATGAGGGTCTGATATGTCCCTTCTCCAGACTCTCAGCAATGAAATCCTTCATGGCTTGTCTCTCAGGGACAAAGATTATAGTCTTGATTTTGGTAGTTTAGCTCTGGGGGGTCAAGTTAATAGGACAGTCATTAGCACAATGAGGAAGCAAATTCTGACATCCCTCCTCAGAAAATATGTCCTCAAAACCAGACAGAAACACAAGTAAGGTCTCCGTAGAAACTGCAGAAAGGGAAGTGTTTAAGTAGTTCTCATTGCAGTAATCTCCCCATTCAACAATCTCTCTAGATTGCCAATCCACTAATCGGATCATATTTCACCAACCAGGGTAGACACAGTACAATCAGAGTAGGAAGCCCCTCCAGAATATAACAAGAAATTACCTCATAATGAAAAGACCCCACCCTTAGTCTTATACCATGTACAATCTGAGTCAGAGCTTTTTGTGCAAGTGGCACTGAGTCGATGGCATAAATAGGAATGGGCTTAGCTAAAGTACAGGAAGCAACCCAATGAGTTTTCACAAACTCAGAAACATTCATGCTGACTCCAGCTCCACTGTCGACAAACACAGAAATGTTCTCAGTCCTGTTCTCCAGCACCACCTCTGCTGTCAGGACAAACTGAGAACTGCAGGTTGATGACAAACACACCCCCTGATTATCCAACTCCAGACTACCAAGGGTTAATAGAGTTTCTTTTTGCTTAGGAATCGAGGGACAGGCCCCAATAAAATGTCTCTTTTTTCCACAAAAAAAACACACATCTTTTTCTTGCGTATCTCAGGGGAAACATACGACACAGAGGCACCCCCTAACTGCATGGGTTCTTTCAACTCCACAAGTACTGGTTCACCCCCAGATCCCCCTCTCCCCCAGCAAAGGGGCATTACCCCAAAAAAAGGGCTCTGGGGAAGGTGTCTATCCCGAAGGCATTTATCAACAGATGACATGGCAGCCTCCAAGGACTCCCGGGTTTCATACACTGCCAAGGCATCTTTCAACCTTTCAGTTAGGCCCTGACAAAATTGGCTTCTAAGAGCCGGGTCAATCCATTTGGTATCGGTTGCCCATCTACGAAATTCGGAGCTATACGTCTCCACTGTCCGATTTCCCTGCTGAAGGCAACGCAGCCTGGACTCAGCCAAGGAGATTTGGTCAGGATCATCATAGATGAGGGCTAGAGCCATGAAAAACCCCTCTACTGACTGGAGAAAAACAGAACCCTGTGTCAAAGAGAAATCCCAGGATTGAGGATTTCTTTGCAACAGTGAGATCACAATCCCCACACGCTGCTCCTCATCTCCAGAGGAGTAAGGATGAAGTTTAAAATATCATTTGTGAGCTTCTTAGAATACAAAAAACTTGTCCCTACCTCCTGAAAACCTGTCCGGGAGGGCAATTTTGGGTTCCAGCTGGACCGGCCTACCCGCACAGTCCCCAACATTAGGAGTCTGCAGCCGCTGCCATTGCAGCTGAACCTCAGATCAAAGGTCAGTCACCTCCAGTGACAGCCTGTGCAGCTGCTCTGCTAGCATTGAAATGGGATCCATGAACCAAAGGAAAGGGAAAAAATCACACCTAAAAAAAAAAACCCACAAAAAAAAACACGTCATTTTTTTTTTTTATGTACGACCGGTGGTAATGTCACACTGGGTGAGGGAAGGAACAACTGTACAATGACAGGAAGAGGTGGAACGGGTGCCCAACAACTAGGGAAAGGGGGAGTGGAGGCCCCTAGGCAGATCTAATATCACCCTGACTGCCTTAACGTCCCTAAATAGGTTCCGCACCTATCGCCGAGCAGGAAAACTAATCCCAGAATGTCCCTAGAGCTAGGCCCTAGGTAGGGAAGGGACGGGTGAACACTAGTCAGGCCCCACTGCAAATAAAGACAACAAGGCAAACAAGCAAAGGGGATACACTTAGCTTGAGAAGACACCAGAGAGATAACACTAACCATCCTCCAAAGGAACTCAAAGAAGATACCAGCTGACCACTAGTACTCCAGGCCTGGACAAAGGAAAATAGAGCTACCACCGGCGACTCTGGAGACACAGAGTTTTTAATTATGAAGCAAGGGCGTGTCAATTAGCAGCAGAAGGTGGAGGTCACTCCTGAGTCCTAGAAGGAGAAGGATATCACTACACCACAGAGGTAAAGGATCAAGAAGGCGTCTGCAAAACCAAGCGCAGTGACCTTCTACAGCCGGATCCAGAACGACTGTCTGTCACACTTGATACACCCGTGACAGGTATCCCATAGAAAATGTTGATTTGGAAAGGAAACTAAAAATTTTATAACAAATCTGTTGAGGTGTATTAATTTATGCTGATCACTATCATTATATATTTTTCAAGTATTTTAAAAAATACATCTTGAACAAGTGACTCATTCTAAACTACTAGATGATACTTCTATAACCACAGTGCACTGCAGTCTTGCCACATAAATAAAAATGTCAATCACAAAGATTCTTGGATTACATTTAAGAGCTTTGTGTTCTGTTACTGCAGAATTTCTTTGGAAAGTAATGAGATATTCAGCTAAATAAATTACAGATTGGAGCAGAATCAAGTCTCCTTGAGTGTCTAAAAGTTCATTACTTCCACATCTCATAATTCTAGACATGTTCCCAGAATGAATATAGTCACATAGACTCTTATAGAATATATAGCAATTATTTATATTTGCACACTTAGTAACTAGAAGTAAAAGTTTTGGCGCCCCTTGTAAAATGACATGTTCTGTTGATTTAACTCTTGGGCTGAAATCTTATGGTACAGTATATCACAGTGGAATTCACCCTGTTCAATGAATAGGGTGAAGTCGCCATCATATCTGCAGCAAAATCCACATTTGTTGAACAATCATTACTAGGTTTGCTGTGAACATAGTCAGCCATTAGCGGACTTAGCCATCTACTTTAGAAATATTTATGTTGGTCATTTTGCACAGTCTGATTACTATAAAGACAAAACCTAAGACAAAAGCACAAAATAAGCAAATACCTTGCAGTAAATAAATAAATAGCAATAGTGCATGAAAATAATATAGGGTTAACATAACTTTGATTAAAAAAAACGTAAAAGCCATCCCACCACGTCAAGGTGACCCTATTCAGGACGGTCCTAACCTCTAGTATTAAAACGTTACCATATGTCAAGTGAAGTAATGTGAATAAAGGCTGAGAAGGATTGAGACCCAGCTAATGGATACCCAGCAGTGGGGAGCTATATAAATATAATGTCCAGCTCAAAGAAAAAGAAGGCCACACCTTTATTTGCACAGAGCGCACAAAACCTGAAACAAAAACCTAAAGAGATGAACTGGAATATAAGTTGGTGTGCATGCAATGTGTAAGCGCATGTTCATAAAAAAAAGAAACAAAATAAGCAAATACCCTGCAGTTAATAAATAAATAGCAATAGTGCATGAAAATAACATACGGTACTTAGTTAACATGACTTTGATCAAAAAAACATAAGTCATCCCACCACACCAAGGTGGCCAGTGTGAACATGCACCTACATGCACACCAACTTATATTCCTGTTCATCTCTTTAGGTTTTTGGTTACTGGATGAGTTTGTGGCTTTCAGTCAAAAATAAAATTAATCCAGCTACTTCTTGGTGTGGAATGTTAATAGTAAGTAAAATACTAGAAATATTCCGCTCCGTTCTAGTGCTGTTGGTCAAGTGACGCTCATTAGATACGCTGGAATGGAATGGAATGTACTTGCCATTAACATTCCGCAGCATAAAGCAGCTTGATTCATTTAATTTTTGATTGGAAATCTTTAATTTTTTTTCTTTTAATTTAGAAAACAATAGCATGCATTCTTTGACATTTCTTGGAAACAACTATTGCATCTAATCATGAAACTATATATAAGTCGAGGTTTCATATGCAGTAACAAGACAGGCACTTTTTAAGGGAGTATTGTAAATGTGCTGTCATATGAAATTTACATCAGAATGAGGATTAAAATAAACAAACAAAAAGGGAGATTAGAATAATAAAGTCAGTCAATCCTTAAAGAGAGAGACATTTTTCAAATAAAATAAAAAAAAAACATTAAAAGGGAATCTGTCAGCAGGTATTTGTTATGTAATTTGAGGACAGCATGAAGTAGGGGCTGAGACATTGAATTCAGCGATGTGTCACTTATTAGGATGTGTGCTGTTTACTTTCTTAAAATGAATGTTTTATCATTGCCCAAACTAGCTGCCTGGTGTCAAGTCGTTCGACCACTCCTCCTCCTCTGATAAGCAGCTCACTGTCAATATACAATGTACACAGGAAGCTGTGGTGTGGGTGGGGTTAGCTTTCTGAGCTCTGCTACATCTAAAAACTCTGATTGTGTCACAACTGCTGGATCCAGTAATCTAAGTGATATATTGTTGGAATCTGGGTCTCTTTTCCTACATTATGCTGCTCTCAGATGAGGTAGCAAAAACCTGGTGCCAGATTCCCTTTAATATAGTATCCATTACAATTCCAGCTGCTTGTCACTGAGTCTTTCTTAGAATAGTAAACCTGTTTAAAGTGACCCACCACCCTCACACTGAAAAGTGACTATACATTTGTCATGCCTTCTGCCCTGTTTGCCTCCTCGTATCCTCTGCAGAGACTGGTGCTCAAGTCCTCCTGCATCCATGATAGCCACCACAGCAAACAGAGAGCATCATGGCATATGTAGCCACTTTTCAGTGCCAGGGTCACTTTAAGTATTGGTACATTACTATAGTATCAAGATAGGACCTTAGAATTTCAAGAATATAAATGTCACCGGGCTCAAATTTTAATACCAGCGTCCCTGCATGCTTCCTCTACTCCCTCCTGGCAGGGACACCGTTATGCTCACCGCCCCATCCGTGTTCTCTGCTATGGCTTCCATGTCCCAGGGTCTGAGCATGCCACACAGGTCTCCTGGCAGCGGGCTTAGGGCATGCACATGCGCTCCCTGACTCTTAAAGAGACTTCACACGCGCACCTGATGTGTCCCCAACCAATAGCTGGGAGGCACTTAGTACTTAAGGCACCTTCACCTGTTGGGAGGTGCTTGAGCAGCTTTAGTACATTGTCAGTTTGTACTTGCTTCCTTGTTGTTAGTTCCCTGAGTCCATCCTGCTTGAACCTTATTCTGTGCCTTCCTGTCTGAACCTGTTACTGTACCTGACCTGCTAGTACCTAGTCCGAACTTAAAACTACCTTGTCTAGTTTGGTGTTGTATCCAGAAGCTGCACAGTCTGTACCCGTACCAGTGGCCGTCCTGTCTTGTATCCAGAAGCCGCACAGTCTGAACTGATACCAGTGGCCATCCTGTCTTGTATCCAGAAGCTGCACAGTCTGCACCTGCACCAGTATCCGGTCCAGCCTGGGACCCCGAACCAGAAACAGAGTCCCTGAACCTAGGGGTCAGCTGCTACTGTGCTAGACATTGCCCTGGAGGGTACCAGGTGGCTACCTGCAGCTCAAGCCTGACCTCACCATCAGAGGCTCTAGTGAAAACCAGGTAGCTGCTTAGTTAGGCCCCTCAAGGGTAAGCCCGGCCCATGGTGCAGTGGGTCCACGATCCACCAGCGTGACACAACCAGTGAGGTGGATTCTCTAAGCTGTAGGTCAGGGTGAGCAACACGGACCGAAGGTGATTTCACAATGGGCAGTACTTGCCGAATGGCAAATGTATCAACGAAGACCAGGATTGAAGGATATGCAGGATGGCAAGCATACGAGTGCAGCTTGAGACACCAGAAGATACAGAGACAGGATCATAGGAATACACAAGAGCTGTAGATACATTGACAATCTAGGACTTTCAGAAGGGTTAAAAGGACGCTGTCTAGGGGCGTGGCCAGGATGCTGATGGAGTGAGTGGCAGAAGTCCAAGCTCTTGAGTGACATCTCACATATCAACGGATAACGCGACTGATAAAAGGATTTCTTGTTTCTGTTTAACCGGTTCAGGACCGCCCACTGTACATAAATGTCGGCGCTGCCTAGGCTCTGTGCAGCGCCGACGTTTAAAAACGGTGGGTGGTCCCGCAGCGCTCAGGACCCCCAGGGTCCTGCTAGCGCTGCGGTACCGGTTCAGAGCGATAGATCTGACATGTGGCATCATGGGGACCTGATTGGATCAGGTCCCCATGATGTTAACCTGTTCCTATCTTCTAGATGCCGCGATCCATAGCGATCGCGGCATTTAAAAGATAGGGACAGCCGGTGGTCGGCGATCGGGACCCCCCACATACCTGTCAGCGGCGGGGATCCCGGTGCTGTGACCTCTGACATCATCGAGACCTGATTGGCTCAGGTCTCGATGATGTCAGTGACGCGCCCCCTGGGCCAGTGTTGTTTGGGGGATACCCGGAGCCGGATCAGATTGGGGTTGTAGTCTCCGAGTGGCGGTGACCCGGTCCGTGCCCAGGGTATCAAGCTCAGTGTGTGGCAGTCCTACAGATGTTACTGGATGTTCTTTAGTGTCGACTACGCCACCCGTTGATTTGCGGTCACTACGGCCGCCGCTGCAGCAGGGTCCGCTGAGGCTGGTGGTGTGTGTGCAGCTCAGGTAGTATAACCCCCAACGGGAGGGGTATAGCCTCAGGGGGTCAGTTGCAGAGGATGGTGGTTGTGGAGGTGCAGTGAGGATGGTAATGAAACTCAGAGTCGGGCTGTGCAGTTCAGGGTTTTTACTTACTGCTTTTGTGTTGGTCACTCCGGCCTTGAGTGACCACCCGAGCCGTGCTGCATCCACCAGGTCCTGGACTCGGCCAACCCCCAGGTGATTCTGGAGCGTGTTCCTGAGCTCCCTTTCTGACTTGTCCTTCTCTCTGGCCTTCCCCACCAGGGATCCACCTAAGTCCGGCTCCCTCGGGCCTCTTGTTGGTAAAACCCTTGTCTCTGGGTTCCCTGACCCTATTCTTGGTTTGCCTTCCGGGTGGATTTAGTGGGTGGTCGTGGCAGATCCTGCCCACGACCTCCGGTCTCTGGCTAAGGATTAGTGCCCTCCACCAGCTTGGGATCCGGTACCCTTGTGCCAACTCTTCACCCTCTGGTCTAATTTTGGGTTCTTGGAGTTCCCTCTTCTCCCCCTCTGGGTCCTTCTTTTCTCCTCTCTCTCACTCTCTTGGCCTTGGAGCTGGCTGAGCTGCTCTGCTTGTCGGACCAAACCTCTACAAAAGACCCTGTTCTAAGATGGTTCCCACCTTATATACTCCCTCTATGTGTGAGCTCAGGTGACCAGCACCCAATGAGCTCCTAGCATTACCCAGACTGCTCCCCCTATCTGCCCCTACACTACTGGGATGTTCCACCCCCCTCCCACTCCAGCCAGGGACAGACGCTGTCGTACCTGCACATTTCTCTAGTGGGAGTACCATTGGTCTGTCCCCCGGAAATGGGATGTATGTAGTGCATGCAGCCTACTGAGCTCAGTTCCACACTCCATCCTTACCCGGGAGTGGAATACCACACCTCTGGCTTGAGGTGTAATACCCCTGTAGCAGCCGAATCCTCAGGGTGCTACATCAGCGTCACACCAGCCAATCAGAGAGATCACCAGGGAAGTTTGTTTTAGCAACAAACTTTCCCGGGCGATCTGCCTGATAAATGCAGTTTCTCCTCCGATCTCAGTGAGAGAGCAGAGGAGAAACAGTGTGACAAGAGCTGTCAGCCTTGCCACTGTGAAAGTAAAAAAAATAAAAAATAAAAAATAAAAAAGAAAGTAAGAGTTAGGGTTAGTGAGTCTGTCAGATCAGTCAGTCCTGTCAGATCAGTCCAGTCAGATCAGTCCAGTCAGATCTGTCAGTCCTGTCAGATCTGTCAGTCAGATCTGTCAGTCCTGTCAGATCTGTCAGATCTGTCAGTCCTGTCAGATCTGTCAGTCAGTCAGTCCTGTCAGATCTGTCAGTCAGTCAGTCCTGTCAGATCTGTCAGTCAGTCAGTCCTGTCAGATCTGTCAGTCCTGTCAGATCTGTCAGTCAGTCAGTCCTGTCAGATCTGTCAGTCAGTCCTGTCAGTCAGTCCTGTCAGATCTGTCAGTCAGTCAGTCCTGTCAGATCTGTCAGTCAGTCAGTCCTGTCAGATCTGTCAGTCAGTCAGTCCTGTCAGATCTGTCAGTCAGTCAGTCAGTCAGTCCTGTCAGATCTGTCAGATCTGTCAGTCCTGTCAGATCTGTCAGTCCTGTCAGATCTGTCAGTCAGTCAGTCCTGTCAGATCTGTCAGTCAGTCAGTCCTGTCAGATCAGTCAGTCAGTCCTGTCACATCAGTCAGTCAGTCCTGTCAGATTAGTCCGATCAGTCCAGTCCGATCCCGTCCTTTCAGTCCGGTCCGTTCAGTCCAGTCAAAAAATATAAAAATAAAATGGCCCGTCAGACTTATACCGCAGAGGAGGTGTATGCCCTGCTGTGTTCTGACACTGATGACAGCGCAATCTCAGATGGAGATGTGGATTTTGAGGGCTTTAGTAGCGGCGACACAGAGCTCAGAAATGAGCAGTGATGCTGGTCCATCCTCAAGCCCAAGGACCAGTACAGCAATAGGGGCAAATAGCGCTACTGGAGAAACGTCTCCAAATCAGGGAACACTGCCCAGTACAAGCGCTGTCCCTGCTACTAGTGAATTGGCGCACGCCAGTGTACAAGGGGCGTTGCCACATGATCTAGCATTTCCCAGATGGGAGGCTTCAGATTCGGCTGCTCCATTCAGCCCTGATTTCAACGCCATTCCTGGTATAAATGTGGAGGTGGAAGATTTTGGACCAATTCATTTTTTTAATTTGTTTTTTACAGACAGCTTGCTAGAGCATATTGTCGTGCAAACAAATTTATACGCGTCCCAATTCATAAGCCAGAATCCCCGATCTTACTATGCTAGGGCAAATTTATGGACACCAACTAATGTCCCGGAAATAAAAAAATTTTTAGGACTAACATTTGCCATGGGGCTTGTTAAAAAACCGAGCATTCGATCCTACTGGTCCAACCACCCTGTTCAAGCCACCCCTATGTTTTCAGTCATTCTGCCTAGGACCCATTATAAAATGCTCATGCGGTTTTGGCATTTTAACGACAATAGTCAATGCCTGCCCAGAAATGCCCCAGAACATGACAGGTTATATAAAATTAGACCCATCATTGAAAATTTGTCAGAAAAATTCTTAAGCCTCTACACCCCAACACAGAATATTTCTATAGACGAGTCCCTTGTAAAATTCAAAGGAAGACTGCACCTCAAGCAATTTATCCCATCTAAAAGGGCAAGGTTTGGAATAAAGCTCTATAAAATGTGCGAAAGTTCAACCGGATATGTAGCACCCTGAGGATTCGGCTGCTACAGGGGTATTGCACCTCAACCCAGAGGTGTGATATTCCACTCCCGGGTAAGGAAGGAGTGTGAAACTGAGCTCGGTAGGCTGCATGCACTACACACATCCCATTTCCGAGGAACAGGCCGACGGTACTCCCACTTAGAAATGTGCAGGTACGACCGAGTCTGTTCCTGGCTGGAGTGGGAGGGGGGTGGTACATCCCAAGTAGTGTAGGGGCAGATAGGGGGAGCAGCCTGGGTAAAGTTAGGAGCTCATTGGGTGCTGGTCACCTGAGCTCACACATAGAGGGTGTATATAAGGTGGGCACCAACTAAGAACAGGGTCAGTTGCAGAGAGAAAGTCAGCGAGCGGAGGAGAAGAGAGACCCAGAGTGAGAGAGGAGAAAGAGAGACCCAGAGGGGGAAACAGAAGAAAAGGACTCCAAGAACCCAACTTAAATCCCCGGGTGAAGAGTCGGCACAGGGTACCGGAACCCAAGCTGGTGGGGGCAAAAACACTCCCCAGCCAGAGACCGGAGACCGTGGGCAGCGTTTGTCACGGTCACCCACCACATCCACCACGAAGGCATACCACGAGGAGGGTCAGGGAACCCAAGGCCAAGGGTCTCCCAACAGAAGGCCCGAGGGAGCTGGACCTGGGTGGATCAATAGTGGGGACGGCCAGAGAAAGGACAGAAGGAGAGCTCAGGGTCACGCTCCGGACTTATTTGGGGGTTGGCTGGATCCAGAACCTGGTGGACGCAGCACGGCTCGGGAGGTCACTCGAAGCTGGAGTGACCAGAACATCAGCAGTGAGTAAACATCCTAAACTGCATAACCCGACTCTGTCTCTGATTGCCGTCTACACTGCATCACCACAACTCCCATCCTCTGTACCTGATCCCCCTGAGGCTATACCCCACCCGTTGGGGGTTATATCACCAAAGCTGCACCTACACCACCAGCCTCAGCGGACCCTGCTGCAGCGGCGGCCATAGTGACCGCAATACAACGGGTGGCGTAGTCGACATTAAGAACTTAGTAACATCTGTAGGACTGCCACATACAACTCAGTTTGACACCCTGGGCACGGACCGGGTCACAGCCACTCGGAAGACTACAACTCCCATCTGATCCGGCTCCGGATATTCCCCCTAAAGAATATGGCCCAGGGGGCGCGTCAACTTTGGCGTAGTCGGCAGGATTACGTGCCCGCAACAACCGGGTACTGCGTGCCTGAAGAAAAGTGCAAGTTTACCTCAAAAAGAAGTCTCCTGCCGGTTCCGGAGGGTCCCCGCCATCGGACCCCATCACCAGTCGATTCCCGCCGGGTGTCCGCCATTAACAGCTTTTTCCCGCCATCTGCAGAGTTTCCCGCCACTGGGAAGCGGTTCCCGCCATTTCCAAGGATTTCCCGCCTTGCCAGAGCGGACGCCATTATGGGCGTGCCAGAGGGTGGCGAGAGGCCACCTCCCATCGTGGGCCAGGACCGAAAATGGCGCCAAAAGTGGAAACCGCCCCCACCAACAGAGACTGTGATGCTAGAGGTGTCTGTCAGTGTGAAGGAACCGCCCCTGGAGCTGACAGTCACCAAGTGGCCCCGGGACCGCCCTCGAAGTGGGAGGAGATGAAAGAAAAGAACGAAGATGGGTGCCGCCTGGAGCAGTCTGGAGCGAGCGCACCCGGAGGCAAGAAGCCTGGAGAAGAGTAGCGGAGGAGCTCACCCGGAGATGGCGAGAGAGCAGAGCAGCACCGGCCCGCTGGCCAGGAGCCTGCTGGAAGAGGAGCAGAGCAGCACCGACCCGTTGGTCAGGAGCCTGCTGGAAACCACGACCCCACTAGGCCTAGTGGAGGTCCTTGCACAGCTCCCCCGAGACCGGGAGTGTGCACAGACTGCCCTGGAGGGCCTCGCACGGAGGATGGCCCGGGTACAGCGAGAGACATTGGCGGAGTGGAGCCGAGAGATGGCCCAGCAAACCAAGACCCGGAGCACGCCAGCCAAGATGAGGAGACAGACCGCCTCTGAGGATGGCGCGGGAGGACCCAAGGCCGGAGACGGCGCCGAGAAGGGAGCCGAACGCATGGAGGCAGGTAAAGGGGACGTCTATACCCCAAACCGGGACACCGCTTACCTGCCCCAGCTCCCCGTCGCAGAGCCCGAAAGTCCCCCTGCTGTGCCCGAAAACGCCATGTCACCGACGCAGACTAGGCCCCAACCGGAAGCCGCCGCCGCGACCCCTGTGACGCCATGCGCAACGACCCCGAGCGTGGCAAAACAGGAAGCAACACCAGCCTGGTCGCAGGGCCTAGAATTTCCGGGGGTCGCATCACCAACAGCGCCCCCTACCTCCGCGGAGCCTCCGGCCTGGCCACAAGGCCAGGTAGCCCAGGGCGCCGCCGTCTTAACGGTGCCCTTCACCTTCCAGGTGCCCCAGGCCTGGCCGCAAGGCCTGGGCAACCCGGGCGCCACCACCACCGCGCCCGCACCCGTAAAACCAAGGGTGCCGCGTCTGGGAGAGGACTTGTTTGCCCAGCACACGTGGCCGGACGGGCAGCCTTTCATCTGGCCCCAGAAATATTATGAACTGGAGCACCAGAGGAGAGTTGGGGCCATGTGTGCACCCCTGATTCCGGCTCCGAAGCCCGTGATAAGGATCTCGCCCCCGCTTGAAGAGACCCAATTTGAGTGGGACCCCACCGGAGAAGACCTAATGGGGTTCACTCAGGAAACCAGGGCAGCTGCAGCGGAGCGTGCTGAGTGCTGCCGACAGCAGCTCGAGGAGTTTGCGAGGGAGCGGAGAGAGAGGCGGGTCCGGGAACAACAGGCCCAAATAAGGAGCGCCGAGCAGAAGAGCCGAACCAGGAGGGACCCCCGTGCAGCGCACAGTCCCCGCACCACCGGGACTGTAATTAAGTTCAATATGCAGCATGGGTGGGGCTTCATCAGGGACCACAACACCCCCGGCGACGTCTTTGTCACGCGCAGAGATGTGGAGTCCCATCTGCCGGAGGGGCACAGAGGTCGTGACCTTTATATCGGGGACGAGGTCACCTTTACCCGGCACAAGTGTGCCAAAGGACCTTACGCCCTCCATGTGCATCGCCTGACAGAGGAGGAGCTGCGATGTGAGGAGGAAGAGCAAGAGGATCCGGACGGGTCTGAAGCTGAGATCCCCAAAGAAGGAGCAGGAGGAAGACGTTGTTGAGTACAGCGGAGTAGGTGCTGTAAATAGTTACCCGACCGGGGTATAAAGAAACTGTTATTGCTAATATAGTCCCCGTTGGGACCAGCTGAGTGAACTGTTCACCCGTTTACCCTTAATCCCACAGGCTGAGGACTGTGAGCAGCCATTCCCTTTCCCTCCTTAATTGGCCGAGGACTGAGAGCGGCCATACCCTTGTATATAGTTGCGCGTCCTAGAGCGCCCCCTACCGGTTTTATAGGAAAACCATTTTTCTAGAAAGACTGTCGCACTTTGCCCGGTCAACAGTTGCCCAGTGACCGAAGGAGGAACAAGAGACGACGAGAATGTTTATTATAAAAAGTTTTATTGATGCTGCTAATTAATATAATGTTTTATATGTTTTAAATGTTTATGTTTATATAAAAATTTTTGTATGTTTTGTGATGTTTTTGTCTTACAGCCCGAGGACGTGCTGTGATTTACCAGGGGGGAATGTAGCACCCTGAGGATTCGGCTGCTACAGGGGTATTGCACCTCAACCCAGAGGTGTGATATTCCACTCCCGGGTAAGGAAGGAGTGTGAAACTGAGCTCGGTAGGCTGCATGCACTACACACATCCCATTTCCGAGGAACAGGCCGACGGTACTCCCACTTAGAAATGTGCAGGTACGACCGAGTCTGTTCCTGGCTGGAGTGGGAGGGGGGTGGTACATCCCAAGTAGTGTAGGGGCAGATAGGGGGAGCAGCCTGGGTAAAGTTAGGAGCTCATTGGGTGCTGGTCACCTGAGCTCACACATAGAGGGTGTATATAAGGTGGGCACCAACTAAGAACAGGGTCAGTTGCAGAGAGAAAGTCAGCGAGCGGAGGAGAAGAGAGACCCAGAGTGAGAGAGGAGAAAGAGAGACCCAGAGGGGGAAACAGAAGAAAAGGACTCCAAGAACCCAACTTAAATCCCCGGGTGAAGAGTCGGCACAGGGTACCGGAACCCAAGCTGGTGGGGGCAAAAACACTCCCCAGCCAGAGACCGGAGACCGTGGGCAGCGTTTGTCACGGTCACCCACCACATCCACCACGAAGGCATACCACGAGGAGGGTCAGGGAACCCAAGGCCAAGGGTCTCCCAACAGAAGGCCCGAGGGAGCTGGACCTGGGTGGATCAATAGTGGGGACGGCCAGAGAAAGGACAGAAGGAGAGCTCAGGGTCACGCTCCGGACTTATTTGGGGGTTGGCTGGATCCAGAACCTGGTGGACGCAGCACGGCTCGGGAGGTCACTCGAAGCTGGAGTGACCAGAACATCAGCAGTGAGTAAACATCCTAAACTGCATAACCCGACTCTGTCTCTGATTGCCGTCTACACTGCATCACCACAACTCCCATCCTCTGTACCTGATCCCCCTGAGGCTATACCCCACCCGTTGGGGGTTATATCACCAAAGCTGCACCTACACCACCAGCCTCAGCGGACCCTGCTGCAGCGGCGGCCATAGTGACCGCAATACAACGGGTGGCGTAGTCGACATTAAGAACTTAGTAACATCTGTAGGACTGCCACATACAACTCAGTTTGACACCTTGGGCACGGACCGGGTCACAGCCACTCGGAAGACTACAACTCCCATCTGATCCGGCTCCGGATATTCCCCCTAAAGAATATGGCCCAGGGGGCGCGTCAGATACACATCCGCTTTTCGCATATATGAGGGGAAAGATAGCCAACTAAACCCACCAGGATGCCCTACTTATCTGGGGACATCTGGAAAAATTGTTTGGGAGCTGATAAGTCCATTTTTTCAAAAAGGCTACAATCTATATGTGGACAATTATTACACCAGCATACCCCTATTTAAAAGTCTGGTTGAACACAACATCGGGGCTTGTGGGACCATCCGTAAAAACCGTCAGGGGTTTCCACAACCATTGGTCAACCAAAAGTTTCAAAAGGGGCAGTCAGGGGCTGTACGCAACGGAGAGCTGCTTGCCCTGAAATATAGGGATAAGAGGGATATTTTTGTCCTCAGCTCGATCCACACAGATGCCACAAGGGCCACTGTAGAACTAGGATCCACCACTCCGAAGCAAAAACCTGTGTCAGTCATTGACTACAACAAACACATGGGGGGTGTGGACCTTGCAGACCAGGTTCTACAGCCATACCAGGTATCAAGAAAGTCCTATACCTGGTAAAAAAAGTTGGTTATTTATTTGTTTCAGGTGGCCACATACAATTCTTTTGTGTTGTACAAAAAAGCAGGAAATTCAGATCCTTTTCTTGATTATCAAGAAAAGGTAATTGAAAATCTTGTCTTTCAAAGTGTTAGCCCCGCTCATCCATTAGAATCTGAGGATGTGAAAAGACTCACTGAGCGACATTTTATTGCACTTATTCCAGCAACGGAAACAAGAAGGAACCCCCAGAAAAGATGTCGTGTATGTACTAAGAGAGGAATGAGGCGTGATACCCGCTACTATTGCCCACAATGCCCATCATTGCCAGCCTTATGCGTCACTGACTGCTTTAAAATCTTCCACACAGAACCACGTTTTTAAACTGTAAAAATGTATCCCAATTTGTCATTCAAACATTTGGTTCATTTAGTGAATGACACATTCGAGTAGAGCTCACTTAATTTCCAGGGGGGGTTCTCCAGAATCTAAACCTTCCATTGCGTGCTTGTTTCTGGAAATCATCCATTGAGTTAAAATGGTCACTAAACCCATAGATGAATTCCCAGAGGGGTTTCATTTCCAAAATGGGGTCACTTCAGGGGGGATTCTTTAGCTCTGGTACTCTGAAAAGTGCCAGAACAGCATAATCCCCCCTGAAGTGACCCCATCATAGAAATGACACCTCTGTGGGAATTCATCTATGGGTTTAGTGACCATTTACCTATCTACTTATTTTCCCACCACTAGATTAATTTATACAGAGGAGTAGATTGTAAAATTCGGTCACTTGTTGTGGGTTTCCTCTGTTTAGGCACCTCAGGGGCTCTCCAAATGCAACATGGCGTCCGCTATCCATTCCAGTCAAATTTCCATTCCAAAAGTCAAATGGCGCTCCTTACCTTCCAAGCCATGCCGTGCGCCCAAACAGTGGCTTTGCACCACATATGGGGTATCAGCGTGCTCAGGAGAAATTGCACAACACATTTTGGGGTCCATTTTTTCTGGCTGCCCTTGTGAAAATTAAAAATTTGAGGCTAAAGTAGCAGTTTTGTGTTAAAAATGTGTTTTTTTATTTTCACACTTCAACATTATAAAATTCCGTGAAGCCCCTGGGGGTTCAAGGTGCTCACCACACATCTAGATAAGTTCCTTGAGGGGTCTAGTTTCCAAAATGGGGTCACTTGTTGGGGGTTTCCTCTGTTTAGACACCTCTGGGGCTCTCCAAATGCAACATGGCGTCCGCTATCCATTCCAGTCAAATTTCCATTCCAAAAGTCAAATGGCGCTCCTTACCTTCCAAGCCATGCCGTGCACCCAAACAGTGGCTTTGCACCACATATGGGGTATCAGCGTGCTCAGGAGAAATTACACAACACATTTTGGGGTCCATTTTTTCTGGCTGCCCTTGTGAAAATTAAAAATTTGAGGTTAAAGTAGCAGTTTTGTGAAAAAAAGTTAAATGTTCATTGTTTTCTTCCACATTCCAAAAATTCCTGTGAAGCACCTGAAGGGTTAATAAACTTCTTGAATGTGGTTTTGAGCACCTTGAGGGGTGCAGTTTTTAGAATGGTATCACTTTTGGGTATTTTCTGTCATAAAGGCTCCTCAAAGTCACTTCAAATAAGATGTGGTCCCTAAAAAAAATGTTTTTGTAAATTTTGTTGTAAAAATGAGAAATCGCTGGTCAACTTTTAACCCTTATAGCTTCCTAACAAAAAAAAATTTTGGTTCCAAAATTGTGCTGATGTGAAGTAGACATGTGGGCAATGTTATTTATTAACTATTTTGTGTGATATATCTCTCTGATTAAAGGGCATGAAAATTCAAAGTTTGAAAATTGCAAAATTTTCAAAATTTTCGCCAAATTTCCGATTTTTTCACAATCAAACGCAAGTGATATCAAGAAATTTTACCACTATCATGAAGTACAGTATGTCACAAAAAACAATCTCAGAATCAGGGGGATCCGTTGAAGCGTTCCAGAGTAATTACCTCATAAAGTGACAGTGGTCAGAATTGAAAAAATTGGCCCGGTCACGAAGGCAAAAACAGGCTCTGGCGCGAAGTGGTTAATATCTATGGATGCAGAAATTCATCTGAATCATTTTGACACCAAAATCACCATGGTACTTGTTTAATAAAAGGCTATATTAGCAATAATCTGACGGCGTTACTACGCAACGAACTGGTAAATCCATAAAACTGAAAGTGAAACTAAAGGAGAAAAGAACTTCAGAAAAGGTAGCGTTGATTTGTTCCTATTTCATCACATCTGGATCCTCTGGCTGAACATTTTAACACCAAGATTGTCTCTTTGGGTGCTGATTAGTGTTGAGCGAGCACTAAAATGCTCAGGTGCTCGAAGCTCGGGCCGAGCTCGCCATGATACTCGGGTGCTCGACCCGAACAACGAGCCCAATGTTAGTCTATGGGAGACTCGAGCATTTTTGCGGTGGCACCCCCGGCAGTCTTTTAAAAGCCTAACAAGTGCCCAAAACGATAGTGACAGTGCTCAAATGACATGGGGACAGCATGGGGATCGCCCCAGGAAGCATTTCTGACCCCCAGGTCACTGCTGTCAACAACGTGGTCAGAGGTATTAAGCCACTTTTACAGGCTCACAATGAAACGAAAGTGAAACTTTTTTCCTGTGAAATATGTTAAGGAACATCCTTTCCAGGGAAAAGACTTGTGTATAAGTTAAAATAAATGACCAAAAACAAAAATACTCCTCCACACCTTCGGCTATGTTCACAAGTAGCATTTTTTATGCGTTTTTGCACTTTTGTATTGCTTTCAACTATGACAAATGCATTCACCAGGAAATGTCATTTTAACATTTTACAACCTTATCTGGCCATGTGCTGTGTGACACATGCATAAAGTGCTGAAAAGACATGGGAACAGCATGGGGAAGACCCCTGGAAGTGTAGCACCCTGAGGACTCGGCTGCTACAGGGGTATTGCACCTCACTCCAGAGGTGTGGTATTCCACTCCCGGGTAAGGATGGAGTGTGGGACTGAGCTCAGTAGGCTGCATGCACTACATACATCCCATTTCCGGGGGACAGAACTACGGTACTCCCACCAAGTAGATGTGCAGGTACGACAGCGTCTGTCCCTGGCTGGAGTGGGAGGGGGGGTGGAACATCCCAGTAGTGTAGGGGCAGATAGGGGGAGTACTCTGGGTAAAGCTAGGAGCCCATTGGGTGCTGGTCACCTGGGCTCACACATAGAGGGAGTATATAAGGTGGGCACCATCTAGAGACAGGGTCTTTTTAGTCAAGTTCAGCCTGAGGAGAAGCAGAGCAGAGGAGCTCAGCCAGGAGGGCTGACAGGGAGCTGTGGCTCCGGCTGGGCCCAGCTCCAGGGCCAAGCATGAAGAAAGAGGAGGAAGAAGGACCCAGAGAGGCAGAGCCAGAGGGAACCCTAAGATCCCAGAATCAGACCAAAAAGGGTGAAGGGTTGGCAGAAAAGGGCACCGGATCCCAAGCTGGCGGAGGCAAAAGTAACCCTTAGCCAGGAACCGGAGGTCGTGGGCAAGCTTTGCCACGACCCCCACCACATCCACCAGGAAGGTACACCAAGAGTAGGGTCAGGAAAGCCAGAGAAGGTTTTGCCATCAGAAGGCCCAAGGGAACCGGACAAAGGTGGATCCCTGGTGGGGACGGCCAGCAGAAAGAGAGAGAGAGAGGGGAGCTCAGGACCACGCTCCGGAACTGCCTGGGGGTTAGCCGAGCCCCGCACCTGGTGGACGCAGCACGGCTCGGGTGGTCACTCAAGGCCAGAGTGACTAAAGCAACATCAGTGAGTAAAAACCCTGAAACTGCATCCCACGTCTCTGTGCCTCCTTACCGCACCATCACAACCTCCATCATCTACTCCTGCTGCCCTGAGGCCATACCCCTCCCGTTGGGGGTTATACCATCCCTGCTGCACCCATACCACCGGCCTCAGCGGACTGTTTTGCAGCGACGGCCTTGTGACCGCAAATCAACGGGTGGCGTAGTCGACACACATTCTAACATCTACTGCTAATAGACTCGCCGCTTAGTTTGACTCCCTGGGCACGGACCGGGTCACCGCCACGAGACTACTACCCCCATCTGATCCGGCTCCGGGTAAGCCCCCGTGCGCGCGATGCCGCACGACACAGAAGGCCCAGGGGCGCGTCAACTTTGGCGTAGTCGGCAGGATCACGTGCCCGCAACCACCGGGTACTGCGTGCCTGAAGAAAAGTTTATCTGTACCGTAAAAAGAAGTCTCCCGCCAATTCCGGAGGGTCCCTGCCATCGGACGTCGTCCGGAGTCGTTTCCCGCCGGTTGCCCGCCATCTGCAGTCTTTTCCCGCCATCCACAGAGTTTCCCGCCATTGGGAAGCGGTTCCCGCCATCTGAGAAGATTTCCCGCCCTGGCAGAGCGGACGCCATTATGGGCGTGCCAGAGGGTGGTAAGAGACGACCTCCCATCGTGGGCCAGGACCAAGAATGGCGCCAAAAACGAAGACCGCCCCCACCAGCAGAGACTGCAATGATTGAGATGTCCGTCAGCGTGGGGGGTCTGCCCCTGGAACTGACAATCACCAAGTTGCCCCAGGACTGCCCTCAAAGTAGGCGGATCAAGAACAAAAGAGAGAGGATGTGTGCAGCCTGGAGGAGTCTGGAGAAGCCGTACCCGGAGATGGAGGGAGAGTCAGGCAGCACCGACCCTGTGGTCAGGAGCCTGTTGCAAGCTACCACCCCACAAGACCTGGTGGAGATCCTGGCACAGCTCCCCCGAGACCGGGAGCGTGCACAGACCGCGCTGGAGGGCCTCGCACGGAGGATGGCCCAGGTGCAGCAAGAAACGCTGACTGCGTGGAGCAGGGAGATGGCCCAGCAGGCTGGAACCCGCCAGCGGAGCACACCACCCGAGACGAGGAGTCTGAGCGCCTCTGAGGATGGTGCGGGAGGAATGAAGGCCGGAGACGACGCCGTGGAAGGAGCTGAAGAGACGGAGGCAGGTAAAGGGGACGTCACTACCCCAAGCCTAGAAACCGCGAGCCTGCCCCAGCTCCCCGTCGCAGAGCCCGAAATTTCCCCTACCGTGCCCGTCGCTGCACCGCCACCGCTCCAGACTAGGCCTCAAGCAGGAGCCGCGACCACGCCCCCTGTGACGTCACGTGCCTCAACTCCGAGCGCGGCCAAGCAGGAGACGCCACCGGCCTGGTCGCAAGGTCAAGTGCCCCCGGGCGCCGCCGTCTCCACAGTGCCCTTTACCTTTAGAGCACCACCGGCCTGGTCGCAAGGCCTGGTGAATCCGGGCGCCGCTACTACCACCGCGCCCTCAACCCACAAAGTCCTACCCCTGGGTGAAGACTTGTTCGCCCAACATACTTGCCCGGATGGGCAGCCCTTTGAGTGGCCACCGGAGTACCTCCATCCCCGACTGGCGTAGTCGACACACATTCTAACATCTACTGCTAATAGACTCGCCGCTTAGTTTGACTCCCTGGGCACGGACCGGGTCACCGCCACGAGACTACTACCCCCATCTGATCCGGCTCCGGGTAAACCCCCGTGCGCGCGATGCCGCACGACACAGAAGGCCCAGGGGCGCGTCAGAAGCATCTCTGACTCCCAGGTCACTGTCTAAAAGTGTGCCCATCATAAGTGATCCTTGCCGCATCAGAAGATGCAGACTTGCAACTATCCCCATGCAAGTTCTAGTCCCAGGGCAGTGTTCAATTGTACCTCCCCCATTCCTTGCAATACAAGCGCAAGTATGCAGCCTGCCACCCACCCACCCCCAGGCTGCAATACCATACTGCTTGCTTGCTTGAACTTGAAATTGGGCCTTTTAGGCATGTGGAGGCGGAATCTGGCCACCACGTCATGGCTGTGTTGGCGGCCTGGAATCCATACTCAGTCCCCAGCCGCCCGGCGGCCGGGTGTCCATACTCAGTCCCCAGCCGCCCCGCGGCCGAGTGTCCACACGGTCCCCAGCCGCCTGGGGGCAGTCGGGTGTCCATAAACGGTCCCCAGCCGCCCCCATTTCTCCTTGGAACATCCCCCCACACACTTTTCTTAGCCCGGCCTGCTTTAGGCAGCATTGGACGAGCCCACCAGAGAACCAGACTCCTCCGGTGGGCCCTGACTTCTCCATCGGTGGAGTTGAGAATGCCAAGGTGAGGAGCATGATGATGATGACAGAAGTTAGCATCTGCTATGTTTTCTTTTAATGCAAGTGTAAGTGTGCAGCCTGCCACCCACCCACCCCCAGACTGCAATTCCATACTGCTAGCTTGCACTTGAAATGGGGCCTTTTAGTTTAGAGGAGGCCGAAGCTGGCCACTACCTCATGGCTGCTTCGGCAGCGAGGTATCCATACTCAGTCCCCAGCCGCCCCTATTTGTCCTGGTGTGCCTTATACATAAGATTAAGTACGTATACCAAAACATTACCTGTGCCCTCCCCAGTGCATTTAGTGGGAAGGAGAGCCTATTCCGCTGTAGTGTGTGCATGACAAACCCCTGTTCATGGTACATGCGAAGATGCCTCCCACCTTGCACCTGTCGTTGCAGACTTGCAACTATCCCCATTCAAGTCCTTGTCCCAGGGCAGTGTTCAATTGTACCTCTCCCATTCCTTGCAATGCAAGCGCAAGTATGCAGCCTGCAACCCACCCACCCCCAGGCTGCAATACCATACTGCTTGCTTGCTTGCACTTTAAATTGGGCCTTTTAGGCATGTGGAGGCGGAATCTGGCCACCACGCCATGGCTGTGTCGGCGGCCTGGTATCCATACTCAGTCCCCAGCCGCCTGGTGGCCGGGTGTCCCCGCTTGCTCCCCAGCCTCCAGGGGGCGGCCGGGTGTCCATACTCGGTCCCCAGCCACCCCTATTTGTACCGGTAACCTTTCCCACACTTTTCTTAGCCTGGCCTGCTTTAGGGCAGCATTGGCCGAGCCCACCGGACTATCAGACTCCTCCGGTGGGCCCTGGCTTCTCCATCAGGGGAGTTGAGAGTGCCAAGGTAAGGAGCATGATGAGGATGATAGAAGTTAGCATCTGCTTTGTTTTGTTGTAATGCAAGTGCATGTATGTAGTAGCGGCTAGGCCTGAGGAGGTCAGCGTTTTGGCGCATATCCTACCTCCTCCGAGGATTGCTGGATGTTTTCCTGCTACTATCCAAGTTCTATGTCTCCCGTTAAAACAAAGCTTCAGGTGATAAATGATGGATGAGGTAGTGGCAAAGGAGAAAGAGCAGGAGGAACAGGGACCATTCACATCAATATCAGGCCAGTCAACCAGATATGTCTTGTAGGATATGTTTCTGTAACAAAAGGAGCGGTTCGGCTACACAGTTATAGGGCATACAGTGAGTGCAATGCCTACCAAAAATTTCGAGGCACTCCAATGCCCCTTGGAAATGACATGGAGGTCAGAGGGCGTTAACTAAACCTTTTTTTCCATTTATAGCAACTGGGTCTCCTGTGCACTGTTGGCCTAAGCAGTGAATGGAAGGCTTTCCAAAAATTATGAGGTACTGCTATGCCCCTTACAAGAGCCATGTGTGGCACCCCAGGGGTCTGGTCACCACAGTAATAGGGATTACGTCGGAGAGCAAGTGGGAGGTTTCCTGGTCAAAATCCCTTAAACATGCAACATCCTCCTGCCCCAGTCCTGGGAGGGGAGAATTCTGCCCTTATAAACTGGATCTGGGGTGGTGTTGAATGAGTCAGAGAACAGAGAACAGTCAGAGTCAGAGTGAGAGCAAGGGAAAGTAACAGCAAGGAGCTCTGTAGGAGCTAGGAGCTAAAGACGAGGGGCTGGAAGCTCAGCAGAGCTCGCCCTGGCAGAAGACAATAGGAACCGGACACAGGAGTCCGAAGCTGTGAGGACTTATATATCCAGCAGCAGAAACCAGCCGGCAGGGGATTTCAGGTCCTCTGGCCATAGAAGCCCGGAGGCTCAGTCACAAGCAAGGGACCAGCACCGCCGTCGTGGAGCGGAGGCTAACAGAAGGCCCCAAGTCACCAGCCATACGGGTGAGCACTACACGGTACACTCAGGGACGTGGGCTACTTCTACCCGCTTACAGCAAGGTAGCCAGGAAGAGTGCAGATAAACGGGGAGGCCTACAACTCCACCTGGCCAGGGGAACTCCTGCTTGCTCACAGACTGACCAGGCCCCTTATGCTAGCCAGTACTCCCGGGAGGGTCTGCCTTATACCATCAGTAAAGACCCTGAACTGCACCACACGTCTCTGTGATTCCTTGCCGCACCAGCACCATTAGCACTGGGACGCTCACACCATCACTCCCATCATCTCTCACATTAGCTGCCCTGAGGCAATACTTCTCCCGTGGGGAGTTATCCCATACTCAGCTGCGCAAACAACATCAGCCTCAGCGGTCTGCAGCGCAGCGGCGGTCCCCACTGACCGCAATCCACGGGTGGCGTAGTCGGACATTGTTATTACCTAAGACTGCCACTGGTTTGACCACCCTGGGCACGGACCAGGTCACCGCCACACGGAGACTACAACCCCCAGCATCCTACAACAGGCCCGGTTCCGGGTTCCCCTGCACAGCACAGGCCCAGGGGGTGCGTCAACTTTGGCGTAGTCGGCAGGATTTTGTGCCCGCAACCACCGGGTACTGCGTGCCTGAAAAAGACTTTTGAATTTACCTGTGGTGAAGTTTCCCGCCGTCCGGAGTCGTTTCCCGCCATCCCGAGCCGATTCCCGCCATCAGACGCCATCTTGGACCGTTTCCCGCCATCTTCTGCCTTCTTCCCGCCATCCGCAGCTGCTTCCCGCCTTCGGACGCCATCTTCGGGACGCCGCACAGGAAGAAGAGGGGCGTGGACGCCGAAAGCGCGTGAGATCCGAAGCTCCGCCCCACGCTCCGCCCCACACAATGACGCTGCGCAAGGTCCTGAAAGGGAGGAAGAGCGACGCTGACGTCATCGGAGTGCGACGTCAGGTCCTCGACCCCGACGATCGACTGCGGAGCCGCGGCCTACGTTAGAAGAGCATCGCAAGGTAGGCCACGGTCCACTAGGGGGGAGGAGGATGCCGGATACCGAGGGGAGCTTCACTGCCACAGCCACCGCCAGCGCAACCGCTGCTGCGGTCATGCCATTCACCATGCCCTATATCCCGGGGGCAACCTGGCTACCCCAGTACTCAGGGGAGTCACATACCCTAAATGACTTTAGAGAAAGACTGGATAGCCTCTTCCAGGTGTACCCCCTCACAGAAGAGCAAAAAGTGAGCATCCTGGTGGCCCAATTAATCGGGGCAGCCCAAAGGGAGGTAAAGTCCTGGCCACCTGGGAGGAAGAGGACTGTCAGAGAGATACTAGCCCGGCTGAAAGACACATTTGACACCCGCACCTCAGCCGAAATAAAGCTCCGATTTTACGGGTGCAAACAGCAGGCACATGAGAGTATAAGAGACTATGCTTTAAACCTACAAGAGGCCCTGAGAGCCATTAAGCAGGCAGACCCTGACAGCGTGGGAAATGAAGATAAGCTGTTGACTGAACAATTTATTGAGGGTCTACTGTGCAATGCCCACCGAACCGAGTTGCGGGCAATGGCCTTACAGGACCCTGACCTGGACTTTGCACAGTTCAAGGACAGAGCCATCCGGGTGCTCCGAGAACCGGCACCAGGTGGCGCTGTGACCCACAGGCGCCCTGCTATCACTTACCACCAGGAGACGGCGCCCTTGTCTGCAGGGCCTGTGGGAGCTGATGCGCAGGCTTTAAACAGTGACCCGACTACAGACCTGCACCATCAGGTCCAAGAGCTGACTAAGAGCGTTGCCGCGCTAACCAGAACTGTGCAGTCTTTACAGGTCTCTTCTCCAGGAAAGATCCAGCTGGCATCCGGACCGGAGGACGTCCCGTGGCACCGACTGAGGAGGACCCCACCGGCCAGAGGAAGACCCAGCGACAGATACAACGAGGACGGACGACCCATCTGCCGCCGCTGCAATCAACCCGGACATGTGGCAAGGTACTGTCATTTAAACGGGCACAACCTGGGGTAGAGGGCCAACCCCCAGGCATAAGACCATCAGGCCCATCAAACTGGCGTGATAAATACGTAGGGGGACGTCCAATCTTGCCTGTGGTACTGGATGGCATTCCTATGAGTGCCCTACTAGACACTGGGTCACAGGTGACCACCATCCCGTACGTGCTCTTTAAGCAGTACTGGAATGACTCGGACATAACCCGCTACCCAGATAACGACCTGAGTATCATCGCCAGCAATGGTCAGCCCGTGCCGCAGGTGGGATTCAAAGAGGTGACCATTAAGATCGGTAAAGTCTTACTGGCGGCACAAGGACTGATTATAGTGGACATAGACCGTCATGAGAGTCACCCTAGAATAACCTTGGGAACTAATGTGATTGAAAATTGTCTTGCAGAGGTGATTCTCATTTTACAGCAGGTTGCCAAGAATGCCAGTTCCGGCCAGCAGCGTGTGCTCCAAAAAGAGATCCGGGCACTGATGAAGCGGCAACAGGTGGAACTATCTGGTGGTGAGATAGGTAGCGTGAGAATGTGTGACCCGTTCCCTATTGCCATGCCCCCAAAAAGTGAGATGATGATTTGGTGCCGGGCAGCTATTGGTCTAAGAGGTAGAGACTACCAAGCAATGGTAGAACCCGTCTACTCAGACAGTAGGCCCACCATTTTGACAGCACGGGGGGTGGTCGATGTGCGCCATGGGAGGGTGCCCGTTCGCATCATAAATATCGGGGAGAGAGAAGTACACCTGCCCCGGTATGCCTCGCTAGCCAAATTGTTCACCATCAACCAGAACTCTGTACAGGCCGTGGAACCCTTGCCTCCATCTCAACCAGAGGAAGGTAACGGCTCTAAGAAACCAATGGAGGACTGGTGTCAGCAACTGCATTTGGGTACTGACTCCACTCCCTCAGACCAGAAACAGGGAGTCTATCGGGTGGTTCGAGAGTACGAGAGAGTGTTTAGTAAACACCCGCTAGACTTCGGGCGAGTAAAGGGGGTAGAACACCACATCCCCACAGGAGACCATCCTCCCATAAAGGAGAGATACCGACCCGTACCCCCGGCACACTACCAACACGCCAAGGGGATGCTTAGAGACATGAAGGAGGCTGGGGTAATCAGGGACAGCTGTAGCCCCTGGGCAGCTCCACTAGTCCTAGTGAAAAAGAAAGACAACACCATGAGAATGTGTGTAGACTACAGGAAGGTCAACCGTATCGCACACAAAGATGCGTACCCGTTACCAAGGATAGAAGAGTCCTTAGCCGCATTAAAATCTGCTAACTTCTTCTCTACTTTGGATCTCACTAGCGGGTACTGGCAGGTTCCTGTAGCAGAGGCGGACCGGGAGAAGACCGCATTCACCACCCCGATGGGTCTCAGCGAATTTAACTGTATGCCGTTCGGGCTCTGCAACGCACCAGGAACTTTCCAACGGTTGATGGAATGCTGTCTGGGACACCGGAACTTCGAGACGGTCCTGTTATACCTGGACGATGTCATCGTCTATTCCAAGACCTACGAGGACCACCTGAAACACCTGGCAGAAGTGTTTGAAGCTCTGGTAAACTACGGCCTAAAGGTGAAACCCTCCAAGTGTCACCTCCTGAAACCAAAGGTGCAGTACCTGGGACACGTGGTGAGTGCTGACGGAGTGGCTCCCGACCCTGATAAGATCACCGTGATTAAGGACTGGCCAAGACCCTCCAGCATAAAGGAAGTGCGGCAGTTCCTCGGGTTGGTAGGCTACTACCGAAGATTCATTCCCGGTTTCACCAAAATGGCAGCCCCTATGCAGGACCTCCTGATAGGTCAATCTCGGAAAGCCAAAAACCAGAAGCCGTCCTTTAGGTGGGAAAAGCTGGAAGAGGAGTCCTTCTGCCAGCTGAAGATGGCCCTCACGGGGGATGAAATCCTGGCATATCCAGACTACAGCCAGCCCTTTATCCTCCACACGGACGCAAGCAACATCGGGCTAGGAGCTGTACTGTCCCAGATCCAGCAAGGGAAAGAACGGGTAATCGCTTACGCCAGCCGAAAGCTACGGCCCACGGAGAGGAACCCTGAGAATTATAGCTCATTCAAGCTGGAGTTCCTGGCAGTAGTGAGGGCAGTGACTGAACGTTTCAAGCATTACCTTGCCTCCTCCAAATTCACCGTGTACACGGATAACAACCCGTTGACACACCTGGACACTGCAAGGCTCGGTGCCCTGGAACAGAGATGGATGGCCCGCCTGTCCAACTTTGAATTCACCATCAAATACCGGGCAGGACGCTCAAATGCCAACGCGGATGCCCTGTCTAGAATGCCGAACTTACCGGACGTAGGGGAAGATCCAGAAGATCTGGAAGAAGTTGAGCTCCCTGCGTTCCACTGTCATGGGATTACCCTGTATTCCCACCGTGTGAAGGACAGGCGCTCCGTGACGTTCAATCCCTTGCCCCACTACAACTGGGCGGAGACGCAAGACAGTGATCCCGCAGTCCATTTGGTGAAGGAAATGCTGACCCAGGCCGATGCCCGTCTTGACCCAGATGCTCCGGAGGAGACCAAGCAACTGTGGAAGGAGAAAAGTAAGCTGTTCCTCTACAGGGAGAAGCTGTGCCGGAGAATGGTTAACTCTCGAACACATGAGTTGACCTGGCAGGTAGTGGTCCCAAGACGAGACGCGGCTATGGTTCTGGAGGCATACCACAACGGAGCAGGGCATTTCAGATGGAAGAAGCTGGAGTTCTTGTTGCGTGAACGGTTCTACTGGGTAGGCATGAGAGGAGCCATCGAGAGGTGGTGCAGAGACTGTGGCCCGTGCCACCTGAGAAGAAAAGACCGAGCCAGCCAGAAGACTCCCCTGCAGCCCATCATCACCAGACAGCCACTGGAACTGGTAGCCCTGGACCATGTGAAACTGGCTCCAAGCAGATCTGGGTATGTCTACGCCCTCACAATCGTAGATCATTACTCCCGGTTCCTGGTGGTGGTCCCGGTCAAGGACTTAACGGCTCAAACAGCAGCTAGAGCCTTCCAGCAGCACTTCTGCCGTCCACACGGGTACCCGGACCAAGTGTTGACAGACCAAGGACCAGCCTTCGAAGCGGAGGTCTTCCAGGAGTTCTGCAACCTGTATGGCTGCAAGAAGATAAGAACAGCGCCCTATCACCCTCAAACCAATGGACTCTGCGAGAAGATGAACCAGGTGGTGATAGATCTGCTAAAAACATTGCCCCTGGAAGAACACAGTCTGTGGCCTGAGAAACTGCCCGATCTGGTGGACCTGTATAACCACATCCCTGTAGGTTCCACCAACTGTACCCCGGCTTACCTAATGAGAGCAAGACCTGGTAAGCTGCCTATTGACCTGGATATGGGAGTCCTGACACCTGAGGACACCTCGTCAGAGGCAGACTGGGATACAGAACGGCAGCAGCAGTATCGGAAAGCACAGGAGAGCGTCGAGCGAAGTCTGTCTCAAGCTAGAGAAAGGCAAGAGAAGGCTTATAACCAGTATGCTCCCGCTGTTCCCCTGGTACGTGGAGAGCAGGTCTTGAAGAGGAAGAGGCGGCTCCACAAGTTGGACGACCAGTGGGAGAAGGACCCGTACACCGTACTGCCCTCAAGCCATGAGAACCCAAAAATCTGCGTAATCAGTAAGGATGGCGGAGAAACCACAGCCATTGTCTCCAGAGACCACCTGAAGAGGTGTCCCGAGCAGCTGCAAAGCCCTGAAGAAGATCAAGAAAACCCTCAACCCGCAGAGGAAAGGGAAGAAATGATCAGTACCGTACTCGGAGACTTCCCCCGGTCTTGGACACAAGAAAACGGCGCTGTCGTGGTACCCGTCCTCACCTTTCTCCAGCCAGCCCCGCAAGTGCCTACAGAGGAACCGGTAGAGCTGGAAGAGCAGCCGGCCCAAGAGGCAGAAGAGTCCACACCAGCAGTAGAGGAGGATCAACCCTCTGCTAATAGTGAGCCTGCCGTGCCCCTAGTGAGCCAAAGAGTGCGCAGACAGCTGCCCAGCTTACCTACAACCTCCCCTACACCCTGTAGTGCAGGACCAGTTAGTGAGCTCTGTAGGTCCACTAGAGTCACTAGAGGTCAGATGCCCGCTCGCTGGAGAATCTAAACTAATGCACTGTGAATTTATCTGTTAACTGTTTATGGTTTTTGTTGTTGCCTGTTACTAATTATGTTTCTCAGTTAACCTGCAGATTTATTTGGACTAACAGGTTATGGACGCTGGATAACCGGAACCGTTTTGTAGATAGTTGCACCTTGGTGCCTCTTGCGAAGACGGCCGCGGAAGAGAAAACCTGTCTGGCGTGGCCTCCTTGCGACCCAAAGTAGTTTGTCTACCCTTGCAGCCACGCCCAAGGCCAACGCAAGGGGTTTGCTTTGGACAGGTCCCCTACTTCGCTTAAAACTTCACCTTGGGTGATATGGACACCCGGTTGCGGACACGCCGTGACCTTTAAAGAACTAAAGCTTCTTGCAAATATGTTATTGTATTATTGTTATACCCTGTTATTATGTTTTAAAAATGTGTTTAGTCCCGGAGTACTAAAATTTACTAGGGGGGAATGTGGCACCCCAGGGGTCTGGTTACCACAGCAATAGAGATATTATGTCTGAGAGCAAGTGGGAGGTTTCTCTGGTCAGGAGCCCTAAGCATGCAACACGGTCCGCCCAGACCTGGGAGGGGAGGAATCTTCCCTTATAAACTGGGTCTGGGGCGGGATTAGGTCAGACAGAGCCTGCAGAACAAGCAGAGCAGTCAGAGCCTGGAGAGGGAAAGTGAGAACAGGAGCTCTGTAGGAGGAGAAGCAGAAGGCCAGGGGCTGTGAGCAGAGATATAGCTCGCCCTGGCTGAGGACACTAAAAACCGGACACAGGAGTCCGAGGCTGTGGGGACTGATATATACCCAGCAGCAGAAACCAGCCGGCAGGGGATTCCAGGTCCTCTGGCCATAGAAGCCTGGAGGCTCCGTCACAAAGAAGGGACCAGCGCCGCCATCCAGGAGCGGAGGCTAACAGAAGGCCCCAAGTCACCAGCCATACGGGTGAGCACCACACGGTATACTCAGGGACGTGGGCTACTTCTACCCGCATAGAGCAAGGTAGCCAGGAAGAGTGCAGATAAACGGGGAGGCCTACAACTCCACCTGGCCAGGTGAACTCCTGCTTGCTCGCAGACTGACCAGGCCCCTTATGCTAGCCAGTACTCCCGGGAGGGTCTGCCTTATACCATCAGTAAAGACCCTGAACTGCACCACACGTCTCTGTGATTCCTTGCCGCACCATCACCATTAGCACTGGGACGCTCACACCATCACTCCCATCATCTCTCACATTAGCTGCCCTGAGGCAATACTTCTCCCGTGGGGAGTTATCCCATACTCAGCTGTGCAAACAACATCAGCCTCAGCGGTCTGCAGCGCAGCGGCGGTCCCCACTGACCGCAATCCACGGGTGGCGTAGTCGGACATTGTTATTACCTAAGACTGCCACTGGTTTGACCACCCTGGGCACGGACCGGGTCACCGCCACACAGAGACTACAACCCCCAGCATCCTACAACAGGCCCGGTTCCGGGTTCCCCTGCACAGCACAGGCCCAGGGGGTGCGTCACTTATATCGCAGACGCAGGCAGCTTGTTAGGCCGATGTGACGCGCCCCGTGGGCCTGTACTGTGCGGGGGATACCCGGAGCCGGATCGCTGGGGGTTGTAGTCTCCGTGGCGCTGACCCGGTCCGTGCCCAGGGCGGTCAAACCAGTGGCAGTCTATTTGTGTTGTATTTGTCCGACTACGCCACCCGTGGATTGCGGTCAGTGGAGACCGCCGCTGCGTTGCAGACCGCTGAGGCTGATGTTGTATGCGCAGCCAAGGATGGGATAACTCCCCATGGGAGAAGTATTGCCTCAGGGCAGCTAATGTGGATGATGGGAGTGATGGTGTGAGCGTCCCAGTACTAATGGTGCTGGTGCGGCGATGAAACACAGAGACTTGTAGTTGCAGTTTCCAATGCTTTACTCACAGTTGTTATTCGTGTCAATCCTGCAGGCGATGACGGCCCAAGCCGTGCTGCGTCCACCAGGTGAGGGACTCTGTCAACTCCCAGGCAATTCCAGAGCGTGGCACAGGGCTCCCTTCTCTACCTTTCTCTGGCCATCCCCACCAGTGACCCACCTTTGTCCAGCTTCCTCGGGCCTTCTGTTGGCGAAACCTATCTCCGGTTTCCCTGACCCTATGTGGTATGCTTTCCTGGTGGATGTAGTGAGGGGTCGCACCAAGATGTGGTCTCGACCTCCGGTCTTTGGTTGAGGAATTTGTTGCCTCCACCAATTTGGGTTCCGGTACACTGTTCTGCCAACCCGTCACCCGCAGTCTCCTGGGTCCTTAGGGTTCCCTCTGTCCTCGTGTCTCTGGGCCTTTCTCTGTGTTCCTGTTCCTTGTTTCCTTTCTGTTCCTTCTTCTCCCTCTTTCTGCTGTTTCTGGCCTCCACTCCAGGCCTGCCTCTGGAGCTGGGCCCAGACTGAGCCACAGCTCCCTGTCAGCTCTCTCTGGCTTAACTCCTGACTGAACTGAACACTGTCCTAAGATGGTGCCCACCTTATATACCTCCTTCTAACACCCGAGCCCAGGTGACTAGCAACCAATGGGCTCCTAACTATGCCCAGAGACCCACCCCTATCTGCTCCTACACCACTGGGTGTACTTTCCCCTCCCCACTCCAGCCAGGGACAGATGCTGTCGTGCCTGCACTCCTGTCCCTCGGAAATGGGGTGTGTGTGGTGCATGCAGCCTAACGAGTCCTGGTCCACACTCCATCCTTACCCGGGAGTGGAATATCACACCTCTGGTTCGAGGTGCAATACCCCTGTAGCAGCCGAGCCCTCGGGGTGCTACATTCCCCCCTGGTAAATCACAGCATGTCGTCGGGCTGGAAAAGAGCAAAACAATTTAAAAACATACAAATTTTTAAAGTGCACTCGCATATAAGACATTAACCGAAAACTCATCCCTTTATGGGAGGTACTCTTTTCTTTTTAACGTTGCTGGTTTAAACATTATAAAACATTTTGCTAATGCCACCGGAACTCTTTTATGAAACAATATATATAACTTTGGTATTACTATTTTAGCAGCATATTAAACTTCTCACATTAAGGCATTTTCAAGTAAAACATTTTCAAAACATATTCTTGGAAACCGGCCGCCGTGCAACTTGTGACCGGTTGCTCCTCCTTCTTAAGGTGCAACAGTCCAGTTAATCTTGAGGTAGACGTTGCAGTTCTTTTATAAAACCAGTAGGGGGCGCTTTAAAAAGCGCAACTATTTACAGGATGGCCGCTCTCAGTCCTCGGCCAGTGGGGATAAGGGAGTGGCTGCTCACAGTCCTCAGTCTGGTTAGGGATTAGGGGCACACTAGTAACAGTTCCACACAGTCAACAGTTTCACAACAGTTCTTGTACCCTAACGGGTAACTATGTACAGTTCCATTTTACCGTTTACTGGTAACGTTGTCCTCCTGATGCTTCCTCCTTGTACTCTTCAGATCCGTCCGGATCCTCAGGGTAGTCCATGTCTGGGCCGTACCGCAGCTCCTCCTCTGTTAGACGGTGGACATGGAGGGCATACAGTCCCTTTGCGCCCTTATGCCGGGTGTAAGTGACCACGTCACCGGGGTACAGGTCACGGCCGTGATGTCCCTCTGGCAAGTGGCTTTCAACGTCCCTCCTAGTGATGAAGACGTCGGTGTCAGCCTCCGGGTCTCTGACGAAGCCCCAGCCATGCTCCAGCTGGAACTTTACTACGGTCCCGGTGGCTCGGGGACCGCGGATGGCGTGGGGGTTTTGTCGGGCCCTCCTCTTCTGCTCCGCGCTCCGGGCTTGGAGTCGCTCCTCCCTGATGCGCCTCTGCCGCCACTCCCTTTCAAAGTTGGCCAGCTGTTGACGGCAGCAATCCAGGCGATGGGCTGCTTCCGCCCGGGTCTCCTGGGTGAACCCCATGAGATTCCCGCCGGTGGGATCCCATGCCAACTGGGCATCCTCCAGCGGGGTTGGAGCGATGTTAGCGGGCTCCGGAGCCGGGATCAGAGGCTCGCTCAGGGGTTGTTCTCTCTGGAGACGGGGGTTGACGAACTCCGGTGGTCATTCGAAGGGCAGCCCGTCCGGGCTGGTATGTTGTGCATAGAGGTCCGCACCCAGGGGTGGCACCACGGGCCTCGGGCAGGTGACAGCGCCCGGGGGCACTCGGCCTTGCGACCAGGCCAGTGGTCGTTTGTTGGTCGCGCCCGGGGGTGGCACCGCCAAGGCAGGGGGCGCTGGAGAGACAGTCGCGCCCGGGTTCAGAGGGCACAGCGTGGGGCGGGGCGTGACGGCGCTGCTTGCAGCCTGAGGCCTAGCTGGCGGCGGTGGAGGCGTGGTCTCAGGTACGGTCCCCGGGGCCTCGGGTCCCGCAATGGAGGGTGGGGGTAGGCTGGTGGTCTCAGGGTGTGGGGTAGTGGCGTCCCCGTTACTTGCCTCGGCCTCCGTGGCCTCCTCTGCGGTGTCGTCCACAGCTGCTGGCCCCTCTTCTCCGCGCCCAGTTGAAAGCGCGCTGCCTGGTCCCTGCTGGCTGTCTTCGTGCTGCCGGGCCAGGCTGCTGGTGGGGTTCGCTGCTCCCTCCATCTCCGGGTGCAGTAGGTCCAGGCTGATCCAGGCCGCGCCCGGCCCCACAGTTTTCTTTCCTATCCGCCCCCATGGGGGTTGGTCTTGGGGGCATCTGCTGACAATCACCCTTAGGGGCAGCCCCCCTACATTGATGGACATCTCCATTGCTGCACTCATTGTTGCTGGGGGCGGGCTCCTTCTTTGGCGCCACTCTGGGACCTGGCCCACGATGGGAGGCGGCTTCCTGCTGTCTTTTGTTGCGCACATAATGGCGTCCGCTCTGCCAGGGCGGGAAAAACGGATGAAGATGGCGGGAAACGGTCCAAGATGGCGTCTGATGGCGGGAATCGGCTCCGGATGGCGGGAAACGACTCCGGACGGCGGGAAACTTCTGGAAATGGCGGGAGACTTCTTTTCAAGGTACATGCACAATCTTCTTCAGGCACGCAATACCCGCTTGTGGCGGGTTGGTAAAGATCCTGCCGACTACGCCAAAGTTGACGCGCCCCCTGGGCCTGTGCTGTGCAGGGGACACCCTGAGCCGGGCCTCTGGTGGGATGTAGTTTCCGTGGCGCTGACCCGGTCCGTGCCCAGGGCGGTCAAACCAGTGGCAGTCTATTTGTGTTGTATTTGTCCGACTACGCCACCCGTGGATTGCGGTCAGTGGAGACCGCCGCTGCGTTGCAGACCGCTGAGGCTGATGTTGTATGCGCAGCCCGGGAGTGGAATATCACACCTCTGGTTCGAGGTGCAATACCCCTGTAGCAGCCGAGCCCTGGGGGTGCTACAGATGTATCCCCTGAAGTGCAGAAACTCCATAGCAACAAGCGGACGCTTGGCTCAGAGGAGCTGACGCGGTTGCTGATATACTGCACCATATACTGGTAAAGAAATAGAAGTTGGTACGGGGACCAGTGCTAATAGTGAGGATACTGTCACCTTGTGATTTCTGGGTTAACGTTGTCCAGGGGCTGAATGAGCTTTATAGAGACTAGTAGTTTCCTGTCATATAGGGGCTGGATC
The DNA here is from genome assembly GCF_046119375.1 of Phyllobates terribilis. Classification (NCBI taxonomy): domain Eukaryota; kingdom Metazoa; phylum Chordata; class Amphibia; order Anura; family Dendrobatidae; genus Phyllobates; species Phyllobates terribilis. Next base: position 219,935,944 of record NW_027362769.1, on the reverse strand, counting down.
AGGTGCTCGCTAAATACTCCAATAAGTTTAAATTTTCATATTTTGGAGAAGAAAGGAAAGCAAAGCGAAAATGTTCCTGTTTAATTAGGCATCGGATGAAAAGGTTGACCATATAAAGGATCAACAATTAGATGTTGAAGCATTGATATTCTTCAGCGTATCATAACATTTTATTAATACTGCTCTTTATATATGAGAGAATCTGACCACATAGAGTTTGGTCCTATTATCTATTATTTTTTCATAGCGTATTGATCTCATTGATCCAAGTCCTTTTTCTAAACGGTGGTGGATAGCATATGATGACTCTTTAATCAGAAGATTAAAACTCAGGGGTAATATCATTTTTCCTTTGCAGTAGTAGCATGATATTCTGATTACAATTTTTATAAACAATAAATTGCTGCAGATTTATTAGAAACAATTAATATCCCTTGAACATAAAGACCCTCTGAATATATTCTATATTCTTCAGTCTAATCATTTGGATCTAGTAATACTAGGCCATACAAAAATTGAGCTGTCTCTGTTGCAAAGCTTCTTTTTCACATAACAACCAAAAGATTATTTTTCTGAACATTTGTCAGGACTATTAAATCCTAAACTTATAAAATCCTAAAATGGATAGATTTAATGATAAAACTAATTTTGCATCTACCAGCAAGCCCCCTACATGTGAAAACAAGAGTCGTCCACAAAGGGAGAAATACTCTCAGAAATATTCATCCCAATCGGTCATAGGTAATTCCAATGATATAGTCAGAAACATGAGTCCTCCAGAAATTAAATCTGGAAAAATTAAAAGTAATTCTCAGAAAAAAAAACTGACTCTTTCAAAACAAGAATTCCAATTACTCAGAGAGAAATTTAAAGAATCTAAGACTATCTTAGGGAATCCAAAAATCAGAAAAGACGCAAATGAGAATACAACTAGCAGCAACATTAGGCAACCAATTTTTACTTTTCCAACTTTTGATACAACTGGTTCTATGGAAATAAATAAGACTAATCCTCCAAACAACAAGCGTAAAGAACCAGAATCTTGGAGTATAAAGGGAATAGCTACTTTGTCTGAATCTGATAATGAATCTATCAATAATAATTCATCTTTCTCTAACAGCTTGGAAAAAATTCATCACAGAATTCTACACCAGATAAATTATCTCAAGTTGTTAGACCAAAAGTATCTACAAAAATAGATAGTATCCAAGCCTCTGAAAGAAATGCATCAGAGCAATATATAAAATAAATCGTTAATACATTAAATAATAATTTTGTTTTAGCATTTGAAAGACAAGCCCAACTACATCAAACCAATATGGAATATACAGTACAGACCAAAAGTTTGGACACACCTTCTCATTTAAAGATTTTTCTGTATTTTCATGACTATGAAAATTGTACATTCACACTGAAGGCATCAAAACTATGAATTAACACATGTTGAATTATATACTTATAAAGTGTGAAACAACTGAAAATATGTCTTACATTCTTGGTTCGTCAAAGTAGCCACCTTTTGCTTTGATGACTGCTTTGCACACTCTTGGCATTCTCTTGATGAGCTTCAAGAGGTAGTCACCGGAAATGGTTTTCACTTCACAGGTGTGCCCTGTCAGGTATAATAAGTGGGATTTCTGGCCTTATAAATGGGGTTGGGACCATCAGTTGTGTTGTGCAGAAGTCTGGTGGATACACAGCTGATAGTCCTACTGAATAGACCGTTAGAATTTGTATTATGGCAAGAAAAAAGCAGCTAAGTAAAGACGAGTGGCCATCATTACTTTAAGAAATGAAGGTCAGTCAGTCCGAAAAATTGGGCAAACTTTGAAAGTGTCCCCAAGTGCAGTTGCAAAAACCATCAAGCGCTACAAAGAAACTGGCTCACATGAGGACCGCCCCAGGAAAGGAAGACCAAGAGTCACCTCTGCTTCTGAGGATAAGTTTATCCGCGTCACCAGCCTCAGAAACGCAGGTTAACAGCAGCTCAGATTAGAGACCAGGTCAATGCCACACAGAGTTCTAGCAGCAGACACATCTCTACAACAACTGTTAAGAGGAGACTTTGTGCAGCAGGCCTTCATGGTAAAATAGCTGCTAGGAAACCACTGCTAAGGACAGGCAACAAGCAGAAGAGACTTGTTTGGGCTAAAGAACACAAGGAATAGACATTAGACCAGTGGAAATCTGTGCTTTGGTCTGATGAGTCCAAATTTGAGATCTTTGATTCCAACCACCGTGTCTTTGTGCGACGCAGAAAAGGTGAACGGAAGGACTCTACATGCCTGGTTCCCACCGTGAAGCATGGAGGAGGAGGTGTGATGGTGTGGGGGTGCTTTGCTGGTGACACTGTTGGGGATTTATTCAAAATTGAAGGCATACTGAACCAGCATGGCTACTACAGCATCCGGTTTGCGTTTAGTTGGACCATCATTTATTTTTGAACAGGACAATGACCCCAAACACACCTCCAGGCTGTGTAAGAGCTATTTGACCAAGAAGGAGAGTGATGGGGTGCTACGCTAGATGACCTGGCCTCCACAGTCACCAGACCTGAACCCAATCGAGATGATTTGGGGTGAGCTGGACCACAGAGTGAAGGCAAAAGGGCCAACAAGTGCTAAGCATCTCTGGGAACTCCTTAAAGATTGTTGGAAGACCATTTCCGGTGACTACCTCTTGAAGCTCATCAAGAGAATGCCAAGAGTGTGCAAAGCAGTCATCAAAGCAAAAGGTGGCTACTTTGAAGAACCTAGAATATAAGACATATTTTCAGTTGTTTCACACCTTTTTGTTAAGTATATAATTCCACATGTGTTAATTCATAGTTTTGATGCCTTCAGTGTGAACATACAATTTTCATAGTCATGAAAATACAGAAAAATCTTTAAATGAGAAGGTGTGTCCAAACTTTTGGTCTGTACTATATAAGTCAGACTTGATAGTGACGAAAAAATTGAAGGAGTGGAAAAAAAAAGTGATAAACTATTTAAAAGAAAAGAAAGTTTCCTGAGCCATACAATCATATTAAACTTTTTGCGGATTTATCAAAGGACACAATTCAACTCAGAAAGTCCTTTAACCCCTTTACCCCCAAGGGTGGTTTGCACGTTAATGACCAGGCCAATTTTTACAATTCTGACCACTGTCATTTTATGAGTTAATTACTTTGGAACGCTTCAATGGCAGGGTCCGGAAGGGAAGGAGCGCCATTTGACTTTTTGAATGTAAAATTTGCTTAAATAATTAGCGGACGCCATGTTGCGTTTTGGGAGCCCCTGATGTGTTTAAACAATGGAAACTCCCCCAAGTGACCCCATTTTGGAAAGTAGACCCCTCAGGGAACTTATCTAGATGTGTGGTGAGCACCCTGAACCTCCAGGTGCTACACAGAAGTTTATAACATTAAGCTGTAAAAATAAAATGTTCACATTTTTCCAATAAAAATGTTTTTCAGCCTCCAATTTTGCATTTTCATAACGGTAACAGGAGAAATTGCACCATGCAATTTGTTGCGCAATTTCTCCTGAGTAAGCAGATACCCCATATGTAGGGGAAAACCACTGTTTGGGTGCACTGCAGGGTTTGGAAGGGAAGGAACGCCATTTGACTTTTTGAATGTAAAATTTGCTTGAATAATTAGCGGACGCCATGTTGTGTTTGGAGAGACCCTGATGTGCCTAAACAGTGGAAACCCCACAAAAGTGACTCCATTTTGGAAACTAAACCCCTCAAGGATTTTATCAAGGGGTATAGTGGGCATTTTGAACCCAGAGGTATGACACAGAATTTGATAACATTAGGTCATCATATTGAATAAGTTGTCATTAGTCTTGAGTGCAAGTGCTCGCTACTTGAGTTTGCATCAGGTAGTCAGGTATACACCAAGTATCGTGGGTGCTCAAGTAACATGCTCGTGTCCCCGCCCGCATGTTTCTTGGTTATTAGACACCCAAAAAAAAACATGCGGGGATCGCTCATGCATGGCAGGCAATCCCTGTGAGGTTTTTTTTAGCTGTATAACAGCTGCAAATCATATGGGGCGGAGACTCGAGCATGTCACTCGAGCACCTGCTAAACTCAATGCATACCCAAGCACCCGATGCAAACTCAAATAGCGAGCACTTGCACTCAACACTAGTCGCCATATAATCGTAATTTTTTTTTTCTTTACTTCTGAAAAAATTCCAATGCCAACACAATCCTAACCCAAACCCTAGCCCAACCCCAACCCTAACCCTAACCCTAGCACAACCCTAACCCTATTTAATAATTATAATGGATACCACAGGAGTCTCTTTGCGTGGAACAAAGATACTACAGAACACAGTTTATAGGTGTCAAAGTTTATATTATAAACACGTAGTGTTTCAAACAAGTGCAGACGAAAACTCAAAGTCCATAAACACTCAGGGGAAAATGCAAACAGCAGAGCAGTCTGTAAAGCACAGTTCACACTAGAGGATGCTAGAAAACAAGTAAGTCTTTATCAAGTCCATACACAAATATATAGGGTGGTCCAAAAGTAGGCGGACAGAAAGTGTAATAAGGTTGTGAAGGGGGAGATTTATCAAACATGGTGTAAAGTGAAACTGGCTCAGTTGCCCTTAGCAACCAATCAGATTCCACTTTTCATTCCTCACAAACTCTTTGGAAAATGTAAGGAGGAATCTGATTGGTTGCTAAGGGTAACTGAGCCAGTTTCACAGATCTAGTTTTCACAGATAGATCTCCCCCAAATCTGTTTTCTTTTCAGATAATTCAGATAACACATAATGGCAAATAATTTAAATACAGATCAAAGAAAATGGATTTTAACAGAGTATTGGAAATCTCAAAATGCTGAAATCGTTAGAGCAAATTGGGTTGAAACATTTGGTACTCAAGCCCCAAAGAGACAAACCATTTACTGCATTCGTGACAAATTCAATGCCACTGGCTCAATCCTTAATGCTCCAAAAACTGGTCGACCCAAAACAGTCTGTACAGAAGATAATAAACAACTTGTTGCTGAAACATTTGCTCAGCGTCCAAAAAAGTCCACCAGAAGAGCCTCTTTGGAATTGGGAATTTCACAAGCTTCTATCATGCGAATCCTGAAATCTATTGGGTGGAAAGTTTATCGTCCAGGTCTAATTCATGGTTTATTGGAGGATGATCCAGACAGGCGGCTGCAATTTAGTGTTTGATAAATCTCCCCCTTCATAACCTTATTACACTTTCTGTCCACCTACTTTTGGACCACCCTGTATATATAGATGCAATGAAGTCCATACAATATATATTAGATAATCCAGGGAGGCCTGTGTAGGAAGTCCCTGATAGTGCAGCACAGACCCGTGCTCTGCAACTATCTAATGAAGGCGAGTCAGAGCAGAAACCAGCTTACTTGTTAGCAAAATGCAGGTGAGGACTGAGGCTCTGAGGAAGCAGCAGGAGCAGCCAGGAAAGGAGGAATGCTGGTAACAAGTGAATGCAGCAGAATCTCTGAAAGCAGGTAACAGGAGATCCACACAAGTTTGCAGGGGAGACAAGATGTCGTTTTCAGCAATACCATTTTTATTTACATTCGTCATTTTGATCACGTTTTATTCCATTTTTTGTTTGGCGGTATGATGATAAAGTATCGTTTTTTGCTTCGTTTTTTTTTTTTTTTACCGTGTTCACTGAAGGGGTTAACTAGTGGGATAGTTTTATAGGTCAGGTCGTTACGGACGCGGCAATACCAAATAGGTGTACTTTTATTGGTTTATCTTTTTTTTTTTCATAAGATTATTTATTTATGGGTAGAATATATATATATATTTTTTTTTTTCACTTTATGATATTTCTTACTTTTACATTGTCCCACTATGGGACTTTCACTGTTTACTTTCTGATAGGGTGTATAGCACAGGAATGCAGCACCATCCCTGTGTTATACCGCCTGTCAGAACTGCACAGTGAGAAGTTACTTTGGTCGCGCACTGCGCATGACCAAAGTAACTTCTTGCCTCCTGATGACCCGGATGTTGTCATGATTAGTGTTGAGCGAATATGTTCGGCATTTCAAATACAGGTTCGTGTTCAGGGTTCCGGCTTGTTCGCGTCAAAAAATCGGCTCTGCCCACGAACATCCCTGATTTGTCACGCTGTCACGCAGATGTTATCAGGGATGTTCGTGGGCGGATCCGATTTTTTGGTCACCATGACAACATCTGGGACCAGACTCAGACACCGCGGGACGCCGGAGAGGAGGTAAGTATCGGCGCTTACTTCCCCCCTTGCTCCCGCAATGCTGTGATCGATTTCAGGGGTTAATGTGCTGGGAGCGGTGCAGGACTGCTCCCTGCACATAGCACCAGGTGTCAGCTGTGACAATCAACTGACACCCGGCGGCGATCGCGCCCGCACAGCCTGAGGCATACTAATACGTATCAGGCCCATAAGGCCCAGGGCGCAGATACGTATTAGTACGCCTTGGGCCGGAAAGGGGCTAAAGATATCATCAGTGAATTGTGACGCGCCCCCTGGTCCGTGGGGTACTCGGTAGCCGGGCCGGTCAATGCTGGGGGATGTCACAGTGGTAGTGACCCGGGCCGTGACCCAGGGCGGTCAATAAAAGGGGAATAAAATAAAAGGAATAAAGTTTTTATATATAATGTTCGTGACGCCACCTGTGGTATGTGGCTATATGGGACCGCAGCTGCGGTGCAGATCCTCTGGAGCTGTTGGTGACGCAGCAGAGTTGGCTCAGCTCTCCACAGGCAGAGCTTAGCCCCAGGGCAGGATATAGTGATGTTATGAGGTAGATGTTGCTGGTGCTGTGTAGTGCAGGGCTGGTGATGGCGCAGCAATAATTCCAGGACACAGTGGGGTGCAGTCTTCAGGTTTACTCACAGTTGTCAGACTCCAGGTTCCCAGCGCCAGGGTAACCTCCCACGCCGTCCTGTGTTTACCAAGGCAGGGGTTCAGCAATCTCCCAGGTGTTTCAGGAATACATAACGGGACCCCATTCTGGGTGCCTTCCTCGGTCGTCTTCCTGCACTGGCTCTCACCCTCCTGCCTTGCGCCTCTCAACCAGTGTCCCAAGCCGGTAACCTCGCATTTTGGCGGGCAACGTGCAGTCCCCTGAATCCTATACAGCTACCCTTTTAGCGATTTAGTTGCGGTTGTGAGCAGCTGCACCCTGAAAGTTCAGTAGCCTCTGGTTTCTAGCTGAGCCTTCTAGTTCTCCGCTAGTTAGGGGCCAGTCCCTTTTGCAGCCTGATCCCTCCAGGTTCTGGTAGATTCGGGCGCACGGGTGGCTTCCGCACTCGCCGTGCCCCTGGGATCCCCTCACTCCTGGAGCCTTCCCTCTGCTCCCGTCCTCTTCCAGCCTGTCCTCCTGGACCTCTCAATCTAGGCCCTCTCCTCTGAGCAGAGCACCTACAGAGCTCCTGCTCCCCTCAGACTGAACTCCTCTCTCTGACTGGACTCTCTGACTGAACTCTCCCAAGATGGTTCCCTTTTTATACTCCTACTCAAAGTGGTCTCATGTTCTGCTTCCTCCACCCACACCCACTACATGGTTCCCCCTCTCTCGGTTCCCCCCCTTACAACCAGGGACAGGGCTAAGCATGCAGCTTGCCCCTCCTGCTGGTCTGGAATGGTGTAGTGTTGGATGCAAGTGGGTGGGTCCCAGGCAGTACTCCCTCCTTACCTGAGAGTGGGGCACCACACCTCTGGGTGAGATGCAGTACCTCTGTGGCGACTGAACCCGCAGGGGCGCCACAATTGCGCCAAAGAAGGATAACTTACAGATGGGGATTCCCTGCAAAGCTTTTGGTCTCCTATAAAGGGAAAATAGTCCCAATATTTTTGTCTAAAGAAGAAAGAATTTTTTTATCATCAATTGGAGACCGCGAACATCCCTCCTCCAGTCGTTACTTTCCTGGCTGACTTAAAAGGGAAAAGATCATCTACATTTTCTTCTTTAGGTTTCCGGTTGTTACCATTAGTCATCTTTTTGAAGGTTTTTTTTTTTTTTTTTCGCAGGACTGTATCCTTTCATGGAATTATAACTGTTTTTTGGTTTAAACAGATATCTTCCTTTTTTTTTTGGAGATGTGACTCGGGAGTTTAATCCCACAAACTTTTTTCCCCAATTAGGAATGAATTTACCTGAAGAGTAAGGTTCCTCCTGTAGAACTTTTGTGTGTTTATGTATTTTACTTACTTTACTTCAATCGTATATTTTACTGTATTTCTTTTATATTTTATGTACTATAAGTTATAGGTAAATATACATAGTATAAATAAATTTAATAGTCAATTTATTACAATCCAACCTTACAAGAATAACTCTAACATCCTCACATCCATTTTAATATATTAGTCAGTGGTTTAATATTATTATCTTGCAGTATAGGCATAAAAGTGCTTACATTAAATGTGAAAGGTCTTAACAGTCCTAAGAGACGATTTTTAACCTGGAGGGAAATAAAAGATAGTAAAGCCGACATAATTTGTTTGCAAGAAACAAAACTAGCAAAAGGAACACATCCAAAATTTGAACACAAGGACTACCCACACATTTAAATCGGTAAATGAAAAGAAAAGAGCTGGGGTTATCACTGTTTTAGAAAAATCGGTTTCATTCAAGTTCATCTCGGAAGATGACGACTCTGATGGTAGATTTCATATTCTAACTTGTTAGATTAATAATCATACATGTACCCAGGTTAATGTATATGCACCCAATAAGGCCCAAATCCGATTTTTAGATTCATAAGCAAAAGATATCCAAGAGAATAAACAAGGAGATCTCATTTTACTCAGAGATTTTAATGTAGAACCCGATCTGTTAGATTCTTCTGCCCATTCTCGACATTCTGTCCCTTCATTGAAAAATTGGTTAAATAAACAAGTACACCTTGAAGTTTTTAGATGCTTAAATACCTCTTCCATTGAATATACATTTTATTCTGATGTTCACAAATCCTTCTCTTGTATAGACTTGATTTTAACAGATTCTCTATCCATATCCAAATTTAGAAAGTTCTCAATTATTCCAAAATCATTTTCAGACCATTCATCAGTCACCTGTGATGTATATTTAGGATACCCCTCAGCTCCTTACTTTCTTTGGAAATGTAATTCTTTTCTCCTACATTCCCCTAAATACACTGCTCAAAAAAATAAAGGGAGCACTTAAACAACACAATGTAACTCCAAGTCAATAACACTTCTGTGAAATCTACCCGTCCAGTTATGAAGCATCACTGATTGTGAATCAATTTCTCCTGCTGTTGTGCAAATGGATCGGACAACTGATAGAAATGATAGGCAATTAGCAAGATACCCCCTATAAAGGAGTGGTTCTGCAGGTGGTGACCACAGACCATTTCTCTGTTCTCATCTTTTTGGCTGTTGTTTTGGTCACTTTTTCATTTTGCCATTGCTCTCACCCCTAGAGGTACAGTAGAATGAGGCGGTGTCTACAGTACAACCCACAGAAGTTACTCAGGTAGTTCAGTTCATCCAGGATGGCACATCAGTGCGAGCTGTGGCAAGAAGGGTAGCTGTGTCTGTCAGCACAGTGTCCAGAGCATGGAGCAGATACCAGGAGATGTGGAGGGAGCCATAGGAGGGCAGCAACCCAGCAGCAGGACCGTTACCTCCTCCTTTGTGCAAGGAGGAACAGGAGGAGAACTGCCAGAGCCCTGCAAAATGACCTCCAGCAGGCCACAAATGTGCATGTGTCTGTGACGCGCCCAGGGGATGGGGGTCGACTACTCGGCGCCCGGGCCTTGCTGTTAGTTTTGGGGGATGTCACGGTGGCCGGCTCCCGGGCCCGTACCCTGGGGTCACTCTTAAAAGCAAGGAATGGGGGAAAGGTGTATGGGAAAGGGGGAATTGTTTGTAACGCCACCCGTGGTGTCTGGTGAGGATCACCAGCGCTGCTACAGTCCTCTGAGGCCGGTGATCAGGCAGCTTAGTTGGTGCGGCTCCCCACAGGTGGAGCAGGGCCTCAGGGCAGCGTAGGAGAAGGGATGCAGAATAGAGCATTGGCGGGTGCAGAGCCGCGGAGAAAAGAACAGACAGAGGCAGTATTAGAAGTCATCCAAGTCTTTACTCACAGTAGTGCTTTCTCAGCTCATAGCTTCTCTCTGCTGTCACACGGCGAGCTGCGGCCGCCAGGGTGGGGTTCAGCACACTCCAGGTAGTTCAGGAGCGCTTGACAGGACCCCCGCTCTAAAGTGTTCCTCTCCTGGTGTACTTCTCCTGCCTTGCGTCCCCCACTGTGTCCCGTACGGGTACTGCGATGTCCTTGATGGGTAGCGTGTAGCTCCCGGACTGACTGGATGCCCTTCTTGGTTACTAGTGGTGAGAACATGGCGTAAGGCCGGGTCCCTCTGGATGAACTCAGATTAGGGAATACAGGTGGCGACTTCGCTCCGTCCGTATCCCCCTGGGATCCACATAAGCCTCTGGACTTTTCCGACAGAGATGTGGCACCCCAGAGGGTCCGGTTGCAACAGTGGTATTGCCTCCCTCAAAAGAGGTAATGCCATGCCTGGAAGCAAGCAGGGTCCCTTTTAGTCAGGTACACTATACATGCAACACTTCCTGGCTCCAGACCAGCAAGGGGAGGCCCCTCCCCTTGGCAACTGGATCTGGAGGTGGGGTTAGTTATTTTGGTGTCAGAGAGTTGAGTTTAGGACATCGAGGAGACAAGAGCTAGGGTCTGGAGCTGAGGAAGCTCGTCCTAGCTGAAATACACAGAGGACCGGACACCGGAGTCCGAGGCTGTGGGGGCACTGAAGGCCCAGCAGCAGATACCGTAGGGCAGGAGATTGAATGTCTCCTGGCCCCATCAGACGCCCGGAGGCTCAGCAGCACAGAGGGACCAGCACCGCCACGGAGGAGTGACGCATGCACAAGGCCCGGGCTGCCAGCCATACGGGTGAGCACAGAACGTCACACTCAGGGACGTGGGCTACAACACAGCTACAATCAGTAAAGCCAAAGAGTATAGTGTGAAGGGGAGGCCTACAACTCCATTTGGAAAGGAGGACTCTATGTTTGCTTCCAGGCTGACCGGACTCTTACTTCTAGCCAGTACTCCAGTCCAGGCTTGTCTAATTGTCATCAGTAAAGACCCTGGGACTGCACTATACTGACTCTGTGGTTATTACTGACACCCTGCACAACCACCATCATCCACACACTGCCCTGAAGCTAACTCTTCCGGTGGGGAGTTATACCACCCTGGCTGCAAAACCACCAGCTTCAGAGGACTGTTCCGCAGCGGCGGTCTCCATTGGCCGCATTCCACAGGTGGCATAGTCGGACATTAACACCTATACATATAAATTCCCTATGGATTGACCGCCCTGGGTCACGGACCGGGTCACCGCCACAGTGAATACAACCCCCAGCATCTACCGGCCCGGCACCGGGCACCCCACGGCCCAGGGGGCGCGTCAGAGACATGAAGTGCAAAGTCAGATAATCGGAGACCGGTACCCCCTCTTGCGGCAGGGTCTCTCTGACAGGGCCAGAATAAGGTATGCAGGTGGCGACTCCGCTCCGTCCGCACCCCCTGAGATCCTTTCGCCTGTGGTGCCTAACTCCTCTGCTCCCCTCCTGGGCCTTCTTGCTTGGACTCTGACCGGGGACAGAGCCGGTTTTAACTCTGCCCCAGTCCCCCGTCTCGAGGCCTGAGACCGGGAACCGTGGACCCTGAGGCGACTGCAGCCTTGTGCTGACCTGCCGTCCCAAAGACCCACGACTAAAGACCCGGTTATTAAAATGGCCTCCAGTTATATATAATTCTATTAAGTGCTAAAGTAAAGTGCTTCCTCCACCCTCACTCACTACATGGTTCCCCCTAACTTTGGTTCCCCCCAACTCCTCCATTCAGGCCCGGGGCAGCACTACGGTGCTTTTAAGCCCCCTTCAGAACTGGAGTGGCATAGTGTTGAGTGTGTGGTTGGGGTCCTGTGTGGTGCTCCATCCTTACCTTGAAGAGGAGATACCACACCTCATTCTGAGGTCCAGTACCCTTGTGGCGACTGAACCCTCAGGGGCGCCACATCTGCACAAACGGTTAGAAACCGACTCCATCAGGGTGGTATGAGGGCCCGACGTCCACAGATGGGGGTTGTGCTCACAGCCCAACACCGTGCAGGACGCTTGGCATTTGCCACAGAACACCAGGATTGGCAAAGTCGCCACTGGGGCCCTGTGCTCTTCACAGATGAAAGCAGGTTCACACTGAGCATGTGACAGACGTGACCGAGTCTAGAGACGCCGTAGAGAGCGGTCTGCTGCCTGCAACATCCTTCAGCATGACCGGTTTGGCAGTGGGTCAGTAATGGTGTGGGGTGGCATTTCTTTGGAGGGCCGCACAGCCCTCCATGTGCTTGCCAGAGGTAGCCTGAATGCCATTAGATATTGAGATGAGATCCTCAGACCACTTTGTGAGACCATATGCTGGTGCGGTTGGCCCTGGGTTCCTCCTAATGCAAGACAATGCCAGACCTCATGTGGCTGGAGTGTGTCAGCAGTTCCTGCAAGATAAAGCATTGAAGCTATGGACTGGCCCGCCCATTCCCCAGACCTGAATCCAATTGAGCACATCTGGGACATCATGTCTGGCTCCATCCACCAACATCACGTTGCACCACAGACTGTCCAGGAGTTGGCGGATGCTTTAGTCCAGGTCTGGGAGGAGATCCCACAGGAGACCATCCGCAACCTCATCAGGAGCATGCCCAGGCGTTGTAGGGAGGTCATACAGGCACGTGGAGGCCACACACAATACTGAACCTCATTTTGACTTGTTTTAAGGACATTACATCAAAGTTGGATCAGCCTGTAGTGTGTTTTTCCACTTTAATTTTGGGGGTGACTCCAAATCTAGGCCTCCATTGGTTAATAAATTTGATTTCCATTGGTGATTGTTGTGTGATTTTGTTGTCAGCACATTCATCTTTGTACAGAACAAAGTATTCAATGAGAATATTTCATTCATTCAGATCTAGGATGTGTTATTTGAGTGTTCCCTTTATTTTTTTGAGCAGTGTATAAAAAAGATATTGAAAACGCCATTGATAATTACTCTAAAGAGAATAATTTAGAAGACATATGCCCATTTATGTTATGCAATGCACATAAGGCAGTTCTGAGGGGAATACTAAGGCAAATTTCTTCCAAAAATAAAAAAAAAGAGAATAGGGAAAAAAATTAAAAAAATACAGTCAGAGCTTTTTGAGAAAGAAAAAAATTGAGCAAAATCTCACAACTCCTTCCTCAACGATTCATAAGGAAATTCTCAAGATTAGACTAGACCTAAGAAATGCATTATTCTCTGAACATGACAACTTTGCAAAAATAATAAAAACCCATTTTTACATTTCTTATAACAAACCTACAAGATTTATGGCAAAAAGAGTTAAAACTGCCAGAATCAGACGTAGAATCAACAAAATTAAAAAACTAAATGGCTCTACAGCTATTCATCCAAAATACATTGTTGACTCTTTTGCCGATTACTATGATAATCTATACAATTTAAAGTTTGACCCACAGACACTCCAACCTTCCAAAGAAATAATAAATGCATTCTTATCACAAATTAATCTCCCTTCAGTAACTCAGACAATTGGCTAATCTTAACAATACTTTCACAGAAGAGGAGATAGATGAGGTAATTAATTCACTTAAACAAAAAAAAAATCCCCTGGACCAGATGGATATGTGAGTACAATAAACTCTTTGCTCCTTTATTAACCCCATATTTAGCAAAGATCTTTAATAAAGCATCTATAACAGGAGAATTTCCTCCAGAAATGCTACAGGCCACTATTTCCCTAATTCCCAAGCCCAAAGGAGATCTAGAATTAGTAACAAATTATAGACTCATTTCACTAATTAATTCTTATATAAAAATTTATTCCAAAATTATTGCAAATAGACTTAAGAAAATTCTTCCTGGAATTATACATAACGATCAATTAGGCTTTATTGAGGGTCGTCAGACAGTAGATGGAACAAGAATAATATTAAATCTAGTTGACATTATAAAATGCTCTAGAAAAACCATCAATACTTTTGACTTTAGATGCCGAGAAGGCTTTTGATAGAATCAACTGGAACTTCTTAAAAGCCACTTCTCAAATTTGGTTTTAACTCTCAACTTATCAGGACAATTGTGACTCTTTATGCATACCCAACTGCTAAAATGTATGCAAATAATCACTTATCTAAACCGTTTCAAATCACAAATGGCACTAGACAGGGTTGCCCTCTCTCTCCTTTGCTCTTTGCACTAATAATGGAACCATTTGCTGAATTAACAAGAAGCAATTCTAAAATCAACGGAAATTTAAAATTGGCCTTTTTGCCGATGACATCATACTCACCCTCTCAATTCCTTTGTCTTCTATTAAAGAAGTCATTCAAACAATAGAATCATTTGCAAAGGTATCTTACTACAAAATTTGTATCATACAATCAAAAATACTAGACTTTAATTTAAGCAACAACTTTATCAATTTCATAAAAAAAATCTCATCCTTTGACTGGGAAAAGGAGGCAGTTTCATACCTGGGAATACTTCTTAGGCTAAGTGCCCATGATGCAGAAATGCTCCGGATTTTTCATGAGCGTTTCTCCGGATTGTACATGTGTTTTTTCAGCCAGGGACAAGTGTTGTCAAGCGTTTTTCACATGCGATTTTGTATGCGGGTTGACAAGCGCTTTCCAAGTGATTTTAGCATCACTTGGAAAAGTGCTTGACAACTTGGTCACACTATATAAATCCATGCAAACGGCATGGATTTTATATAGTGTGACCAAGTTAATTAAAAAAAAGAATTGAAATGGTAAAAAATAAAAAAAAAACATTATACTCACCTTCCGATGGCCCCCAGTTTCCTTATCCGATGCGTCCAGTCTCCCCGGTGTCTCGCGGTGGTGTAAAAGGACCTTCCAGGACTTCATTTAGTCAAGTGACAGGTCACGCGACCAGGTCTCCTCTTCTCCAGACCCGGGTACCATCCACACATTGAATCGCTTAATATCCGCATGTGCACATGTAGTCATGCGGATACTAAGCAATTCAATGCAAGTCAATGGCGGCGAAAACGCTGCACTTACGCAAAATAATTGGTAGTGCTGTGGATTTTTCCGCAATGATAATCCGCAGCGGAAATTTCCGCAGCATGTGCACAGCACATGCGGATTATCATTGGGGAACATGGCAGGCCTTCTACCAAGCGTTTTTTAAGCGTTTCTGCGGTGGAGTTGCCGCTGCGGAAACGCTTAAAAACACATAGTGGGCACACAGCCTTACAACTGATTTTAAAACCACAATTGAGTTCAATTTGAATCACATAAGGTACAAGGTGCAAGTAGACTTAAAAAACTACCCAAAAACTAATTTTCTTGGCTAGGTAAGATAATTACTATTAATATGTTTACATTACCAAAAAATGTATATATGTTTAAAGCTAGTCCCCTTTTAATTCCCCAAAAATTCATCAATAATTATAATCACAATTAAACAAATTCATCTGGAATCAAAAGAGAGCTAGGACATCCAAAAAAAATGCTATTTAAGAACAAACTACATAGAGGTCTTGGATTACCAATTATTATTATTCTACCAACTTAATCAAGCAATCTCAAAATCGGATGAATAAAAATTTGTCTCCCGCTTGAACTGATCTGGAAGCTTATACCAATATCAATATGCCCCCAGTTTCTCTACTTTTGAAGCATATTATTAATCCCTCTGTTACACTTCCCCAACACCCTACTATATCAGCAGTTACTCATGCATAGGAAAAACTTGATAGTGTTTCAAGTAGAAAAATGTCAAAGTTTGATAAAATCAAAAACATCTCAAATTATTTGATCAAAACTTATTTCTGGGCAAAAAAGTCCCGACTCTTGGAAATCTTTGGGTTTAAAGAAAATCAAGGATTTCCATGATGGAATCAGATTTATTCCCTTTTAAAACCTAAAAATGTGTAATAAGCTAACTGATTCCGACATTGGAATTTTCAACAGTATAAGGAAAACAATATCTATCCTCTTAAAAGAAAAAACTCTAGCAACTGAACCCATTAGCTTACTTCTTGTAATTCAAACAATAACTTGTTATGGAAGACCAAAAATATATATGATTGCATGAACTAAGATACCTCTTTTGGAAAAACTCCCTTTATGTTAAACTGGGAACGAGATTTGAAGAAAACCTTTTCTCCTGAGCAATGGCAAACTAACTTAAAATCCACTTACTCATCGAACATTTGCACCTCCTTACACGAGGACATTTACAAAACAATCTCTAGATGGTATTTTACTCCAAACTAACTAGCAAAGGCTTTCCCAAACCAATCTCCTCTTTGTTGGAGGGAATGCAGGCTCAAGGGGGATTCATTACACATTCTATGGGAATGTCCCAAACTTCAACATTTGTGGAAAGAAATATCAATTCTTATTAATCAAATAACAAGACAGAACATTATCTTACTTCCCCAATGGCTTTGCTATCTTTAGATTTGAATATGGTAAATCCATCTTTGAAACCTATACTAATTCACGTTTTTCTAGTAGCTAAAAATGCCATAGCAGCAAATTGGAAAAAAAACATCCATTCCCACCTTTGAAGATATCGTAGACAAAATAACTCCACAATTCTTATGAGAGGAGTAACACCACATCAAACAATTACTATCCAAAGTACTATAAGAGATGGGTGCCCTGGATTAACTTTTCCTCCAATTAGCTAAGTTTTGGTTAAGATTTTGACAACTTTATGAAATTGTTACTACTGACTAATGTTTCATTGCAAGAGAACAAAAAACCTGAGCAGCACCTACAAGGTGGCCTCCGCATGATGGGTAACTAACCTCCTAAACATGCCTCTCTTGGGCTATAAGCCTACAGTTTAAAAGGGCAAACATGAATTGGCCAATTTATGTGCTAAGTGCCTTCATTTTTTGTAAGTACATTTTATTTAGCAATAATGCGGTTTAGCTCTTATGTTCTCAGTATTTGCATCTGCCTTGGCCCTTACAGTGTGCTGCTGTGCTTTCTTATTGTATGTTATGCAATCCTTGCAGCGTGCACCTGTTCACACTAGATGGAGGTGCTGGTCAGGTTTTTAGTTTTCTTGCAGTTTATCATGGAGGTTTTGACTACCTCCTTTTCTGACTCTGCGCTCCACCCATCAGCCCAAGGGTGCTTTTAATTAGTGTTGGTTTCTACTTGCCCACTTAAAATTGTAGTCTTATAGCCCAAGAGAGGCATGTTTAGGAGGTTAGATACCCATCATGAGGGGGCCACCTTGCCGTGGTTGATGGGCATACATTAATTGGCCAATTTATGCGCTAAGAGCCTTCATTTTTTGTAAGTACATTTTATTTAGCAATAATATGTTTCATTCTTAACATTTTTATGTCTAATATTACAATATATTTGTTTCATAATACTTTTGTGTTCTCCTCTGTAAAGTTTTGTAATTTCACTTTAAACTTATGTTCACAAAAATGTCAAACCCTATTAGTATATTTTGAATTTAATATTATAACCACTGTTAATATTATTACAATAGTTGTTATTCTTCCATCCCTCCCTCTAATCCATTCTTTCATCTTTTTTTAAGTTTACCCAATAAAGATCAACTTTCTTTCCTTCCCATACCCCTACCCTTTCCCCTTCAGACTGTTTATAAAATTTTAATAAAATGATTGGAATTAAAGGGACTGTCAGCACAGAATGACTGTTCAAAGCAAGCAAGGGCTTTCGGTGCTTCACAGCAGGGCCAATCATTTATATACACCTTTCCACCTTCTTGGTTTTCATCTATCTCTGCCCTTCTCTGGCTCAATGAAGAGATAGATAGAAAACAGATGAAAAGGTGTATATAAATGATTGGCTGTTAAGCACTGAGTGGTGGGACTTACTTTAACAGTCATTCTGTGCTGACAGTCCCTTTAATGACTTTGTTGTAATTATTAGCAAACAAATGGTTAAAGGGACCCGGTCAGCACAGAATGACTGTTCATACCAAGTACTTGTGCTCGGTGCACCCTTGGTGTGGCCAGATATTTAAGTGCATCTACTTGTTGTTCCTGCATCTCTACCTTTTTATGGCTCTATGAAGCAAGAGCTGTCAATCAAAATAGAGGGGGGGGGGGAATAGAGGGAAAAGAAGGAGGTGGGAAGTTGCACTTAAGTGTTTGCCTATGCCGGGGTGCACAGAGAAGCGGTACTTGTCAAACAGTGCTGACAGAGTCGGCATAGCTGTCTGAGTTCTTTGGGTACTGATGTAATAGGAGTCTGCCAAGTTACTTGAAAATCTTGGCGTGGACCACAGCAAAGGGGGGCATCATGGAAAAAAAAGGAACAGGAGAGCCAGGCCTGGTGATCAGACAGGTGAGTAATAGTGAAAAGCATAACTCAATCACTCATTATAGGGAGGAAACACATGGCAGATTTCCATGCTACCCATCATGAATCACCTGACACGTTCCCTTTAAGATAATGAAAACTAAAAAAATGCCATAAGTATATTTTGCAACTCCATAAACCTAAGTGGCCTAAATCTACCATCATCTTCTTTCATGTCCACCTAAGATCCATTCTTTGCTTGGCTTGACATTCTACCTCTTTAATTCAATGTACTATTATATTACGAATGATATTCTGCAAAGAAAAACATTTTGAAATGTATTTAGAGCCAAAAATTGGCCAAGATTCGGTGCATTTCCAAATAAATCAGGAATCAATGCACATTAATCCCCCAACCTTGGGGTTTACCATGTTACATAGAAATTAAATAAAGCAAAAGATTTGGCTTTTCCGGTCCTCTTATGTGCATCAGTCTGACTGCAATAAATCACCCCATTTCTGAGGAAGAACTTTGCATAATGGCACACGGTATAAATGATGATAAAATTAATAAAGAATCAGGAAATGTATTTCTTGGAGATCTATTAGTGCCAAGAACAGGATTATTGCTAATCACCAGAAAGAAACTTTTGTGAGTCACGCGTCCACAGTAACATGATGTGCTGTATGAGAACACAAGCCTTTTACTATGAGATTTTATTCCAATCTTATTTCAGTGTGCAATACCTTTTCTTCATTCATTACTACTACTACTACTACTAGTTATGGTCTTGACATCTTTGTTTTATAGAAAAGACCAGAAAATAACATCACATTGTGGTCAACCTGTCCACAATGAAAACAGAATTTTGTCTTAAATATTGGTTTTAGGATTTCTGATTGAAAACAAAAACTTGATCCTGATGTTGTATCACACATACACATACATAGATGTAACGTTCTGTAAAACTCAAGAGCTAAATGTGTCAGAGCATAGAGTAATACCACTGATTGACAAGAAATGTTACAGCTAGGGGTCAATTTATTCATGCAATTCCAGGAAAAGTAAGGCCTTATTCACACAACAGGTTTTCCTCACCCCATAGGAATCAATGATGCTAGTCTGTTTTTCACTGGATAAGTGTGCCCAATTCACCCAACCAAGAAAACACTTACTCTATGTAGATTTCAGAAATCTCATGCACACATTGGTTTTGGTGTCATCAGTATTTTGTGCTTTGCATGTTTTTTTGCACAATAGAGCATGTCACTTCTTTCAGAGTTTTTGCAGCGTTTCACCCATTGAAAGTAATGGGTGGTGAAAAAATGCCTAGTGTGAACATAGCTATCAGTTTTTTTGCTGCATTTTTAGTGAAAAAAAGCAAGTATAGCAGTATGTGAAACTCATTTATTTTTGTGATTTTCCAAAGTTTACCATCTTGTCTTGGTCATCTGAGATGGTAGTTTGGATTAGGACAGTTTAATTAAATTAGTGTTGTGTAATAATGTAAACATTGGCTCACCTAGGTGTGAGATTGAACATTTGTGGCTCACGAAGGTGTGAAATTCAGCAACTCAATGGCAGACTAAATAATGTCCTACAAACTCAATGCTCTGCCAGTGTCTTAGGTAAACTATTCCTGAACAATTCACCTCCCCCCACTGTTACAGTTGAAATTCTGGTTAATATGGTTTCACACGTCTTTCATTGGTGACCTGTACTCATGCTTTTGTGGTGGAAGCAAAACTGAACTTTAGGATCCTGAAAAACGCACCAAAAAGCGCACTAATATCTGTGTTTTTGATGTAGCTTCTTTCCCGCCAAGAGATTAGGTTTTGCTGCAGAATAAAAATGCTGAAAGAACGCCTAGTGTGAACATACCCAGTGTATTCTGCAGGTTAATAGCGTTCTAAAGCCGTGCGGCTGCCGCACCGAGAGTCCCACTGCCAGGAGGAAATCAACTTTATTCCTCCCAGCAGCTTCGGGCTTTCAGCCACAGGGGAGAGCCCGGGATGGCTTCAGTTACCGCTCAGTATATAGAGTGCAGTGGCTGTAACAGCGCACCCAACACTGACTGACAGCCAACTCAGTGTTAGAGCCAGGTGTTAGTCAGTGCCAGGGCACGGTTACAGCCACCACTCACTATGTGCTGAGCAGTGACTGAAGCTACGCCGGCCACACCCCTATGACAGAAAGCCAAAGGCTGCCTCAGAGTTTGTTTCCTGATGGTAGCCAGGCTTTCAGCGAGGGCGCATGCTTCAGAATGCTATTAACTTGCAGATTAACCCAATATCTGCAGGTTAATAGCATTATTTTACATGACAGGTTCCCTTTAAACATGAAATGTCTTGAAAATATCCCAAACTGAAAATAAACCATATCCGTATAGGTTCATTTCCGCTCAACTGCTCTTCCATATACCAGCCAATCTGGTTTTAAACAATCTATTTTTGCAGACGAAGATTTAAAAATGAGCTTAATGCCAAAAAGAAAAATGGCATAATGCAGAGTGAAATAAAAAACCTTATTAAAATAGAAAACTGAGGAGACCGGTTGCAAGAGAATTCAATACAGCAACCCAGAATATAATGGCTTAAAAAGAAAGAGGAGATACAGGATTTTTAACAATTTATTGTAGACTTTTTATTTTACCCTGTATTTGACTTGAAGCCTTTAAGACTTAAAGGATATCAAAAAAGAGACATAATTACTAAATAAATGTATGTTCAAAACATTTTCAACAAATATTTTTTTTCTTTTTTACATATATTGCACAATCTGTGTTAAAACTCGAAATATAAAAGCAATTTTCACACTGGAACTTTTTATAGATTCTAACTTCCATTTGTTCCAGGAAATAACACATGTACATGGTCTAATCCCAAACACTATCTTTTGCAGTGAAGCATCTAATGAGTGTGTGTAATGGCCATTGTGAAGGGAGGAGAGCAGGGTCATCGCCTATTGTCATTGGTGGATGCTGTGTGTTATCAGCTGTGTATAGAGGTGTTAACTTTCATTGGAATCCTGGCTCTGCTGATAATGAGTCTGCTGAAAACTCTTCTTGAGAGAAATGAGTTTAAAGCCCCAGTGGCCAGTGTGAAAACTGCAAGATTGTTTTTTTATATATATTTTTTTCTTTAGAGATCATGATAATGGAAAAAAATTGCCATTTTTTTTTAAATAACATTTTCATCAGACAGGAACAGCTGCTCTAACATCCCTGGAATGGCCATGCTATGGGAACAATGTTTTTATTTTAATTGGAGTCCTGAGTTGAGTAAACAGTTGTCGTCTTGTAGCGGATAACCCCTTTAGCAAACATTGTTAGACTTGCCATTGACTAAAGCAGTTCATGCAGTTTACAGGATCCATCTTATATAGGATTTCTGCTGCTGCTGCATTTAGCTTTGCAAATATCATTTGCTACATATTCCACCCTTTAAATTGCATTTTTCATACACAAGGCTAGTACTTTCAAATGCAATACTGCATTCAATATTCCATTAATAAAATACACTGCTCAAAAAAATAAAGGGAACACTCAAATAACACATCCTTGATCTGAATGAATGAAATATTCTCATTCAATACTTTGTTCTGTACAAAGGTGAATGTGCTGACAACAAAATCACACAAAAATCATCAATGGAAATCAGATTTATTAACCAATGGAGGCCTGGGTTTGGAGTCACCCCCAAAATTAAAGTGGAAAAACACACTACAGGCTCATCCAACTTTGATGTAATGTCCTTAAAACAAGTCAAAATGAGGCTCAGTATTGTGTGTGGCCTCCACGTTCCTGTATGACCTCCCTACAATGCCTGGGCATGCTCCTGATGAGGTTGTGAATGGTCTCCTGTGGGAACTCCTCCCAGACCTGGACTAAAGCATCCACCAACTCCTGGACAGTCTGTGGTGCAACGTGACGTTAGTCAATGGAGCGAGACATGATGTCCCAGATGTGTTCAATCGGATTCAGGTCTGGGGAACGGGCTGGCCAGTCCATAGCTTCAATGCTTCATCTTGCAGGAACTGCTGACACACTCCAGCCACATGAGGTCTGGCATTGTCCTGCATTAGGAGGAACCCAGGGCCAACCACACCAGCATATGGTCTCACAAGGGGTCTGAGGATCTCATGTCTGTACCTAATGGCAGTCAGGCTACCTCTGGCGAGCACATGGAGGGCTGTGCGGCCCTCCAAAGAAATGCCACCCCACACCATTACTGACCCACTGCCAAACCGGTCATCATGCTGAAGGATGTTGCAGTCAGCAGATCGCTCTCCACGGCGTCTCCAGACTTTGTCACGTCTGTCACATGTGCTCAGTGTGAACCTGCTTTCATCTGTGAAGAGCACAGGGGGCCAGTGGCGACTTTGCCAATCCTGGTGTTCTGTGGCAAATGCCAAGCGTCCTGCACAGTGTTGGACTGTGAGCACAACCCCCATCTGTGGACGTCGTGCCCTCATACCACCCTCATGGAGTCGGTTTCTAACCGTTTGTGCAGACACATGCACATTTGTGGCCTGCTGGAGGTCATTTTGCAGGGCTCTGGCAGTGCTCCTCCTGTTCCTCCTTGCACAAAGGCGGAAGAAGCGGTTCTGCTGCTGGGTTGTTGCCCTCCTACAGCCCCCTCCATGTCTCCTGGTGTATTGGCCTGTCTCCTGGTAGCGCCTCCAGCCTCTGGACACTACGCTGACAGACACAGCAAACTTTCTTTCCACAGCTCGCATTGATGTGCCATCCTGGATGAGCTGCACTACCTGAGCAACTTCTGTGGGTTGTAGAGTCCGTCTCATGCTACCACGAGTGTGAAATCACAACCAACATTCAAAAGTGACCAAAACATCAGCCAGAAAGCATTGGTACTGAGATGTGGTCTGTGATCCCCACCTGCAGAACCACTCCTTTATTGAGTGCGTCTTGGTAATTGCCAATAATTTCCATCTATTGTCCATTTGCACAACGGCATGTGAAATCTATTGTCCATTTGCACAACGGCATGTGAAATTGATTGTCAATCAGTGTTGCTTCCTAAGTGGACAGTTTGATTTCACAGAAGTTTGATTTACTTGGAGTTATATTCTGTTGTTTAAGTGTTTCCTTTATTTTTTTGAGCAGTGTACATATTGCTTTCTGATTACTCACTTCAGAAATAACATCGCAATAAAAAAAGAAATGATCCTTACTCTTTTCATTTGATGATATATTTTATTCATTTTTGTATTACATGTACACATATTCAAGTCAGTTCTACATGTTTACATAATATAAAACATTCATAGTATCTTATTACAAAAAAACTAAGATATTTTTCAGTAAGGATATCTTTCACTTGACCTTGGGTTAATATTACAACCCCCTTTCCCCTGTAAGAAGGTGAAGGTGTTGCCCACGTTTTCCCATGAAGACATGTGTATTGTTACAAATGTATTTTTCTGTGCAATGTGTTTAGTGATGTACGTTATTAGTGATGGAATTGTGTTCCGCCTAGCACTAGGTAGCTGACGGACAGGGACAAAGTTAATGGTTGGGACTAGCCCATAGTGGGAGGGAAAAAGATGAAGGGACAGAGGAAGTTTCCTGTCAGAAGTCAGGTAGGGCTTATCGCGTAGCAGAAGCAGACCTATGGTCTGACCAGCAAGCATAGCCCCATGAAGTGGATATCTCTGAAGTGAGAGGAGACCAAGGCTACGGATAGCGTGATCCAGGGTAGAGACGAGGAAAAGCGCTAGAAGGAGTGATTCTCCGGATCTGGGACAAGGTCCCGAGTTCGCAAGCCATGACCTCCATTTTCCTATAGCGTGCCGGGGCGTAGAAGCTCGCCCACGGCTATCGCACCACGCCACATTACACCCACACGTATACACATTTATAAAAACAATGACATTGTAAAATATTTAAGAAGCCATTTACATGTCAGTTGTCTGAAATGACACACAAATATTGTAAAACCTACACGTTTTTGTTACTTGATTGGTAGTTGAGCATTGCCCTTGGAGTGTATGTTATTTAAACTGACAAAATTGCAAATTGTGGAAAGAGTTACAAATGTGTATGTTTCTAAAAACTTTATCACTAAGGATTTATGTGTGAGGAGTGGCAGAAACTTATCCCATAAACAACAGGATAGATGATAAATGTCTGATTGCTATAGGGTCTAGTTCCCACTAATCCTGAGAATGGGGGGGGGCCTAATTTTTCTTGTATGAATGGAAGGGTAATGCACCTGTACCACCAGTCCAATAGACCGTGAATGGAGCGGCGGCTACACATGCTCACTAACGCTCCATTGACACCGCGGACTTTGGAACTCCATTCTCGCAATTGCAGGGGGTCCCAGGGGTCATATATTTATGTCATTTATAGGATGACCCCTTTAAATCAACTAAAGCTAAAAACATTTTGGCACATAATTTAAAGAGGACCAGTCACCAAATGTGTTACTTTTATTTACTAGATAAAACAAAAAAAAGTTAAGAGTCAAAGTCTCTTCAATGGTAATTTTTTACTAAGTTATGTTTAAAGATTTATGTTTTCTACTAGTTTAACTTTCTTTTATTAAAATATTTGGGGATAGGCTCTCTTTTAAAGGCACAGAACTGTAAAAACCATTAAAATGCTCCTGTCAGCAGGATTGTGCTCAGTAAACTACATACACGGTCAGGTGGGCGACAATACACTGATTAAAATGATACCTTGGTTGATGAAATCAGTCCTGTGGTTCTTGCGTAATCTTTACTTTCAATTTGGAGATAATGATATGCCCGTGCTCTGGGGTGGCCTGTGGGGGGCGCTCTATCTGGTGCTCTGCTTACATATTCATCTGTATGCTCCTATGACAGCTCACTGTGCCTTTACTGACCTGCCTCCTATTTTACATAATGCATCTAGTAGTGCGGGGCTAGGTAAAATAGGAGGCTGGTCAGTGAAGGCACAGTGAGCTGTCATAAGAGCATACAGATGAATATGTAAGCAGAGCACCAGGTAGAGCGCCCCCCACAGGCCCGCCCCAGAGCACGAAAATATCATTATCTCCAAACTGAAGTAAAAATTACAGGAAGGATTTAATCAACCAATGTATCATTTTAATCAGTGTAATGTCTGCAACTTGACAGTGTATGTAGTTTACTGAGCACAATCCTGATGACAGGTGCGCATAAAGGAAAATTAGGCACATACAGACACTTAAAAATGCATTTTTAATGCCAAGAGACTTTAAAAAAAAAGCACTCCTCCTCCTCCCATAAAAGTTTTTATCTTCTTAATATATTTCAATCATCATATTATATAGCACTGTGTACTTACAATTGCTCATTTTGCTTTTCTACACAGTTAATTCTGCTCTATGTAGGAACAGGAAGTCTCTTTTCCCTGCATGTCTCATCACCCTCTTCCTGATCATGTTGCTCCCTCCCCTCCAGGGACTTTCGCAGTGACTCATGACTCATACAGGGAAAAAAAAGACTTCCTTGTATCTACATAGAGTTTAGAAGGATTTAGCTAGTCAGTTTTATCACAAAGTCATAGACCTAATGGAAAAGAGAAGAATTAACTGGGTAAAAAGGCATAATAAGCAATTGTAAGTACACAGTGCTATATAATATGATGACTGAGATACATTAATAGGATAAAAACTTTGATGAGATTTGATGGGAGGAGAAGTGCTTCTTTAAATATTTTTTTCTATTAGCCATCAGAACGGTAGTTTCGCTGCTCAGGACCCCTTCATCTTTGAACCAAAGTGCAAATGAGCCAACAAGCAGTTGTGATAAGTAGCTCACTATCAATAGACATTGTACACAGAAAGCTGTGGTGTGAGCTGGGACAGCTTTTAGAGCACTGCTACATCTAAAAACTCTGTGTGACAACTGCTGCACCCAGTAAACTAAGTGATACATCGCTGGCATCAGGGTCTCTTTCCCTACATTATGCTGCTCTCAGATGAGGTAGCAAAGACCTGCTGACAGATTCCCTTTAACATAGGACTCTATGGGAGACCGAAGAGTACAGATGTTTGACGGATAGCATCCATCCAGGCATCTGTCAGAAGTATACATTTTTTCAGGATTATTTAATATTTTGAGCCATACAACTCAGGTCGGACTTAGAGCTACATTATTGGAGTTTTCCAGCAAATTAAAAATGTAGCTAAATGATCCTACCAGGACTATATTAGAGAGTCATCTAACTTACTATATACAGATGCTGTAAACTATATTTTTAGTTTGCTGGAAAACCCCTTTAAGGAAGGGACACATTTGTATGTCCTTCACAAACGGAAGGTCTAAGGGGTCAACTTTCTCATTGTGGATATAGCAAAGTTTTTCTTTTTTATAACTAATATTGTTGCGTTATTTTTCTATGCATATTTAGCCTTGTTCCATGTATAATTTATGTAATAATATACTTGTGTGAAGCCTTTCCTGCTGTTCTTCATGTTCAGTAATAACTACTTGACACAACACTAAGGCACTGAGGCTTTGTAGATTACATTGTTAGGAATGGTGTAAATTGCTGCTTCCCTCCAGTGAGTATACAGTACTATGCATTGGCTTTACATAGTTAAATTATATTTGCATCTTTGGCCATAAAGTAAAATAGTCCTTTATTTTCCAATAATCTTGATGGAGTGTCAAATTCTACTATTTCACCTTTGTCAAAGACAACTATCCTGTAGGGGAGAAACAAAAATAATTTACTAATAAACATTTTAAGAACATTTGTGTTCCTAAGAATCTGCTCAGAAATCTTAACAGATTGCAACACTATTGAGGTACGCATTAATTTAATCAAACATTAGGTTTTATTCACATTCTATGGAGATAGTTAACTAAAACTTAAAGAGTAACAGTCGTTTAATCAATAATACATGTGAAAATAAGACATTTTGTAATATATCTTATCAGAAAAATCTGCTTCTTTCTCCACCAGGACTGATCAGTCATACTTAAAATTCTCAATTCCTGGGCAAAATCTGTATTCAGTGCAGACAGATTGTTATAAAGCTCCATCTAGAGGGGAGGGGAAAAAAGAGGGAGCAGGAGAGGTAGCGCTCCTCCCTCCTCCCTTCTATCCCCCATCTACATCAAATCTGATCAGTAGTAACTGCCAATTCCTATCTCACTAATGTAATAATCTGTCTTCACTGGATACAGATTCTACCCCAGAAATAAGAATTTGGAGAATGACAGATCAGTCCTGGTGGAGAAAGAAGCAGATCCTTCTGATCAGAAATATTACAGAGTTGCATATTTTTATTTGTACTATTGAGTTAAGAACTAAATATTAAAATGACTGTTACACTTTAAGGTTGTTTATGCACATACATGGCCATCTTTTGGGTAAAAAGAAGCAATGGGTCAAGCTCATTTAAGATGCTAAATTGAGGACGCTAGCAAAGATATCTTCTGATGTTCTCAACAAATTAGTCTGTTAGTGGAATTCAGCGAAGTCATGGATACACACGGGTTAACTGCTACCGACATCCAGGTGTCAAGCTGTGTTCACACTTCATTTTTCATTTAGGTTCCTTTTGTGCACCAGAAAAGCTCCTGAAGAATACATGGAGAACTTCCTAAATGTTGTATCTATAGGGACGTATGCACCTGGTATACTGTCTATTTGGCATAACCAGGGCGATCTGCAAGGACACCTTTTGTTTCAGTGTACAGGAAAGCATAGTCTGTTGTGTTTCCTTGAAAACAGGCATAAATATTTTTTAATACAATGGAAACCTATTTGCAATTAACACTTTCTATATGACTGTCACATGCATCACAGCCTTCTGTCAATGTAATATGTTGGGGAATACTTCCCACATATACCTCTGATAGAAGGAAAAAACAAAGTGTGAGTATAGCCTTACACCGATGCCTCCAACTACATGGGGTTCGACATTTGTAATATGGAAATATCCTCGTCAGAGAGGAAGAGAACAGGAACTTTAGTACCACCTATTAGATGTAGCAATCCTAAAAGTTAGTATCAACCCTTTAAAGAGCCTTGCCACATGACTTAGGAAAAGAAGCCAAGCCAGATCCTCCATTTTCAGAAATGTGTTTTTGGCATTTGCCCCTCATCAGTGCAAAACAGAAGGTCTAATTTGGCTGGGGGAGAGCCCTCTAAAAAGGGATCTAAGGCGAAAAGTAATAGTGTGATATTGGTGTAGGGAGACTTACGGGCTATGCAATGCATAGTCAAATTCCTAGGAGATCACTGCATGGTCTATAAGTCTCCTTACACCAACTTGGCACGCTCAACAATGAGAAACGTTAACGCTTAGATATCTGTAATAATAACAATGTGATTTTTACAATCCATTATTAGCTGACTACAAGGTAATAATCCTAACACTTGTGTGCAAATGCCATAATAATTACACTAAAGGGTAATAAGGCAAACACAAAAATAATAAAGGATTA
This sequence comes from Phyllobates terribilis, assembly GCF_046119375.1. Lineage (NCBI taxonomy): Eukaryota > Metazoa > Chordata > Amphibia > Anura > Dendrobatidae > Phyllobates > Phyllobates terribilis. The sequence continues at coordinate 219,907,146 of NW_027362769.1, read as the reverse complement.
CCGTGTATAATCCATGATTGTATTGAGTCTATGAGCAATAGTGATTACAGTACTATTCTTAAATTCTTTTCTGATGGTCGACTGAATGAGTTCATCAGTTTCCAGGTCCACAGCGGCAGTGGCTTCATCTAGCACCAGGATTTTTGTCTTACGAAGAAGGGCTCTTGCCAGACAAACCAGCTGACGCTGACCAACACTGAAAAATAAAAAAGTGCCACTTTTTCGCATTATAAAAGGGCAAATAGTATAACTATTTACTACAGCTTTGACTTCTCCCAGCAGAAATAAATATCTAACCTATAGTTATCTTTATTATTGTTTCTTTTGTTACTTTATTTCTCTTAAAAGGAGCCTGGTCAACCAAAACTGACAATTATAACTAAGCACATAGCCTTGTAGAGGTTAAACTGTAGTTCCTATAAAAATCGCACCTCTAGTGGAAAGCACTTAGAAAAGACACCGTTAACACTGCTGACAAAGCCACTTTAAGAGAAAGACCACCAGTGTCCTCCTTCAGTGGCTCCGCCCAGAAAAATTTAGCAGCTATGCCACCGGAAAAAAGCTGCAGTGTGCATAACAGGATTTTTGGTTACTCACCGTAAAATCTGTTTCTCGGAGCCTTCATTGGGGGACACAGGAAACCATGGGTGTATGCTGCTGCCACTAGGAGGCTGACACTATGCTCAAAAAAGTTAGCTCCTCCCCAGCAGTGTACACCCCACCGACTGGACTTAAGTTAATCAGTTAGTGTATAAGCAGTAGGAGAAGCAACATCAAACAGAGAAACCATGGGACGTCCCAAAGCAGTCCATGGGGAGGGAAACAGCAGTAAGGAACTCCATTCAGGTCGGAGAACGCACCACTGCAGTCTGCAGGATTCTTCTACCTAGGCTGGCATCTGACGAAGCATATATATGAACCCTGTAAAGCTTTGCAAACGTGTGGATAGAGGACCGCTCTATAAAGCTGTAGAGTGGATGCCCTATGACGAACCGCCCAGGAGGCGCCCACCGCTCTAGTAGAGTGGACCTTTATCCCAGGGGAAGGAATCCTGTTCTTACTCCGGTATGCCTCCAGGATTGTCGTCCGGGTCCAGCGAGCAATTGTAGCCTTGGAAGCCGGGAGGCCTCTCCACGCTCCCTCAGGGATGACTAGAGGGAATCATTCTTCCGGTGGGGGGGGCGGTCCTAGACAGGTAAACCCGAACTGCTCTGACAAGGACCAACCTTTACAGAGAACGATCCAGAGGGTGAGACGGAGTTGGACAAAAAGAAGGGAGGACAATGTCCTCGTTGAGGTGAAAGGTGGAGACCACCTTGGGGAGAAAGGAAGGCAATGGTTTCAAGACAACCTGGTCTTGGTGGAGGATCAAAAAAGGGATAGAAAGTGCTGAGACTTGGCCCTTCACGGAGCAGAGAGCAAGTCCCGCATCAAAGCCTGACCGGCACCCCTTCTGCTTTGATCTTCAGCAATACAGGAAGAAGGGGGAGGTGTGGGAACAGGTAGAGTGAACTGTGACCAGTGTATCCTCAGAGCGTCGTCTCCCACCGCAAGGGGGTCGAGAGATCTGGAGACGGACTGCTCCGATTTCCTGTTCAGGTGGGACGCCATGAGGTCCACATCCGGAGTGCCCCACCTCATACAAAACTGAAGGAAAACATCCTGATGTAGAGACCATTCCCCCGCTGCGAGGCCCTCACGACTGAGGAAATCGCGGCCAAGTTCTCTGCGCCGGGAATATGCATTGCGGATATTGCCGGAACCCTGCTCTCTGCCTAGACCTCTGGTAATGCTAAGGGACTCCTGGCCCATCCCTGGTGTGTGGCACATGCCACCGCCGTGGAATTGCCTGACTGGATTTGGACTGGTAGTCCCCTGAGAAGGCTCTGCCAGTAACGAAGGGATAGGAAAAAAGGCGCTGATCTCTAGGCTGTTGATCGGCAGAGTAGACTCCTCCTGAGACCAACGTCTGTGGACCGTAGTTTGCGGAACACCGCTCCCCAGCCGAGGAGGCTGGTGTATGATGTCACCACCGCCAGTGAGCTGGGAGAAAGGATAGACTCTGAAGAGTGAGGGGGGAAGACACAGCCACCAGGTCAGGGAAGCCCTGACCTGGTGTGAGATCTGAACTGGACGGTCCAGAGAGAGAACAGATCTGTTCCACTGGAAGTGATCTTGATGTACTGCAAAGTGTGGGTACCTTTGGTGCCCTTGACACTAACCTAAACTGATTAACTTAATGCATGTCGGTGGGGTGTACACTGCTGGGGAGGAGATAACTTTTTTGTGCATAGTGTCAGCCCCCTAGTGGCAGCAGCATACACCCATGGTTTCCTGTGTCCCCCCAATGAAGCGATAAAGAAATACCCTTACTGGTAACTGCTTCACTCTTCCTCTCCCTATGAGAGCAGAACACAGCCTAACACACAAACAGGATCCATGACAACATCACAATAGAACACAGCCTATTTACAAAGCACACAGTAACATTAGGCAGCACATTGTAGTCTATCAAAATTTTTATGAATTCTACAATATGAATGGATACAACATCTGTGTTTTATAGTTATACCTCAGATTTTCTCCTCCTTCAGAACACATGTTTTTAAGGCAATCAGGTAAGGATGAGACAAAACTTTTCAAGTGAGCCAATTCTAGGGCTGTCCAAATGTCCTCATCTGAATAATTATCAAATGGATCAAGATTCATTCTCAGGGACCCAAAGAATAAAACTGGATCCTGTAAAAGGTAAAACAGACATATTAGGTTCAGAACAGATTGCATTATTCAACTATAAAATAAAGATTCATTAATAATAATTATAAATTCTGAGTCCTAAAAACTGAATAAAAAAGTAATAAAAGTTGGTTTTACCTGCGGGATGATTGTTATCTTAGCTCTCAGCTCATGAAGGCCTAGCTTTGATATGTCTATTCCATCAATGTGAATTGTCCCAGTTGCAGGCTCCAGAATTCTGAACAAACCCAAGGTAAGAGATGACTTTCCCGCCCCGGTTCTCCCTACGATGCCAACCTGTCCATTTAATACACACATTAAGAACAGAAGCCATGACGGTACTATGACCAACAACGTCTGTAATCAGCTTTACTTTTATAACAGTAATTTATTGTGTGAAGAATGATTATTAGCTGTAAGGGTATGTACACATTATCAGGTTCCTAAAACCACTCTTATAGATAAACAAAATTGTGTTTTTTTTACCAATTAAGGAGATTTTCCTAATTCTGCAAATGCCCTTATAGGGTTTCTCTTGTGATATCTTACAGATTGATTTTGGTCCAATCACCCATACACCCTATTGGGGCACTTTTTTTCTCCTTTATATATAGTAGTTTACCAGTCCATTCATTCTCTTTAGGGGTAATTAACGAAAGCCAAGGGCAGCACTCAGTGGTCCCATAGAGAATAATTGGAGCAGCCAGTAGATATTGAGCGTTCTCACAAATGGCATGATATTTTTAATGGAATAGGTTTGAATACGTCATTAATAGGAGATCAGTGGGGGTCTGAAAACCGGCAATCAATCCGATCAGCTGTAACCAGTGTTGGCAGCACTATATCTCCCATTCACTTGGCTGGGAGATAATCAGTAGTACTAGACAGCGGCCACTAAGCAATGTACAAGGTTGTGGAGTCCCACCACATACATCGCATAGTTCTGGCTGCTGCCAGAATGGATTACAGATGATCGGTGGGGGTGCCGGCTGTCAGAGCCCTACCAATCTCACACTGAAGACCTATCCAATGGACAGTATAAAAATAAAAGGTGGCTCACAGCACTCGAATATTGGACTATTACAAAGGGCATATAGGCACAAGAAGGACACACCGTCAAAAAGTTCCAAGGAGTCCACTTTGAAAAAATTCAACAGAAGAAAGACATAACGTCCAATTCAGGTGAAATAAAGTCAAGGTTTCATTCATTCTTCCATAGGATCATCTACGGCAGAATAAATGGAACCTTGGAAGTTTTTTTTCACCTGAATTGGACGCTGTCTCTTTCTTCTATCCAATGGATAGGTCATTAATGCTTCACTCCTTGACAAACTTTTTAAGGACATTTGCAGTAACAGTTAAGCCCTTTAGAATTAAAGGGGTTGTCCAGTGTAAAACCAAATGTCTGCATTCACTCTATAGAGGTAAGTATTGTAGGCATGCAGCAGTAGATGTAAGTGGGTGCTCAATGGTAGAATGTATCCAGGTATATGAAGAAAATACCAATGCACTTGTGAAATGCAGAAGTAGTGCTGTTGCTTCAAATGCTGTATTGAGTCCTTGTGAAGGAAAAGCCTGTGGTTGTGTATGCATAGAAGTGTGCTGCTAAGAGATCTAATCTATGCTGAATTATGCTACTGAAGAGACTGTAATACTCTGCCTTGTGAAGAAACTACTGTATTGTTACTGGAGCTGGTTGCTCAAGAAACTCAGACAGTACTGCAAAGAAGATTGTTGCTGTAATATCCCTGAATTGCACTGGCCGTGCTTCAGATTAAATTCCACTGTTAAACTGTTGAAAAAGACTCGTCAGATGTGTCTGGTCAGCAACTGAATCTATCGTGTGCCTGAGAGAAGCTGCAGCCTATGGTCGCCCTGAGTAACGGTTCCCCCAGGATTCCAAAGAATTCATGAAACCCGTCTCGCCCCTATCTGAACCTAGCGGTGTGTGTGTAACACACTTACAATTGCAAGTAAAAAAGAGTGAATTAATTTCATATCAGCAAGTCTGTGTAGATGGGCCAACGTTTTGGCCTATCAGATCTTGTTCACGGAGGGACAATGTCCGTGCCGAAGGCGTATGTCACGTGGATGTGCCATGGTACATATCTTCATATTTACTTAATTCACTCTGTGTGACTGCTTGGGAATCCTCACATCGCTCACACTCCACACTGTGAGGATGTGATGTCATATGCATACTCCTGGCCACAATCCGACTAGACTGTTTCCGGCCTCGCTCAATACACTTGCATTGAGCAAGGTCGCGCCCATCTAGTCGAATTGTGGCTGGGAGTATGGATATTGACCCGCGGTCACATGGCTGCCGTTCCCGGAGCAGACACCGGAGAATCCTCACAGTGTGCAATGTGTGTGATGTGAGCATTCCCAAGTCTGCAGTCACATACAGTGACTGCAGACTTGTCGTTTTAGACCGGACAACCCCTTTAATAAGAAAAAAAATTATATTCACGCCAGATACAAGCATGATACACACTCTGATCAAAATGAATTAAAACGACCCCCCACCTATCCCAAGAGCACTATACTTGGTTACCACTGACATGCCAGGAGCAATGGCACCGTGCATGCTTGGCTACTGCTTGATGCAAGAATCCTTAGGACAGGTGATGGGAATTATCCTTTAAGAGTGTCCCTACTATATGTTTTTCTGTTTTACATTAAAAAAAAAGTGACCGTTTACAGACATTTATAACAATAATAATTTTTATTTATATAGCGCTAACATATTCCACAGCACTTTACAATTAATAATCATGTCCCGTTCAAACAAAAGAAAAAGAAGAATAAGAAAAACATTTATTTTTAACTGGAAAGAAAAATGTTCAAAAAGTTGATTTGAGTCATCCCTCCGATCCAGTGCGGACTCCACCTCTCCTCCCCTTTGTTGCTGTGTATGGCTCTGTTCACACCCAGCGTTTTTACAGCGTTTTTTTCCGCAGCCAAAATCTGCTCTCTTGGCAGTGAAAAAGCGGAGTTCAAAAACGCCCATTTTGCGGTATTTTCACAGCGTTTTGTATGCATTTTTGGGTGTAGATTACATGTGTTTTCTCTACAGTACATGTTGAACAAAGTTAGTTTTATTCACTTAAAATGTTTAAAAAACGCTGCGAAAAACACTAGCATTTTTGCAGCAATTTTTCACTTTCTCTCCGCTTTCTATAGGTGAAAAAATAATTGAAAAACGCTTTCAGAAATGTTGCAGTTTTCAAATTTATTCCATTACCTCACTATGGGCACAAACATTCAAAAGGACCAAGAGGGAAAGGCGGGAGTAGAATTTATATGATAATATTATAATATATTAACTGTTCCAATCTTTTATATTCCCATTTTTTACAGTCAATCCAATGACCATCAAAATGAGCTTTATCCCAACTCAGATAGAAAATGCTCTAAGGATTTCCTGAACAAAAAAAAGACAATGTAACACCGACCTTTTCTCCAGGTTGGATAGACGCAGTGACTTTCTTTAAAGCCAGTTCTAGGTCTTTCCTATACCTCAGGCCGTAATTCTGAAATTCTATTTTACCAGCGTGTGGCCATTCTGTTGGTGCTGAATCATGTTCTGATGTCCACGGCGCCTAAGGAAACAATGATGTATAAAACATAAGAGAATAAATGAGCAAAAATAATCAATTAAGATGTGAAAAAGTGTTTGCAGTCTTACTGTAAGGAGATGGATATACAGCCCACTTCCCTCTTGAGGATACGTGTATTGTTGTAATATGTGATGAGTATTGTGACATGAGTTATTAGTGATGACGTTGTAGTTTGACAGACAGTAGAGAGAGTTAGAGTTCGTGTTTGAGACTAGCCCAGAGTGGGAAGGGTCAAAGTGAAGGGACAGTTTCCTGTCAGGAAATAAGATAGGGCCCAGCATGTAACAGAAGCAGACCTAAGGTCTGATTAGTCAGCAGAGCAGCATGACATGGGTGCCCTGGATGTGAGTGGAGACCGAGGCAGTGGATAGCAAGATCTGGAGTAGAGAAAGGAAAAGTGACAGAAGGATAGAGTGATGCACCAGAGACAGGTCCAGGGACAAGACGCCTAGCAGTACAGCTCCAAGTTTGCCAGGCAGAGACGTATCGGATAAGGACAAAGAGTTCCCTGGGTGGTAGTTCCAAGGCATCAGCAAGCAAAGTAGTTAAGTAATGTCCATAGTGGCAAACTAGTTCCCCTAGGGGAATGGAGGACGAGGAACCCCGGGTTGAGGACAGGACTCTCACTTACTGGACTGTAATAGTGTGCTGGGTTGTGGTGAAGGCAAAGGAACTTGGGAGTAGAAGCAAGAAAGCCTGGAAAGGGTATGGAGACCATGTGTGAAGATGCTCCATGGCGTAAAGGAAACATTTGTGAAGTTATGCACCTGCTAACTATTGTACATGATCCCTGCCAAGTTGATGTTCAGTAAAAGACGGTTTATGTTTGGTTGGTGGTCTCCCTCATTAAACTTTACACCATCTGGTCCTGGCCAGCCAAAGTCACCAGCATCATGCGGCCTGCAAGGGTGTAGCGCCCCTGTAGACAAATCCCACACACCCAGCCAGGACCCCCATCTTCATGGAGCATACCGAGCCTGAAAGACGAGAACCTCACCCGCGGCTGCCGCCCCGCACCATGTTACATTACATTATTAGTATCAGTACTAACAATATACATCTGCATTGTGTCGGGAAGAGAAAAAGTAACAATCAGCCGGTGTGATGACGGTCTACTGTAGATGTTGGCGTACCCACAGAATTTTTAAACCAGAAAATGCTGATTGTTTTTCCTGAAGTGTCTACTTTGGCATCTTTCATCTCATCTTTTTGGCGGTTTTGTCGCTGGCATTTATTTTTATTTTCTAACTTTATATATAAAATAGTTAGTGGTTTCAGCCAGAAGAATGATCAGATCACTTCTTTTAGCTGCTTCATTGTTTTCAAAGCCTACAAAAGGTGAAAAGAAGCTGAAAAAGACTGAATGTATGCACAATAAGATTTGACATTGTGATGCATATATTCATTCATTTTTACGTTGTTGGGTTTTTTTTTGCACTTTTTCAGGCTGGTTCCATGCAGAATCTGCCTGAAAAAGACATTGTGTGCACATAACCTTAGGATTGCGGCAAAAAAACTCACTGTAACAGGCCTATTGGGTGCAGCGTGACATTATTATTACAGGAATTAATGCTTCAGTTTACATTAAATAATTTTTAGCATTCTGGACACGTTCTTTTTGGATCTCTATAGGAGCATGCTTAACCCCTTCACCGTTGCCCGTTTTCTGTTTTTTCCACTTTTGTTTTTTCCCCCCTTTCTTCCAAGAGCCATAACTTTTTTATTTTTCCCATCAATAAAGCTGTACGAGGGCTTGATTTTGCGGGAGGAGTTGTACTTTTGAATGACACCATTGATTTCACCATGTAGTGTGTACTGGAAAACAGGGGAAAAAATCCAAGTGTGGTGAAATTGCAAAAAAAAGTGCAATTTCACAATTGTTTTTTGGGATTTTTTATTTACCATGTTCACTAGACCTTAAAACTGACCTGGCAATATGATTCCTCAGGTCAGTACGAGTACGCAGATACCAAACACGTATAGTTTATTTTTAATAAGTGGTGAAAAGAAATTCCAAAGTTTGTAAGAAAAAAAGTGTTTGCTTTTGTTCTGGAGTATCACTGTAATACATGTGGCTAGTAAAGTGCTGTAACTTGCCCAGCTACATATCTACAAGCCGCTTTACATCAGAACAAAATCTTATACGCTCTCAATCATACAGGTCCTCACCTCTGGCTCCACATCACAATACTCCTTCACTCTCTCCACAGAAACGGAGTTGGTTTCCATGTCGGTAGCCGTGTGTACGGCCTCTTTTAAAACACCTGTCAACTAAAAAAAACAGCAATTATCTCTCGTTATTATTATTAGGTATTTAGATATCTATTCAAAGCAGAATCATAATATAAGTGCTAATGTGGCACCCTGCTACTACAGGTACCACAGGACCCAAAAAGGGTGCATGGACGGACTTCTCCACAATAGGCCCTTACTACACACAGACACCTCCGCCCTTTCACCTCATACCACCAGAGGGAGCCCTGTTAGGGATATATATAGACTGGAAGGTGGAGTTAGAGTCAGAGTGTGCTGGCACTTTAGTTCAGTGAAGAAGCAGCACGTGAGCTGCTGTGCTGAGGGCCAGCCAGGGCCTAAAGCACGTGCTAAAGCCTCAGGGCCTAGAGCGTGGCCGGAGGCAAGGAGAAGAGTGAGAGGAGTTATGGGGGCAGAGGAGCATCTTAGGCTCACCCCAGAACACAAGCCGGACACCGGGTCTGCGCCTACAGGGTCTTCTACGCCCAGTAGGAATAACCGGTATACCAGGAGGATTCTAGACCCCTGGTCAACCTGAAGCTACAATCATCTAAAGAACTAGGAACCACAAAGGCCCCAGCGTCCAGGGATAGTGGTATCCAGAGGAAAGTTCTTACCACCAAGCATACAGGTTAGGATAGTGAAAGAGTACAGAAGCTAGGCATAGTTTCAGGCTGGTCAGAAGCTTCAGAGTGAGAGGAAGAAATGGATCAGGAGGCCTTATACCCGCTCACTGGGGAGAGTCCAGAAGTGCACCCTTCCTATCAAGTATCCTGGACCGTACCTGCCATCTACACCAGTAATGGTACTGAAGCGAACCCCCTGTGTGCGTGTCTGTTATTCTCCCCTGACCCGACCTGGCCACCTCTCACCTGCATTCCTTCCATCAACCCTGCCCCGGGGGGCCTGCTCCGCCTGTGGGGAGCAGAAACATCCCAGCTGCCATCCCATCACCCCCGGAGGTCTGCAGCAGCGCTGGTACCCATTACCAGGAGCCACAGGTGGCGTCACGAGACAAAACTGTTAACAAACTCCTTTTAAAGAGTGACCCCAGGGTACGAGCCGACTGCCGTGACATCCCAAGGAGGTAAAGGCCCGGGTACCGAGTCCCCCATATCCCCCCTGGGCGAGTCACTAAGATATTAAAAAAAGACCTTTAAAGGGCTTATCTGGTTTGGACAACTGCTACCTATGTCAATAGTCCCTATGACCCTAGTCGCCCCTCCACAGGAACACCCCCAGCTATCATTAGTATAAGGGCAGGTGTAGACGACCAAATGTTCTCCATACAAGAAAATCGGTCCCATTATGGTAATCACGCTGTGTTCATAGGTGATTAGAGTGTGGTACAATTGTCTTGAAAGTGGAGAATTAAAAAAAATTCTCCATCTTCTTCATTCGGTCAGTCTGTGAAAATCAGACAGCACTCAGATGTCATCTGAGTGCAGTCCGATATTTTCCATGGACCCACAGACCTGTGTGGGCGAGTGCCATAAGATTATCGAAATCAAATTGTGCATACAGTGACTTTTCTGGTAAATCGTACATGTGCACGGCCCAATAGAATAACATTGAGTGTGATCCAATGTTTTGACGGATCTCACTCAGACCAAAACTATGGTCATCTGCACGAGCCCTAACAGTGATGCTGCAGGGAACATTAAAGTGAACCTAGACAGCCTGTCAGAGAGATCTCCAGACTAATTGTTAATGGCTGCAAACGTCAACAGTATTGAAAGGCATAAAGCTTAAAGGGGTTGTCCAACTTTGGGAACACTTTTCTTTTCTTACTGCATGTATCTTTGGCTAAAAATCTTTTTTTTTTGTAATTGGGTTTACTTTCTGTAACCTCTGTGTTGCACTCTCTATTGGTGGCTGCAGAATGGGTTAACTGAAAATCCATCAGTGCGCTCATTCTGACAATCCAATGAGCGTCTTTCTGCTTATTTATGATCGCACATGCACATAAAAGTTTAATGTGCAAGGAAACAAAAACCCCTTAAAAGTAAAACAGTGCAACAATTTTACTACAATTGAATTGCAAAAATTGATAGCCCAAAATACATACATTTAAAAAGGAAGCAAAAGAGTATACAGACAGGACAGCTGGGGATCATAGCTGATTTTTTTTGTGATATAAAACAAGTTTTTAAACAGGCAGGTAATTTTTTTTTCCTTACAGAAACCAGCAGCTGAGATCCCGTGCTGTCCTGCCTGTATACTCTTTCTTCCTCCCCTGCCCAGGAGCTGCGGTATGATCAGACCATGTTCCTGCACGGTCAGACACAGCCATTACACAGTACACAGCAGGGGCACATTTATAAGATTATCTCAGCACAGGAACATTTTATTTAAACACATCCAATTGTGGAAATTATTATTATTCCAAGATCTATTGATTAAAATGTACTTTGTTCGTGGGAAAACCTCTTGAAAGGAGATTTGTAGACGTCCCAACCAGCAGTCACAGGTTACTGACCTGGCTGATGGTCCGGAGTTATGCAAATCAGTTTTCCCATCTGTAGATATTATATAATGGTTCCTGTTACACAATCAGCATCTGATTACATTATACTTACCCGAAGAGAGTTGACTACAGCAAGGCCCACGAGTCCAGGAGGAATGCTCTCCCTGAATAGTACACCCACAATGGCAACTGTAAAGACTATGAAATTACTGAGGAGATCACAGCGGACACTCAGCCACCTAAGAAAGAAAACAATTCAAAGATTACAATGAACAGCTAAACTTCCATCAAACTAAATAAACAATACATTTCCATCAAAGGGGAAACACAAGTCACCTACAAGTTGAACGCATGTCTCAGGTTACTACAGTCATGGCCAAAAGTATTGAGAATTAGACAAATAGTAATTTTTCCATAGTTTACTGCTTCATTTTTTGTAATGGCAATTTGCATATACTCCTGAATGTCAAAGAGTGATCAGCTTAACAGCAATTACTGTACTTGCAAAGTCAATATTTGCCCAGAAAATGAACTTTAACCCCCAAAACACATTTCAACATCATTGCAGTCCTGTCTTAAAAGGAGCAGCTAACATCGTTTTAGTGATTGATCCATTAACACAGGTGTGGGTGTTGATGAGGACAGGGCTGGCGATCAATCAGTCATGATTAAGTAAGAATGACATCACTGGACACTTTAAAAGGAGGCTGGTTCTTGGTATCATTGTTTCTCTTCAGTTAACCATGGTTATCTCTAAAGAAACAGGTGCAGCCATCATTGCACTGCACAAAAATGGCCTAACAGGGAAGAGTATCGCAGCTACAAAGATTGCACCTCAGTCAACAATCTATCGCATCATCAAGAACTTCAAGGAGAGAGCTTCCATTGTTGTCAAAAAGGCTCCAGGGCGCCCAAGAAAGACCAGCAAGCGCCAGGACCGTATCTTAAAACTGTTTCAGCTGCGGGATCGGACTACCAGCAGTGCCGAGCTTGCTCAGGAATGGCAGCAGGCTGGTGTGAGTGCTTCTGCACGCACTGTGAGGCGGAGACTCTTTGAGCAAGGGCTGGTTTCAAGGAGGGCAGCAAAGAAGCCACTTCTCTCCAGAAAAAACATCAGGGACCGACTGATATTCTGCAAAAGGTACAGGCAGTGGACTGCTGAGGACTGGGGCAAAGTCATTTTCTCTGCTGAATCCCCTTTTCGATTGTTTGGGACATCTGGAAAACAGCTTATTCGGAGAAGAGGTGAGCGCTACCACCAGTCTTGTCTCATGCCAACTGTAAAGCATCCTGAAACCATTCATGTGTGGGGTTGCTTCTCAGCCAAGGGAATCGGCTCACTCACAGTCTTGCCTAAAAACACAGCCATGAATAAAGAATGGTACCAGAATGTCCTCCAAGAGCAACTTCTCCCAACCGTCCAAGAGCAGTTTGGCGCCCAACAATGCCTTTTCCAGCATGATGGAGCACCTTGCCATAAAGCAAAGGTGATAACTAAATGGCTCATGGAACAAAACATAGAGATTTTGGGTACATGGCCTGGAAACTCCCCAGATCTTAATTCCTTTGAGAACTTGTGGTCAATCATCAAGAGACGGGTGGACAAACAAAAACCAACAAATTCTGGCAAAATGCAAGCATTGATTATGCAAGAGTGGACTGCTATCAGTCAGGATTTGGTCCAAAAGTTGATTGAGAGCATGCCAGGGAGAATTACAGAGGTCTTGAAGAAGAAGGGGCAACACTGCAAATATTGACTTGCTGCATTAACTCATTCTAACTGTCAATATAACCTATTGGTACTCTTAATATGATTGCAATTATATTTCTGTATGTGATATAAACATCAGACAAACACTAATAAAAACCAGAGGCCAGCAGATCATGTGAAAATATAATTTTGGTGTCATTCTCAAAACTTTTGGCCATGACTGTAGATCACAACACAATTCTTAGTGAATGGAGTCATAGTTGTCTTATGTTTTATAAGAATAAAGAGAAGGACCTCTGTAAGTTGTGTCTACTTTCTAAACAATGATTGGTTTGGGCACTTGTCACCTTGATTACAAATTTAGTAGACATTGCAACCAAAATCTCCAAATTGCTGATGCAAAAGTGTTTGAATAAAAATCTGACTAAAAACAAAATAATAATATGTTGCTTACCCCATGTGCAGGGCATTGCAGTAGCTTAGGTGTTCATGGTTACCACCACTCATATAGTGACAGTTAGCTGTTAGTGGTCGTAACCATGGATATCTAAGCTATTGCATTGCCCTGCAAAAGGGGTGAGCGACACCACAAATTAGAAGAACTACACTGCTCAAAAAAATAAAGGGAACACTTAAACAACAGAATATAACTACCAAGTAAATCAAACGTCTGTGAAATCAAACTGTCCACTTAGGAAGCAACGCTGATTGACAATCAATTTCACATGCTGTTGTGCAAATGGAATAGACAATAGATGGAAGTTATTGGCAATTATCCAGACAAACTTAATAAAGGAGTGGTTCTGCAGGTGGGGACCACAGACCACATCTCACTACCAATGCTTTCTGGCTGATGTTTTGGTCACTTTTGAATGTTTGTTGTGCTTTCACACTCGTGGTAGCATGAGACGGACTCTACAACCCACAGAAGTTGCTCAGGTAGTGCAGCTCATCCAGGATGGCACATCAATGCGAGCTGTGGCAAGAAGGTTTGCTGTGTATGTCAGCGTAGTGTCCAGAGGCTGGAAGCGCTACCAGGAGACAGGCCAGTACACCAGGAGACGTGGAGGGGGCCGTAGGAGGGCAACAACCCAGCAGCAGGACCGCTACCTCTGCCTTTGTGCAAGGAGGAAAAGGAGGAGCACTGCCAGAGCCCTGCAAAATGACCTCCAGCAGGCCACAAATGTGCATGTGTCTGCACAAACGGTTAGAAACCGACTCCATGAGGGTGGTATGAGGGCCCAATGTCCACAGATGGGGGTTGTGCTCACAGCCCAACACCGTGCAGGATGCTTGGCATTTGCCACAGAACACCAGGATTGGCAAAGTCGCTACTAGCGCCCTGTGCTCTTCACAAATGAAAGCAGGTTCACACTGAGCACATGTGACAGACGTAACAGAGTCTGGAGACGCCGTGGAGAGCGATCTGCTCCCTGCAACATCCTTCAGCATGACCGGTTTGGCAGTGGGTCAGTAACCAGACAGTGGAGAAAAAGCTCCTGGAAAAAAAAGGAGACAGGCAAATGGGGGAGAGGACAGTGTTATCGTTGATGTGGAAAGCAGAGACCAACAACTTTCAAAGAATGGACTGCATAGGGCATAAGACCACATTATCTTGATGGAGAACAAGGAAGGGAGCCCTGCAGGGAAGGGTTTCAAGATCAGACATCCTGAGAATGGAGGTTATGGCTACAAGAAATGCACCCTTCCACAAAAGGAACTTTGGGGAGATGCTGCGAAGAGGCTTAAAGGGAGCCTCCTGGAGCGCAGAAAGAACAAGGTTAAGGTCCCAAGTTTCCACTCGATGCCTATAAGGAGGGGCACGGTAAGCAGCCCCCTGGAGGAAGTTTTTAACCTGTTCTTGAAAGGCAAGCATTCACTGAAAGACTATGGAAAAGGTAGAAATCTGAGTGGCAAGGCCAAGGCCTACCTCCAGAATGGACTGAAGAAGAGAAAGTATCTTAGGAATAGAGAAAACCATGGGATGGAATTCCCTTTGTTCAAACCTGCCAAACAAGTAGGATCTCCAGGTGTAGTGGTAAATCTTGGCAGATTGTGACTTATCACCCTTCAGCATGGTCTGGAAATTTAAGTTAGTCAGACTCTCTAATTTGAAAACCTTGGATTCAACAGCCAAGGCATTAGATGCACCTGAGGTACAGTGAGGTGGAACAGAGGACTTTGTGATAGAAGGTTGGAACAAGAAGGAAGGGCCCATGAAGTATCTGCAACCATCTGAATAAGCTATCAGGATTGTCCAAATGCACTCCGCTTGACACACTTGAGAACACAGGGAGGAAGTGAAAGAGAACAGAAAAGATAGAGCAGAGAGAATTCTGTACCTGGAGTGACCAGTATATCTAACGCAAAAGCCCTTGGGTCTTTGAACCTTACTAAATAGGTACAGACCTTGTAATTGAGATGCGACGTGAAGAGGTAAACATCTGTGGTGTTTCAGTGAAGTCAGAGTTAACTGAAGATCTCTGGGAGGAGAGTTCATTTTCCTGAATCCAAAGTTTCTCAGCTGAGAAAGTCCGTGGTGCAGTTCTCAACATGGAGTAACCATGGAGAGCATTGGAACGTGGCGCTTCACCAAGTGAAGAATCCTGGTGGTTACCCTTATGATCTAGGGACCCCTTATGACCTAGGGACCCCTGATGGCACAGGTAGGCCACCATAGCTGAGTTGTCTGTCCACACTTGAAACAGGTGGCCTCCTGGGAGACAGCCAGAAAAATGGCTTTCAGTTAAAGCAGGTTGATCTCCTGGTTCCTCCAGAAACCCAAGCGAGGTAATGAATGAACGCTGCTCCCCAGCCCAAGAGACTGGCATCAGTCATCACAACCTGCCAATTGAAGGGTAAAGAAGGATCTGCCAGAAAGCACAGCAGGTGATGTCAACCAACTGCCAAAAGAGGTCTCTGCAGACTCAAACAGGAAAATAGATGAAACGATCGAAGGAGACCACTGACTTTTTCAAAGGGAGAGGATGGAATGTTGTAGCAGACTGTGTACAACCTCAAAGATCCTTCTTCTGGATGGAGTACGAGGTATCATCTGCAAATAAGACACTCCAGATGGAACAAGGGACAGCTGTCTTAACCCACCCGGCTGCTGAAAATCATGGCCAGAAATTCCCAGCGATGGGATGATGTCAGACAACTTCTGTTGCTTCAGGATCCATCCAAAGATCTCAAAGGAATCCAAGGTGATTTGTAGACTCAACAGATTATCCTCCTTTCACCAAAAGATCATTGAGATAAGGGATGAATTCAAGCCCTCTGACACCTTGGTGAACAACTTGGGAGTTGTAGCAAAACCAAAAATGCAGTACAACAAAATGGAAATGAAGACAACAAACTGCAAATCGGTTAAAATTGTTGTAGGGCTTAGTGATGGAAATGTGAAGACAGGAGCTGCAAATACACGTGGTCAAAATTGTTGGTATCCCTCGTTTAATAAAAGAAAAACTCACAATGGTCACAGAAATAACTTGAATCTGACAAAAGTAATAATAAATGAAAAATCTATGAAAATGAACAAATGAAAGTCAGTCATTGCTTTTCAACCCTGCTTCCACAGAATTTTTTTTTTAAATTAACCCATGAAATAGGCTTGGGCAGAAAAGGAGATTTTTGTGTACTCACCATAAAATCTCTTTCTCTTAGCCTCTAATTGGGGGACACAGGACCTTGGGTTATGCTGCTGTCCACTAGGAGGCAACACTATGCTCATCTGAAAAAAAGATAAAGCATGGCTCCTCCCCTGCAGTATACACCCCCGGGCGGCATTAGCCTGCTCCAGTTTTGTGCAAAAGCAGTAGGAGAAACGTAACATATATAACATAACCATGGCTATAAAAAAAGGCAACTATGTTGGAACTCAAAGGAAAACCAATACGAGAATTCAACTTAAACGGCCCTGAAGGGCAACAGGGTGGGTGCTGTATCCCCCAATTAGAGGCTAAGAGAAAGAGATTTTACGGTGAGTACACAAAAATCTCCTTTACTCTGTCGCCTCATTGGGGGACACAGGACCTTGGGACGTCCTAAAGCAGTCCCTGGGTGGGAAGCAATGGACGAATATTATGTAGACGGTTCCCTAGGATTGGGATGCTGCCGCCTGTAAGACACGTCTGCCCAGGCTCGCATCTGCTGAGGACTGGGTATGAACGTTGTAGTATTTTGTAAACGTGTGTAGGCTGGTCCAGGTGGCTGCCTTACAGACTTGATGTGCCGAGGCCTGGTGGCGAATGGCCCAGGAGGCCCCTACCGCACGTGTAGAATGTGCCTTAATACCTGCTGGAAGAGGAGAATTTTTGAGGCGGTAAGCCTCTTGTATGGTGGATTTAATCCACCTAGCAAGGGTAGCCTTAGAGGCTGGCAGACCCTTGCGACCACCTTCCAGAAGGAGGAAAAGAGAATCAGATTTTCTGAAGGGCGCAGTCCTAGACACACAGATACGCAATGCCCTAACAAGGTCAAGCGTATGCAAAGCCTTTTCCACTCTATGAACCGGAGTCGGACAGAGGGACGGTAAGGAAATCTCTTCGTTTAGATGGAAGTTTGACACAACCTTCGGGAGAAAGGATGGAACCATACGGAGAACTACCTTATCCTGGAAAAAAATCAGGAATGGCTGTCTACAGGAGAGTGCCGTGAGTTCAGACACTCTACGTAGTGAGGTGATTGCCACGAGGAAAACTACCTTCTGGGATAAAAGACGGAGTGGAACCTCCTTAAGGGGTTCAAAGGGTGCTTCCTGTAGTACTGTGAGCACCAGGTTAAGGTCCCACATTTCTAGTGGTCGTTTGTAGGGGGGAACCAATCGTGAAACCCCCTGGAGAAAAGTTCTGACTTGCGGTCTGTGAGCAATGCTTTTTTGAAAAAGTACAGACAGAGCTGATACCTGGCTTTTAAGGGAGGCCAGAGATATGTCTGGCTTCCAGGCCCGATTGAAGAAAACCGAGTACCCTAGGTAAGGAGTAGGGTAGTGGGGCTTGTTTACAAGAATCGCACCAGGCAAAGAAGGCTTTCCAGGTACGGTAGTAGATCTTGGCAGAAGTTGGTTTTCGTGCTCTCATCATGGTTGCAATGACATCTGGCGGAAAACCTGCCTGTGTTAGCACCCAGGTTTCAATGGCCACGCCGTCAAACTGAGGGCCTCTAAGTTCTGGTGGTAGAACAGGCCTTGTGACAGAAGATCCGGGCGGTCGGGAAGATGCCAGGGAACGTCTGCAATGAGTCGTATGATGTCGGCGTACCATGTACGCCTGGGCCAGTCCGGAGCGACTAGGATGGTTGGAACTCCCTCCTGTTTGATCTTTCTCACCACTCTGGGAATCAGAGGGAGAGGCGGAAAAATATATAGGAGCGGGAACTGGGTCCAATCCTGAACCAGGGCATCCGCCGACAGCGCTCGCAGATCGCGTAACCTGGCTATGAAGTTGGAGACTTTGGCATTGAGGTGAGACGCCATTAGGTCCACGTCTGGAGTGCCCCAACGATGGCAGACCTGTTGAAAGACTTCGGGATGGAGAGCCCATTCTCCCGAGTCTATTCCTTGCCGGCTGAGGAAGTCTGCTTCCCAGTTGTCTACACCCGGAATGTGGACTGCGGAGATAATAGAGTCCGCTTTCTCTGCCCAGTGGAGAATGTGTGTCACTTCTCGCATCGCTCGGGCACTGCGTGTCCCCCATTGGTGATTGACATGTGCTACAGCCGTGGCATTGTCCGACTGGACTCTGATGTGGGAGGCTGCCAGTAAGTGGTGGAATGCTCTCAACGCCAGGAGAATGGCACGAATTTCCAGGATGTTGATGGGCAAGGTTGCTTCCGCTGGAGACCACTTGCCCTGTGCCCTGTGGTGTAGATATACTGCACCCCAACCCGTCAGGCTGGCGTCGGTGGTCAGGATCTTCCATTGACCTGGGAGAAAGGATTTTCATTTTGTCAGAGAGGACCGGTTGAGCCACCAGTGAAGGGACTTCCTGGCTGACAACTTCAGTTGGAATTTTCTGTCGAGGGAAGAAGGGTTCCTGTCCCATGACCTGAGAATGTCTAGTTGGAGAGGTCTGAGGTGAAGCTGAGCAAATGAAACCGCTTCTATTGCCGCCACCATCCTGCCAAGACTCTCATTGCAAATCGGAGAGATCGGGAGGATCTGTTGAGAAGGGTGCGGACTCCTGAGCGCAGAGGTCGTGCCTGGTCTCTGGGAAGAAGTATCAGCCCCTTGGAGGTATTGAATAGCATTCCCAGAAATGTCAAGGCCTGGGTTGGGGTTGGTGACGAATTTTGCAAGTTGACTAACCAACCTAGGCGACTCAGGGTGTCGATCGTGATTGAGACACTGATCTCGCAGTCCTTGAAGGTGGGAGCCTTGACGAGGAGATCGTCTAGGTATGGAATGACCACTATGCCTCTGGAGTGTAGGACGTGCATGGTGGTTGCCATGATTTTGATAAACACTCTGGGAGCTGTGGCGAGTCCGAATGGGAGAGCCACGAACTGGTAGTGATCCTGATTGATTGTGAACCTGAGAAATCTCTGATGAGCAGGCGCAATCGGCATGTGCAAGTATGCATCTTGTATATCTATGGAGGCGAGGTATTCTCCTTTTTCCATGGATGCTATGATGGAACGGAGAGATTCCATTCGAAAATGACGTACTCTTACATACTTGTTGAGATGTTTGAGATCTAGTACGGGCCTTGCTCCGCCTCCTTTCTTGGGGACTACAAATAGATTGGAGTAGAACCCCTGAAAGCGCTCGGCTGTTGGGACAGGTATTATGACTCGTGCTTGAAGGAGCGAGGAGACCGCCAGGTGAAAAGCTCACGCCTTTTCTGGCGGCTTTGGGGGAACAGATATAAGGAATCTGTTTGGTGGGATGGAGGTGAACTCTATTTTGTATCCTGAAGATACTAGCTCCCTGACCCACCTGTCTTTTGTAATAGGTAGCCAGACTTGGTGAAAGAGTGAAAGTCGGCCGCCTACGGGTGGAGTCGGTGAGTCAAGATGAGGAGAAATTCTTTGATTTTCCTCTGTGAGACTTTGATTGGCTTGTCTTTGACTGCCAGGGCTTGTCCGACTTTTGAGTCGATCTGGAGTCTTCCTTGCGTGAGAAGCGGCTGTTAGTTTGTGCTGGCCGAGAGACGGACCAGCCGGAAGAGTTCCGAAAGGACCGGAATCTCGTTTGGTTACGTTTATTAAAGTTGCGTTTGGGCTTCAGTTGGGGGAGAGAGGTACTCTTACCCCGGTGGCGTTGGATATCATTGTGTCCAACTTTTTACCAAACAGTCGACCTCTGAAATATGGAAGCTGTGTGAGAGACTTCTTTGAGGTTGCATCTGCTTTCCATTCACGTAACCAGAGAATACGTCGAATAGTGACGGCATGTGATAATGCTACCGCTGCGCATCGTGCGGAATCAAGAGCCGCATGAATTAAGTAATCCGCCACAACTGCTATTTGAACTGCTTGTTGAGACAGTTCAGGGGCAGAGGCTTGAAGACTAGTTTGTAAATTTCTAGCCCAAGCTATTATGGCTTTAGATGCCCAAACTAAAGCGAACTCGGGAGCTAGGGAGGCTCCTATGATTTCGTAAGTTGAATGTGCCAAACTTTCTACCTGCCGGTCTGCTGCATCTCTGAGGGTTGAGCTATCTGGCAGTGAAAGAAGTGTCTGTGCTGCGAGCCTGGACACTGGTGGGTCCACTGCTGGAGGATCTGTCCACTCTTTGAAGGTTTGCTGGGAAAAAGGGTATCTGGTTTCCACAAGCTTGCGAGTGGCAAGTTTTTTGCTAGGCTGTAAAAATTGCTTTGCAAGAATAGATTTGAATTCTGAGTGATCTAAGAAGAACTTAGCCGGTTTTGGTGGTCCTTCAAATGAAATTTTATCTTGAGGTACATCTGGGGTCGGATCAGAAATGTTCAGTACCTGATGTATGGACGAGATTATGTCCTCCGGTAGCGCTGCATTGCTAGTTGGTGATGGGGTTAGAGATACGTCAGTCTCCTTGTCCGAGTCAGAGTCACAAATGCCTTCTGACTCCTGTGTGTCACTGTTGTGTCTGCTCGGCGAATCAGGCTGGGGTATTTCTCTGGCCGGTGAATGGTTAGGAGAAATATAGTTCCTGTTCCTGTTAGGGGACTGTCTAGATGATTTGGGACTACGGTCTCTGTCTCTGGACAGGGATGACCGTGTGCTGTGTGAAGACGCAGATGAGCGTGACCTGTGGGTACGCTTGCGTCCTGACCCTGACCTGGAAGTGCCTGGGTCAGAGTATGGATGGGAGGGACTTTTCCTTTGTTGTGTAGAATTCATAGAAGAAATATGACTTTGCATAGCCTGAAGCAGTTTGTCAGTCATGTTATCCATGGACTTCATAGATAGTGACATAGATTGTGACATTTGAGTGACCCATTCTGGCATGGCAAAAGACTCTGATATGGTAGGGGCTGCTTGGGACTCTGGCACAGTAGTCTGTGTACAATCCCTGCAATGCGGATACGTGCTGCCGCTGGGAAGAGCATGACTGCAGGCTGTACAGAAAGCGTAAAAGCTGTCCTGCCTGGTTTTCTTAGACTTTGAGCCCGGCATAGCCCCCCTGCATAGCCACTCCAGGTGCACTATCTGTGCAGAGGAGGATATAGAGTATATAGAGCTTCACAGCTGAGGGTTAACTCAGGCTGTGAACTTACCCCACCTTTAGTGTGCCCCTGTGATAGCGCCGATATAAACCTGGTCCTGTGCCTCCCCGGAGACCTGGCTGGCCCGTGTCCTGTTTGCAGCGATAATGGCCGCCGTCAGAGTGAAGAAGGGGGGCGTAGCGTTGCAAGGGCGCCAGTTTCCATGGGGATGCGCGCCCTGCAGCACAGCTCCGCCTTTTTTATGATGTCGGGCAGCATCAGAAGTGTCTCCGGGGGGCGTGCCGGGGGCGGAGAGTGGGCGGCGGCTTCGGCTAGGCCGCGGCGGCTTCGGCTAGGCCAGAGCCGCGGCCTAAATTTAAAATAGTGCCCGAAAAGGGCTCCAGGATGGCGCGGTGGACCGGGGGGAGGTCGGATGAGCACCGGACCCCCCCCAGTTGTGAAGACAGATGGCGGTGGGGAACTGATGAAAAGGGGGGCTCTGAAGAGGGTCCCCTTTGGGCGCTGTAGGATGAAGCTGCCGCAGGTGCAGAGCCTGTGAGGGCCTGCACCTCCTATGCCATGGCTGTCTGCACCTTCCCTGGCTTGTACAGGAGTCCTCAGTGGAAACTGTGGCTCATGTATGTGCTGCTGGTCGTCGGCTGCTGTGTGCTGCTGGAAGAGGTTACAGCTGCTGCCATCCGATCACTACCTGACGGTGTCTCAACCCAATACCCCCCAGGGGGGGATTAGGGAGGGTGCCGCTGTCACCTTCAGGGGGCTTTATCCTCTCCTCAACTTCCGACCAAGACGTAAAGAATTGGGGAAGGAGGGGGGTTCTCAACTTCGGACCTGACCCAGGGGCCGGCGAAGGAGCAGCATGGTGGCAGTGCCATCTCGACTTCAACCGTGCACCGCAGACGGGGGCAAAGGAAGGAGCCATGCCGGGGGTCTCTTAAGAGAGGCCCTCTTTTCTTCATCTGTAATCCCGTGCTGGAGCGAGGGACGAGTGAAGGTCTAAAGATGTGCCTCCTGCTGACACGAAGCAAAAACTGGAGCAGGCTAATGCCGCCCGGGGGTGTATACTGCAGGGGAGGAGCCATGCTTTATCTTTTTTTCAGATAAGCATAGTGTCGCCTCCTAGTGGACAGCAGCATAACCCAAGGTCCTGTGTCCCCCAATGAGGCGACAGAGTAATGATGGTTCTTCTTAACTTAATATTTTGTTGAACAACCTTTTTAGGCAATCACTGCAATCAAACGATTCCTGTAACTGTCAATGAGACTTCTGCACCTCTCGACAGGTATTTTGGCCCACTCCTCATGAGCAAACTGCTCCAGTTGTCTCGTGTTTGAAGGTTGCCTTTTCCAGTCGGCATGCTTCAGCTCTTTACAAAGATGCTCAATAGAATTTAGGTCAGGGCTCATAGAAGGACACTTCAGAGTAGTCCAATGTTTTCCTCTTAGCCATTCTTGGGTGTTTTTAGCTGTGTGTTTTAGGTCATTATCCTGTTGCAAGTCCCATGACCTGCGACTAAAACCAAGCTTTCTGACACTGGGCAGCACATTTCTCTCTAGAATCCCTTGATAGTCTTCAGATTTCATTGTACCCTACAAAGATTCAAGACACCCTGTGCCAGATGCAGCAAAGCAGCCCCAGAATATAACAGAACCTGCTACATGTTTCACAGTAGGGACAGTGTTCTTTTCTTGATATGCTTCATTTTTCCGTCTGTGAACATAGAGCTGATGTGCCTTGCCAATAACTTCCATTTTTGTTTCATCTGTCCATAGGACATTCTGCCAGAAGCTTTGTGACTTGTCAACATGTAGTTAGGCAAATTCCAGTCTGGCTTTTTTATGATTTTTTTTCAACAATGGTGTTCTCCTTGGTCATCTCTCATGAAGTCCACTATGGATCAAACAACAACGGATGGTGCGATCTGACACTGATGTTCCTTGAGCTTGGAGTTCACCTTTAAGCTCTTTAGAAGTTATCCTGGGCTCTTTTGTTACCACTCGTATTATCCGTCTCTTTGATTTGTCATCAATTTTCCTCCAGCGGCCAAGTCCAGGGAGGTTGGCTACAGTCCCATGGATCTTACATTTCTGAATAATATGTGCAACTGTAGTCACAGGAACATCAAGCTGCTTGGAGATGGTCTTATAACCTTTACCATGCTTGTCTATAATTTCCTTTCTAATCTCTTGAGACAACTCTTTCCTTTGCTTCCCCTAGTCCATGTTGAGTGTGGTACACACCATGTCACCAAACAGCATAGTGAGTATCTGTAGCCCTATATACAGGCCCACTGACTGATTACAAGATTGCAGATACCTGTGATGCTAATTAGTGGACACAACTTGATTTAACATGTCCCTTTTGTCACATTATTTTCAGGTGTAGAATCATTTCTGTCCAGGCCTATTTCATGAGTTTAACTTTTTAATAAATTCTGTGGAAGAAGGGTTGAAAAGCAATGTCTGACTTTCATTTGTTCATTTTCATAGATTTTTAATTTAGTATTACTTTTGTCAGATTCAAGTTATTTCTGCGAACATTGTGGGTTTTTCTTTCATTAAACAATGGGTACCAACAATTTTGACCACATGTGTATCTACCGAAAAGAGGAATTCTCCTAAATCCAGTCACAACTTTGGACCACACGGAATCCATGCAAAATCTTCTAACCCATACATCTCTATTGAGACTCTTCAAGCGCAGAATGGGTTTGACCAAGCCATCAATCTTGAGAACTGTGAACAGGTCATATTATTATATATTTTGAATCTGGGAAAGGAACAATGAGTTCTAGGAGCTGAAGGTCGTAGATGGCTCTGAAGAGAGTGGATGTGTGAAGTTGAGCTTTGAGAGATGAAGGAAAGAGTCTTTTTGGGGGCAGAGAGGCAAACTCAGTCTTGTAACCCAGTGATACTACCTTTCTGAATCAAGCGTCGTCTAAGTGATTCATCCAGAAGTGGTTTCATCCGCTTTGACTCTGTCCAAGGAGAGTCCCGGAGACCCGGAGGAGGATCTGTGGAAAGAGATCCTACGTTTCTTGTAAGACAGCACTGACGGCCAAGCTGGGCTGGTAAGCGCTCAAGAGAATCGACTATACATTGGGAGAGAATTACTAGGTTGCCTATGGCCTGGGTCAACGATCTGATCCATTTGGGGGAGGGTGGGGGACTCTGTTCTTGTGAGGAATTCAAGGAGTTCTGAGCAGAAAGTGGGTTAAGGCATTGGGTGCAGTGAGAACTAGGCTGACTGCACGGTAAGTGTTTGACACAGTGCGAGTAAATGAAATATGTGACCAATGCAATTGAGGCCGCCTGGGCACCTACTGGTACCTAGGAAAGTTCAGGAGGTGAAAGCCCACAGAAAGAGAGGGACCAGGCCGGTTATGGTGCGAGACAAAGGATGAATGAATTCATAATCTCGATTCACCAAGCCAACCACTAGCACAGCATTCTCTGTATGGATGCGGACATAGAATACATGGAAGAAATAAAAATCTGGGGACCAACAAAAGGGGCTAGAGAGACTCAAAGGGACTCAGGGAAAACCTCCAAAATTTATGCAAAAAGGCACCACAAGGAGATCTCTGCCGCAAGAAGGTAGTTAAATAAGATGCCAAACAGGATAATAAAGAGGACAGAAAATCTCCTCAAACAGGGACCCAAAAAAGCTCTTAGATTGGAAAGAGAAGTAGGACAGTGCCTCCAATGGATACTAAAGGAAACCTGAGCTGCTTAGTGTCTGAGGAGAGGGTATAGCCCACCAGTTGGAGTGTCAAGCCTCCTAGCGACAGGGGGTATTATCCACGGCCTTGTGTCCCCCAATGCTATTTTAGAGAAATAACGGATATGTAGAACTGCTAATGTCTTCTACAGAAAAGTAAAAGTGATAGTACGACACCGGAATAAAGCCAGTCTAACTAAAATCTTCTTCTATACTTCGATACCTGTTAGCTACAAAGCTGGAAAAATAGAAGCGCTGGTTAGTGTTCAGACGTAGGTTGCTGTCTTGGATAAAACGTTCCTGCTCTTTGAAGGCTCGAATGACATTTACTCCTTGGAGGGTTTCATTGAAGTGGGTGTAAAGAGGAGATTTACTGACAGCATCCAGACGCTTCAGCTGCCGGGAAGTGGCAACATAAAATCTCTGGAAAGAAGAGCTGTGTGAAAACTTTTGACAAACAGTTTGCAATACAAAACCTTAAAACTGAATTCATAATGAAAAGAATAGTTTTTTAATAAAAATCTGCCTTCAGTTTCATGCTGGCCAAACTAGGAGCTGCATGATGTATATGTACATGGCCTGTCATTCCACAGTGGCATGTTTTAAGGCTCATTCATACATCTGGGCAAATTGATCCGAGCATGGAACGCAATGAATGAACTGGCCACGGCTCTCAGTCATATTTGTCTATGAGGCTGTGACGCTTAGGTCAGGAGAGCTGCAACCAGTCCATGCTCGAAACCGATTTGCACAGACGTCTGAATAAGCCCTTACTCTGAATCACTGCAGAATTTCAGAGAAAACACTTTTAATCACTAGTTGGGCACAGAGACAAGAGTCCCGGCCAAGAGACAATGGACTGCCCAGTGTCTCCTTTCCAGCTTGACTCACGGGTCTATTTTCAGCTTGATGAAAATACAAAAAAAAAAAAAAATGTGACATTTGGTTAAAGTCACATTTCATGAATCTGTCTAAAACTTCTGGATAAGAAAAATTGTCGAGAAAAAAATAAAAAAGTGACGACTTAAAAAGTGCAAAATGTATAGAGAATAAGGTGAAAAGACAAAAAACACTAAAAAAAAGAGCAAATTACTATGGAAAACAGGAAAAAAGGCAATGATGAATAGAGGAAAAAAATCTATTGTGCCATTGTCACTTAGTTTATTTAATAAAGACCATGAATAATGTATAAGTGTATAAATCATTTGATAGCAATGCAGGTTTGAGAAGAGCATTATCGACTCAGTTTACGCTAGCGGTTATCACCAAGCAATGAATTAAAATGCCAAATCTAGAGCATAACGTGGAGTAAAAAAAAAAGAAGAAATGGCACTAAAACCATAGTAGAATAAATCCTATGTGTGACTGGGATTTAAGAACTTCATGTTCACTAACATTGCACATCTGGCTCCTGCAATAAAATGCTGCAGAATAAAAAAATTGCATTGCATGGACCTAAAAAAAAGACTAATTCATTTTAATTCACTTATTAAGCTTTTAACAATTGCTACAGCGGTCACAGACTATATCCTGTAATCCTAAAACGAGCCAGCAGACCGTATCCACACGTTCCTTACTTGTAAAAAGAAGTAGAGTAAGCCTAATGGTACAAAAGCCACCGCAGCAAGAGGTGTCGCTATTGCAATGACCAGCAGTATTTCCAGGGTAGTCAGGCTCATTATTATAAACACCATTAATATCTGAGGGATGATACTGTCTATAGTGTCCATCTCCTTAGCAAAACGATTAGTCAGGTTTCCACTGGGGGTTCGCTCAAAAAAGCTTAGGGGGCTTCGCAGGATGCTGTGCAAGAGGTTAGAGTGCAGCTGGCGAGACACCGACACACCACCAATAATTATAGTAGCAGACGCTATAAAAATACCTAAAGCTGTAAGAGAGGAAAGAATAAAATGGTGAAATTAGTTAATACGTCAATACCAGCCTCAGAAAAATCATTTTGCAGTGTCATTTAAAAAATTATTTTTTCTTTACATTGCAAAGACATTATTGTTTTGTAGAACTTGAAAAGAAAATTATGTGATGGCAAGAAGAGTCAGAAAAGACAGCTGTACAATGAAAGGTTCCCAGCAAACAAGATATTAACATCCTAGACCCCTGTGAATATGGTATATGGTGGGATTAGATTTAAAGGGAGTATGTCAGCACAGAATGACTGCTCAAACCAAGCACAGGAGCTCAGTGCACCCTTGGTGTGGCCAAACAGTTCAGTGTAGTTCACACCTACTTGTTTTCCATCTATTTCCATCCTTCTCTGGCTCTATATAGTTAGATCTGTTAATAAAAATAGAGGGGGGATGGAGATAAAAGGAAAACAAGAAGGTGGGAAGGTGTACTTAAATGTTTGGCCACACCAAGAGTGCCCAGAGCACCTCTACTTGGTTTGAACAGTTATTCTGTGCTGACAGACTTCCTTTAAAATCAGTACTAAAATATTCTTGATTTGAATGGTACTATGCCATAAAGCGGGGGACACAACCTGGGCCGGGGGCGCACAACCTGGGCCGAGGGCGCACAACCTGGGCCGAGGGCGCACAACCTGGGCCGAGGGCGCACATGTGACCCGTAAATGTTATGTGGTGCTTACCTCTACTGTTTGGTACAGATTGGCTTGTCTATGTCTGCTGGTTCTCACATATATTATACATTAGAGAGGAAAGATTAGGGTAGGTAGCATGAGAGCAGGAAGTACTATTGATGAGCGAGCATGCTTGTTACTCGAAATTTATGAGCATGCTCGGGTGTTTTGCGAGTATCTTCAGCGTGCTCGAATGTTATGTTTGAGTCACTCCGTGTGCATGATTTGCGACTGTTTGACAGCTTTAATACATGTGAGGAATGTCTAACAAACAGTCGCAAATCATGCACACGGAGTGACATAACATTCGAGCACGCCACAAATACTTGGCTAGCACCCGAGCATGCTCGCCGAAAGGGTTAACAGAACACGCCCGCTCATCTACTATATAATGGTCTTATCCCGTCTGTCTGTCTGTCTGTCCTGGAAATCCCGCGTCACTCATTGGTCCGGCAGCGGCCAATCAGCGCCGCGGGATTTCTGAAAAAAGATAGCGGCCGTTAGTGGCTCATCTGCGGGACGGAGCTCAGCGGCGATGCAGCCTGGAGATGAGAGCCGCGAGGCGCTCATCTCCCGGCCGGTAACAGCAGAAGGACCCCGACCGCCGGACCCATCTGCGGGACGGAGATGCAGCCGGGAGATGAGCGCCGCGAGGCCCGCGACCAATCACCGATTTGGGCGCCAAATTTAAATATCGGCCGCGACCAATCACCGATCTTGGCTCCACATTTAAACACCGCTGTGCTGATTGGTCGCCGACGCTGGGCGCGACCAATCACTGATTTTGTCGCCACATTTAAATAGCGTCCGTGACCAATCAGCACAGCGGTGTTTGAATGTGGAGCCAAGATCGGTGATTGGTCGCGGCCGATATTTAAATTTGGTGCCCAAATCGGTGATTGGTCGCGGGCAGCATCCGCGACCAATCAGCACAGTAGTGTTTAACTTTTGCGGCAAGATCAATGATTGGTTGCCGGCCAAGACCGCGACCAATCACCGATTTGTGCGGCACATTTAAATAGCGGCCGCGACCAATTGGATGTCAGCGCCGCTCCCCGGTCCTCCCTTCACACCCTAGCCGCATGGATGTCAGCGGCACTGCCTGTGCGGATACTTCCGCTGCGAGAACCCGGGACATGAGCGGGCGCTCGCAGCAGAAGTATCCCGACCCGCAGCACCGCTCCCCGGCCCTCCCTTCACACCCTAGCCGCTGATGTCCCCACAGTATCCGCATGGTGTTACAAAGGTTCGGACATTTGTGTTAAAAATCGCTGATTGGTCGCCGACGCTATTTAAATGTGGCGCCAAAATCGGTGATTGGTCGCGCCCAGCGTCGGCGACCAATCAGCGATTTTTAACACAAATGTCCGGACCTTTGTAACACCATGCGGATACTGTGGGGACATCAGCGGTTAGGGTGTCAAGGGAGGACCGGGGAGCGGCGCTGACATCCATGCGGCTCGGGTGTGAAGGGAGGATCGGGGAGCGGCGCTGCGGGTCGGGATACTTCTGCTGCGAGCGCCCGCTGATGTCCCGGGTTCTCGCAGCGGAAGTATCCGCACAGGCAGCGCCGCTGACATCCATGCGGCTAGGGTGTGAAGGGAGGACCGGGGAGCGGCGCTGACATCCAATTGGTCGCGGCCGCTATTTAAATGTGCCGCACAAATCGGTGATTGGTCGCGGTCTTGCCCCGCAACCAATCATTGATCTTGCCGCAAAAGTTAAACACTACTGTGCTGATTGGTCGCGGACGCTGCCCGCGACCAATCACCGATTTGGGCGCCAAATTTAAATATCAGCCGCGACCAATCACCGATCTTGGCTCCACATTTAAACACCGCTGTACTGATTGGTCGCTGACGCTATTTAAATGTGGCTCCAAAATCGGTGATTGGTCACGCCCAGCGTCGGCGACCAATCAGCACAGCGGTGTTTAAATGTGGAGCCAAGATCGGTGATTGGTCGCGGCCGATATTTAAATTTGGCGCCCAAATCGGTGATTGGTCGCGGGCAGCGATTTTTAACACAAATGTCTGGACCTTTGTAACACCATGTGGATACTGTGGGGACATCAGCGGCTAGGGTGTCAAGGGAGGACCGGGGAGCGGCGCTGTGGGTCGGGATACTTCTGCTGCTAGCAGTCGCTCATCTCCCGGCTTCTCGCAGCGGAAGTAGCCGCACAGGCAGCGGTGCTCCCCGGTCCTCACTAATGCGATTCCGCTCCCCGGTCCTCACCAATACGATTCGCTGATTGGTCGCGCTCTCCGCACGCGACCAATCAGTGATCTTGGCGCTAAAGTTAAACACCGCTCTGCTGATTGGTCGCGGTCGCTGCCCGCGACCAATCACAGATTTGGGCGCCACATTTAAATAGCGGCCGCGACCAATCACCGATCTTGCCGCCACATTTAAACACTGCTGTGCTGATTGGTCGAGGCCGCCGGCCGCGACCAATCAGCGATTTTGGCGCCAAATTTAAACCCTGCTCTGCTAATTAGTCGCGGATGCCGGCCGCGACTAATCAGCATTATTGGCGCCAAATTTAAACAACGCTCTGCTGATTGATCGCGGTCGCTGGCCGAGATCAATCAGCAGTATTGGCACCAAATTTAAACCCCGCTCTGCTGATTGGTCGCGGTTGCCGGCCGCGACTAATCAGCATTATTGGCGCCAAATTTAAACACCACTTTGCTGATTAGTCGCGACCGCCGGCAGTGACCAATCAGCGATATAGTCGTCAAATTTCAAGACCGCTTTGCTGATTGGTCGTGGTTGCCGGCCGCAACCAATCAGCGATTTTGGCGCCAAATTTAAACACCGCTCTGCTGATTGCGCCCGGTCTGCCGCATACATATTCTAGAATACCCGATGCGTTAGAATCGGGCCAACATCTAGTCACTAATAAGTACTAATGATGCACTGCTTGGTCATTATTGGGATCCCAATTATATTAGAAGAATGGATATTTTCTGACCCATATGTCACACGGAAAGTAGGAGTAGAAGTGGAGACCTGGTCATACAAAAGTGCAGCTATCTTCGGTCACATCCATGTCTGAACACACGACTACCTCTGCCTTTGTCAGTAGTCAACACTACACTAACACTGCAGATGCCCCTGGGCATGTGTCAGTTATACTTTGGTATAGCTGGGACTTCTGGTCCCTCCAGGTAGTCAACCTGTGGTTTTTGGCTGATAGCTGATTATCAGATGTAATTAGTTTTCTGACAGAAATCATGGGCGGGGGCGCCATCTGTCTCAAGCTGCCAGTTATAGATTTATCCTGACTCTTTACGGTATCTCTGCTGTATTCTGCTGCTTACCCTGCACTGACTTGATCCTTTTTCTGCCTATTGATTCTGCCTCTTATTCCGTCCTCCTGGTTTTGACCTTGGCTACTTTCTCACTTTGTTTCTGTCTCCTGTTTTGTCCTGTTACAGACATATTTGCTTTTGACCAGGCTACGACTACCGTACTCTGGCAGCTTTCTCCACCGACCAGCAGCCACTCTGTGGACATAATCCAAGGGATGACTACTGTACTCTGCCAGCTTTCTCCACTGGCCAGCAGCCACTTTGTGGACATAACCCAAGGAACGACTACTGTACTCTGCCAGGTTTCTCCACCAGCCAGAAGCCACTCTGTGGACATAACCCAAGGGGCTCTGCATATGTCCAAATCCCTGTAGAGGGGTTAAAAGGTGGAAGGCCTGGTTCCCCTGGGACCTACTAAGCAGAGTAGCTTAGTTTGTTCATGAAAGCCCTATTAAGAGCTGCCAGGTGACCCCAAGCAGTGCTCCATTAGATCTCCATGGCAGTTATGTGAAACATGCAATATTCCATGTAAGCAACTCACAAACTACATTGGAGAGAACCAAATGCATGGTGTCGTTTTTGAAATGCAAGAAGAGAAGGAGGGCTTTACCATATTCCATATAGGTGTATTATATGTTTGATAGGGCATAAATGTCTAAGGTTACAATATCCCTTCAAAATGTATTGTGGCTCTTGATACAATGTGACCAAAAAAGATTTTTCAGCCCTGCTGTAAAATATCAGGAAAAGGAGAGACTTTCACACAAAATACCTTGCACAACGCCTAAAATGCTGTATACAGCTAAGCGCATGCTGGTGTTCTGTTGTGTGCCATTCACAGGAGGGTCATCGGCCCATAAACCGATCCAGTAATTATGTCCCAAGGCAGATAATTGTTGGATGATAAAGAACACGGCACACATGAGCAGATACCACTTCCCCATGATCCGGCAATAGTCCAAATACACTGATAGTTTGACCTGAGGATACAGAAGTGCGATAGACATTAACCAAGGAAAATTGTAGTAGATAAGTGGAGAACACCAAGTTGTGACGTATACTCAATGGTATAAATGGGTCTGACCAATTTGCAAGTAATGGATTGTG
The DNA here is from genome assembly GCF_046119375.1 of Phyllobates terribilis. Taxonomy (NCBI): domain Eukaryota; kingdom Metazoa; phylum Chordata; class Amphibia; order Anura; family Dendrobatidae; genus Phyllobates; species Phyllobates terribilis. The sequence goes on along the minus strand of NW_027362769.1, from coordinate 219,874,974 downwards.
ACACACTTAGTGACAGCTAAATGACCCAGGCCATAATTGTGCAACATCTTATACGGACAGTAATGCATTGCTATTTCGTAAGATAATTTTTAGACATACTAGTACAAGGGGTTTTCAATATGTATCTACCTGAATATGAAAACACACTTATCTGAGAAAATTTGAACATACTACTTTTCAATATAATCCCCCTTGACTTCAACTGATTTATTCCACTTCGCTTACAGTGAGCGGATGCCCTCAGAATAGGAGACTTCTTGCTGCTGCAAGACCCCTGTTACTGCCTCTGACTGCATTATCGTCAGGAAATTGTTGCCCACCCAGAAATTTCTTCAGGTTCCGAAACAGAAAGTAATCATTGGGAGCCCGGTCTGGACGGTAGCGTAGTTAAAGGGGTGGTCCGAAACTAAATTTTATTTTACTTTTAAATCTATCTATTTGATGTCATAATCTAATCTTTTTTTATAATGTACATTAATTATAAATTCCCTATCCTTCCCTCATTACACTATCTAACTGTGTTATTGTTTTTTACTACTTCATTTTTGATGTTGTTTAATTTGAGAATTCCATTGCATGCTGGAATACTCAAACGAGTCGTCATCGGAGGGCAGAGGCTGCGGTCACTGCTGCAGCCTCTGCTCCTTCTCTGAAACGAAGCATCATCAGTGACGTCTGGTTTAGGAGCTGGGCTAGTCCCTGCTCTACTGCCAATTCCGACGGATGCTCAGTAAAGATCTTGTCACTGTACACTGTTCTTTTCAGTAAACAGTGACAATGCGCTCTCTCGTTGGCTATGATGAGAAGTGAAAAGCCAGCAAGAGATGACACTGTTATTGCACATTGTAAATAAAGAACAAGTGAGCAGAGACCAGCGCCACTCCCCACAAGTGATTCACTTGCCGAAGCGATGCTGGTCTCTGCTCTCTCATTCTTTACTTGCAATGTGCAATGAGCATGCACTCTCATGCCAGCTCATTACTCCAAATAGTAATGGCGCCCTTCTGCTATACAGGTACGGTGAGTGCCGCTTCCTGAAACAAAGAATCATCAGTGATGTCCATTTCAGGGGCTGAGCTAGTCCCTGCTCTACTTAACCCTAGAACGCATACCTGGGGCCTCGCAGGCCCGCCCTGTTAATTGTTTTCTATTTTCTGCAAGATTACATTAGTTAGAATTTTGAAACTCTAGGTATTCCTCAGGTATATAGTTGTTTGTCATTTTTGTTTGAGTTATTCCATGTTATTTGCACACGGGCCTAAAAGGCCCCAGGTATGTGAAAAAGTAGATTTTTATGGTCATGCGTTCTAGGGTTAAGCATGCGTCGGACGTCAATTCCGATGGATGCTCAGTAAGATCTTGTCAGTCACTGTGCACGGTTCTTCTCAGTGTACAGTGACAGTGCGCTCTCTTGACAGCTCTGATTAGAAGTGAAAAGCCAGCAATAGAGCGCACTGTCATTGTACATTGTAAGTAAAGAACGAGTGAGCAGAGACCTGCGCCGCTCCCAGCATTATTAAACCTAGCCCATAATTAATCAGAGATATGTGTCTTAAACGATTATCATTATCGTCAATATCTGAGAAAGCGAATTAAACAAAGGCAACAAATACGACTGTTACTTTTGCAAACTGGCCGGCACAGCAAAACAGAAAAGTAGCATAATCTTTAAAAGTAAAACAAATATGGGTGTCAAACTTTAGCAATCACTCCAGCTGCTGATTTACTAATTATATGAATAGTTTTATGCTTTTGTTTGGGAAATGCTATTAAACCAGATAGGAGTCCAGTCACTTTCACTATTTTGCGTTGCTGTGAACAACCCATGTGGTCAATAAAAAGGTAATTATTGCAAGGATAATGTTTAGTTTTGTATCCACGTGCATTACCCTTCCAGTGAGAGCAATATCAGCCTCTGTGAGCTTCCCTGCATCTGCATCTCCCTCTGTCAGTTCCTCAGCCGCCTCTGAAGTTATTTCCTTCCTGCAAGTTTACAGAAAAGGATATCCTACTAATTACGGCTCTGTATTGTACACTAGAAGAAATAAACATACCCACAATGGTCATATGGTGATTACCTTAAACCAACATCTGCCTTCTTGACTTCAGTGGCTTTTCCTTTATTGCCCGGCACTTTGCCTGCAGAGATGATTGACATTTCATGAGCAAAGCGAGACTAGGATTCAAAATGATACTTTTATCCGAGAAGGAAAAATCAGGAAAAAAATTACTAGGTATACTAATGGAGCCAGACAAGCTTTGTAATATAGATCTATACACAGTATATGTATATATAAGATGGCAGGCAAAGATCCGGTTACTCTATGGCTTCCATGGACATCGGGATGTCCCAATAGAAGATGATATAGTAGTAGAACAATCAGGAAGTGAACTTTCAGTTGTAGGTCTGCGAAAATACTAGATAATATATATTATCAGTCCAAAAAACACTCAAAGACCTCAACTTTATGCCCTCCAGCAGTCACAAACGACTGGAGGACCACAACAGCTGGAGGTCCGCTACACTAAAATGAATAGGAAAGGGCAGCAGGGGATGTTCTGCTCTGTGTGCCCCGTATGTCTTATTCCTTGCTCTGCAGTCTTCCGCACTTCTACTCATCTCTTTCTAGGCTTACTTTCTATGTGCGATTCCTCCTGTTCACCAGTCAGGGCATATGTTTGGAGGAAATCTGCAAAATCGCCATTCTTATCCAAAAGCTCAGCGTATGTGCCAACCTCCGAGATCCTGCCGTCAGACATTACAATAATCATGTCCACTTGTGGGAGGAAACTTACTCCATGAGTGACAAGAACGCGTGTCTGGAATACATTTTCAGATTACATGCACTGATGAAACAAACTGTACTTGACAAGACCTCAATAACGGAGCATCATAATAAATAATTAAATTATATACTGGAATTTACATGACGCTGCGGCGTTTCGGGTAAGACATTTTGAAAATCCGGCCGAGGACTATAGGGGGAAAACTGACCAGTCGGGTGTGGCCCCCGGCCAGCTTCCTAATCCAGACTCGTCCCTCCCACATGTGTATATAGGAGTGATCTGTCAATCAGCTAGAGCAGTGTAGAGAGTAGTGAGTCGGGGGTCACACTGGACTTGTCTCGTCTCTCTGTATAGTCCCCGGACGGCTATGTTTTCACAGAAAAAGCCAGGCTCCAATTCATACTGCCCATGGTTCAGACAGCATGAATCTAGTGACAGGTTCCCTTTAAACCCTTTCACTGCCAAAGACCATTGTAACACAATGGGACTTGAAACAATCACCACGATTAGAACAAAGGGGATATGACGTTAAAGGAGTCATTTCTCAACATGCATCTATTGCATATTCACCGGTTATGCCAAAAATGTCTCACCTATCTGCAGATCAGGGGATCCTTAAACCTTTTACGACTGGTGCTTGCGTGCAGCGGCGGAAGGGTAAGCCACACACGTGCGGCCCTTTTCATTCTCTGCTATGGGATTCTGAAGTACAGTGTCACGATTCCTCCGCTCAGTGTGTATTAGACGCAGTGAGTGACAGCTCAGTCGTCCAATCTAATGAAGGGCCGTGCTGAACTGTCGATAGTTTAATAGACAGCTCGGCCGTCCAATCGGAGTCTGGGTGGTGCTGAGCTTCCTTCAGGTGTTTCCTGTTCTAAGTGATTACCCAGCTACTTAGCTGAGCTGTCAGTCCCAAATCTCTTACAGACTTAGCATCTGCTCAGTGGGCTGCTTTGTATTCCTCACACAAAAGACGGCCTTCATCCTTCAAAACAGGTTGACAGACACCTTGTCAATGCATCGTGTCTGTCAGCCACATGCCTACTCAATACTATATGTATAACAGGAGAAACAGAGTCTAGATGGCATAAAACAGATTTCTTTATTTAATATATAGCTAAAATCTAGTCCACAAGAATAATATCACAATATAAGTTATTTATCACAATACATGGTGAAATATAATGTACACATAGGTCATAATACCCCAAAAGGCCTCTTGAGAAAGCCTGCAGTATTAGCGGCGAAACGCGCGTCGAGGCTCTTTCCCGGCCAGATGGCGACCTGATCCTGTATTTCTCTTGTCTGTTTCCCCCCCTTCTTCTGGCTCCCCTGTGAAATTGGCCAGTAAGCGGAACCCTCAGTTGAATGCTATGTCACTGCAATCACACACAGTTGTGGATAATATATATTAGTGGCCCGCTGGGCGTGCCATATTTATATCAGGGTTTAGACTTTGTGTTAGCCTTTTGGGGTATTATGACCTATGTGTACATTATATTTCACCATGTATTGTGATAAATAACTTATATTGTGATATTATTCTTGTGGACTAGATTTTAACTATATATTAAATAAAGAAATCTGTTTTATGCCATCTAGACTCTGTTTCTCATGTTATACATGCTTTGTATTCCTGTCCTCTGTTTGTTGATCTATTGCTGCCTGACCATGGACCTTGTTCTGACCATCCATTTGCCTAGCCGCTTTGCTCTGATCCGCTATCTTCCTGGTATTCTGACCTCGGACCATGACCTGACAACGCCTTTGTCTTTCCCCTTTAGTTTACTACGTGTTCTCTTTGTATCAAAACCCAGAAAGTTTGACTACCCTGCTTCACGGCTTGTCCGAGAGTAGTGACTAGTATAACATACAGCAGAGCAATTGACCCTTACCGATAAAGAAAAGTTTAATCAAAAACTGGCTGTTAGTCTGACAGACCCAACACTACCAGGTACAGTGTTTTGAAAAAGTATTCATACTCTGTGAACTTTTAACATTTTTTTCACATTACACCCACAAATTTAAATTTGTTTTAGTTTAGATTTTATCTGATATATCAACACAAAGAAGCAAGTGTAAAAGAAATGATACATGGTTTTCTAAAAAAAGAAATATAAATTTGAAAATTGCGAGGTGCATTTGTATTCAGCCCTCTGAAATCTGATACCACTAAATTAAATCTTGAATGACCAATTGGTTCCAAGTTTGTGAGAGTAACATGAAAAATAGTGGAAAAGTTCATGGGGTATGAATACTTTTTCAAGACACTATTACACGATCACCCATTTACTTGATTGCGAGTTGTTTTTTCTCCCGAAGCAGAAATGTGCTGCCGCTGCCAGTATCAGTAACCAGAGGGCCCTGTCTTATCTGATCGCCAAAGGAACAACATTGTACAACCCCCTTAATATCGAATGGACATGTAATTTTAGATTAATCTTACTTTTCCTTTAAGCAAACCACTGGGTCCAAGAACATGCTCAAACAAATGCTGTCCTACATGGGCATCGACTGCAGACAGGGGATCGTCCAGCAAATAGACGTCACAGTTCCGGTATACAGCTCGGGCAATACTTATCCGTTGCTTCTGTCCTCCAGACAAGTTTATACCCTTGTAAAAAGCCACATAAAACGCATTCAGACCACATAAGTAACAGCCGTATAATGCACTGAACAGCAGCAATCTATAAAACAATGTCATATGCAAGGTTGTAATAAAGGACATAGAAAAGCTGAGCCCAAAGAAGTAAGGATAATACTCTCGATTACAATTTAGATGTCAATTTCCCTAACACATACTCACTTTTTCACCAATTTCTGTGTTCTCTCCCCCAGAAAGAATTTTTAGGTCAGGAAGAAGAGCACAAGCCTGAATAACACTATCATACCAGCCTTTATCCAATGTTCTTCCAAAAAGCACATTCTCTTTAAAGGTGGCATTTGGGATCCAGGTTTGTTGTGGAACATAGGCCAGGGAACCCTAAAAAAGTCAAAACACAGCGGCCATTTGTTATTGTATTTGTGCCATTTTTGTCTCGTGAATTGCACCTTTTTGGCATACATTGCATGTACTTAATATATTATTGTATTTTACCTACAAATCCTCACTACAACCTTACCAATAAGATAGAGACATGCAGCTATGGGGTGCTGTGGAGTTGGTTCCTCCCCACATTACAGGAGCAACAGATAATATAATGAACAATTAAGATTTTTGTTATATGCACTGTGTGGGTATATTTTGGGGATTCTCTCCATGAATTGTGCCAATACGGGACTCATAGTATTAATTGTGCCAACAGTGCTTTATGGGGTTTTTTTACATAACTGTGAACCGGAGGTATACAAGGATACCTATTGATAAACTTGTAGGGTTTGGGGATCCTCCTTTTTGTTTTTAGTTTATCTGTATGTTGTTATTATTTTTTTTATTTTTGTAATACATATAACACTAAATTAATACTCTTCTTTCAGTGACCTGCCTCTCCCGCCCAAGATCTAGCGCAAACGCCATCATTTCTCGGAGCGGTGCATGCACAGTAAGGTCCTGATCAAGAAGACTGAGTGTCTGGCACGTTCGGCATAGTTTGCAGATCAAGCCAGACACTGACCGTCTTCTTCAGTAGGATGACCAGCTGGGGAACGAGCAGCAGGTGCGAAGAAGACTGTCAATGTCGGACACGATCTGAAAACTATGCAGAGCGCACCAGACACTTGTAAGGATGGTGGACTATGCTGCAGTGTTCCTACCCCTGAAGACATCAATCGCGTGACGTGTATTGTAATGTGTATTATGTCCTGCGTCTTTGTATATATCATGTGAATTGTGTTGTAATGTGTAATGTAAGATAAGGAATGTACTGTGTAGGATGTGATAATGTAAGGTATTATAGTGTAGGACATAGTTTATAAGATAGGTAGCATAGGGATAGATAGTTGACTGTAGTTTATGTAATGACATTAGGGAAAGATAGAGTTAATGTTTGGGACTAACCCATAGTGTGAGGGGCTTAGTGTTAGGGCAAGTGACTGCTTCCTGTAGTTAGCTCGAGTTTGAAGTGCCAAGTGAGCAATGTTGCCAAAAAGGGTGACCCATAGAAAAGAAGACTTAAGGCCAGGGATAGCGAGATCCTAAGGAGGAAGTGACTGACTAGTCACAGTGGCCTTCCGGTGAAGGGTCCATGGATAGGACGCAGAGTCACGAACCCCCAAGCTTGCAACGCCAAAGGTAACGGGCAAAAACATGACTGGGCTCGCGGGACTACTGGGGTCCCAAGCAGTAGATCGAGGGCACCAGTAGTGGAAGAAATAGGACGCAAAACAGCTGAGAAAGTAGAGAGACTTGCTGATCAGGACTGTGGCATTCAGGCTGGCTTGTGGCGACGCAGGATGGAACAGTGTGTCTCCAAAGCTCTGGAGTAGAACTACAGAAGAAGGTTACGGTGTGAGGGAAAATGCTTTATGCCGTACAGGAAACGACCATAAGACTCTGTGCCCGCTATCCTTTGTATATAACCTTTAACAAGTTATTATTCAGTAAGGACTATGTTTGAACGACGGTCTCCTTTATTGAACTGTGAAACATCTGGTCCTGGCCAGCAACAACATCGGCTAAAGGCGGTTTTCACGGGCGTAAGGTCCTCACAGCACAAATCCACGCACCCAGCCAGGACCCACACTTTCATGTAGCGCTGGGATGTAAAAGGAGACAAGTGCCTTGCCCACTGCTACCGCCCCGCACTACACACTGGCAGTTCTCTTCATCAGGACCTTACTGTGCATTCACCGTTCTGGGAATTGACAGCGCTTGCACTAGCTCTACACGGGAAAGAAGAGTGACCTGTCAATCACTTACAAGGAGACCAGCAGCAGGTGCGGAATAGTGAACAGAAGCAGCACAGCTGTAAGTACAGTGCCCACCCACTGCAATTATGGCTCATTTGCAATTGCAACAATGAATTTTGCAACAGTGGATCAGTACCACAGTCCCTAATATAGAAATATGTTTGCATCACATTCTTATCTGAAGTCTTAGTCCATGCTGTCCCATGCATACATATACTAATTTCAAGCTTTGATTTTTGTCTGCCATGTTCTGTATCCACTAATTGCTTTTAGCTAGTCTTGTGAATGTTTTATCCGGGATCCGTATAGCACAGGAAATATATGTGGTCAAAATACAGTATTGCAGATGCTGGGGGGTTGTTCTTATATAGAGAGATTGACTTGCTTCATACTTTCTGTGTCGATACAATTTGGAAAAACTATCTGATAAGTAGGAAATTATTATAAAGTTTCTTATATTCAGTTTTCACTGGTAATTTATGAATCAAAATTAAAAGCATAGCACAGTGGCTCAGTGGTTAGCACTGTTACTTTGCAGCGCTGGGGTCCTGGGTTCAAATCCCACCAAGGACAACATCTGCAAGGAGTTTGTATGTTCTCCCCATGTTTGTGTGGGTTTCCTGTGGGTTCTCCGGTTTCCTCCCACACTCCATAGACATACTGATAGGGAATGTAGATTGTGAGCCCCAATGGGGACAGTGATGATGTGGTCTGTGAAGCGCTGTGGAGTTAATGGTGCTATATAAGTGAGTAAAATACATTTTAAAAAAAGTGTTGATACTTTTAAAGGAAATCTGTCACCAGGTTTTTGCCAATTAATCTGGAAGCAGCATAATGTAGAAACAAAGAACCGGATTTCAGTGATGTGTCACTTACTGGGCTGTTTGATGTAGATTTGATAATCTCGTGCTGATAAAAGTTATTTTATCACTAGAGGACTAGTAAACCTGATGCATTTAGTCCTCCATATTCAGGAGCTCTGTATAACCCCGCCCCCACCACTGATTGGTAGCTTTCTGCCAATGCACAGTGTACACAGAAAGCCTCAAATCAGTGGTGTGGGTGGGGTTATACAGAGCTCAGCATTCAGAGAACTGCTACATCTATAGCAGGTGAAACCATAATTTTATCAAAACTATAGCAAACAGCGCAGTAAGTGACACATCGCTAGAATCAGGGTCTCTGTCCCTACACCAAACTGCTCTCAGATCAAATAGCAAAAAGCTATGGAGAGATTCCCTTTAAGGCCCTACTATGTCTTTGTGTTTATTCTAGTATAATTCGAAGTAGATATTAATACACTGTGTTCCAAATTATTATGCAAATAATATTTTCTCAGATTTTCCCAAATTACCTATATGAATTGCAGTCATTGTAATTTTCCAGTCAAATAACTATTAGAGTACAATTGAAAGGTTTTTGTACAAACTGCCTATGATAACAGTATATTTTAAAAAAATAAAAAACTCAAACTGCATTCAAAATGCATGTTCCAAATTATTATGCACAGCAGAGTTTTCAACCTTTTCATTTTAATAAAGAACAAAAAAATGGTCATTTTTGAAATTCTAAGCATTAGCAGGTTATTACAAACTGAAATCAAACAGTTTTCAACTCAAAACTTTATTCTAGGTGATGTTACATTTGCACATAGGACCCCTTGTTGGAAAGGAGCTTCTGAACTCTCTCGTCCATTGAATTTGTCAGGTTTTGGATGCTTTCTGCTTCAATTGTTTTGCATGAGGACAGAATACCCTCCCAGAGCTGTTGCTTAGATGTGAACAGCCTCCCGCCATCATAGACACTCCTTTTGATGATGCTCCAGAGGTTCTCAATGGGGTTGAGGTCAGGGGAGCATGGGGGCCACACCATAAGTTTGTCCCCTTTTATGCCCATAGCAGCCAGAGATGCAGATGTGTTATGTGCAGCATGAGACGGGGCATTATCATGCATGAAAATGATCTTGCTGCGGAATGCACGGTTCTTCTTGAACCATGGAAGGAAGTGCTGTTTGAGAAACTCAACATACATTATGGAGTTCATCTTTACGCCTTCAGGGATCCTAAAAGGGCCGACAATCTCTCTCCCCATGATTCCAGCCCAAAACATTACTCCACCTCCTCCTTGTTAGCGCCGTAGCCGTGTTTGCATGGGGTGTCCATCAACTAGCCATCCTCCACTCCATCCGTCTGGACCATCGAGATCATTTGATGCATGATAATGCCCCGTCTCATGCTGCACATAACACATCTGCATCTCTGGCTGATATGGGCATAAAAGGGGACAAACTTATGGTGTGGCACCCATGCTCCCCTGACCTCAACCCCATTGAGAACCTCTGGAGCATCATCAAAAGTAGTGTCTATGATGGCGGGAGGCAGTTCACATCTAAGCAACAGCTCTGGGAGGGTAATCTGTCCTTATGCAAAACAATTAAAGCAGAAACCATCCAAAACCTGAGAAATTCAATGGACGAGAGAGTTCAGAAGCTCCTTTCGAACAAGGGGTCCTATGTGCAAATGTAACATCACCTAGAATAAAGTTTTGAGTTGAAAACTGTTTGATTTCAGTTTGTAATAACCTGCTAATGCTTATAATTTCAAAAATGACCATTTTTTTGTTCTTTATTAAAATGAAAAGGTTGAAAACTCTGCTGTGCATAATAATTTGGAACATGCATTTTGAGTGCAGTTTGAGTTTTTTATTTTTTAAAAAAATATACTGTTATCATAGGCAGTTTGTACAAAAACCTTTCAATTGTACTCTAATAGTTATTTGACTGGAAAATTACAATGACTGCAATTCATATAGGTAATTTGGGAAAATCTGAGAAAATATTATTTGCATAATAATTTGGAACACAGTGTATAAAACTTTTTGAGATTAAAAGAACGTTAAAAAAAAAACAACACACACACAAAGATCTCGTTCTGACACATTCATTGGAAACATCCTATGTGTGTAATGTTTTCTTACTTAGTTTTAGTAGAGAAGATGACCTCTTTATACCTTTAGAGCGACTTTCCCATCAACTTTCTCCATTTCTCCAAGTAGTGCTGAAAGAAGGGAGGATTTTCCGCAGCCAACCTGACCAACAACAGCCACCAAGGAGCCTTTCTCAATTGACAAATTGATGCTGCAACATAGAACAGCTTTTAAAAAAGTTACATCCACCGTCTACTAAGCCTAAAAAATATACGTTTCCCCCCAAATCGCTTTAATCCTAAAGAATTAGGGTATCAGCAGTACTAGGATTCATCACTATTCAATTTGCTCTCTCTAGATCATATCATTACCCGCCCCATTATCACAACCTGGATTCCCCCCATCTTACTATATTACTAATTCAATTTTTCATTTTAGACTGGACCAAAAAAAATAAAAATAAACCAGTTATATTCTTCTACTCCAACACCAATCAGTCATCCGAGTCCTCCTCACCATAAGAATCGACAACTTCTATCTATATCTCTGCAGTAATCTGTAATTATGGGTTATACCAAATCATGTGTTGTATATTAACATTATAGAAACATCCCCCTTTTGTGGCAAAAATAATATACTACAGCTACTAGTTTCCTTCTAGTGGCCCATCCAGGCTTCCCTAGCTGGGATCTGACAGCTATCCACTATAATATTAAAGGAGTTGTCTACTACTAGGACAACCCCTTCTCATTCCCAATGTTTGCCTGCGTTAAAATAAAAAAGCCTATACTCAACTCCTGGTATGGTGCCATTCCAGCGGTGTTGGCAGTTGCGTTTCTTCAGCTCACTGAAGGTTGTTATGTCAGACCTGGCATCACTGTCTCCCACCTTTAGACGTATAAGTAATTAACAGGGAGTGAGCGGCAGCCGCAGCTCTGACTTCCTGTTATTTACGTATACCAGGATGGGGCACAAGTATACCATGAAGGGGACATATATACCAGGAAAGGGGGGATGACGACACATATATACCCGGGTGGGGGGCTACATATATACCTGGATGGGGGGCCACATATATACCTGGATGAGGGGGACACATACATACCAAGATTGGGGGACACATACATACCAAGATGGGGGGGGGGACACATACATACCAAGATGGGGAGGACACATACATACATACCAAGATGGGGGGAGACACATACATACCAAGATGGGGGGACACATACATACCAAGATACCAAGATGGGGGGGACACATACATACCAAGATACCAAGATGGGGGGGACACATACATACCAAGATGGGGGGGACACATACATACCAGGATGGGGGGGCACATATACACAAGGGTGGGCATACATACCAGGATGGGAGGGGGAGCATATATACCAGGATGGGGGGGAGCATATATACCAGGATGGGGGGGAGCATATATACCAGGATGGGGGGGGCACATTTATACCAGGATGGGGGGGCACATTTATACCAGGAAGGGCTTAGGGTCATTGTCTTGTTGGAAGGTGAACCTTCGGTCAAGTCTGAGGTCCAGAGCACTCTGGAAGAGGTTTTCAATCAGGATATCTCAGTACTTGGCCGCATTCATGTTTCCTTCAATTGCAACCAGTCGTCCTGTCCCTGCAGCTGAAAAACACCCACATAGCATGAAGCTGCCACCACCATGTTTCACTGTTGGGATTGTATTGGGCAGGTGATGAGCAGTGCCTGGTTTTCTCCACACAAAGCTTAGAATTATCACCAAAAAGTTCTATCTTCGTCTCATCAGGCCAGAGAATCTTATTTCTCATAGTCGGGGAGTCCTTCATGTGTTTTTGAGCAAACTATGTGGGCTTTCATATGTCTTGCACTGAGGAGAGGCTTCCGTCGGGCAACTCTGCCATAAAGGCTCGACTGGTGGAGGGCTGCAGTGATAGTTGACTTTGTGGAACTTTCTCCCATTTCCCTACTGCATCTCTGGAGCTCAGCCACAGTGATCCTGGGGTGGTTCTTTACCTCTCTCACCAAGGCTCTTCTCCCACTCCCATTGCTCAGTTTGGCTGGACGGCCAGGTCTAGGAAGACTTCTGGTGGTCCCAAACTTCTTCCATTTAAGGATTATGGAGGCCACTGTGCTTTTGGAGACCTTGAGTAATGCAGAAATTCTTTTGTAACCTTGGCCAGATCTGTGCCTTGCCACAATTCTGTCTCTGAGCTCCTTGGGCAGTTCCTTTGAGCTCATGATTCTCATTTGGTCTGACATGCACTGTGAGCTGTGAGGTCTTATACAGACAGGTGTGTGCCTTTCCAAATCAAGTCCTAACAGTTTAATTAAACACAGCTGGACTCCAATGAAGGAGTAGAACCATCTCAAGGAGGATAACAAGGAAATGGACAGCATGTGACTTAAATATGAGTGTCTGAGCAAAGGGTCTGAATACCTATGACCATGTGATATTTCAGTTTTTCTTTTTTAATAAAATTTGCAAAAAATTCTACATTTCTGCTTTTTTTTCAGTCAAGATGGGGTGCAGAGTGTACTTTAATGAGAAAAAAATGAACTTTTTAGAATTTACCAAATGGCTGCAATGAAACAGAGTGAAAAATGTAAAGGGGTCTGAATACTTTCCGTACCCACTGTATATTTTGCCAAATTACATTTTTGGTATATTTATATTGCATGTCACATAACTGGCTAATAGGAGGGGGGTAGCTATATCACTTATAGATAAAACATCACTGCATTTAATACAAATGTAAAATTAAGTTAATATAAATCAGAAGATTTGATAAGGAAAAATAAAGATATCATCATCTCAAAGTCAATAACATTCATCAGCCCTACCTTCTAAGACATGGCTCAACCATGGGGCTCCAGGCAAATGTGCCATTACATACAACAATGTCATTCCCTTAAATGGAAAAAAAGTGTCACTTTTATGTTACAAATTGCTTTGATTTTCCAAAATAAAAACTTTGATACCTCCTCTAATATCGAAACATTAAAGGGTGATTCCCATCTTTATAGAAGGATATTGTTAGTGCTTGTTAAAACAAGCACTTTTGCAATTTACTGCCGTTCTTGAGATATTAAAAGGGAATCTGTCAGCAGATTTTTGCTATGTAATCTGAGAGCAGCATGATGTAGGGACTGAGACCCTGATTACAGGGATGTATCAGTTATTAGGCTGTGTTTTGTTGTTTCAATAAAATCTGTGTTTTATCAGCAGGAGATTATCACTACAGGACTAGATGTCTTGTGCCTATTGGTCAACTGCTCTGTGTAACCCTGACCCCACCACTGATTAGCAGTTTTTGGTCAATATCTAGTACACACAGGAAGCTGTCAATCAGTGTTGTGGGTGGGGTTATACAGGGCTCAGCATTCTGAGCTCTACTAGATCTACAGCAGGGAAAACTGATTCTTTCACAACTTCTGCACCCAATAAACTAAGTTCTACATCGCTGGAACAGGGTCTCTGTCCCTACATCATCATGATCTCAGATTACTCGGTCTCTGTCCCTACATCATGATGATCTCAGATTACTCAAATAAATATTCAAATTGCATATACTGTACATATTGGTTAGAGACATGAAAGTATCCGTCTCCCCATTAGCAGTATTAAGAAAATACACGCAGTGGGTTATTCCATATATTGACCTACAACTGGATACTAGATCTCCAAAAACCACTCGCAAAAAATAAATATAAAATCAATCATTTTATTAGCATAATAGAATATATTAAAATTAATTTACCATACATTGTAAAAAATATATATGCATGGATATAGGACAAAGAGGATTATTCAAGTAAAGATAAGTGATGGAAACCAAGGTAAGACTAAGGTATAATCACCTGATCAGATTTGCTTGTTTCAATACAAGAAATAGCCACCCATAGAACATAATATGTAGTTTGTCTCAATAGATTTCTATTGGTCAGGCATGGTGACTATAAAGCAAAAGGCATCAAGTAATGACTTATCCATATTAGCAACAAATAGTGAAGACCACCACAACCACCCCGACGCACGTTTAGTACTCACTGCTTTCTCAAGGGGAGTGTGTAACCTGCTGACAGATTCCCTTTAATATATTTTTTTTGTTAACAGCTCATTGCCTAGGTGACTGACCACCACTGCTGTCTAGTTTATAAACACTGCGCTGTAGCTGGCAAGGATTAGGATAAAAGTGTGCTCCAGTGTTTGGCCGGCTTCAAATCAGTGCTTACAAGCTGAACAGAAAAGAGGTTATAATAACTAAAATCATTGTGTTGCTGATGGGTGAAATAATTTGGTACATAAATCTTATATTGGTTCCTCCAGAATGCCAAAAAGTTTATAACATTTTATCTGTATTTTTAACTTCTTAATTGTATCTTAGGGTGTTGTCTGATCTTTAAGACTTGTGTTTCACTTCAATTATTCTTATGGTAATGTTACGTGTCCACGTCCTTCCCTGTGCACATGTTGCAGTTTTGTGACGTTTGTTTCTGCGCAGATTTGTCACAAAACCTGAAGAATTTCCTAATACCAGCAAAGTGAATGATCCCTGAAGTCTCATGCACACATTGCTTATTTTTTCCTTGCTGATTTGCAGCAATTTTGCTGTAGATTTCACCCATACTAAAGAGTGGTGAAAAATCTGCACCAAAAACGCATGTAAAAAAAACACAACAAAAATGCGCCTATTTTATTCAGCGTTTTTCCTGCCAAGTGATGCAGACATGGTGCTGAAATTTCTGCTACAAATACGTTCTTCTTTCTTTTCTTTCCCCATACTTTCCTACTTCGGTTGCACTCCGAATTATCTGCCAAAATTTGCACTGAATTTGGAACTTTAGCATCTTACAACATTTTGGTGGTGCCAGAAGATGAACTTGTTATATAATGATGTGTTGCCATGTTGTGCAACTGAAAGACTTCAATAAGCTTCAATAAAAAGTTAAAGTTAAAAAAAGAAGTTTGAAAAATAGATGAAATGTTTTAACCTTTTTTTTTTAACCATTTACATCCACTGACAACCTGACTTTTTTCCCAGTTGTTAATTCAGCATCACTGTATCATACACATCTTCTGTGCAATGTCCTGCAGGATTACTTTCTGTAGAAATGGTCAGGACCACATGGCTTAGAATACCAGTTTACAGTAAGTGTAGACTTAGGAAGCCACTTTTGGATGGATACGTACTGCTTGTAGCGTCTAGTGTCTCCACATTGGGCTCCAGTTCTTCTTCTGAGAAAAACTTAGCCAGGCGTCTTAGAGAAACAGTTGACTATAAAACAGAAGAACGATGTGAGAACAAGTCTCGATCGATGGGTATATACTCTCGTGATACGAGTAGTACCTGTACAGTGAGAGATACCGCCACCGGGAACATGCGAAGTGGGATCCTGAGAATATTCAGTAACATTATGGTGACGAAGGCTTTTTTAGCATCCAGAATATTGTTCTCATCAAGTGCCAAGAACACGCCAAACATGCTGAGGGAAACCTGGTCATCCAAGGATAAAATGGAAAACAGCAAAGATGTTAATAGTGGACCAATCAACATAAGGATTAATGGGAACCCATCAGCAGGTTTTTTGCTACCCCATCTGAGATCAGAATGATCTAGGAGCAGATACCAGATTCCAGTGATGTGTGAGCTGCTTGCTGTAGTTTTGATGAAATCACTGCAAATCTACCATGTATAACCCCGCCCACATCACTGATTGGCAGTTTTCTGTGTACACTGTGCCAATCGGTGTTGGAGGAGGGGTTATACAGAGCTCATCAATATGGAGGACTACCTGGCAGCAGGTTTACTAGTCCTCTAGTGATAATTTCCTGCTGTTAAAACTGTGATTTTATCAAAACTACAGCAAGCAGCCCAGTAAGTCACATCGCTGGACCTACATCAAGTTGCTCTCAGATTAGGTAACAAAAACCTGGAAGCAGATTCCGATTAAAAATAGATTATATATCAACATTCATGATTTCATTTTACAGAATCACAGAAGTGTTCTCTGATCCTCATACATACAAATAATGCATGACCCATATTTATCTTGGACTCTCAGATCTTTACACAAGAGCGGCTTTAAGGGTGTTTTCATGTATGTCGGTTTTCTAGCAGACAGATTCCATACTTTAATCTGCATTAAATTTACATATCTTGTATGTGAATAAGATTTCTGCAACCCCATTCATATGCAGGGCCTGGGAGAAGGTGTTTTGGTGCTTTAAGTAGATGAAGATAGTGACCAACCAATGAACCCTCTGCCCCCAAGCAAAGGAATGGGTCAGAGACTAAGGTAACAGAACCCCTAACACACTCTGCGTCCAATGGGTCAGGTAACAAGCTCTGATTATGACTTCCACTAGAATTATTACCTTTTTCACCAAACAACGTAAGTAAAAGTAAAAAAGTGATTTACTTTAGGGGTACATACAGTATAATGTGCCCACAGCCCCCTATACAGTATGATGTTTTCACAGCCAGCCCCCAGTATAATGTCCTCCACAGCCAGCCCCCAAGTATAATGTCCCCATAGCCAGCCACCAGTGTGATGGTCCCCCACAGTCAGCAGCCAGTGTGACAGTACCCCCAGAGCCAGCCCCCAGTATAATGTCCTCCATTGCCAGCCCCCAGTATAATGCCCCCCCACAGCCAGCAGCCCCTAGTAGTATGCCCCCCCACAGCCAGAAGCCCTCAGTAGTATGTTCCCCACAGCCAGCAGCCCCCAGTAGTATGTCCCCCATCGCCAGCAGCCCCCAGTAGTATGTCCCCCACAGCCAGCAGCCCCCAGTAGTATGTCCCCCACAGCCAGCAGCTCCCAGTATGTCCTCCACAGCCAGCAGCCCCCAGTATAATGCCCCCCACAGCCAGCAGCCCTCGTAGTATGTCCCTCACAGCCACCAGTAGTATGCCCCCCACAGCCAGCTGCCCCCAGTATTATGTCCCCCACAGCCAGCAGCTCCCAGTATTATGTCCCCCACAGCCAGCAGCTCCCAGTATGTCCTCAACAGCCAGCAGCCCCCAGTAGTATGTTCTCCACAGCCAGCAGCCCCCAGTATAATGTTCCCCACAGCCAGCTGCCCCCCAGTTTTAGGTCCCCCACATCCAGCAGCCCCCAGTATAATGTCCCCCACATGCAGCAGCCCCCAGTATAATGCCCCCCACATCCAGCAGCCCCAGTTATATGTCACCCACAGCCAGCAGCTCCCAGTATAATGACCCCCACATTCAGCAGCCCCCAGTATTATGTCATCCAAAGTCAGCAGCCCCCAGTATAATGACCCCCACAGCCAGTAGCCCCCAGTATAATGACCCCAACAGCCAGCAACCCCTAGTATAATGACCCCCACATCCAGCATCCCCCAGTATTATGTCCCCCACATCCAGCAGCCCCCAGTATTATGTCACCCAAAGTCAGCAGCCCCCAGTATAATGACCCCCACAGCCAGAAGCTCCCAGTATAATGACCCCACAGCCAGCAGCCCCCAGTATAATGACCCCCACAGCCAGCAGCCCCCAGTATAATGACCCCCACAGCCAGCAGCCCCCAGTATAATGACCCCCACAGCCAGCAGCCCCCAGTATAATGTCATCCACAGCCAGCAGCCTCCAGTTATATGTCATCCACATCCAGCAGCTCCCAGTATTATGTCCCGCACAGCCAGAAGCCCCCAGTATTATGTCCCGCACAGCCAGCCCCTCTTTTGATGGGCCACATTCAGTGGCAATACAAAACAGGAAAAAAAAAAAACTTATGCTCACCTATCCCAGACTCCCAGTACACCGCGGCTACTGTCGCTTGTTCTTTCCTGTACAGCAGAGGGCACTGGACGGCGTGATAACATCAGTGCATCGTGCTATCCGATGTCCCCTGCGTGCGCAGTCTCCAACAAGGTGCAGGCCGGAAGTGCCTGTGCTCTGATGAAGTTTCCAGAGGAGCAAATTGTAGCTCCTCTGCTCGTGCCGACGGCAGCACATCAATTGTATTCGCATCTTACAGACCTGAATACAATTGAGTGCGGGGAAGTAACGTCAGCCCGGGGCACAGGCAGAAAAGGGTGAGTGGTGTCAGCCATTGACACCGCTCACGAGTGTGCCTCTACCCTGGTGGTCACTGTGCTGAATGCCTGAGGCAGGTGGAAAGTGCCCCGCGGCCGCAGAAATTCAGCAATGTCAGTTGTTGTTTTTTTTTTGTTTTTTTTTTTTATTAAAGTGCGTCTCCCTAGAGGAGGCATGGGGTAGTGCCCTAGGCAGGTGCCTACCCTGCCTACTCCTTGTCCAGGCCCTGTTCATATGCCTTGGAAATTTTCATGGTATGGCATGAATTCCAAGTGCGGTTAAAGGGCATCTGTCAGCACAGAATGACTTTTCAAACCAGGCACAGGAGCTTGGTGGTTCAATCGTTTATGTACACCTTCCTACCGGCTTGTTTTCCCTCTCTCTCTGTCCCTTCTCTTGCTCTTTGAAGCCAGAGCTGTCAATCAAAGAGGAGGGTGGTGGAGATTGAGGGAAAACAAGCAGGTGGGAAGGTGAATTTAAATGATTGGCTCCACCATGAAGTACCGAGAAGCGTGACTTAGTTTGAATAGTCATTCTGTGCCGAAAGATTCCCTTAAAGTGACAAGGATCTACTACACTCCCTGCGGCACACCCACGGGTGTGCCACACTCCCTGCGGCACACCCACGGGTGTGCCACACTCCCTGCGGCACACCCACGGGTGTGCCACACTCCCTGCGGCACACCCACGGGTGTGCCACACTCCCTGCGGCACACCCACGGGTGTGCCACACTCCCTGCGGCACACCCACGGGTGTGCCACACTCCCTGCGGCACACCCACGGGTGTGCCACACTCCCTGCGGCACACCCACGGGTGTGCCACACTCCCTGCGGCACACCCACGGGTGTGCCACACTCCCTGCGGCACACCCACGGGTGTGCCACACTCCCTGCGGCACACCCACGGGTGTGCCACACTCCCTGCGGCACACCCACGGGTGTGCCACACTCCCTGCGGCACACCCACGGGTGTGCCACACTCCCTGCGGCACACCCACGGGTGTGCCACACTCCCTGCGGCACACCCACGGGTGTGCCACACTCCCTGCGGCACACCCACGGGTGTGCCACACTCCCTGCGGCACACCCACGGGTGTGCCACACTCCCTGCGGCACACCCACGGGTGTGCCACACTCCCTGCGGCACACCCACGGGTGTGCCACACTCCCTGCGGCACACCCACAGGTGTGCCACACTTCCTGCGGCACACCCACAGGTGTGCCACACTCCCTGCGGCACACCCACAGGTGTGCCACACTTCCTGCGGCACACCCACAGATGTGCTACACTTCCTGCGGCACACCCACAGATGTGCTACACTTCCTGCGGCACACCCACAGATGTGCTACACTTCCTGCGGCACACCCACAGATGTGCTACACTCCTGCAGCACACCCACAGATGTGCTACACTCCTGCAGCACACCCACAGATGTGCTACACTTTCTGCAGCACACCCACAGATGTGCTACACTTTCTGCAGCACACCCACAGATCTGCTACACTCCTACAGCACACCTACAGCAAAGCAGTAGATATCCTAAAGATACAGCCTTGGAAATACATATAAACCAATTAATTATGTTCTTATGATACTTACCCAAAAAGGGGACGACACAAACAGAGCCAGCGCTCCGGAAAGCAACAGAGCGTTTTTCTTTACTGCTTTCAGTTCCATCAGCCTAAAATTTCCAACTTTCTTCATGAAAGCATTTTCCCAGGCATATAGCTTCAGCACCTTTATACCTTGCAGAATTTGAGAGATAAGCTTTATACGGCCATCCTTCTGCTTCATCTGTTCCTCCTGTGGCAATAAATAAGAATTATTGAGGTATTGGAATATTATTGGGACATTAATATCATATATTTACCTACCAGCTGCATATAAGCTTTACTCAAAAAAATCTGCATCAATGAATAGTATTGTTTCTTTTTTATTATAACTTCCATTAAAGGAGATGTACCAGGTTTCAAAGTTATCTCAGATCCATGAGATATGGAATAACTTCCTGCTCGCTGGGGCTCTGACCAGTGGGTCCCCCATCGATCCCGAGAACGGGACTCTGAAGAGCTCAGTCTGAGTGAAGCAAAGGTTGAGCATACGCACTGCCGCTCCACTGATTTTAAATGGGAATGCCGAAGACCAACCAAGCACAGTGGAGTGGCTATCTCCACTGGTCCCATCAAGAATGAATGGAGTGGATTTATGAGGAAGCCGCATGCGCCGCTTAAATAGAGAGCACACACCCTCATAAAGTAGGATTTGAATTTCGGCCCTTTGTGACCACGGGCAGGTAGGTCATTGGATGGTGAATACTTTATATGTAGATGTTTTTCCTCTTCACAAAACACCCCCAGATGAAGCAGGGCGAAACCCGTGGTGCGTTGGAGGAACATGAGGCTACCAGCAGCTGCACTTGTAAGACCTGTCGCTCTTTTTACCTTTAACTTTTGCTTCTTATCCTGATAGTTTGTGTGACCTTCATAAATTATATTGATCGACAATGACAGACATGACAAGTGTATTATAGCCACCATGCATGTAAATATTTAGTGTAAGGTCAAATGTGTGTCTTATTTATTACTTACCGTGTAGAACTACATTAACTACTTATAATGACATTTGCTGCAGTCAATTTTTCAATAAAACAAGTTTTTAAGGGGCATTTTGTCATTTCAATCTTCTGAACTTTATTTGTTCACGGTCAGGAATTTTGTTGCAAATTTTGCACAATACAGAAATAGTTAGGACCCAGTTTTTAATATTTCGATATTTTGCTCTCTGAACATGAATGTTAACATTCAAAGATAAAACATATCACGATGCAGAGAAACATCCCAGCGCAGAAAATGGTATGCCCCACCAATGTGATACTGATGACCCATCTCATTTATAGGTCATGAATATTTTGTGTCCCTTTATGCGATATCTTTCTTTTATGCTAGTTTAAGAAATGCTCCATCTATATATGCTAATAAGTGATCTGTCCTGATGACAGATCCCTTAAACTCCAGTTCTGCGTCTCCTAACATAGCGTGCATGCGCTGTATATAAATGTCAGGGAGCCTCAAGCTGTAAATTTTGTGCAGCTCCTTCTGACATGTTTTACTATGGGCATTGCTTTTCCAAACACAAAGGAGAAATAGTGAGCAGAATAGAAGTATGTGAATTACAAATGGCCCTAGACTCATGTGCTCCAATTATAATTCCTGAATAAAAAAAAAAAAGAAGACATAAATTAAGTGAATATTCTCAAGGCAAAATATTGTAATATAGCAACAACCATACATCAAAAGGTAAAAAAAAGGTTTAGTCAGCTACTTCCAGTTAGTTAAAACAAAGTGTCTCAAAAACTTACCTGGAATTTTTTTATCAATACTCCAAATACTGTAATAAAAGGAAGGTTTAAAATAAATACTCCAACTCCCGCACCTACAGCGACTCCGAGCGTCTGCAAGGAGGACATTAACAATTAGTGCTAATGATTGAAAGGAAACATCACAAAAGTAGTTATATATACAGTATATGGTTCTCGAATAAACCTCAGTCCCTGATTCCAAGAAGGATAGTCTATAGTGTCTTCTCGGACCTTCCAGCTCTTACACTGACCTCACCAAACATGCACACAGAATGATCAGTAAAAGATTGTTCTGTGCATAGACAATATCATTCTCGGCAGCACATGCCTTGTTTACACAGGATGATGTGCTGTCTAGAACATGGATTTTTAAGTAAACTAGTAGCCATTTCGCTCGACAAATGACCGACCGTTTTGCTCGTTCTGCAGCCTGGCCAATTGTCGGGAAACAAGCATTTCTAGGAATATTTGTTTGTGATAATCAATAAATGCACCCCAATGATTGTCTATATGTTCTCTATCACATATACATAACAATGGCAGGAGTTGGGTTTCCTTCACTTTTATTCACAGGGAAAAAACTTTAGGAGTGACAAATTGCTTTAAGCCGATATAAACTGTGCTACGGATTATTTATGTCCACTAATCCTGGATACAGTAAAAGGGCTGTTCCATGTTTGGAAGTTATCCCCTATCTACAGGATAGGGGGTAAATTACTGATCGCTTGGGGTCCGACTGATCCCAGAGACGGAACTCTGAAGAACCCCATCTGAATGGAGCAGAGGTCGAGCATATGCCCCTCTGCGCCATTCATTGCCAATGAGAGCGCCGCAGATCATAAGAGTGCCAAAGCTAAGAATGAATGGAGCGGAAGTGACTGTACTCAACATCTGCCGCATTCACATGAGGCTCTCCAGATCTCCATTCTCTGGATTGGTGGGGGTCCCATTGGTCAGATCCCAAGGAATTGAAACTTATCCCTTATCTTGTGGTTAGGGAATAATTTCCAAACTTGGTACAACCACTTTAAGAGAAATTTGAGCTGTTTGATAAGCTTGGAATTGTGCAAATTGTGACAAATTTATCGAAACGGCAAGAGTGGAATGATAACCATGCCTCTCTATTCTACACCTTGCATATGTTTTGCCCCTAAAAAGTCTGACACTGGAAATATAATTTGACACTTTTTTGACAGCTTGTCATAAACCCTTTTTCTACACAATTTTTGAAGCTGTTGAAAAAGTGTATATTCTGTGCAGTGCACTAGGGGGCACCAGAACTGGTATGTAACAGCAATATCTAGACACAGTAGCATTTTTAAAAATAAGTTTAAAAAATATATATATATCAGTTTTAGATAACCTAGCAGAAAAGTTAGACAAGCAGATTAAAAAAAAATAATTCAGCTTTCAAGGTCGAAATCAGGTTATGGATCCAAAATTTCATTGCATAAGATTCTTCTATTCCAAACCTAACAGGTAGTTATGAGCGAGTATGTTCTGTTAACCCTTTCTCTGAGTATATTCGGGCGAGCATCGAGTAGTTACAGCTGCTCAGTGATATGTTTGAATCACTCCCGTGTGCATGATTTGCGACTGTTTGACAGCTTTATTACATGTGAGGAATGTGTAAGAAATAGACATTCCTCACATGTAATAAAGCTGTCAAACCGTTGCAAATCATGCACACGGGAGCGATTCAAACATATCACCGAGCAGCTGTAAATACTCGGATCTCGGCCCGAGCGTACTTGGCGAAAGGGTTAACAAAACATACTCGCTCATCACTACTAACAGGCGCTGATGGTAAGGGTATGTTCACGCTAGGCTTTTTTTCAGTGTTTTTTATGCAAATTTTCAGCTGTGTTTTATAATACCAGCAAAGTCTATGAGATTTAAAAAATCTCATGCACACACATTGATTTTTGTGTGATCAGTATTATGTGTTTTGCATGTTTTTTTGCACAGTAGAGCATGGCACTTCTTTCAGGGTTTTTTCAGCGTTTTTCACCCATTGAAAGTAATGGGTGGTGAAAAAACGCTTAAAAACGCCTAGTGTAAAAATCGCCATCAGGTTTTGCTGCATTTTTAGTTAAAAAAATGCATGTACAGCAGTATGTGAAACTCATTTATGTTGTGACTTTCCCAAGTTTACCATCTTGTTTTGGTCGCCTGAGATGGCAGTTAGGATTAGTACAGTTTAATTAAATTAGTTATGCGTACAAAGTAAACATTGGCTGACCAAAGTGTGAAATTGAACAATCCCTGTGGCCAAAAGGTTTAAAATTGAACAATGCCTGAGCATCTCAAGGGCAGACCAAAGTGTCAAAGTAAATAGTGTCCTACAAAGTCAATGCACTTCCAGTGTCTTAGGTAAACCATTCCTGAACAATTCACCTCCCCCACTGTTACATTTGAAATTCTGGTTAATATGGTTTCACATATGTCTTGCATTGGTGACCTGTGTTCATGCTTCTGTGGTGGAAGCAAAGTTGAACTTTGGGATCCTAAAAAATGCACCAAAAGCAAAGCAAAACCTGTGTTCTTGCCTCAGCTTCTTTCCTGCCAAGAGATCAGGTTTTGCTGCAGAAAAAAACACCTAGTGTAAACATACCCTAAGACATTTCTATAGTTCCACATGTACTGGTCTTTAAGAGATTCTTCGATAACTTCTTCATGTTAATTAACAGACTGTAGTTTACTGTCACTTTTGATGTCACATTTTACTTATTAATATTTTTATGAACTCTGGGCCGAGTCTCCTCTATTCAGTCACATCAGCAGCCATGGTAAAAACATGCATTACCAATACTGGATCATTAAGAACAAAGGGTAACCTGTTCTACAACCTACATTCCTGACAATTTTTCGCTGCGATACTATAGTGTACTTAAAGAAAAACTGCTCTGAAATCTACATTATTAAAGAAAGATGTATAGGCCTTTGCTGTTCTATTACAGTGTACACAGAGATCCCATTGACCATACTTTTTATAGCATCTGCATGTTTATTCTAAACTCCTGGTACATGTATTGAGCATGGATTAATATTCTAAGGGGAAAATATCCAAACTGGAAGCTTGTGAGTTTTGCCACAGACACGGTTGTAAGTCACAGGCAGGGGCATACCGACCCGGAAGACCACGCAGTCTCTATGGGGCCCATTAGTCATGGGGAACCCGATGCCAAGAGGCACCGCCATCAAGCACTCGCCCACTGTCACAATTTCAATGACATCTGCATCCCCAGGACGGTGGAATAGGGAGCCTTCAGCTCCCTGCTGCACCATTCAATCTGAGTGTCTGAGTCTCAGCACAACAGGCGCAATGATGTCATTAGATCGCACCTGCTGTACGGAGCCTTAGTCCTGCACCATCGGGGAAATGGGGCTAGTAGTTTTATTTTTTTTTAATGGTAGTACTCGTGGGGTCTGGGGCTACCCTGATAATATGTATGAAAGTCATGATGCTGTGTAGGGACCATGATACTGTGTGTGGGGGTTATGTAGGCTATCATACTGTTTGTGGGGGACCAGTAGAGGCCATCATACTGAATGTGGAGCCATCATACTGTTTGGGGGAAATTAAACCATGTGTGGGAGAAGTGGGTGTCGTCATATTGTGAGGAGCAAGTAGAGGGACATTCTAGAGTGTGGGAGGCAGTTAAGTGGCATGATGCTGTGGGAGGTATTATACTGTGTTGAGGTCACTGTGGGGGCATAATACTGTGCTGGGGGCACTGTGGCGACATGTGTGAGGGTAACTGTGGGGGCATCATACTCATGTGGGTAGTACTGTGACTGCAAATTATGGTTGGGAATTCACTGTAGATATATCATACTATGTATGGGGGCATCTTTGAGGGTATCATCCCCTATGGGGGTCATGAAAGGGATGTTGCAGTGGGTAAGAATACAATATATGCATAATTACTGTATGCATGCTGCAATACATGTCCCATCTGCACCAAATAACTTTTTTTGGGAGGAGGGGGATTGTGGAGAGGGGCCCAATTAGGGCTTTTGCTATGGGGCTCCGTGATTAATATGTACACCCCTGATCGCCGGCTGTCCTCATCACGTGAGCAACCAGATGGACCTCCGACAGCTGGAGGAACAAAATGTAGTAAAAATGTAAGCAATCCGCATCATCAGCAGAGATTTCTTCAGCTTTGTTATTTTTTGGCATTTTATTTAGACATGTCAGGAGAACGTTAGTGGATTTGAGGAGTTCCCAGAAAGAAAGGACTTTCTTGATTAATAAACCCTCTATTAGAGGGGGATCCCCATCTAGATGGAGGATGGTGACAAAGAACATCTCTCACGCTGAACTGTTTACACATTACACGAAAATCCTATTAATATCACTGTGTAATGCTTCATTTCCCCTGATGTGGCGCTGCAGGGAAATGCCACAAAGACATAACAGCTGATTGCTGACAGTCCCAAGAGATCAACTTATTAACAAAGGACCCTTCTAATAAAAAAAAAAGTTATTTTAAGGTCAACCTCCTCTTCTGTTTTTTCCTCATCACTCCAGCCTAATATTTTTGCACTTGCTACCAATAGAACAGGAAATTTTCATCTTAAAGTGAATGGTAGTAGAAGTATAAAGGCTCGCACAACTAAGTAATGTAAATGTGCTCAAAAGGAAAAAATACTAGTAAATAACTTGGAAAAACTTCGGCGCTAGAAAAATGATGATTTCATGGGATAACGTGAATCCAAATGTACTTTATTTACAAACTCAAGCCAACCTGTGATAAACAGATAACAAAATCCAATCCAACGTTTCGCCTGTATAGCCTTTTTCAAGGGTATCTGTATATGCATATATACGGGAACATAGTATATCATACAGTAAAGATTCTAATTGTAATAACAACAAAATACATATCCAGAACTAGTCATACTTATCAAACATCTGATCAAAGTGAAAAGACCATAAACATAGTCGTGTAGATTTCCAGAGTCATGTAGATATCCTATTCATTAAGATCATATGCAATATATATTGAGAGAAATATGATGGTCTAAAAGACAAAAAGGAGCATTCACATACAGTTACATATAATGAAATACGGCACATATATGATAATGGTATTCTCAAATGAACTAAACGGCATAACCCTAATGTCAAAAGTGAGGAACACGAAGTGAAAAAAAAAAGTTAAAAAAGGGGGGAGAGAAGAAAAAGGAAAAAAAAGGGGGAAGAGAGGGGGTTATTTGAAGAAAGATTCAGAAGAAAAGAAAACAGAAGTCAAACAAATGACAAAAAAAAGATGAAGACAAGGTAATACCTGTGAAATATCTGTTGGCATTCATACATTACTCATGGTGTGGTAAGTCACATCTGAGGTCCGATCACGCTGGTGCAGGTATGATTTAGTCACTATACAACATTCACTTCTGACCTATTTTACCAAGGTGCTTTTCTATATTTCACCATTTCCTTGCCTCTCGGTCTATAAATTCAGGTTGTAGATGGGACTATGTTTATGGTCTTTTCACTTTGATAAGATGTTTGATAATTATAGCAAGTTCTGGATACGTATTTTGCGGTCATTACTATCAGAATTTTTCATGTACGATATACTTTGTTCCTGTTTATATATACAGATATCCTTGAAAAAGGCTATATAGGCGAAACGGATTGGATTTTGCTATCTGTTTATCACAGGTTGGCTTGAGTTTGTAAATAAAGTACATTTGGATTCACGTTATCCCATGAAATCATCATTTTTCTAGTGCCGAAGGTTTTCCCAAGTTATTTAAAGTGAATGGTGCGAGGATTTACTTTATGATTGTGGGGAGGGTCCGACCTCTGGAACTCTTACCAAACCAAAAATGAAGAGGTTCCTTCACTGTTTTTCCCTGCAGTTGATGTGCAGGGGAACTGCTGTCTAACAGCCGTGAAACATGCGGCCGCGGGGACTCGAATATGTCACTCAAGCACCCGCGATACTCGGTATACACCCGAGCACACTAGGCAAACTCTAGTAACGAGCACTTGAGCTCCTCGCTAGCGGTGACATTTATCACCTACCTAGTCTCCTCAATCTTCAGCCAATAAAGGAATAACAAAACAGAAATATAATTAAAGACATAATCACATCGACAATAAGATGGGCATATACTAACTCACCTGCCACAGAAAATACATAGCAAAAATAATTGTAATTGGTGCCGACCAAATATAGTTTAAACATGTGGCCAAGTCCATGAGCTTCTGGACATCGGTGGAGATCAGATTTACAATTTCCCCAGCCGAGGAATTCTTACGTCCTGCATTGGAAATGACTAATGCCTGTAATGTTGTATCAGGAAGAAATATATATCATCTTAATGAAAAAGAGAAACAGATAAAGAAATATCAAACATATTCGCTGTTCACGTTTCTATCTAGACATCACTTTTTTTAACACATTTTTTATTACAATTATCCAAATATCCAGTAAAATTCCATTATACCCATCGGTCTAAAAAGTGGCAGTATAAAGATTCTTTAATATTCTAGTGATGTAAATTATGTTATCATCAAGTGCATCTAGGCCAAAATTTATGTAAATCATGTTTTTCAGCAAAATTAGGCACATTTATTAGCTGGGCATTATTTACATTGGATGGGAATACCCACAAATGACACATATAGTATGTCGATTTAATATGCCATTAAGATCTATGCCTAAAGTATTTTGACAATAGATTGCCTGGTCCAAAATGTCCTGTTAATAGCTGGCTGCATGTTTATTAAAGGGAGTCTCTCTCTCCAGAATGGTGAATTAAAGGGAATCTGTCAGTAGGATCACCCCTCTTAAGCCGTCTATATGAGCATGTAGTTCATAGAAAATTGAATAACATGATACCTGCGATCCGATGTCTTATTCTAGAGAAATCTGCGTTTTTCTTAATATGTAGATGAGCCATTAAGATCTATAGGCCGGAGGTAGATCTCATGGCTTAGTGTAAGTGTGCATTCTCATCATTGGCTCCTGTCTGCAGTATAGAACCTTGTGGCAGTCGCAGACAAGAGCCAGGGATGTGTCACGCCAGGTGTGGGAAAGACTTAGTGCAACACAGAGGGAAGAGGGAAAGGGAACCCAGACTCTAGGGAAAGGGGGGAAGTGGAGACCTCCTAGTCTGATCTGGCGTCACCCTGTCTCAACTACCGTCCCTATATTGCCTCTTCAAAAATCACCGCACGCGTGCCTCGCCCTGTCTTTCCCTAGCGTATGACTAAGGCTAGGGATGGGAGGAGATGAGCACTAGTCGATCTTCACTAAACTCTATAGACAACAAGAGTAGACAAACAGGGGGAATTGCTTAGCTTTAGACGACTCCAGACAAATGAGAACTCGACCTCAAGCTCCAGAGAGGACAAAGTACTGCTCTTGCTAAACCTCACAAGTAGTAATGAATATCGCCAGCACCTCCCTCTCAGACACACCAGGTATATATACACCCAGGCCAGGGAGCTAATTAGCCAGAGGGAGGCAGCCGCTAGGTCCTAGAGGGAGGTAGCCGCTAGGTCCTAGAGACAGCCAGCCTCTAAGATGTCTGTAATGCCAAACGTAGAGATCTCCTGCAACCAACTGCAGGGCGACTTCTGTCACCTCTGACACACCCGTGACATGATGAGAGTGCAGATTGACACTGTGCGAGTAGTACATGAATGGGCTCCTGCAGTGTCAGTGTGCACGCTCATGGCTAGTTCCGATCTACAGTATAGAACAGTGTGGTGGCCGCAGACAGGAGTTAGTGAGGAGAGTGCACAATAAGGCTGTGTGCCCACTATGCGTTTTTCAAGCGTTTTTGATGCGGAATTTCCTCAGCGTAAACGCTTGCAAAACGCTTGGTAATCCGTGCCCCATGATCCCCAATGAAAATCTGCATGTTCTGTGCCCATGCTGCGGAATTTTCTGCAGCGGATTTTCCTTGCGGAAAAATCCGCAGCGTGTCCATTATTTGTGCGTTTCTGCATACGGATTTGAGGTCCCAATGCATTTGAAAAACGCAAGTCAAATCTGCATGTAAAAATGCGTCAAAAACGCGTGCAAAATCCGCAAGCATTTTTGACTGCCAAGAACATGCAGAAACGCTGCAGAAATTTTCTGCTTCATTTCTGCATCGTGGGCACATACCCTGAATACTGTGTGAGTGACACATGGCTAGGTTCTTGCAATGTCAGTGTGCACTTTCTACATTAGCTCCTTCTTGTGGCCACCACTGAGTACTGCACCACAGACAGCAGCCTGCGACGAGAGCGTACATTAACACTGCGGAAGTGGCACGTGGCTGGGCTTTTGCAGTGTCTGTGTACACTCTCATCACTTGCTCCTGTCTGCAGCCGATGCTCAGTACTATACTGCAGACAGTGACGAGAAAGCACACCGACATTGAGCATGGCTGGGCTCCTGCAGTGTCACTGTGGAGGTGCATAGCCGCTGAGTTAGACATTGCTCACTTTAACGCTGTCAATCAAGATATAACAGTGCTCAGTATGCAAATTGAGGAAGCACAATGGCACACTGTGCCCTTGGCCATGCCAAGGGTACACCAAAACCCCCTTGTTTGCATGCGAAATTCCTCTACAAAAATGTACTGCAAATTAGCAAACTAAAATGTACCATCTGGGTTACAAAAAAATACTGTACCTTCTTATAGACACTTCCCACTATTGCTGACCTGAGTCTCATTCCTATAACATAGCACTGGTAGTCGTGTTGGTGTAGGAAGAGGGACTGGAAACAAGGACAAATGAGCAGGAATACCGCAATCAGAAAGCTCTGCCAGGTTGGTGCTGAAGAATTCTGCAAACGGTCCAGGAGCAGCCTGATGAAAACGAATGAACAGGAATAATACTTAGTGAGAAATCATTTTAAGTTCTTATCTTTATTAATCATTTAAAGGGGTTGTCCACCTCTTTTGGTCATATTTTTTTCTAAATTAAATGCATGTATTTGGTGCTAAAAAAAAAAAACATTTTTGCAATTGAATTTCATTAAAAATGTAGCACGTTTGGCTTTTCTAGGCTTTGTTTTGCTACACAGTACTAACTTGGATGTGGTCTGTGGTCATACATCAGCAGAGAAGTGCTCTGAAAAAGACAGTTGAAAGAGTTAAAAACTCTCCCATCAGACTGTAAGAATATGCTCACTGACAGATTCTCAGTTAACTCAGTCTCCAGCCAACAACAGACTATGGAAAACAAATGGGACAACATTTTTAATGAAACACAATTACAATAATAATTGTAGCTGGCGCTGGCATCCGCATAACATTTTCAACTGTATTGGCATCCTGGATGCGGATACAGTTGAAAGCAATGTTGGAATACCTCCTCCATTCTCCCTGTGCGCCTGCGTTCTGATGTCTCAGTGTGGTATTTGGAAAGCTATGTGAGGGCCATTATACTATTTGGTGGGCTATATGAAGAGCCATTATAATATTTGGTGGGCTATATGAAGGGCCATTATATTGTATGGAGGGCTATGTGAAGGGCCATTATACTGTTTGAATGGCTATGTGAAGGCAATTATACTGTTTGCAAGGCTATGTGGGGGGCATCATACTGTTTGCAGTGCTATGGGGGGACATTATACTGTTTGGAGGGCTAGTGGGAGGCATTTTACTGTATGCGGACAACTATACAGTGTGGAGGTTTGTATGGGTCCCATCATACTGTGTGGAAGGATTTGTGGGGGCCATTATACTGGTTGGTGGACTATGTGGGGGCCATTATACTATGTGGGGGCCATTAGGCAGTGTGGAGGGTTGTGTGGGGTCAATCATACTTTGTGGAAAGTTATGTAAGGGCCATCATACTGTGTGGAGGGATGTAGGAGCCATTATACTGTATGGAGGGCCATTATACTGTATGGAGAGGGGATCATATTGTCTGGAGGGCTGTGTTGGGGGGTCACCATATTTTGTGGGGGGGGTAATGTAGGGTCATCATTCTGCATGTGTGTGTAGAGTACTGTGGAGGAATCCACTGTGGGGGTATCATACTGTGTTCGGAGGACAAGTTTGTTGGCATCATACTTTATGGGGTCCATGAAAGGGGTAACAATGCGTGGTAACACTAAGGGGCTTCAATAAGAGGAAAATTACTTTGTAAGGGCTACAAAGTTGTGATATATGCTCCTCTGTGGCCCTGTTGAATATATATATTTTTTTGGGGGGAGGGGGCCCAGCTAGGATCTTTTGCTATGGGTCCCCATGAATTCTATGTATGCCCCTGGGCAGCCTTGCTGCATATTTTAAGTGTGGATGTTGCACCAGTACCAGTAAGTGCAATTAAATATACTGTAAAAGCACATTCATACATGGCATAAAAAAATATTTTATGACTCCGATTTCGCAAACGTTTTTCACCAGAATTCTGATGTAACACGGTTTGAAATGTTGCAAACTTTTTGTGCAAATATTTTGCGACTTATTCCATCTTTACAACAGTACTAGCCAGGTCTACCAACTCTATGTAAAGCAGGTGAAGCATAGCCAAGAGTTGGCAAGGCGGAAAGTGGTGACAAACTCATCAGAATTTACACCACTAAAAGTACAAGAAAGAAATCCTACAACCTGCACCATAAATCTATGGAAATTCCACCTCTTCTAAATGTGGACTGTGCGGCTGATCCATGACAATTTACAGTAGCATTTTGTTTCTAAAACCCGTTCTATACATAGCAGTAAAATAATCTGCAGGAATATGAGAACACTGCGGATTCTCAAATCTACATGATAAATATGTTGTGGATAAGCTGTGGATTTCCATCTTTGATGTATAGGTCATAAACTAGCAGCAAAACCGTCCATCATGTGTGTGGACCTGCCTTAGGGTATGTGCACACGACGTCCTTCAGGCAGGTCTGCTCCGATACCCACCTAAAAAAGCGCTCAGGCTTTTGAGCTTCTTTTAACTGTTTCAGTCTTCGAAAGACGCAAATCAGTTAAAAGAAGTGACCTGACTATTCTTCATTCACTTACTACTTTAGAATAAAACTTAAAAAAATACTGAAGAAAAAGAGACCCCTTAAAAAAAAAATGATTCAGGACAAGAGATGCCGGCGTGTCCTGTTGCATCTTACTCCTGTAAAACACTCCTTGAGGAAGCCACTCGGCGAAACGTACGTTCTAATAGAATATATATTTATGTATTGACCCTGCTGCTATATTTATATTCAAAATCTTAAACTTTACTCAGGGAAACTACCATTTGCTTATCCTATACGTTTCCCTGTGATTTTTGGATTTGATCCCCTCTGTATGTCTTATTATCCCCCTTGCTAAATATATTTTTATCTTTATGTATTAATAAAAATATGCTTTTTATTGAATATTCCAGTGTCTATTCACATTTTTTGGTAGGATTCCTGTAAAACACTGCGGGTACACAGATGTCGTGTGCACATGCCCTTTAAATCAGGCTGAGAGCAGCAGATCCAAGAATATACCTGATTAAGTTCAGATATGGATGTAATCAGCATTTATATAATTACTTTTTTATTAAAGGTGTTTGTTCTATAAATGTATTTGTGTAGTTTTCTTATTATCGATACAAATATTCTATGGATTATGTAACTGAGTACATGTAAAGGAAAGCTATTCTGCGTACCCATGATCAGATGGGTTCTAACCTTGAAACTCTGACCTAATAAAAACAATACACCCAAGTAATAAAAAAAATTGATTTCTGTAAATCATGACAGATGCACAAGAGGTCAAAGCCACAGAAAGGTGCAGTATGTCGTAAATCACAAGAGCCCTGAACTTTTCTTTGCTCTTGTTAATCCCGTACCTCATAAGTTGGGGGCTGATGAAGAGAAATGCAGTGTACAGAACCATTAACAGTGCACTAAATAGGTAGTGGTGGCCAAAACATTGAGCGATGATCTTTAGTAGTGACTGGTTATTCATCTGCATACTGGGATTTTTCAGGAGAATTTCAGTCTCATTCTGATCTTCTTGATAAACCTGAATATCATTCTTCTCCTTAGCATTAGAGAACTTTGTGTGAACCTCCAACCTGCAATGATAGAAAAAGACACAATCTGTCACGCAAGGTGAGGAAAGGAATAAGTGTACAATGACGGGAAAAAGGGTAAGGGGGAGTGGAGAGCCCTAGGCAGATCTAATATCATCCTGTCTACCCCATCATCCCTATATAGGTTCGCACTTATCACTGAGCAGGAACCTAAACCCTGAATGTCCCTAGAGCTAAGCCATAGGGAAGGGACGGGGTGCGCACTAGTCAGGCCCCACTACAAACTAAAGACAACAAGGTAAACAAACAAAGGAGATTCACAGAGAGAGGTAACGCCAACTGTCTTCCAAGGGAACCAAAGAAGAACCTAGTCGACTACTAGTACTCCAAGCCTGGACAGAGGAACATAGAACTATCACCGGCGACTCTCTGGAGAAACAGATTTTCTAACTACCAAGCAAGGGTGTGTCAATCAGCAGCAAAAGGTGGAGGTCGCCTCTGGGTCCTGAAGGAAGGATATAACTATATTACAGAGACGAGAGGATGAAAAAGGTATCTGCAATGCCAAGCGCAGTGACCTTCTGTAGCCGGATCCAGAGAGACTGTCTGTCACACCTGACACACCATCACACAATCCTTTAGGGAAATGCAACTCTGACTTCACTGAAAATGGCGCCACTCCAGGACGTAGGTTTTAAGAGTTTTTGCTTTAACATGGGCCGTCAAGCGATTAAGAAGCGGTTGCCCAGTAGTGGACAACCCCCATATGTTCATCGTTATTTTTTCTGATATATGGGGGAAAAAAATTAGTAGGGCATTATACAGCACACACAATACAAAAGAAACATAGTGGTATACTTCTCGTACTTTTCTGTGGTACGCCAGTATTACCACGATGATTGAATTTAACTTACGGTTTACGCTTATGCCATTGTCTTTGGATCTCTTTTGAAAATTGTAATAAAATTTCTTCAGCAGTGTCTGATTTTCTCAGAGACCAAACATCATCTGATTTTAATGGATGTTTATAACCCCTAAACATTATTCTGAAAAGAAGAGAAAGAAGAAGAAATTAAAGTGGCATCCACGTGGTAGTCGTATTTTCAATCTAGTTTCCCCATCTCATAAATCAATAGTATATCACTCTGGGAACCCTACATATCCTGAATATGAAGGCGCTGCATCACCTTTAGGCTGGGAATAAACAGATATCTGGCGACTTTGGTCGCTACACCTGCCGCTAGTTGTCGTTGCTACAATACAAGTGAATGGGGTCACATTGCAACCTCAAAGTTACTACAATAAGCAAGTTGCTAAAAATCCAATGCTGTTGGACTTCTTGTCACTTGCTGGTTTCATTTAATTCAAACATCGAATGGATAGTTTGCGCTGACACTGATGCACCCTGAACCTGCAGAAAACCTTGGATTTCTTTGGAACTTGATTGGGGCTGCTTATCCATCATCCAGACCATCCTGGGTTGCAACCTTTCATCAGTTTTTTTCTGACGTCCACATCCAGGGAGATTAGCTACAGTGCCATGGGTTGTAGGCTTCTTGATTATGTTGTGCTCGGTGGACAAAGGAACATCAAGATCTCTGGAGATGGACTTGTAACCTTGAGATTGTTGATATTTTTCAACATTTGTGGTTCTCAAGTCCTCAGACAGTTTTCTTCTCCTCTTTTTGTTCTCCATGCTTAGTATGGCGCACACACAGACACACAATGAAAAGATTGAGTCAACTTCTCCACTTTTTATTTGGTTTCAGGTGTGATTTTCATATTGCCCACACCTGTTACTTTCCACAGGTGAGTTTAATCGAGCATCACATGCTTGAAACAAAGTTGTTTATCCACAATTTTGGAAAGGAGCCAACAATTTTTTTCTGGCCCATTTTTTGGGTTGTGTGAAATGATGTCCAATTTGCCTTTTTTCCCTCTGTTTTTTTTGTGTTGTTCCAATACAGACACAGCAAATAAGCATATGTATAACAAAACATGTGTAATTGCTAAAATATTCAGGGAGAAATACTTAATTTTCTGGAATGATTTCAAGGGTGCCAACACTTCTGGCCATGACAGTATAAAATATACATATACAGTACATTAACACACATTATAATAGATAGATAGATAGATAGATAGAGAGAGAGAGCTATACATACATATATACACAACCAACACCTGTCACAAAATTAAATGTAGTCACTCCAAGCAATTCATATAACAACACACATTATCCCTGGTTGTTGCCTTAAAGGGATAAACTGGAGACAAGACACAATAGAAGACTAAAAAGTATATTTTATTATTAAATTCTTTAAAAATATTTTTTACACACATTAAAAATTTAAGCAGGAAAATGTTTTTTCAGCTATACAGGAACATGTAAGTGGGTCCCAAACCGAGGGCTGAATATGAGGGCTAGTTAAGCTAAAAGCATATATTATAAGATATTATCCTACGGCTCAAGTTCAATGGACTGGTTTCAAAAACAGAAAGAAAAACAAAGTGCTAGTGCTCCATATTTACCCGTAGAAACCTACACTGCTAGTGCCTCATATAGAGACTATAGGAACCGTATATACCTGTTACCCAATCTATAAGGAAGAAATTGCCTACTAGTATAATCTACCCACTCCATTTATAATACTTCATTGCCAAGGTCCTATTAGTAAAGGTCCACAATAATATGGGTCCAAAGCGGCAAGTCACCGAGACCACAATGAGGCGTAAAAAGGAAGGGCACATTACCTATAGCCAAGGGAAGAAAGAGGATATAACCCACAGTTCCTGATGCTGCACCCCGACGACACCGTTTCGCCACGCTTCTTCCAGGGGGCATCCTAGTAGGCAATTTCTTCCATATAGATTGGGTAACAGGTATATACGGTTCCTATAGTCTCTATATGAGGCACTAGCAGTGTAGGTTTCTACGGGTAGATACGGAGCACTAGCACTTTATGTTTTTCTTTCTGTTTTTGAAACCAGTCCATTGAACTTGAGCAGTAGGATAATATCTTATAAATATATGCTTTTAGCTTAACTAGCCCTCATATTCAGCCCTCGGTTTGGGACCCACTTACATGTTCCTGTATAGCTGAAAAAACATTTTCCTGCTTAAATTTTTAATGTGTGTAAAAAATATTTTTAAAGAATTTAATAATAAAATATGTTTTTTAGTCTTCTATTGTGTCTTGTCTCCAGATTATCCCTGGTTGTTGCCTTAAAGGGATAATGTGTGTTGTTATACATATATACACGCACATACATATATATATGTATGTATGTGCGTGTATATATGTATGCATATCTATCTCTCTCTCTATATTTAGATGGATAGATAGATAGTTCTATCCATCTATATATATCTATATATATATATATCTATATCTATATATGTATATAGTACAGACCAAAAGTTTGGACACACCTTCTCATTTAAAGATTTTTCTATATTTTCATGACTATGAAAATTGTACATTCACACTGAAGGCATCAAAACTATGAATTAACACATGTGGAATTATATACTTAACAAAAAAGTGTGAAACAACTGAAAATATTACAATGAGAAGGTGTGTCCAAACTTTTGGTCTGTACTAATATATATATATATATATATATATATATATATATATATATATATATATATATATATATATATATATATATATATATATATATATATATATATATATATATATATATACACACAGTGGTGGCCAAAGGTATTGGCACCCCTGCAATTCTGTCAGATAATACTCAGTTTCTTCCTGAAAATGATAGCAATCACAAATTCTTTGGTATTATTATCTTCATTTAATTTGTCTTCAATAAAAAAACACAAAAAGAATTGTCCTAAAGCCAAATTGGATATAATTCCACACCAAACCTAAAAAAGGGGGTGGACAAAAGTTTTGGCACTGTTTGAAAAATCATGTGATGCTTCTCTAATTCGTGTAATTAACAGCACCTGTAACTTACCTGTGGCACCTAACAGGTGTTGGCAATAACAATCACACTTGCAGCCAGTTAACATGGATTAAAGTTGACTCAACCTCTGTCCTGTGTCCTTGTGTGTACCACATTGAGCATGGAGAAAAGAAAGAAGACCAAAGAACTGTCTGAGGACTTGAGAAACCAAATTGTGAGGAAGCATGAGCAATCTCAAGGCTACAAGTCCATCTCCAAAGACCTGAATGTTCCTGTGTCTTCCGTGCACAGTGTCATCAAGAAGTTTAAAGCTTATGGCACTGTGGCTAACCTCCCTAGATGTGGACGGAAAAGAAAAATTGACGAGAGATTTCAACGCAAGATTGTGCGGATGGTGGATAAAGAACCTCGACTAAAATCCAAACAAAATAGGAGGCATTACTTATTGACTGACCCTCGTATATATATATATATTTATTATACATACATACACGTTTTAGGGATTCACACTCTCAGGCATCAGGTAGCGTTCACACAGGCAATGTGGCTTGGTCCAAACAGGTGCAGTTTTATTGCTTTCATAAAACTCCAAGGGATTCAAAACCAAAAAACAGCCTCTTCTGGGCACAAAGGTATCGCAGCAAATAAACCGTTCATTCATCAGGCACATATACAGTATGTCAGTGTGGGCTCACCCGAACAGATTACAGTCCTTCTCCCGGAGCAAACTTCATACACAGAAAAGTCACGATCCTACCAGTCTTGGTATCCCCTTCAGCCGGAGCTCCAGCAGCTTCCAGCGCCAAACAGAAGTGTTCAACTCCAGGCACAGTGAACAGGCTGCAGCTTCCACATGGTTCTCTGCACGCACAGACTGCTCAGCTTTCCTAGTTGACCCATGCAATCTCCATTCAGACAGAGATCCCATCACATGTCTCTCTCAGCTACAGCTCACATTTTTGCGGGTCACTCACCAGCCGCACACTCCAGTCTGCTCCATCCAGCAGACTGACAAACCTAGTGAACACGGGTCCTGGCTACAAGTAAAAAAAAAACTAGGCAGGTGCATCTAATCAAAACCTGCCGAGCACACACACACGCATATACATATACACACACATATGTGCATACGTGGAACATTACTCAGTTTGACTAATTCTCTACAGTTTTACTTCTGTAAAGTCACTTACTCTGTAAACCAGCTGAAAGTAACTTTGGAAAGGAAAGATGCACTTGACAAAGGGCATGGATTCTGGTGCAAGGAAACAATATTGACATAAGTCATAATGCAAACAAAGCAGTTATTGATTTTTTTTACTGTATTCATATTTCTATTTACCTTCTTATTTGAACACTCATCTCTTTAAGACATATCTGCTTGACAAATATTTATATCAACTGTCTTGGTTGTTTAGGTATTTTCTTAACTCTGCAAAGCTTGTAATTAATACAAAACAACAACTACATAATCTAAGCAAAAGCTGGAGCTTTAGAAATGGGTCCAATAAACATATAGTCGGACGTATGCGACTGTACGCTCTTATAGCTGAAAAGGTCTGCCAAGTTCCAGCAAAAAAGCAAATGCCAAAAGTACACCCTCTCCATTATTTTGACCATTAAAGTGGAAATAAATAACAATGGCAAAGACGACATACCATGTCATTTTTTACACTGGTGAAAAACGGTGGTCGATCATTGAAGAATGACAGAATGCACTGGAACAGCACCAGTAAGAAGTACAGCATAAACAGGGTGTAGCGCAGTCGGTTAATTTCTACTGCCTTAACGAAAAGGAACAATAGCGTTAAAATATTAAATTTCACTGTAAGATTTTTCATGCAATAACTTTTTTCTATTTGTATGACAACTATTTTTGTCTAATTTCCAAAATGTATGGAATATATGTATCTGTATTTCACAAAACAATGGCCCCTCTTAAGCCTATGTTCACATCTGGGTCATGATTTCTATCAAAGATATAGAAAAATTAAAAATAACTGTCTAGTTCCCCGCTTCATCTTTAATGATCAGTGTCATTTATCCATACCTGGGAAAGGGCTATTGTGATTTTGGTTCTCAGCTGGAAAACTGCACAAATCAAAGTCAGTATCCAGAATACCAGCAGGAGAGCTGATGAGTGGACGCCTCGTATCCTCTCATATTGGATAAGACATGTGGCAAGGAGCTAGAAATTAGAAATAAAAAAGGTCAACGTGAACATAAACATATAAGGGTTTATGCCTTATAAGTGTTTGCAATCCACAGTGCCCATTTTCCCTTAAAAAAAAAAACTCTGTCCCCAGGTATTGGATACCTAATCTGGGAGCAGCACAATGTACGACAGATACCCTCATTCCAGCAATGTGTCACTTACCAGACTGCTTGCTGCAGTTTTGATAAAATCATTGGTAAACCTGCTAGATATTTGTGAGCACTGTATAACCCTGCCCCCACAGCTTTCTGCCTATGCACAGTGTACACAGAAAACTGCCAATCAGTGGTGGAGGCGGTGTTCTACAGAGCTCAGCATTCAGAGAACTGGTAGATCTGCAGCAGAGAAAATTGTGATTTTATCAGAACTGCCGCAAACAGGTCAACAAGTGACACATTGCTGGAATCAGGGTCTCTGCTCTCAGATTAGGTAGCAAAAACTTCTGATGGAGGTTTTTCAGGCCCCTAGTCATCTGGAGATTAAAGGCCACAATCAGGAATGACCCATATACCAAAATCAGTGAGGAAAGTGCTGATTGAGTGAGTCACTGAATAGGGGTTGTGTGCCCCCCTTTATAGGGATAGCTGGGTCTCAAAGATAGACCTTTACCTTTAACGTTATTTTTGCTATACCCTCTAGATATTCTAGAATAGACTAAAGGGTTGATCCAGCTTTTAAAAACTGATATCTTATCCTTACCGCAAGTGATCAATATTAGACTGATGGGTGCGTGACTATCACACCACCTCTGATCAAAAGTACAGCGCAGACAAGTATGAACCACTGATAGCGGGGAGCCGATAATCATACCCCCCCAACGATCTAGTGATGGCTTACCTACAAGGCTCATGCAGATGACCATAGTTTTGGTCCAAGTGCGATCTATCAAATTAGCGGTTAGCACCAAGACCAATTTTATTCAATGAGGCCGTGCACATGTGCGATCTTTTTCCTCGGACCAAGCGTTCCATGGAAAAAAAAATTGCAGCATGCATGATTTGCCTCCGATATCAGGTTGCACTCACCCATTCATGTCTGAGCCCATGGAAAACTTTGGACTGCACATCAGAGTGTGGTCAGATTTTCACGAATTGTCAAAGTAGAGAAGGTGGAGATTTTCTATTTCTCCACATATGAGAAAAACGGATCACACTTGGAGCACAGTCTGACCTGTGTCTGAATGGAGAAGATGGAAAAACTTTATTTTTTCTCTCCACCTCTGAGTAAATCGGATCAGAGTCAGGTCCAAGTGTGATCAGTCAGATCAGAGCGGGATCAGAGCGGGATCAGAGCGGGATCAGAGCGGGATCAGAGCGGGATCAGAGCGGGATCAGAGCGGGATCAGAGCGGGATCAGAGCGGGATCAGAGCGGGATCAGAGCGGGATCAGAGCGGGATCAGAGCGGGATCAGAGCGGGATCAGAGCGGGATCAGAGCGGGATCAGAGCGGGATCAGAGCGAGATCAGAGCGAGATCAGAGCGAGATCAGAGCGAGATCAGAGCGAGATCAGAGCGAGATCAGAGCGAGATCAGAGCGAGATCAGAGCCATCTGCACCTGCCCTTAGGATAAATGATCAATCTGTAAAGGCTGAATAAACCCTTTAATATAAAAATACCACTTTCTATTTAAGAGCCTTATATTAAAACTATTAATTTAAAGGGGTATTCCCAGCTCACACATTTATGACTTATCCATAGGATACACCGTAATTGTATAGTAGATACAGGTCCCACCAATGAGACGGGCTTCTCTCTTGAGAATGGAGCACTGCGAGTGGAGAGTTGGCAGGTTGCTACCGGTGGAGAGTTGGCGGGTCGGAACCCCCTTCGTATGTATATATATATATCCCGGTTTCCTCTACTCTGACAGGGCTTTGGTCTACAGGTACATGCAGGTGCTATAAACTATACATTCATACAGCTTTTACTATATAACTTGCTTCTTTTAACATCGCTGTTAATACTAGTCATGACCAAAGTTGATTTTTACCACAAATCAGTGCAGATTATTCATTAAGCCACAATATTTCCTTTACCATAGCTGCTCCAACGAGAAGTGGGCTAATCAGGAGAACTGGAGGCTCAGTAATATTGTGTGTCATGTTCCACACAGTGTAGAAAAGTTCGGTATAGCAGATAAGTGCCAACAAAGCGGAAAGACACTGCAACGAGAAAAAGACAAATCCTGGAATCATGAACATGAGA
This sequence comes from Phyllobates terribilis, assembly GCF_046119375.1. Lineage (NCBI taxonomy): Eukaryota > Metazoa > Chordata > Amphibia > Anura > Dendrobatidae > Phyllobates > Phyllobates terribilis. Next base: position 219,832,652 of record NW_027362769.1, on the reverse strand, counting down.
AAAATTATATTTGCACAACAATATACGGATATGGGCAGATCTATGAGAATGTATCATCTGCTGCATGATCGATCGCAAATCAATGACACCGCGTCCACTACTGTGATAGCTATGGAAATTAACACAAGTATGCTACTTTTCCTATTTATGGCATGATAAATCCTGCCTATGGCCTAAGTGTTGTGATTTAACTTTATAGGATTAATAAAGGAGTCTGTAGAGGAATATACCACAAAAAATGAGATTTATTGCAACTATGGTTTCAGAGTTGGTTCCACTCCTTCAGGTATCTGAAGGAGTTGAACCAACACCGAATTGCATTGTTTTAATAAATCGCTTTTTCCAATACTCATGGCATCCTTGGCACCAGCCTTCCACAATTCATGCTCCACCCGGGTGGGTGTGAGTCCAGAGGCCATTATAGCCTCAGCCCTCTGATGATGCCCATCTAGGTGAAACTTGTTGGGAAGGCTATGAGTTACTCTTAACTAGCTTTAGTGGTTGTTGTATATACTATCAACTATACTTACCCTCCTAGTGCTATACAAATTCATGTACTGCAGCCATGATTTAAGTAGGACAATATAGCCTTAAATTAATATTAATAACCAATAGGGTAGGGAACCCTTAAACACAGAAATCCAATAAAATATAGAAATAACACAAGACCACTTTAGTGTTTTTAAAAAAATAGTATAGACCACTTTTTATTAATTAAATTAAATAAAAGTCAAGTTTTAATCACAATCCCTTAAATAGGGTTCACTCTGGGTAATGCGTTAGTAAGAATTTTCATCCCTAGACTGTTTGTTAAACACTCGTTAGCATGTCATTATCCGGTCATGCTTTTAACCTCACAATCTTACTGACATGATTAACTAATAAAGATTAGAAGAATTTTATTCCGTGAAGATGGATGTTCTTTTAAGCTACAGCCTGGTTATACAGTAACATACCCTCACTGGTAAAATGCTGCAAAAAAAAAAGTGGATAGTATTTAATTTTATTTCTTTTGGTACTAACAGTTTTCAAACAGCTAAAAAGAAACTTTAGGGTGTCGTGCACACAGGTCTTATCTACTATGGATATACTTCAGCAAACAGTCTACCGCTGCAGATTTCGGCACAGAAATTGTGTTGATTTGTAGGACATTTCTGGAAAGTGTCAAAAATAAAGATCAAAGTTTAAACAAAACAAAAACCACAAGAATAGAGGGCCCCACCTAGGATGATTAGTAGATATTTTCAATGTTATAATTAAATATTTGGGTGCTTTTCTGGTATATAGTGACATTAAGAAAAAGAATACGGAGAGATTAGTCGTATATCAACAGTGTTAATATATAAAAATTGCCTACCCAACCAAAAGTGGATTCCAACAATAAGGTGCTTACAGAGGAAACTATATGAACATTAGGCACTGATTAACCCTGCTGTTCTGTTCGGGTCAATATTAGTGATGAGCGAAGACTAAAATGCTCGGGTACTCGTTGTTTGAGTCAAGCAAATTGGAATGCTCGAGTGCTCGGACCGAGTAACAAGCCCAATGTAAGTCTATGGGAAACTCGAGCATTTTTCAGGCGGCTCCCCCCGGCGGTCTGCAGAGAGCCTTAAAATTACCCAAATCGATGGGAACAGTGCTCAAATGACATGGGGACAGCATGGGGAAGACCCCTGGAAGCATTTCTGACTCCCAGGTCACTGCTACAACAACATTGTCAGAGTATTACGCTATTTTTACCGACTCACAATAAAACATACCAAAACAAATCCAAAAAGGATTTTCCTGGGAAATATGTTAAGGAACATCGTTTCCAGGGTAATGACTTGTATATAAAGCAAAATAAAATAACCAAAAATAAAAATGCTCCTCCACATCTTGGTCTATGTTCACAGCGTTTTTGATGCGTTTTTGCATTGCTTTCAACAGTGACAAATGCATTCACCGTGAAATGTCATTTTAAAATTTTACAACCTTATCTGGCCATGTGGTGTGTGAGACATGATCAGACACCTCCTGTTTCATTTATGATGGAGGGACTCTGAAAGTCACAAAGCCTATTTTTATAGGGCCATCAGGCGGCCCTTACTATTCTTAAAGGGCCAGCAGTCGGTCCTCACTATTGTTAGAGAGCCATCAGCCGGCTATGCTTTGTTGTTCCGATTATTAACGAGTGGGTCTCATACTGTTATTGCGTTTGCAGTGACTGCAAGGTCTGCCAAAAATTTGGATGCAACCCAATACCACTTTGAAGAGACAGACTAGGGTCTCAGTAAAAAAAAAATGTTCCCATTATAAAGGAGCGGGTCTCCTATAGTGGTAATGCCCACGCTGTGACTGCAAGGGCTGCCAAAAATTGAGAAGAACCCCACTAACAATTTAAAAACACATAGAGCTGGGCCATAGTAATGGAATGTTCCCAGTAGAAAGAAGAGGGTCTGCTATACAGTTATAGGGTATGCAGTGAGTCCAACGGCTGCCAAAATTTGAGAAAAAACCCACTAACAATTTAAAGACACAGAGCTGGGCCACAGTAATGGCTGCCAAAAATTTGGAGGAACTCCAATGCCCCTTGCAGGAGACGTAGAGGTCGGAGGGCCTCCTGAAAACAATGTTCCCATTATTAGGAAGTGGGTCTCCCATACTGTTTGCCTATGTAGTGAATGCAACGTCTGCCAAAAATTTGCGGGAACTCCAATGCCCCTTGCAAGAGACGTAGATATGGTGGTGATATGGTGGTGGAGGATGAGGAGTAGGAGGAGGACAAGAGCAAATAGACAAAATCAGGAAGCGTATACCCATGTCTGGGAGTGAAGACAGACATGCATGGGAATAGAGTTAAACCTCCCAAAAAAAGACACTGGATTTGAGTTTATGTTACTCTGCTATCATTCGGTGGTGTTGAGAAGTCTGGCCCAATCCAGCCCTTGTTCATTTTTATAAGAGTCAGCCTGTCAGCATTTTCAGTTGACAGGCGGATGCACTTATCGGTTATAATTCCACCGGCGGCACTAAAAACCTGCTCTGATAAAACGCTAGAGGCAGGGCAAGCCAGGACCTCCAAGACGTAGAGAGCCAGTTCATTCCACGTGTCCAGCTTGGATACCCAATAATTATAAGGCACAGAGGAATCACAGAGGAATCACAGAGGACGTTGGTATGGTCGGCAAGGTACTCCCTCACCATCTTCCGAAACTTTTCCCTCCTTGAAAAAGTACCCCACACCTCAGGGCCTGTTTGATGGGAGGGTCTGAGAAAACTGTCCCAGAAGTTAGACAGACAGTGTTCTCCTGCCTCTGCTGGATTGCATTTGTGTCTCTCTCGCCTGTACGCCTTGGTTGACCAACGAACCGTGACCTCTGCCGCCAGCGTTTTGAGATGGGAATTTTTTTTAATAATTCCGCAACAAGGGTCTTCTCGTACTGCACCATTTTATTAGGCCTGTCCTGCAAGGGAATGAGAGACAAAGTTCTCCCTGTAGTGTGGGTCTAGAAGCGTCACCAACCAGTAATGACTGTCACCCAAAATTTGGACAACGCGAGGGTTTACAGGAAAGGCAGCGTAACAAACTCAGCCATATGTGCCAGACTGCAAAGAGGCAAGACTTCCGTGTCCTCACCAAGAGGACAATTGACCATGCTCTACTCCTCATCCTCATCCCTGTCCTCAGGTCACCCACGCTGTACAGACTATATGACCATAGTACCGTCTATAGCGCAGGAAACTAGCTCCTGTTCTTACTCCTCTTCCTCCTCATTGTCACCCAATCCACATTGGGATGAGATGAGGCTGGGCTGTGTGGAATTACCCTATATGATTCCTTGCTCCATCTCCTCGTACTCCGCCTGCAATGCATCCTCTTTAATTGTGAGCAGAGAGCGTTTCAGAAGACAGAGAAGCGGGATGGTGACACTAATTATGGTGTCATTGCAGCTCACCATCTTGGTGAAGTCCTCAAAGTTTTGGAGGATTGTACATATGTCTGACATACATGCCCACTCCTGAGGTCTTATGTGTGGAGTCTGACCTGAATATCGACAGCCTAGTTGATGCTGGTAGTCAACAACTGCCCTTTTCTACTCACAAATCCTTCCCAACATCTGCAATGTAGAGTTTCAATGCATGGGGACATCGTAGATCAGTCGGTGAGCTGGAAGCTGCAAACGCTGCTGAAGCACGGCAAGGGCGGCGGAAACTGTAGCGGACTTTCTAAAATAGGCACACACGCTGTGTACTTTGACAAGCAGATCCAGCAGATCTGGGTAGGTTTTGAGAAATAGCTGAACCACGAGGTTAAGCACATGGGCCAGGCATGGTACGTGTGAGCTTGCCTTGCCTCAGAGCCACCACCAGGTTTCGGCCATTGTCACACACGACCATGCCTGGCTGTAGGTCAGCCACAGATCTGCCTGCTCTTTCAGAGCTGTCCACAACTCTTCAGAACTGTGCGGTTTGTAACCAAAGCATATTAGCTTCAGCACAGCCTGTTGCCGCTGGGCTGAGGCAGTGCTACAGTGCTTTTAGCTTGCGATTGATGTGGTCATTTCAGAGATGGAGGCTGAAGAGGAGGAGGTGGTGCAGGAGCAACCCTGATTGACCCAGGGCCCGCAATCCTTGGCGTCGGGAGGTCGTGTCCCAAGGTCCGACTGGGTCCCGGCTTCCACTGTATTAACTCAGTGTGCCGTCAGCCAGATGTACTGTCCCTGCACACAAGCACTTGTCCACGTGTCCGTGGTAAGGTGGACTTTCCCAGTAACTGCATTGTTGAGGGCACGACTAATGTTGTGGGACACGTGCTCGTGTAATGCGAGGACGGAACACCGAGAGAAATAGTGGCAGCTGGGGACCGAGTACCGAGGGATGGCCGCCGCCATCAGGTTGCAGAATGCTTCCGTCTCCACGAGCCTAATAGGCAACATTTCTAGCGCAAGCATTCGCGAAATGTGAGAATTTAGTAGTGTGGCCTGTGGGGCGTTGGCTGCATATTTGCGCTTGAGTTACAAGGACTGGAGCAGGGTCAACTGAACGCTGCACTGGGATAAGGACGTGCTTGCTGACTGTGCTAGTTGAGTGTGTGCAACGACAGGTGCAGGGCAGGAGGCATCTTGGCTTGAGCCATGGACAGGGGATTGGCGTGCACGCACAACAGCGGAAGGAGCAGTTGTGTCACCCGCAGACACTGTTGCTGGACCCTGGGGTTTGGCCCACTTAGTTGGGTGCTTTGCTGCCATGTGCCTGATCATGCTGGTGGTGATCAGGCTGCTACTTTTGCTACCCCTGCTGATGGAGGCCTGGCAGGTTTGGGGTTATCTGCGGAGTCTTTAAAAATTAACCAGACTCGGGAAGACATAACAGTTGTACTGACAACTTCCGTCATGTTGGCGTTACAAGGAACGCTTTCCTGTCTTGTGTCTGCAGCCACCACACTGCTTCTTCCTGCCTGTTGTGGTGCTACGCCTCCTTCACCCTGTGTGCTGCTGTCCTTGCTCTCTATGTCCCCCTGCCAGGTTGGGTCAGTTACTATATCATCCAACACCTCGTCTTCCACTTCCGCACCCTGGTCCTCCTCCTGACTTTGTAGAAATTGTGTCTCATCATCATCATTCACTTCCTGCAACAGTAATTACACTTTCCCACTGTTGCCTTCGTGTGACCGTGGCTGCTCCAATATTTGGGCTTCGCTACACGCAATCTCCTCTTGACTCGCTTGAAGCTGGCCGGGCAAGAGGCCCGAATCTACAAATGGAAAAGTGAACAGCTCTTCTGAGTGTCCAAGTGTGGGATCAGTTGTCTCCGGGCACTCGGCATGGTGGGAGGAAGGAGGTTCAGGGTGAGGAATATGCGGTCCAGACTTACGGCTACTGAAACTTGGCCGTGTGGAAGACAGGGTGGTGGTGGTGCCAAAAGACAGGGTCCAAAGTGACTGGAAGCATTATCTGCTATCCAGCCAACAACCTTTTGACACTGCTCTGGGTTCAATAGTGTTGTGCTGCGGTCCCCTAGTAATTGGGACACAAAGGTCGAGTGACAAAATGTGGGGCTTTGTTGTGGCACAATTTCAGCTTGCCCATGGCCACGTCCTCGGTCTCTGCATGCACCATCACCAGCAAGTCTACTTCCCCGTCCCTTGCCCATTTTAAATGGAGGACACTATTTTCCACATTCACGAGAAATGGCTGATTTTGGAACGCAGTTACATGTGATACATGTGATAGAGAACCACAGTTTTAAATAGCAGGCCTGTAATTCACTGATACTATTCTTCACAGACACCTAGTGTGAATAGCTTAACCGACACACTGCAACAGAATTGGAACAGATCTGGCTGTATTCTGTAGTGCTAACAAGCAAATGGAGCACAAAAATGGTGTACTCTGGATTGATTTTTAAGCAAATAACCAGGATTAAGATTAAAAAAAATTGCCCTGGCCCCTGATATCTAGGGCGATGTCTACAAATATCTGAAATTATTACAGCAGCAGACAGGACATTCAACAGACCCTTTTGTGTTATATGCACTACAGTCTGCCAAATACACTGCCTGCCTACCTCCTGCCTAGCAATGATTATATGCTGGATTAGTCCTCAGAAGGACTGTTAGTTCAGATATAGATAGAGATATATAGATGTATATAGATAGAGATATACATATGTATATCTGATCTATCTTGTGGAATACTTTTACTAACTATAAACAAGCAAATCTCTCCCTCACACAGCATCACCTCTCCCTACTCTGTCTGGTTCCGGAGTGACTATGACTAACATGACCGCGCCAGGTCTGATATAGACCTGATGACGCTGTGCGGCCAGCCAATCACTGTAATGCCACAACCAACATGGCTGCGGCATTACAGTGTGTGGCAGGTAATCCCTGCATGTTTATTGGCACTCTAAAGAGCGCCAAACATGCAGGGAGGGGACCCGAGCTCCCGCCGAGCAACCCCGGAAATACTCGACTAGCACAGTGATGCTCGGGCGAGTACAGAGCAGTGGCGAGCGCGTTCGCTCATCACTAGTCAATATGACCCAACCTGTTAATTTTGACATTTAGCTACTCTAAGCGGATTACTTGAATACCAGTTGCATTATTTAACTATGTGAACATGGTTGGTCAAAAGCAGATGAAAAATGAAAATTAAAACTTCAGTTTGCTTTATTTTATTTAGAGAAAGCTTGTACAGGTTCACTTATTGCTATATTCAGGCATTCTTACATTATGAACAGAAATAACTCACATGTGCTTTACATAAATATTTACTACGACTAGGACATGTAATAATAATTTTATCACATGAAGATGGACAAATGCTGCATCTTTTCATTATTAGGCTTTTTCCAGTGCTGGTGGAGGCCGTGGGTTCGCTTTGATGAGCAGCTGGATGCGGTTTACTATGGCTGCTGCTCCTCCACTTCGGGGTTTTACTTTTCTTCTTAAAATAGATGGCATAAGAAGTGACTTTCCTAATTCTTCTTCGTTTATGCAGTTTATTGGCGTTCCAATCGTGGTTTATTTCACGCCATACATCAAATGCATTGTAGAAAGATATATCAACAATGTTATAAAATAAAACCATTGGCCACCGATTGGTTTTGCGTCTGATTGTGTACTTAGCTATTCGTTTATCTCGTGGATCAACTGCCCTTTTTGGTGGATTATCTAATATCATCAGCGGCTTTTTGTCTTCTCGACTACTTTCTGTATTGTCATGGTGCATTGTGCTCATCAGAATGACCGGTTTGTTTTTTGGAGGGTGGGGGGGGATGTAAGAAACCACTGTCGTATCTCCAGTAAAGTAAAACGTTGAACTATGAACATTTCTTTTACCATGTGGCAGTTCAGGCTAACTTTCTTACAGTGCCTAGCATCGTAAGTTTTAGTTTTAGCAACAGCTGCCCCAGTTGGTGCGATGTAAAAAATGTCACATTTTGCCCTCTTAGTCCAAACGTCAAATCTGAAACTACTTGCATTCCCGGATTCTTTTCAGATTTTTCTCCAGGCTTTTTCCTTTATAGACATGAGCGTTTAGAGGGTATGAACTGCTGCTGTGACAAAGTGTCCATATCTGATGTACTTTGCTGGCTTTCTCGGTATATATTGCGTGAACAGACACCTACCTCGGAATGCCACAAGTTGTTCATGCCTCATTAGATTCAACTTCAGAATCAGAATTCTCGTAATCCCTTTCCCCATCACTTATGTGGTCTTTATCTTCGGACACTTTCTCATAGTTGGATATCTTTTTCAGAATCTGAGGCGTTGGCAAGCTTTTACAATTCAATTGTAATTGTTCTTGTATGTATACCCCTTTTTCACATGTAAAGTGCCATGGAATAAATGGCGCTATAATAATAAATAATAATAATTCAGCTTCACTCAATGTGGGCCTTCGCCACAAAGTTTTATCCAACTTTCAAAATAATGGAAACTCTTGACTTTCATGGGATAAAATCAGCGTTGTGCAATAAAATAGCACTATATAGATAAACAACAACAAAATTGCAGCAAACACTAACCAGTGTAGCAACAATAAGCGCTTATATACTACAGCGAAACAGACCTGTACTCAAAGCAAATCCATTTGCAATAACTTGCAAATGTATTGAGCGCATGGACCTGCAAGAACTGGAGAAATCGATAAACAATAGTAGATGCAATAAATAATCCACAATGATACTATAAGTCATTTATGTGACTTATACAGATCTCCTGACATATTTCCAAACACTATCGGGTCATATTGACCCGAACAGTACATATGTAACAATTATTATTTCATGCAAAAAAAAAGTAAAAAAAAAAACACCACAAACACTAATATCCATAAACAAATTCACCTAACCACGATTTGCAGATCCTCATAAATCAGCAAATTGACAAACTTTTTTTTGAGTCAAATATACCAGAACACTACAGTAGGGTTAACCTATCAGTTCTGAAGGAATTTTTATTTTTTGTAATAATGGAAGTTTGGCTGTGATTTAAGAAATCAGTGTAAAGTACTGAAAAAAAGTGCATAGAATTTACACCTAAAATGGATATGCTCCAATGGTAAAGGTTAGTTCGCGAATCTGATTTTTCCACATACGAGAAAAAGGGAAAGAGTATTCTGATCAGACTTTGATTAGAGTGTGGACTGAGTGGCATCCATTTTTCTCGTACGTGGAGAAATTAAAAAAAATAAATAAATAAAATTGCTCCTTTGTGAAAATTGGACTGCACTTGGATGTCATCAGAGTCCGTTCGGATTTTTTGATGGACCTATTGACTTGCATTGCTGATTTTGATCCAACCCATGGTTAGAAATCAAACATGTGTTCACGATTTTCCACAGACCTCTCAATCCCCAAAAACTCATGGACGTGTGGAAGGCCCCATAGACTATCACGGATACAAGTGCTATCCATGAAAAACATGCATGGTACTCAAAAATCGGATGAGCCCTAACAAACCACTGTGTGCTTGGGGAACTGCATGGATCAGGTAAGATCTGAGCTGTTTGATGTATTTGCATTCATTAAATCTTTTTTTGGCCATGATTTTTTGAAAGAAAAATATGGAATTTTTTACATAAGTTTATTTGAGAAAAAAAACAAAACAAACCTTCATTAACAAAACTCACACAAATTCATATTATTGATTCTCTTCAGATCAGCGGTGTAACAGCTGTCTGGCAGCCGCTCATTTCGCCCATTTCAGATGTTAATGAACGGAATATGGCAGGGTCTATAATCCATCATATGTTCCCCGCAGGGTGTTTGATATACAAGTGTCTATCATGTTGTTATTCCCCTGTGCTCAAACAGGGGCCAGATCCTTAACCGTCCCCAAGGGTCTCCTGTAGCTGCTCGCTCTGACATGCTTTATTTGTACACCGAGCCCCGAGCGCACTATGGTAAGAGATCAGCCCCATTCCCTGCTAGCTCCTTCTATGACCTACTCTTCTAACCAGGTTTTACTCTCTATAAAAGCTACAACAATGTTATGAATACAAATAATAACAAAAATGCAAGTTATTCTTTTTATGGGGTGATGGAAAGTCCATTATGAGAAGGAGAACTCTTGTCCTTGAGGCTTCCTGGTAAATGCATTGTATGAACAGTTTTATGGAGCTTTGATATATATCTGTAAAAGTACAGGGCTGCAATAAAAACAGGTTATTGCCCAATGCTAGATATGCCATATACTTGTCCTTCTCTGTCTGTAAGGTTGGCTTATTGGTGAAGCGCCCCAGGGTGTTGATGTGGCAGTGCTGGTGGGGTGGAGTATTGACAGAAGATATTGTATGCTGCACAGGCCATTCTCTCTGAAAATATATCAGATTTAGTACCATGACACCTGTAATACATCTTTCCTACTAGAGGTGATAAATCTGCCCTAGCACACGTCCCACATCTGCCCTAGCACACGTCCCACATCTGCCCTAGCACACGTCCCACATCTGCCCTAACACACGTCCCACATCTGCCCTAACACACGTCCCACATCTGCCCTAACACACGTCCCACATCTGCCCTAACACACGTCCCACATCTGCCCTAACACACGTCCCACACCTGCCCTAACACACGTCCCACACCTGCCCTAACACACGTCCCACACCTGCCCTAACACACGTCCCACACCTGCCCTAACACACGTCCCACATCTAACCTAACACACGTCCCACACCTGCCCTAACACACGTCCCACATCTGCCCTACCACACGTCCCACATCTGCCCTACCACACGTCCCACATCTGCCCTACCACACGTCCCACATCTGCCCTACCACACGCCCCACATCTGCCCTACCACACGTCCCACATCTGCCCTACCACACGTCCCACATCTGCCCTACCACACGTCCCACACCTGCCCTACCACACGTCCCACACCTGCCCTACCACACGTCCCACACCTGCCCTACCACATGTCATACATCTTTACTACCTATTTTGTCTTCTTAGCCCTTTATCTCTGCTGGCACTGAGAATCCTGTGTTTACAGTGGATCTATCACCTGGTTACGCGGCCCTTTGTAAATTTCAGCATAATGTGGAGACAGGTCCTCTCTCATAGATATGAGTCCGCTGTGAATAGACTGTTAGAATTTGTATTATGGCAAGAAAAAAGCAGATAACAGTCTATTCAGTAGGACTACCAGCTGTGTATCCACCAGACTTCTGCACAACACAACTGATGGTCCCAACCCCATTTATAAGGCACGAAATCCCACTTATTAAACCTGACAGGGCACAGCTGTGAAGTGAAAACCATTTCCGGTGACTACCTCTTGAAGCTCATCAAGAGAATGCCAAGAGTGTGCAAAGCAGTCATCAAAGCAAAAGGTGGCTACTTTGAAGAACCTAGAATATAAGACATATTTTCAGTTGTTTCACACTTTATTGTTAAGTATATAATTCCACATGTGTTAATTCATAGTTTTGATGCCTTCAGTGTGAATGTACAATTTTCATAGTCATGAAAATACAGAAAAATCTTTAAGGCTGTGTGCCCACGTAGCGTTTTTCAAGCGTATATGCTGCGGAATTTCCGCAGCGTAAACGCTTGAAAAACGCATGTAGATCCGCACCCCATGGTCCCCAATGGCATTCCGCAATGTCAATGCCCATGCTGCGGATTTTTCCGCAGCGTATATGCTGCAGTCAAAAATCCGCAGCATGTTCATTAATTTTGCGGAAGCGCTGCGGAATCAATGTGCGGATGGTACCAAAGTCTGGAGGAGAGGAGACTCTCCTCCAGACCTGGGTACCAAAGAACCTGTAAAAAAAAGAATAAAATAAAGTTTATACTTATCTTCTGATGTTTTCCCTCCGTCGCGCTGTTGTCTGAAGGACCTGCCACGTCATTGAGTCATGTGACCCACCACATGACTCAATGACGTCACCGCAGGTCCTGCACACAACAGCGTGAGCCGCTCAAGACTCCGGACGGGGCAGAGAATGCATCAGAAGGTGAGTATAAAGTTTATTTTTTTATTTTTTACCATTCTGAACAAGTTGTCAAGCACTTTTCCAAGTGATGCTTGGAGAAGTGCTTGATAACCCGCATGCGGAAATGCATGCAAAGACGCCTCACAAACGCTTCTACCTGGCGGGAAAACCGCATGTAATATCCGCATGCGATTTTCCCGCCAGGGAGAAGCGTAAAAAATATGCTTCAGGTCCGCAACGTGGGCACATAGCCTTAATGAGAAGGTGTGTCCAAACTTTTGGTCTGTACTGTACATATATGCACACATATACACCCACACACATATACATATATATATATATATAAACACATACACATTATATATATATACACACACATACATACATACATACACACACACACATATACATACATATATACATACACATACATACACACACACACACACACAATACAATAAAATGAAGCTTGATTGGCAGGACCAAATAAACATTAGTTTTGCTAAAGCAGGTGTACAGTAGGGGATAGGGACTGTAGGGATGATGGGTGGGGATTGTGGGGATGATGGGTGGGGACTGTGGGGATGATGGGTGGGGACTGTGGGAACGATGGGTAGGGGCATATTCAGGGTGGGGGCTGTGGAAGTCCATGGCATAATATAGTCCTCTTTCTCAAAGCTTATGGCATGCATTCATATACTGTGCTGCTATCTCCACTGTGCGCTCTTCTTCCCCCAGCAGGATATATGTTTTCTCTTCCTCCTTCATGGATATGAAGTTCGGGAAGAGATTTGTGAGTCTCCTGAAGTGAGTGTCCCTCACTGCTTAGTATTTGATACAGTGTAGCAGGAAGTGGGTCTCATCCTCCAGGGCCTCCAGGTCACAGTATGGGCACAATCTGTCCTGTTTGGGCTTGTAGCTCTGCCTGTGCTGGCCGACCTCGATGGCCAGATTGTGGGCATTGAGTCTATAGCGGCTCAGGATCTGGTGGTCTCTGGGGTCCGGGAGTTTCTCCAGATATGGAGCCAGTCAGTATTCTCTCTGTAGGCTCCGGTACATGGTCAGTTTCTGTGAGGCGTTGATATCGTTCCTCCAGTCACTGACGTATCTCTCCTGGGCCTCATCTACCATCTTCCTGATTCTGGCTTTTGTCAGGCTGCTGTGGTTGTTGTTTTGGTCAGGTTGGGTTTGGGTGAGCTGTTCCGTTGGTCCTGGTTTGTTTGACCCCCTTACATGTAGCAGGGCTTTATAGTGATAGGAGCTTGCATTGCTGCTATGTAGGTGAGCCTGGAAGGACAGCGTCCTCTTCAGGACTGCTAGGTGCAGTGGGAATCTGTCCAGCTCAGCCCGACATGCACTGTTGGTGGTGTTCCGATGGACCTGGAGAAGGTGCTTACAGAATTCCAGGTGGAATATTTCTGTTGAGCTGGAATCCCACCTTGACCAGTCAGGGTAAGTGTGAGGACCCCAGACTTCGCTGCCGTACATGAGGATTGGGGTGATGATGGCATCGAAGATTTTTAGCCAGACCCTCACAGGTGGCTTCAGATGGTAGAGTTTCCTGCGGATGGCATAGGTTTTGCAGGCCTTGTCCTTCAGGGTCTCTATGGCGTGTTTGAAGCCCCCTGACCGATGAATTTCCAGGCCCAAGTAGGTGTACTTGTCAGTTTCTGTAAGAGAACAGCTGTTTAGCACAAATGAAGGGTGCTGGTCCAATCTTGTTTTTCTCTTCTGGAACACCATGATGTTGGTTTTGTTTGGGTTGATGGGTAATGCCCATGTAGAGCTGAATTTCTCCAAGGTTTTCAGATGGTCTTGGAGCCCCTTCTCGGTTGGTGATAGCAGCAGTAGGTCATCTGCATACAGCAGGAATTTAACCTGGACGTCATGGCGTATGAGACATGGTGCCGCAGAGGATTCTAGGACAGTGGCCAGCTCATTGATGTAGATATTGAAGAGCGTTGGACTTGGGCTGCAGCCCTGTCTGACTCCTCGGCACTGCTGGAAATCAGCTGTTCTTTTCCCGTTCACCCTCACGTTGCAGCGGTTTTCAGTGTAGGAGCTTTTGATGACATCATAGGTCTTTCCTCCTGTTCCGCTCTCCAGCAGTGTCAGAAACAGGCCAGGGTGCCATATTGAGTCAAAGGCTTTTTTAAAGTCTACAAAACAAGCGTATATCTTCCCGTGCTTTGTATTGTGGACGTGACTCTGAATCAGTCTGTGCAGGGTGTAGATGTGGTTGGTGGTGTGGTGGTTTGGCATGAACCCTGCTTGGCTTTTGCTGAGGACATTGCGTTCGGTGAGGAAACTGAGGATCTTCTTGTTTAGGATAATGTTGAACAGTTTTCCCAGGTTGCTGCTGACACATATGCCTCTGTAGTTGGCAGGGTCATACCTGTCCCCACTCTTGTGAATGGGTGAGATGAGGCCTTGGTTCCAGGTGTGAGGGAAGTAGCCAGCGCTCAGCACGATGTTGAACAGTTTAGCCATTGCAGCCTGTATTTCTGGTGGGCTGTATTTCAGCATTTCCGGCGGGATTCCATCCAGGCTGCTGGCTTTTCTACACCTTGTGGAAGACATGGTCTCTGAAACTTCCTGTAATGTGATTGGTGTATCCAGAGGGTTTTGGAAATTTTTAACTTTTTCCTCCATTGCCTTTAGTTTTGCAATCATATTTTCCTGTTCTTGACTTAGTTCTTCCTTCGAGATGTCTTTGTATAGGTCACTGAAGTACTGGAGCCAGATGTTGCCGTTTTGGATATGTACAGTTATATGAAAAAGTTTGGGCACCCCTATTAATCTTAAGCTTAATGTTTTATAAAAATTTGTGTTTTTGCAACAGCTATTTCAGTTTGATATATGTAATAACTGTTGGACACAGTAATGTTTCTGCCTTGAAATGAGGTTTATTGTACTAACAGAAAATGTGCAATCTGCATTCAAACAAAATTTGACAGGTGCATAAGTATGGGCACCTCACCAGAAAAGTGACATTAATATTTAGTAGATCCTCCTTTTGCAAAAATTACAGCCTCTAGTCGCTTCCTGTAGCTTTTAATGATTTCCTGGATCCTGGATGAAGGCATTTTTGACCATTCCTCTTTACAAAACAATTCCAGTTCAGTTAAGTTTGATGGTCGCCGAGCATGGACAGCCCTCTTCAAATGATCCCACAGATGTTCAATGATATTCAGGTCTGGGGACTGGGATGGCCAATCCAGAACATTGTAATTGTTCCTCTGCATGAATGCCTGAGTAGATTTGGAGCGGTGTTTTGGATCATTGTCTTGCTGAAAGATCCATCCCCTGCGTAACTTCAACTTTGTCACTGATTCTTGAACATTATTGTCAAGAATCTGCTGATACTGAGTGGAATCCATGTGTCCCTCAACTTTAACAAGATTCCGGGTGCCGGCATTGGCCACACAGCCCCAAAGCATGATGGAACCTCCACCAAATTTTACTGTGGGTAGCAAGTGTTTTTCTTGGAATGCTGTGTTTTTTTGCCGCCATGCATAACGCCTTTTTGTATGACCAAACAACTCAATCTTGGTTTCATCAGTCCACAGGACCTTCTTCCAAAAAGAAATTGGCTTCTCCAAATGTGCTTTTGCATACCTCAGCCGACTCTGTTTGTGGCGTGCTTGCAGAAATGGCTTCTTTCGCATCACTCTCCCATACAGCTTCTCCTTGTGCAAAGTGCGTTGTATAGTTGACCGATGCACAGTGACACCATCTGCAGCAAGTTGATGCTGCAGCTCTCTGGAGGTGGTCTGAGGATTGTCCTTGACTGATCTCACCATTCTTCTTCTCTGCCTTTCTGATGTTTTCCTTGGCCTGCCACTTCTGGCCTTAACAAAAACTGTCCCTGTGTTCTTCCATTTCCTTACTATGTTCCTCACAGTAGAAACTGACAGGTTAAATCTCTGAGACAGCTTTTTGTATCCTTCCCCTGAACAACTATGTTGAATAATCTTTGTTTTCAGATCATTTGACAGTTGTTTTGAGGAGCCCATGATGCCACTCTTCAGAGGAGATTCAAACAGGAGAACAACTTGCAAGTGGCCACTTTAAGTAGCTTTTCTCATGATTGCATACACCTGGCTCTGAAGTTCAAAGCTCAATGAGGTTACAAAACCCAAAAAAGTGCTTTAGTAAGTCAGTAAAAAGTAGGTAGGAGTATTTAAAACAAGAAAATGATAAGGGTGCCCATACTTATGCACCTGTCAAATTTTGTTTGAATGCAGATTGCACATTTTCTGTTAGTACAATAAACCTCATTTCAAGGCAGAAACATTACTGTGTCCCACAGTTATTACATATATCAAACTGAAATAGCTGTTGCAAAAACACAAATTTTTACAAAACATTAAGCTTAAGATTAATAGGGGTGGCCAAACTTTTTCGTATAACTGTATGTTGCTTTTCTTGCTTTTTGTGCCCATGTGGTTCCATAGTTCCCAGAAGGAGTTGTCTTGGAGGGCGTCTTGGAGGTTAAGTTTAATGGAGATGTAACTCTGCTTCTTCCTTCTGAGAATGGTTTTGTATTGCCTTTGTATGGTGTCGTAGGCATCTCTGAGGTCCGGGTGGTTGGGATCTCTGTGTTTCTTGTTTGAGGCTGTTCTCAGGCTCTTCCGAACGGCTTTACATTCTCTGTCAAACCAACAGTAGATCTGCTTTTCTTTTGGTCCCTTGTAGTTGACTTTTTTAAGGTAGGACAAATCGGCCATGGTGTAGAGTATATCAATGAGATCTTTAGCAGCTTGATTCACACCTTCTGGGTTTGACTTGTACTCGTAGTTGTAGAAGTGGTGGAGCATCTCCTGTATTTCGGGGTTGCTTGGAGCCTCTTTATATTTTGTTGCCGATGCCTTGGACTATTTATAGGATGGAGGCAGGTTGAGGAGGCCGTTCAGCTGGGGCTTTTCTGTTGATGAGTTTTTTGAAGATTTCATGTATAGAATAAGTTGGCTGTGATCTGTCAGGTGCAATTGTGGGGTGACAATAAAGGCGCTGATATTTGCCGGGTCCAGGTCTGTAATGGCATAGTCAACAACACTCCTTTCTACATGTGAGTTTAATGTAAATCTTCCTAGAGAGTCTCCTTTAGTACGGCCATTGAGTATATGAAGTCCTAAACGTCTGCATAGGTTCAAGATCTTTTTGCCACTTTTGTTGACTGTACTGTCATAGCTGTTTTTCTCTGTGTGTACTGAGCCGTGGACGTTAGATTCAGCTCCAAATATGTAGACGTTTCAGTCTGTGGTCAGAAAGTCTTTTTCTCTCCTGGTTCTGGCATTGAGGTCTCCAAAGATGAGAACTTTGCTCAGGGCCTGATAGTGGGCAGCTTTTCTTTGTAAGGTCTCAAAGCTGGCTGGATTGAAGTAGGGTGATTCTGGTGGGGGTATGTAGGTAGCGCAGGGGTAGTCATCAGACTGAGAGGTGAGGATGAAGCTGCTCATTTTGATCCATATGTGGCCGTCTCCTCTCCTCATCGGTTTGATGTACGGTTGGAGCTCCTCTTTATACCAGACCATTATTCCTCCTGAGCAGCGGCCCTGTTTTTATTTTTCAGGGCAGGGACGGAGATTTCCCTGAAACCAATGGGCACCAGGGATTCGTTTTCAGCTCTGGTCCATGTTTCCAGGAAGATCTGGATGTCTATATGACGAGCCCCCTGGGCCATATTCGTTAGTGGGAATATCCGGAGCCGGATCAGATGGGGGTTGTAGTCTTCCGAGTGGCTGTGACCCGGTCCGTGCCCAGGGTGTCAAACCGAGTTGTATGTGGCAGTCCTACAGATGTTATAAGTTCTTTATTGTCGACTACGCCACCCGTTGTGTTGCGGTCACTGTGGCCGCCGCTGCAGCAGGGTCCGCTGAGGCTGGTGGTGTAGGTGCAGCTTTGGTGATATAACCCCCAACGGGTGGGGTATAGCCTCAGGGGGATCAGGTGCAGAGGATGGGAGTTGTGGTGATGCAGTGTAGACGGCAATCAGAGACAGAGTCGGGTTATGCAGTTTAGGATGTTTTACTCACTGCTGATGTTCTGGTCACTCCAGCTTCGAGTGACCTCCCGAGCCGTGCTGCGTCCACCAGGTTCTGGATCCAGCCAACTCCCAAATAAGTCCGGAGCGTGACCCTGAGCTCTCCTTCAGTCCTTTCTCTGGCCGTCCCCACTATTGATCCACCCAGGTCCAGCTCCCTCGGGCCTTCTGTTGGGAGACCCTTGGCCTTGGGTTCCCTGACCCTCCTCGTGGTATGCCTTCGTGGTGGATGTGGTGGGTGACCGTGGCAAACGCTGCCCACGGTCTCCGGTCTCTGGCTGGGGAGTGTTTTTACCCCCACCAGCTTGGGTTCCGGTACCCTGGTGCCGACTCTTCACCCGGGGATTTAAGTTGGGATCTTGGAGTCCTTTTCTGCTGTTTCCCCCTCTGGGTCTCTCTCTCTTCTCCTCTCTCACTCTGGGTCTCTCTTCTCCTCTGCTCCTGACTTTCTCTCTGCAACTGACCCTGTTCTTAGTTGGTGCCCACCTTATATACACCCTCTATGTGTGAGCTCAGGTGACCAGCACCCAATGAGCTCCTATCTTTACCCAGGCTGCTCCCCCTATCTGCCCCTACACTACTTGGGATGTACCACCCCCCTCCCACTCCAGCCAGGAACAGACTCGGTCGTACCTGCACATTTCTAAGTGGGAGTACCGTTGGTCTGTTCCTCGGAAATGGGATGTATGTAGTGCATGCAGCCTACCGAGCTCAGATCCACACTCCTTCCCTACCCGGGAGTGGAATATCACACCTCTGGGTTGAGGTGCAATACCCCTGTAGCAGCCGAATCCTCAGGGTGCTACATATATTTTTTCAGTCTTTGTGTAAAGTGGGGGTCATTTGTTTTACGTCCAAAGGACGAGGCGTTCAGGCCTTGGATGTCCCAACTGCTAATAGTAAGTGAGGTCATTTTTTCTGTATAACTTGTGTGCATATACCTTGTAATGAGTGTGGTTGTGTAGGACACACTGGCTTTCTGACTGGTTTATCATCCAGTCACATTAATTTCAAATTAGTTTGTTTCATCCAGTCACATTAATATTTTGCACAATGTGCTGAGCAGGATCTTTATCTCCTCCATGTCTCTTCTCTGCATTTGTCTTCTCTGGATGTCTCTGTTTTGTATATCTCTGTGAGGCTGGTGGTCTCCTTTGCGGTGGTATTCTCTGATGGTCCAGTTTTGACTGCGGGTGTTTGTTTCCAGTTTTTTGTGAGATAATTGTGGTTTCCAGTCTTTTCATTACCGGGGGTCTTTTTACAGAATTTTGGCTGGTGTTAGGTCCAGGCCAAGGTTCTCTGTTTAGTATGATGTCCTTCAGCTCCTTGGTCAGGAGGCTGATCCCTTGCTTGTTGAGGTGCTTGCTGCCATACAGGTGATAGTGATTTATGGAGGGTTGTTGTGCCAGAGTCACTCCTGGCACAGGTTTCATTCTAGTCATTAGGTCATCTTGATGTTCTGGATAGTTTGGCTGGTTATATCCGTTCTTGGGAGCAGAGATGACAGAATGATTTTGCTTTCCGGGAATTTTAGTTGTGTCGTCCTTACTAGTTGAGCCAATTGTC
The DNA here is from genome assembly GCF_046119375.1 of Phyllobates terribilis. Lineage (NCBI taxonomy): Eukaryota > Metazoa > Chordata > Amphibia > Anura > Dendrobatidae > Phyllobates > Phyllobates terribilis. Next base: position 219,813,103 of record NW_027362769.1, on the reverse strand, counting down.
CTGCAATCTGCTGGTGCTGGTCTGGCAGGTTGTTTGTGCCTGTGTGTATTATAATATGATTTGGGTTGTTAAATAGTGGATTATTGATGACTGTTGTCACCTGTTCAATGGTTGCACAGCGGATTTTATTGACTCTTCTTCCTGGGAATAGACGCAGTGTGTTTAGGTACTTCCCATTTGAGTCCATTATTAGGACGATATCAGGACTGTGTAATGTCACGGGTGGGTTATGTGACTGCTGATGGGGGGGGGGGGTGCTGGAGACTATGCTGGTGGCAGTTTCTCTTCTCTCTTCTATCCATCTGGTTTCTGATTCACTTTTATTAGTTTCAGGTTTGTTCGTATTGTTGGGGTTATTTGGCATCTCGTTCGCCTGGTCAGTGGAGGTCACGTTGTCTGCACCCATTCTCGTTCCCATGGCCCCCTTTTGGTTCAGATGTCAAGGTATCTGTGGTTTTAGCTTTTCCACCTCCTGTCTCAGCCTGGCATTTTCTTGCTTCAGTTCACACATTGCTGTTCTTATTTCCTGTAGTTCAGACCAGTGTTCACACTTCAGTTTGTTTATCTCATTGATTACTTGGTCATTTGCATGGTTTCTTTGAAGTTCTTGCTTAAATTGTACAAAGTCTCTTTCTAGTTGAGCTAGAAGGTCTCTGAGGGTCTGGGGCGAGGGGTGTGAAGCATTGGGGGCAGCAGTGGAGATCCTGGATGTCTTTGTAGGGGGGGTGGACATCAGAGGTGGCTGGGGCTTGTTGTTCCTTATGAGTTTGGGCCTGGAGTTTAATATGAGGGAAACGGTGTTAAAATTTCTGTAAATTGTCCTCAGTCCCTTGTACCAGGATGGTGCCAGTGTTGTACAGGCTGATGGTAAGTGAGTGGCACTCGTCATCTTCATGGTCTCTAATTCTGATCTGCCGACCCTTACTGTTATCAGAATTGGTTATATATTTATATTGCTTGCACAGGGCGGTGTGCCAGGCCATTGGGTGGTGTGTGAAGAATAACACATTGGTCTTTCTTCTAAGGCTGTGTGCCCACGATGCGTTTTTTAAGCGTTTCCGCAGCGGCAAAAACGCTGCAGAAACGCTTAAAAAACGCATGGTGGAAGGCCTGCCACGTTCCCCAATGATAATCTGTTTGTGCTGTGCACATGCTGCGGAAATTTCCGCTGCGGATTATCATTGCGGAAAAAAAACGCAGCACTACCAATTATTTTGCGGAAGTGCTGCGTTTTCGCCACCATTGACTTGCATTAGAACGCATGGATTATGCATCACTGGATCTGTAGATGCGGATTCCATGCGTTCCAATGTGCGGATGGTACCCAGGTCTAGAGGAGAGGAGACTCTCCTCCGGACCCGGGTACCATAGAAACTGTAAAAAAAAAAAAAAAAAGAATAAAATAAAAAATAAACATTATACTTACCTTCTGAGGGCCCCCGATACGCTCGTCCTCCCATGCCGGCAGCTAGCGATGGACTGAAGGACCTGCGCTGACATCAGTCATGTGACGGGTCACGCGACGCTGACGTCAGCAGGTCCTTCAGTGTACCGCGATCTGCCGGCAGTCAGCACCGAGCGAAACAAGACTGCGGGGGCCATCGGAAGGCAAGTATAGATATATAAAGTCCATACCTGGACTAAAGCATCCGCCAACTCCTGGACAGTCTGTGGTGCAACGTGACGTTGGTGGTCTGAGGATCTTATCTCGGTACCTAATGGCAGTCAGGCTACCTCTGGCGAGAACATGGAGGTCTGTGTGGCCCTCCAAAGAAATGTCACCCCACACTATTACTGACCCACTGCCAAACCGGTCATGCTGAAGGATGTTGCAGGCAGCAGATCGCTCTCCACGGCATCTCCAGACTCTGTCACATGAGATCAGTGTGAACCTGCCTTCATCTGTGAAGAGCACAGGGCGCCAGTGGCGACTTTGCCAATCCTGGTGTTCTGTGGCAAATGCCAAGCGTCCTGCACGGTGTTGGGCTGTGAGCACAACCCCCATCTGTGGACGTCGGGCCCTCATACCCCCCTCATGGAGTCGGTTTCTAACTGTTTGTGCAGACACATGCACATTTGTGGCCTGCTGGAGGTCATTTTGCAGGGCTCTGGCAGTGCTCCTCCAGTTCCTCCTTGCGCAAAGGCGGAGGTAGCGGTTCTGCTGCTGGGTTGTTGCCCTCCTACGGCCCGCTCCACGTCTCCTGGTGTACTGGCCAGTTTCCTGGTAGCGTCTTCAGCCTCTGGACACTACGCTGACAGACACAGCAAACCTTCTTGCCACAGCTCGCATTGATGTGCCATCCTGGATGAACTGTAAAACCTGAGCAACTTCTGTGGGTTGTAGAGTCCGTCTCATGCTACCATGAGTGTGAAAGCACAACCAACATTCAAAAGTGAACAAAACATCAGCCAGAAAGCATTGGTACTTGCAGCATCGGCGTCTGTGCCCCCTGCCAGGCAGAGATGCGGTTCCCCTCACCGCCGCGGGCCAGGTCCGGTGTCCTCCCGCTCCTCTGCTGCTGTAGCGCACACCGTGCGCACCTTCCCAGGCTCTGTGCTTAGGGCGCGCGCTCCCTCCCTCTTAAAGGGGCGGCGCGCGCCGTCCTATAGAGTCCCCGGCCAATGGCTGGAGGACTGCCCCTATATAAAAGGCACCTCCTCCAAAATGGAGGTGCTTGTGCAAGGTTGTTGTTCTGTGTGCTAACACTTGCTTCAGCCCCCAGGTCCCGCTGCCTGTCAGTCCAGTCCGCCAGTCTGTCTATAGTTCTGCCCACCAGCCTGCTTACCTGGAAGCATCTGTCTGTTGCCTGTGGTGCCTGCCAGCCAGCCTACCTGGAGCACCTACCTGTTACCTGTCGTGCCTGCCAGCTTGCCTTCCCGGAGCACCCATCTGGCTATCTGCCGAACCAGCCTGCTTATCTACCCGGACCACCCGTCAGCCTTCCTGCCATGCTCATCCGCTGTACCAGTCAGTTCCTGCCATCTGACACGTGGGAGTCACCTGCTCTCACACAAGGTCGGTCCCAGAGTGGCACCTGGTCCCCCGGCGCGGTCCCTCCCTGGTTCACGGAGTCGATTGAGCCCCCGTGCGACATTGGTCAGGCCGAGTAGGCACTTAGTCACGCCCCTCTGGTCCCTCCTTGCACCGAAGCACAGAGGTTCCACCACCCGGACCCGTAACAGTTTGCACAGGCCAAGGAACCCGGTGGCCCCCAGGCTCCTTCACTCTCTGACCTGTACCAGGAGGTCTCACGTCAGAGATCCCAACAGGAGACTATCCTGTCCTATCTGCCGTCTGTCAACTCTTGCCTGGACACGCTGTCCACCCAGTCTGTATCTGTCTCTAGCCAAGAGGCACCTCAGTCTACTGGAGCCATGGCACCCGGCTCTGGACCCCGGCTCTCTGCGCCTCCACATTTTGGTGGTGACCCTGTATTATGTCGGGGCTTCCTAAATCAGTGCACGCTGCACTTTGAACTCCTGGCACATCAGTTCCCCTCCGACAGGGCCAAGGTGGCTTTCATCATGTCTCACCTCACCGGGGATGCATTGGCATGGCTAAACCCTCTGTGGGAGGGATCCCCTGGTGTCCGATCTTCCGGCTTTCCTCACTGCCTTCCGGAAGGTCTTCGATGAGCCCGGACGAAAATAGTCTACTGCCTCCTCACTTCTCAGTCTCCGACAAGGGAGTCTCACCGTGGGCCAGTATGCCATACATTTCCGAACCCTCGCATCTGAGCTTGCCTGGAACAACGAGGCCCTGGTGTCCTCCTTCTGGGAGGGTCTTTCTGGACAGATCAAGGATGAGCTAGCCGGTCATGACATCCCTTCCATCCTGGACGACCTGGTGTCATTAGCTACCCGGACTGACATCCGTTTTCTGGAACGTGCCAAGGACACTACCCGGGAGAGAAGATTTCCGCTGCTCGCTCTGGTATTCCAAATGCCTGCCTCTCAATGAGCAATTCCCTGGGCATGTTCGCCTGAGCCCATGCAAATTGACCAAACCAAGATGGTCAAGTTTCGCCAGGAAACGCGCCGAGCCAAGGGGAGTTGCTTCTACTGTGGCAGTAAAGAACATCTGATCCGTTCCTGCCCGGTGAAGCCGGGAAACTCCAGTGTCTAGGACCACTCGGTCGTCCTAGGTAAGAGTAAATCCTCTCCGTCCTTGACTCTGTCTGTTTCTATTTCCAGTGGTGAGACCCGCTTCTTCGAGATTGCCCATCTGGATTCCGGAGCCACTGGGAATCTTATTCAACAGGCTGTTGTGGAGCGGTATCAGATTCCTAATGTACGTCTGGCTGAACCATTGGCGGTTGCCTCTGTGGATGGGAGGCTTTTTCCGGAGACCATCTTGCTCGTCACAGAGCCTGTAACCCTTCAGGTGGGAATGCTGCACTCGGAGAAGATCTCCTTTCATGTGCTGTCCGGTCTCTCTCATCCCCTCTTGCTTGGTCTACCCTGGTTACAAAGACATGAGCCCGTCCTGAATTGGAGATCTGGTGAAATGCTCCGTTGGGGTCAGGAATGCCATGAGTCCTGTCTGGTTCCAGTTTGTCCTGCTCGACCCCCGTCTACTCCGACTAACTTACCTGGTCTGCCGGCACCCTACTGGTCCTATGCGGACATCTTCGACAAGAAGGAAGCTGAGACACTCATAGGCCATATGATTGCCCCATCTACCTGGTACCTAGTGCATCTCCTCCCCGTGGGCGTATCTACCCCTTGTCACTGGCTGAGACCTGGGCCATGTCTGAGTACATAGAGGAGAATCTTGCTAGGGGATTTATCCAGAAATCCCCCTCTCCGGCTGGAGCAGGATTCTTCTTCATCAAGAAGAAAGACGGCTCTCTACGTCCCTGTATTGATTACAGGGGTCTTAACCAGATTACCATCAAAAATAAGTACCCCCTGCCTCTCATCTCGGACCTGTTTGACCGCCTCAAAGGCGTGAAGGTCTTCACCAAGCTCGATCTTCGTGGGGCGTACAATTTGGTCCGGATCCGCCAGGGAGACGAGTGGAAGACGGCATTCAACACCCGGGACGGTCACTACGAATACCGCGTAATGTCCTTTGGTCTCTAATGCTCCAGCAGTCTTCCAGGAGCTGGTTAACGCACACCTTCCGTGATCTCCTGTATTCTTGCATGATGGTGTACCTGGACGATATCTTGGTCTTCTCTCCGGATCTACCCTCACACCGGAGGGATGTTCGTCAGGTTTTGCTAAGGCTCCGGCAGAATGGCCAATACGCCAAATTCAAGAAATGCCTCTTTGAGCAGACCTCTCTACCGTTCCTGGGCTATATTATCTCCGAGACTGGTCTGCGGATGGATCCCGAGAAGGTCTCTGCCGTCTTGAAGTGGCCCCGACAGGAGGGGTTGAAGGCGATTCAGCGATTCCTGGGCTTCGTGAATTACTACTGCCTCTTCATTCCTCATTTCTCCTCCCAGACTGCTCCCATCTCCGCGCTCACCCGTAAAGGAGCAAATCCCAGGGAATGGTCTTCCGAAGCGGAGGAGGCCTTAGTCTCCCTAAAACAAGCCTTCTCCTCCACTCCTGTGCTACACCGTCTGGATTGCAACAGGCAGTTCTTCCTGGAGGTTGATGCATTCTCCTCCGGTGCCAGAGCGGTGCTCACCCAGAAGTCCTCGTCCGGAAGAATGGTAACCTGCGGCTTCTTCTCCAAGCTCGTCTCCTCGTCCGAGCGCAACTACTCCATAGGAGATCGTGAGCTGCTGGCCATTAAATTAGCGCTGGAAGAGTGATGCTACTTGCTGGAGGGGGCTCTGCACCCGGTGGTCATCTACACTGACCACAAAAACCTGGCTTATTTGCAGAACGCCCAGAGATTAAATCCGCGTCAGGCCAGGTGGTTTCTATTCTTTGCCCGGTTCTGCTTCACTCTGCATTACTGCCCGGCGGACAAGAACATTAAAGCTGACGCTCTTTCCTGCTCATTCCTGTCTTCCGACCAAGAGGAGGAGCCTTTACATATCATCGACCCCTCCAAAGTAATGACTGTGGCTCCATTTGACCTGTTTCGCCTTCCACCCGGTAAGACCTTTGTAGGGGTTCCGGATCGTAAGAAGGTTCTACTCTGGGGCCATTCATCCAAACTAGCCGGTCATGCTGGCCAGAGGAAGAACTTTCTGCTCATCGCTCGACATTACTGGTGGCCTTCTCTACCCAAGCATGTTGCGGACTTCATCGCGGCTTGTTCCTCCTGTGCCCGTAACAAGGTTCCTAGACACCTTCTATCCAGCCGTCTTCTTCCTCTTCCCATACCTTCCGCTCCTTGGCAACCCATTGCTATGGACATCATTACAGATCTCCCTGTTTCTGCCGGTTGTACTGTCATTTGGGTGGTCGCTGACCGCTTTTCTAAAATGGCCCACTTTATCCCTCTACCTGGTCTCCCGTCTGCATCAGTGCTGGCTAAGGACTTCATCCATCACATTTTTCGTCTCCACGGCCTACTCCTCTACACTGTGTCTGATCGCGGGGTTCAGTTCACTTCGAGCTTCTGGAGAGCTATGTGTAAGCTGCTGGAGGTCTCCTTGGATTTCTCCTCTGCTTATCATCCTCAGTCCAATGGTCAAGTGGAACGTATCAACCAGGTCCTTACCAGCTTTCTTCGGCACTTTGTCAACACTCACCATAACGATTGAGTTGAGCTCCTACCCTGGGGCGACTTCTCCTATAATAACCATGAGAGCGAGTCTTCTTCCAAATCCCCGTTCTTTGTGGTCTACGGTCAACACCCCCAGATTCCGTTTCCCGTCTCCTCTTCTGTGGACAATCCTGCCACAGAGTCTCTGGTCAGCGAATTTTCAGCTATTTGGGAGGACACTAAATCTGCATTTCTTCAGTCCTCAGAGAGGATGAAGAAGCATGCTGATAAGAGACTTCTGGATCCGCCTCAATTCCGTCCGGGAGACGAGGTCTGGCTTTCCTCCAAATATGTTCATCTTAAGATACCTTCCTATAAGTTGGGTCCGCGGTTCATCGGTCCGTTCGAGGTTCTTAACCGAATCAATCCCGTGGCTTACAAGGAGAAACACCCGGTCACCTTACGGATTCCCAACTCCTTTCATGTATCCCTCCTCAAACTTGTTGTCCTTAATTCTTTCTCTGGCGATCCAGGTACCGTCCCAGCTCCAGTCTCTGCTGAGGACATCTTTGAGGTAGAAAACATTTTGGCCACCAAGAGGGTAAGAGGAAAGACTTTCTTTCTTGTGGATTGGAAGGGGTTTGGCCCTGAGGAGAGGTCTTGAGAACCCAGTGAGAACATTCATGCCCCTCATCTTCTTAAAAAATTTCTTGCGGGCCTTAGGAAGAGGGGGCGTAAAGGGGGGGGAGGTACTGTAGCATCAGCGTCTCTGCCTCCTCCCGGGCAGAGACACCGTTCTCCTCACCGCCGCGGTCCAGCGTCCTCCCGATTCCCTGCAGCTGTAGAGCGCACCGCGCGCAGCTTCCTGGGCTCTGTGCTTAGGGCGCGCGCGCGCTCCCTCCCTCTTAAAGGGGCCGCGGACACAATCCTATAGAGTCCCCGGCCAATGGCCGGAGGATTGCCCCTATATAAAAGGCACCTCCTCCAAAATGGAGGTGCCTGTGCAAGGTTGTTGTTCTGTGTGCTAACACTTGCTTTAGCCCTCAGGTCCTGCTGCCTGTTAGTCCTGCTCGCCAGGCTGTCTACAGTCCAGTCCGCCAGTCTGTCTATAGTTCTGCCCGCCAGTCTGTCTACAGCCGTGCCCGCCAGCCAGCCTACCTGGAGCACCTGTTACCTGTCGTGCCCGCCAGCTTGCCTACCCGGAGCACCCGTCAGGCTATCTGCCTAACCAGCCTGCTTATCTACCCGGACCACCCGTCAGCCTTCCTGCCATGCTCATCCGCTGTACCGGTCAGTTCCTGCCATCTGACCCGTGGGAGTCACCTGCTCTCACACAAGATCGATCCCAGAGTGGCACCTGGTCCCCCTGCTCGGGCCCTACCTGGTTCACGGAGTCGATTGAGCAGCCTTGCGACCTTGGTCAGGCCGAGTAGGCACTTAGTCACACCCTTCTGGTCCCTCCTTGCACTGAAGCACAGAGGTTCCACCACCCGGACCCCTAACAATACTGAGATGTGGTCTGTGGTCCCCACCTGCAGAACCACTCCTTTATTGAGGGTGTCATGATAATTGCCAATAATTTCCATCTATTGTCTATTCCATTTGCACAACAGCATGTGAAATTGATTGTCAATCAGCGTTGCTTCCTAAGTGGACAGTTTGATTTCACAGAAGTTTGATTTACTTAGAGTTAAATTCTGTTGTTTAAGTGTTCTCTTTATTTTTTTGAGCAGTGTGTATATAGATAGATAGATAGATAGATAAATAGATAGATATAGATCAAAATGCTTTATTAAATCCAAACTAAAAGCTGTAACAACAATGGTGGACACAGTGGCACAAAATGTTATGAAAAGGGATGGGGGGAAAAAAAAAACACACACAAACACACACTCTCACTTCTAGGCAACGTGTTTCTGACCTACATGGTCCTTTGTCAATGCTCAACTGAACACAGATGAGAAACAAAGATAGGAATGACTGATCTAATTAAATCAACAAACCAAGGAGTACAAAAGTGATGTAAAAACATAAATGAGATGTTCTCATAAAATTAACTAAAACCAAAGTACATTTAACAAAGAGATATAACTTTAACAAATTATATGTAACATATTAATTAATAATTAAGAATTAAATCTGATTTCTTAAGGCCATAGGGTGTGAGCTTAAGGATCCAACACATCTCCCTGTTTAATAAGGCTCTCCTCCTCTAGTGGGCTTTTTAACCCTTTCCAGGGCACAAAAAGAAAAAAGTGTGTGCGGTCGCCTGAATGAACCTGGTTAAAATGTTTGGAGGCGTTTGAGGGATAAGTCGTTTTTGAATCGCTGGAATCTCTGATGTGTTCCCATATTCTTTAAGTTTTCTTGTGGTACATCCAACATAAAATAACTAAACAGCAAAAACTACAATGAATACGATATACCACGAGTGGCGTTACAATTAATGTATTATTTTAATTTAGAAACTCATAACTATATTGATAACCGCATTTATAGTTTACTAGAATTTTTCATTTTTACTAAATATCTACAATATGAACACCTTCATGTTCCACATTTGTAAAAACCACTATAAATTGAGCCATGTTGGATTATGCTTATATTTATTAGTGTTTTTAATCATGCTCAGTGATAAAATATTACCTAATGTGGGGGCTGTTTTGACCGAAAAACCACATCCATCACAAATGATCGGATGCAGTTTATCATCCTGTGAAAGAATTGGGAGATATTTGCTAATAAGGTTTTTGTTATGTTCTGCTACCAGAGCTAAGGAAAGAGAGGAGATCTGTCCCTACGATAGAACTCAGCTTTATCCCTACGATGTAACAGGGGACCTGATCCTGCGATCAGACCTGCTAAAGTCCTAAGCTAGTCTGTACGGAGACCTATAGATATGGGGAAGGAATCCCTACAAGTACTAAGGACTGGGAGGAAAAAGGGACACCTCCTAACAGAAATAGTAGCAGACAGACAAACAAACAAAATATATAGAACACTGAGGTCCGTAGACCAAGCAAACTAACAGAGTTAGATACAGAGCACAGGCTAGCTAGAAAGTAGTTATACAATGAAGTCCAGCAAAGCCAGAAGGGCGGAGCAGGATTAAATAGGCCAACAAGGTCATGTGACCAGCAAAGGAAAAAACCTAAGAGCAAGGTTCTAACAGTACCCCCCCTTCTAAGAGGATCCTCCGGATCCCCTAGGACCAGGCTTATCAGGAAATCTCCTGTGAAACGCTCTGATAAGTCTGGAAGCGGAAACATCATCTGACCTCACCCAAGAGTTATCCTCGGGTCCGAAACCTTTCCAGGCCACCAGATACTGCAAACTACCTCTATACCGTCTAGAGTTAAGGATGCGAGAAATTTCATATTCCCCGTCCTCCACCACCAGAGGAACAGAGGCAGAGGCGTCACCATCCGACACAACAGCTTTTTTTAACAGAGAGACATGAAATACCGGATTAATTCTCCAGGAGGTAGGAACCTCCAACCTAACAGCAGATTGGTTGACAACCTGAAGCACCTTAAAGGGCCCTACAAACTTGGGACCCAATTTCTTAGAAGGAATCCTCAACCGCAGATTCCTAGAGGAAAACCAAACCATGTCACCAACAGCGAACAAAACCTCCTGTCGTTTCCTATCAAAGTAGTCTTTAGATTTTCTGTTGGCCTCCTGAAGATTACCACGCACATCCGTCCAAACTCTCTCCAAATCACCGGAAAAATTCTCCTCCTCAGGCACGGCAGATCCCAACTTGGAGAACGACCCAAACGACGGATGTCTCCCAGAACAAAAAAAGGCGAACAACCAGCAGAAGAAGATGTATGATTGTTCAGAGCAAATTCAGCAAGTGGCAGAAACTCAGACCACCCCTCTTGATTGTCTGCCACAAAACAACGCAAGAACTGCTCAACATCCTGGTTTTTCCTTTCTGTCTGGCCATTAGATTCAAGATGATATCCGGACGAGAACGACAAATGAACTCCCAACCTGTCACAAAAGGCACGCCAAAAACGAGCCACGAACTGAGGACCCCTATCAGAAACAATGTCAGTAGGAACGCCATGAAGTCTGACAATTTCCTTGACAAAGGCCTTAGCGAGAGTTTTAGCGCAGGGCAGTTTGACGAAGGGAACCAAGTGACACATCTTGCTAAAACGGTCCACGACCACCCAGATGACAGTAAAACCCTCAGAGGGGGGAAGGTCAGTTATAAAGTCCATAGCCAAATGTGTCCAAGGAGCACTAGGAACCTCCAAAGGACAAAGCAACCCCGCAGCAGGAGTATGTGAGGACTTAGATCTAGCACATATAGTACATTGACGCACCCACTTAATGACTTCCTTCTGCCATCCAGGCCACCAAAAACTGCGACCCACCAGTCTCTTGGTCTCAGAGATTCCGGGATGACCTGCCAACCGAGATTCGTGACACTCAACAAACAAATCTCTCCTAAAGGTCCCAGGCACAAACAACCTCCCATGAGGAGTGTTAGATGGGGCATTCTCCTGTGCTTTAAGAATCTCATCTTCCAAAACGGAGTCCAAAGCAGCTATCACAACACCTTCTTGTAAAATGTTCTCCTCTTTCTCAGCACCGACTATGGGAGAAAAACTGCGAGACAAGGCATCCGCCTTAACATTCTTAGTACCAGGGATGTAAGTAACGGAGAAATTAAACCGCGAGAAAAACAGTGCCCACCTAGCCTGACGGGCATTCAGGCGCTTGGCAGCATCAAGATATATCAGATTTTTATGATCCGTAAGAACCTGAACGGGAAATTCCGCACCTTCCAAGAAGTGGCGCCAGTGTTCAAATGCGAGTTTAATAGCCAATAATTCCCGATTACCAATATCGTAATTCAGTTCAGTCTCCGAAAATTTTTTTGAAAAAAAGGCACAGGGATGTAATCCATCCCCGTTATCCTGAGACAATACTGCGCCAACCCCCACAGAGGAAGCATCAACCTCAACCAAAAACGGCTTAGTCACATCAGGCTGCATAAGGATGGGAGCAGAGGTGAACCTCTCCTTGAGATACACAAAAGCTTCAATGGCCTCAGAAGACCACTGAACCGCATCAGCACCTTTCCTGGTGAGATCGGTCAGAGGTTTGACAATACTAGAAAAATTTTTTATGAATTTTCTGTAATAATTGGCGAAACCTAAAAACCTCTGTATCGATTTCAAACCAATAGGCCTAGGCCATTCCTGTACAGCTTGAACTTTAACCGGGTCCATCTCAAAACCTTCGCTGGAGATAATGTAACCCAAAAAACTAATTCTCTGTACAGCGAACTCACATTTCTCCAGCTTAGCAAAAAGCGAATTGTCCATTAACAACTGTAATACCTCACGTACGCTCCGCCAATGAGACTCCAGATCCGGCGAATAAATCAAAATGTCATCCAAATACACAACCACATTTTTGCCGATCAAAGGTCTAAGGATGTCATTAATAAGATTCTGAAAAAATGCAGGAGCATTAGTAAGACCAAAAGGCATAACCAGATTCTCAAAATGACCCACAGGAGTGTTAAAAGCAGTCTTCCATTCGTCACCCTCCTTCATGTGCAACAGATTGTATGCCCCCTTAAGGTCAATTTTAGAGAACCACTTGGCCCCCATTAACTGGTTAAACAGATCAGGAATCAATGGCAGTGGGTAAGGATTGGGTACAGTAATTTTGTTAATCTCACGAAAATCCAGACAAGGACGTAAACCGCCGTCCTTTTTTTTTTTACAAAAAAAAATCCAACCGCCACAGGAGACTTAGAGGGCCTAATGTGACCGGCGGCCAAACTTGTCTGTATGTATTCCTCCAAAGCTTTCCTCTCAGGAATAGTAAGGTTAAATAAACGACTTTTAGGAAGAGTCGCTCCAGGGACAAATTCAATAGAACAATCATAGTCTCTATGGGGAGGCAAAACCTGCGATTCCTTCTCAGAAAAAACTCTCCAAAAATCCTGAATAGGAACAGGCAATTCTCCCCTATCCAAAGCTGCAATACGCCCGTTACAACACTTGTCATAACATTTATGGCTCCAGGATTTAATTTCACTGGTAGACCAATCCAGTACAGGATTGTGAAATTTTAACCAGGGCAATCCCAATATTACTGGAGAAGGCAAGTTATTCAAAACTACCAAATCCAATTTCTCATGGTGAACACCATTAATAGTGAGAGGAAATTCACAGACCTTGAGAGTAATATTCTTCAAAGGGGAACCATCCACAGAAACCACAGCAATGGGGGATGATAAAGGTTCGGGTTTTAAATTGAGTCTTTCCAAGAATCCCCCATCAATTACATTCAGAGTAGACCCACAATCAACAAACACCCGAAATTCCATTAATTTTTCCTGAGAAATCGTGGAAGCAGCTAAAAATACACCCTTGGAATTTAAACAGGCAATACGGGCATGACTGACCATTTTTTTTTCTTTCTTCATACGAAGCTCACAGCCTTTAATCAAATGACCAGATTTTCCGCAATAGAAACACAAGCCTTCAAAAAATCTGCGATCTTTTTCTTGAGAGCGAGGTGCCACTGATCCAATCTCCATCGGTTGACTACTGTTAGTACACACATTCTCATAACCAGAAACTGACATAGCAGAGGATTTGCTCTCATTAACCCTTGCACGCAGTCTCCTATCCACCCGTATAGCTAATTGCATAGCCTGTTGCAAATCTTCAGGTGTAGGATAAGCAATTAGCAGGTCTTTAACCCTTTCATTGAGCCCAGCAAGAAATAGACTTTTCAGAGCAGAATCGTTCCACCCTGTTTGAGTAGACCAACGACGGAAATGAGTACAATATTTTTCCACATTACCTGATCCCTGTTTCAAACGTCTCAACTCAGTCTCAGCTGATGCGACACGGTCAGGATCATCATATAATAGCCCCAAAGCAGAAAAAAAACTATCCACTGATCTGAAGCATGTATCACTAGGTTGCAAAGAAAAGGCCCACTCCTGAGGCTCTTTGCGCAAAAGTGACATTATGAACCCTATGCGCTGGGATTCATCGCCAGAGGACTTGGGTCTCAAACGAAAATACAATAAGCAAGCATTTTTAAATGAAAAAAATTCTCGGTGTTCACCAAAAAATAAATCCGGCAAACATACCTTAGGCTCCAAGAAATGTGCTCCAGGACAGTTACTCACGTGCTGACGGAGCTCGGCCACCTCCAGAGAGAGTCCCTGCAGGCGATGAGCCAAATCCTGAACCGACACCATGATGGAACAGAAAAATCTTTCCTTAGAGAATTTGCAGGCTGGACTTACTGTTATGTTCTGCTACCAGAGCTAAGGAAAGAGAGGAGATCTGTCCCTACGATAGAACTCAGCTTTATCCCTACGATGTAACAGGGGACCTGATCCTGCGATCAGACCTGCTAAAGTCCTAAGCTAGTCTGTACGGAGACCTATAGATGTGGGGAAGGAATCCCTACAAGTACTAAGGACTGGGAGGAAAAAGGGACACCTCCTAACAGAAATAGTAGCAGACAGACAAACAAACAAAATATATAGAACACTGAGGTCCGTAGACCAAGCAAACTAACAGAGTTAGATACAGAGCACAGGCTAGCTAGAAAGTAGTTATACAATGAAGTCCAGCAAAGCCAGAAGGGCGGAGCAGGATTAAATAGGCCAACAAGGTCATGTGACCAGCAAAGGAAAAAACCTAAGAGCAAGGTTCTAACAGTTTTAATTTGTGAAAAATTCCATGCTAAAGGTGTTGATAAAAATTGGTTTATTAACATTTGAAGAAGGGAGTGGTTTATTTTTTAATAGTTTTCTTCTATTTTTAACACGTGTTAATGTCTATTCTGGGTATTTCCTGTCCCGCAATTGTGAACAAATAGCACTCTCCTCTAGTTTATAAATTTTATCATTGGTGCAATTTCTGGGGGCACAAATTAATTCTCCAAAAGGGATACCTTAAATGATACTTTTGGAGTGTCATGAACCTAGGTCTCAGAAGTTCATATATACAGGGTGGTCCAAAAGTAGGTGGACAGAAAGTGTAATAAGGTTATGAAGGGGGAGATTTATCAAACATGGTGTAAAGTGAAACTGGCTCAGTTGCCCTTAGCAACCAATCAGATTCCACTTTTCATTCCTCACAGACTCTTTGGAAAATGGAAGGAGGAATCTGATTGGTTGCTAAGGGTAACTGAGCCAGTTTCACAGATCTAGTTTTCACAGATAGATCTCCCCCAAATCTGTTTTCTTTTCAGATAATTCAGATAACACATAATGGCAAATAATTTAAATACAGATCAAAGAAAATGGATTTTAACAGAGTATTGGAAATCTCAAAATGCTGAAATCGTTAGAGCAAATTGGGTTGAAACATTTGGTACTCAAGCCCCAAAGAGACAAACCATTTACTGCATTCGTGACAAATTCAATGCCACTGGCTCAATCCTTAATGCTCCAAAAACTGGTCGACCAAAAACAGTCTGTACAGAAGATAATAAACAACTTGCTGCTGAAACATTTGTTCAGAGTCCAAAAAAGTCCACAGAAGAGCCTCTTTGGAATTGGGAATTTTACGAGCTTCTGAAATCTATTGGGTGGAAAGCTTATCGTCCACGTCTAATTCATGGTTTATTGGAGCATGATCCAGACAGGCGGCTGCAATTTAGTGTTTGATCAATCTCCCCCTTCATAACCTTATTACACTTTCTGTCCACCTACTTTTTGACCACCCTGTATATGCATCTAGTGCATCATAATATACCCAATGTATTATATGTTAATTCTACTTTTTGATTTGTATTCCTAAAATAAGATGTATTGGATGTAGGCTAATGATATTTACCAATATATTTTCTATCCCTCCCCATTCCCCCCCTTTTCACTTATGTCTTTCCCTTCCCCCTCCTTCATTACACAGTCCCCATGACTGGGGCTTACACATTTTGACCTTCCTGTATGTTTCATGTTAAAAACAATGTTAAAACGTTAATAAAGCTCTTTTGAAACTTAGAGTAGTATTACCCGTAATGGATTTGCAATCAGTACACGTATCAATTTTATTAGTAATAATATTAGATGATCATAACAAATAAAAAAATTGAATATCATTTTTTTGCCAGTTATGAGTAAATTTGAAATTGTACAAATTATCTATATATATATAATCGTCTTATCCTGTCTGTCTGTCTTTCTGTCTGTCCTGGAAATCCCGCGTCGCTCATAGGTCCGGCAGCGGCCAATCAGCGCTGCGGGATTTCTGAAAAAAGATGGCGGCCGTTAGTGGCTCATCTGGCGGACAGAGGTCAGCGGCGATGCAGCGGGAAGATGAGCGGCGCTAGCAGCACAACTACCCCGACCGGCGCCGCTGACCTCCATGCGGCTAACGTCGGAAGATCAGCGGCTTGGCCCGCTGATCTCCCGACAGCAAGTGTGAACGGAGGACCGGGGAGCGGCGCCGCCGGTCGGGATGCTTCTGCTGTGAGCAGCCGCTCATCTCCCGGCTTCTCGCAGCAGAAGGAGCCGCACAGGCAGCGCCGCTCCCCGGTCCTCGCTAATACGGAGCCGCACAAGCAGCGCTGCTCCCGGGCCCACACTAATACGACGCTGATTGGTTTCGGTGGCCAGCCGCGACCAATCAGCGAGATGGGCGGCAAATTTAAACGCCGCTCTGCTGATTGGTCGCGGCCGCCGGCAACCGCTACCAATCAGCGATTTTGGCGCCAAATTTAAACACCGCTCTGCTCATTGGTCCCGGCCGCCCGAGACCAATCAGCGAGATTGCCGCCAAATTTAAACAACGCTCTGCTGATTGGTCGATTTTATCGCCAAATTTAAACAAGCTCTCCGGTCCTCACTAACACAGTTCGCTGATTAGTCACGGCCGCCACCCGTGACCAATCACCGATCTTGTCGCCAAATTTAAACACCGTTTTGCTGATTAGTCGCGGTTGCCGGCCGCGACCAATCAGCGATTTTGGCGCCAAATTTAAACAACGTTCTGCTGATTGCGCCCGGTCTGCTGCATACATATTCTAGAATACCCGATGCGTTAGAATCGGGCCACCATCTAGTTATTAATATAATCAATCAATCAATGAAGTGGGGCACGGCCGCCTCACTGCCAGACCAAATGATAATAGTCATCTATATAGCGGCCACACCACACTACATGTTCAAAAAAGTAGATTAGCAGTGGAAAAAATATATTACTCTTCCCAGATGGCATCCAAAATATTAGCAAACGAAGGTGAATGTTTAGCGCCCGTGGTAGCACCGACTAACTGAAAATAAGATTCACCCTCAAACAAAAAATAGTTAACAATATTCCACAGCCATAACGATAAACCTCTTTAAATCAGATGTATATAAAGAATATCGATCCAAAAATGAAGGAACAATTGAAAACCTATATGATATATATACGGTATGTACACCTTTATACTTTATTATTTAGATGGCAGGAAGACTTCCAGCAACTACAATGGAAAGGACTATAAGTAATATTTTTATTAGTAAGTATTAAAATATCAAATGGAAAAAAAATAAAACACACTAGGCCTATGCATTTCTATGATTACGATCCTTAGAGCTCGAAACGCGTAGGCCTAATGCTTTTATTTTTTTCCCCTTTTGATATTTTAATACTTACTAATAAATTCTTTTATAGTAATTTCAATTGTGGTTGATCATTTTCACCTGGGAATCAGCCCGTGCACAGCACCCTTATCAGATGGAATGAAACCTGAACAGGGTGAGCTGATGTTATATTTTTCTTTGCCTTGTTCACACTTTATTATTGCATAGAAAAATGGCTAAATATCCAAGGACACTCATAAAAATTGGCATTCTTTCCTAAATGTATTAGCCGCACCCCATTTCTGAAAGTTTTCAAAACAATATGGAAAGGCAGATAATAAACCTGGTGTACATTATTACATGATGGGGGAATAAACCCAGCAGTGAGATGACCCCACACAGCTGCATGGCAGTTTATACTACTTACAGTCTTTGCTTTGCTGAGTAGAGACAGCCTGATGTAGCCTCGTCCATGTCTTCGTAGATAGAGGATGTAAAATGGTGAACAGGCAAATAGGTAAAAACAGGGTATCCAGTAAAGGATGGTATTATGGAAACACCAGGAGAAGTCAGGATTATCTGTGTGCCAAGTCTGGTTTACATCCTGCAAGAACAAACAACTAATATATTACATCAAGTAGTGATAGTTCAGATTATTAATAATTGTGGTTTAGTGGCATCGATCACTAGTATAAAACATTCCTTGGGATGTCCAATTCTTTTTCTCCTATGTGAAAAAAATAGACCGACTTTCATCATTGTTTGGTCAATGTGTCCATTTTAAGTCTAAATGCACACAGTCTTTTTGCCAAAAAGAAACTCAAAGTTTTGAGATTTGGAGGACGATTTGAAGTTTCCAGTTCAAAAACTCCTCAAAAATCAGTGTTTGAGCAGTTTTTTTTTTTTAATGCACAAAAAGTGATGGAGGTTTCTCAAGCTTCTCTAATCAGACTAACATGAAAAGTGGCCAGCACTAGGGTGCAACAAGGAGGTCATCAGAGTGCTGTCCGAATCTTTCACTTGAACGAAGGAGCTTGACCCATGACTTGGATGAAAATCGGACATGTCTTTTTTTTTTTTTGAATGAGGCCTAAATCTGTCACATAGTGCCTGCAAATCCCCAGAATACAGCCTTTAATTATCTCCGGCTCCTGTCTGGTGAGGAGCTGCTGACTGTATACAACATAGCTATCAGTTAACCATTCACCATAGCAATGACATACGGTAGGTTGTGTCTGGGGAACGATTGTTAGACTTGTTCCCTGTCATTATCACAGTCCTGTTTTATGGTTTAAGCTAAACAAATACAGTCTATAAACCAATATTAAAGTATTACTGTAACATACCTGGCGGCGTCCTTGCATAGTGGTCCATCTCCCACTGTGCAAGAGCGCGCACTTGATCTCCAGTCCAGAATGTCTCTCTGGCTTCCCTCCATGCTGTCTGTTTGCTTCTGTGTCTGCTGCTTAAGGGCGGCGCCCGATCACCTCCTGCTTTTTGTACCTGCTGCAGGCACACCCCTTGTGCGTCCTCAGCCTATTGCTGTCTGTCACCTGGTATTTAAAAGAGCTGCCCCAATTAACCCATGCCTGAGCATCTTGCCCTGTCAGTTGGCTTTGGTCTCTGACATGCCAGATCCTGTCTATGTTACCTGTCTTGCAGTATCTGTTCCCATGTCTGTACTGTGTCCTATCTGTGTACTTTAACCTGCAGTCTGTACTCATTCCTTGCCTGTTCGTCCCGCCTCTCTGGGGGCCGTATTCCCAGACCCGCTCCTGTATCCCGCTGCAGTGTCGGTCTCCTCCGTACACTCAGTTCCAGTCTGAACTCTCTCCTATCTTTTACCTGTTTTTTCTCTATGTCCGTTCCTTTCCTTTTTCTGCAGAGTCTGAACTCGTACCTACTCCTGCTCGTTGTCACTGTACTTCCGTTTGTGAGTTTGTGGTCCACTCGCTACTTCTCTGCAAGTACCCTGTGGGTATGTGGTTCTGCCTTCCCTTCTAGTCTGTTCCGTGTGAACAGAGCCCTGTTCCCTCCGCGTCTGCGGTTTTCGCTTTGCTCAGCTCTGTCCGCCGCGTCTGCGGTTTTCGCTTTGCTCAGCTCTGTCCGCCGCGTCTGCGGTTTTCGCTTTGCTCAGCTCTGTCCGCCGCGTCTGCGGTTTTCGCTTTGCTCAGCTCTGTCCGCCGCGTCTGCGGTTTTCGCTTTGCTCAGCTCTGTCCACCGCGTCTGCGGTTTTCGCTTTGCTCAGCTCTGTCCACCGCGTCTGCGGTTTTCGCTTTGCTCAGCTCTGTCCACCGCGTCTGCGGTTTTCGCTTTGCTCAGCTCTGTCCACCGCGTCTGCGGTTTTCGCTTTGCTCAGCTCTGTCCACCGCGTCTGCGGTTTTCACTTTGCTCAGCTCTGTCCACCGCGTCTGCGGTTTTCGCTTTGCTCAGCTCTGTCCACCGCGTCTGCGGTTTTCGCTTTGCTCAGCTCTGTCCACCGCGTCTGCGGTTTTCGCTTTGCTCAGCTCTGTCCACCGCGTCTGCGGTTTTCGCTTTGCTCAGCTCTGTCCACCGCGTCTGCGGTTTTCGCTTTGCTCAGCTCTGTCCACCGCGTCTGCGGTTTTCGCTTTGCTCAGCTCTGTCCACCGCGTCTGCGGTTTTCGCTTTGCTCAGCTCTGTCCACCGCGTCTGCGGTTTTCGCTTTGCTCAGCTCTGTCCACCGCGTCTGCGGTTTTCGCTTTGCTCAGCTCTGTCCACCGCGTCTGCGGTTTTCGCTTTGCTCAGCTCTGTCCACCGCGTCTGCGGTTTTCGCTTTGCTCAGCTCTGTCTACCGCGTCTGCGGTTTCGAATTTGTCTCCCAGTCTGTACTGGACCCTACCCAGCCTGTGCTCTAGTCTGCCTGTTCCTGTATTCCCCGGTGTGGGTCAACAGCCGTGTCCGGAGTCTGACCTGGAGTAGACCCTGGTTCCTCTGCTCGGTTCCTCCCTGGTGCACTGGCGTCGTATGCCATCGTGCGACCTTGGTCGGATCGGGCAGATACTTAGTTACGCCCCTCCAGGCACTCTCCGGTTCATGGCACAGTGGAATCACTACATAAACACGCACACGCCAGTCAGTCCGGGCGTGTGCATTACAATTACAATGAATGGCTAGAATACTACTTCTAGACAAAATTGCGAAAAGCTATGATTTAGGACAGATTCAGACATCCATGTTTCATGTACGTGCTCTACCTGTGGATTTCACCAACAGAACACATTCCCATTAACGTCTATGAGGGCTGTCCACGAAAGTGAGCTTTAGCGCACAGTGCGTGTGCCAAAAAATCATGGAGACATGTCTTTTTTTTTTTCATATTGCAGAGATAGTATTTTTAGTTATTTATTTCACTCAATTATATACCACCATTAACTCCACAGCCCTTTACAGACATTATCATCACTGTCCCCATTGGGGCTCACAATCTTCATTCCCTATCAGTAAGTCTTTGGAGTGTGGGAGGAAACCGGAGAGACCCCAAAAAACTATGGAGAGAACATACAAACTCCTTGCAGATGTTGTCCTTGGTGGGCTTTGAACCCAGGACCCCAGTGCTGCAATGCTAACCACTGAGCCACCATGCTGCCCTATAAGCAATCACACATTTCCTGAAGAATTTTGCACACATTGAGTCACTAACAATGGACTATCTCCAGGGAAGACTACTCCCTACACTTACTGTAACAGCCACATTTAATAAAAAAACTACAAAAACAAACAAGTAATGTAAAACACTATGTCGAAGGAGCTTATCCTACATAGTTCCATGGAAAGTACAGATAACGTATGTCCATCAAGGTCCGACAAGGGAGAGGATGTAGATCCTTGTGATAACCCTTTAAAGAGAATCTATTCCTGAGCTAGAAAGTTATCATAAACCTACACACTGTGCAGAATTATTAGGCAATTTGTATTTTTGATGATTAATTCTATTATTGAACAACTGAAGAACTGTTGGTAAATCCAAGAGGCTAATAAACCTGAATATTTAAGAAAGTAACAATGAGGTTTTGTCTCTCTTAGGAGAACATCTCTGTGTGCAGAATTATTATGCAACTAAATGAAAAAAACTGAAATTTTTCAATTTCAGTTGTTTATTTTCATCAGTTAAAGTGAGAATAATCACCAACAACTCAACATGTACAAAATACATTTCTGAGATTTCCAAAAAATATCAGTTCCCAATATAGCCGCCAGTAACAGCCATAAGCTCCATCCATGGAGTCTATCAGTTTCTTAATCTGTTGACAATCAACTTTTTGGGCAGCACCAACCAAAGCCTCCAAGACACTGGTCAGAGAGATGGCGGTTCTCCTTCACCGTGAGGAATTAGGCGTTATGCATTGTCCTACATAAAAATCATGGTTTTCTTGAAAGATGCAGATTCTTTCCTGTACCACTGCTTGAAGAAAGTTTCTTCAAGACAACTCCGAAACCTGCCAGTTTTCAAGATTCCATCAATGAAGACAGTGATTGGATGCAGCAGCCAAATGGATGTAGGGTGCGTCACAGCTGCAGGAAAATCAACGATGCAAGAAGAAGGCCAAAAGAGAACAGATCCTCTGCAGAAGTGAAAGGGACCTACTCATTGTCCAATAATATTTCCTCATATAATCTTTGGGACCAAAAGGGGAATTTCATGTAAGTGCATAGGAAAACATAGATCCTTTCACAAACATAGTAAAGAAGCCTAGGTAACTTATAAAATATAGCATTTTATGAACTGAACATTATCTGTAAAAATAAAACGCTTACCCAAAATTTTTCAGACTCTTCGAGTTTACAGAGCCACTTCATAATGGCAGGAGGTATATTAGGAACTATAAGATTATCCAAAGTGAAGGTATCCAAAGTTCTACAAAGTCCAAAAACTGAGCACGAGACCAAATACCATGTTTCGGACTGAGAGATGTGATGCTTTCTGGTTCTCGGAGAACTATTCTATGCTGTTGCCTCGATTTCAGACTTTCCAACATTCCAAGATCTTCCTTTCATTGTTCAAGTGCATTAGTGACATTTCCTTCTCAGTCCATTAACCAGACGAGCTCTGCCAATCACACCCTGCAAGAAAGACATACCGTAACTATTCACTGGAATAACCACTGTACCAGATGTAGGAGAGGAAGACTTGGCAAGAAAAGTCTTTACAGGTCGGGGATTTTTCATTGCACTGAACTATACATTCATGGATTTATTCGGATTGTCTGATCTCATACGGACTATAATTTAATTTACATTTTTTATATGAATTTTGGATATTATAATCTCATAATAATCCTATGTACAATAAATGGCTAAACACATCCATAATTTTTTTTTCTGCACGATTTTCAAGGACACTAAGCCAAGGGGTCCATTAGTACAAAGGATCATGGCAGAGGCAATGAATAATATTCAGGTACCATAGGACTGGGCTATGCAGTGACTTTGGGAGTCTTATGAGATTATGTGAAACTGCAGCGGAAGTAATTATATAATTAGATCTGAGTAAAATAATAAAGACTCTACAATATAACGCCTATTAATTAGTTTCAAGATCATATTTCATAATGGCAAATACTGTAAGAGATTGGAAAAAAATAGCAGCAGTGGAGAAGGCAGGCAATAATAATCCACTTCTGTCTTCTCCCCAGGGTCCTGGCTGTGCCTGACAATAAGAGACAAGACCTGCCCAATTGCAGTAGCTTTAAAGGATTTTTCCATTTTTTAAAAAGTGGTCTCTAAATGATCGCACTCATGTAAGATAACAAAATCAGATCGTACTCACCTTAACTGGATCCAGTGCCGGTTCTCTGCCTATGCTCATGTATCTGTGTTGTAGTTTTAGCACTGAGCTCAGTGGCTCTGCTTTTACCAAATTTTTCATGATGATCTGACACAAGATGTAATAGTGGCTGAAGAGCACAATCATTTTTTTTTTCCATTTTCGCTTCTTTATTGTGGAGATATTAGTAATCAAAGTATTTGGCACCTAATGAGTTAACTTTTGTTAAGTCCAAGTAAGTGTTATCAGATGGTTTTCACTGGGGGCGTGTACTTCTCTCAGTATTATGTGGACCAATCATAAGCAGGTGGTAAACACACTGGAGAAAGAACACACCCCCACCCACACCTTAGAGCAGGGTTCTCAATGTAGGAGATGTATGACAGCTAGTCCTGATCGCCTGGTCTAATCTTCTGCATGATTAGAAAGTGCTGGAAATAGAGCACAGATGACCAACACCTTTTAGATAGGTCAATAAATGAGCAGAACAGGTTGTCATATGTCTCATACAGGAGTAGCCTGCTCTGTTCTCATTGCAGAGTGATTACAGGTTGCTGTGAGCATAGTAGACATAAGGGGTATTACTGACATCTCTGGACAGACAGTGTGGGGGAGGGGAAATACTGCAGAGGTAACAGTGTTCTGAGAGGAGGAGAGCTGATAGAAGGGCTTGTAATGTGACACAGCTACTCTCAGCTGCACTTCCCCTTCCCCCACACAAATTGCCAGGATGTTATCAGAAAGGTGTTAGAGTCTTCTATACTTTAATCCCAGAACTTTCTAATCATGTAGGAGGTTAGACCAGGATATCAGAGCTGTATTATTACATCTCAAACACTGAAAAAACTGCTGTAAGATATGATGGGGCATGTTCTTCTTTTCTTTGAGTGTTGCTGCCTGCTTATTATTAAGCAACTTATATAGGAAGCAGTACATGCCTCCAGTGATCTGATAACAACAACTTCCACTTCACAAAAGTTAACTCATTAGGTGCCACATACTTCAATTGCTAATATCTCCAGACTCAACAACGGAGAGGCGACACTTAAAAAAAAAACCCACAAAAAAACGTGTTTTATCGTGCAGCCACTATTAAATCATGTGTAGTTCAACATGACACATTTAGTGAAAGGTCCTTGTTAAATCTATAATTCTGCTCAATTTATACATCTGGCTGTTGCCGAAGCTGCTAGCAGCTGACTGGTGGATGAACTGAGTATCGAACCCCTACTGATCTGATATTGATGGATAGGTAATAAATATCATATGCCGGAGGATACTCAGTCTTGATAAATAAAGTGTCCTTCCAGAATAACATTTTTCCATAAAATGCCAAAAATCTACTCTCAAGGGCTCATTCACACATCAAGTTTTGTCGTACAAGTGCTATTCATGTTTTTCACAGATGTTATCTATAATCTTTAATAGTGAACGGAATCATTCACATGTCCGTGATTTTTTTTGTGTTCTGCACAAAATCGCAGATACATGTCCAATCTTAATCTGAATATTCAATTAAAGTCAATGAAAGTCGATGGGTCCGGGGGGAAAAAAAAAAAAAAAAAAAATCGGATAGCACTCAAATATCAGATTATGGTCTGATTTTCATCTTATTAATAGGAGATGGCAGGGGAATTTTCTTTTCACATGAGAAAAAGTGATAAAAATTAGACCAAACTGATGAAAATTAAAAGAAACTGATTAAACTGTCGCACGTAAAAACTGATGTGTGAATGAGCCCTAACCACTGAAATAAGTATTGATGTGCAGAAAAATCCTATTTCCTATTCATAATGATAAAAACAGATACTAAAATAAATTCCACAGCGCTTTACAGACTTTATCGGCACTGTCCCCATTGGGGTTCACAATCTAGAATCTATATTAGAATCCCATATACACCCAACCTACTTCCTTTCGGATGGATTAAAGATTATCCATTTTTAATATATAGGTTTAACGTGTCCGTCGAGCATACTGCAAAAAGGTGAGAAAAGGACAACAGAAAAAAAACAAAAAAACCCAAAGGGTCTGGTGAGACATATGCCAAAAAAAGTCCATAGACCGGCGACATGAGGGCACAGCCACATTGTGGTCGTGTGATAAGTGATGACTGGTCCATTGTGAGATTTCCTTGCACATGTCTCACCGCCAAGACATGTCCTCAAAACAAACGCACTACATAATCTACAGCAGGTGTAGTTGTCGCAGCACCAGAGGTAGAAGTTTCCTGGCGGACATTACACCAGTCACAGGCAGTGATACACAGGAGCACACGTCAGTAACACGTATAATAAGGATATACATACTGTCTGGAGCGCGGTGTGACAGGATCCACCTCTATCAGTACACTACTACACAAGTCATACAGCTGCTGCCAGTAGGAGGGAGAGGAGGGAAGTGAGAGCTGGGAGGTGACAGCACAGCATGACAGGAGGGAGGAGCAGCCATATTGTTCGCCATATACAGGGAGACAGGGCAGGTCACATAACTACAGCCAGAGATACTGCCTCCTCTCTCCATAACGTATGGCTAGGCCGGGTACATGTACAGTACGGTATAGAGGAGGCTAGTACAGGTATAGTATGGAGGAGGATAGTATATTTACAGTACGGTATAGAGGAATAGTGTGTGTACGATAGAGGATATAAAGGCTAAGTACAGGTATAGTACAGTATGGAGGATAGTACAGTATATAGAGCATAGTCTATATACGGTACAGAGGATAATACATGAACAGTACGGTATAGAGGAGGGATAGTGTATATACAGTATAAAGGAGGATAATACATGTATAGTACGGTATAGAGGAGGAATAGTGAATATACAGTATAAAGGAGGATAATACATGTATAGTACGGTATAGTGGAGTGAGTGAATATACGGTATACAAGGAGGATAATACATGTATAGTACGGTATAGTGGAGTGAGTGAATATACGGTATACAAGGAGGATAATACATGTATAGTACGGTATAGCGGAGTGATAGTGAATATACAGTATACAGGAGGATAGTACATGTATAGTACGGTATAGTGGAGTGAGTGAATATACGGTATACAAGGAGGATAATACATGTATAGTACGGTATAGCGGAGTGATAGTGAATATACGGTATACAGGAGGATACTACATGTATAGTACGGTATAGCGGAGTGATAGTGAATATACGGTATACAGGAGGATAGTACATGTATAGTACGGTATAGCGGAGTGATAGTGAATATACGGTATACAGGAGGGTAATACATGTATAGTACGGTATAGCGGAGGGATAGTGAATATACGGTATACAGGAGGATAGTACATGTATAGTACGGTATAGCGGAGGGATAGTGAATATACGGTATACAGGAGGATAATACATGTATAGTACGGTATAGAGGAGTGATAGTGAATATACGGTATACAGGAGGGTAATACATGTATAGTACGGTATAGCGGAGGGATAGTGAATATACGGTATACAGGAGGATAATACATGTATAGTACGGTATAGAGGAGGGATAGTGCATATACAGTATAAAGGAGGATAATGCATGCATAGTACTGTATAGCGAAGTGATAGTAAATATACGGTATACAGGAGGATAATACATGAACAGTACGGTATAGAGGAGGGATAGTGTATATACAGTATAAAGGAGGATAATACATGCATAGTACTGTATAGCGGAGTGATAGTGAATATACGGTATACAGGAGGGTAATACATGTATAGTACGGTATAGCGGAGGGATAGTGAATATACGGTATACAGGAGGGTAATACATGTATAGTACGGTATAGCGGAGGGATAGTGAATATACGGTATGCAGGAGGATAATACATGTATAGTACGGTATAGAGGAGGGATAGTGCATATACAGTATAAAGGAGGATAATACATGCATAGTACTGTATAGCGGAGTGATAGTAAATATACGGTATACAGGAGGATAATACATGAGCAGTACGGTATAGAGGAGGGATAGTGTATATACAGTATAAAGGAGGATAATGCATGCATAGTACTGTATAGCGAAGTGATAGTAAATATACGGTATACAGGAGGATAATACATGAACAGTACGGTATAGAGGAGGGATAGTGTATATACAGTATAAAGGAGGATAATACATGCATAGTACTGTATAGCGGAGTGATAGTGAATATACGGTATACAGGAGGGTAATACATGTATAGTACGGTATAGCGGAGGGATAGTGAATATACGGTATACAGGAGGGTAATACATGTATAGTACGGTATAGCGGAGGGATAGTGAATATACGGTATGCAGGAGGATAATACATGTATAGTACGGTATAGAGGAGGGATAGTGCATATACAGTATAAAGGAGGATAATACATGCATAGTACTGTATAGCGGAGTGATAGTAAATATACGGTATACAGGAGGATAATACATGAGCAGTACGGTATAGAGGAGGGATAGTGTATATACAGTATAAAGGAGGATAATACATGTACAGCACAAAGGAGGGATAGTGAATATACAGTATAAAGGAGGATAATACATGTATAGCGGAGGGATAGTGAATATACAGTATAAAGGAGGATAATACATGTATAGTACGGTATAGAGGAGGAATAGTGTATAATGTATATGTCCTATAGAGTACCATGAAGGAGTACTAGACAAAAAATATTAAAACATTCACCAATTTTATTAGCAAATATATAAATCATATCATATATAAAAGACAAATATAGACAAGATACAGACAAAACTGACAATTAATAGGACTGAGACGGCGCAACCAGTGAAAGATCATACATCAGTATAACCAACTGCATTGAAGTGCTAGTCGATGCAATTAATGAGGAAGTGCCCCTATATATAAGGCCAAGTATGACCACTCATATCAAAATCACAAATATAGCCATATAATGATCCTAATAGTAATATTATGCTTGAATAAAATAAAGGCGCTATTACTCTAGTCACACCTGGGTGCCCCTATATATCATCTCTAAGTACACAGAGCACTCGACCATAGCACTCCAGGGGTGTAGGGGGACGTGACTCTTGGGGTCCACATACAGTTCCACTATGGCGTCAGGTGCTATGGTCGAGTGCTCTATATTTGCTAATAAAATTGATGAATTTTTTAATATTTTTGGTCTAGTACTCCTTCATGGTACTCTATAGGACATATGCTGTTTGCATGAAGGAACCTTGTGTATTTTGAGAACATTAATTTGTTTCTACTTTATAATGCATGTACAGTACGGTATAGAGGAATAGTGTATATGTGGCACCCCAGGGGTCTGGTTTTCCACAGTAATGTAATGTTATGTCTGAGAGCAGGTGGGAGGTCCTTTGGTCAGGGATCCTGTGCATGCCACACCTCCTGCCCAGTCTTGGGAGGGGAAGAACTTCCCCTGTATAAACCCGGGGCTGAGGCAGGGTGAGTCAGTCAAGGAGAGTGGAGACAAGAAGCAGCATAGGAAACAGCAGAGTTACAAGGAGTCAGGGGCTGGCAGCTGCAGAGCTCGCCCTGACTAAGAAGATTCTTTACCGGACCCGGCGTCCGAGGCTGTGGGGACTAACTTCTACCCAGCAGCAGAATCCATCAGGCAGGGGATTTCAGGTCCTCTGGCCCAGAAGCCCGAAGGCACGGTCACACGCGTGGGACCAGCACCGCCATCGTGGAGCGGAAGCCATTAGAAGGCCCCGAGTCACCGGCCATACGGGTGAGCACCACACGGTACACTCAGGGACGTGGGCTACTTACATCAGCTTCTAGCAAGGTAGCCAGAAGAGTACAGTCAGTTTGTGAGGCCTACAACTACGCCTGGCCAGGGGAGATCCCATCTGCTCAAAGACTGACCAGGCCCCGTTTGCTAGCAAGTACTCCGGGAGGGTCTATCGTTGTTACCAGTAAATACCCTGAACTACACCGTACCGTCTCTGAGTGGTTCCTGCTACCCCCATCATCCACGTCGGCTGCCCTGAGGCCATACCCCTCCCGTTGGGGGTTATACTATCACGCTGCACAATCCTACCACCGGCCTCAGCGGTCTGCCCTGCAGCAGCAGCTCCCTGGCTGCACTCAACGGGTGGCGTAGTCATCAACTATTTACTACTAATAGACTGCCGTCTAGTTTGACTCCCTGGGCACGGACCGGGTCACCGCCACGAGACTACAACCCTCCACTGATCCGGCTCCGGGTAGGCTCCCGCATGCGCAACGCAGCGCGAGACAGGCCCAGGGGCGCGTCAACTTTGGCGTAGTCGGCAGGATTTCGTGCCCGCAACCACCGGGTACTGCGTGCCTGAAAAGCAAAGACTGTTCAAACTTACCAGTGGTGAAGATTCCCGCTATCCGTGGAGGTTTCCCGCCATCCGGCGCCATCTTCTACCTTCTTCCCGCCATCAGTGAAGTTTCCCGCCATCCGGCGCCATCTTCGGCCTTCTTCCCGCCATCCGTGGAGTTTTCCCGCCGTTGGACGCCATCTTGGGGACGCCGCGCGGGAAGAGGAGGGGCGTGGACTCCGAAAGCGCGCGAGAACTGAAGCCCCGCCTCACGTCCGGACGTTGCGTAAGGTCCTGGAAGGAGCCCAGCAGACGCCGACGTCACAGGAGCGCGACGGAAGGTCCTCAACCCTGACGATCCACTGCGGAGCCGCGGCCTACGGAAGAGGATCATCGCAAGGTAGGCCACGGTCCACTAGGGGGGAGGAAGATGTCGGATACGGAGGAGAGCTTCACTGCCCCAACCCCCGCCAGCGCTACCGCTGCTGCAGTTATGCCCTTCACCATGCCCTATATCCCGGGAGCAGCTTGGCTACCCCAGTACTCAGGGGAGTCACATACCCTGCATGACTTTAGAGAAAAGCTGGATAGCCTCTTCCAGGTGTACCCCCTCACAGAAGAGCAAAAAGTGAGCATCCTGGTGGCCCAACTAACCGGGGCAGCCAAAAGGGAAGTAAAATCCTGGCCACCTGGGAGGAAGACTGTCGCAGGGATACTAACCCGGCTGAAGGACACCTTTGATACCCGCACCTCAGCCGAGATTAAGCTTAGATTCTACGGGTGCAAGCAGCGAGCGCATGAGAGTATAAGGGACTATGCACTAAACCTACAAGAGGCCCTGAGGGCCATAAAGCAGACCGACCCTGATGGGGTGGGAAACGAGGACAGGCTGTTGACTGAACAATTTATAGAGGGTTTATATTGCAATGCCCACCGAACCCAGTTGCGGGCAATGGCCTTACAGGATCCCCATCTGGACTTTGCACAGTTCAAGGACAGAGCCATCCGGGTGCTCCGAGAACCGGCACCAGGTGGCGTTGTGACCCACAGACGCCCCACTACCACTTACTACCAGGAGGCGGCGCCCTTGTCAGCAGGGCCTGTGGGAGCTGATGCGCAGGCTTTGGACAATGACCCGGCTCCAGACCTACACCATCAGGTCCAAGAGCTAGCTAAGAGCGTTGCTGCGCTAACCCGAACTGTGCAGTCTTTACAGGTTTCCACCCCAGGGAAGATCCAGCTGGCATCCGGACCGGAGGACATCCCGTGGCGTCGACCAAGGAGGACCCCACCGGCCAGAGGAAGACCCAGTGACCGATACAGCGAGGACGGACGACCCATCTGCCGCCGCTGCAATCAACCCGGACATATGGAAAGGTACTGTTCTTTAAACGGGCACAACCTGGGGTAGAGGGCCAACCCCCAGGAAAAAGATCACCAGGCCCATCGAACTGGCGCGACAGATATGTGGGAGGACGTCCAGTCTTGCCTGTGGTACTAGATGGCATTCCCATGAGTGCCCTACTGGATACCGGGTCACAGGTCACCACCATCCCGTACGTGCTCTTCAAGCAGTACTGGAATGACTCGGATATTACCCACTACCCTGACGACGACTTGAGTATCATCGCCAGCAATGGCCAGCCCGTGCCACAGATCGGATTTAAGGAGGTGGCCCTCAAAATCGGTAGAGTCGAACTGGCCGCACAGGGACTGATCATTGTAGATATTGATAAACATGAGAGTCACCCAAAAATAACTCTAGGAACTAACGTAATTGAAAATTGTCTTGCAGAGGTGATTTTCCTTTTACAGCAGGTTGCCAAGAACGCCAGCTCCGGCGAGCAGCGGGTGCTCCAGAAAGAGATCCGGGCACTGATGCAACGGCAACAAGTGGAACTCTCCGGCGGTGAGATTGGTAGCGTAAGAATGTGTGACCCTTTTCCTATTGCCATGCCCCCAAAAAGTGAAATGATGATTTGGTGCCGGGCAGCTATTGGTCTGAGAGGAAGAGATTACCAGGCAATGGTAGAACCAGTTTACTCAGACAGTAGGCCCACCATTTTGACAGCACGGGGGGTGGTCAATGTACGCCATGGGAGGGTGCCCATTCGCATAATAAATATCGGGGAGAGGGAAGTGTACCTGCCCCGGTATGCCACGCTAGCCAAATTATATACCACTAATCAAAATTCTATACAATCTGTGGAACCCTTGCCTCCATCTCACCCGGAGGAAGGTAACGGCTCTAAGAAAGACATGGAGGACTGGTGTCAGCAACTACATTTGGGTACTGATTCCACTCCCTCACATCAGAAACAAGGAGTCTATCGGGTGGTTCAAGAGTATGAGAGAGTGTTTAGTAAACACCCGTTAGACTTCGGGCGAGTCAAGGGGGTAGAACATCGCATCCCCACGGGAGATCATCCTCCCATAAAAGAGAGGTATCGACCCGTACCCCCTGCACATTACCAACACGCCAAGGGGATGCTTAGAGACATGAAGGAGGCTGGGGTAATCCGGGATAGTTGTAGCCCCTGGGCAGCCCCATTAGTTTTAGTCAAAAAGAAAGACAACACCATGAGGATGTGTGTAGATTACCGGAAAATCAACCGTATCACACACAAGGATGCGTACCCCTTACCAAGGATAGAGGAGTCATTGGCTGCTTTAAGATCTGCTAACTTCTTCTCTACCTTGGATCTCACTAGCGGGTACTGGCAGGTTCCTGTAGCAGAGGCAGACCGGGAGAAGACCGCATTCACCACCCCGATGGGACTTAGCGAGTTCACCTGCATGCCGTTCGGACTCTGCAACGCACCAGGAACCTTCCAACGCCTAATGGAGTGTTGTCTGGGCCACAGAAACTTCGAGACGGTCCTGTTGTACCTGGACGATGTCATCGTATATTCCAAGACGTATGAGGACCACCTGAAACACCTGGCGTTAGTGTTCGAGGCTCTGGCGAGTTACGGCCTAAAGGTGAAACCCTCCAAGTGTCACCTCCTGAAACCAAAGGTGCAGTACCTGGGACACGTAGTGAGCGCTGACGGAGTGGCTCCCGACCCTGGTAAAATCACCGCAATTAAGGAATGGCCAAGCCCCTCCAGCGTAAAAGAAGTGCGGCAGTTCCTCGGGTTGGTAGGCTACTACCGAAGGTTTATTCCCGGTTTCACCAAAAAGGCAGCACCTATGCAGGACCTCCTGATAGGCCAGTCCCGGAAGGCCAAGAACCAGAAGCCGCCCTTCAAATGGGAAGAGCTGGAAGAAGAGTCCTTCCGCCAGCTGAAGATGGCCCTCACGGGGGACGAAATCCTGGCGTACCCGGATTATAGCCAGCCCTTTATCCTCTACACCGACGCCAGTAACATCGGGCTAGGAGCCGTACTGTCCCAGATCCAGCAGGGGAAGGAACGAGTAATCGCCTACGCCAGCCGAAAACTGCGACCCACCGAAAGGAACCCTGAGAATTACAGCTCATTTAAGTTAGAGTTCCTGGCCGTAGTATGGGCAATCACTGAGCGCTTTAAGCATTACCTCGCTTCTTCCCGGTTCACCGTGTACACGGATAACAACCCGCTGACACACCTGGACACGGCAAGACTCGGTGCCCTGGAGCAGAGGTGGATGGCCCGTCTGTCCAACTACGAGTTCACAATCAAATACCGGGCAGGACGCTCCAATACTAACGCGGATGCCCTGTCCAGGATACCCAACCTGCCGGACGAAGGAGAAGATCCGGAGGGACTGGAAGAAGTTGAACTCCCTGCGTTCCACCGTCATGGGACTATCCAGTATTCCCACCGGGTAAGGGGTAAGCAGGCTGCTACGTTGAACCCCTTACCCCACTACAACTGGGCGGAAACGCAAGACAGCGACCCTGCCGTCCGACTGGTGAAGGAGATGCTGACTCGGCCGGAGGCTCGCCTTGAACCAGACGCTCCGGAGGAAGCCAAACAACTATGGGCGGAGAAGAGTCGACTATTCCTTTACAAGGGGAAGTTGTGCCGCAGAATGGTCAACTCCCGGATGCATGAACTACTCTGGCAAGTAGTGGTGCCACGAAGAGACGCAGCCATGGTGATGGAGGCATACCACGACGGAGCTGGACACTTCGGGTGGAAAAAGCTGGAGTTCCTGCTGCGCGAGCGGTTCCACTGGGTAGGCATGAGGGGAACCATCGAGAAGTGGTGCAGAGACTGTGGCCCGTGCAATCTGAGAAGGAAGGACCGGGCCAGCCAGAAGACTCCCCTGCAGTCCATCGTCACCCGGCAACCGTTGGAACTGGTAGCCTTGGATCATGTAAAACTGACCCCAAGCAGAAGTGGCTACGTCTACGCGTTAACCATCGTGGATCATTACTCCCGGTTCTTGGTTGTCGTCCCCGTCAAGGACTTAACGGCTCAAACAGCAGCTAGAGCCTTCCAGCAGCACTTCTGCCGTCCACACGGGTACCCGGACCAAGTGCTGACGGACCAGGGACCTGCCTTTGAAGCGGAGGTCTTTCGGGAATTCTGCAATCTGTATGGCTGCCGGAAGATAAGGACGACACCCTACCATCCGCAGACTAATGGACTTTGTGAAAAAATGAACCAGGTGGTAATGGATCTTCTAAAAACGTTGCCCCTGGAAGAACGCAGTCTGTGGCCTGAAAAGTTGCCCGATCTGGTGGACCTATACAACCACATCCCGGTAGGTTCCACCAACTGTACCCCGGCTTACCTAATGAGGGCAAGACCTGGTAAGTTACCTGTTGACCTGGAAATGGGAGTCCTGACCCCCGAGGACACTTCACCAGAAACAGACTGGGACACAGAGAGGCAGCAGCAGTACCGGAGAGTACAAGAGAGCGTGGAGCGAAGTCTCTGTCAGGCTAGGGAAAGACAAGAGAAGACTTACAACCAGTATGCTCCCGCTGTTCCCCTGGTACCCGGAGAGCAAGTCTTGAAGAGGAAAAGACGGCTCCACAAGTTGGATGACCAGTGGGAGGAGGACCCGTACACCGTACTGCCCTCAAGCCACGAGAACCCGAAGGTCTGTACCATCAGTAAAGACGGAGGGGAAACCACAGCCATTGTATCCCGGGACCACCTGAAGAAGTGTCCCGAACAACTGAGGAACCCTGAAGAGGAACAAGAAGACCATCGACCCGTGGGAGAAAGGGAAGATATGGTTAGTACCGTGCTCGGGGACTTCCCTCGGTCTTGGACTCAAGTCAATGGTGCAGTTGTGGTACCCGTACTCACCTTCCTCCAACCATCATTCCAAGAACCTACGGAGCAACGGGTAGAGCTGGAAGAACAGCCGGTCCAGGAGGCAGAAGACTCCACACGAGTAGAACAGGAGAATCAACCCTCTGCTTATAGTGAGCCTGCCGTACCCCTAGTGAGACAAAGAGCCGGTAGACAGCTGCCCAGTTTACCCTTGACAGCTCCTACACCCTGTAGTTCAGGGCCAGACAGTCAGCTCCGTAGGTCCACTAGGGCCACTAGAGGCCAGTTACCCGCACGCTGGAGAATTTGAAGTGTAAAAATAGTTTTATTTATGTTTATCTGTGTATTGTTGCTTGTGTATAATTTTGTGTTTCCAGTTGTTTTTAGGAAACCTTGGTGGATTTACCGGGAATCCTTGTACATAGTTGGAGCGTAACCCAGGATGGACTAGAGACTGTTAAGGACTCGGGGTAGGACAGACCCCTACCTGGTTACGTCTCCCTGTGTTGGTGAAATGGACACCTTGCTCTCTTCAGAGACTGCACCCGGTTGCGGACACGCCGTAACCATCTTTATATGTTTTCTTATTGTATTATTAATGTTTTTGCCTTGTTATGTTTTTCTAAATGTGTTTAGTCCCGGAGTACTAAATTTCACTAGGGGGGAATGTGGCACCCCAGGGGTCTGGTTTTCCACAGTAATGTAATGTTATGTCTGAGAGCAGGTGGGAGGTCCTTTGGTCAGGGATCCTGTGCATGCCACACCTCCTGCCCAGTCTTGGGAGGGGAAGAACTTCCCCTGTATAAACCCGGGGCTGAGGCAGGGTGAGTCAGTCAAGGAGAGTGGAGACAAGAAGCAGCATAGGAAACAGCAGAGTTACAAGGAGTCAGGGGCTGGCAGCTGCAGAGCTCGCCCTGACTAAGAAGATTCTTTACCGGACCCGGCGTCCGAGGCTGTGGGGACTAACTTCTACCCAGCAGCAGAATCCATCAGGCAGGGGATTTCAGGTCCTCTGGCCCAGAAGCCCGAAGGCACGGTCACACGCGTGGGACCAGCACCGCCATCGTGGAGCGGAAGCCATTAGAAGGCCCCGAGTCACCGGCCATACGGGTGAGCACCACACGGTACACTCAGGGACGTGGGCTACTTACATCAGCTTCTAGCAAGGTAGCCAGAAGAGTACAGTCAGTTTGTGAGGCCTACAACTACGCCTGGCCAGGGGAGATCCCATCTGCTCAAAGACTGACCAGGCCCCGTTTGCTAGCAAGTACTCCGGGAGGGTCTATCGTTGTTACCAGTAAAGACCCTGAACTACACCGTACCGTCTCTGAGTGGTTCCTGCTACCCCCATCATCCACGTCGGCTGCCCTGAGGCCATACCCCTCCCGTTGGGGGTTATACTATCACGCTGCACAATCCTACCACCGGCCTCAGCGGTCTGCCCTGCAGCAGCAGCTCCCTGGCTGCACTCAACGGGTGGCGTAGTCATCAACTATTTACTACTAATAGACTGCCGTCTAGTTTGACTCCCTGGGCACGGACCGGGTCACCGCCACGAGACTACAACCCTCCACTGATCCGGCTCCGGGTAGGCTCCCGCATGCGCAACGCAGCGCGAGACAGGCCCAGGGGCGCGTCATATATACGGTATAGAGGATAATGCATGTATAGTACGGTATAGAGGAGGGATAGTGTATATACGATATAGAGGATAATACATGTACAGTACGGTATAGAGGAGGAATAGTGTATATACGATATAGAGGATAATACATGTACAGTACGGTATAGAAGAGGAATAGTGTATATACACCGTATAGAGGAGGAATAGTGTATATACCGTATAGAGGATAATACATGTACAGTAAGGTATAGAGGAGGAATAGTGTATATACCGTAGAGGAGGAATAGTGTATATACCGTATAGAGGATAATGCATGTATAGTACGGTATAGAGGAGGAATAGTGTATATACCGTATAGAGGATAATCCATGTACAGTACGGTATAGAGGAGGAATAGTGTATATGACGCGCCCCCTGAGCCAGTGTTGTTAGGGATACCCGGAGCCGGATCAGATGGGGGTTGTAGTCTCCGAGTGGCGGTGACCCGGTCCGTGCCCAGGGTGTCAAACTCAGTGTGTGGCAGTCCTTATGATGTTACTAGATGTTCTTTTGTGTCGACTACGCCACCCGTTGATTTGCGGTCAATACGGCCGCCGCTGCAGCAGGGTCCACTGAGGCTGATGATGTGAGTGCAGCTTAGGTAGTATAACCCCCAACGGGAGGGGTATAGCCTCAGGGGGTCAGCCGTGGAGGATGGTGGTTGTGAAGGTGCAGCAAGGAGACTCAGAGGCATAAAATGCAGTTCCAGGGTTTTACTTACTGGTGTTGCTCGGGTCACTGTGTACAGCAGTGACCACCCAAGCCGTGCTGCGTCCACCAGGTCCTGGACTCGGTCAACTCCCAGGCAACTCCGGAGTGTGGTCCTGAGCTCCTTTCTGTCTCTCCCTTCTTCTGGCCGTTCCCACCAGGGATCCACCTAAGTCCGGCTCCCTCGGGCCTCTTGTTGGTCAAGCCTCCTCTGGGCTCCCTGACCCTATTCTTGGTCTGCCTTCCGGGTGGATTTAGTGGGTGATCGTGGCAGATCCTGCCCACGACCTCCGGTTCCTGGCTAAGGTGTGCTGTAGCCTCTGCCAGCTTGGGATCCGGTACCCTGTTGCCGACCCTTCACCCTATTAGCTCTCTTATTGGCTCTTGGGGTCCCCTCTGCGCCTCTGGGTCTCTCTCTTCTCCTCTGCTCTGCTTCTCAGGTTACACTCTGACAGACTGACGTCTCACAGACTGACAACTGACTGACTGACCCTGATCTAAGATGGTTCCCACCTTATATACTCCCTCTATGTGTGAGCTCAGGTGACCAGCACCCAATGAGCTCCTAGCTTTACCCAGGCTGCTCCCCCTATCTGCCCCTACACTACTGGGATGTTCCACCCCCCTCCCACTCCAGCCAGGAACAGACACTGTCGTACCTGCACATTTCTCTAGTGGGAGTACCATCGGTCTGTTCCCCGGAAATGGGATGTGTGTAGTGCATGCAGCCTACTAGCTCAGTTCCACACTCCATCCTTACCCGGGAGTGGAATATCACACCTCTGGGTTGAGGTGCAATACCCCTGTAGCAGCCGAATCCTCAGGGTGCTACATTCCCCCCTGGTAAATCACAGCACGTCCTCGGGCTGTAAGATATAAACATCCAAAACATACAATTTTTTTTTTTTTTTTCATAAACATAACCATAGAAAACATCATATAGATATCATAAGCAATAAACTTTTCATATATAACATTCTTGTTTCTGGTTCCTCCGGTCACGGTGCAACTTGTGACCGGGTAAAGTGCGACAGTCTCTCTTGGAATAAAACAGTTCCCTATAAAACCGGTAGGGGGCGCTTTAGGAAGCGCAACTATATACAAGGGGATATGGCAGCTCTCAGTCCTCGGTCAGTGGGACTAGGGACACACGGGTTTCAGTTCAATTGGCTGGTCCCAACGGGGACTATATTTTAACTAGAACAGTTCTTATACCCTGACGGGTAACTATGTACAGTCTCTCTCTACCGTACTTCAACGA
Source organism: Phyllobates terribilis (assembly GCF_046119375.1). NCBI lineage: Eukaryota > Metazoa > Chordata > Amphibia > Anura > Dendrobatidae > Phyllobates > Phyllobates terribilis. Next base: position 219,775,023 of record NW_027362769.1, on the reverse strand, counting down.
CGGCGTCCTCCTGCTCCTTCTTTAGATTCTTCAGACCCGTCCGGATCCTCTTGCTCCTCCTCACACCGCAGCTCCTCCTCCGTCAGGCGATGCACATGGAGGGCGTAGGGTCCTTTGGCACACTTGTGCCGGGTGAAGGTGACCTCGTCCCCTACATACAGGTCACGACCTCTGTGTCCCTCCGGCAGATGGCTCTCTACGTCTCTGCGGGTTACAAAGACGTCGCCGGGGGTCTGATGGTCTCTAATGAAGCCCCATCCGTGCTGCATGTTGAATTTTATCACAGTCCCGGTGGAAGGGGGACCATGTGCTGCACGGGGATTCCTCCTGGTCCGGCTCTTCTGCTCCGCACTCCTTATCTGCGCTTGCTGTTCCCGGACCCGCCTCTCTCTCCGCTCCCTCTCGAAGACCTCGAGCTGCTGCCGGCAGCACTCTGCACGCTCTGCTGCGGCCGCCCGAGTCTCCTGAGTGAACCCCATGAGGTCTTCTCCGGTGGGGTCCCACTCGAACTGGATCTCCTCCAGTGGGGGCGAGGTCCTCTTTACAGGCTTCGGAGCCGGAATCAGGGGCTCGTCTAGGGGTCTCTCTTTCCGGAGTCGGGGATGGTGAAACTCCGGTGGCCATATAAAGGGCTTCCCATCCGGGCACGTATGCTGGGCAAATAGATTTTCACCCAGGTGCGGCACTCTAGATGTTGAGGGCGCGTTGATGGTAGTGGCGCCCGGGTCGACCAGGCCTTGCGACCAGGCTTGGGGCACCCTAAAGGCAAAGGGCACCGTAAGAACGGCGGTGCCCGTGGTTACTCGGCCCTGCGGCCAGGCCGGTGGCTCCGCGGAGGTAGGGGGCGCTGTTGGTATTGCGGCGCCCGGAGGTACTAGGCCTTGCGACCAGGCCGGTGGTATTTCCTGCTTGGCCACGCTCGAGGTCGAGGCGTGTGACGTCACAGGGGTCGCGGCCGCGGTTTCCGGTTGAGGCCTAGTCGGCGGCGATGACGATGCAGCGACGGGCACGGCAGGGGGAACTTCGGGCTCTGCGACGGGGAGCTGGGGCAGGCACGCGGTTTCCCGGCTCGGGGTAGAGACGTCCCCTTTACCTGCCTCCGTCCGTTCAGCTCCCTTCTCTGCGCCGTCTCCTGCCTTCATTCCTCCTGCGCCATCCTCAGAGGCGGTCTGTCTCCTCGTCTCAGGTGGCGTGCTCCGCTGACGGGTGCCGGTCTGCTGGGCCATCTCTCGGCTCCACTCCGCCAACGTCTCTCGCTGCACCCGGGCCATCCTCCGTGCGAGGCCCTCCAGCGCGGTCTGTGCACGCTCCTGGTCTCGGGGGAGCTGTGCTAGGATCTCCAGCAGGCCTTCTGGAGTGGCGACCTGCAACAGGCTCCTGACCACTGGGTCGGTGCTGCCTGACTCTCCCTCCATCTCCGGGTAGGCTCTCTCTGGACTCTCTTCCAGACGTCTTGTCTCCGGGTGCGCTCTCTCCAGACTGCTCCAGGCGACACCCATCTTTGTTCTCTTGTTCTGTCTCCGCCCACATTGAGGGTGGTCCCGGGGCAACTTTGTGATTGTCAGTTCCAGGGGCAGTTCTCTTACGCTGATGGACACTTCCAGCATCACAGTCTCTGTTGGTGGGCGCGGTTTCCGCTTTTGGCGCCATTCTTCGACCTGGCCCACGATGGGAGGTGGCCTCTTGCCACCCTCTGGCACGCCCATAATGGCGTCCGCTCTTCCAAGGCGGGAAATCTTTGGAAATGGCGGGAATCGTCTCCCAGTGGCGGGAAACTCCATGGATGGCGGGAAAAAGCTGCAAATGGCGGACAACCGGCGGGAAACGACCTGTGATGGGGCCCGATGGCGGGGACCCTCCGGAACCGGCAGGAGACTTCTTTTTGAGGTAACGGTGAACTTTTCTTCAGGCACGCAGTACCCGGTTGTTGCGGGCACGTGATTCTGCCGACTACGCCAAAGTTGACGCGCCCCCTGAGCCAGTGTTGTTAGGGATACCCAGAGCCGGATCAGATGGGGGTTGTAGTCTCCGAGTGGCGGTGACCCGGTCCGTGCCCAGGGTGTCAAACTCAGTGTGTGGCAGTCCTTATGATGTTACTAGATGTTCTTTTGTGTCGACTACGCCACCCGTTGATTTGCGGTCAATACGGCCGCCGCTGCAGCAGGGTCCACTGAGGCTGATGATGTGAGTGCAGCTTAGGTAGTATAACCCCCAACGGGAGGGGTATAGCCTCAGGGGGTCAGCCGTGGAGGATGGTGGTTGTGAAGGTGCAGCAAGGAGACTCAGAGGCATAAAATGCAGTTCCAGGGTTTTACTTACTGGTGTTGCTCGGGTCACTGTGTACAGCAGTGACCACCCAAGCCGTGCTGCGTCCACCAGGTCCTGGACTCGGTCAACTCCCAGGCAACTCCGGAGTGTGGTCCTGAGCTCCTTTCTGTCTCTCCCTTCTTCTGGCCGTTCCCACCAGGGATCTACCTAAGTCCGGCTCCCTCGGGCCTCTTGTTGGTCAAGCCTCCTCTGGGCTCCCTGACCCTATTCTTGGTCTGCCTTCCGAGTGGATTTAGTGGGTGATCGTGGCAGATCCTGCCCACGACCTCCGGTTCCTGGCTAAGGTGTGCTGTAGCCTCTGCCAGCTTGGGATCCGGTACCCTGTTGCCGACCCTTCACCCTATTAGCTCTCTTATGGGCTCTTGGGGTCCCCTCTGCGCCTCTGGGTCTCTCTCTCTTCTCCTCTGCTCTGCTTCTCAGGTTACACTCTGACAGACTGACGTCTCACAGACTGACAACTGACTGACTGACCCTGATCTAAGATGGTTCCCACCTTATATACTCCCTCTATGTGTGAGCTCAGGTGACCAGCACCCAATGAGCTCCTAGCTTTACCCAGGCTGCTCCCCCTATCTGCCCCTACACTACTGGGATGTTCCACCCCCCTCCCACTCCAGCCAGGAACAGACACTGTCGTACCTGCACATTTCTCTAGTGGGAGTACCATCGGTCTGTTCCCCGGAAATGGGATGTGTGTAGTGCATGCAGCCTACTAGCTCAGTTCCACACTCCATCCTTACCCGGGAGTGGAATATCACACCTCTGGGTTGAGGTGCAATACCCCTGTAGCAGCCGAATCCTCAGGGTGCTACATATATACCGTAGAGAGGATAATACATGTACAGTACGGTATAGAGAAGGAATAGTCTATATACCGTATAGAGGATAATGCATGTACAGTACGGTATAGAGGAGGAATAGTGTATATACCGTAGAGGAGGAATAGTGTATATACCGTATAGAGGATAATGCATGTATGGTACGGTATAGAGGAGGAATAGTGTATATACCGTATAGAGGATAATGCATGTACAGTACGGTATAGAAGAGGAATAGTGTATATACCGTATAGAGGATAATGCATGTACAGTACGGTATAGAGGAGGGATAGTGTATATACGGTATAGAGGATAATGCATGTACAGTACGGTATAGAGGAGGAATAGTGTATATACCGTATAGAGGATAATGCATGTACAGTACGGTATAGAGGAGGAATAGTGTATATACCGTAGAGTGGATAATGCATGTACAGTACGGTATAGAGGAGGAATAGTGTATATACCGTAGAGTGGATAATACATGTACAGTATGGTATAGAGGAGGAATGATGTATATACCGTATAGAGGATAATGCATGTACAGTACGGTATAGAGGAGGGATAGTGTATATACGACAGAGGATAATGCATGTACAGTACGGTATAGAGGAGGAATAGTGTATATACCGTATAGAGGATAATGCATGTACAGTACAGTATAGAAGAGGAATAGTGTATATACCGTATAGAGGATAATGCATGTACAGTACTGTATAGAAGAGGAATAGTGTATATACCGTATAGAGGATAATGCATGTACAGTACGGTATAGAGGAGGAATAGTGTATATACCGTATAGAGCATAATCCATGTACGGTATAGAGGAGGGATAGTGTATATACAGTATAGAGGATAATACATGTACAGTACGGTATAGAGGGGGGATAGTGTATATACAGTATAGAGGAGATATAGTGCATATATGGTATAGAGGAGGAATGGTGTATATACGGTATAGAGAATACTACATGTATAGTACGGTATAGAAGAGGAATAGTGTATATACCGTATAGAGGATAATACATGTATAGTACGGTATACAGGCGGGATACTGTATATACCGTATAGAGGATAATGCACGTATAGTACAGTATAGAGGAGGAATAGTGTATATACGGTATAGAGGATAATACATGTATAGTACGGTATACAGGCAGGATAGTGTATATACCGTATAGAGGATAATGCATGGACAGTACAGACCAAAAGTTTGGACATACCTCATTTAAAGATTTTTCTGTATTTTCATGACTTTGAAAATTGTACATGTGGAAGGCATCAAAACTATGAATTAACACATGTGGAATTATATACTTAACAAAAAAGTGTGAACAACTGAAAATGTCTTATATTCTAGGTTCTTCAAAGTAGCCACCTTTTGCTTTGATGACTGTGACGCACCCCTGGGCCTGTGTCGCGCAGCGTTGCGCAAGCTGGAGCTTACCCGGAGCCGGATCTGTTGAGGGTTGTAGTCTCGTGGCGGTGACCCGGTCCGTGCCCAGGGAGTCAGACTAAGTGGCGCTGTATTAGCGGTAGATGTTGGACGACTACGCCACCCGTTGAATGCAGCGAAGGAGCTGCCGCTGCAGGGCAGACCGCTGAGGCCGGTGGTAGGATTGTGCAGCGTGATAGTATCACCCCCAACGGGAGGGGTATGGCCTCAGGGCAGCCGACGTGGATGATGGGGTAGCAGGAATCACTCAGAGACGATGCGGTGTAATTCAGGGTCTTTACTGGTGATAAAGATAGACCCTCCCGGAGTACTGGCTAGCGATCGGGGCCTGGTCAGTCCTTGAGCAGATGGGATCTCCCCTGGCCAGGCGGAGTTGTAGGCCTCCCAAACTGACTGTACTCTTCTGGCTACCTTGCTAGAGGCGGGTATAAGTAGCCCACGTCCCTGAGTGTACCGTGTGGTGCTCACCCGTATGGCCGGTGACTCGGGGCCTTCTAGTGGCGTCCGCTCCACGACGGCGGTGCTGGTCCCACGCGTGTGACCGTGCCTTCGGGTTTCTTGGCCAGAGGACCTGAAATCCCCTGCCGGGCGGTTTCTGCTGCTGGGTAAAGATTAGTCCCCACAGCCTCGGACTCCGGGTCCGGTGATAGCTTCTCAGTCAGGGCGAGGTCTGCAGCTGCCAGCCCCTGACTCCTTATAGCACTGCTCCCACAGAGCTCCTGATGTTCTTTTCCTATATCTGCTTCTCTTCTCTGTCTCTACTTCTTCTCTACTCACTAACCCTGCCTCAGCCCTAGGTTTATATAGGGGAAGTTCTTCCCCTCCCAGGACTGGGCAGGAGGTGTGGCATGCACAGGATCCCTGACCAAGAGACCTGCCACCTGCTCTCAGACATAACATTGCTGTTACTGTGGAAACCAGACCCCTGGGGTGCCACAACTGCTTTGCACACTCTTGGCATTCTCTTGATGAGCTTCAAGAGGTAGTCACCGGAAATGGTCTTCCAACAATCTTGAAGGAGTTCCCAGAGATGCTTAGCACTTGTTGGCCCTTTTGCCTTCACTCTGCGGTCCAGCTCACCCCAAACCATCTCGATTGGGTTCAGGTCTGGTGACTGTGGAGGCCAGGTCATCTGGCGTAGCATCCCATCACTCTCCTTCTTGGTCAAATAGCCCTTACACAGCCTGGAGGTGTGTTTGGGGTCATTGTCCTGTTGAAAAATAAAATGGTCCAACTAAACGCAAACCGGATGAAATAGCATGCCGCTGCAAGATGCTGTGGTAGCCATGCTGGTTCAGTATGCCTTCAATTTTGAATAAATCACCAACAGTGTCACCAGCAAAGCACCCCCACACCATCACACCTCCTCCTCCATGCTTCACGGTGGGAACCAGGCATGTAGAGTCCATCCGGTCACCTTTTCTGCATCGCACAATGACACGGTGGTTGGAACCAAAGATCTCAAATTTGGACTCATCAGACCAAAGCACAGATTTGCACTGGTCTAATGTCCATTCCTTGTGTTCTTTAGCCCAAACAAGTCTCTTCTGCTTGTTGCCTGTCCTTAGCAGTGGTTTCCTAGCAGCTATTTTACCATGAAGGCCTGCTGCACAAAGTCTCCTCTTAACAGTTGTTGAAGAGATGTGTCTGCTGCTAGAACTCTGTGTGGCATTGACCTGGTCTCTAATCTGAGCTGCTGTTAACCTGCGATTTCTGAGGCTGGTGACTCGGATAAACTTATCCTCAGAAGCAGAGGTGACTCTTGGTCTTCCTTTCCTGGGGCGGTCCTCATGTGAGCCAGTTTCTTTGTAGCGCTTGATGGTTTTTGCAACTGCACTTGGGGACACTTTCAAAGTTTGCAAAACATTTTCGCACTGACTGACCTTCATTTCTTAAAGTAATGATGGCCACTCATTTTTCTTTACTTAGAATTTGTATTATGGCAAGAAAAAAGCAGCTAACAGTCTATTCAGTAGGACTATCAGCTGTGTATCCACCAGACTTCTGCACAACACAACTGATGGTCCCAACCCCATTTATAAGACAAGAAATCCCACTTATTAAACCTGACAGGGCACAACTGTGAAGTGAAAACCATTTCCGGTGACTACCTCTTGAAGCTCATCAAGAGAATGCCAAGAGTGTGCAAAGCAGTCATCAAAGCAAAAGGTGGCTACTTTGAAGAACCTAGAATATAAGACATATTTTCAGTTGTTTCACACTTTTTTGTTAAGTATATAATTCCACATGTGATAATTCATAGTTTTGATGCCTTCAGTGTGAATGTACAATTTTCAAAGTCATGAAAATACAGAAAAATCTTTAAATGAGAAGGTGTGTCCAAACTTTTGGTCTGTACTGTATAGTGCGGTATAGAGGAGGTATAGTGTATATACCATATAGAGGATAATGCATATATAGTACGGTATACTGGCGGGATAGTGTATATACCGTATAGAGGATTCAATATTTAGAGATAGATCATTTTTCTTAGATCAGCTTAATGTGGCTCCATCCCACCATACTAGGAGTTATTTCTAATAGACAGGAGGCCTTTTCACGTAGTTTTGCCCTGGGCATTTATTCCATTGCACTATGCACTTTATTATGGCGCCTATTAGGCAATTCATGATGCCCACTATTGTGCATTTTCCTACTATAGTCCTCTTTCTAGGTATGGAATACTTCCTGTTTATAGAAGTCATAGTTAAAATTCAATGTGTAATTATAAGGTGTAGCCTGTAAATATGACATTCATGCTGTGACACTGCTGTGTACTTCAGCCATAGCTCTGTCAATGACGCTGTCTATAGTCTATATGTGCACAGGTTATATGGTTACCTTTTATTTTTCATTATTTATGTGTTTTTAATTCTATTAATAAAGATTTGATTTTTATGTTCACCTCTATTCCTCTTCTTCGTTTCTGAGCTAGAGATTGGGGCTCAGAACAGCTTTGACTGATTTATCTGCTGAAGAGTGGTGAGATACTTGTCATTTAGACATCGGGGTTTAATATGTATAGTACGGTATAGGGGGTGTGAGGCAGTGACGGGGATCGTATACGAGGGACGTTATATATCCCCCAGAATGTGTACAGAGACCTATTAAATCCATTGGAGTGCATTGCAGTCACAGACACACCTACGGCTGCAATGCAGGAATGAAGGTGAGCATTGACCTGGTCAGACTACCTGGCTAAGGCAGATTAGTAAAACCCGGCAGGGCCTTCATTTGTTGGAGGAGGCTACAGGAAGGCAGTGGGGCGGCCTCCTCCCTCCAACCCGGGTTTTCCAGTGGCTCTTGCCACAGGTCCTTTAAAAACCCTGCACTAAGGATTAGTGTTGTTCAGTGTTGGGACCTGCTAGGAACATAGCAGGAAAGCTCGGTGGCCTGTGTGTAGCTGAACCTACGCCTGGGAAGGCTCTGCACCCATCAGGCTCTGAGCGGCCCGGAGTGTCCATTGCCCACGGCAACCGTTGTTATGGACTTATGTTAACCCGGCTGCGAACCGGAGGACTTTGTTTTACCCGTGAGTGCTGAATAAAAGCTGCTTATGTTGGACTTGCTTGGGTCATTGCCTCAGTTATGTCACGGTGTGAACACCACCGCCTTACAGCTTTGTGGAGAAAGCAGGCATTGTGACTGAGGCATACCCCACCGGCAGCTGCATGACCACAATCCGGCCTGCCACCTTTCAACCCAACCCCGTGGACAAAATGGAGGAGCTGTTAAGGCAATTGGTCCTCAAGCAGCAGCAGCACACCAATGAGCTAATCGTGCAGCAGCTCACAGCCCTGCTGGGTGGACACTTAGGGCTTAAAAAGACGCAAGAACGTATCTTGCAGCAGTTCTTTTGGCTGGGGATGTACACGGAGGTCCAAAAGTACCACGAATCCTGCCCCGAATGTCAACTGACCACACCCACCGCCAGTTTCCGTAGCCCATTGGTACCTCTGCCAGTGATAAAGGTACCTTTTGAACGGATTGCAATGGACTTGGTAGGGCCCATTGTAAAATCCGCTCGTGGCCACCAACATAATTGTGGTCGTCGACTATGCTACCCGGTACCCAGAGGCTGTACCGCTACACCACACCTCGGCGAAACTGATGGCACGGGAGCTTTTTGCCATGTTCTGTCGCCTTGGACTACCTAAGGAGATCCTGACTGATCAAGGGACTCCTTTTATGTCCAAGGTGACGAGAGAACTATGCAAACTGCTAAAAATAAAACAATTGCGCACCTCGGTGTACCACCCTCAAACCGACGGGCTAGTAGAACGGTTCAATAAAACCCTCAAGTCCATGTTAAAAAAGGTGGTTTCTAAGGACGGAAGGGATTGGGACATGTTGCTACCCTATTTGATGTTCGCCGTCCGTGAGGTACCCCAGGCTTCCACAGGGTTCTCTCCCTTTGAGTTATTGTACGACAGACACCCTAGGGGTCTGTTGGATGTAGCCAAAGAGACGTGGGAAAAAGAGCCGACTCCACATAGGAGTATAATTGAACATGTGGCTAGTATGCATGCGCATCGTGAAAGAACATCTGTTAGATGCCCAAGCAGCACAGAAGCGTACATATAATAAAAGAGCCACGGTCAAGTCTTTTAACAAAGGCGATCGGGTGTTATTACTGGTACCCACAGCCGAGAGTAAGCTCATGGCCAAATGGCAAGGGCCATATGAAGTTCGAGAAAAGGTGGGGGGAGGTAAATTACCGGGTGTATCAGCCCAGAAGGAGTAAACCTGAGCAGCTTTATCATGTAAACCTGCTAAAACCTTGGAAAGATCGAGAGTGTTTAGTTACAGACGTCACCCCGGGGCATATCACCACCAGAGAGTTCTCTACCTTCAGCCAGGGATGCGTCCGGGGGAGAGGTCAGGATAAGTGATGCCCTCACTAAACAGCAGCGACGGGAGGCTTGCTCACTGGTGCAGCAGAATACCGACGTGTTCTCCGAACTACCGGGTAGGACTACGGTTCTCCAGCATGACATTGTCACCGAACCTGGGGTAAGAGTACGAATGAGACCGTACCGGGTACCCGAAGCCCGGAGGCAAGCCATCACGGCTGAGGTAAAACAAATGCTTCAGTTAGGCATCATCGAGGAATCACGGAGTGAGTGGGCTAGCCCCATTGTATTGATTCCGAAACCAGACGGATCGTTACGCTTCTGTAACGATTTCTGAAAATTAAATGAAGTGTCGAAATCTGACCTATAACCAATGCCCAGGGTGGATGAGCCGATTGAAAGACTGGGGCAGGCCCAGTATTTTACCATGCTCGATCTCACCAAGGGTTACTGGCAGGTACCTCTCATGAAATCGGCGAAGGAAAAGACCGCCTTCATAACTCCGGAGGGTCTATATCACTATGTGGTCTTACCTTTTGGGTTACATGGGGTCCCGGCTACATTCCAGAGGTTGATGGACATAGTGCTCAAGCCCCATCAGGAGTACGTGTCCACGTATCTAGATGATATTATCTTTAGCACCAACTGGCATACGCATCTATCCCAGGTGCAAGCGGTGCTGGATTCTCTCAGAGCCGCGGGGTTAACGGCAAACCCCCAAAAATGTGCAATAGGGCTAGAGGAAGCCCGATATTTGGGGTATGTGATTGGCCGAGAAGTTATCAAGCCCCAAATCAAAGTTGAGGCCATAAAAAACTGGCCTAAACTGTCAAGTACAAAGCAGGTGAGGGCATTCCTTGGCATCACCACCGGTTTATACCTAATTTTGCTGGGAGAATGCTGGCCCTGACCGATCTTTTGAAAAAAAATAAAATAAAAAAAATCGGTAATTGTTCGGTGGAACCCTCAGGCAGAAGAAGCTTTTCAGTCCATGAAGTTGGCCCTGTGTGGACTGCCGGTCCTCATCACCCCCAACTTCAAGGAAATCTTCGTTGTACAGACAGATGGCTCGGAGGTAGGTCTAGGGGCGGTAATGTCACAAAAAGTGAACGGTGAAGAGCACCCGGTCACCTACTTGAGTAGAAAACTTGTCTCGGCAGATAAAAAACTATAGCGTGGTAGAGAAGAAGTGTTTGGCTATTAAGTGGGCCTTGGAATCGCTACGTTATTACTCGGTCCTCAGTTCCACTTGGTGACGGACCACTCACCCTTGGTATGGATGAGGAACGCCAAGGAGAGGAATGCGCGAGTCACCAGGTGGTTTCTGTCACTGCAAAATTTCAGTTTCTCTGTAGAACATCGCCCTGAGAAGTCGCAGGCAAACGCGGATGCCCTGTCCCGGGCACCCTGTATGGTGACAAATGTTCAACCCCACAAGTTTGAATAGGGGGGGGGGGGGGGATATGTGAGGCAGTGATGGGAATCGGATACGAGGGACGTTATATATCCCCCAGAATATGTACAGAGACCTATTAAACCTGTTGAAGTGCATTGCAGTCACAGACACACCTGCGGCTGCAATGCAGGAATGAAGGTGAGCGTGGACCTAGTCAGGCTATCTGGCTAAGGCAGATTAGAAAAACCCAGCAGGGTCTTCATTTCTTGGAGGAGGTCACAGGAGGCAGTGGGGCGGCCTCCTCCCTCCAACCCGGGTTTTCCAGTGGCTCTTGCCACAGGTCCTTTAAAAACCCTGCACTAAGGATTAGTGTTGTTCAGTGTTGAGACCTGCTAGGAGCATAGCAGGAAACTCGGTGGCCTGTGAGTAGCTGAACCCATGCCTGGGAAGGCTCTGCACCCGTCAGGCTCTGAGTGGCCCGACGCGTCCGTTGCCCACGGCAACCGTTGTTATGGACTTATGTTAACCCGGCTGCGAACCGGAGGACTTTGTTTTACCCGCGAGTGCTGAATAAAAGCTGCTTATGTTGGACTTGCTTGGGTCACTGCCTCAGTTACTGCACGGTGTGAACACCGCCACCTTACAGGGGATAGTGTATATACGGTATAGACAATAATACACGTACAGTACGGTATAGATAAAGCTAATACATGTATGGTATAGATGATAATACATGTGTAGCATAGAGGATAATACATGTACAATACGGTATAGATGAAGCTAATACATGTACGGTATTGAGGAGAATACATGTATAGTATAGAGGAGGAATAGTGTATATACGGTATAGAGGAGAATACATGTATAGTATAGAGGAGGAATAGTGTATATACGGTATAGATGATAATACATGTGTAGTATAGAGGAGGTGTAGTATTTATACGGTATAGAGGATAATACATGTACAGTACGGTATAGATGAAGCTAATACAAGTACGGTATAGAGGAGAATACATGTATAGTATAGAGGAGGAATAGTGTATATACGGTATAGAGGAGAATACATGTAGTGTAGAGGAGAGATAGTATATATACGGTATAAAGGAGGATAATACAGTCATGGCCAAAAGTATTGAGAATGAGACAAATAGTAATTTTTCCAAAGTTTACTGCTTCATTTTTTGTAATGGCAATTTGCATATACTCCTGAATGTCAAAGAGTGATCAGCTTAACAGCAATTACTGTACTTGCAAAGTCAATATTTGCCCAGAAAATGAACTTAAACCCCCAAAACACATTTCAGCATCATTGCAGTCCTGCCTTAAAAGTAGCAGCTAACATCGTTTTAGTGATTGATCCATTAACACAGGTGTGGGTGTTGACGAGGACAGGGCTGGCGATCAATCAGTCATGATTAAGTAAGAATGACATCACTGGACACTTTAAAAGGAGGCTGGTTCTTGGCATCATTGTTTCTCTTCAGTTAACCATGGTTATCTCTAAAGAAACACGTGCAGCCATCATTGCACTGCACAAAAATAGCCTAACAGGGAAGAGTATCGCAGCTACAAAGATTGCACCTCAGTCAACAATCTATCGCATCATCAAGAACTTCAAGGAGAGATCTTCCATTGTTGTCAAAAAGGCTCCAGGGCGCCCAAGAAAGACCAGCAAGCGCCAGGACCGTATCTTAAAACTGTTTCAGCTGCGGGATCGGACTACCAGCAGTGCGGAGCTTGCTCAGGAATGGCAGCAGGCTGGTGTGAGTGCTTCTGCACTCACTGTGAGGCGGAGACTCTTTGAGCAAGGGCTGGTTTCAAGGAGGGCAGCAAAGAAGCCACTTCTCTCCAGAAAAAACATCAGGGACCGACTGATATTCTGCAAAAGGTACAGGGAGTGGACTGCTGAGGACTGGGGCAAAGTCATTTTCTCTGATGAATCCCCTTTTCGATTGTTTGGGACATCTGGAAAACAGCTTATTCGGAGAAGAAGAGGTGAGTGCTACCACCAGTCTTGTCTCATGCCAACTGTAAAGCATCCTGAAACCATTCATGTGTGGGGTTGCTTCTCAGCCTAGGGGATCGGCTCACTCACAGTCTTGCCTAAAAACACAGCCATGAATAAAGAATGGTACCAGAATGTCCTCCAAAAGCAACTTCTCCCAACCGTCCAAGAGCAGTTTGGCGCCCAACAATGCCTTTTCCAGCATGATGGAGCACCTTGCCATAAAGCAAAGGTGATAACTAAATGGCTCATGGAACAAAACAGAGATTTTGGGTCCATGGCCTGGAAACTCCCCAGATCTTAATCCCATTGAGAACTTGTGGTCAATCATCAAGAGACTGGTGGACAAACAAAAACCAACAAATTCTGGCAAAATGCAAGCATTGATTATGCAAGAATGGACTGCTATCAGTCAGGATTTGGTCCAAAAGTTGATTGAGAGCATGCCAGGGAGAATTACAGAGGTCTTGAAGAAGAAGGGGCAACACTGCAAATATTGACTTGCTGCATTAACTCATTCTAACTGTCAATATAACCTATTGGTACTCATAATACGATTGCAATTATATTTCTGTATGTGATATAAACATCAGACAAACACTAATAAAAACCAGAGGCCAGCAGATCATGTGAAAATATAATTTTGGTGTCATTCTCAAAACTTTTGGCCATGACTGTACATGTACAGCACAAAGGAGGGATAGTGTGTACAGAGGATCAAATATGTACAATACAGTGAATAGTACAAGTACAGTATAGAGGTGGGGTTGAAAAAAGACCTAGGTCCATCACGTTCAACCTTTCTCCACCAATTATACATTTTATTACTAAATTATCTACGGTATATCCCACTGTATTATGTGTACTGAGGAAATCATCCAGCTCCTTTTTGAAAGCTGTTATAGTGTAGGCCATCACTAACTCTTGTGGTCGGCATTCCACAGCCTGACTGCTCTGACAGTAAAGAACCCTTTACTGCAGCCTT